>NW_025964372.1:12438452-14838452 GCF_023055435.1 Haliotis rufescens | reverse complement strand
TTTAAATCCTAAAGGCTTTCTATTACATTTCGTATGGAGATAGGGTAACAGAGTCGATCGTGTTACCCTTCGGAATCTTTATGTTTTCTCTCTGGTAAGACAAAATAATTAATGTTCATCCAGATTTGAGTTGCATTCTTTCCCAAGTATACCGGTTCTGTGAATACCATTGTAGACTGGTTGGCAAAAAAGGAGCCATTATTTTACACACGTTCAAATGTTTCACAGGCTGTTGAAAAGATGATGACGGATTCAGGTTCCAAAAATGCCGAAACTGATATCACTTACACATGAACTTTGGAACTTTGTAATCTTCTTTTCCTTTTGCCGACTGATAACATTACCACCAAATTTAATGTCTACCAAAGTTGATTGAGAAAAAATGCCATTAATATTAGATCCCAAGGGAATTTTCTTGCTCAAATGTTGTTTGATCAGGATTACAACATTCTAGGCCCCAGTAAAGAACTGTTGTAGTATTGACATATAGATATGATTTCTAAATTGGACGCATCAGGGGAGCCACTGGTAATGAGACCCTCTTGTCGCGAACACATGGCATCACTGTTTGAGTAGACCCTCTTGTCGCGAACACCTGGCATCACTGTTTGAGAAGACCCTCTTGTCGCGAACACATGGCACCACTGTTTGAGTAGACCCTCTTGTCGCGAACACATGGCATCACTGTTTGAGTAGACCCTCTTGTCGCGAACACCTGGCATCACTGTTTGAGTAGACCCTCTTGTCGCGAACACATGGCATCACTGTTTGAGTAGACCCTCTTGTCGCGGACACCTGACATCACTGTTTGAGTAGACCCTCTTGTCGCGAACACATGGCATCACTGATTGAGTAGACCCTCTTGTCGCGAACACATGGCATCACTGTTTGAGTAGACCCTCTTGTCGCGAACACATGGCATCACTGTTTGAGTAGACCCTCTTCTCGCGAACACATGGCATCACTGTTTGAGTAGACCCTCTTGTCGCGAACACATGGCATCACTGTTTGAGTAGACCCTCTTGTCGCGAACACCTGGCATCACTGTTTGAGTAACGATATACGCCATCGGGTTAGGTAACCGCGCCTGACCACTAGGCCAGTTACGACCAGGTAAAGTTGTTGAGGACTTATTCCCACGCGGTAACCCCCCGGTATCAAGATTCGATTAACCACAGGCCACCTTGATACGACTGACTTAAATAAAATTGAAAAAATCCTTTCCATAATCATAAGAAATATACCCTTAAAGCAGATCCAATTGCACGATTCCGAATACATCATAAGCATGTCTTTGTTAACAGCTATCATACTATCAATCTCTGGTCAGGACTCGATTATCATGGAAATATTAAACCAAACGTAGACCCCGAACCCATGAGCGTATAAAACCGTTTTATCCAAAGCCTGACATACGCAATCTAGAAAACCATACAATTCCATCGCTAATGCAAGGTGCGCTTATCCCCCTGGGGTTAGCTTTCGCGTGTTTGAATTTCTGATGAGAGGTATTTTCGTCAGTGTCTTTTGATGTTGTTACCAAAATACCCAGCCGATATTTCGTGCACATACGTCAAACGTGTGTTTTGGGGGATGAAGATGGTCATTATCGATATTACGATACGCAATCTACTGATCGCCTTGGTCGTCCTCTGCTGAGTCCTGACACGAATCATCACTCAGGACCATTGGTTTTGAAATCTAGCGATGCAGCTGAATTCGGAAAGACTGGTTTGATGATGTCCTTACACAAGTGTCTTGGGAACATTTTCATTTTACCCAATGAGACAATGATTTTCTGTCTTTTTTTTGTTCAGGCTTAAGCATGTATTGTTCTGACACTAAAGTTTAAAGTATTTTAAAAGCTACAAACAAACCTCTTGAAGACCCTGCTTATAATTGGTCCACAGCAACCCATGCTTGCCTGATGAGGCGACTTAAGGGAACGGGTGTTTATGCTCGTTGATTTAGTTGATTGTGCGTCACAGGACACCGACGTGACACGATGCATACATTTCCAACCACTGGCTTGAGACTCGTGAAGGTTTAGAAATGTTTTTCAGCAACCCATGCTTGCCGGGAGGTCATGCTCGGTAACTTGGTTGATGCATGTCATCGTTTCCTAATTGGGTAGATGGATGCTCATGATCGATGTTCATTTGTCTGGTCCAGACTCGATTATTTACAGACCACAGTCATACAGCTGGAATATTGCTGAGTGCGGTGTTAAACAACAAACAAACCACTAATGACTTGCTTGCCTTGCCCATACTCCTTTTTTGGCTTGGTGTATGTTCGTCCACCAAAAAAATACAGTTTGTGTTACCCTACGTGTTTGAGGTACCATAGTTTGTTTATGTTTGTTTGTTCCTCGTTTAACAATACAACCATTTGTATTCCGGCTATATGAATTTATAATAATTTAAAGAGTCTGAACCAGACAATCCAGTGGTTGAAATAACGAACATCGAAATTCGCCTTCGGAGTCACGAGCTTGACCAACCGTATTAACTGCACCATCCGAAATGATTGCATCACAAGTAGTGGATGCACCAGCCGTAATGATTGCACCACCCTTGGTGGAAAAAACCCCATAATGATTGCACCACCCGTAGTTGATGCATCACCCGTAATTAAGACACCATCCGTAATGATTGCATCACCCTTGGTGGATGCACCACCTGTATTGATTTCACCATCCGTAGTATTTGTAGTATCTGCAATGGATGCACCTCCCGTAGCATTTGCACCCGTAGTGGATGCACCACCCGTAATGATTGCACCACCCTTGGTGGAAAAGAAACGTAATGTTTGCACCACCCGTAGTGGATGCACCACCCGTAATTAAGGCACCATCCGTAGTATTTGCACCACCCTTTGTGGGTGGAACATCCGTAACGATTGCACCATCTGCAATGGGTGCACCTCCCGTAGCGTTTGCACCCGTAGTGGATGCACCACCCGTAATGATTGCACCACCCTTGGTGGAAAAAAACCCCGTAATGTTTGCACCACCCGCAGTGGATGCACCGGCCGTAATAGATGCGCCACTCGTAGTATTTGCACCACCCGTAATGATTGCACCATCCGTTGTGATTGCACCATCTGCAATGGATGCACCACCCGTAATGGATGCGATATCCGTATTTGATGCATTACACGTAATAGATATGCACAACCCGTTATGGATGCAATATCCGTAATGGGTGCACACGTATATAGATGCACCATTCGTAAAGGATGCAATACCCGCTATAAGTGCAATACCCGTAATAATTCCACCACCCGTAAAAGCCTATGGATTGCATATCAAAATATGAAATAAAAATAAACTGCTATCTGAAGTGTCTAGCATTTGGACATAAGACATGTTACCCCATAAAACAAAAGTCAAGAAACATGGTGTTCCTTCTGACCTCTTTTGAATTGCCCCAACTGTCGCAATAACACATCCATTTTTAGTGGCTGTCTGATTGCGGTTGGTCAAACGCCATAGGCGTATTACTCGCAGAAGGTTAATTGAAGCTGATGGCCAGTATGGACGACAACAAAGTACAACTAAAGGTCACTGGTTGGGAAAGAAGACGAGAAATTCATATAAAAATATGGAAAAAACAAAACAAATATAGACGCTTGTCCCAGGGTTCGGTTCTTTGAGATTGTGACTTAAAGGATGTCGGCTTATGTCCTAGCGCGTATAAAGCGCAAATCAACTATATTGTATTGATCACTGGAATTGACAATCGGATTGGGAACTTACTATGGTCAGGGTTCGTCGTGTGTGACTATGACCAGTTTTTGTGACCAGGGGCCAGCTGTTACAATGGTAAGTGTCAATGTGTTGCTGTGACCTGTTTTGTTACTATGACGAGTGACTATGTGTTGCTGTGACCAGATGTGTTACTATGACAAGTGACAATGTGTTGCTGTGACCAGATGTGTAACTATGACAAGTGACTATGTGTTGCTGTGACCAGATGTGTTACTATGACAAGTGACTATGTGTTGCTGTGACCAGATGTGTTACCATGACAATGGGACTATGTGTTGATGTGACCAGTGACCAGCTGTTACAATGACAAGTGACTATGTGTTGCTATGACCAGATGTGTTACCATGACAATGGGACTATGTGTCGCTGTGACCAATGACCAACTGTTAGTGACCAGTTGATGAAGCCACTACTATGTCACGATTTATTGGTAGTTTCCCGTGGTAACGCTTCTTTTAGACAGATACTTTTGAGCCCAGCCACAAAGTGAGGGAACATCCTTGTCATCAGTATTCATAGCATCCTATAGGACAGCAACGGAATCAGGACTGATTGTGTAAGTGCTTCTATTATGTCCCAGACGTTATTGCGACTTGGTGACGCAAGTCTAATATTGCACAATAAAACGCGACTAATCAGAAAAGGATCCAATATTGTTATTGTCAGTAACATGTACATCTCTGGTGGCGTCGGAAGCCTCAGGAGCTTCGTTTGGGAAATGAGGTGAGGTGAAATGGGGATTAACGTCGCGTTAAGATTATTGCACTTATATATGTGTATGGGTGCCTGTACACGCCTGGACTAATGACAATTGTATAATGCTAGCCCACTGAGAGACCATGCCGCAGTGTAACAGCAATACTGCTCTCAGGCACAGTACCATCTTTTAACGTGTTTTGGTATGACGCAGCCGGAGATCGAACTCCCGACCTTCTGCTCTCCGGGCAGGCGTTCTACCACTAGACCACAGAGGCGGTCCCGTTTGGGAAGTGATGTCGCCATCTTCATCTTTATTATCATCAACTTCCCCAAGAATTTATCTCGCACATGAAATGATAGTGTTTCCATGTGGACCGTTGCTAATGCTTCTCATTCATTGGTTTGCGTGATCCAGACTCGATGATATCTGACATTGATGGATAACTGCTGACTACGACATATAAATAGAAGCGACACAACAATTCCATAATCTTAAGAAATATCTGTAAAAAACTGAGTCCATTGTACGAACACGGCAATATTTTAAACATGTGTTTACAAATACATGTACATACTTTTTACACAAGTTATGTGTATGGCGGGTGCTACCGGTAGGGCCGGACGTGCTGACCCTCTTGTGTCATCACTAATTTTCAGTAATCCATTGATATAATTTTCAGCGCCTTTCACCCCAGTGGTATCAATGTCGTCGGATAATCGAGATTGGTTATTCTCTGGCGTTGGCGTATTTATGAATCACTATCAAATAGTGATGATACCAGGTGTTCACGAATAGGAAATCTTATAAACGCGATAACTATGCCCATCGCAATAAACCGATTAACCCATATTTCCTTCTCGTTTTGACTCTCAGTTCAGATGATGACAAATTATCGATCCGTAAGACGAGATTCCAACGAGACGTATGTTGCAGTCGACAATTCTCATACAGATTTTGATATACGCCATGATGGCTTCATATTTTAATGACTCAGTGTCTACACTTCTTCTTGGTGTAGCGTTACCTTTCGTGTCCTTTAGTAAAAGCAAATGAAGGTGCAATACTCCAAGAGGAACCAAATTGCCCGAAAACGATCGCTACTTCCGGTGGCACCGGAAATCGTTTTATAAAGACTAGTTCCTTATAGCTACATATTTATTTGGAAACAACAAATGTGAGGTGCCTCTTTCAAGTCTAGACGCTGGTTAGTTCACAGTATCCGGAAGCATTACACTGGGAGCACCAATCACTATGGACAGATTTACTGGATGGTTGGTCGTTCCTAAATGCCATGTGTGTACTTTACTCTATCGGGTAATGTTACTGACTCTTAATCTGTCCTCTAGAATGGATGATTCCAGACAATTTACTGTGTATGTATCAAACGTGTGTCACGTTTAAGAGATAGGGAGTTTAAGTGCGGATGTATCTCGCGTGGAAGAGCATTCGTCCTTCTTAGTGTCATGATCACTTTCGGGTTTTCGCGGATTTTTTTTCAGCCGAAGTGGGCGGACTATATCTGATGACACGTATTTGGGGCCTAATAGGATCTCTCTTGGGACACCTGTTAGGTATTACCATCTGTATTAAACTGATTTGACCATAAACCATGTACTCTATTCGAGAATGTTAGCAACCGTGGGATAGTGATAGTAACGAAGAAATGTAGCCCTCACACGCTAAAAGACTAAGAAATATACATGTTAGAAATGACCTTGAAACAAATACGATCAGCGGATCCTGGCAAAGCTGAGGGACGCAACCCCGTGCAGGGAGGGCGGCGTCATTATAGACTGGGCAAATGGTCCCCCGATGGAATGGTGGTTTATACGTTAACACATTCAAAAACTCAAAATCTGTTCGTCTTTCAGCGGACTTTCCAAAAACATATTTGCTTTTCTAGTTATTTTTTAAGTATTTATTTTCATATCAACAGCGACGTGTTTGCGGGGATGTTTAATTGCATCTTCATTTAGTGCACTAAGACACTTTTTCTAGAAAAAAAATCTTATAAATCAATCGTCTAAAACGTCTGCTTTCACAGTGGCATCTCTGATGAAAAGTGTCAAGGCTAAATAGGGAGCGACAAATTCATTAACATTTACACACACGAATCTATATATTCAGGAGACACAGTCGTCTGAGGCGCCTTCTTTGGCCTACCCGAAAATTTATGATCGTGCGTAAAAGGTTGAAAGTCTTAAGTCCAAATTTGCAGGCGGATCCAGTAAGCTGTTGGCCTCACCACTGACGGCAACAGACAAGGCCTGGGTGATCCAGACAAATTGTCAGAGGAGCAGATGATGACTCCACAAGTTCTTCTAATAAATACAATAAGAGCAGGAAATGTTACTTGGATTAAGCCCAGTAACTCTGACTTTTCATGGCCTCTTCCTGGCCGTTAATCACTCACCAAATTAGTTCTGAAACATAGTTGTTAAAAATATTATTGATAAAGTTTATTGTCTCCATGCTCCTTGCTTCACCAGTTTGGTCACTGAAAGGGTAACAAAGAGGTCTAAGACACCACAGTTTGTTGTGCAGAACTGCATTCCTTAGTCGTTTCAGAATCAGGTTATCTTTTGTTCGAACTTTGGGACTTCCTCTCCCTTTGGGACTTAATCTCACCTAGGGACATCCTCTCCCTTTGTGACTTCCTCTCCCTTTGTGACTTCCTCTCCCTTTGGAACTAAATCTCACTTTGGTAATTCCTCTCCCTTTGGGACTTTCTCTTCCTTTGAGACTTCCCCTACCTTTGGGACTTCCTCTCCCTTTGGGATTTAATCTCACTTTGGGACTTCCTCTCCCTTTGGACTTCCTCTCACATGAAGAAGACGCGTTGTGATATATAATGCTGAAATATTATTCAAAGCGGAACTCAGCAAAGACCATTTCAAGTACAAATATATGGACGACGATGCACATCATGTTGGATTGTTTATGATAGCTAGTTCTCAAATAGTATATAATTCATTTGGCATACATTTAATAGCAAAACGTATTCCCACGTCCAAAGTGCTTTTTATTAATGCAAATGTGAAACGTCACCGAAACAGTTCTTATCTAGAAATCTGATAGCTATCTATCATGAGATTAATTATTGTAACTGTAGAAACCATACCAGTAACAGCGTGTGTCGTGGCCGGAGTTTAATGACGTTAAACCCTTCCCCATCACACTAACGCTACACAGATCCGTGAGCGTCTCTATCCCTGCACTGGATGAATAATAGCACCAACATAAATAACGACCTATCTCCACTGCCCCTATCAATTTGACCTCTTACAGAAGGTTTGTTTATGAGATTTTAACTCGACTTGTTTAGTCCATCACTGCAAGTCTTAAGGGACAAGGGACGCGAGGTTGCTACAGCATTGATCAAACATGTTTATCAAATTAGAGCGTCGGCTACCATCGTGTTTGGATTGGAAGATAACCATCAGTAATCTTCTGAAGCCTTCTCAGCGTAGATATATCCCTATTATACCTTTGGTGATGTTGATTTCAAGATCTGATGGGCTCACTAACTGTGTACAATGTGTCGACGTGTCTGGCAGGTTCAAACGTAAGGCTGGCCTTTGACTGATCCCGGATCATTGCCCAAGTGCAAGGGATCATTGTCCTATAGAGAAATGGATATTTCTGCCCCCTCTTTCCTCCATAATTCGTTCTGTGCTGTTTGTTTTTCTCTTTCACACTGACGGCATGTCATTCTAGACTATTCATTATTACTGTACGTATACACGAGTCTCGTCAAAGACGCATCGGGTACCTACAAATTACGCTCCTATATCCTAGACTATCCTTGAGACCACCGTGTCAGTGATAACCTTTGGTAAATGGTTACTTCAGGATACAGGATACAGGATACAGATATCTACTGTCATGCTAATGGAAGGCTGCATTCTGTTATTTTGGAATATGGTCATTTAGAACAAAATGAATGTTTACTCTTTCATGGTCAAGAGACCGACCATTGTATCTGCGGTGACCTTTGCATTTTGTTACAGACAAATTGTTGTTTTCGCCAGCCTTTCACCACATACATTACTTTCGAAATAGGACTGACAGAACACATTTTTGTTTTTTTCTATTGATAATCTATGTCTCTATCACAAATCAAAATTAAACGGTATGGCCTGGATTATTGCCTAGGGTCATGCAATCCAACGTTTGGATTTAAATATTTCAAAAACATAATGTAAACCCTGAAGAAACAACGCCGCCTCCATCAAAATATGTATTCAACGACGCCTTAAAAACAAGATAAGTGAAGCACATAAATTTATAAGTTCCACCTGAAAAAAAACCTGCTTCAAGTGAAAAAATCTCAACCGTCTTGGAGATAAACTGGACAGGTATCCCCAAGGCGCTCTTACAATATCATTCTGATTTCTTAAGTCTTTATTTAGAATGACATACGCAAGCGAGATATTGAACGTCGGTTAGAAGCGCCTATTTCTCGTGACAGGCGTGTGTTTTAAGAAGACAGATAATGAATGGAATATGCCAGGGTGCATCAATAATAGATTCAAAGTGTCGTTGCAGAGTTTGCTGATGTAATCAATGAGTCATTGTACTCATCTTCAGTGTGCTTGGTGTGTATCTCTTGTCGGGGTCAATGTTTAGTCAGGGACGATGGTGTTTGTGACGTGTTGGATTCACATCTTAAACTATTGATTTCTTTAGTCAAGCATTATGACGTTGTACTTTACGTCACGTTAGAAGCATATGGTGCATGTGTCCATAGTTATGGAAATAGAGTCCATAGTTATAAAAATCACAAACACATTCCATGAACATACCCTATTTGTTTCATTTACTCTCCGTGAAGGTCCGGGGTAGAATAGGTCTTCAGCAACTCATGCTTGCCGTAAGAGGCGACTATGATTTGTCGTAAAATCAAATTAACAGAAGTGTTTTATCAAACTTGTTTACCGTCTAAATGCAAAAAATACCAAAAACAATTATTATGAAACATCGGAATACATGACAGTGAAACAATAGTTTGTTCGCGGTAGATAACGAACTCGAAAACAGTCGGCGAGAAACACCAGCCTCGGTGGCTCAGTGGGACACAAAGACACGTCATGGAACTTCGATGTGAAAAACACCGTGATTTTCAAACAGTCAGAAATCAACATAAGATGCACTACCTTCCGGCACCGGTACCAGTTATCGTCTTTTAATACATGAATGCCTGGCGGGTGTGGGTGATTTGAGACTGAGGTCGCTCTTGAGAATTTTAGAAACACCCAAGAAGTTTTCCTTCAGAGACATTTTGGAAAATCGGCTGAATTCATTCCCGTTGGGCGGGAAAGGGCCTTTGGCGCCATCACCCATTAATTCCACCGTGACATTTGGAATCCTGTATTCTGCATTGAATCTACCCTTGATTATGATTTTTCTGAAGGAAAATCGTTTGAAATTACCTCTTTCAATAATCCGACCGGTGGGCAATTTCAAATACCGATTTTACTTGATAAACATTGCGAAATATCGCAATGCCGGTCCAAGATCATTTAAAGCAGTGTTTGAATATAAGTGTGTGCAAAATTCATGTGATCATAGTTAACAGGACATGCAATTAGTAGATTAATGAATTCTAATGTTGGATTAACTTCAAAGATAATAAATAATATCAACGGCTTTGATCATGCAATTCAAAAACAAATTAATGGTCAAACCTATGGAAAAAAAAAAATTCAGATTCGAACTACCCAGCATACATAATATCATTTATTTGTCAAAACTGTAACCGAATCGTTGTTTCAAGTATCTCTCTTTCAAATGGGTCCACCGTTGTTGGTTGTGATCAGGAGCCCTGCAAGAATAAACAGTATTAATACCAGTAATACGACTCTCTCACAAGCTTTTTGCTCAGTAAACCATACATGACTTCAATAAAAACCCAGGTTATCGCTTCTCGATGTGAGGCCTACGTAGACCTCCATACTTCTCTGTTCCTCCAACCTCGGCGCTCCGTACCAATCAATAACGACGAGGAAATTCAAAGCGTTGAGACAAATCCAACTGGGAATGATAAATATTGCTTTAGTAAAATAATTCACATGAATGGTGCTCGCAGAGTAATTTTGGTGTTAGTTTACGGTGTTTTCGTTCTTTTGGCTTGGGTTTATTGCAGTTTACTTTGAATTAACCCCAAAGTGTTCCTTGCAATTCAATTTCCAGTTGATTATACAGTGAAAAAGATGAAATAGGAGCCCGAATTTACAAAAGAACCTGTCAACCTGCCCAGGTGGCATCGTCTGGTTGTTTGGATCAGATATTGGCTTAATCGGGTCATCTGATTGCCTTGGTTGGCAGGGAGTACGTGTACCTTCCTTTGTAACAAAACGTTATCCATCATCTGATGAGTGCTAAAGCCACTAAGTGCTTAGCTAACGTGTTTTTTATAACCGATTGAATGTGTCCATTTGAACAAAACGATATGTATGACCAGTTGATGATTTATTAGGATTGTTTCGTTTGTTTGTTGTTTCACGCCGCACGCGGCTATATTCCAGCTATATGACGGCGATCTATAAAGAATCGAGTATGGACCAGACAATTCAGTGATTGATATCATGAGCATCGATCCACAAATTTGGGATCGATGACATGCATCAACCAAGTCAGCGAGCCTGACCACTCGATCCCGTTAGTCGCCTCTTACGACAAGCATAGTCGCCTCAAAGGCAAGCATGGGTTGCGGAAGACCTATTCTAATCCGGATCTTCAAGGGTCACATACTTTAGTAAGGGATATTTGATTATAATCAAATGAACGACTGCGCTGGTTGTGATTTGATTGGCTATGTGGAACATGTTTCACTCTCCTATTTCGTTGCGTCTGTTAAATTTCCACGAAGTTTTCATTACTTCGACGTGTCGCCAGTGAACCCTTTGTCAGATAATGAAAGCGTGACTTCATTCATTGGGTCAGGGTACACTTAGGTGAACCATTGAAGTGACTGAACTGAATTAAGGTGCTGAAGCATTCTCAGACGCGTTTCCAGGGAGATCTTTCAATATTAAATTATTGATTCATGTTACAGTATGTATAGCCGGTGATTTTGCCGTGTATGTGAAAGGCTTTCAAATAGATTGAACTGGCATAATTTCGAAGCGGTTTTTATATAGTTTTCTAGTTTGTAGACTGATTGAGTGTGTGTGTTTCTGCGTGTTTGCGCGCGCGCGCGTGCGCGCGTGTGTGTGTGTGTGTGTGTGTGTTTCAACCCCGCACTGTTCAAGTATTGTGAATAATTAGTGACCAATCAACCAAGTTTGACCTCTTACAGTTAGCATAGGTTTCTGGGGACCAATTCTAACCCGGGATTCCAACCTTGGATGTAAACATCTGAGACATTACTAGTACTTTGAAGTATGTAATCAAACTGGATTGTAGTTTGATGACACTTTGGTGTGAAATAACAAAAAGAATCCACGATAATATTATTTCATTTCGCAACCATACAAATCTGGCTTTAATTCAAATATATGCTGAAGCAATCTTGTCACAGTAGTGATAGGGCGCACCAGATGAATGACCACTAAAGCTGTTATCACATTTGCGATCCATGCTGCAAACGTCCACCGTCTACGACAATACAATTGCGTGTTTTTTGTCCTTACGAACAAGCTGCATTCCAAAAAAAACCCGAAAGCACAGTAACAGCGATGATTAGATTTGGCATCAGAATTTTGAAAGCCTCTGAAATGAAGTTCGATTTTCCAAGTTCGTTACACAAAACTTGCGTGGAAGGGGATTTGAATTGAATGAAGTGCATTAGTTTCGGCAATGCGGGATATTGTAGACACGGGATATTGTCCCTCCTCTGCCATATCATATTAGCTGTTCTACTATTCATTGTGTATGCCAATACTTTGTGGGGTTCGGATCAGCTATGTATGTTTCTTAATTTCAATGCTTAATTTTAGGGGGTTTTTTAACGCCGCTTTGAAAAGAACTTCAGTCTTTTCATGCCAGAGCGATGTCGAAAAAAGGTCCGAAGTGATGCGTGTTTTGGAAGTTTACCACTTGAAACCCATGAACACGGGTTGACAACCCTTGAAACAATCGTGGCGAACCGAGGTTCAAACCTACAATAACGCCTGTCATGGTATGTTTCTGGAACGCATACGGGTCTCAACTCTGCATGACAAATTGTCGCGACGTCGAGGACTGGGCATGTTCCACATACTACACTGATACTGATCATGTCAGACTACGACCTTTACTGTTTTACACTGAAGCCCATCTCTGGTGTCCTTTCCTAATAATGCTGGAAGAGTGCTAGAAAAAGTAAATTTCGTTGCCACGAGGATATGTTTCCTGAAAGACACATCCGTACCATCTTTCTCCTAAACCCTTTTTTTAACAGTTGAACTCTCCACATTCCTAGTAGCCACATGTGGCTCTTATCACCCCTCGTAAATCCTGTTCTTAAAACGCTTTACAGCCAAGTGAATTTTTTGTCCAGTGATGTCCTTCTTTCAATTAACCTGATCCAACCGATATTGAAATGCTATCCTGCATCTTTGCGTATCTGAGGAAACGGAATAATCATCAAGTGTCCTTAAAAAAATCAGTATCTGATCAAATTGAACGTTTCATGACTCACCCACTTCAAATGGTTAAATTTTTGTGCTTCAATAGACCTCCTGGACACTGATGGATGAAACATTAAACGAGGCCCTGAGCCTGGAGAAACTTTAATGTGACCATGTAAACTCCTGGTACATCTACATGTACCTTAGGCCCATGTTTCAGGAGTCGATTGCGTGCGTCTGTGTATTACCATGAATATAGAGTTGGCGAGTAATCGCTGTAGCGTTTGCAGACCTGAGGCTTAATTGATGTAAGTCATTGTATCCCCTAGCCTGGCTGTTCTTGCCACTTTTAGCCTAAGCCTGTCTGGCCAACGTTCGTTGTTTGCATGACGCTGTATGACTGTGCTCTTGTCGAGTACGGTAGAGACCCTATCCACCAATACAGCCATATTCTTTTGTAAGTTCGAATAATATTTGCATACATAATGCTCTGTGTGGCTGTGGACTTGCTGAATATTTAAACTCTATCCGCCCAATACTATTTTTTAGTAAGTTCGAATGATGTTAGCATGCATTATCCATTATTCTTGCTAAATACGGTTACCGTTAAAACCATATAATCTCAATACGCTATACATGTATATTAATGTGTAGGTTCAATTGATGTATGCATATATCATGCATTGTATATTGTTGTCCTGAGTACGGTTAATGAATGCTAAATGACTTTCTTGCCCAGCATTGCAGCTTATTCTTATTAATCTAATGGAATGTTCTATATCAGTAACATTCATGTTGCGAAAATTCTCGCTATTAATTATCTTAGCCACAACCAGCGCGATTGATGACTGAGTGTCTTTACGTCTTGTCCCTTTGATCTCAACAGCTAAACCTCACAAGGTAAGATTGTCAGTAGCATTGATCAGAAACGTCTATGTGTGAGTCGCGAATAGGATGAGATATTAACGGACACGGAAATCAAGCACTACGTCGATTGTTGTACATCATTCTATGTAACAGACGTGAATAGTATGGAGGTGGAGTAGACATACCCTGATATAATTATCGGTATTTGCCATCAATATAATACTTTGAAGAAACATTTTAGTAGTTTATGTTTGCACATTTATTGCCATTGAGCATGGGATTCCACTGATAAAACCTGAAATTGTATCAAATTCTATGGAAGTACAAATTTAAGGGAACGATTTAATTGCACAGTAGTATACAGTACATTATGGGGCCGTTTTTGTTTTCTTTATTCCTGTTACACGTAAGGAAAATAAAAGCGTTGTTGAAAGTACTCAAGACAGTAAGAGTTTGTTTAACGACTATATTGGTACCCTGTTAAAGTCTTCTTCTTTTAAAGTTATTATTTTGTTGATATCAGTTATATTCTTCTCTGGTACAACCGTTGTATTGAAGAAATATATTTGCTGCCCTGTAGCTTTGAAATTGTAATCATCTTAGTGTGACCAGATGTGTTGAGCAACGGTCTTCGGGTGAACTGGGAAACCTTGAACAAAGATTTGTTGAGAAGCGGTCCGCAGGGGGGTTTCTAGGAAACCTTGAACACAGATGTGTTGAGAAGCTGTCTTCAGGGGGACTTCTGGGAAACCTTGAACACAGATGTGTTGAGAAGCGGTCTTCAGGGGGATTTCCTGGAAACCTTGAACACAGATGTGTTGAGAAGCTGTCTTCAGGGGGACTTCTAGGAAACCTTGAACACAGATGTGTTGAGAAGCTGTCTTCAGGGGGACTTCTGGGAAACCTTGAACACAACAAAGTAGAACAGGGCCGTAATAGACATGGCCATGCGTTATTGGTGTGCTTTGTAGGTTATTAATAACCGTATATTCACCATAGTATTAAAAACTTGGCACTTTCTATGTATTTAGTTTAGCATAGAGTCACACATAATTTGATGATAAGAAAGGATGATTTCTTCATTTGCCAACCTACTATTCATCTTTTTATTGGATAAGTAGGCATTTTGTTCATGAGTTCCGTATAATTTTAACATGTTTTGGTTAATATAGCATGTGACTGTTGTTTTCGTTTCTAACCTGTTGGATTTCCGTGGTAATACCCCAGTGCCCCACGCCTGTCGTGAAAGATGAGGAAAGGAAGATCGGCTTGTTACAAGGTGTTACCTGACTGATTGTGTGCCACCATAGCCTCACGGTTTACCTGGTCAGATCCGATTATTTAAAAGCCTCTGTGACATATTCGTATCTGGAATAACGTCACCTGTATCGAAAACCACATTCACCCAATCCCGTCCGTGTGAATGACAGTACACTTCTTCTGAATATGTTGGAGGGTCAAATTGGTGTCTCGAATAGGTGTACGATTCTTACTGTATGGTACACTACTGTCTAAAGCAACACCGCTGCTCATATAAAAGTGATCACTTAGAAACAGGGAACAGACAGTCAGTTATCGCCTAAAGATATATTTGTCTGGACCAGACAATCTAGTGATTGATAATACGAGTAACGATCCACTGACTGCGATGACATGCTCACAAGTCAAGTCAACAAATCTGACCACACGATCCGTTTGGTCGTCATAGGTTGCTGGATACTAACAATTCCAACCACCTGTTTCCTTGTCTTTGAAGGTTTATGTAGCCATCACGTTCTCCGAGTATATATGAATAAGTGATGATCCAACCACTAGACACTGAAACATTCTCTTTCAAATGCACACCCGAGTCGCATATAAAACAAGTAGCATGTAGCTAGTATACAATAGATGAAAGAGTTACGTCGCACTGATTGTTTCCTTGCCTGACAACCACAATACTTACTGTTCTACTCGTAAAGTCATTTCAGTAATCTCAAAGTTATATCTATTGAATGAATGCAATTACTCGGGCGTGTGGGTGAAGACGAAAAATAAGGTGTCTAATTGTGTTTAGCATGTTTCAACGCAGGAGACTTAATTGATCTGTACATTGCATCAAGCCGCGGGAGCGTCTACCATTAAATAGCGGAAATTAAATAGCCAGGGCTACTGTCCTGCATAAAGATTTACAGCTGAGAGAATCTGGATGCGTGGGTCGAAGCCATTCAGACCTCCAGTTGTCAAACATTTACTCAACTCAACAACTGAAAGACGTGAAGGATAGACCGCTCAAGGGGAAAGCTAAAATTTAGTGAGTATCTTTAAGGTTTCAAATCACCTTTTTATGACCTTGGTTTCTTGTACCCTAATTGCATCTTCCTATTAAGTTTGGAACTCTTTGTTAATACGTGCGTGAAAAGTGTTACCAAGACTTGGGTTTTTGAATAATCAAATGAATGAAATTTAGTCTTGCATAGACACGTTAGAAACGTTTATTATGAATGTTATTGATGCTTGTTTTAGAAGGAAGAGGATGGGACAATATTTATGAACTATGTGAAGCTAGATTGATATTTGTCGCACAAGCAAGAGGATTGGACAAAATCTATAAACTATGTGAAACCAGACTGGTGTCTGATCATTTGACTTTTGAAGATGACCTAGATAATATCCAAAATGTTGTGTCCTTGTTCTGTTCTGCAAAGGGTCTTACATGTCTAGGGAGCAACCATTTGATTTTCACAGGGGGAACAGGATTTTTCCAAAAACTAATCAAGGCTCTTGTTTTACTTGAAATTAAGGTGATCTTTTCCTACAGCCTTTATTAAAGTGTCCAAAGAATGCAGTTCGTTATTTCTGTTTATTTAAAACTATATAATTAAAAACCTGTTTATGTTGGAAAAAATAACATGTTCACCCCAACTCCCTCCTCGTAAAATAAAACTGTTGCTCCCTCATTTTGAGATAAATTAGTGGGAAACTCTTTATGGAGACGCGGCGATTTGGAAATGAATAAAAATATCGTGAGAGTATGTACGAAAAGTGACATAAACGCCACATTGGCTTCATAGTCTAACTCCGACCGAACAGTAGGAGCGCGATACCGTCAATCGGGACAACAAGGAATAAACTGACAAAAGCAAAATGTGAAGGAATTTGGCGAGCACCAGGGGCACAGACATGTAGTGACGAGGAGATCTGGAGGGCTCACTGTGAACCAGCAAAAGCTATTACATGCACAAACAGTGTACAGGCTTAGTTCGGGGATGGCTTTAAAAGGGAGGATTGCGGGAATGTATACATGAGTACTTGATGCGGCATTGGATTGGGGACTTTGATTGACATTCCAGAAAGTCGAAGAATTATAAATACACACTTTTTCGGTTTATTTAATTTGCAGAATTAAGTATGTATATACTTGTTTTATCCAGTCGATCGTCATTAACAATATGCTTTAAGCAATATTTATCGTCAATGAAAACACATATACATCATGTGTAGCAATAATACTAATAATGTTTCATAACTACACAGACACTGACACCAATCAAGTTACCCCAGTAATATGTCAAGTGAACCTGATCCAGAACACTGAATACAATTGCAGAGGACGTTGCCACTCTACTTTACAGATAAAGAAAGATAAGCATTATCGAATTTAAATTACCGTCGCTGATTTGATGATGGGGGCATTATTGTCTGCCTGCTGCATTTTATGCAGACAGTTAACCCTGAGCATATCCAGGCATGGCACGTTGTCTTGAAGACATAGAAGACCAGACCAGAGATGCATGTTTTCAAGGTGCTGCTTTATACATCGATCAAACGTTTTTGGTGGAAGCTTTAATTTTGCAGGCACAAATGCAGCGGAATAAATGTGGTTCAACATGCTTCCTGTTTACAGAAGCCTCTTCTGTGGTGTATATATTTATAAAACGTTCATTATTCATAAAAGCAAGCGTGGAATTCAAGGTGGACGTTTAGATGTGTTTGTGTTTGTCAGTACAGTAGCTGGCACGACCACCACACATATCGATTAGTTCTACCAAGAGACTTTGAAGGGTTTAAATCCGCATTTCACAACAGTTGGAAATCTCATCTGTACAGTATAGCCATGTTGGGGGTTCGTTCTCGGGAATCGTGACGAGCGAAGGCTTTGACGACAGGGCTACCCTATACTACTCCCGTTTGTGATTATAATTATCAGTAGCTAATGTCATCGGTTAGCATGTTTATTATAGATCCCCCATCATCATTCACAAAACGACTCACAGGTGACTCTTGTACGTACATGTATGTGCATATAAATGTGTGCAGTTCAAAGATAATATAACTATTCACCGTATCAATAGTGCTATCAATGCATAAACCAATTTTGCATCACAATCCGATAAATATTCAACTGAGGTTTCTAAGGAGAAACTAAGCTCCATACACCAATACTATTCTCCCCGATTTAGCACCATATCCATGCTCGTTGGTTTCACAAAAGTGGAAAACGTCTAAGACCTGCATTACTTCGGGCTTTACTCCCACACCAGGCCGAGACGCCGTGATACTGTTCAAAAGTACTCACTCACTAATGCAACATATTTCTGCATCAGGCATATATTTATCAGAGTATCCATAGCCATATGTCTAAATGTCAAAACCTGAAATAAGAGAATATATAAGCAAATAAGAATTCACATAAAACAGTAGGTGAACATCACACACATGAAGATCTAATACTCAAAATCTGTGTAGGGCGAAAAAACAACAGAAAGACAATTTAGAAATGTCAGATATCCATGGACTAAATCACTACAGCTATTATGATTGGATTACAATATGTTTTAAAAATAATGTTATACTTAAGACTTAATTATGTTTTTGTACTGATATAAAAAGCTAAGCAGATTGAAATGCTTCAATGTGTTCACTGCGGAATACATACATTATCCAGCACATATTAGAAGGATAAATGTGCATAGTGTTATGAGAGTATTCCTGGTGTATTTCAATGTGCAATCACTGTGTAGATCTGAACGTGATATCGCAATCTGTAGATGCATTTGTTAGTTTACCTTGTAATCTTACCTTGAAACATTAATCAGCTAAATTTTAAGAACTGTATTTCTGTAGTAAAACTAGAAATAGAGCCATGTAGATAACAGGAATTGGGTATTACACTCACATACCTTTGGATAGGGGGCCCAGTTGGCCCAGTCGTTGAAGGGGCAGCAGTGTCCTCCCTTGGGCATGCCAAGAAGATATGATCGTGGGTTCGAATCTCAGATTTGTCCTGATTATGTTACCAGGTTTATTACTACCACACCCCCGCTCATCGGTGCCATGTTGAAGACATTTAAGACCTGCCTCACTTCGGGCTGTCCTTTTACATTAAGCATAAAACCAAACTCACTCACAACGTAATCTTGTCAGCGTCAGGCAATAGGTCCTGATTAACAAGATTTTGTTGTTTACTCTGCATTTGATACAAGACAAAGTTCAAACACACTCGTCCATCATGAAACTACTATTCAGCGACAAACATGGACATCACCAAGTCATAAGTAACGTACTATGGTTAACATCACGAAACTACTATTCAGCAACGAACATGAACATCACCAAATCATAAGTAACGTACTATGGTCAATCTATCTAATTGTCAATTTTCATTAGAAAGCTAGCCTTAAGAGACAAGACAGATTGGAGATGATTATCCCCTGAAGATTGGGCTATCGGTTGGCATGCAACTGACAGTTCAGACACCATCGGTCATCCCCAGATTTCATTATAGGTGTTCATCAATCACACAGCATTGCACCTCATTGTCTATATGGAATACAGATGTTACGAACAGCTTATCGGGACATCTGAGACTAGAGTCACGACATTCTCTGAGTTCTGTTCAAAAGCTCACCTCTCTGCACTTTTTATCAAGTGGATTTACTGTTCCATCCCATCGATCTTTATTTTTTAGCTTCGCGATGAAGGTTTCGGGTAATGAGGTTCTTCCTGGTTTACTTGTAATGGTCTTGTTTACAACGGAACTGCTGACCTGTGAATATTGCAGCATGTGTATTCAGATTTCACGTTATCTTGTGTGTGCGTTTCGTCCGATATTATTCATCCCGAACGTTTTTGTTTGTTTGTTGTTAAACGACAAACTGGAGAACAGTCCAGCTATATGACGACGGAGTGTAACTAATCGAGTCTGGACCAGACAATTTAATGATTTATATTATGATTTTTGTTGGTTTGTTTGTTTCTTGTTTAACGCCGCACTCAGCAATATTCCAGCTATATGACGGCGGTCTGTACATAATCAATCTGGACCAGACAATACAGAAATTGATATCATGAGCATCGATCTACGCAATTGGATACGATGACATGCATCAACCACTTGACCACCCGATCCCGTTAGTCGCCTCTTACGACATGAACAACGGTACACGACGTTGGGTAAATGACACATTTGTTTGTTTTTCTGAACCTTTTGTTTTATTAACATGCTGGTGGTACCATGTAGATGGTTTGTCCAGTCCCAGGTAATCGAGAAACAGGACCAACCGGACGATTACCGTTGGACGCCCATCTTTATCAAAATACATTACAACATATCGATGAATTCGTCAATCCAGAATTGTTTTACTCCAGACGAATTTGCCATAAACCACGTTTCACTGTATATGAGCGTGTTGTATTTATACGGGAACTTTGCACATACGATTAGACATATTAAGATAAACATGTGTTCTTTTTTAATCTTTCTTCATAAAATCATGCCTGCTTTGGCCTGGATATTATACATGCACCGACACTTCGTTATAGCTAAGCCATGAGGATCCTGGAAGATATAACAGAAGACAGATATAATACTACAGTGTTTGTGGGGCGATGACTGATAAAGTGAAAGAGGTTGCATTGTACATATGAAAATGTGGATTTAACATGAATGGGTGTGAGTGATACCTCTGACAAAAGAACGTTAAACATGGAATTGCTGAGATTGACCACAGGTTAGCCTCAGAAAATGTCATACATTTTTAAAAGTCGAACATAAGAGCTTAAACCAGAACATCAAGAAAACATCACAGTTCCTGAAGAATGATTTGAAAACCTTTATCAGAAATGTTGGTACAGACAATAGTTACATCATATCGTCGTTTCTGACCAAAAAAAACCCATTGGACTGGGTACTGGACATATTTGCAAGAATCTGAACTAGTCTAGTATTTCTCACAACTGCTGCCCACAAAGAAAGAAGCCATCAGAGTGAGATGAGACTGTGTCACCCAGTTTCATGGTTCTTGCTAATTTTCCTTTGTTTGCTTCTTCTCAAAACATCTAACTTTCTGAATAGGCATAGCGCAGATTGCCCATCGAGCAGAAACGTGGATGAGACAACAGCTGAATGATTAGTTTTGTATGATTTCAGGTCCATCGCCTGCCATAAGTATTGGCCTCCACATCATAATGAAACCCTACTATGCCTTAGCCGTATGTGCAATCTTCGCAATGGTGCTTGTCATCGCCGGTGCTCAAGGTAAGCGTGTAAAACAATCACTGAAGCTGTTTTCAAGGTACCCGTAATGATGTCAGGTTTTGATAAGCTGCTACAGATATTGATATAATGTGAGCTAATGTTTGTCTGTCGACCGCCCAGCAGCGTAAACATATTCCCCTCAGAAACCAATGTACCAATGAAGCTGGAACTTCACATATATGTTCCAGCAATGATGAAACCTCAGTCTTTTATGGCTGTTACTCACCATCCCACCAACCCAATCTTTTTTAAGTGTCGATAATTGAAACGATATGTTAACCCAGAAATCTGTACCAGTGTAAAAACAAAACAAAAACAAGCAACAAATGGTGTCCAGTCAACAATAATTATTGTATTACAAATTTACAAGGTTTACAAATCAATACAAATTACTGCATAGCAATTACAATTTGCAGAATGGTTGTGCAATATTCAGTGGCAGTATACAGTGTGAGAGCAGTGGAAATGACAATGACAACACTTGACATCCACCATGCTATCCCGGACGTTTACAGATAATTCGAGCATCTAAATATAACTTCCTCACCACTGCTTATATCAACAAGTACTACATTCCTGACAACTAATCATTGTCCAAATACAATGCAATGGACTTCTTCTGAATCTCAACAGGAACAATGTAATACAGTTACAATCACTGTTTAACAATAAATTACACTGCCATACAACACCATACTAACTCTGGATTTCAGGATATATGTGAATAAGATGAAAAGAATCCTGGGTTTTAGGATATATATATATATATATATATATACAAACAGCAAATGGACGCGACCAAAAAGCAGTTCGTTATATCCGTAAGTTCGTTATAAGCGTGTTCGTTATAAACGTGGTTTACTGTATGTGAATACGATGAAACGAGCCATGGGTTTCAGGATATGAGTCAGTAACCTCAAACTAGCCATGGGTTTCAGGATATGTGTCAGTAACCTCAAACTAGCCATGGGTTTCAGGATATGTGTCAATGAGATGAAACTAACTAAACGCTGGATTTCAGGATAAATATTGGTATGAAAAAGATGAAATGGATACATGTTTCTTTTTTCTTGGTGTGTGTGCACCTAATGCACCAAATTAGGACCGACCAGTTCAATATATAATGAAGGAAACAAGGAAATATGCAAATTTGTAAATCTACACTACATGATTTGAATATATTTCTTTGAACTTATTTTGTCTCAAACGGAAATAACGCAATGACTGTTTGAAATTCTGGTGCTATGATAACAATGTCTATCGACAGAACTCTTTATTTAAAGGGGACTGAGGCAAATACATGGCATATACCAGTTCTTGAAACTGTTGATCAGCATTTCAACATGGTACATGTTTACAACGTCCGTTTTAGCAGCATGTTCAGCAATAATCCGACAAAGACTTTCCTCTGGTAGACAACAAGGCACTACATACTGTTAAATATAGCTGGGGTGTCTATTCTGTGTCGTGTCCATTTGTAATGTGCTGCTGGATTATCCATTATGGTAGAATGTCTTTGCATTAGGGCACGGTTAAATAAAGCTCACAAATCACAGACTTGCTTACTGTTCAGTATCGATCCACACAGAATGTCAACTCAGCATTATCGCCCAGAACTGATTCTGAAAAATCTATATATATACCATTAAAATATTAATGCTTCAATGTCGCTCTTGTATGTAAAACATTATTTTCATCCAAACAGGACAACAAAATGTGCTTGTGCGTATCATATTTGAAAACGATTATAAATAACTAGGAGCCCAAACGTAAATGTTGCTTTGATTGATTTAGATTGTATTCCTGATTTTAATTATTGGATTTATTCAATATGAAACACTTGCTTTAGAAGGAACATTGTCATTATCTCAATAAGGTATGTAATGACAATGCTAATAGCAATGAGCAAAGAATAAGCGATGTTATATTGTCTTCTTTATTCCTCTTCATGTGAAGTTTTCAAGCAAGTGATTAAGAAAGTGGAAATAAAATTTACATCAGGTAATATTATGCTAGAAACAGTGTGCAGAATTTGATTATTTAAACCGTTACATAACCAGATCTTCTTATCCAGTAAACAGGTCTCAGTTTGGCATATTATGTCAAGCTGTGGGGGTTGAGGTTAACAATTTGGATCCACAGCTATGCTTGTCGTAAGAGTCGACTAAATAGATCAGGTGGTCAGGGTCGATGATGTGCTTGATGTCATGTCATCGTATCCTAATTGTGTAAACCCAGACTCGATTACTTACATTTTGCCGTGCCTTACATTACAGGGGTAGTAAATAATTGACATATTCATTAGATAGGGCCTATCAAATGAGTTATTTTAATATTTCTCAAACTATAATTTGGATTGTGGAAAGGAGTCAAAAGCTCAAGATGAAATCAACTTTAATTCCATATCTCTAAGGGGTTTAGCATTGGGGAACAGGAGAATACGAAGGTGTTCACCTTCATGGAATACGTTTCATTAGTTATATTCTTATCGAGATATGTTCTTCACTTTAAAAAATTATTGTTTTTAATAATTAATTATTAATCATTTTTTATATCACACAGGACTTTCGGCGTGACAAGAACACTCTTAAAACTCTTGACTAACTTAACGCGTCACAATAAGTAGAATGTAATTCCATGCACAAATGGCGTTGGGAATCATGCAGTTTGAAACAGTAACATCTAATCATCTTTAACATGTAGTGCTTAAAGTACAGATATAGTGACAAAGTCGGGGCAGGCGTCGCAACCATTAACCAGCGCCAGTATCCGCGGCCTGTCAAGACCATGCCCAGGTTCGTGGGTTTCAACAAGATGGTAAACGTCTTTCACCTGCGCCACTTTGCCCTTTCCTCCCACATTAGGCTGACACATGGTGATATAAAGGAACTACTGTTTAAGGTGGCTTTCAACGGACACACTGACACTTAAAGGGGAAGTGTACATGCAAAAATCACTTTCTTTCTTTTTCTAAACAAAACGCAATTTTAGAATTAGTTAATATCTGTGTTTGAAAATGTAAACTCATTTTTTTCGCAGTGAAAGTAGGAAGCTCACAATAGTGTGAAAATGATATGCCGTTATGAGGCCTTCGTTTTTCGAGCTAAACAGGCCTGAGTTATCCCCCTTAGATTATGACGTAATTGGTGCCAATTCAACTGGATCCCTGTCTATTCTCAACGCAAAAGATATCAAGTACCAGTTTTCGGTAAAACAACATGGCCTACGACACACTCCGGCGCAGTGGTGACTCAGCATAACACTATGCTGGCTGGCGTCTGAGACGCTAGAATCACACACCTGTACCTACACCACGTGAAGCGGCTCTAACATAGCATGATGACGTCATAATGTTTATCAATTGGCACCAATGACGTCATATTGCAAGGGGCATAAGCCATGGTGTTTTTGTTATGAAAATAGAACACTTGGTAAAAGTTAAAAATATCAATCGTTTTAATGCAAAACATATGTTAATTAATTGTGATATTTTTATATTTTTGTCTATGACACTACTAGGTTAATACTTTTAATGTGGAAAAAGTACAAGAAAAATAGGTTCATTTCCGTGTGAACTTGCCCTTTAAGCCTTAACATCATGAATAGTTGTTTGTAGCTTATGTAGAATTTCTGCAGAATTCAAGAAGACATCAATTTTCTTTTAGTATGCGATTTGGTTGTTCAATTGTGTCGCAAATCGTCGTCATATAGCTGGAATATTGCTGAGTGCGGCGTTAAACAACAAATAAACAAACAAACAATTATATTACTTCACAATTTTCACATGCCTTGCAATGTGTAGTAAAGGATAATCATAGCTTCTACCGATTTCAGTATAGGAATTTGATACTTCAGAAATGTGTGCACTTCAAATAGTCTTTTGTATATAGGTAATGTCAAATATAAGGCTTTTAGTACATAGGTAATGTGAAATATGGGACTGCTGTCATATAATTCGCCTGTCCAGGGGATCTCAAGGGAGCAACTGGTATCCTGTAGATTTCTGGATGGTTTAGTGAGAACCTAGTAAGGATGGTCCAAGTCTTGATTAATAAAATGATAACCGGTCACTGAGCAGGAGATTCCCATCAATGTATTATCGTTAAGCATTGTTATACAGATAACTCATTACCGTTAAACCATACATAATAAGGAAGAATGCAATTTCACTGCTTATGATTATCTACGGGGCTCATTTTCACTTTTATATTATTTTAGTACTTAGGTGTAGACCATTTGATATTCTTGTGCAAAACAAAGCAGTGCTAGAACATTAACTACTTCTGACAGATTGCCTATGCATATGCACGTTGTTGGTTTTTTTTTCGTTTCATATTTCTCATTTTCGGACCGAACAAAAACGTGTCTTGCTGACTTGAGCTGTGACATCAAGATTGCAGTGATGACTTTTAACATTTGAGAGTCAATATCCATGCCCAACAATAGCACACACGACAATGTGATTACAGTTGCGAAATGTGTTAATATGATGTTCTTGCTACGGTATTTGATTGAGTTTTCACTATTAGAAATATGCTACAGCAAAGCACATGGCTTCATTTGAGAACCAAACAGAAAAGAACGAAAACGTACTGGAATCATTGAGATTCCTAGGTTAGGCGTGGTCAGATGGTAGGTGTAGCCGCATGTGTCGAACCCCGCATAAGTCGAACTAGTTTCCAGGTCCCAAGGAGTTCGAGACAACAGGGTTCGCCTGTTTAATGAGTCGTATAAACGGAATGGCTCCAATTTATCATGCCACTCCATTGTTTACCACGCCATGAGATTGCTAAGAGTAGAGTGAAACCTAACTCACTCATTCACTGCAATATTCGGTATTTGCTATATGGTTCGATGTTGACATTATGTTGTACACGAAGTCTTGGAGAGGCATCCAGATGGAATATCTCACATGCAATACCTCACAGATCATTCTTATCACAATGTCAGATGTTCGACCCTACAGGTGCCACTTACAACTGTCTCATCACAGTTCATACTCTACAGATGCGACCTGCCACTATGTTGTCTAATGAGTCGTCCCGATGGTGCCATTGCACATATAAGACCCTATGGCTGATTTTATAGTTCGCCACAAGGGATACATATCCAGCGTATGTGTAGCTAGTGATGTACATTCCAATTCTTGTGACTGCGAAGACTCTTTAAACTGCAACCAACCTGTTACGTGTTGGTAATATTACCTCAGGTAACTTCTCTATTGTTTACAATGACAACATTCGTCAATTATTATTTAACTATGGACCATATCAAATACTGCCTCATATAAGGCCTGTATGTTTACTGTGGAAGAAATCCACGCAAAACCACGCACAGTACTATCAACTTTTGAATTGACTCTAAAACGTGAAGACAAGTCCCCTCCTCTTTTGAGCTAGATTCCAAATCTCCATAAGATACGTACAAAGTGAGATTTTGCTTGGTCCTGCAAAGTACCACTGAATCCTTGTCTCAAACCTTAACCATAATCCTAAATACCACCAATGAAGGGCTTTCTTTATGTTAACAGAAAGTATTTGAGACAAGTCAATTTATGACCATGTGGTTTTTCAAAAACTCAAGGAATTTGCTTGAATTTTTGCCATCTCAGAAAAAAAGGCAAATTCATTTTTAGTTTTTAACTTTGTACATCACTGTCCTACACGAAGAACTTAAAGGACAACTTCGTTCCTTTATCTATGGGACAATTGTTACTGAACGTGGTGACCATAGATAGAATTACGTATATTCAGAGGTTTAGGACAATTTATCAGACATGAAACCAAATGTCATCTGACATTTACTGAGAAAACATTATGTGAAATGCTGGACTTATTCAAGTTGGCATGCCCATGGTCACCAACTGTTCTTCCCTTCTCACTTCTGTTTATTTATACATATGATTGCCATAGTCTTAGCGCTAAGATCGCTTTGTGCAAGTGGGTCCTGGTGTCACAAACTTTGAGGTACAATCAGGGATGCTCTTTCTTCGAAGATTTAGAGATTCTTCAGGACATTTTCTAAGTTGACACATCAGTGACAAGAATGATGTCTGATGCAATTTCCCATTTTGACTTGTACCATATATTTACCTGTTTTTGGTGTGAAAAATTGACTTGCCTTTGTTTGTGTTTGTAAATAGTACCGCCGTTTGGGCAGGATACGCTCACCTTTTCGCGAACTCCTGGTGTCATATCGATTTGATAGTGATTCATGAACACATTCTCATGATATTATCGGAATCGTACAATGGATTCTGCTTTTAGTTGAGATATCTTATGATTTACTTCTACAACTGAGTTCTTATACACATGGCTCGTGCCTGTATCATACTTGGTAGTAGTATATCCCTTCGGAGTAACATATGGACCCCAGTCACCATGCCTGAAGGTAAAGCGAAACATAGGTAATGTGTGTGGTTTCGTGTTGCTGATACATGTAGTTGATAGGTTGCACTTCTTTTTTTGCAAAGGTTGGTTGGTCGGTTTGTTTGTTGGTTTAACGCCGCATTCAGCACTATTCCAGCTATATGACGGCGTTCTGTAAATAATCGAGTCTGGACCAGACAATCCAGTGATTGATATCATGAGCATCGCTCCACGCAATTGGGATCGATGACATGCATCAACCAAGTCAACGAGTCTGACCACCCGATCACATTAGTCGCCTCTTACGACAAGCATAGTCGCCTTTTACGGTAAGCATGGGTTGCTGTAGATCTATTCTAGCCCGGATCTTCACGGTTCTTTTGCAAAGGTCTGGTATGACCCGGCCCATCATTGCAGGTATTTTTTTCCATTTTAACTATGATTGATTTTTTCATTTGCTCAAGATCCAGGTAAACGCAGTGGAATGAAACGCAGACATTTATATGAATATAATTTTCGTGAATAATTATATATGTTATAATATATCAAATGTTAGTTTTTCCCTTAACCATATTTTCTTACGTATGTTGTTTTCTCAACAGATATGAATTTGTTTGGTCGCGAGGAAGCTAAAGAGGACCAGCAAAGTGCACAGAATATTGAGAAAAAGTGAGCAATGATTGTTGTTTGTTTGTTTGTTTGTTTAATGTTAATCAACTAAGTCAGCCATCCTTACCACCCGATCCCGTTAGTCGGCTCCCACAACAAGCATGGGCTGCTGAAGAATTCTAGCCCGCATCTTCATGAGGAAGTGAAGAATGGCCGTCTTCAATGGGAACTTTAAACAATACATCTAATAAGTTTCCAAATTAATCTGTAAAAAGGATACTTATCAAAAGAACATTAAAAAGGGAATTGCAGCCGAGGAAAATTCATTGTCTGAGAAAGAATATGACAATCCTTTAGGGACCGATCGTTGGGTATTCTGGGCGTGGGGTGTGTGGGGCTGGGACTTTTGGAAGGACAAAAATGTTCGGCCCCCCAAATAAAAACAACAGAAAAACAACTTTCTAAACAATTTGTAATAAATCTTTAGACCACCGCACACAGACTCCTCCTTTCACAGCACAGAGAAACCGAAAAATATCCTATCCCTAACAAAAAAATTATATGATGGTCACGTGGCAAAGTTTAGCATGTCTGTTAAGGTTTCTTAATGCCTAACCTTTTTGATAATTAGTGTTTAATTTTTTCTTCCAGGTACGCTCGTCTGTCCTACTTCCGGTCACCTTCACGCCCACGTTATGGATGGAACAATAGAGGAAGAGGACGCTACTCTAGGTGAGGATTAAAGGGTTGTTGGTAGTTACCTCCCTTATCACGGCAGGAAAACATCGTTCCAAATTTCTGTACACGCAATGTCACCATACGTCTTGAAAGCGATTCTTGCTGCCATACGATAATCCCAAGTCCAATTTGCTATAATTCCAAATGGATGTCATTTGGTACTGATGTATTTGCATCTTCAACAATTTACATTTTGCGTAGACGGAAACACGGAATGATGCCAATGCCAACTAGCATACCAATGCTGCCAAGTGATTTTGTAGAGCATCTTGGTGTGTCACCTGCTTGTAGTATACACGTCACAGTGGAGTGCATAACGTGCTGCACATCAGCAATGACTTTGTATTGTTATCACGGCTCAATGACACGTTACACATCCTTCAGTTGAATCAGTTCCGTATTAGAAAAAAACAATTTTGTTGCGTGTCCTTTGATACAGACACACATTGTTTCCGATATTCTCTTAAATGTCAATCAGTTGTCAAAATATCAATATACGAATAACGAGGTGTCTCTATGGTCGTAATGAAGGATGTTTTATATCTATATATGTATAGATACATTTCTTCGTTAATATCACCAACCATTACTGTCAAGGGGTATCGTCATAGATAAATCATTTTGGTTGAACGTGGTGCATTTTCTGTAAATGTCAGAACAGATGGCACAAGAAAAGATAATGTTTTGTCTAGAGGCGTAGCTATGATAACTTCGTGCTCTTTTCGTAATTTAAAGAGTCTGACTTATCTGAAAATAATACATCGTCATTCAAACAGAGAAACGTTTAAAAAATACTTAAACTGACACTTATTGATGCCTTGATCTTGATGTGAAGATTCTGATATGTCTGAAATTGCGTTAACAGACAATCATTTTGATTGCGAGAAGAGATGGCATTCCTTGGAATAGAGCATATACGTGTTTAAGTAAATCGTTTTCGAAATTAATTTATCTTTTGTGTGCATGTTTATCATTGGAAAATGTAGTAAATAGTATAGCTGCATAGTTAGTTTCTTTGTTAGAGAGCCTACCAGTAGCATTTCCCGTTGTTTACTCTTTGTTAAATGTTCTTTTAACTCGGTCTCCCACACTAGAAATTAGCATGACTATACCTGTATACTGTGGACAAATAATGTATTTGCATCCAGACATATTGATCGTTCATTGTAGATGGCATTGTAGTCACAATCAACAGGTCTAGTTTGAACTGCCGTACTAAATAGCCAACTTGAATTGATTCAAACCAAATCACTTGTAGTACGTCTTTAATTGTATCACTACCCTTTGTGCCCAGAACCCTCTAACGTACCCTTCTAACAAACTCCCCTTAACGTTAACGTTGTGTATGCTCCAGAATGCATGGTTAATTTAAGTTACTTTGTGCACAGAACTGTTGTAGTTTTTGTAGCATTGTATCCACTTTGAACAACCATGTCCGTATTTCAGACCTGTACAGAGATCCCCTATGTATGGATGGAGGCATCGTTCAAGGTATTTGTTGGGGCCACTAAACAGAATAAGTGGCAACTATTTTTCATACTTTTATCTTTCTTTGCATTTCAGAACCTGCAATCGAGTTTAAGATATAGTAAAACATAATCACACACACATATATATATATATATATATTGTAGAATTGGTAATGGTCTGTTTTGTTGTCTTTTCGTCTCGTTAATGATCAAGTGATCACCATCATTTGTTGTTTTATAAGGTATATGTAACATTTATATAATTATATTTAATTGTACTCCTCTGCATTTTTGTATACACGTTTAGTAAATAGTTCGATTGCAGATTCAATACATATGATTCACAGACTACTCTTTGCAATGTGAAAATATTCCTTTAATATTATCAAGCTAAACTTTACGTTTCCTGTTCATCTAAAAACAACGTTTTGATATGTGTATATTCTAATACAGTTTAGTGCAGTATGGTGTTTTCGGTTGGCGAGAGTTCAGTCAATAACATGTTATTAACCTGCTTTACGGTTTTCTATAAATTCCTGTGGAATGAGATAGTAATAGCTCTATTTCATTCATAATTTTTTTTATTTTGAGATATCACACATTGAAAAAGATTGCTACTTCGAGGCATCTAAAACTTTGCCTTTTTATTTAACATTTCTGTTTTCAATTCGCGGAAAGCCTTAGGGGAATCTTCATTTTCATGTTGCACGGTGTCAAAATTAATGGCTCCCTATGTTCAACCGTGTGTAACACATCGGAGGGGATATAAACAGTTAAAATCAAATATTCGGTGTTATGATCACCAGTGATGCACTTTTTTTTTTTTAATTTAATCAAATTGTAACAGAGATGTATTACAAGTGCCAAATTATCTGTGACTACCCCATATCGAAAACAGCAATTATTGTTGTACGTCATACATGAAACCAACATACCATGAAACAAACGTGTTGCATAGCATGACCGGGTCATGATTTTATTTTAGAGGTTAATGACGAAACGAAGTTGGGATGGTCCATACAATTTAATGGAACTTTTCCCGTATTCCGTATTCTTAAACTAAATACACAAAGACTTGGTTATTTGGAAATAATACAAAATCAAAGTAAACATTTTTGTTGATTGGTAATCTTTCTTCCCTTTATGGGGTATTTCGTAGTCTTAACTTGAAACTCCTGTTAAACCTCAAGTTGGCTCCACAAGGAAAACCATGACAAAACAATGACTTGAACAGTTATTTCATTCTTTAATGCATCTAAATATGTATATGTTTTTACCAGCCGTCCCAAGATGCCATGGGAGTACCTTCCTGACAGCTACTGCTTCCGCAACCGATGCCGATCCAACTTTGACTGCTGCAAAAAATACAACTTGTGCAACCCAGCTGCCAAACTGTGCTATGATTGCTGGTACGGGCACCCGTGCAGGCGCAATGAAGACTGCTGTGCAAAATACCCCACTTGCAACAAGCACAGGGGCATGTGTGTGGATTAAAGAAACACTGGAGCTGGATACACGTTTCCAAAAACTGTCATGAGATGGCTTTGCTTTAAGTATGGTATTGCAATTAATTCCGACATTCACGTTATGCCTTGTGATATTAAATCCGTACACCAGAACAAAATTAAGTAAAAAAGATCAGTTTGATATGATATATATTATACTATTTTCAGTAGAGAAATAACCATGGCCAAAACAACACCAAGAACGCAAACGCAAAAATCAGTTCTCTGCAACGCCTATCTTAAACGTAAAGCTGTCCCCATGATGTCCAACATTCCAAAGAGTGTATGGCTAGAAATTATTCCAGGATAATTTCAAAATTATGGAGAAAATCGCTTCAATTAACATGTTTTTGTCTTCATTTGTTGGTTTATGCCTGATTATTTAGCCTTATAGCATCGGCTAAAATACTTATTTTCATATGCAAATACATATACTGAGTATGTGTATTGCAAAAGGTGATTGCTACAAAGTCACAGTCATACATTCTGATCAATGCATAGAAAAAATATTTCTGACATGCTTTTTCAAAGAAAATGGAAACGGGTCAACGAACTTCACGAAGTGATTCAGACAAAGTATATGCATATATATACGAACGCGTTGACACCCTTGCAAAAGTAAATTGTAATTAGGATATTCAGATACTTATTACTGTATATTTTATAATTCTATTTTATGTATATGTATATCGTTTTGAAAATTATATACTGCCAAACTTTTCAGGTCAAGAGGTTGTGTTCATGATTATCGTCCCAGTAATCATGAGAGGTCATTATTCATGTCCTAGATTGTTTTGTATAAGGACACATTATCTAGAGGTCGTTAGTTACTTCATCTACACATTCTTTAAACGAAGTGTTTCCTGGATTTGGGCCTTGTATTTTTAATGCATACGTGATTTATAATCTGAAGAGTCTTTCTTATGTTATTTTATTGTATATTCGTTCGATTTGACTAATTAGAGTGAGTTTAATTGGTATTATGACCCTCATAATTACCAGTGGTTCAATTCGTTTCAAGGCCAGTCGAAAGTCAGATGTATGAATCTCATTTCATCAATATTTTAAGAAACAGAAAAACACTCATATCATCATTTCGCTCACAGTGACAAGATTGTGCTATGTACATCAGATTATCAGCTTTTCAAAACATCATGAATAAACTATAATTTGAGGTCTATTGTGTCTTGTTGTAATGGCTTTAAGTGGAGATATCGGGGGTGGTGAAGATTAGTAAAATACGTGGATCGTAACTCCAGGGTACCTATATTTACTTTGGCTCAAAGCTTTTATGAAATATCCAGTATCCATACAAAGCAATACCATACAGTCTGTATCATGTACGTGAGCGATGTCCGACATCACGAATTCCATACAGTCTGTATCAGGTGTCTTGGCAATGTCCGACATCACGGATTCCATATAGTCTGTATCATGTGTCTAAACGATGTCCGACATCACCAGTTCCATACAGTCTGTATCATGTGTCTCGGCAATGTCCGACATTACCAGTTTCATACAGTCTCTATTATGTGTCTGAGCAATGTCCGACATCACGAATTCCATACAGTCTCTATCATGTGTCTGAGCGATGTCCGACATCACCAGTTCCATAAAGTCTGGATCATGTGTCTCAGCAATATCCGACATCTCTAGTTCCATACAGTCTGTATCATGTGTCTGAGCGATGTCCGACATCACCAGTTCCATACAGTCTGTATCATGTGTATCTGCAATGTCAGACATCACCAGTTCCATACAGTCTGTATCATGTGTCTGGTTAATGTCCGACATCTCTAGTTCCATACAGTCTGTATCATGTGTCTGAGCGATGTCCGACATCACCAGTTCCATACAGTCTGTATCATGTGTCTGAGCAATGTCCGACATCACCAGTTCCATACAGTCTGTATCATGTGTCTGGTCAATGTCCGACATTTCTAGTTCCATACAGTCTGTATAATGTGTCTGAGCAATGTCCCACATCACCAGTTCCATACAGTCTGTATCATGTGTCTGAGCAATGTCCGACATCACGAATTCCATACAGTCTGTATCATGTGTCTTAGCGATGTCCGACATCACCAGTTCCATACAGTCTGTATCCTGTGTCTGAGCATTGTCCTACATCACCAGTTCCATACAGTCTCTATCATGTGTCTGAGCAATGTCCGACATCACCAGTTCCATACAGTCTCTATCATGTGTCTGAGCAATGTCCGACATCACCAGTTACATACAGTCTGAATCATGTGTCTGAGCAATGTCCGACATAACGATTTCCATACAGTCTCTATCATGTGTCTGAGCGATGTCCGACATCACCAGTTCCATACAGTCTGGATCATGTGTCTGAGCAATGTCCGACATCACCAATTCAATACAGTCTGTATCATGTGTCTGGTTAATGTCCGACATTTCTAGTTCCATACAGTTGTATCATGTGTCTGAGCGATGTCCGACATCACCAGTTCCATACAGTCTGCTTCATGTGTCTGGTCAATGTCCCACATCACCAGTTCCATACAGTCTGTATCATGTGTATCTGCAATGTCCGACATCACCAGTTCCATACAGTCTGTATCATGTGTCTGAGCAATGTCCGGCATCACCAGTTCCATACAATCTGTATCATGTGTCTGAGCAATGTCCGACATCACCAATTCCATACAGTCTGTATCATGTGTCTGAGCAATGTCCGACATCACCAGTTCCATACAGTCTGTATCATGTGTCTGAGCAATGTCCGACATCACCAGTTACATACAGTCTGTATCATGTGTCTGAGCAATGTCCGACATAACGAATTCCATACAGTCTCTATCATGTGTCTGAGCGATGTCCGACATCACCAGTTCCATACAGTCTGTATCATGTGTCTGGTTAATGTCCGACATCACCAGTTCCATACAGTCTGCATCATGTGTCTCAGCAATGTCCGACATCACCAGTTCTATACAGTCTGCATCATGTGTCTGAGCGATGTCCGACATCACCAGTTCCATACAGTCTGCTTCATGTGTCTGGTCAATGTCCCACATCACCAGTTCCATACATTATGTATCATTTGTCTGAGCAATGTCCGACATCACCAGTTCCATACAGTCTGCATCATGTGTCTGAGCAATGTCCGACATCACCAATTCAATACAGTCTCTATCATGTGTCTGAGCGATGTCCGACATCACCAGTTCCATACAGTCTGCATCATGTGTCTCAGCAATGTCCGACATCACCAGTTCCATACACTCTGTATCATGTGTCTGAGCAATGTCCGACATCACCAATTCCATACAGTCTCTATCATGTGTCTTAGCAATGTCCGACATCACCAGTTCCATACAGTCTGCATCATGTGTCTCAGCAATGTCCGACATCACCAGTTCTATACAGTCTGCATCATGTGTCTGAGCGATGTCCGACATCACCAGTTCCATAAAGTCTGTATCATGTGTCTCAGCAATATCCGACATTACCAGTTCCATACGGTCTGTATCATGTGTCTGAGCAATGTCCGACATCACCAGTTCCATACAGTCTCTATCATGTGTCTGGTTAATGTCCGTAATCACCAGTTCCATACAGTCTGTATAATGTGTCTCAGCAATATCCGACATCTCTAGTTCCATACAGTCTGTATCATGTGTCTGAGCGATGTCCGACATAACCAGTTCCATACAGTCTGTATCATGTGTCTGGTTAATGTCCGACATCTCTAGTTCCATACAGTCTGTATCATGTGTCTGAGCGATGTCCGACATCACCAGTTCCATACAGTCTGTATCATGTGTCTGAGCAATGTCCGACATCACCAGTTCCATACAGTCTGTATCATGTGTCTGGTCAATGTCCGACATTTCTAGTTCCATACAGTCTGTATAATGTGTCTGAGCAATGTCCGACATCACCAGTTCCATACAGTCTGTATCATGTGTCTGGTCAATGTCCGACATCACCAGTTCCATACAGTCTCTATCATGTGTCTGAGCAATGTCCGACATCACCAGTTACATACAGTCTCTATCATGTGTCTGAGCAATGTCCGACATAACGATTTCCATACAGTCTGCATCATGTGTCTGAGCGATGTCCGACATCACCAGTTCCATACAGTCTGGATCATGTGTCTGAGCAATGTCCGACATCACCAATTCAATACAGTCTGTATCATGTGTCTGGTTAATGTCCGACATTTCTAGTTCCATACAGTTGTATCATGTGTCTGAGCGATGTCCGACATCACCAGTTCCATACAGTCTGTATCATGTGTATCTGCAATGTCCGACATCACCAGTTCCATACAGTCTGTATCATGTGTATCTGCAATGTCCGGCATCACCAGTTCCATACAATCTGTATCATGTGTCTGAGCAATGTCCGACATCACCAATTCCATACAGTCTGTATCATGTGTCTGAGCAATGTCCGACATCACCAGTTCCATACAGTCTGTATCATGTGTCTGAGCAATGTCCGACATCACCAGTTACATACAGTCTGTATCATGTGTCTGAGCAATGTCCGACATAACGAATTCCATACAGTCTCTATCATGTGTCTGAGCGATGTCCGACATCACCAGTTCCATACAGTCTGTATCATGTGTCTGGTTAATGTCCGACATCACCAGTTCCATACAGTCTGCATCATGTGTCTCAGCAATGTCCGACATCACCAGTTCTATACAGTCTGCATCATGTGTCTGAGCGATGTCCGACATCACCAGTTCCATACAGTCTGCTTCATGTGTCTGGTCAATGTCCCACATCACCAGTTCCATACATTATGTATCATTTGTCTGAGCAATGTCCGACATCACCAGTTCCATACAGTCTGCATCATGTGTCTGAGCAATGTCCGACATCACCAATTCAATACAGTCTCTATCATGTGTCTGAGCGATGTCCGACATCACCAGTTCCATACAGTCTGCATCATGTGTCTCAGCAATGTCCGACATCACCAGTTCCATACACTCTGTATCATGTGTCTGAGCAATGTCCGACATCACCAATTCCATACAGTCTCTATCATGTGTCTTAGCAATGTCCGACATCACCAGTTCCATACAGTCTGCATCATGTGTCTGAGCAATGTCCGACATCACCAGTTCTATACAGTCTGCATCATGTGTCTGAGCGATGTCCGACATCACCAGTTCCATAAAGTCTGTATCATGTGTCTCAGCAATGTCCGACATTACCAGTTCCATACGGTCTGTATCATGTGTCTGAGCAATGTCCGACATCACCAGTTCCATACAGTCTCTATCATGTGTCTGGTTAATGTCCGTAATCACCAGTTCCATACAGTCTGTATAATGTGTCTCAGCAATATACGACATCTCTAGTTCCATACAGTCTGTATCATGTGTCTGAGCGATGTCCGACATAACCAGTTCCATACAGTCTGTATCATGTGTCTGGTTAATGTCCGACATCTCTAGTTCCATACAGTCTGTATCATGTGTCTGAGCGATGTCCGACATCACCAGTTCCATACAGTCTGTATCATGTGTCTGAGCAATGTCCCACATCACCAGTTCCATACAGTCTGTATCATGTGTCTGGTCAATGTCCGACATCACCAGTTCCATACAGTCTCTATCATGTGTCTGAGCAATGTCCGACATCACCAGTTCCATACAGTCTGTATCATGTGTCTGAGCAATGTCCGACATCACGAATTCCATACAGTCTGTATCCTGTGTCTCAGCAATGTCCGACATCACCAGTTCCATACAGTCTGTATCATGTGTCTGAGCAATGTCCGACATCACCAGTTCCATACAGTCTGTATCATGTGTCTGAGCAATGTCCGACATCACGAATTCCATACAGTCTGTATCCTGTGTCTCAGCAATGTCCGACATCACCAGTTCCATACAGTCTGTATCATGTGTCTGAGCAATGTCCGACATCACCAGTTCCATACAGTCTGTATCATGTGTCTGAGCAATGTCCGACATCACCAGTTCCATACAGTCTCTATCATGTGTCTGAACAATGTCCGACATCGCCAGTTACATACAGTCTGTATCATGTGTCTGAGCAATGTCCGACATAACGAATTCCATACAGCCTCTATCATGTGTCTGAGCAATGTCCGACATCACCAGTTCCATACAGTCTCTATCATGTGTCTGGTTAATGTCCGACATCACCAGTTCCATACAGTCTGCATCATGTGTCTCAGCAATGTCCGACATCACCAGTTCCATAAAGTCTGTATCATGTGTCTCAGCAATGTCCGACATTACCAGTTCCATACAGTCTCTATCATGTGTCTGAGCGATGTCCGACATCACCAGTTCCATACAGTCTGTATCATGTGTCTGAGCAATGTCCGACATCACCAGTTCCATACAGTCTCTATCATGTGTCAGAGCAATGTCCGACATCGCCAGTTACATACAGTCTGTATCATGTGTCTGAGCAATGTCCGACATAACGAATTCCATACAGTCTCTATCATGTGTCTGAGCAATGTCCGACATCACCAGTTCCATACAGTCTGTATCATGTGTCTGGTTAATGTCCGACATCACCAGTTCCATACAGTCTGCATCATGTGTCTCAGCAATGTCCGACATCACCAGTTCTATACAGTCTGCATCATGTGTCTGAGCGATGTCCGACATCACCAGTTCTATAAAGTCTGCATCATGTGTCTGGTTAATGTCCGACATCACCAGTTCCATAAAGTCTGTATCATGTGTCTCAGCAATGTCCGACATTACCAGTTCCATACAGTCTCTATCATGTGTCTGAGCAATGTCCGACATCACCAGTTCCATACAGTCTGTATCATGTGTCTGAGCAATGTCCGACATCACCAGTTCCATTACAGTCTGTATCATGTGTCTGAGCAATGTCCCACATCACCAGTTCGATACAGTCTGTATAATGTGTCTGAGCGATGTCCGACATCACCAGTTCCATACAGTCTGAATCATGTGTCTGAGCAATGTCCGACATCACAAGTTCCACAGTCTCTATCATGTGTCTGAGCAATGTCCGACATCAGGAGTTCCATACAGTCTGTATCATGTGTCTGAGCAATGACCGACATCACCAGTTCCATACAGTCTGTATCATGTGTCTGACCGATGTCCGACATTACGAGTTCCATACAGTCTGTATCATGTGTCTGAGCAATGTCCGACATCACCAGTTCCATACACTATGTATCATTTGTCTGAGCGATGTCCGACATCACCAGTTCTATAAAGTCAGCATCATGTGTCTGAGCGATGTCCGACATCACCAGTTCCATACAGTCTGTATCATGTGTCTGAGCAATGTCCGACATCACCAGTTCCATACAGTCTGGATCATGTGTCTGGTTAATGTCCGACATCACCAGTTCCATACAGTCTCTATCATGTGTCTGAGCAATGTCCGACATCACCAGTTCCATACAATCTGCTTCATGTGTCTGGTCAATGTCCGACATCACCAGTTCCATACACTATGTATCATTTGTCTGAGCAATGTCCGACATCACCAGTTCCATACAGTCTGCATCATGTGTCTGAGCGATGTCCGACATCACCAGTTCCATACAGTCTCTATCATGTGTCTGAGCAATGTCCGACATCACCAGTTCCATACAGTCTGTATCATGTGTCTGAGCAATGTCCGACATCACGAATTCCATACAGTCTCTATCATGTGTCTGAGCGATGTCCGACATCACCAGTTCCATACAGTCTGTATCATGTGCCTGAGCAATGTCCGACATCACCATTTCCATACAGTCTGTATCAGGTGTCTGAGCGATGTCCGAACCACCGGTTCAATAAAGATTGAATCTAAATTCTGATATGGGACATTGCTAAGACACAGGATCTGCATTCACATGATCTCTAGTTCCATACAGTCTCTATCATGTGCCTCAGCAATGTCCGACATCGGGAGTTCCATACAGTCTGCATCATGTGTCTTGTCAATGTCCGACATCACCAGATCCATACAGTCTGTATCATGTGTCTGAGCGATGTCCGACATTACGAGTTCCATACAGTCTGTATCATGTGTCTGAACAATGTCCGACATTACCAGTTCCATAAAGTCTGCTTCATGTGTCTGGTCAATGTCCCACATCACCAGTTCCATACACAATGTATCATGTTTCTGAGCGATGTCCGACATCACCAGTTCTATAAAGTCTGCATCATGTGTCTGAGCGATGTCCGACATCACCAGTTCCATACAGTCTGGACCATGTGCCTGAGCAATGTCCGACATCACCAGTTCCATACAGTCTGTATCATGTGTCTGAGCGATGTCCGAACCACCGGTTCCATAAAGATTGAATCCAACTTCTGATATGGGACATTGCTAAGACACATGATCTGCATTCACATGATACAAACTGAATCAAACTTTTAATGTGAGGCATTGTTCAGACACATGAGTTAAAGTAAATAACACTTTTGATAATAGGCAATGTGACAAATTAGAACATGACAGTTTGCGTTGGAGTGAGGTGAGGTGAAATTGGGTTTAACGTCGCGTCCAAGATTATTGCACTTATATAGCGACGTGCATGCACGTGTATGTGTGTGTGTGGCTGCTTGTACTAGTCCGGACTGATGCCGATTTATAGTGCTAGCTCACTGAGATACCATGCCGCAGTTTAACATGAATACCCCACTCAGACACAGTATACTGACTCCGAGCCGACCAGTCCTTGTTTTAGCCCCTTAATGCCGAGCGCCAGACAGGGTAACAACAAGTACAATCTTTTAACGTCTTTTTGTATGACGCGGCCCGGGATCGAACCCTGGACCTTCCGCTCTCCGGGCGGACGCTCTACCACAAGACCACGGAGGCGGTAGTTTGCGTTGGAAAACGATCAGTTGCTTCTGAAATCGACCGAATACCACCATTACAAAATGCAATCACGAAGTCTCCTCTGTCTACAGCTAGATCTTTCTCGTACTTTAATTTGAAATTAGATCTAAGTTTCAAAGTTAAAAAACCAAACTCCTTACTAATTCGTACTACTAAATGCCAACATTGCAAAATAACCAAGTACATAGACAAATCAGGTATATGAGTGCAGACTGACATTTCAACGTGGCCAGAGGCTCTTTATGGAAAACTAAAGACTAACTTTCGCTTTTATCTCTGTAGACATTGCTGGTGTCCGGGTGCTTTTCTGACTACATAGACAGGGGAGGGAAGTCTTTATGATACAAAACGTTTTAACCTACAACCATTCATCCACCTTTGCCGAACTAGGCTGGAATAGTGGAGTTGCTTTTTGGCTGGGTTAACGAGTCTATGCAAATGGCAAGATCCCGTAACGATATCGACATCCGGTTCATAAACACCATGTCCGTGCCGAATTTGTTCGATTGCAGGATTTGCAGAGCATGTGTACCGTCAACTGGGCATCGACAGATATTTTCCAAACCTTTTCATGTTTTTAACCAAGGTGCTCAAGTGATATGATGCACTTCGGGAGGAACTTCGTGAATTAAAACCCGTTTTGTTACAATAAAGGTTTTTATTATCGGTGAGATCGTTTTGACCGAGCGCCGCCATTTGTTTGAAGCAAATGCAAGTGATATGAGAGCAGGAATCTGATTGGTCAGTTGGGGAACATAGAAGGGACATAAGTCGTAATAGCCACTGGTGGCGCTGCAATCGAGCCCAGATATTCCAGCCAAGTTCGGCAAAGGTGGAAACTGGACTTTTAAAATCAGTTAACCCCTTTGCCTCGGGAAGATTGATACAAACTGAATCAAATTCTGAAAGGGGGCATTGCTCAGACACCGGATACAAACTCAATAAAATGTCTGATATGAGGCACATATCCCTGCGTATTCCTTCTTTATTCATCATTTTCGGTTATTTCGAACCTCGGATAACTCAAAGTATTTACGTAGGTCCCTTCAACTGCGACACAGCGGTGTTTGACTGTATGTGACTGAATGGATCGGTGGGTCAGGCTCGGTGACTGTGTTGATTGCGTGTCATCACACCCAGACGGCGTTGATCGTTGTTCAATCTATAAGTGTCTGATTCAGCTGAATATGGTGTTACTCATAACAAAGGAGAAAGGGTTGATTTCTCAAAACTTAAGAAGTTATTTTTTTATCTGCTCCGTAATTCGAGTTCATGTACTTTGAAGACAGTCACAAACAATCTTAAATTTCATATCGTTCTAAATCTCCCTGATTAGCTTTCGCAGTTTTGGAACGCATGGAGGACAGTTTCTGGAACGCTTGACAAACTTGCCGGCTGATGTATCTGCGGCTATCGTAGCCATAAAGTGATCAGATTGACCGTTACTGGAAGCCAAACAACTTGATTATACTTTCACAACTACCTTCATAGGCAAATTGTTGTTGCGAAATGAAAGTTTCCAAAGGAAAAAATGCTCAATCATTCATCCCAAAGTCATAATTATTTTCGTCAGAGGCGACGTTGAGCGTTAGCATTGGCCGTATACATTAACCGTCATCTAAGAGGTGGTGGGGTACCCTATCAGCTAAAGCGTTCGCTCCTCACGCCAAAGAGCCGGTTCGATTCCCCTCATGTGTTCATTATTCATTTGTGTTCCATTTCTGGCATCCCCATTCATGATGTTTTTGGAATATTGCTAAAAGGGACATACAGCCTCACTAATCTCCGAAAGGTAAAGCTTAACGCTCGGTGATCGCCAGAAGTCCTTACCCCTGGCAGTCCTGAACAGAAATCATTGTATGCCAGATATAGTAACGACGTAAGACTTCCACTCTTGCATGATGTCGGTTTCCGCAGCTAGCCTGGCTGGTTCTATTGTCAAACGCACACGTTATACAACCAGAGCATTAATATAACATTAAGATTGTGGAACCTATACGTGAATAGCTGGTAGTGGGTCTTCACTGAAGAGCCCGAAAACCATCAGTCCAAAGGGTGACAAAACATATCGACCTGAATGAATTATTGCCAAGTGCACGTCAACGTGTCCACAGCTTATCATTAAAACCATTCAGTAATGTCCACATGGACTACATGAGTGAAGAAGGTACGCCCTGAAAGCTCTTGGTCATTAATAATTGAAAGTGTTACTATAAAGCGCTAGGTCTCCCGTTATCTGTGTAGCAATATAGGGCAAACGGAAGAACCGGATCGTTCTCTGCTCCCATGGGAGACCAACCCATACACTGATGTCGTTAGTGGGTTAGGTTTTTTTCCAGATTGGTATGGTCTCAGTTTCAAGTGCCAGTATTGATAAGGGTCGTTGTTTTCAAGCAAACTGGAGTTCACCCGGAACTGTCAAACGAATGGGAGTGTGTGTGTGGAAGCATGATGTTAACCGCCTTGATGTCACAATAACAACATGTCTTTCCTCATTTTAACGCTCTCTTTGAAGTTGAATAAAATACAAGATATACCCATACAATGATGCTCTTATGAGTTTTGAGTTCAAGAAGCGCTGTTCTGTGATATCATCAGTTCTCAAAATAGACCTCTAAACCACAACTAAACTCTAAACGAGACAATTAAACTGCCTTTGGAAATTTAATTAGGTACATCCTAATTATTGATACTTTTGCGATCATTAGCGTATATTTCAATCAGTTAGTATCAATCACAATTTTGAATTACATGACACAATAATTATCAATTACAGATGTGTTCATTATCACAGACAAAAAATATATAAAACGTTTATACTCAACTTTTTGAGTCAGTGAGTGAGTTTGGTTTAACGCTGCTTTTAATAATATTCCAGTTATAACACGCTGTGTCAACTTAATGTGGCAGGTAAGCCTGAAGTGATGCAGTTCTCAGACGTTTCCCCGTGAGCACTGTTATGGTGTTGACAAACGTAGAAACACTTTCGGGGCCAAACAGGATTCGAAGGGGTAATCATAGGTTTCTGGCTTGCACAGCGAATTGCGGCGCCTTAGACCCGACTAGGCCACCCGTGCAACCTGTTTGTTTGAACATTGTTTACAAGAGAAAATGACAAATGTCGCGCCGCATACTCTATTTCTAACCGTCAGGAGAAGACATCTTACTGTTCAAAACTACAGCACTAAGCAATTTGGGGTGTAATATTCTGGTAATATAAATCGGTCAAAAAGACATTTATTTTATCTTTGAATTAAAACTAAACAAATACTGAACCGCAAAAGAAACGTCACCATGGATAGATATCTGAGAAACTTATTTGTCCAAACACTGTATACATACTTTGAGACGTAGAGAAAATAGCATTACAAGCCAGTATCACGTGTGCCCGCCATGTGCATTGATGACTGCCGTGCAACGTCGATACATGGAATGGATGAGGCGGTTGATGAAGGCCATAGGCACTTGAGCCCACACTCTGATGAACGCCTGACGCAGTTCAGCTGCAGTTGTCGGCCTTGGCGTCATTCAGCCGTCTTTGAATCTCGTCCCACAGGTGCTCAATGGGATTTAAACCGTGACTGAGAGCAGACCACTGCATGGTTCTGATGCCATTCTGATGGAGGAAGTCTCTTGTTGCTCTCGCAGTGTGGGCACGGGCGTTATCATGCTGAAACTCGTGGTTGCGGTGACGTGCCAAATGTGGTATGGCGTGTGGTCTCAAGACTTGTTCAATGTACCGAGCTCCTATGACACCATTGCCTCTCCCTGGATCCATGTCCTGGAAGTCCACAGGGCCGACCCTCTGTGCAAGTCCAATTCCACCCAACACAATAATGTTGGTGGTCTGGTACCATTGCTGGAGCCTGTATATGGTCCTTACGTGGACTTGAAATGCACTGGCTTCTTGTCGGGCGGTTTGTCAAGCTTGCATTCGCCCAAGGGCTTGGTGTCGCTGAGTTCTTATCAATCTTGGCATGTGGTAGCAATTCAATAACGAATGAATGTTATCCGATCTGGGTGGATTTTTATAGTGCAAGAAATGGGGGAACGCGTGTGCATTTCAGTTTGTACGGAACTCACGTGCATCGGGTTACCATGGCCGTTGCCGAGATGCGTTTGGCCGATTGGTTTTATTGTCATCTGCTTTGTTTTTTTTATCATCCAATTTCATTTTTCCGGACATATAATGTTAAATTACCCAGATATTTATATGTCAACTTTTCATGCAATGTTACTTGGGGTGAGGTTTCGTTTGCGGATCAATATATATTACTTTAATAAATTTGATAACATTTTAAATTATGTGTTCGCAATTTTAGAAGAGAACAATTGTTTGTTTCAAAATTGTTTTGTATCGTTTGATTGACAGAATAGTAATGCCCCCTAACATACACCAGGTGCTCGGTTAATAAAACCCGATGTACGAATTACTCCTTTTTTGTGTGTTACCTTTTCACTTGTATCATAAACTGTTGTATTTTTGTAACACACACATTCACTGTTGCTTCACAGGCCGTCTACACACTTGGATACACAGTAAACAAACGGAAGCTTTGCAATTGACACTCATGTTATCTAAGACATAAGCAATCAGTGAAATGGAAACAAATGTTATACTTTTGTTTCAAAGCGATACACTAACCACGACATTTCTCGTTTAAAAGCCTAACGAAGTGAATATTTTATAATATTCATCATCTCTTATCAGTGAAGCTATTTACGTATGTCAATATTTCTTCCCATCATCGGATTGTCATAGTTACAATCCTAAATCGACAGACACACAGCAACCGAACATGGCTGTTTAACGTTGACGGTGTGATTCACTGGTTTCTGATCACGCAAAGAAAAAACTCAACCGCTTAATTTACCAGCTTCTGCTACTTTGTCAAGCTGAATTAATTTGACGTTCGCAAAGATTATTTTTCAAGTGAAAGATGGTAACTATAGTTTTATGTTTCTTCAGTTCTCGTCGGATACCGCGTTATGTTATCACTGTGTAAGAAAACTGCGAGAAATGAATCAGTAAGGTGTCGGATATTACTTTATGTACCATTTTACAGTTTGGCATAGCTTCAGTGTGTTATACATTGTGTTGTAGCAATTCTATTTTGTGTGCATGGCAACAATACTATACATTGTGCGAAGGATGTCTCTCTTGTGTGCATGATGGCAATTTTATACACTGTGTGAAGGAAACATGTAGTGTGCATGACAACAACGTTATACACTGTGTGAAGGAAACATGTAGTGTGCATGACAACAACGTTATACACTGTGTGAAGGAAACATGTAGTGTGCATGACAACAACGTTATACACTGTGTGAAGGAAACATGTAGTGTGCATGACAGCAATGTTATACACTGTGTGAAGGAAACAGATCTAGTGTTCATGACAACAATGTTATACACTGTGTGAAGGAAACATGTAGTGTGCATGACAGCAATGTTATACACTGTGTGAAGGAAACAGATCTAGTGTTCATGACAACAATGTTATACACTGTGTGAAGGAAACATGTAGTGTGCATGACAGCAATGTTATACACTGTGTGAAGGAAACAGATCTAGTGTTCATGACAACAACGTTATACACTGTGTGAAGGAAACAGATCTAGAGAGCATGACAACAATGTTATACACTGTGTGAAGGAAACAGATCTAGCGTGCATGACAACAACGTTATACACTGTGTGAAGGAAACATGTAGTGTGCATGACAGCAATGTTATACATTGTGTGAAGGAAACATGTAGTGTGCATGACAGCAATGTTATACATTGTGTGAAGGAAGCATATCTAGTGTTCATGACAACAATGTTATACTTTGTGTGAAGGAAACATATCTAGTTTGCATGACAACAATGTTATACATTGTGTGAAGGAAACAGATCTAGAGAGCATGACAACAATGTTATACATTTTGTGAAGGAAACAGATCTAGAGTGCATGGCAACAATGTTATACATTGTGTGAAGGAAACAGATCTAGAGAGCATGACAACAATGTTATACTTTGTGTGAAGGAAACATATCTAGTTTGCATGACAACAATGTTATACATTTTGTGAAGGAAACAGATCTAGAGAGCATGGCAACATTGCAATGGAGTATCACATGTTATGGTACTGCAGATTTGAGATACTTACAACTAAAATAAGCATCGCATTTCGTAACATTTAAGTCTTTTACATTATAACTGGGTAAGCTTCAGTACCGTAGCACAATTGTAAGTGTACGGGTACTCTCAATATTACAAACGACTCCCATGCCTACAGCAAACACATTGTACACCAATTAACAATAACTGGGTTACTGCCACTTTGTCAAAGTGAATTAACTGGAATGAAGTTCCCAAAGCTAATTTTCTGTTGTCACTGGGAGACAAAGAAAATAATCTATAACTTATGATGATGTATTGCGTTCCACTGAACACACCTGCTGAATAAAATGTTGAAGTAATCCTACCAATTTCGAGAATTAATTCTCATTCAAGCTAATAGTGATTAAATGTGGATTTCAATGTACATAAACAGTGATATGATCCTTGTTCAGAAGCATGTAATGGATGAGAGAGATTCTGGTTTACACTCTTACAAAGAGAGGGCTTATAAACTGAAATGCACCGTCCTTTTGGGAAGCCCTTACACGAGATGCTTTTAACAAAAAAGGGGAACCAAATTCCCATGAGAACTTCTTTTCTTTTGTCATCCTTATTGAGAAAGTAGGACCCAACGCCACTTTGAACCCACAACTTTAATGCTTTAGTGTCACAGTTCCGGCTATTGATGGTGGGTGGTGGATGGTCTTAGAAGTAAGCTTACTGGTAATTGAAGGGCATGGTTATGGTTGGTTGGTTGGTTTGTTGTTTAATGACGCACTCAGCAATATCCCAGCTATATGACGGCGGTCTATAATAATCGAGTCTGTACCAGACAATCCAGTGATTAATATCATGAGCATCGATCCACGCAATTGGAATGCAATGACATGCATCAACCAAGTCAGCGAGCCCGACCACCCGATCCCGTTAGTCGCCTTTTACGTCAAACATAGTCGCTTTTTACGGCAAGCATGGGTTCCTGAAGACCTATTCTAACCCGGATCTCCACCAAGGAGATATACTGACCCACGAAAGAAACGTCACCCCAAGTAACATTGCATGAAAAATTGACATATAAATATCTGGGTACTTTTTGTCAAAGTTTCTAAAATTTAACGTTACATTGTCCTGAAAAATGAAATTTGATGATAAAAAACAAAGCAGACGACAATAAAACCGATCGGCCAAACGCATCTCGGCAACGGCCATGGTAACCCGATGCACGTGAGTTCCGTGTAAATTGAAATGCACATGCGTTCCCCCATTACTTGCACTATAAAAATTCATCCAGATCGGATAACATTCATTCGTTATTGAATTGCAACCACATGCCAAGACTGACAAGAAATCTGCGACACAAAGCCCTTGGACTATTGCAAGCTAGATAAACCGCCCGGGAAGTAGCCAATGCATTTCAAGTCCACGTAAGGACCATATACAGGCTCCAGCAATGGTACCAGGCCACCAACACTACAGGTGACCGACCACGTAGTGGAAGACCAAGGGTCACCAACCGACGTAGGGATCGTCAGATTGTGCGACAGCATCTTCAATATCGCTTTGTTACTGCTGCGGAAACTGCTCGACAGACCATGGGGACACACCAGCGACACATTAGTGTGGACACCGTGCGTCGACGATTAACGAGCACCTCCACTGGCACAGGCCACACCAAGAACCGAGGACCTTCTTCAATGGGCAACACAGCACCAGCATTGACGCCACCAGTCCTCTTCTCAGACGAGAGCCGTTACTACATCTCAACAGCAGAGAGAGAGAGAGAGAGAGAGAGAGAGAGAGAGAGAGAGAGAGAGAGAGAGAGAGAGAGAGAGAGAGAGAGAGAGAGAGAGAGAAGAGAGAGAGTCTGGCGACGCCGTGGGAAACGTTATTCGGATGCATGTATTGTTGAGAGAGAGAGAGATACTCTGGGGGTGGTCCGAGCATCATGGTGTGGTTTGCACAAAGCGTCGGCCCTGTGGTCTTCCAGAACATGGATCCAGGGAGAGGCAATGGTGTCACAGCAGCTCGTTACATTGAACAAGTCTTGAGACCACACGCCATACCTCATTTGGCACGTCACCGCAACCACGAGTTTCAGCATGATAACGCCCGTGCCCACACTGCGAGAGCAACAAGAGACTTCCTCCATCAGAATGGCATAAGAACCATGCAGTGATCTTCCCTCAGTCCCGATTTAAATCCCATTGAGCACCTGTGGGACCAGACTCGATGACCGCTGAATGACGTCCGACCAAGGCCGACAGCTGCAGCTGAACTGCGTTAGGCGTTCCTCAGAATGTCGACGTTGCAAGGCAGTCATCAATGCACATGGCGGACACACGAGATACTGACTTGTGATGCCATTTTCTCGGAGACTAGTGTTGTGTTTCACTTTAGGAACATTTGACAATTCAATTTCAACCTTGATGATCAGTTTTGCCAAGTTTCATCTTTTTAATATGTCTCAAAGTATGTTTAAAGTGATGGACAAATAGGCACCTCCTTTCGCCGAAATGAAATTGCATGCTTTTCGGTAGTAACAAACAGGAAGCTTCTCCAAAAAATAAAAAAAAGTAAAGAAAATGTGTTCATTAATATATATTAAATGGTGGGTCCCTTACGAGGTTTAACAGAAGATGGTTCTGCAAATGACAAATTCAGTCCGGTAAATTACATCATTTTATTATACAATTTGACATTTTTCAAATTATTTTTAAAACAGTATATATGGTTCATTTCTTTTTTTTATTATTTGTCTGATAGTTCATTTAAGTCCCTCTGTCCGCACAGAATGATGATGAAAACATGGTTCAGCATCTGCTACACAGACCCCTGCATCAAATAATGAGTGGATCGTGTTGTGAATGTATTGCAGCCTTATACCCAGCTCCACTGATTTCCCTGTAGGATAGATTCCTGGAGGAAGGTAACAAAAACACAGTTTGCAGCTCAGAATATGGGCGAAATTGATAACGATGGTGACAGCTTCCTCAGTCCTGACAATTCGTCAAAGCTGCCATGGATGTTAATGGTGACACGCATGACCTTCTGCTGGTATTGTTCTTAGCGAAACGTAAAATATATTAAATCTGAATATCTGCAGAAAACAGAAACAATGGGTCTTTGATGAAAGGTAGTGCGAAATTGAGTAATTATGTTTATTTCATAATCCAAATTCCATTGAAAAGACGTTAACCTCCCCAAAATGACATTTGTGGGCAGAGGTAGATTTTAACTACTGTTAATTGTATGGTTGTTTTAAAACGGTCTGCGTGAATATTCATTGCGCGATATTCCCTGACACATTTCCATAATACCAGTTTAACAACAAGAACCATATTTCAACGTATTTTGGTAAGATGCGGCCGGGGATCGAACCCCGGACCTTACGATCTCCGGGCAAACGCTCTAGCACTATACCACGGAGGAGGTTATACGCAGTTGGGATACAATGACACGCATCAACCAAGTCAGCGAGCCTGACCACCCGATCCAGTCGGCCTCTTTCGACGAGCATGGGCTGCTGAAGATCTACTCTATCCCCTGAACACCCAATGCCATTTAGAAAGTGGTCAAATGTATCAAATGCTATATTTGGGATAACCAACTCAGCTACCGAGGCTTCCACAAAATAAATGTAGTAGTCTAGATCACTAACTTTGTGTACCCCTCTGATAAATGTAAATTGTCGGACTTTCATTTTTTGTGGAAGCCAAGGTGGCTGAGTGGGTTAGATCGCTGAACTTTGTGTGCCGGCGATTAACCCCCCACCACCCCCACCCCCACCCCCACCCACCCATCCACCCATTTGCAACAAATAATATTACAAGTTTGTGACGTCATTATGGCTATATTCCAACGCGGAGCGGATCAATATGTTATATTATTACAAACGTGGAGTGATGAGCCAGACGGAAAGATGATATGAGTTATAATACATCTGTCGTATGATCAGTTATGTTTAACCCGTTCACATGTTGTCAGCACAGAGCATGGATTCAAAACGTTGAGGCGGCGAATAAACCTGCAGAGAGCATATTCCACGCAAAGACGACTCATACAGTATTTTCCACGAAAGAATGTTTTGTCAAAGTCTTAAAGGGGGGATGTAAATTTTAAGTTTGAGAAAATAGGAATGCATGTACAGGTTAGAGCAGGTTCAAGAACGCCATGCTGAAGTTTAAGAACACTGCACGTCACTCCTGCCGTGATCCACGTGAAATGTGTTCCCTGGACTTTTCGCACGTGCACCTCGCTCTATGGCGACTCGGTTTATGAAATGCATGTTCCGGGGCAAGTATACAGTTCATATAAGGACCTAGTCGGGCACATTTATTGATCGCCTAGATATTACTTGCCCATGTTGGTGGGCCAATGATGAGCAAACATTGCCCTGATCAAGATAAAAGTAATTTCTTTCAATAATGCATATGTGCGTTTCTTTAAACGAAACACTGCCAAATCACGAGTGCATACAATGCATAGAATTACATTAAAACACACATTTCACTGTTCATTTAAGAAATAAACAACGAGTGGGCGTTGTTTATCGTACATAAAACACTGAAGGGAGAATAAGCCGTGAGGGTCACAGCCCCGGGTTTTTTATTCTTCCTGCAGTGTTTTATTGAACGATAAACAATGATCACGAGTCGTTTATTTCTTAGATGATATATCAACATTATGTACAGCCTCTTTAAGGATGATGATAAAATGTGCAAGCTTTAATATAGTTACCTTAATTTAAATAATGATGACTCCCTGAGTAGAATCAGATCTTGGCAATGTCGAACAAGTCCATTTTATGAACAGAAAGGTTAAATTTGGTATTTCCAGCATATTTTCATAATCCTCACGTCATTTATCCGTACTTTTCTCCTAATACCCCTGATTGTCGTATCTCTACCACTTTTGGTTGCGACCGTTCGGACATTACGTTTATCTGTGTTGCCAAGCTACATCCATGGGGAACATATCACTGGACACCTCCCTCTCAACAATAACGTCGTCCAATATATGACGTCATCACGCTGCAAGCGCATATTCGAATCTCCAGAAATGACATCATGATAGAACAATGTTTTATCGTGAATTAAACCACGCTTGGTTCTTCATTGTTCTTTGCGATTTATCGCGTAGCTATAAACGGATAAACTGTTAGTCTTGATTTAAGTAAATATTTATTAGTTAATTTCATAAAAAGTATTCCATGTCGCAATGGCAGAAGACAACATTCGTCAGCCTTCGGTGCGCACTTCGCAGGTTCGAATCCCGCTGGCAACACACGTTGCCCTATCATCAAGGGATATGATAGGGTAAAAAAGATTTCCGTCATTGCCAAATGGTTTTTAACCAACAGTTCGTTAAGGAGAATAACGACAATTGTCAGTTCGTGAGGGATTCTTATTCACGAGCCAACAGTTACGAGTATGTTCGCGAACTTCAACCATGGCTCCTTTGTCTTTGACTGTATATTACCCAGCTGTAAAGTACAGTGATTGAGGATTGCTTGCGCATTGTGAGCCAATATTAATGAAACTCCTTCACAGAATGTACACTTTTGCAAATGGTTACATTTATGGCATAGCTGCTGGCGGTCCTTTATGATATTAATCAGTCACTCAACGTAGCATATAGAGTTATGGGCGCAATAAATGTTATGCTGTCATTATCTTTTCTTTCAGCACCAAACATTATTATAGCTTACATGTGAGAACCACATATACAGTGTAATGTGCATTCTGAACGCGCTCGTGCTCACACTCGTTCACCCACACACTCAACCACTCACCCAGCCACTGACGCAACCACTCACCCAACCACTCAACCAACCACTCAACCAACCACTCACCCAAACACTCACGCAACCACTTACGCAACCACTCACACAACCACTCACCCAACCACTCACCCAGCCACTCACGCAACCACTCACGCAACCACTCACACAACCACTCAACCAACCACTCACCCAAACACTCACACAACCACTCACCCAACCACTCACCCAGCCACTCACGCAACCACTCACGCAACCACTCACCCAACCACTCACCCAACCACTCACCCAAACACTCACCCAACCACTCACCCAAACACTCACGCAACCACTTACGCAACCACTCACGCATACACTCACCCAACCACTCACCCAAACACTCACCCAACCACTCACACAACCACTCACACAGCCACTCACCCAACCACTCACCCAGCCACTCACGCAACCACTCACCCAACCACTCACCCAACCACTCACCCAAACACTCACCCAACCACTCACACAACCACTCACCCAACCACTCACCCAGCCACTCACGCAACCACTCACCCAACCACTCACACAACCACTCACCCAAACACTCACACAACCACTCACACAACCACTCACCCAACCACTCACCCAAACACTCACCCAAACACTCACGCAACCACTCACGCAACCACTCACCCAACCACTAACCCAAACACTCACCCAACCACTCACACAACCACTCACCCAGCCACTCACCCAGCCACTCATCCAAACACTCACCCAACCACTCACCCAACCACTCACCCAACCACTGTCATCTTAAAATAACTTTTTATATGTGTGCACACTATTGTCGGAAAGAAGAGAAAGATTCAGATGTAACATTGCTTTCTAATATGTTCATCAACGGGGAAGAAATGTTCACAAAGTTCAAACATATATTCCAACAATAGTCTATTATTTATACCTCGTAATATTTAGGAGAATATCATCATCTGATTTGTTTTGATCATTTCATTCTAAAATAATGTTATTGGCCTATCATCTGTTATTACCTATGGGTTAGAAATAGGGTTTATAAAAATTGTATGTACACTTTTGCAAATATCACTCCGCGCGTACCAGTGTATTATTTCCGTCATCAGGTAGGCATTGTTGGACGTCATTCGAATCCTATTGTGATTTAATGTTGGAAACGATGTGATAACTGAAGATTGTTTACGTCATTCGACAATGTGTGGTTTGTCGTGATCAGTGTTTCTAAGGGAGTGATCAAACGGAGTAAGAGACAATGGGTAATAAAGAAATAATTGCACTCGCATGTGTGTCATATTGATTTGATATTGCTTGGTCAGGGACTTGGTTGATGCATGTCATCGTATCCCAAATGAGTAGATCGATGCTTATGATGTCAATCACTGGATTGTCTGGTCCAGACTCGACTGACAGACCGCCGTCATATATCTGTAGTGAGTGAGTGAGTTGGGTTTAACGCCGCTTTTAACAGTATTCCAGTTATATCACGGCGTGTCAGCTTAATGTGGGAGGAAAGCCCCAAGTGATGCAGGTCTCAGACGTTTACCACTTCGGTGAAACCCACGAGCACGGGTATGGTGCTGACAAACCTAGAAGCATAATCGGTGCGGACAGGGATTCAAACCCACAATCATAGGTTTCTGGCGTGCCCAAGGGACGCAACTCTGCACAGCGAATCGCGGCGCCTTAGACGACTGGGCCCCTCGTGCCTCCAATATATCTGGAATATTGCTGAGTGTGACGCTAAACAACAAACAAACAAAAACATTTTGATTTTACGAACATGGAAACTCGTGTAAGAATTATGTCTAACACTCGCTCTCGCCCGGGAAATACAAGAACACGGACACTCCTTTCGTAAACTCAGTATGACACACATGCTGTAGGCTTTATTAACATGAGTCAAATGTTGTGATCAGCGACATAGTCAACTTGAAGAGGTATTCATGCTCCTGGTGCTTTACAAATTAATTATACTTGGTGAGGTATGGAGGCGCTGTGATACAAATGGTATGATACAAGCTATGTTATGGATGAAACCGCCCAGGCATCAAACAGAGCACTTACAACAGTACTCATCAGTAAAGCTTTCAAAATGTTTTGAAGATATTTCCAAATTTGAAGCATCAGTGACACTTGACTTGCTTTTGCATGTGTTTGTGACGGGTGACATAGGTGGGGCAGGACACGCTCACATTTTCGCGAACACAAGGCATCATCACTATTTGATAGTGATCATAAACACATGATTATGACATAGTCGGAATCGTACAATTATAGATATTTAATAGAGATTTCGTATGATTATAGAAAAAGTGTTTGGCGCTTGTGTTTTATATACAACAGTTCCAACAAATCATGTTCTTCATAAAGTAATTTCCACAAAGTCTTTTTGTTTAGCTTAGTTTTCTTTTCCTTTTTATAATTACTTTAAGCATTATGTTATCGTGCAATTGTACGTCTATGTATCACATACGTAAAATACAATAATGTGACGCTACGTATATGGTGCTATGACGACATACAAAGTACCTTAGCACTTACATGCAATTGAAAACCCTTTTCGTCAATGTCGACATGTTTTCATGTCATGGCATTAGATGTGCATGCATTATTTACATAAGATATCAGATAAATAGTTTAATTGCTCACATTTATATACTAGTATTATATAATCTATTTTTCTTATTCATGTCAGTAATCTGAGTTAGAGTTTTGAGTTGTTCGCCGTTTTTAACAATATTCCAGCAATATCACGGCGGGAATCACCAGAAATGGGCTTCACACATTGTGCTCATGTTGGGAACTATTTCAATGTCAACACACGTCATTTCTGCATTTTGCTTCCTTCGGAGACGAGCATATGGTAATTTGGTAATTTGGTAATTTGGTTCAAGCCAGACTCGGCAATATTCCAGACACATCACAGCCTGTAAATAATCGAGTCTTGACCAGGAAACCCAGTTGTTGATATTATGAACAAACATCCACGCCGTCGTGGTACGAGAACGCGCCAATAGCAACTTTACGAGCATTATCACCTGATCCATCTAGTCGACTCTTACGATAAACAACAGAGTACTTGGGATCAATTTAAAGCCGGAAGCCCCATCGTCTATCAGCCTTTGTTACCAACCAAACTTTTCGATAAGTGAGTGGTTGAGGTGGGTTTAATGCCTCTTTGAACAGTATTCCAGTTACATCACGCCGTGTCAGCTTAATGTGGGAGGAAAGCCCGAAGTGATGCAGGTCTCAGACGTTTACCACTGTGGGGAAATTCACGAGCAGGGATATGGTGCTATCAAACCTAGAAACATAAAAGGGGAGAACGGGGATTCGAACCTACGATCGTAGATATCTGGCGTGCCCAAGGTACGCAACTCTTCCAAATATTTGCCCGCTCTTGCGATTAGTGTGTTTGGGAGACTCCTTCTATACGGCTTTCCATGAAATTGAAATAACCTTATATAAACGACATTACAGCTCCTACTGAATCACCCTCTTAACATTCCCTCTCATACCAACCAATCTCGTGGACGTCTATATAGATTTGGAAGCCAAAGTTAAGAGAAAATCTATCTCATCTCTTACAGATTTAGGTAACATTCAATTTTGACGTGACAGTTTTTGCAACGCCACCTCCACACTTCCAGACCCAATAAGGGGATATATATATCCCGGGGCACTGGATTCCGTATTAGCTAGCGATGTTAATCAACTTAAACATTTCTGCGTCGTCCCATGAGGTTAAAACCTGTTAATAACAATCTGTCATGAGCTTAGTGTCCAACATCTGACTATAAAGAACATCAAGGCCATCACTATTATCACTTAACCTTATGTATACATATATATTCGATTTATCGGGTAATTTGTATGTATTGCTTACGTCTTACTAAAAGACGTAATTGTAACAACATGATGGACAGAGAGCACATGATGAGGAAGCCAATTCAACAGGATTAAGTACACATAGGTGGGATGATTGGATTAGGGAGATGGAGCGATTGCTTAATGAGTTCATGGTAGGCAAATGGGATGAAATAGCCTCTGTTGATTGATGGGTTATGGCGGCGATTCTGGGCTGCTTCTGTTTCAAGCCAACAAACAGCTGCACCTATCTTGAAGTAAACACTACAGTAAAACCCTTCAAAGTGCATTCAGATGCTACAAAGACAAATATACTCAACAACTGCGGCAAAATAAAAATAGTAAACCAAAGAGCTTTTGGAAAATGTCGAAATCATTTGATAAGAAGTATAAAGCATACGATCAAATATGTACATACTTTTTTAAAGAGCTTAATAAAGGATGGCAAAGTGAGGAAGCAGAAATTGTTTATCACAATGATGTTGACTTCAATGAAATTCTAGATTGTAAGATTACGGACAAAGAAATCATGTAGGCCTGTGAACAGAATAACAACAAGGCTTGTGATTGAGGTTGTATAGACAATGAAAAAATAAATTTCTGTGAATGTACATGTAATACTACCAGTCCATGTTAAACTTTGCAACTTTGCAACAATCAAGTAATCCTTGATACTGGTGCAACCCGGGTTCTGAAACAATGCTCAAACATTGACAATGTGCTTATTCTAAAAAGCACTGATAGATATTTCTAATAATTATATAGGATTGTGTGTGTTGAGTTTAGTAAAGCCTTTGATACAGATGTGGTCCATGGAACAAATTGATAAAATCAAACATCAAAGGAAAATGTTTTAAAGTAATATATAGCATGTATCAGAATATTAAATCTTGTATTTTACACAATGGTGATGTAAAGAAATTTTCTTTCAGTTGTAATGCTAGTGTACGACAAGGCGAACACGAGACACCCTTCTTGTTTGCACTGTACTTAGAAACCTTCTCTCTCAGAATGGGTTTAATGGTTTTAATGGACTGCAAAGTGTAAATAACTGTATTATCGATTCCCTTGTTTTGATATTATATGCTGTTAATGAAAGAAACTCCAGATATGCTGAGATTTATTTCACTATATTTGAAAAATACTGTAATAAATGGAAACTCAAGGTCAATGTAGGTAAAACAAAGGCGGTAATATTTTCTAAATGGTCGTCAAATAAGGCATACAATTTTATGTTAAATAATTTTGCTTATCTTGATGTAATGTATACAAACACTGGTAGATTTTGTAAAGCCTGGAACAGACCGACAGATCAGGCAATGGTCAGGGATATGTATGCAGTAATCAGACAGATTAGACTGTTAGAAATACCTATCGAGAGACAGCTTAAACTTGCGACCAACCCGTTCAGCCCATATTGTAATGAGTTTCAGAAATATGGGGCTTTGAGAAATTAATACTTTTTGGAAGGTGTACATTTAACATTTTGTAAATATAAACTTAAGCTAAAACAGTCAATGCCAGAGAATATGGTGTATGGTGAACTGGGAACATATCCACTTTGCATTCTCAATAAAGTGAGAATGACATCATATTGGTGTAAATAATTATCGTCTGATAATACTCTCTCAAGTATTGCTTACAACTGATGTTCATTTATCAAATGTAAATTAAGACTTCAACTTTCCACTTCTGAATGAAATAAAAACTGTTCTGCAACTTACAGGTTTAAATCACATCTGGTTATCTCAAGGTTCTCGTATTCTTCATGGTTGAAACTTAAGGTTACAACAATTCTATTTGATAATTTGTTTTCACTATTTGAGAGATTCCAAAGAATTTTCATCAAAGGGCCATTATTATGATATGAATACTGAGCTACCCTCCCAGGGGCCATGCATAATATTATTACCGGTTATTTTGTCTTACGCGCTTTAGAACTTCTCATCACAGGCTACCTGCTGAAACTAGGAGATGGTTAATGATGGTTAACAATGTTGTAAAAGAAGAGAAAACAAGTACATTGTGTACAAATGGAACCGGTGAGGAGATGCATTTTTTTATTGGAATGTTCCAATTTGTCATGTATGAGAATCAGTTGATACCAGATTATTAGTGTAAATATCCTACCACTGTTAAATGTTCATATTTAAGCCCTTGCTAGTTAAACTGACCAACTATGTTGAAAACGGTATGCGTATGCTCTTATTAGTAGTGTTGTACCAGTGTACACCTTTCTCTGTATCACTGCTGTGGTTTATGAGAAAAAAATGGTATTCTTCTTCTTTCTTCTGCTGCTAGTTTTCCTTCAGTGGAGTCATAGAGGATGGTCAGAGGATATGAACGTTGTCGTAACTGATGCAGTTGAAGGTTTTATTTCATTTTGAATGATAACTGCAAACTACATAATATGGGTGCATATCACATTTCATTCAGCCTTGGAAAACGTTTGATTGTGAGCACGCCTTGAAAAGGCCTTTCTACAAGGATTTCAAAGAGCGTTATACGACTCTTGCTCAGGGGTTGTTTGTTCAAGGTTAAAACATTTAAGGCCTCAGTATAGCTTTCAAAAAGTTTTATGGTAGACATGTGGAGGACATTTCCAAATTTGACGCATCAGTACCAAAAGTGATGTCCAATGCAATTCCCTACTTTGACTTGTACCGTATATTCCTGTGTCTCTTCAAGTGAACAATTGACTTGCTATTGCATGTGTTAGTCATGGGTGCAGGATACGCTCATCCTTTCGCGAATACCTGGTGTCATTACTGTTTGATATTTGATTCATGGACCCATGCTCATGATTTAGTCGAAATTGTGATTTCACTTTTGGCAGAGATTTCTTATAAATATGCAGTGTTCGAAATACCTGCCTGCCCGACCGTCCGAGACGGGTTGATTTCAACTCGGGCTGCCAGATTTTCAAATCCCCCTGCCCGACGGTCGGGTTATATTTCATATGTGACAATATTCTAAATATTTCCCGATGATAATCATTAATTCACATGTAAAGATGAATGATAAAATGTAACCAAAAAGAAACCCCGTTAGCTTATCCTGAGAAACATATGATTATAGTGGGCAGGCAGGTTTTGGTCAGGGCTGGCAAGTATTTCAGCTTGCCAGTCCTGTGGTCTGGCTGAAACTTTTGGGAGTTTCATACCCTGAAATATGGATGTCAAGGAATACACATCAATGATGACATTTTACATTATTAATAAGAAGACTTTGACTTGTACCATATGTTCCCATGTTTTTTCAGGTGTACAATTGACTTGCCTTTGCATGTGTTTGTATCAGGTGCCACCGGTGGGACAGGATACGCTCACCTTTTGGCGAACACCTGGTATCATTACTATTTTATAGTGATTCATAAACAAATGTTCATGATATAGTCAGAATTGTACAATCGACCCTGCTTTATGGAGACTTTCTGTTGGATATTGACATGGTTTTGTCGCTTTATTTAATATGCGTTCATTTGTTGTTTAATGCCACAGTCAGCTATATTTCACCAATATCACAACGGCGTTCACTGACATCATGAACCTCGTCCTCCATCGTCGAGGAAGGTTGACACACAATCGAAAGCTACAAAGACTGAGTACCCATTTAAGTCGTCTACTGCTGAATTAATATCTGATGCTCATGATGTCAATCACTGGATTGTCTGTTCCATACTTTATTATTTACAATCCGTCGTTATGTAGTTAGAACATTGCTGAGTGCAGCGTTAAGCAAAAAACAAACAAATAAATTATAGGCCGCGGAGATATGGCTGTAATATTGCAGACCACGGCGGAACTTCACGTTTGTTTGTCGTTTGTCGCACTCATTCCAGCAGTGGAACATCTGCACTATTTTCAGTTTAACAATACCAGGTTCCTGGCGTCTTCTTGCATTGCTTCAGTGTGTTCTTGTCTGATTGCGCAGTCGGGATAACGTCAGCAGCAAGCATCCACGTCTCCAGCTACAGACACAGCAGGCCTCGTCATCTTGAGACCAGGTCGATTACAGAAAGCTAAAACACCACGCCTGAGGACATTTGAAATCCGGGAAAGTCCGTTGTCTACTCTTGTCGTGACGCTGATGTCTGAGCTGTTGCATGCTGTCTCTGTAGGTTCTTCATGTTATCCACTGAACCATACTTTTGCATTAAAGAAGGAGTTGCGATTTTAATCATTTCAATCATGTTAATCAGATCATTCGAACACTGCATTGCACGTCAACGTCCTCATGCTTGATGATGGTATTCAATCGGGAATAGGGCACGAGTGACCCTTGGGTCAAGGTCGCCGCCACTAGCTATGGGTTGTGTCTCTCATTTACTCAGCTCTGGTAATGGTTTTAAGTCTTCGGTTATCCTTGGCTTGTCCAGCTCGCCCTGCAGAGTTGAGTCCCTTACGCGTGCCAGAACCTATGATCGTGGGTTCGAATTCCAGATTCTCTCTAACTATGTGTCTAGGATTGATAGCACTACATCCATTTTTGGGGGATATCACCAAAATGGTAAATATCTGCAACCTGCATCACTTCGGACGTGTCCAACTCAATACACGCCTTAATATAACTGATATTCTGTTCATAGCAGTGTTAAATCTCGACTCGCTCACACACAATGTGGCGGTTTAAGGGTCAGTGAGTGAATTTGGTTTAAGCCACTTTGAACAATATTTAAGTTATATCACGATGTGTCGCGTTGCAGTGGAGTGAGTGAGTGAACATGGTTTTACGCCGCTTTTAGCAATATTCCAGCAATATCACGGCTGGGGACACCAGAAATGGGCTTCACACATTGTACCCATGTCGGGAATCGAACGCTTTAACCACTAGGCTTCCCGACCGCCCCTTTTGGGTTTTGTAGTACTGCAATAAAATTCGAAATAATAGAAACAAATGTTTAGCCTTTAAAACGTTTTAGGGTGGACATGTGGAGGACATTTCCAAATTTGACGCATCAATGACAAGAATGAATCCTCCATTTTGACTTGTACCACATGTTTCCGTGTTTTTTTCAAGTGTACGATTGACTTGCCTTTGCATGTGTTTGTTAGGAGTGCCATCGGTGGGGCAGGATACGAACATCTGGTATCATGGCTCTGTGATAGTGATTCATATTGTTTAGCGCGCTTTGACCTGTTTACTGTTACCACGTTCTTGAGATGCGTCACAAATAGGAAAGTATTATATGGACTTGGACACGCGGGTTCTCCATGTATTCAGAAGTGAGCCCCCTATGCATACCATCAGCCTGCAATTGTGAAGAAACATCCAGAGATGAGAGAGAGGTGGTACAGTATCATTTATAACTGTATGGACCGACATACAAGTCCACAGCTTCACAGCTCTAGGGTTTGATCTCGATCTACAGATATCTCGATACGCTTTTTACTTTCGATGATTCCAAAGTCTTTGTCACTTAATTTAAAAGCCGTGATACCACACGTAATCCATTTACATGAACATTTACAAGACCTACTTCTGGTGCAATGCATGGCATTCTCTGAAAGCTCACTAACATGAAATATGAAATATGAAACGCATACCCCCACACATCTCCAAGAATACACACCCTTGTTAGTTATACATACAAGGAAAGTTGTATCAGAGAAATTGTGAACACGTTTGTATCTATCTGTACTGAACCGAAAACGAAACTTACATTTAATTCAATTAATTGAACTCGAGTTTATATAGGTACTTAGGTACATAACAGATGCGAGACATTTCCCCAGTGTGAACATTTGTCATGAATATAGGTGGGTACAAATTAATTTTATTAGAATTTATGAAGAGGCATTGATATAAGCCAGTACGAATTGTTTGTCGATTTCGAGTTAACGAGATGTCACTTAACTTAACAGCTACGGTTTCTTTTTCTAAATATTTACAAATCTATTGCCTGATCATGAAAGTATGTAAATATCAAATATGCCGCTGATGACGTCAGTTTTACAAATTGTGTATGTTTTCCTAGCAAGTACTATAAAAATTATGTGAAACTAGTGCTGATATGCTGTTTGTCGATGCTCTTCATTGCGATACACGGAAGTGATATCAATTGGGTATTATTGATATAAACAAACATCTGTCTGGGGCTTAAATGTTAGCTCAAATAACTGAAGGACAAGTGTGTTTATGTCGTGGGGCGTTGTTCGTTGTCCGTCCGTCGTTAATGTTAGAGATCACCTCTTAAAACTACAAAACCTATGGTGCTGTAACTTTGTATAAATGACCCGTGCTGTGGTGATCCTAGACTAACATTTAGTCTCTGAAATCTTATATTACACAATATCCTTCTTGACTCTAAAAATAAAAATAGAATTCCCTATGCTGATTTCAGAGCTAGCTTGAGCTGGCTAGACTTGCTTTTGTATGCATTTCTAGATTATGTTTTTTTCATAAAATAAATATATTCCACGGTCATGGTGCAGGACTATGGTGATCCTTAAAACTGCTCATAGAATTCAGATCTGATTTTAAACATGGCGGCCATGACAGCCATATTGAAATGATAATTTTTGGCCATATCTAGGCACTCCTGCATGGAATTTTATATGCAGTACGTATGCAGAATGCAAATAACTTACAAGGCATTTTTTTGTAATATTTCTGTTATGTTGTCAAACTGCGATTGCATTCTTCATTCTTGAAAGGAACACCTAAGAGTGTCACGAGAAACATGTGTTGCACGTGCGAAACCGGCTAGGGGCTTGTCAAGTACACTCCTGTCTGGGGTTTGGGCGGTCGGGTAGCCTAGTGGTTAAAGCGTTCGCTCGTCACGCCGAAGACCCGGGTTCGATTCCCGACATTGGTACAATGTGTGAAGCCTATTTCAGGTGTTCCCCGCCGTGATATTGCTGGAATATTGCTAAAAGCGGCGTAAAACCATACTCACTCACTCACTCACTCTGTCTGGGGTTAAAATCATCACTTTGTTTTTCATATTTTACCTATTTTCTCAATTTATTCTCACAAATTTGATAATTATTTATTAAAGCTAGATCAAAACACCCATCCTCAATTTGGACGGGATTGCAAATCCCACGTGAAGCAGGTATCTCTAAGAAAATCGTCGGACTTAGCTCTCGGTTTCCAAACCCCAATCTCCTCCAAAGATCGGGGAGTACACAAATACCTTCCCTCGAATCTAAACTTCTCCCTCGGCATACTGCGTTTGCAACCGATTGTTCATTCCTTGCTTGGGAAAGTTCAGACCCCGGGCAAATGTCTTGCATCTCGTCTGACGTCTTGCGTCATGTACAATTTGCCTACAAAAACTCATGCTCAATTAATTAAATTAATTTTGCGTTTCTTTTGCGTGCCAGTGGTCACAATTTCCCAAATACAATCTTTCCTGCAGATACATTACTAATTATACCGGTGTATTCTTTGGAGGTATATGTTGGTATGCGGCTCATATATCTTGATAGCGACCTTTCAAACGACGACCTGTATTGCTTTAGCTGTAGGTCTTGTAAAATGTTAATGCATTGTCCACAGATGACATTATACATATCATGTCTTACTCATCTTAAGTTACAAAGTCAGAAGTTGAAATGATATCGAACAAAGTGTGTAATTATTTCCAAAATGATATACAATTTCTATTAAGGACGGAATGCAAGGCAGCCTTTAGCTGCAGGGGAATTATTACGGGGAGGATTCAAATTCAAATATCCTGTGCGGGGTAATATCGTGAATAAAACTTGATTGTCTAACATTTTGTATTGAGATTAGATATTTTCAGCTCCAGCTACAAAACCAGATATATTTTATTAACGAACACTTTGAGCCTGAATTTCTAAGAGAAAAACACCGTACAGCAATGTAATTACTGTGGCAGGCAATGTCTTTGTTTATCAACAGTCTGAAGCAAAATTACTTTTTTAAAGAATTTACAAGGACAATTAATTGTTGTTCGATAAAATCCCTATTGTCGCATGCAAATTAAGTAAGCTGAGTAAAAACATGACTAGTGTTGATTGTGTGAATTATTACAAAAGATTTTTCTCTTGTCATTGACTCCACCTACTCAACGAATACTGAATTTTTGAAACATTCTCAGAATATCACAGTACCAGTTTAACATATGTGTGTGCTCAATTCTCTAGGGTAGGTGTATGGTGGCTACTGCCTATCTTCTCTGTAAACCAACGTGTAGGCTGTACGGTGACATGACTAAATGCTTTCAAATTGGCACGTCGGTAAATGGTGTAAATGTCTACGTGAATAGACTTTCAAACTTATCTTAAATCAACTTATGATAAAACAATCTACTTTTCTTTGAAACATTCATATTTCTTCTTCAATGAGAGGACAGTATATGTCTTCGTGAATACTTGACACTTTTTATGGATAGCAACTTCAGTGCAGTTTTTGAGCTACTTCTTGCTCCTTCATCAGGTGAATGCTGAGTAAGTGTACAGTGTTCATATATGTATGTATTATATATGTATTAGAAACTTCACTAGGTTTTTAAATCAATACAAAGTACTGCACAGCAATTACAATTGCAGTATACAATAGAGTGGTAGTACGATATTCAATGACAGTATACAAGATGATGACAGTGGTCAGAAGCAAATACAAAAAATACAGTGGTGACAGCAAAGTTCAGTGATAATAATAAATTCACACAGCAGCGACAGTGGTCAAGCTTCCTAGACAGGCCTAGGCAGGGAATCGCGGTGATGAGTGATCGTCACACGAAAGCTGCTTTTAATTCAATAAAATGTGTGAGAGAGACGAGAGGCATGCTCTTGTTCCTTTATACACAGTCTAACAAGTTTCTGGGATTTCGAAACAGTGCCCTCACATCACGGAATATTCCTCATTTTTCAATAACGCTCTATCTCAGTTTACGGTATTCCAGCAGTTTACACTGCACACAAGCATCTAACTATAGTTACTTCCTCACAACTGCTTACATTATAAAGTACTGCATCCCAGACAACTAATTATTGGCCAAACACAATGCAACGAGCCTCTACCGAATCTCAACAGAAACAGTAATACAGTTGCGATCACAACATACACTACCATATATATATCACAATATATATATGCCAGTGGACATGGTGATTCAGGTCTACATCCCATATTGATGTCATTGAGTCCAATCCCTGAAAGCTTCCTTAAAATGATTCCGTGTGCATGCCAGAAGCAATGCAGGACGCACCGTTACAAATGCCACAAATCTGGGTTACGATGCAGAGCAATGTTTGCATTTCAGCAACAGATTGATTATCAAACTCATTGTTTAAATTGTTTGAATTTGCATAATTAAGTATCTAGCCTGACTCTCAAAACAAAGATAAAGACACTTCATTTGTCATGTTTGCTTGCCTAGATATTGAAAAAAAATTTTTTTTCTATAATGGCTGCCACTAATTTGCATATTCATGAGTATTGTTTACCATGAATTACTTCAGATATGTCTTAATCCTATTCTATGACATTCAATACATAGGTATAGACACTTTATGTGTCATTGTTGCTTACCTGGGTACAGAGTTAATGGTTTAAGAAAGGTAATAAATTGGAAACTTGGCGGCCATTTTTGTTTATGCAAACTAGATGGTCAAAAACTCATAATTTTGCTTGGGAACCGGTTTATCGGATTCGGCATTCCTGAATTATGTAAAAAAATGTCTCGTTCCCAACTTTCACCCCCAAATGCTCCTTGAACCTTATATGCAAGTACTCAGCATTCACCTGATGAAGGAGCAAGAAGTAGCTCGCGACAACGACAAAAAGATGATATCCATCAAAAGTGTCATGTTTCATGTTCTTCGAAGTTCTAAATGCCTATCAAAGACTTCATGTATCTTCGTGTATATATTTTCAGCAGCAAAATAACGAAACATAAGTAACGTCTCCGTCGTTATTCGAGCTCTGAATGTATCAAGTACTGTAAAAGTATCATTTCTCATAATTTTGTTCTCATTTTTTCTTCCGAGTACCTGAAGCCTCTGGCACAAAACGTTCTTAAGAGCTTCTTTACATTCGACAAAAATTTATATAATGTATAACTCGCCAGACTGTAATATAGTGACACATAAATTGATAACTGAAAATCAATAACAATTATAACGATAACAAAATGAATATATTTTCTGATTGATTAATGTGTAAACAACACACCCTTGTCAAGACATTTTGTTTGTGCTGTTGTTTAACTCAGCACTCAGCACTCAGCAATATTCCAGCTATATGACGGCCGTCTGTAAATATTCAAGTCCAGACCAGACAATCCCGTGATTGACATCATGAGCATCGATCTACGCAATTGGGATACGATGACATTCATCAACCAAGTCAGCGAGCCTGACCACCAGTTCCCGTTAGTCGCCTCTTAAGACAGGCGTGGGTTGGTAAATTCTAACCCGGGATCTGCACGGTGGCCGTTTTAATGTGACAAGGGTAAAGAAGTTGTTACATTTCTAATTGTCAGTCCTTCCAAACTACCGAGACCCTCTCAGTGGTCAGTTGAGAGCGTCTGCCCGAGGACCGGACTACCAAAAGGCGTTCTTGTTACCCTGACTGGTTCTCGTCATACCTACATAAAACAAGGAATGGTCGGCTTGGAGTCAGCGTGCTTTGAAAGTGTCATAATCTTGAACGTGACATTAATCCCATTTCACCTCACCCCAACCACTGTACATCTATTATTCGTTAAATCTTTACAAAGACAGGCGAATGTGACAAATTAGAAAATGCCAGTTTGCGTTGGAAAATGACGAATTGTTTCTGAAATCGACCTGATACCGCCATTACAAAGTGCAATCACGAAGACTCCTCTGTCTACATCTAGACCTTTCTCGTACTTTGATTTGAAATTAGATCTAAGTTTCAATGTTAAAAACTCCCGACTTATACGTTTTTATAAATGCCAAGACTGTGAAATAACTAGGTCCATAGACTAGATAGATATATGTGTGCATTTCTGACATTTCAACTTGACCAGAGTCTCGATATACAAAACTAGAGACCCCTGTTATCTCTGTAAACATCTCAGTTTCGGGTGATTTTCTGACTACAAAGACAGGGGATGTAAGTCTTTATTATATAAAACGTTTCAACCAACAACTTGTCATCTTCCCTTGGCAAGGGCGTTAACAGACTTAAAACGTTCAGTTTCTACCCTTGCCGAACCAACCTGAAATTATGGAGTTAAGTTTCGCTGGACTAATGAGTCTATGCACAGTCCGATCAAGATCCGTAACGATGTCGACATCCGGTTCATACAGAACATGGCAAGTGCCTTGCCGAATTTGTTGGATTGCAGGAATAACAGGGCATGTGCACCACCAACTGGGCGTCGACACATATTTTCCAAATGATGCACATCGCGAAGTAAATTCCGTTTTGTTGCAATAGAGATCTTTATGAACTGAGCGCCGCCATTTTGTTTGAAGCAAATACAGTGAGTGAGTATGGTTTTACGCCGCTTTTAGCAATATTCCAGCAATATCACGGCGGGGGACACCCAAAATGGGCTTCACACATTGTACCCATGTCGGGATTCGAACCCGGGTCTTCGGCGTGACGAGCGAACGCTTTAACTATTGGGCTACCCGCCAGCCCCGATGCAAATACAAGTGATATGAGAGGTGGAATCTGATTGGTCAGTAGGTGGGACATGAAAGGGACATAACTCTTATTAGCCACTGGTTGCGCGCGCACACACACACACACACACACACACACACACACACACACACGAATGCATGCACGTCGCTATATAGGTGCAATAATCTTGGACGCGACGTTAAACACCATTTCGCCTCACCTCTTATCAGGATAATAGCTCAATAAAGTATACATATGTATCTTATCAGATGCACCGTGCCAGTAAGGAATGGACGGGGGCGTTGGAGTCAAAACTATAGCTACTTGCCCTTGTTCCCCTCAAACCAGGAACTGACTCATACCCATTCTATTTCCTATCCCTGTCACCTGTATTTAACGAAGTGCCGCATATCTACTTTGATCCGGTATTGCTACCAAGTACTCAATGTAACTATTTTCTATATGTGTTACGTGGTCCTTTTGCACAGTCAAGACATTCAGCAAAGTTAAGCAAAGAGGTACTGGATGGATGACCGATTTTGGTAAGTTTGACTCATGAATATTTCTTGGGCATAGGTCCGGCCTCACGAGAAGCCTCTTTCAAGAAATAAGGCCCCTGGACACTTATTCCACCCGTAGATCCCACTGGGGCCTTGTAGACGGCGACAAATCTGCTGGGCAGACTTGTATGCGACTGTGATGCAGGTCTAAGGCATTTGCAACTTTGTTGAAACCCACGCGATATATCTAAGATTAAACACAACAAAATTGTGTGTGTAGATGAAATATTTGATATAGTAGACCCATTCGGTTCTGAAGCTTACTTACCTAATTCTTGAATATTTGAAACATTACGTGAGTCAGCGAGTTTGATGTAATGCGTCTTTGAACAGTCCTTGAGTTACATCATGTGGTGCCAGCTTAATGTTGGGAGCGCCTAAAGTGATGCAGACGGTTACCACTTTTGGGAAAAAAACACGGGTTTGGTGCTGACAAACCCAGATTCGATCTCGGATTGGAACTCACAATCATGGGATACTGGCAGGCCTTTGGCACGCAAGTCTGCACAGACGATTGGGCCACTCCGACGTGTTCCGAAACGTTATGTTGTAAGATCATAATACAAGGGTAAGCCAGATTGGCGAAAGAGTAACAGTGGTTTTTACACCACTGTATGTGATTAAATTACACATCATTACATGAATAACTTTCACAAAACATGTCGTTCACGATCGTCCTAAAAGTGCTTATTCCGATCAACATCCCGTGACACAGACAGCCAGTTGATGACCCAGAGGTTTGCTTATTTCAGAAATGCTTGCGCTTGTGTAAGACAGGACATGAGTGAGGGTTACAACATTCAAGGCCTCAGCAAAGCTTTCAAAAGGTTTCAAAAAGTAGACATTTGGACGTACTTTCAGTGACAATGGTGTCCAATGCAATTCCAATGTTGGCTTGTAGCATATGTTTCCGTGTTCTTTTAGGTGCACACTTGACTCGCCTTTGCATGTGTTTGTGATGGGAGCCACCGGCGAGGCAGGATACGTTCACCTTTTCACGAACATCTGGTATCATGCCTGTCTCCCCGTCTCTATCCGTTGTTTGCGTTCTACATCAAAGGCATCTCCTCTGAAACTACAAGGCATGAATGAGTCCACTTACGGTGTCTATCAGAATCCGATGCTATTGATATTTTTGCCCATTCCTCAGACAGGTCCGCGTGCATCATTGTGAAATTTGATATGCAGCAAATCTTAAGTTTTGTATCCATGCAGCTTTTACCTTTGACCTTCGCACACCCCTACATCTCTTCTAGTGTGACGGTATTTTCTACTCTAGAGCTGAATCGTCTCAAATATGGTTCCTAAATTTTGGTCACATCATTCTGATCCATCTTACAAGGTGGCAGTCAGGTGGAAAAAATGTGCACATCCATTTCTGAGTCATTATTATGAAGTCGGATGGACAGAAATTATAATTTGCTGTGTGTTTGGATTTGTCAGAACTTCCACTTCCACATTTATGTACTGCTGTGGGTGTCAATAGTTTCATGGTCACCTTGATGAGCATGTTATTCTGTCCCTCTGCACAGACAGTTGTACAGGTGTCATAGTGTCATTTAATGAACATGCTGCGAGGATGCCTAAGTAGAAACTTCTGTTTTTTTTCTTTTGCGTATCCTTCTTTGCCCTTGTATAACCATTCTGATCTAAAATGATATTCCAGAATAAATCTGAGCTACAGTGCCTTTTGGCTTTTTTTCATTCTACCATCAAGGACAAACACAGAAAGGAGACTTACCATAGACTATCATTCCACTGATGAACAGCGGCAGTTACTGTCTGTCGTTGCAGGGTAAACTGTTGTCACGTGTGATGGTGTCGTTGCTGGCATCACAGTACTTCCCAGAGGTCCAGTGACGTGACTGGCGTATTGGAATCCCATGACAATGTCTGTGATGTTTGTATCCAGGAAGCCGTCTTAACGCTACACCTTCTGTATGTTTATGATGAACAGCAGAAGCTACGATCGACTTACGAAAGGGGACCTGTAACGTGGAGTGTTTATCTGAAGCTGGCCATACTTCTTGAACAAGACCAACCTGTCACTGATGACAACTGACAAGTCACAAATTAGAACAAGTCCTAACAAATGAATGTTTATTCCACACATAGAAACCATTCTCAGCAGTTCTTCTTTAACAAAAGAAAATGCTCATAAAGGACAACTTCTGGAGTCATAATATAATGATTAAAGCTATCAAACAGCAGATTTTACCACAGAAGGAACAAACTGAAGTTTTACCTTAAAGGTGCAAGATTGTCTTTCCAAGTTTTTGCATTTTTAAAATTCACAGAACAAATTAAAATGAAGGAATTTATGAAGTATTAAACAAAACAGGTCTTTGAATATAGCTGTCTAAAAAGAATATATGATAATTGTCTCGGTCTCCACGGCTCTAAGGTGATGCAATGCAAAAACAAACAGGAACCATGGGTAGCTTCATTGCAGCATGTGACATGCACCCATTTGTACCGAGGGGTATATGAAGTAGGTGATCTAGACTACCAGTTGTTTAACTTCCATTTTGTGGAAGCCATAATGGCTGAGTGAGTGAGGTCGCTGATTTGTGTGCTGGTGATAAAATGCCTTACTCTGAGAGTGTGGGTCCAAATCCCGGATGGGACCCCACTCAAAAGGAAAAAAGTACTCAAATGTTTACTTTAATAAGTAAATGTAATCCCAAATGTAACATATGTCACATATGCAACTGATATAGCTGTGCAGATCTGATGCGATCTTATGGACTCACAATTCATGATTGTCGGTGTCCTTGACTAAGCCTGTTTGATCTGACTTCTTTGTGCTCAGTAAGGAATTGTGTGTGTTGACGAAATATGTCATTAAAAGATGTGCCAAGAGAATACACACAAGAGGGACAAAGGGAAAATACATGCAAATCTAATCTTGCACCTTTACAGCAGTTTTTAACCAAATAAACTCACACCAATCATGTAATATACCCACATGCAATTGTTTTAAAAATGAATATTACTGACTGGTGGTCAACTGGCCAATAAAAGTATCACATTAAAACTAGCTTCTACAATTAGAATCTACACACAAAAGGACATCTACATTATAGAGAGTTTGGCACTATATGGGGTTTGGCTTTAGAGATGGTTGGCATTATAGAGGGTTTAGTATTATAGCAGGTTAGCATTATAGAGGGTTTGGCAAAGCAAAATGACATTATAGAGGGTTGGCATCATAGAGGGTTTGGTATTATAGAGGGTTTGGTATCATAGAGGGTTTAGTATTATTAAAGGCTGAAATTATATAGAGTTTGGTGTTGTTGAGGGTTTGTCACGATACATAGTGTTACAAAGGGGATAAGGCATGTTGTGGCAAGAAGAACGAACTGTATTAAAAAAAACAATACACTGACAACCCTGATCTTCATAATACCTTTTGGATGGACTGAAGACAATTGATATTCCAAAACATTATATAATATAATTCATAATGCTGTATGGTAATTGAATGCTGTTACCAGGGTAATACAAGTTTACAAACTAGGTGCCATGTCAACAATAATACTATTTCAGTATATATCAGAGCAAAGCTAGAGACTCTGGATCAATGTGTGCATGTCATTAGGGTATATAGTACAATTATATGCAAAACGAGTACTAAGATCTGATTTTAATGAGATTGGACCAGATTATCCAGTGCTAGGTATTTATTAAAACTGGCTTACATGGTGTTACCATAGCAACCAATACCAACCATTCCTACATTATGTTTACCAGACATATCTCAAGTCATGGTAGCACTTTGCCACAGAAAATACCAGTTAAAGTCAGATTAACTTATGACTGTTTCAGTAAATATATTTCCAACTATCACTGGGTCAATATATGAACAAGAAGATGCCACTCAGTTAGTGCGACTGGCACCTCATTTTGTTCAATAATCCTTCAACATACTTGGTTAAGTTGAAAGTTCTAAAGCTGTTAAAACCTATTTGTAATTTATTTCTCACAACTCAGTGCTGCAAGTATTAAATTCCATGCATTTCAATACGATGAAATTTATTCTCAACCCCATTTCACTTGAAGATCCAAAGTTAATATCTGCTCACGAAATGAAAACTTGATCCAAGGAGATTTGTATTGCGTGAGGACTCCATAGATATCAGCCTCGTGCTGTTGGCTGTGTCACTCAGTTATTAGGTATTTGAGACAGATATCAAGGTGAAAAGGCGAAGGGGAAATAAAGAAAAACAATATGCAGAATACAGTCGACAATTCATTAAGCCTTTAATACGACAGGTCAATATCAAATGAACATTTCTGCATCAAATGTGTAATTTTATTAAAGTGCTGTGCCAAAGACGTCTTCACTTTGTCAATTTCCAATAAATAAAAAGAGGTTGTTAATAGTCGAGTTTGTGATTTATTCTGCAAAAGTGGTCAAGAAAACCATATCACGAAATCCATACCAGTATGCTGACAAACAAAAGAAAACAACTCCACAAAAATGGTTAGGTTTCTGTGAAATATCACACAGAACTGTGCTTCAGTCATGAAATATTAATAGCTACACTGAAATCAACACTGTGTTGAACAACAGTTTCTCACCTCTCATCACTTTTTCTTCACCGTTGAGGCAAGACTCATGATTGTCTTGGCCTAGATGTTGCAAAAAGGAAAAAAATAATATTACAAAATGGTTTCGTTGATAGACATTATGCTCTTTTAAACACCACTTTTTTAATATTTAAGCAGGACATTAACTTACAATCAACCTTAACATCCATTCAATTCCATTCACTTTTGCCTCCTACGAACATCCTAAAAACAAAGAAATGAATTTTTTTTAAATCTTCTTTGTCCTTGGGTGAAGGTTTGAAATTGAATGTATTCTATGTCTTAGAAGTAAAATCAATGGAGTCGGTCATAAAAAATATTAAATCTTGAAAATGTTTTCATACCATATTTTGTATCACTCTTAGCTCTAGGTCGGTTGATGTAAAACTTTCTGCCACAGAAATATGTTTTAAATGTTATTTCTCTTTCCCCGGGAGCAGCTGTAGCTGGCAGATACAGTTTCCATTTATGGTGTTGGATTATAGCTCATGGTCAAAGTTAACCACATTCTCCAGGTTTACACATGTATGTTTACTAAACATAAAAATGAAAAGTATAGGTTTGATATACAGCTTTCCGCCAAAAGTATTCGGAAAACGAACACAGTAGTTTTCACGTATTGGACAGTGAATCAGGAAATCGCGCGCGTTGCAAATTTCAGCTCGAGATGGATCCGGATTTTAAGCTAGGGTATAGCACGTCACGTGACAGTCACGTGAATGAAGTTATGACGTCATTTGTCGTCTGCTTTGTATCGCCAGGGAATGTAAACAACATGGGTCGGCGAGCGAAAGAATTGTCATCCGCTGTTAAAGAATGGATCGCGTCTTTATATGACGCAGGTATTAAAAGGTCTGAAATTGTCAGAATAACGGGAATACCCTCCAGCACAGTATACTCATTTATTGAGATGTATGTAAATAGGGGAAATGTGGAAAATCGAGCCAGACGAGGAAGACCTGTGAAATTTGATGTGCGGGATGGCCGACGACTTTCACGTTGCGTGAAAAAGAATCGCAGAAGAACTTTAGATGAAATTACAAATATTTTCAATGAGACCAGGGATAGACCTTTCAGTAAGCGGACAATTGAAAGAAAATTACATTCACTGGGATTCAATAAACGTTCAGTAAATAAGTCTATCAGATCTCGAGAAGTGAATCGTAGAAATCGTGTAGCATGGTGTAGGGGAAAAAGATGGAAAACCCTAAATGACCACTGGAAACGTGTGATATTTAGCGACGAATGTAAAGTAATTGTGGGACTTGACAGTCGTGTACGAGTTTAGAGAAAGGTTGGGGAGGAATGGCTTGGCGATTGTATATGTCCGCCATCGAGGAGGAAGTTTGGCCTTATGATTTGGGGGTGCATTACGTATCATGGAATTGGTACTGTGGGTGTTGTGGGGGGAAACATTAATGCACAAAAGTACATTGATATCCTAAATGACAATCTATGGCCTGTCATCGCCCGTCATTTCCCTGACAACACGTATATCTTCCAAGATGACAACGCTCCTGTGCACCGGGCTCGTGTGGTCCAGGAATTTCGCCGTGACATAAATATTAACAGCTTAAATTGGCCTGCCCAGTCCCCAGACCTCAATATCATTGAGAATGTTTGGTGGAAACTTAAAAAGGATCTGCAGAAAAACATCCATAACATAAACAGTGTTGCCGATCTTGAACGGGAAATCCGACTTGTGTGGGATAACCTGACAGTCGACTATACCCAGGCTCTGTACAGGAGCATTACGAGAAGTATTTTACGTGTAATAACCTCAAAGGGACATATTACCAAGTACTAAGGTAAGTATTCACGTTTATGACTCACCGATTATTTTATTTTCACCAAAACATTTTTCAGACGAGAACGTCACACTACTGGCCGCCATGTTTGTTTTCCGAATACTTCCAATTTGTCTGTAACACTACACACAAGCAGACAATGAAAATAATCCATTGTCCCTTCAAACTACATTCAGAGATCACTGGTTTAATTAGGGTATTGGCCAAACTCCCTTTTTATGCCTTGAATTTTGGCCTTAATGCTGTGGCACAGATGGGAACGTTCAGTACCTTGTCATAACATCATGTTACAACGGACTCGCAAATCTGCGATCTGTATGGAAGGTTGTGGCACAGATGGGGAATGTGCAGCAGATTGACACAACGCCATGTAACAACGGACTCGCAAATCTGCCATCTGTTTGGAATGTTGTATCACAGATGGGGAATGTGCAGCAGATTGACACAACGCCATGTAACAACAGACTCGCAAATCTGCCATCTGTTTGGAATGTTGTATCACAGATGGGGAATGTGCAGCAGATTGACACAACGCCATGTAACAACTGTCTCGCAAATCTGCCATCTGTTTGGAAGGTTGTGGCACAGATGGGGAATGTGCAGCAGATTGACACAACGCCATGTAACAACAAACTCGCAAATCTGCCATCTGTATGGAAGGTTGTGGCACAGATGGGGAATATGCAGCAGATTGACACAACGCCATGTAACAACGGACTCGCAAATCTGCCATCTGTATGGAAGGTTGTGGCACAGAAGGGGAATGTGCAGCAGACTGACACAATGCCATGTAACAACGGACTCGACAATCTGCCATCTGTGTGGAAGGTTGTGGCACAGAAGGGGAATGTGCAGCAGACTGACACAACGCCATGTAACAACGGACTCGACAATCTGCCATCTGTGTGGAAGGTTGTGGCACAGATGGGGAATGTGCGGCAGATTGACACAACGCCATGTAACAACGGACTCGACAATCTGCCAGCTGTATGGAAGGTTGTGGCACAGAAGGGGAATGTGCAGCAGATTGACACAACGCCATGTAACAACAGACTCGCAAATCTGCCATCTGTTTGGAAGGTTGTGGCACAGATGGGGAATGTGCGGCAGACTGACACAACGCCATGTAACAACGGACTCGACAAATCTGACATCTGTATGGAAGGTTGTGGCACAGATGGGGAATGTGCAGCAGATTGACACAATGACATGTAACAACAGACTCGCAAATCTGCCATCTGTGTGGAATGTTGTATCACAGATTGGGAATGTGCAGCAGATTTACACAACATCATGTAACAACAGACTCGCAAATCTGCCATCTTTGTGGAAGGTTGTATCACAGAAGGGGAATGTGCAGCAGATTGACACAACGCCATGTAACAACGGACTCGCAAATCTGCCATCTGTATGGAAGGTTGTGGCACAGATTTGGAATGTGCAGCAGATTGACACAACGCCATGAAACAACAGACTCGCAAATCTGCCACCTGTTTGGAATGTTGCATCACAGAAGGGGAATGTGCAGCAGATTTACACAACATGATGTAACAACTGTCTCGCAAATCTGCCATCTGTGTGGAAGGTTGCATCACAGAAGGGGAATGTGCAGCAGATTGACACAATGCCATGTAACAACAAACTCGCAAATCTGCCATCTGTGTGGAATGTTGTATCACAGATTGGGAATGTGCAGCAGATTTACACAACATCATGTAACAACAGACTCGCAAATCTGCCATCTGTTTGGAATGTGGTATCACAGAAGGGGAATGTGCAGCAGATTGACACAACACCATGTAACAACTGTCTCGCAAATCTGCCATCTGAGTCTTACATGGGTATTAATCAGTTGTGACATACATTAATCCACTGTTACCTGAAGCAAGTGCTATTAACACAACTGGAATGACTCATCTTGTATTTCACATATACACAACATATAATGGTCAAATATCACAGCCTTCAACAAAGAGACATATATCAAATAGCACCGTGGGTGCGTTTCTAGAACAGCCTGATCATTCCAAACATCAGCAAACTGATTCTGAGCTGATACAAAACAGATGAAAGCTATCTCAAGACATGATTTCGTGTGGTTGTGAGGTTATTGATTCTCTTTGATAAATCATACTGATCATACGACAAAGAGATTTTGTACTTAATCATGTGTGAAGTGCGATTTGGTCCAACGTTGCTTTGAACAGTATTGCAGTTATATGTCAGCGTGTCCATTTAATGTGGGAGGAAGGCCCAAAGTGATGCAAGTCTTTGACGTTCGCCACATTGGTGAAACCACGAGCATGGTATTGGGTCACATACCCTAGAAACACAATCAGTGTGAATCTTAGATTTGAACCTGTGATCATAGGTTTCTGGTACTCCTAAGGGAGGCAACTCTGCACTGCAGATTGCAGCGCCGTAGATAGCTGGGGGAATAGAGTGAGTCAATGTTTAAGTTTGCAGTTAACAATAGTCCATCTATATCACAACAGCCTAAAATAAGTATGTTTAGACCTGACAAAGTCATGTTTAAATTCCAACCAATCAGTCAAGTCACAGAGTCTGACCACCTGCCAATGTTGTGGCCTGTCCCTGTCTGGTTTGCTAATTGTAGGGAATATCACAAGGGTGTGTATGTGTGTGTGTGTGTGTGTGTGTGTGTGTGTGTGTCAGTGAGTTGTATATTCCCATGTGACAAAGACTGACTTCCTCAATATTAAACGATGACTTTTGACGAATTACATATATATAGAATACTAAACGAGCTCCCGTGTAATACCAATTTTATGAAACGAGTGCATAGTTGTGGTATCTGACGATATTTTACCCGGGAGCGAGTTTAGTATTTTATATGTATTACTTGCCATGTATAACGTTTTTTTTAAATTATATTGTTGAGTATGAGTAGGCTGACACCTACACGATCCATGGCATAGTCCAATTGATTTCAACAGAATAATACTTAAAACACGTCAAAAGTTGAAACGGTTGAGATAAAATATATGCAAATAAACATAATTTGTAAAAAAGAATCACTGTACAACAAACAATCCAATAGTATATATTAATACAATCAGAAATAATTTTTTCTATAAAACTCTTAGTTTTGTCATGAACTGCACGAAAACCACACATGTATATTTCGAATTTCCTTCGTATCTTCAGGATACTCTCCTGATTTAATGTGATCGTCCACATTTGCTTCTGCTGTTTCTATCACAGATTTCACTATCTGGATGGCTGTATCTGTGCGTGTGTCAGGAGCAGGGATGTTCACATCTGCATCAGCTAATTCCTCTTCCTCAACATCTACTACTGATTTCTCTGATCCAAAAGTACAGTGCAGTACAGTGGACTCTTGAGTCATTTCTGGATCTTCTGCATGTGGAGCTGATGACTCAGCATGACATTCTGCCTGATTGTCTGCAGGTTCTGTTGGCATTGTGTTCTGTTCACTCCCTTGAGGAGTTTCATAATGAACTGGGTCAACATCCATAATACAAGAAAGATTTAAAGGATGTACCTCTTTATTGAAACCAGTAGTTTCTCCTGAGACCTCTACTTCATCCCTGTCTTGACCATCCAGAGCACCCCTATCTTCCGACACAGGGTTTTTCAAGGTGAATGGGGCATCAAGGGATGATCCTCCAGATCCTGAAACATCAGATGCAGCCTCTGACCCGTATGTCTCCTCACCATCAGGTTTGAGGGCATCCCTGTCCGCCTGGATATCAATATTCACAAATGTGTCTACATAAATCACCCGTTTTCCACTCGGCTACGGAATGACCTCACAGACAGTTTTCATGACACCAGGGTCATACCCATGGGAGCTATCAAGACCACTCTCTTCATACAGTTGGACCCGTCCTGGTTGGTACCAGGCTGGGTGTCAACTGGAAAAGCATGGTCAGGATTGGTCAGAAAGACAAAGTGTTTTGCAGTACAGATACATCAATTTGTTATTTGTCAAGCAGCGACAATAACTCATGATGGCTAGAGAATGATTGCAATGCAAAACAGAAAGCGATAGCTCAGGAGAAACAAATTGCAACAAAAACAAATCAACAAACAAAGTGATTTTCACCACAGCTACAGCACTCAAAGTTTCAATAAATAAAACATGGGGAAATGATAATAAGTTAGTGTTAATTAATAAGACATTAATGGTTATATTACATTCTGTAAAATACAAAGAATATTATGTGAATGCATTTTCCATCTTGTGATCCATCATTGTAAAGCTTATAACACAGTTTATCAAAGCAATTAACAAACTAATTAATTAAATCAGAGCAATCAGAGCAATTAATCAAATTAATTAATTAAATTCCTCCATCGACATCAAAATGAACTATATTGTCAGGTTATCAGACAAAATATATCTTCATAGTGTGTGCGACTGGGACTTTGTAGGATTGCCTTCAACAATATTCATTCCACATCACAACAATTTCCTCTTGCTATATGCCTGGTTTGTTTCAGAGGAAATACATTGTGGCATCCCGGCTCAATTTATATTCTTGAAGTGAATATAAGAGAAATTTAAGGTGAAATTAATTTGGAGCTTTCAGTGGTTTTGAAATGGTAGCAAATTTGATTTGATGCTCACAAGGGACTTCATGGCTCCAGAGATGGAGATGAAAGTCAGGGACAAATATACTGGGTATAAAACTAGTGTAATGTCAGATATGGATGAAATCCATAGAGACTTGGACTGAAGTAATGTTAAAAGGCACATTATTTCAGATATTGATATAATTTGAAAAGGCACACGACTAGAGATATAAATGCAATAAGATAAAATCGTGACAAATCAGAACTGATTTTGTGGATTCGTGATTTGTTGAGGATGAATATGCATTTTTTCACTTTTGCCGGAATAGCTTACTTCTCGATAAATAGGTGTGAGTTTTTGAAAAAGCTTTCCTCTTATAATAAAAAACAGTCTGTGATGAAAATATAACCAATGCAAGCGCTAACTGGAAAATGATGTCATTTCTGTGATGTCCTCTTCTATTTCAAGACATTTTAACAAAAATAGAACCAGTAGTTAAGTTACACGCTACATTCCAATATTCCACCTATATGACAGCTATCAATAAATAATCGACTCTGGACCAGACAATCCAGAGATTACATCCTGAACATCGATCTGCAAAACTGAGATACGATGACATACATCAAGCAAGTCAGCAAGCCAGAGAATCCAATCCCGTATGTCGCCCCTTTCGACAAACATGGGTTGCCAAAGACCAATTATAACCCGGAATCTTCACGGGTGGCCGTTTTAATAAGACTCAGCTAAAAAAAAATAGTTACATTTCTCATTGACTGTCCCTTCAAACTACCATGACCGTGTCCGTGGTCTCGTGGATAGAGCGTCTGTCCAGAGACCGGACTAACAAAAGACGTTAAAACATGACACTTGAAGTCTTTCATAGGCATTTAGAAGTTTAGAACATGAATATGACACTTTTTTATGGATAGCAACTTGTTTTATTGTTTGTTATGATATGTTTACACAACACAAGGTGGGGTAAAGGGATAAGGGTAAAGGTCCCACCCAGTCCACCCCAAGCCCCACGGGATGTGTTTTGATATAACATGACAACTGTGGAAACAAATACATTGGAGAGACTTCATGCCCCATAGCAAAGACCTCTGTTGAAATTCTGACATGAAATCTGCCCTTTCGGAAATCTCATCAAAACCCCTGACCACCATATCATCTATCCACAAACAGTCATTGGAAAAAGAGGAATCTTCAAGAAAGCATTAACATCCAAATAGTCTAAAAGAAAGAAGCCAGCCATGAACAGAGACCAAGGTATCTACGGGGTGTTCTCACTTTGCCAGTTCCTATTGTTCCAGGTTCCAGGTCACTGGAGCATGGTAATCCCTTAAAACAACAGGTGCTACACAAAATTAGTTGCCCCCGATCATGAACCATGTTCACCAGTATTAGACATACATGTTGACCAGTAATCACAGATAAATATGAATAGTGTTCATTTAATTTTAATCTTCTACCAGATATACACCATCCATGCCTTTGTCCACAACAAGATGGTCCCTCTGGTGTTTGCCCTGCTACCAGACAAGAAACAATCCACTTATCTACGTCTGTTTACCATCCTGAAACAGAAGGCCAACCAGATGAACCTCCAGCTACAGCCCAACTTCGTCTTCACTGACTTTGAAACCGCAGCCCAAAATGCCGCCAAGATAGAGTTCCCATGCCAGATTAAGGGGTGTATGTTTCACTTCAGACAAGCAGTATGGAAGAATGTGCAACGCTGTGGACTTCAGGTAGCATTTCAGAACAATCCATCTGTGAATCGGTTTATCCGTCATGCAGCAGCACTTCCACTTATCCGAATTTGTGACATTGAAGACTTCTGGCTCCATGCTTTGGAATCGGTTGATATGGACATCCCTGGTGTAAGGAACTTTGCTGACTATGTGACTGAGCAGTGGGTGGAGGGTGGAGAGAGATTCATGTGGAATCATTTCGACACTGTAGGTCCAAGGACAACAAACCATGTAGAAGGATGGCTTTCGAAGTTGTCCAAAACTTGCTGCTTGTCACCCCAACATATTTAAGTTTGTGAACCTGATCAAGTCCGAACAGAACTTTGGAGGGTTGACGGTGATGCAGCTGAATACAGGTGGAAGTGTTAGACCCAAGAAGAAGGTGTACCGCCAGCTAGAGGAAAGGTTAGACCCAAGAAGGTGTACCGCCAGCTAGAGGAAAGGTTAGAGCAGCAAAAGAGACTACTTGTGACAGGTGTCACAACCCCCCTGATCTATGGATGTCTCACATCTTGTCGGACTATAAATTGGATGATATGTTTCATATATTGTTTGACTTTGGGAGCTGTGTGAAATAAAATATGAATGTAACATGTTGCAAATATCTGTGTGAAATAAAAGATGAATGTAAAACTTTGTTTTTTGGTTTCTTTTTTTAGTTAATATAACATATTTATTTACTGTTGAATGTGTTGCAAATAATACTTGAACCTGACATTCTTAGGCTTGATATAGTTCATGGTTGTACACCCCGAATAGAATTACACGGGGAATAAATTGGACCTGCACGCTCAGTCAGGTGTAACCACTAATCCCTTCTGTAAACATCAAGCTGCTGGCAAAGTGTGGGTAAACCGTATCTACCTACACAGTGTGTCCTCCACTGTGCTATAATCACATTATCAACCACAATGGGCATTGCATTATTGCTTGTGTCACAATAGCCAGATCCTTGTAATCACTACACCTTCAGTGTACTTAATTAATCATCTACTATTAATCTCATTGATATCCATGTTCAAGATGGCACTTGCCATCTTGCCTGGCGCTCGGCACTTACGCGATAAAACAAGGACTGGTCGGCTCGGAGTAGGTATAATGTGTCTGATTTAGGTATATATATTAAACTGTGACATGGTATCTCAGTGGACTAGCACTGTAAAATCTTAATAATCTTAAAAATCGGACCACACACAAACGTACATGCACGTTGCTATATGAGTGCAATAATCTTAAACGCGACGTTAAGCCCCATTTGGCCTCACCCCAAACTAATTAAGTCTTTCTGTAAGGAATACAAGAAATGCTGGAAATTTATTTTGACTTTTGGATTCGTTTGAAATCTAATCTAAAACGATAAATTGCTTTTGAATACGACCGGATCCAGCCACAATAAACTGGAAGACTTCTCGATCTACAACAGGGTCTGTCCAATGCTTTAATTTGAAATTAGATCCAAGTTTCAATGTTAAAAATTACCTTGTGCTAAATCGTTTTCTTAAATGCCAGGATTACGAAATAACCAATTATATAGACCAGATAGGTATATGCGTGCAAACTGGCATTCCAGCGTTTCCAGAAGCTCTGTACACACATCTAAGGACTAACCTCCACTTTCAGCCCTGTAGACATTGCAGGTATCCGGGTACTTTTCTGATTACAAAGACAGGGGAGGGAAGTCTTTATGATACAAAGCGTTTCAACAAACAACCATTCAGAAGGCGCTAACTTATCATGTGATTGGCCAGCCTGATTTGCCGGTCGAGTGACAGGCAACCCACCCTTTAACGTAGAAAGCCAACTTTCACCAACGGGTGGCACATGAAACTGATTGGCCCTATATGTGACAAGAGATGACAAAAGTATTTGTCAACAACCATTAGGAGTGACTATTAATAGCGGTATTTTCTGACAAAAACTGAAAAAACACTCATCAGCCATGATGTCTAGATCGTCATGATATGGCATAAATATTGCCGATGTGACGAAAAGCATAAACTCACTCACTCTCTCATTCCTGATGTCTTGAGACAAGTTCGCATAAAATCAGACCTTCTATGATACCTCTCTGGAGGTATCTGGCACCTGGTGTCTGTTATTAGGATGAGACCACCTCCTTAATCTAGTGGTAGAGCGTCCTCCCGGCGATCTGAAGGTCCGGCGTTCGATCCCTGGCTACATCATACCAAAAGACGTTAAAAGATGGAACTTGTTGTTACCCTGCCTGGCGCTCGGAGTTAATGGGGCGAAACAAGGACGTGTCGGCTTGGAGTCTGTAAACCTTGTCTGAGTGGGGTATTTATGTAAAACTGTGTAAAACCGACGCGACGTTAAACCCCATTTCGCCTCACCTCTTATTTGGATGATAGCTGAATTAAGTATTTGTAATTATGAGCTGCGCCGTGCCAGTAAGGAATGGACGGAGGCGTTGGCGTTGGAGTCAAAACTATAGCTACTTGCCCTTGTTCCCCTCAAACCAGGAACTGACTCATACCCATTCTATTTCCTAGCCCTGTCACCTGTATTTAAGAAGTGCCGCATATCTACTTTGATCCGTTATTGCTACCAAGTACTCAATGTAACTATTTTCTATATGTGTTACGTGGTCCTTTTGCACAGTCCAGATATTCGGCAAAGTCAAGTAACGTTGGTCGCAGAGAGTTACTGGATGGATGACCTATTTTGGCAAGTTTAACTAGATTTTGTAGGGCTTAGGTCCTGCCGCCTCACGAGATGCCTCTTTCAAGAAATAAGGCTTCTGGACACTTATTCCACCCGGAGATCCCACGGGGGGCTTGCAGACGGCGACATTTGCTGGGCAGATTTGAATGTAACTGTGAATGAGTTTACGATCCTCTGAACAGTATTTCAGTCATATCACGGCGTGACAGCTTGATGTGAGCGGGAAGCCCAAAGTGATGCAGGTCGTAGATGAATAACTTTGACACGATCGTCCTAGAAGTGCATAATCGGATTAACATCGCGTGACTCAGCCATCCAGTTGATGACATCGATGTTTGCTTATTCCAGAAATGCTTGTGCTTGTGTTAGGCAAGACATGCGTGAAGGTTACAACATTCAAGGACTCAGCAAAGCTTTCAAAAGGTTTCAGGACGTACTTTCAGTGACAATGGTGTCTGATATAATTCCCATTTTGGCTTGTAGCATATGTTCCTGATTTTATTTCAGGTGAACAATTGACTTGCCTTTGCGTGTATTTGTGTACACATCCGTCATTATGAAGTCGGATATACAGTAATTATGTGGTATGACGAACAAAAACACGTTATAATTTGCTGTGCGTTGTGATTTGTCACAAGTTCCACTTCCACATTTATGTACGGCTATGGGTGCCAATCGTTTCATGGCCACCATGGTGAGCATGCTATACCGTCCCTCTGCATAGACAGTTATACAGGTGTCATAGTGTCATTTAATGAACATGCTGAGAGGGTGCTTAAGTAGAAACTTCTGTTATTTCTTTTGCATATCCTTCTTTGCCCATGTATAACCATTCTGATCTAAAATGATATTCCAGAATAAATCTGAGCTACAGTGCCTTTTGGCTTTATTTCATTCTACCATCAAGGAAAAACACAGAAAGGAGGCCTAGCACTGAAAACCATTACACTGAAGAACGGCGGCAATTACTGTCGTTCCAGGGTAAACTGTAGTCTCGTGTGATGGTGTCGTTGCTGTACTTCTCAGCGGTCCTGTGACGTGACTGGCGTATTGGAATCCCATGACAATGTCTGTGTGTTTGTAGCCGATTACGTTGGCGTTGCAGACGGATATCCAGGAAGCCGTCTTCGCTCTACGACTTCTGTATGTGTTTGTTGAACTGCAGAAGCTACGATCGACTTACGAATGGGGACCTGTAACGTGGAGTGTTTATCTGAAGCTGGCCATACTCCTTGAACATGACCAGCCTGTCACTGATGACAACTGACAAGTCACAAATTAGAACAAGTCCTAACAAAGATATAATGAATGTTGGAGCTACGATCGACTTACGAAAGGGGACCTGTAACGTGGAGTATTTATCTGAAGCTGGCCAGTCTTTGACAGTCCTTAACTGTCGAGTCTGGAGGTTGTTTGGGATTTTTGTCGTAGGTTTTATGTACAAAAGTTGCTTACTTGACATTCTGGGTGTCTCAAAAGATGGTTCATACTCCAACCTTCAGAGAAAAAATATATGATATCAAACGTCCCAGGACATTAACAATGATTTCCTATTGTGAGCTATGAGACATTTTGTCTTTTCAATCACAGATATGTTTGAATAATGATGCAAACACACATGCTCACATCTAAAATAAGTAGACAATTCAAATTTCTTGAATAAGACCAGACTGTCACTCATGACAACTAACAAGTCACAAATTAGAAAAAAGTCCTAACAAAGATATAATATATGTTTATTTCACACATAGAAACCATTCTCAGCAGAATCCCAGCAAAGGACATCTTCTGGGGACATAATATTATGATTACAGGTATTAATCAGCAGATTTGACCCAACTGAAGTTTTGCCTTAAAGGTGCAAGATCGTTTTTGCATTTTTAAAATTCACAGAACAAATGAAAATGAAGGAATTTATGAAGTATTAAACAAAACAGATCTTTGAATATAGCTGTCTAAAAAGAATATATGATAATTGTCTCGTGATGCAATGCAAAAACAAACAGGAACCATGGGTAGCTTCATTGCAGGATGTGACATGCACTTGTATCAAGAGGTGCACAAAGTACTACCAGTTGCTTAACTTCCATTTTGTGGAAGCCATAATGGCTGAGTGAGTTAGGTCGCTGACTAGTACTAGTATGTTACATATGCAATTCATATTGCTGTGTAGATCTGATGCTATCTTATGTACTCACAAATCATGATTGTAGGCATCACTGGATGAGCCAACCTCTTTGTGCTCAGTAAGGAATTGTGTGATGAAATATGTCATTCAAAGATGTGCCAAGAGAATACACACAAGATGGACAAAGGCAAAATACATGCAAATCCAATCTTGCACCTTTACAGCAGTTTTTAACCAAATAAACTCACACCAATCATGTAATATACCCACATGCAATTGTTTTAAAAATGAATATTATTGTCTGGTGGTCAACTGGCCCATAAAAGTATCACATTTAAAACTGGCTTCTACAATTAAAATCTACACACAAAAGGACATCTACATTATAGAGAGTTTGGCACTATATGGGGTTTGGCATAATAGAGGGTTTGGTATTATAGCAGGTTGGCATCATAGAGGATGTGGTTTATAGCAGGTTGGCATTATAGAGGGTTTGGCATAGCAGGATGACATCATAGTGGGTAGGCATTATAGAGGGTTTGGTATTATAGAGGGTTTTGTGTTGTAGAGGGTTTGTCACGATACATAGTGCTTCAAAGGGGATAAGGCATGTTGTGGCAAGAAGAAAGAACTGTAATAAAAAAACAATACACTGACAACCCTGATCTTCATAATACTTTTTGGATTGACTGAAGACAATTGATATTTCCAAACATTATATAATATAATTCATAATGCTGTATGGTAATTGAATGCTGTTACCAGGGTGACACAAGTTTACAAACAAGGTGCCAAGACAACAATAAATATCAGAGCAAGAGACTCTGCACAAATCTGTGAATGTCATTTGGGTGAAGTATAGTACAATTATATCCAAAGCAAGTACTAAGATCCGATTTTTATGAGATTGGACCAAATAATCAGGTACAAGGCATTTATTAAAACAGGCTTACATGGTGTTACCATAGCAACCAGTACCAATCATGCCTACATGATGTTTACCAGACATATCTTAAGTCATGGTAGCACTTTGCCACAGAAAATACCAGTTAAAGTCAGATTAAATTATGACTGTTCCAGTAAATATATTTCCAACTATCACTGGGTCAATAATATGAACAAGAAGATGCCACTCAGTTAGTGCGACTGGCACCTCATTTTGTTCAATAATCCTACAACATACTTGGTTTAGTTGAAAGTTCTAAAGTTGTTAAAACCAATTTGTAATTTATTTCTCACAACTCAGTGCTGCAAGTATTAAATTCCATGCATTTCAATACGATGAAATTTATTCTCAACCCCATTACACTTGAAGATCCAAAGTTAATATCTGCTCACGAAATGAAAACTTGATCCAAGGAGATTTGTATTGCGTGAGGACTCCATAGATATCAGTCTCCTGCTGTTGGCTGTGTCACTCAGTAATTAGGTATTTGAGACAGATATCAAGGTAAAAAGGCGACGGTGGAATAAAGAAAAACAATATGCAGAATAGAATGCAGAACGTTGTATCACAGAAGTGGAATGTGCAGCAGATTGACACAACGCCATGTAACAACAGACTCGCACATTTGCCATCTGTTTGGAATGTTGTATCACAGAAGGGGAATGTGCAGCAGATTGACACAACGCCATGTAACAACGGACTCGCAAATCTGTCATCTGTTTGGAATGTTGTATCACAGAAGGGGAATGTGCAGCAGATTGACACAACGCCATGTAACAACAGACTCGCAAATCTGCCATCTGTTTGGAATGTTGTATCACAGATGGGGAATGTGCAGCAGATTGACACAACGCCATGTAACAACAGACTCGCAAATCTGTCATCTGTTTGGAATGTTGTATCACAGAAGGGGAATGTGCAGCAGATTGACACAACGCCATGTAACAACTGACTCGCAAATCTGCCATCTGAGTCTTACATGGATATTAATCAGTTGTGACATACATTAATCCACTGTTATCTGAAGCAAGTGCTTTTAACACAACTGAAATGACTCATTTGGTATTTCACATATACACAACATATAATGGTCAAATATCACAACCTTCAACAAAGAAGGTGGTTGAGTTTCTTGAACAGCCTGATCATTCAAACTATATGTCAGCATACTGATTCCATGCTCTGATACAAAACAGATCAAAGCTATTACAAGACATGATTTCAATGTTATTGATTCTCTTTGATATATCACAGAGATTATAATATGAGTGTATTTGTCATGGTGATCATAAGACAAAGAGGTTTTGTAGTTTTAATCATTGTGACTTTGGTCTAACTTCTCTTTGAACAGTATTTCAGTAATATCTCAGTGTGTCAAATTAATGTGAGGGGAAGGCCCAAAGTGATGCAGGTTTTAGATGTTTACCAATTTGGAGAAACCACGAGCATGGCATGGTGCTAACAAACCCTAGAAACACAATCAGGGTGAATCTGGGATTTGTACCTGTGATAATAGGTTTCTGGTTTTTCTAAGGGAGGCAACTCTGCACAGCAGATTGCAGTGCCTTAGATATCCCCACTGTGGGAATAGAGTGAGTCAATGTTTAAGTTCACAGTCAACAATATTCCAGCCATATCACAACAGTCTGAAAATAATTGTGTTTAGACCTGACAAAACAATGCTTGTAAGACGTAGCAACAATCTATGACACTGGGGCAAATTACATCCAATCAGTCAAGTCCCAGAGCCTCACCACCTGATCCAATTTTGCAGCCTTGTCTGGCCAGCAATGGGGTGATGGGGATTCTAGCAAGAGTCCCTGTGTGATTTGCTAATTATAGGGAATAAACCAAGGGTGTGTATGTGTGTCAGTAATTTTACGAAGCCAATTGTATAATCCCATGAGACAAGGACTTACTTCCTAAATACTAAATGATGACTTTTGACGAATTACATACAATCTGTTACGAGTGAACGAATGGTGTAAGCCACAAGCTACAAGGTATGTAAGGCATTCACTGAGAACAGATGATATGTAATCCGAGGAAGAAAATGAAGAAAAACTGTCAACCCTTCAGAGAATCTTCACTGAAGTCGGCCTATTGTTCGTGATGTCATGAACAGTAGATGATGTTATATTGTATTGTTCTCAACAATAAGATCATGTAACATCATATCGCTTCAACTGACCAGTCAGCACTGAGAACTGCTAAAAAGAACAAGTGCAAATATCAAGTTATTACACATGATCTTTTTACCCTTAAGGTTAATACTGTGAACACTGCATTCTTCAAATAAACTTTTCTTCAAATATTTGAGTATCTGATGTTATCATGGATGTATCCTGACACCACAGACATTATCAAATTCCAAATGTAAATCATTTCTATACCCAGACATTGCATGTTCATTAACCTTGAAATTGTCACCATGGAAACCTTAGTTGTTTACATTTTAAGCCAAAATGTATAGGAACCATGCTGTTTCATTTCATTGGAAACTTCATAATCCTAAAACATTGGAAGCCAGTTTGACTGCAGATTACTATATGTTTGACATAAAATGATTGAATAAAAGTGACAATGCAATGTTAAAGGCACATACAAAAGAATATGTCATGAAAGAATAAGTGTGGTTTAATGGTATTTGAGACAATATATATGTAAATAAATATACTCTTTATGCCCCAAAATACCATTTGTTGTCTTGGCCCAAATCCTGTATTCCTTTTCAGATAAAATAATCATATACATCACATTCTTTAACATAAACGCTTATAATCATGCTCATATGTTGAAATATGTAAACAAAAAAATCACTGTACAACAAACAATCCAATAGTATATATTAATACAATCAGAAATAATTTTTTCTATAAAACTCTTAGTTTTGTCATGAACTGCACTAAAATCATACATGCATATTTCAAATTTCCTTCGTATTTTCAGGAGACTCTCCTGATTTAATGAGCTCATCCACATTTGCTTCAGCTGTTTCTATCACAGATTTCACTATTTCGATGGCTGTATTTGTGCGTGTGACAGGAGCAGGTGTGTCAACTAATTCCTCTTCCTCAACATCTGCAACTGACTTCTCTGATGCAAAAGTAGGAGGTTCCTGGTCCATATTCTCTGGCTCTTTATTTACTTTGGTGTATTTAGATGCATCATAACTGGAGTTTTCAATTGGCTGTTCATCATGTGGGTATTCAGATTCCCCACCTCTTTCTTTGTCGGATTCATCATCTTGAGGAGGTGGAGCAGTTGCATCTACACATGGCTGCTGATCCAATGATCCTCCTGCATCCTTGTCTTCAGTATCCACATGATTTGCCTCCATATTCTGGGTTTCTATTAGAAGTACAGTGGACTCTTGAGTCATTTCTGGATCTTCTGCAGGTGGAGCTGATGACTCAGCATGACATTCTGCCTGATTGTCTGCAGGTTCTGTTGGCATTGTGTTCTGTTCACTCCCTTGAGCAGTGTCATAATCAACTGGGTCAACATCCATAATACAAGAAAGATTTAAAGGATCTACCTCTTTATTGAAACCAGTAGTTTCTCTTGAGACCTCTACTTCATCCCTGTCTTGACCATCCAGAGCACCCCTATCTTCCGACACAGGGTTTTTCAAGGTGAATGGGGCATCAAGGGATGATCCACCATCTTCTGAAGCAGGATCCTCAGCATCTGTTCTCCCTGTTCCCAGCCGAGAACCTGAAACATCAGATGCAGCCTCTGACCCGTATGTCTCCTCACCATCAGGTTTGAGGGCATCCCTGTCAGCCTGGATATCAACATTCACAAATGTGTCTACAGAAATCATCCGTTTTCCACTCTTTGGCTGTGGAATGACCTCACAGACAGTTTTCATGACTCCAGGGTCATATCCATGGGAGCTATCAAGACCATGTGACTCTCCAAACTCACTCTCTTCATACAGTGGAGCCATGGACAGAGACTCCCTGGACTTGACATCCTGCAGCCTCTTCTCCTCCGATGTCCTCTTCATGTCCTTGGGTTCAGGAGAAGGAGGAGGAGGTCCTGGAGACTCTGTCTTCACACTCTCATCCATAATCAACCTGACTACAGAGCTCTTATCAGATTCCCGACTTTCCAAATTGGATCTTGACTTAGAGGCTGGAGTCTTGGAACTCCTTTCGTCAGAACTGAGTCTAAGATGGTCAGAGTCTGATCTTAACCCGGTTGAGTGAGGATAAGGAGCAACCTCAAATGCAGCTTCATTCACATTTGGCCATTCTTCATTAGATGTACCAGAAGCAGGGGATGTGATGCCTGTTCCGGAATACGTCTCATGACCTCCTGGTCTTTCTGCAGCACAGTTGTTGGACCTGTCCTGGTTGGTACCAGGCTGGGTGTCACTGGAAGCATGGTCTGGATTGGTCAGAAAGACTGTGTAGGTGTGCCTCTCGTCAAGAGAGCCAGGAGGTGGTGGTGGTACCTCTCCGACAAAGCTGACCATCTTTCCTTGAGAAGACAGACCAATTCGCATCGAACCATTCTCCATCAGCATCTCTGGGATGGTACCAAGACCTGTAAAACAAATTGAAATAATTACTATAAACTTTGCCTTCATCATGCTTTATGTCAAATCATCAGATATAGGCCTCAGTTGCCCATTTAGTTGATTGATAAGCAGCGACAATAACCCATGATGGCGAGAGAATGATCACAATGCAAAAACCGATAGCTCAGGAGAAACAAATTGAAAGGATACGGTCTGATGCTCAGGAAGGGATGCATGAGTGAACATGACTGTTATCTGTTTCACCTGTGATAGGAGATAAAGTGGTCCATACTGAGACAACAAAACAGTATAGGCACAATGGAAAACAATTGTGAAATGAAATAAAACCATTATACAGAAACATAGTTAATTGATGTGATTGGTTCTATATCATTTTGTTCTTGTTGTTGTTTATACAGTAATAAGTAAATACTCAGTCTAATGTTAATTGCATTGATCTCTAAAAGAAAATACAGTTTATACAGTCATATGTATCAACATCTCTGCTCAGTATTTAATTCCCTGACTCAGTTTTTACAGTTACTAGACCGGCTCCGTGGTCTAGTGGTAGAGCATCTGCCCGGAAAGCGGTATGTCCGGGGATCGATCCCCGGCCACGTCATACCAAAAGATGTTAAAAGATGGTACTTGTTGTTACCCTGTCTGGCGCTCGGCATTAAGGGGCTAAAACAAGGACTGGTCAGCTCGGAGTCAGTATACTGTGTCTGAGTGGGGTATTCATGTTAAACTGTGGCATCGTATCTCAGTGAGCTAGCACTATAAATGGGCATCAGTCCGGACTAGTAAAAGCAGCCACACAAACACACACAGGTACATGCACGTCAATATATAAGTGCAATAATTTTGGACACAACGTTAAACCCCATTTCACCTCACCTCACCTTTTACAGTTACTAACATTTTATCCAGAAAGCTGCAACAGTACAAGCCTGACTTGAATATGCAACAGATATTTTTTTTAAATAAAGTCAGACAATAGTGGTTCAGTCCATTTACATAGATAGGGATGAAACTGAGTTCCCATTGTGCCTACATTATTTTCAGTAGGCAAATTGGGATGAAGGCAGAATGGGAGGTAGGCATTATGGGATTGAACCATATTTCCCATCTTGTGGTCCATCATTTAAAAGCTTATGATAACACAGCTTATCAAAGTAATTAACAGATTTCTTCATTAAATCAGAGCAATTAATTAGCCAAATTAGAATTATGACAAATACATGTATGTAACCACTCGCTGGAAAGTTGATGTCATTTCTGTGATAATGAATAGGAATCTTGGATAATTTTCTTGAACCTGGACAGAAAATTGTCCACATTTCTTAGATCACTGTGGAGCTAAACTGTACTCCCTTCTAACCTGGAAATTGGACCTACATACAAAAACCCTTTCTCTTTACACACAAAAACATTTGCAAATAATCTTCAAAAGTATGTTGTATAATGCCACATTGTTTTAATTTTTCGGTTAACAAATTCAATTGACTGAGAGAGATTGGGCCTATTTGTTATTCAAGTCTAACTAATCAATTCTGAAATTTTATTATTTAAATTTGGCTGACACTGGTTGGAATTCCCTGAGTAGGAGACCACTTGACTGCAGTCAGTTTACATTATGAAGACCCCAGAGTAAATCAGCTCTTGGGGGGTTAAATTCCTCCTTCAACATCAAAATGAACTATATCGTCAGGTTATCAGACAAAATAATTCTTCATAGTGTGTGTGCGAGTGAGATTTTTTAGGATGGCCTTCAACATATTCATTCCACATCACAACAATTTCCTCTTGCTGTATGCCTGGTTTGTTTCAGAGGAAATACAATGTCGCTTCTCGGTTCAATTTATATTCATGAAGTGAATATACAAGAAATCTAAGGTGAAATTAATTTGGAGCTTTCTGTGGTTTTGAAATGGTAGCAAATTTGATTTAGTTACATGCTCGCAAGGGACTTCATGGCTCCAGAGATGGAGATGAAAGTCAGGGACAAATATCCATGGTATAAAGCTATTGTAATGTCAGATATGGATGAAATCCATAGAGACTTGGACTGAAGTCATATTGAAAGTCACATTATTTCAGAGCCTGATGTAATGTGATAAAGCCATACCAAAAGCCATATGAAAAGGCACACAACTACAGATATAAATGCAATAAAATAGTATCAGAACTGATTTGTCGTATTTGTGTCAGAATGTTGAGGATGAATATGCATCTTTTTCACCTTGGCTGAAATATTTTTCTTCTAGATTAAAAGGTGTGTTTTTTCTAGGCTGGAATTTCTGGGCTCGATCATCGCGCCACCAGTGGCTATGATGACTTATGTCCCTTCTATGTCCCTCCTACTGACCAACCAGATTCCACTTCTCATATCACTTGCATTTGCTTCAAACAAAATGGGGGCACCCTGTCAAGACAATCTGATCGATAATCAAGATCTGCAAATCCTGCAGTTGATCGAAATCTGCACGTTGAAATCCATGTTGTTTACAAACTGGACATCTAAACATGCTAAGGACCAGTTGTAACCTGGCTCTTCACGGTCATTCATTTGGTTCTGTTGTGAACTAGGAGTAATTTCTTTAGGGAATCAGTGGAACCAATCAGTTTTGTTTTTTCCCTTTGTATGTAAAGTGTGGGGGTAGCTCAGTCATCCAAGCCAATACATATCTGTATGTGTGAGTGAGTTGAGTGGGTTAAAATTTATCGTTGCATCAGCAATATCTCAGCCATGTAGCGATGGAAGTATTATATACAAGTAATTACTCTTGATGAGGTCAAAATGTGAAAACAAGGACCCGAGGACACCCCCTGAGGTCGCCGAAGGGGTCAGGCTGCTATATGGTGTAGTGGAGATGCATACAGTTCTACCTATGAAATGAGGACCAGTATAACTCAAGGGTGTCAAATCAGTCCCAGTCTGCATACAAAACACTTGCAAAACCTACCATTGCCTGACATTGTTAGGAGGCAAAATAATTTCTAAAATCAAATTAATAGGAATAGATTGTACCAAGGGAGTTTCCTCTCTCGACTTATATGCATAAAAAGAAAAGTCTCTTCAGACAGCAATTTCTATATGTCAGTTTGAATTTCTGTTATATTTTACAAAGGGACTTTGTCTTCTGATGAGTTCATCATGGGGTCACCATCTTTGTTTTTTAACAAATGTAATCTGAGTGTTTGACAATACCATTAACATCAGATCTTAGTGCTTGTTACCGCAACACATAGATCCGAGGACATCCGATTACAGGTACCGTCAGACTGACCTTTCATTTGAGCAATCAGAGCCCAGCTTACAAGAATGTGAAAGTCTGAATGTGTTTTCTAATCATGCAACCTTGAAAAGGTTAACATGAGGCATTCCGAAAGCCAGTTACAGGCTGTACGACTGATTCCATCATCATCTATAAACATTTCAATGGGATAAACATTTGAAATGGATGAGACTTTCGAAATTCAGTAGGAAGAGCAGCCATACAATCTTGGCCATCTATTTGACATTTCAGAATTTCAAAGCCTATAATGTCTACATTAGCCAATCAGAGGGCAGTTGTCTTGAGCTTTACTGCACTAGTTTCATCAACTAGCATATCCTGGCACAACTAAGGAATGCAACTCTGCAGAGCAATTGGGAGGTTAATAAAAAAATTAGTCATGAAAAGGTTACATTCATATATAATAAAGTAAACAAGTCTGCACAGCAAGTTGATGTACCTTAGAAATCCCTGTTTTGTCACCTGGGCTTTGACATTTTGTGCAAAGGATCATCTGTTAAGAAGGGTAATGAAAACAGTTACATTCAAGGATGTAACAAAGTGTGCATGTGAGCCAGCTGATGTGTCTTAGATCACTGTTTGACCAACAGCGTGCCATGTCATAGTAATAAGATAGAAGAAAACAAACAAGTGTCAAAGGATAAGACATGGGGCTACTAAGAGAAAAACAGTAGGTTAATTACCTCCTGTTCCAGGCTCAGGGGAGCCTGGGGGGGACTGGTTCGGGGAGTTGGCTGGGGCAATCATCTTCTGCACAGGTGACGTGGAGATGTCCCGGGATGGCGGCGGACTGCGGGAATCATTGGGAGCGGACATGTTGGTTCTGTCTCTTTGGAAGGAGGTCTTGGTAGGCGAGGAGTAAGTGACTGGCGTGGCCATTGGTGTCTTAGGTAGTTTGGCTGAAGTTGATGGGGAGATGCCTTGAAGAGGAATACTGCTGTTGGTCTGTAAACATTCAACATCAAGATCTGTGAAGTGTGTGTTCATGTTGCACATACAATACACTAATCATTACTTCCAAGACTTTCAATGAGTGTATTTTGTAGCTCTTACACTCAAAGGATGAGGTATGATAAGAGCCATGTTGGTTCACTGGAAATGTCAAATTGTAAAGTTACTAAAAAACTTTGAAACATTGTCATACTGATACAGTTCTACTGTCCTGCAGTCTGGTGGATCACCCTCAAGGTCAGAAACACACAGGACTGTACTCAAACACCTACTGATACAGTTCTACTGTCCTGCAGTCTGGTGGATCACCCACAGGGTCAGAAACACACAGGACTGTACTCAAACACCTACTGATACAGTTCTACTGTCCTGCAGTCTGGTGGATCACCCACAGGGTCAGAAACAAACAGGACTGTACTCAAACACCTGCTGATACAGTTCCCTGTCCTGCAGTCTGGTGGATCTCCCACAGAGTCAGAAACACACAGGACTGTACTCAAACACCTACTGATACAGTTCTACTGTCCTGCAGTCTGGTGGATCACCCACAGGGTCAGAGACATACAGGCCTGTACTGAAACACCTACTGATACAGTTCCCTGTCCTGCAGTCTGGTGGATCACCCACAGGGTCAGAAACACACAGGACTGTACTCAAACACCTACTGATACAGTTCAATGTCCCGCAGTCTGGTGGATCACCCACAGGGTCAGAAACACACAGGACTGTACTCAAACACCTACTGATACAGTTCCCTGTTCTGCAGTCTGGTGGATCACCCACAGGGTCAGAAACACACAGGACTGTACTCAAACACCTACTGATACAGTTCTACTGTCCTGCAGTCTGGTGGATCACCCACAAGGTCAGAAACACACAGGACTGTACTCAAACACCTACTGATACAGTTCTACTGTCCTGCAGTCTGGTGGATCACCCACAGGGTCAGAAACACACAGGACTGTACTCAAACACCTACTGATACAGTTCTACTGTCCTGCAGTCTGGTGGATCACCCTCAGGGTCAGAAACACACAGGACTGTACTCAAACACCTACTGATACAGTTCTACTGTCCTGCAGCCTGGTGGATCACCCACAGGGTCAGAGACATACAGGCCTGTACTGAAACACCTACTGATACAGTTCTACTGTCCTGCAGTCTGGTGGATCACCCACAGGGTCAGAGACATACAGGCCTGTACTGAAACACTTACCATGGCCGTCCCTTCTCTGCTGTATCTCTTGTCACACTGATACAAGTCTCTGTCCTGCAGTCTGGTTGATGCTGAGGCCAAGTTAGCCCTCACCGTGGTGCCATGGTCAGACCCTGGTGTTTCCGTGCTTCGGTCAGTAGATAGTGGCGTGAAGACTGGACCTACATTTACGGGATCAAGATGACGAACAACATCATTAGAAAAATAAACCCAAAACAATCTCATTAAAATCAGATCTTAGTTCTCGCTATCGCTAAACAAAGATCTGAGGACATCCCATTACGAGTCACGTCAGAACGACCTTTCATCCAACCAATCAGAACTTCGCTTACCAGATCATGAATGTGACAGTCGGAATGTGTTTTCTGATCATGCAACCATGAAATATTTAACACGGGGTATTCCAAATGACAGTTACAGGCTTTATGATTATATCCATACAATCTAGGCCATCTATTAGCCATTCCAGAATGTTCTTCTCATCAGTTTTAAATTTTTTAATCGAGAATATGTCAAAATATGTTTCGAAGCATAGTCGCCAGTTTGAAACTAGTGTCATAAAGCTCGAGAAAGCTGCCGTTTTCTTGTCAGTCATTTCAATGATCGGTCAAAATTCGCAAAAGGTCGTTCTGATGTGACCCATAATTGGATGTCCTCAGATCTTTGTTAAGCGGTAGCGAAAACTAAGATCTGATTTTAATGAGATTGAACCCAAAATACCTTACCTTAAACTAAAAATGTTCAAATATCTGCGGTGAGGCCAACATTCTCCTACAGAGGTTTGTTGTTTTGAATTCACTATACTTGAAACTTGTTGACAGTATATACTTTTGTTTGGATCTAATTTCTTGTAAGAACTAGTATGTGAAAATAGAAACTGAAATAACAGAGGTGAAAAGTTAGTAGAGACAAACCTGATATTGATCTATTGTTTCTTTCCCAAGTCTCAAATGATTCTTGAATGCGTATTTTTGTTCTCATAAAAAACACTGGTGTCAAATATCAAATAAATTTAAAGGGCCAGGGTTTTGCCTGCTAAGACTATCATAACCCTAACATATTTCAACATGGACTAACTGAGAAAGAGGATTAAGGGAACCAATTTATGGTCATAGTTGCAGTGAATTGTTTTAAACATACACACTCACAAATCAATCTCAACATTAAGGCGATCCTAAGTCTATGTTATAGTATGGGAGTTACAACAGTCATGTTACAACAGTCATAGCACAACAAGCACTTTGTGGACCAAATCTCTCTGAGGATAATCTATTTTTATCTGTTAACATTAATGAGAGTGTCCTTTTGGTTAATACATGTCACGTTTAAGATTTTGTTTCCCACGTCCATCCGAGCATGTGCAAGGAAATACTGTAATCTCAGACTGTGCACCTTTAAAGTTAACCTGCAGACACAGAAGGCAAGAAGTAGCAAGTCAATGGGATTAAAGTCAAACTGAAGTGCATTGCACTTTTTCCACATTTTTGAAACATTTTTGGGTCCGAATAATTGTGACGGCAGAGCTTATATAAGAGTTTTTATTTTGTTTTGGAAGTCATTTGTTTAATCAACTTGACAGGGTCAAATGTAGACATTCTTCAACAGTACAGACCTAAGCTGAAGTCCACATACTGCTGCTTCTTGTAGGTGAAAGGTCTTGTCTGTCTGATGCCTGTCGGTAGCTCAGGGAGGCCGAGTGAGATGGAGGGGATTTTGCTTAATCCCTCATACTTCGATGAAGCTGCAAATAAAACATATCTCTCAATAAAACCTTAAAACATTAATTGGTCCAGAGAACAGCAAACCTTAAAAAAAAGAGGAATAATTACAATCTGAAAAGACTACTTGATCAATAAACATGAAAGCTTATAAGTCATCCCAAAAATGTGCACAAATGTTTAAACTTCAAAGCTGACAAGAAAGGCTTGACATACAGGGTGCAATGGTAACATATTCACAAAATGTTTTGCACAACAGAAAAAATATGAAACATCTTTTGTAATATTTGATTTCCATCTACTGACAAAAGTAAACAAAGAAGCCAAAAATAATCTGGTCTTATTTAGTATTTAATCAAGACACTGAAGTTAGATCTAGCTACATATTGACCAAACAATGCCAACTCTAATAACAACGTAACAGAAAGCACTGTTGCCTTCCCGGTACAAGTGAGATGAAAGTTACAATGTTTTGGAATTTTTAGCTATCAATTAAGAAAAATGTGGCTCTAATTAGTTTTTATAATTGCCCCATACACAAAGCATTTTAGAAAGTGGTCAAACGGACACATGTTATACTTGGGATTACACTTTCTTCGTAAAATATAAAATCTAGTACTTTTGGGGGTTGTGTTCCAACCGGGATTAGAACCCAGAGTAAGTCATCTAATTGCCAGCACTAGAAGTCAGCGATCTTACCCACTCAGCCATCAAGGCTTCCACAATAACGGAAGTCCGTTTTTGCAATTTAACTTTTACTTACATTTTACCACTTTATACAAAACTAAACGAATGCCTCTACATACCTTTAATATTTGGTAATGGCTTTTTGAATTTTGGGAGCCCTCTAAGGGATTCTTCATCTCGGGAGGATCCCACATCACTGGCCAGGTCCTTGACTGGCGTGATGACCTCACTTGACCTGTCAACACCACTGTCCAGCTGGAACACTGGCTTCACCATCATAAGATCTGGGTTGCGCATATTCTTTTCTTTGTTTCCAAGGAGACGCAGCTTCTTCTGTTGCAGGAGTTCTGACGACCCGATGGAGATGGGACTGGGATGTTCTGGCAGGGGTTGGAACTGGCGGATGATGTCATGTATTCTTTCTTTGGATGTGAAGTCCCTGGAAGAGATCGAGATGTTCACTTGGGTGGTTCAAATTCCATCATTCTTAATTCTCAAACACGTCGGATTACTAAACAAAGACAGAAGGATAATTTTTTTGGGAAATTTGAAGACACATAAGTTTAAATTTCAAGATACTACCATGAAATTCAAGAAACTTACTGACTTGAAATTTCATGATTATAAGTTGAAATTTAGAGTGGGAGTACTCTGGCATCTGTCTATTCTGGATACAGGCACTGAGTATCGGTCCCAATCTCCAACTACCTGTACCATCATTGTTTTCTGACCAGATGATTGCCGTCTCGAGATGATTCCTGTATCAGTTGATATAAGCTATTATCTGAACATGGACTACTGTTTGTGTTAACCTAGTGAGTTATGTGCACTGTTTATTAGGGAAACAAGGTTACTGTGAGTGAGTCGTGTCTATCTGTAACAGGAATTTTTATAACACACTAACAATTACAAACTTTATTGCCAGCTGAATTACAGATGTGAATTGTACAGGTGAATTTAGTTGAAATAAGTAGTCCAACATTTTCTGCCAATCCCATGCCATGACTGTTTAGACAGAGTCTACACTATATGGCTGAAATATTGGTGATGAGATGTAAAATTTCAACTCGCTCACTTCGAGTCAACTGTTACACTCACCATTCAAGCCAACATTAAGGCAGTGAAATGACTGTGATTATCATGTAACCAAAATACCTTTCCACTGGTAATAGGATTTATCTAAACATTCCAGATGATTTGGACCCGTCGCAGTAAACAAGTGATAAAAAATCAAACCTATTCCAAATATCCACAATGCATGGATTTCTGATCTACACATGGTAGCTACTGATCTACACATGGTAGCTAGTGGTCTACACATGGTAGCTAGTGGTCTACACATGGTAGCTACTGATCTACACATGGTAGCTACTGATCTACACATGGTAGCTACTGATCTACACATGGTAGCTACTGATCTACATATGGTAGCTACTGATCTACACATGGTAGCTACTGATCCATACATGGTAGCTACTGATCTACACATGGTAGCTAGTGGTCTACACATGGTAGCTAGTGATTAACACATGGTAGCTACTGATCTACACATGGTAGCTACTGATCTACACATGGTAACTACTGATCTACACATGGTAGCTACTGATCTACACATGGTAGCTACTGATCTACACATGGTAGCTACTGATCTACACATGGTAGCTACTGATCTATACATGGTAGCTCGTGATTTACACATGGTAGCTTCTGATCTACACATGGTAGCTACTGATCTACACATGGTAGCTTCTGATCTACACATGGTAGCTACTGATCTACACATGGTAGCTACTGATCCATACATGGTAGCTTCTGATCTACACATGGTAGCTACTGATCTACACATAGTAGCTACTGATCTACACATGGTAGCTACTGATCTACACATGGTAGCTACTGATCTACATATGGTAGCTACTGATCTACACATGGTAGCTACTGATCCATACATGGTAGCTACTGATCTACACATGGTAGCTAGTGGTCTACACATGGTAGCTAGTGATTAGCACATGGTAGCTACTGATCCCTACATGGTAGCTATTGATCTACACATGGTAGCTTCTGATCTACACATGGTAGCTACTGATCTACACATGGTAGCTACTGATCTACACATGGTAGCTACTGATCTATACATGGTAGCTAGTGATTTACACATGGTAGCTACTGATCTACACATGGTAGCTACTGATCTACACATGGTAGCTTCTGATCTACACATGGTAGCTACTGATCTACACATGGTAGCTACTGATCCATACATGGTAGCTTCTGATCTACACATGGTAGCTTCTGATCTACACATGGTAGCTACTGATCTACACATGGTAGCTACTGATCTACACATGGTAGCTAGTGATTTACACATGGTAGCTACTGATCTACATATGGTAGCTACTGATCTACACATGGTAGCTACTGATCCATACATGGTAGCTACTGATCTACACATGGTAGCTAGTGGTCTACACATGGTAGCTAGTGATTAGCACATGGTAGCTACTGATCCCTACATGGTAGCTATTGATCTACACATGGTAGCTTCTGATCTACACATGGTAGCTACTGATCTACACATGGTAGCTACTGATCTACACATGGTAGCTACTGATCTATACATGGTAGCTAGTGATTTACACATGGTAGCTACTGATCTACACATGGTAGCTACTGATCTACACATGGTAGCTTCTGATCTACACATGGTAGCTACTGATCTACACATGGTAGCTACTGATCCATACATGGTAGCTTCTGATCTACACATGGTAGCTTCTGATCTACACATGGTAGCTACTGATCTACACATGGTAGCTACTGATCTACACATGCAGCTACTGATTTATACATGGTAGCTACTGATCTATAGATGGTAACAACTGATCTACACATGGTAGCTTCTGATCTACACATGGTAGCTACTGATCTACACATGGTAGCTACTGATCCATACATGGTAGCTAGTGATTTACACATGGTAGCTTCTGATCTACACATGGTAGCTACTGATCTACACATGGTAGCTACTGATCTACACATGGTAGCTAGTGATTTACACATGGTAGCTTCTGATCTACACATGGTAGCTACTGATCTACACATGGTAGCTACTGATCCATACATGGTAGCTACTGATCTACACATGGTAGCTACTGATCCATACATGGTAGCTTCTGATCTACACATGGTAGCTACTGATCTACACATGGTAGCTTCTGATCTACACATGGTAGCTACTGATCTACACATGGTAGCTACTGATCCATACATGGTAGCTTCTGATCTACACATGGTAGCTTCTGATCTACACATGGTAGCTACTGATCTACACATGGTAGCTACTGATCTACACATGCAGCTACTGATTTATACATGGTAGCTATTGATCTATAGATGGTAACAACTGATCTACACATGGTAGCTTCTGATCTACACATGGTAGCTACTGATCTACACATGGTAGCTACTGATCCATACATGGTAGCTAGTGATTTACACATGGTAGCTTCTGATCTACACATGGTAGCTACTGATCTACACATGGTAGCTACTGATCTACACATGGTAGCTAGTGATTTACACATGGTAGCTACTGATCTACACATGGTAGCTACTGATCTACACATGGTAGCTACTGATCCATACATGGTAGCTACTGATCTACACATGGTAGCTAGTGGTCTACACATGGTAGCTAGTGATTAACACATGGTAGCTTCTGATCTACACATGGTAGCTACTGATCTATACATGGTAGCTACTGATCTACACATGGTAGCTACTGATCTACACATAGTAGCTACTGATCTACACATGGTAGCTACTGATCTACACATAGTAGCTACTGATCTACACATGGTAGCTACTGATCTACACATAGTAGCTACTGATCTACACATGGTAGCTACTGATCTATACATGGTAGCTACTGATCTACACATGGTAGCTACTGATCTACACATAGTAGCTACTGATCTACACATAGTAGCTACTGATCTACACATGGTAGCTCCTGATCCATACATGGAAGCTACTGATCTACACATGGTAGCTAGTGGTCTACACATGGTAGCTAGTGATTAACACATGGTAGCTACTGAACTACACATGGTAGCTACTGATCTATACATGGTAGCTACTGATCTATACATGGTAGCTACTGATCTACACATGGTAGCTACTGATCTACACATGGTAGCTACTGATCTATACATGGTAGCTACTGATCTACACATAGTAGCTACTGATCTACACATAGTAGCTACTTATCTACACATGGTAGCTACTGATCTACACATGGTAGCTACTGATCTATACATGGTAGCTACTGATCTACACATGGTAGCTAGTGGTCTACACATGGTAGCTAGTGATCTACACATGGTAGCTACTGATCTACACATGGTAGCTACTGATCTACACATGGTAGCTAGTGATTAGCACATGGTAGCTACTGATCTACACATGGTAGCTACTGATCTACACATGGTAGCTAGTGATTAGCACATGGTAGCTACTGATCTACACATGGTAGCTACTGATCTATTCATGGTAGCTACTGATCTACACATGGTAGCTTGTGATTAGCACATGGTAGCTACTGATCTACACATGGTAGCTACTAATCTACACATGGTAGCTACCGACACCATCAAGATCTGGACGAGGGCAACAGAACAGGAAGATTAGTGTTTCTGAAATTCATTAACAAAACCAGTCAATCCAGAATATGCATGTGAATGATTTTTTTTTCAGAGGGAGAAATCTGAAAGACATTCTGTTACTGTGTACAGGAATGCTATCAAGCCTTAGATATATATTACCACAAACTGTACATTGACCAAATACAACTGATTTGATATATACTGAACTGCAAAAGAAACGTCACCCCAAGTAACATTGCATGAAAAGTTGTCATTTAAATATCTGGGTAATTTTTGGCAAAGTTTCTAAAATTTAACATTACCTTGTCCGGAAAAATGAAATTTGATGATAAAAAAACAAAGCAGATGACAATAAAACTTATCACCCAAACACATCACGGCAATGGCTATGGTAACCTGATGCACGTGAGTTCCATGCAAATTGAAATGCACATACGTTCCCCCATTTCTTGCCCTATAAAAATCCACCTAGATCGGATAACATTCATTCGTTAATGAATTGCTACGACATGCCAAGATTGACAAGAAATCAGTGACACCAAGCCTTTGGACGATTGCAATGGTACCAGACCACCAACACTACAGATGACCGACCTCGTAGTGGAAGACCAAGGGTCACCACCGGACGTCAGGATTGTCAGATTGTGAGAGAGCATCTTCAAGATCGCTTTGTTACTGCTGCGGAAACTCCTTGACAGACCATGAGGACACACCAGCGACACATTTATTAGTGTGGACACCTTGCGTCGACGATTGACGAGCAGACACCTCTATTGTCACAGGCCACACCAAGGATCCATTCTGACACCGCGTCATCGCTGGGACTGTCTTCAGTGGGCAATACAGCACCAACATTGGCGCCACCCGCAGTGGAGAAGAGTCCTCTTCTCAGATGAGAGCCGTTACTGTATCTCAACAGCAGATGGCAGTGAGTGAGTCAGGTGACGACATGGGGAACGTTATTCAGAGGCTTGTGTTGTTGAGAGAGACTTGTTGGGTGGTCTGGGCATCATGGTGTGGGGTGGAATTGGTCTTGCACAGAGGGTCGGCACTGTGGTCTTTCAGAACATCAGTCCAGGGAGAGGCAATGGTGTCACAGCAGCTCGGTACACTGATCAAGTCCTTAGATCACACGCCATACCTCATTTGGCACGTCACTGCAACCACGAGTTTCAGCATGATAACACACATGCCCATACTGCGAGAGCAAGGAGAGAGTTCCTCCTGCAGAATGGCATCAGAACCATGCAGTGGCCTGCCCTCAGTCCCGATTTAAATCCCACTGAGCACCTGTGGGACGAGATTCAAAGACGGCTGAATGAAGTCCAACCAAGGCCGACAACTGCAGCTGAACTGCGTCAGGCGTTCATCAGAGTGTGGGCTCAAGTGCCTATGGCCTTCATCAACCACCTCATCCATTCCATGCATCGATGTCGCACGGCAGTCATCAATGCACATGGCGGACACACGAGATACTGACTTGTGATGCCATTTTCTCAGAGACTAGTGTTGTGTTTCACTTCAGGAACATTTGACACTTTAATTTCAAACTTGATGATCAGTTTTGCCTAGTTCCATCTTTTTTATTTGTCGCAAAGTATGTTTAGTGTTTGGACAAATAAGGTTTCTCATATATCTATCCATGGTGATGTTTCTTTTGCAGTTCAGTATATGTTTGCATGTGATGCAGCAAGAGAATGCAGTGTATATGTAATCAATTCTAAAATGTCAGTGTTTCAGATTAAAAATACATTCTAAAACCATCTAGGAGGTATCATGTTCTTAAGAAATGTTATCTACATTGGAAATAATGAAACATATGCTCACATAATCTCAAAAGCTATATGAAATTTCGCTCAAAACGAGCGAGTGAGTTTGGTGTAATGCCTTTTTGATGAGAACTGGTGTCACATCATGTTATGTCAGCTTGATGTGGGAGGAAAGCCTGAGGTGATGCTGGTCTTAGACATTTACCACCTTGGTGAAACCCACCCGATTTAGTGCTAATAAACCTAGAAACACAATCAGGGTGAATTTGGGAATCAAATATTTCTGGCACTTCTACAGGAACAACTTTGCACAGCAAAAAGCAGCAACGTAGACTGGGCCCTCCGTTTCTCTCTAAGCACAAGATAGAATTAAAAAAACCTAGCGCCATGTCACTGTTACCCATCTGGGGCAATCAGTGTACTGTGAATCTTTAGCCATCACGCAAGGAGTTGTGACTGTTGTCTATGTAACATGGTCAGTTTGATGTGATGGCACAGAGTGATATCCTCATTATTTCATTGTTATGGTTGCAAACATTCATGCAGAGTAGTACTGCATTTGGTAAATTAGTTTTGGAGATGAAAGGTATGTTTGCATCATCGTCAACAATGACTGCAGATGATGGAGCCCAAAAGAGACTTTTAATCATAGTGTTTTACACAACGTTCCACTGACATTTAATGGGTGAAAAGCGCTCAACATTTTTATTATTACACTTGCATGGACAAACCTGAATCCTCTCATGCTGCTATACATTATATCAATGTTTCCGATTCCTAGACCTTGTGGTTTCTGAGGAGATTTTTCCTGAATTGTTTTTTTTTCACTTTTACTAAAAGTCATTTATGAAAACATTTATCCTATTCTGAAAATATAAACCTATTGTTTTGCAAGAAAATAACCTGTTAAGAATTTTATATCTTCATGTATATCCTATTGTGAGAACTTTGAACCATTTTAAACAAAAGGTGAAAAACATTCAAATTCTCTTCAGCATGTTTAGAAAATTCTAAATCGTTTTTTTTATTGGTCATAAGACTCTTCCATAAGAGGATACTGGTAATAATATTTGTAATGAGACATTTTCAAAGTATTTCTGCTTAGTCCGGATCAATCCAAACATTTGCTGCACTGGCTTCAATAGTTTCCAAGCAGCCATGTTTCCAGCACCAATGGATGAATAATACAGCATCATCATCCATTATCCGGTGTAAAATACATTCTGTTAGGATAAATAACATGGACCAATTCCTTTATTAGTGGCTATTTTAAGCATTGCGACATTTGAACCAAAGTGACAAGGATGTCAGTGACAAGGATGTCAGTGCAAGTATTTTCAGTAATTTTCACAGAGCATTATTATTTTTGCTTCTTGTTTTTTGCTGACCGGCTCAGTGTTTGAAATGATTTTAAAACCCAACAAGACAGTCAAGCAGGTGACCTATTAGTGTTGCCTGCCCATCTTCAAAGTTACCTGCCCACATTCAGACATAAATATTGAAAATCGCAAAGAAATAGGAGACAAATCGCATCTTGATTCAGTTGAAATAATGCAAACAGTTACTTGACAATGACAAGAGTCATCAGAAGATGACAAATCCCCCCGGCCCCAACAACAAATCCCCCCGGCCCCAACAACAAATCACCCCGGTCCCCTGGTTTCCGAAATGAAATATGAACGGACAGACAGACGGGATGATGGCTAAAATAAATCTGAATAAAACTGAACATGTAAGTTGTCTTAAAATTATCTGACGTACAGTCGGGTAGGTGGAGGAAAATTTCATGGAGCCCGACAGAAAAGTTACTAGCCACGGGCAAGGAGTCACTTTGGATACTGGGTTGGGTTGTTTGTTCCAGTTGTTCAACCCTTTCCATTGCTTGTAAAGAGGCCAAAAACAATGTGATGTTATATGAATGCACTGTCACTAAATAAAGATGACAACATCCGTTGTTCACATCATAACAAACAATTTTATGTGACGTTGTTCCAACATGAGGCCAAGTGAGTTGATCTCAACTTCAGATCAGGAAACCCACATTTTCTACATTGAAAATGCTGGGTAATTTATAGAATTACCTACTCACAACTCACAACTCACAACTCACAACTCGGATTATCTGTCTCTCGTGAATTAATGTCAGTTTGCCAAGGAGTTAATGCCCTTGGGAAAGAAGCTTGTAGGTTACACTCTAAGTGTGTCTGATGGAAACAAAATCATGTCAGATTGAATAAATCAAACAAATTCATTTGTAGCATGCATGTCATATTTACTGACAATTCCATTCCCAGAAGAATTCTGACTGTCCATTTCTTATTAAATTCCCTTAAGCAATGACTTTTGTTTCCAACAAGAAAATTACCATATATAAATTAACGCAGGAAGACATGGAATGTGCAATGTTATGATGTTATTAAAGTTAAATACATTGTACATCACGAGTCGCCAGTAGGTCCCAGTCTCATTCATTGCTTTCACTTGTTTTTTGTTTTGTTGGTTTATTTGTTTAATGCCGCACTCAGCAATATTCCAGCCATATGACGGTGTTCTGTATATAATTGAGTCTGGACCAGACAGTCAAGTGATTGACATCATGAGCATCGATCTATGCAATTTGGATACAATAACAAGCATCAACCAAGTCAGGGAACCTGATCACCTGATCTCGTTAGTCGCCTCTTACTGGTTACTGAAGATCTACTCTCAACCCAGATCTTAACGGGTTCCAAAAGTAGAGCTGAGAGTTCACAGGATTCACAAATAGATAAATAAATATGAATAAATTGTAAGTGATTCTGGGGCATGTAATGGGCTAACCAAGCATTTGTTCCATCGTTACGTTTCCATAAACCTACAAATTATTAGGCCATGCCCACTAAGAGAATACTGTTTTCTGATTGGTGGAAAGAGTGGGGAGGGCTTGTGTTCCATTACTGCACTGAATGATGTCACTGATTTCGTATTATTGTCTCCAGTTTTCTCAATAACTAAATGAGAAGTAATGAAGTTATTGTTGACATAGTTACTAATAAGCATAACTTAGTAGATATATATATGCACATGTGTGCACATAATATTTCACATTTATACCTCCATATACTAGGGCTGGGACGGGTAACTCAGGTTTTTGGATCAAGTGGGTCCTAATTAGGACCTGGGTATCCACAGGACTACCTGGACCCGTGGTTAGTCACGTGATATATTGTTTAATGACAACAACTCAATATAGCTCAGTGCTTACACTACAAGTCGCTAATGTTCGCATTTCTTTCTGACGATGCACACATTCCTTTTGACTTGTATATGTTTGAGTAAAGATAAAGCTTCAGTCAACTTCAGTGAATGCATGATCTGATTGTTTGATACATGTATCTAAATAGTTTAGGCCAGGGATGCGGTAAAACAATTACCAATCAGACATTTTGTTCCCAACTCTTGAGACTTGAGTACCCAGGTAGGGTCGGGTTAGGGGGGCGGGTACCCGGGTAGTAAATTTGGACTCGCCCCCTACCATATACACACAAAGTCCCTGGTCCTGAGGGGCATCACACACCTATAGCGCTGATTGTTGCTCATTCTGTCGACCACTGGTTTATCTTGCCCTGACATTGTTTACTGACTGAAATGTAGCTGAATTGTTTACTATTGCATAAAACATTCACTTGTAATCTCAAACCAAAATATCTGGAATATACAAAAATTACACATTCTTTTTAAATATGTAAGGAACATAGCAAGAGAGTAGGATGCCCAGCTGGTTTCATGTTTTTGTATTCAGAAAATCTGTATCCCAAAAAAACTTCTTGTGTAACTTTTTATGTACCATACTTTTCAAGAACATTACACGCCAGCCGAGACATTATTACAACAAACTTTGTCAATACATTCTTTTCATTTCAATGCACTTAAAAAATGTTTTAATGTTAATGTTGAAGCACTGTAGCTCACCTAGTTATATGTTCAACAATTCAAAATGTCAGAAAAATCAGCTTTCAGCATCCATTTTTGTCAGCTAGGGATCAAGAGTTTACATGACATAAAATGCTGTGTGTACTATCCATAAACAATAATAATGGATGCAAATTATAAACACTACATGTACCTAATGGAGAAACAATGTTTGGCTGTTTGAATCATTCTAAACAGATTTTGATGTTTATTTGATATTTCTAATCTCAAAAGAAGTGCAATAGAAGATGACGCTGTCGATGAGCAGTTTTATTGACTCAATTACAAAGTTTTGTTTTAGATATAGAGAATCTCACCCTCTTGTCTTTTGATATAAAAAATATCAACACGAGTTAATAAAAGTGGAAAAACTCCAAGGCTTGGCTCAAATGAAGAGATCACCTGTTTCATAAACATGTCACGGTGGGAGGGGGCACGGGTGGCCAAGTCGTTAAAGGCGCCACGATTCGCTGTGCAGAGTTGCGTCCCTTGGGCACACCAGAAACCTATGATTGTGGGTTCAAATCCTGGATTGCCCTGATTCTGTTTCTAGGTTTGTCAGCACCATACCTGTGCTCGTGGATTTCACCAAAGTGGTAAATGTCTGAGACCTGCATCACTTCGGGCTTTCCTCCCACATTAAGCCGACATGCCGTGATATAACTGGACTACTGATAAAAGCGGCGTTAAACCCAACTCCTGATACAGGTCCTGATGTTTTTCACTGTATAGTACAGTAATGCTTGTCGTAAAAGGCGAATATGCCCGTCGTAAGAGGCAACTAACAGGATCGGGTGGTCAGGCTCGCTGACTTGGTTGATGCATATCATGGATCCCAATTGCATGGATCGATGCTCGTGATATCAGTACCTGGATTGTCTTGTCCAGGCTCGATTATTTACAGACCGCCGTCATAAAGCTGGAATATTGCTGAATGCAGCGTTAAACAACAGCAACCAAGTATATACAAGGGATCATATCAGGGGGAAATAGCTTGAGGGTAAAGTTCAAATGTCAAATCATGCCAGGCAGGGCAGCCAATTGGACTTTTTTAATTTTCAAGACAGACTGAAGCTAATACTGAAATCCACACTAACCTCAAACTCCATTATACAGAAATCTTATGATATGACAAAAGAGCCCAAAAATCGACTCCCCCTGGGGCACTTACACAGCGGGTAGGGAATACCTATTTCGTTATATGTTAATGGCTCTTTTAATTTGCTGTGATTCGATATTGCAAGTAAAGAATTAGCTTTCATGAGTTATTTCTCAACAGTCGTGTTATTGTGAATTTCCCAATATCTTTAACGTCTTTTTTCTCCCAAGAAGTGTGATTATTTGTTATCATTTTCATATCGATACAGGGAATACTATATAGTAAATTGGGGAACAGGCTAAAAGTATCAAGAAACCCCTGAGATGGTCTGTCTGACAAGTTCCTTACCAAGTTTACATGTTGCAAGAATACGAGGTGCAGTCGTAGTTTATACATGCAAAAACATAAACTTGACAAAGATATGGTTTAAGTCACTATCAGATTGACAAGTAAGAATGAATCATTTCTTATCTTTATGAAATATGAACCAATTTACACGATAATTATCCATGATTGTGAAACGGGTGCAAAAATTACCTGTGATCTGTAAATAGGTTGGCCTGAATTACCTGTGAACAGTTAGTGGGCATAGGGATTCCCAACTCTCTACGCAAACATAACAGGACATATGTTAGCTCACCTGAATTTCAGTCAAGGTGAGCAACAAAGCAAATCACAAATAATCACTTTGTTTTTTGTATTTAGAGACTCTACTTACATTGAACCATTCAAATTTAAAACTATGCAAGACAGCATCTATTGTCAGCACAATGCTTATTGATTTTCCTGACAGCGACATTATGTTTAATGTCACGTATCAAGTTTGAGTGGTGTGGAAAGTAATTGATTGTTGTGCAATCATTCTTGTGTAGGCTAAAATGCAGTGCCTGATTGTCATACCACTCTGAAAGCTTTACTCATATCCGATTTTATTCGGACATGTAAATGAATGGTTTGATAGTCTAATTAATTTTTGTTTGTTTTCTTTATCTTTCTGTATACATTGAACACTATCATGTGAACATATTGTTTTTCATGAAAAGAGTAACTCCTCCTCCTCCCCATCATCATCATCATCATCATCATCATCAGATTTCATCAGATGCATTTGACAACTCATTTTTAAGATTTTTTATTTTGTCCCTTTTTCTTTCTCTGCACATTGAACAATATCATATCACAAAATGTCTGCTTAATGTCAGGGCAAAGTGATGCAGACTCAGACAGTTACCACTTTGGTGAAACCCACACATGGATAATGCTGACAAATCAAGAATAAAAATCAAGGCAAATCTGGGAGACAGCAAATTGAGGCATCTCAGACAACTGGGTCACCTGCGTCTCCTGTCATTTCAAGATGCTATATATATATATCTACCTGAATCTGTTGGATGGACATGGTTTAAAGATACGTAATTTCAGAAAATCTGGTTATTGAAAACAAGCACAACTACCTAATTATACTGATACTTCCCAGCAACAAAACAATCCCAAACATGGTTACAGAATCATGAATGTAAACCAGAAAAATGACATAAGCAGAAATATCAGCAGACATGTTATTGCAAAATGACTGCTTTGGTATGTCTGTAATTAAAGTTATAGGAGAGTTTACGGTTAGCTTCTTGATTAAATGCCATTACGCTAGTTTCAAACTCTTTGTTTATTGATGGAGTCATGGACAGATTCAGAATTCAACTTCCACTTGATTACTTAGGGAAGCAATACTGTTGAAAATTGTATCCACATTCTATTCATGAGTAAAATAGTAAATGTTATTTCTAACATTGTCTACTATTGTCATATTTATCACACATGAAGAAGTAATAAAGTAGATTTTTTATATCACTGTTTTTTTACCTTGATAGATGTAGATTCGCACAATAATAATTAGAATGTCAGACGGCCACACAACATACAGCTGTATCGCGGAAGAAAGTAGTTCCTCAAAAAGAGCGGTGACATGAGCGTGTGTATGCTCACAATGTACTACAGTGACATCTTTTGTAGTTTGTTTACATCAGGTATATTCAAATAATATCATCATTAGATTAGAATGGTCTGTTAAGAACTATCCCATGGGAGTACAGCAATATCAACTTTTCAGTCACTAACCCATGGGAAATATTTTTAAAAAATCTAAGAAAAATACAAGAATAATTGGCCACCACAGTCTGAAAAGGATTTTTGAAGGTGGTGTTCTTGGCTGTGATGGAGGGTCATGTCTTGACTGTAGGACACTAGTTTTTGACTAGTGTGACCCATCCCAGACTTCCTTGAACCAACCCTCATCTCCAGCAACACCCATGATAAATAAATGTATTTAATCAAGGTGCTCAAGTTGCTCAAGTGATTTGATGCACTTTGCGAAGTAAGACCCGATCTATAACAATGTGGATCTTGATTATTGATCAGATCGCCTTGACTGAGCACCACCATTTCTTCTGAAGCAACTGCAAGTGATATGAGAGGTGGAATCTGATTGGTCAGAAGGAGGGACATAGTAGGGACATAAGTCTTAATAGCTACTGGTGGCTACGATCGTGCCCAGAAATTCCAGCCTAGTTGACAAGGGTGGAAACTGGAATTTTACAGTTCATATTGTTAGTTAAGGAAAGAAGATGTTATGATAAATACACTGGAACTACCTGCTATTGTAGCTTGGCCTTGGAAGTGATATCACCACCTTCATCACCCTATCTCACACAGAATTTCTTTTGCTTGTGAGAGTAATTTGATTGGATGGCTATTTTTATCATTGAGCTACTAGAGTGAGTGAGTGAGTATGGTTTTACGCCGCTTTTAGCAATATTCCAGCAATATCACGGCGGGGGACACCAGAAATGGGCTTCACACATTGTACCCATGTCGGGAATCGAACCCGGGTCTTCGGCGTGACGAGCAAACGCTTTAACCACTAGGCTACCTGACCGCCCTTGAGCTACTAGAATCAGGCACTAAATGAACTGGTCCACGGTTTTTATCATAACAGAATGGAGATATAACACACTGGTTGATCGAGGATGCCTTAACCAGAAAAGTTATTCAGTGTCTGAAATAGCTGCCTGCCTGCCTGCCTGCAACCCCATGGCTGGCAACATTTCAGTTGGGATAGATGAAATTTATTCCTACCTGTTCGACTGTCGGGTAGAAAACTTCAGCACTTATTACTGTATTTAGTTTGACAGTCAGTGTAGATTTACTTTATTAAACAATATTTACAGCAAAACGTGACGGCACGTTAACATGCCTGGTTATCAGCTTCTGTGTTTACAACAAATTAAATGAACGCCTGATTGATCTTGGAGTGCGAACCAATCGTAAAAGAGTTAGAATCAATGAATTCCTTCTACCAAAATGGTGATGTGGTTGTCACTGCAGTTTGTTTTTGAAGGATGTTATTGCTTATTATGTAAAGGCTGCTGGTTTGGGCTGTTTGTTCACGATTGATCTTTTCTAGCATGTTTAAACAAAACCATCACTGCAACTTTCAAGGCTAGTTACATTTATAAGTCATCAAACCGCCTGTCTTGTTGGGAGAAAAAACTATTTCAGGTACTGATAGTATTTCATAGGTCCGGGCAAAACCTGCAAATATCGCCATGGGTTCCGGACATTTCCCCACATGGACAATGCTTGCCATCACAATTCCCCACTCAAAGTAGGACATTTCCCCACATGGACAATGCTCGCCATGACAATTCCCCACTCAAAGTAGGACATTTCCCAACATTCCACTTTCTTGTAAGAATTATTAAATAGACATATTTTTTGTTTTTGTAAAACAACAGTTTGTTTCATTTGGGTGAGAACAGCTCACCAGGATATGATACTCCAATGTAACTTTCTGTTAAATAGTTTTTGGCTCACATATCTGAATTTGTGCCTGAATTAATTAATACTGAGACATCTTATTAGTGCAAAATATGTTGTTGTGTTTCATTTTTAAGAGAAAGCATTGAAACCTGCGGCTGGCAGAATTTCTTGCTGAAGTTAATTAATGAGGCTGCAGGATTTAAAGAACTGTCTCGTCCTCAAAGTTCCACCATCCCTTACGTAGGATACTCCTCTGGCTGTACTTCCATGAGAAAAAAACAGTACAACAACATAAACATTTTAATCATTTCAAATAAAGGAAAAGTAATAAAAGAAAGCACTGACCTTTCCTTAGCATGTTCAAGAACGGTCATGAGAATTTCCCTTGGCAGCTCCAGGAGTTCTTGTAGGCTGCAAGACAGATGGCAACAGTGTGAGGAAGTGATCAGTAACTATGGTAACTAAGGGCCCAGGAACAACAGCAACTGAGGGGTCAGTTACTATTGTAAACACTATGGAGTCAGTGACTATAGTAACTAATGGGTCATTAACTATAGTAACCAATGGGTCAGTAACTATAGCAACTAATGGGTCGGTAACTATAGCAACTAATGTGTCAGTAACTATAGTAACAAAGGGGATCAGTAAATATATAGCAATGAATGGGTCAGTAACTATAGCAACTAATGGGTGAGTAACTATAGTAACCAACAGGTCAGTAACTATAGCAACTAATGGGTTGGTAACTTTAGCAACTTATGGGTCAGAAACTATAGAAAAGAAGGGGTTAGTAACCATATAGCAACGAATGGGTCAGTAACTATTGCAACTAATGGGTTGGTAACTTTAGCAACTTATGGGTCAGTAACTATAGAAAAGAAGGGGTTAGTAACCATATAGCAACTAATGGGCCAGTAACTATAGCAACTAATGGGTCAGTAACTATAGTAACAAACAGGTCAGTACTTTAGCAACTAAGGGGTCACTTAAAAAGTACCCGAAGGTGTGTGTGTACAGGTGGACACATCTATTTTGTTTTTTCCGGTTATGGAGCCAAACATGGCATTTAGAAAATAATCCTGCACCACACATTTCAGCATCTTATAACGCTGGGATGCCTAAGTCTGGACATGTCATCACTAATGACACAGACATATATTGCTGTATTTGAGTGACCTGAATCAACTAAAGTTACCACATTTCTTGCAACTAGGGTTGACCAGATTCAAGCTGAATTCATCAGTGTTAACCAAGGCTAACTTAGGGCAGTACCCAAAATAAAACGCATAAATTGGAACCTTAGATATAAAACAAAATGGCTCTCAGGAGAAGGAGAAACACAACAGCCATGTGTATTGCTATGACACTCGACTAGGAGAGGTTAACTATGCTTGTCAAAGCTGACATTGTACCTTTTCTATTCAATGCATGTAAAACGGCAAGAAAGTTCCCAAAAATGCATACATCCAAAATCATCATCAAAGTTTCATTATTGATTCTAAAGTATTTAAAGAAACAAAGAAAGTTAAATTCCCTGAAGCATTTCAGAATACATATAACACTATCAATATAGAGTTAATAATACTTATAAATGCTTTTCAGCGACAGTAATTAGCACTAGTCCTATAGTCCTTGCCAAACTGCACAATAGTTAAGGTATCATAAGGACTAGTAGAAATGTGCCCTTTTTAAGGGTTTTGCCTAACGTTATCATTATATGGACTAGTGGACTAAAATTGTTTGTTTCTATTGCTGCTTTTCTTCATGATTGAATCAATAAATGAAACTAATTAGTCTTAACGATGACGTCACTTGGAGGTTGCCAACAAGAGAACATACCCCCAGGCTTCAGCAGGGAAAGGAAACCTTGGTCAACGGAAGTAGGACATAAAGCAGTTTATGTATGCTAATTACAGGTCAACCAAGATTACACCTCAGTCAACATGGGTTCACCTGCGTTGTCCTGAGTTTTGTAATCGAAGAGAAGCACTGTAATTACAGATGCCTGATAGAGATGGGTGGTAGATTGTGCAATAAGGAGACAGAAGTAGTCTCCCTTTGTAAGACTTTATTCAAGCTTTCTGTTATAATGGGTATGTCTCAAAGGAAAAAGTAGTCCTGACAACTAGAACACGGCTGAAGGCTCTGACACAATGGGTGTTGGTCATGTGTGACTTATCCTGATAACGTACACCAACCACTACACTAGCGCTGGGACGGGAAACTCGGGTACTCAGGGCGGGTGGGTCCTGAGTAGGACCTGGGTACCCACAGTACAATCTGGGCCTGTGGTTAGTCACGTGATATATTGTTTAATGAGAAAATTTATGCAGAACTCCAAGAAGTCATATTTCTTTCTGACTTTCATATGTTTTAATAAAGAAAAAACTTCAGGCAACTTCCATGTATGCATGCCCAGATTGTTTTATACGTGCATCTAAATACATTTTGCCAGGGCTACAGTCAAACTATTCCCAGTCGGACATTTTGTACCCATCTCTTGAGACCTACAGCGGGTACCCTGGTAGGGTACGTTAATAGGAGCTTGGGTACCAGGATAGTAAATTTGGACTCCTCCGAGCCCTACACTACACTCTACATAACAGTGCCACTTGAGCTGCATGTACATCAAGAATTACACAGCTGTCTGATCTTTGGTTTTCAGGGCCTTGAGTGGAAAGTGTAGAGTACTGTGATATATTCAGAGGAATAAACTTAACATTGATCAATCTGTTCCAAATGAAATTTACAGGTCTGTTTGTTTGTTGTCTAACGCCGCACTCAGCAATATTCCAGCTATATGAAGGCGGTCTGTAAATGACCAGATAATCCAGTGATGGACATCTTGAGCATCAATCTGGGATATGATGACATGCATCAACTAAGTCGGCGAGCCTGACCACTCGATCCCGTTAGTCACCTCTTACAACAAGCATAATCGGCTTCTACAGCCAGCGTGGGTTGCTGAAGACCTATTCTACCCCGGAACTTCACGGGTTGAAATTTACAGGTATCAAATCTACGTTCAAAATGCCTCAAAGAAAACACAATAGATTTATCAGTGTTCATCTCCTAATAAGCAGACAACCATGGACTCAGCTTCATCTCACCCTTCGTCCTCACATCTGTAGCTTCATATCCTGATAAAGTACTGTCACTCAATCTCATTAAAATCAGATTGTACCGCTGTTCTCGCTACCACTAAACAAAGATCTGAGGACATCCCATTACAGGTCACGTCAGAACGACCCTTCATCCAACCAATCAGAGAGTCGCCTACCAGATCAGGAAAGTGACAGCCTGAATGTGTTTTCTAATCATGCAACCTTGAAAAATTTAACACAAGGTATTTCAAACAACAGTTACTGCTTTTATGACTAGAATGTTTTTTTCAAAATCAAGAATTTGTCAAAATATGTTTCGAAGCATAGTCACCAGTTTGAAACAAGTGCCGTCAAGCATGAGAAAGCGACCTTCTGATTTGCTAATATCAACTTCATGCCAGTCATTCCATTGGTTGTGTTTGCAAGTACTTGTTGTAAAATACAAGAACATTACTTTCAGGCCTTGACCTTCATCAAGGCAACTTCTTAAGATCTAACAACTGCCAAGTATCAGGACTGTACAAGTAAAAGCGCAACAGTAAGTGGCAACAAATGATACAACCTTGTTTCACCATAACCTCAAAGATCACCTTGACCTGTGGCAGACATAGCACCAACATTTGGTGTGGTGGAAAGCGTAAAGGTACATGCCACTATAAAGATTCATGGCTATAGAAGCACCATGGCTCAGAAACTGACAATGATATAATTATGTTTTATAAAAACCTGAACTGTGACCTTGACCTCTTACTAACCTTGATCAAACCTATTCAAAGGAAGGCCCAATCCTAAAGAAGTTATATACCAAATTTAATGACAAATGCATGAATACTTTCTGAGAAAATGCAACAACAGACTGTTTGTGAGTTTATTTCTATCTTGTGACCTTGACTTTGACCTTGACCTATATTTATCAGACAGGTGCCAAAACACTGCCACAGGGTCATTTTGAAGAATGTCCATGGGAAAAATATTCTCTTAAATCAATAATAATCTTTGTGCAGTAGTCATTAGAAAAATTACTGGCAGTTAACAGTGTTGGTCAAATTCCAAGAGAACCTCAACGCAGTCCTGCAGGGCTGCTAATTATTACCTGCCAAAGTTAACTAATACCAAATGAACACCATTAAGAAAATCTGCCCACATACCTGTCAGCATCTATATAGGGTCTGGCAGACCTCTGGTTGCTGGCGCCGCCACGACTGAGCGCAGTCCCACGACTGCCTCCTGAGTGGGCACTTGCATACTTTTTCTGAAAATACAAGAGTCAGTCTCAGAACATCATTTCTGAGGCAGATGTCATAAAGTGTTTTAGTCACGTTACTTATCTAAGTTGTATGAAAAAAGTAACATATTTTCACAGTCTATAAAGATGACTAAACTGTAACAGAAATATTTCAAATTAAAGATCATATGAGACTCCTCAATTTTCAAACTTTTAAGAACGTAAAGACGATTTGAAAAACAAATATCTCAAAATTATCTTGCTTCGTTTAAACTTTGGTGTAAAATTATTAAGGCTACATAGCAGTTAAAACTGTGGCAAGAATTTCATAAAACAAATATAAAACATAAAACAGCTTGTAAAGGATTTTACTGCACACTGACAGTTGGTACATCAAGGGAGACAACTCATGCTGGACTAGGACCATGTATCACATTTGGAATATATTATCTTTAACTGCAATTTATACTGAAACTTGTATCTAAGAAAGGAAACCTATAGGGCTGACAGGATACACTTCATATAATGAAATCAATAAGCAGTGAAATCTTATTACTCCAAACCCTGTCGGACCAGGGACCCTTCTGGATGATTTGTTTATCTGGACAATTGTTTGTTTGTTTGACTAAAGAATAAGGCTAAAATGTATTGGTACTGAATATAATGCTAAGTTTGGGCAAGTAGTCTCGAACGGTTTTGGCACAGACTGGCAGCAATGTTCATAAACCAGATCAGAATTCTGAAAACACTCATAGAGCCACCATAGCTGGGGTTATTGGTAAGCTTGCTGTACACTGGATACCTGATAGCCATATTTAATTAGGGACCTGTTATACACATGTATATAAAGGTGTACTCGCAAATTTGCATAAGAAATGAAAAGGGGACCCAACGTAAAGAGTATCCTAAATAACGCTTTCAGAATGATTACTAACAGTTTTATAAAATTAAACCACATATTTTAATATAAATTTAAGTGGTATGTAATCTTAAGAATAGCACCTGAACCGAGAATTCGTCAAAAAGGTAAATGATTTTGATTGGTCAATTTTCTGTGACATCATATCCTAGTAACATCCATATTTGGTATTGGTACTACCATTTGTTAAAATTGCAAATGCTAATCAAATACCACAGCATGTGACAATATTATGCAAATCTGGGATCTGAACAAAATATTTAGGGGTGTTTCGTTTTTTAGGAGTGCATGATGGGACGTCAAAACCTGCGCTACATGTGTCATTGGTCAATTTTATTTGTACAAGGACAAGAGGTACACCCGGGAGAGTCATTGCTGGAATGAATTTATTATTACAACAGGATTTTGTGAGGAGGGAACTTGAATATCTGAACATATTTACATGGACAGTGAGTGTTGTGGACTGTATGAGGACAGTTATACAATTTGAGGACTTGGGTTTGTTTGTTGTTTAACACTGTGTGGTGTTCAAACTCTCAACATGAGAACATTCAAAATACACCTCCTAATAATATTCAAATCATGATGTGAATATTCAAGTGCTGCTCATTCTGATTTTCAAAAACCTCATTCATCACACAAACACAGCATATATGGAAATACAAAAATAGCAACGATACATTATTATATAGTTATATATGCATAAAGGTCAAACAAGAAAGGGTTATTCCAGCTGAAGATATGAAATGTGTTAACAACAACAGCTACAGAGCAGGACAGTTAGAGGGAAGCATGTATGTAAGTAGATAACAGTTTGGGATACATCGTGGTGGCACCATTGATAATTGGTTCATCGTCCATTATATGAACGCTACGGTCAACAATATGAATAATTAACAAAATTGTGCTTGATAGCATGAGCATCAATACCTGTCATATGGGCATGATGACATACAATAATTCAGATTTAGTGTGACAATCACATTGGACACTTGGGACATTCTGCCCAAAACTCCCCATCGGAAAACAACACAGGATCCTTGGGACCTGTTCTGCCCCAAACTCCCCACAGGGAAACAAACACAGGAGCCTTGGGACATATTCTGCCCAGAACTCCCCACAGGGAAACAAACACAGGAGTCCTGGGACATATTCTGTCCAGAACTCCCCACAGGGAAACAAACACAGGAGTCCTGGGATATATTCTGCCCAGAACTCCCCACAGGGAAACAAACACAGGAGCCTTGGGACATATTCTGCCCCAAACTCCCCACAGGGAAACAAACACAGGAGCCTTGGGACATATTCTGCCCAGAATTCCCCACAGGGAAACAAACACAGGAGTCCTGGGACATATTCTGCCCAGAACTCCCCACAGGGAAACAAACACAGGAGCCTTGGGACATATTCTGCCCCAAACTCCCCACAGGGAAACAAACACAGGAGCCTTGGGACATATTCTGCCCAGAACTCCCCACAGGGAAACAAACACAGGAGTCCTGGGACATATTCTGCCCAGAACTCCCCACAGGGAAACAAACACAGGAGTCCTGGGACATATTCTGTCCAGAACTCCCCACAGGGAAACAAACACAGGAGCCTTGGGACATATTCTGCCCAGAACTCCCCACAGGGAAACAAACACAGGAGCCTTGGGACATATTCTGCCCCAAACTCCCCACAGGGAAACAAACACAGGAGCCTTGGGACATATTCTGCCCAGAACTCCCCACAGGGAAACAAACACAGGAGTCCTGGGACATATTCTGTCCAGAACTCCCCACAGGGAAACAAACACAGGAGTCCTGGGACATATTCTGTCCAGAACTCCCCACAGGGAAACAAACACAGGAGCCTTGGGACATATCCAGTGCTGCATTTGGTATAGAAAACTTGGGATATATGTAGCGACTTCAACCTTGCTAATGAAATCAGGCTATTGTGGTGGCCTGTGGTCCTGTGCACAACGCGCAGGCCACAAACCAGGTGAAGTTAATGTTGGTTGCCGAGAGTAGTTGGATGGTTGTCTGCATTCAGGAGCTTGACTCCTGCGAGTTTAAGGGACTTTGGTCCTGCCCCACAATGGGACACATATAGCAAGTAGCTTTGTTTGAAATATGCCTCTGTTCACCCAGTACCTGGTAGTTAGTGAGTGAGTTTGGTTTTACGCCGCTTTTAGCAATATTTCAGCAATATCACAGCTGTGGACACCAGAAATGGGCTTCACACATTGTACTTTAGTGGGGAATCGAACCCAGGACTTCGATGTGACGAGCTTTATCCACAAGGCTACCCCACGAGCCTGGGTACCTGGTAGAATGAGATGGTGAGTGAATGAATGTTGTTTAATGCTGCAGTCAACAATATTTGAGCAGTCATGTGAATAAGAATTGAGAGCCAAGGAAACCAGTGGTTGATATCATGAGCACCTATATTCACAATCAGCCTGTAACCATCAGATCCTCATACTAGTCCACTATAATGTTTGTTGTTTTACAAAACACTAAACAATATTCCAGCTCTATGACAGCTCTAAACATGGTCCAGACAATCCACTGATTGATATCATTAGCAACAATTATTGTTATTATATTGTATCATACATTTATATACCGCATTTATCCAGGTACTAGTATCTGCTCAAATGGTTATTTGTTCCCCAACTAGTGGATCTGTTATCATTCTCAAACACTGGGATTATACAACCCAAGCTGCCTATGGACGCTAGTTGGGTTTTACATCCATCTCACATATCAGGTACCCATTCCCTGCTGGGTGAACAGAGGACATTTGAACTAAGTCCATTGCTGACGGTGACACCATACATTTTGAAACTTGTATTATGGGTGAATGAACGTAATTCATGTTTCCACCATCTCGTCATCTACCATCAGATGAGTGGGTTCCTTTGAGCGCACAGGGTGAATGAATTGTACAGTAGGGGTAGTGACAACACTATAAAGACCTGTAAACATTGTTGTTTGTTTGTTTGTTTTTTTATTTGTTTATTTGTTTAACACTCCACTCAGCAATATTCCAGCTATATGCAGCGGTCTGTAACAACCAGGTCACTAGCAGGATATGATTTCAGCACGTGGTGCTTGTTAGCCTGGTGCTTTTGACCGCTTGTCCACTCTGACCATCCATGTTGTCAGGGTACGATGAGGCACTCAACAAGTCAAAAAGCCTGACCACCTGCTCCACCTCTTGCAACCATCGGAAGTTGCTGGGGACCAATTCTCACAGGGAGTTAATTGTAATAACAATAACCAGGTAGAGCGGCACTGTCTGAAATAACTGCCTGCCCGCCTGCCCACGGCTGGCAACATTTCTGTCAGGCTGCATGAAATTGTCCTCAGCCTGCCCAACTGGCAGATAATTTTATGAGTACTTACGCATTCAGTTTTATTATTACTCCACATAGAATCTCAATTAATTTTTTGCATTTTTTCAACTGAATCAAGATGCGATTTGTCTCTTGTTTTAGGAATATTCAATATTAATTATGTCTGAATACGGGCAGGTAACTTTGAAGATGGGCAGGCAATATCTATAGGTCACCTGCCTGACTGTCTGGTTCATGGGAGCTTCTCCCCTGAGATCGCAATGGGGCACTGTTTCAGGGAAAAAGCAAAGAAAATGTTATGTCATTGGGTGTGCAATCTGAAATGTCTCGACTATGAAAGTGTGCCATCTGAAACTAGAAAATTGGTTGAAGCAATGCGTGACTCTATGACAGGACGTTAGTAAGTTTGGGACAGTCGTTATAGATGAAGCTAAAGTGTAAGAAGAACTTTTGAGAAGAAGCAGCTTAGAGCTTCAGTTTAACACTGAAGTGCCCTCTACCTTCAGAACAGGGAAACCATCAAACTGGAAGGTAAAAAATTAGAACAATACACGGTCTATTCTTAAACAATATCCTATACAAACTATCCCGAATAATACATGCTAACTACACACACAGCACATTAGGCAACTTATTTCTTTTGTGTTGGTTTACAGAACTGCCGACATGAAAAACAGTAAAGTAAAAACAAAATTGAAATTACTTTTCTGATAAAAGAATATTTTAACATGAAATATCCTTCAGATTAGTTTGTGTTGAAAAGAGGATTCACTGCGAAATACCAAATACATAACAATGAGTTCACCATAGAGTTTGACAGAGCTACTGCCCTTTCAAGACATATCTGGTAGCGCAGTCAATTAGACAGGAAAACGTTGAACATTGTACAAAAAAAATAATTCTGTGAACTAGCTAAAAAAACATTAATCGCCTAAATGCAAAACTTATATTATACATGTACTGACATTGTCTATTATTTTTTATATTGAAAATTTTATAACACAACTTATATTTCAGGCTACAAATTAAAAATTACAAAGAAATCAAACAGTTTTGCTAAAACTATCAGATATTACATTCTAAATTACATAACATGAATAAAATAAAACATTGATTACAATTTCAAAGTGAAGCTGTACTTATATCATGTATAACCCTTTTAAGGAAATTATTGAGCAGGACAAGATCAATCTATTTCCTTGTAACAGGGTGCCGAAATTCAAATAATATAAAAGTGGTTAATTTCCAAAAAAAATAAAAATTCTTTAGATAACATTAATATCAAATGACTTAAAAAAAGCCTCTCTTCAATTACACATATCACTTTCAGTTTTGTTTTAATTTGTATATTTTCTAGTAAACTCATCCTTACACTAAATGAGTCTGTAAACCATTGTTTAAATATTTCTACAGTGAGTGAGTATGTTTGGTTTAATGCCGCTAAGAGTAGTATTCCAGTTATATCGCGGCGTGTCAGCTTAATGTGGGAGGTAAGCCCGAAGTGATGCAGGTCTAAGACGTTTACCATTTTGGTAAACCCAAAGGGCACAGGTATGGTGCTGACAAACCTAGAAACATTATTGGATGAACCATATTTCTACAGAGCTACATGAAACAGACTGAATTTACTAGCACCAAGACAGGAATCACTAAACAAGAACAGTGCTAAAAGTCTAACACTGAGTTAAAGATGAGGCATACTGTATGTTAAAATATGCCCAGTTAATCCCTCAAACTAGTTTTGGAACAGTCAGTATGCTAACATTATTAAAAGAAAGGATTGTCATATTCAGAAATCACATCACTAACTATCCACATATAAATCTAACACCACACATTATCTTCAAAATATCAAAATGACTTGATCAAATATTTGTCTAGTGCTTTACTTAAAGTTTCTAATAACAGAGAACATTTTGTCTCTCGATCTCTCTCACTCACCACTCTGGCTTCCTCTCTCTCTCTCTCCATCTGCTCTGGGATCAATTGTTCAGTGACATCTTTAGAAGGAATCGGCTGTGGTTGACTGGATAGTTTACTGATTGACATACTGAAACATATGGACATAAAGAATCAACATCACCTGATCGAAATACGTAGAATTAATTAAAGTAGGACAGGGATTTATCTAGACCTTCTCAGAGGCCGATATTCAGCCAAAAGTTTACAGCAAATGTCAATTAAAATTCCCAATTTGGAACTAAACATTTCCTGATTCATATTACAATGTATTAACATATATAACTAATAATAGGGAATCACAGTATTCCCCTTATTTATATACTGACACAACAGTATGCAATATTCTTTCTTGCTACGATCACATAACAGTGTAGAATATAGTCAAACAATAATCACCGGAACACACCCTCCGACCACCTCGCTCCCAGCATGCTCCTGTACTACTGATCACTTTTTCCAATGATCGCCCTTAAACAGGTGACGAGTTGATCTAAATGTTGAGTGAGTGAGTGAGTTGCGTTTAACACCGCTTTTAACAGTATTTCGGTTATATCACAGCGTCTCAGCTTAATGTGGGAGGAAAGCACGGAGTGAAGCAGGTCTCAGACGTTTACCATTTCGGTGAAACCCACGAGCACGGGTATGGTGCTGACAAACCTAGAAACATAATCAGGGTGAACCTGGATTCGAACCCTTGATCATAGGTTTCTGGTATGCCCAAGGGACGCAACTCTGCACTGAGAGTCATGGCGCCTTAGACGACTGGGCCACCTGTGCCCCCCAAAAATGTTGAGGGGATGAATGGGTGGGCAGTCATAATCTGTTGTGTCAGGATAAGTATAAAAATAAGGGCAATACTCTGATTCCCTAAAATTTTTAACTTATCCCTCCACAGCAGTATGCAATTATCCCCCAGTAGGACGTAAGGACGTTAGGATCAACTGCATATCTCAGCACGGACTAGACTAGACTGTCACTTTGTCTTCAAACCATGGGTGTGTTCAACTTCACTAGTCCCGTATTACATCAGCACTATGCCTGATTACATATAAGGCTGGGTCTGAAATTACGATGCAACTGTAGTTACTCGAAATATCGGGAACTGTAGTACCCTCAGTACAAAGTTTAATGCGATCATTCCATAGAAAGAAAGGACAAACATGCTGGCGTACTAGTGTGGGTGTCCAAAATGGCAGGCGCTCCGTTCCTATTTGTCAATGGGGAGGGAAGGGCAACAAGTTGTTGTGCGAAAACGAGTGGACCCAGCTGGTTGACTCTCTCGACATCCTCAGCGGACAGATCTTGGAGGAAGAAGTTGGTGAAAGATGAGTCGGTTCGCCCAAAACAACCTCGGACCATGTCTGTGACAGAGCTGTTTGTGTGTAGTGCCATTGTGGACGCCAATGCCTGAATATTATGTGAATGGGAAGCTCTAGGCAGATCGAAACCAGGGTGTAAACCTGAAGAATGGTGGAATGTAACCAAAATGACAGGGTATTCTTGGAGATATTCCAGCGACCCTCTTCGGTGGTCAGGAGGAAAAGGCATTTACGTTGATGCCGAAAACGACAAGTGACGTCAATAAAATCATGTAGCACATGAGAAGTCCTCTGTGTCACAAGACCCCAAAATGTTAGACATAGGGGCAATAGTGAAAGTGGGATCTGCCTGACCAGGCAATTGATTTTTGGCAATAAAGTCCCACATGAGGCCTAGATGTACCTCCACACATGGACAGTAGTCAAACTTGATTTGGGTGACGTCGAGGGCGTGGTGTTTACTGACACATGCCGCAGTGGCCTAGGACAGGAGAAAGGCAGTTTTCTGTGTAAAAGGCGAGAGGTTTGTAGGGAGAAACAAGGAGGTGATGTAGAACCAGTCCTAAGTCCCAGGTCGGAGGTCAAGACTTTAATCGCTAATTTGCTTTACTGTAACCCCGTAGGATAGCGGCGAGTTCAGGAGTGTCCATACAAGTAGGACGGGAGGCGCCAAGGACCAAGTTAATGGATGAGACATAACTGGCAATGGTACTGCCTGACAATTTTTTGTCTCACATAAAAAGACTAAGCAATCAGCTATGAACAGAGTAGAAGCCACAGTTAGACCCTTATCATTTTGACAACAATAAGCCTCAAAAGATAACCATTTCTGATCATACAAGAAGGCTCTAGAAAGGTTGTGTGTTTGATGAATAGCAACAGCCGCCGCTGTAGATTAACCCCTAGCTGTCAATGTGTTCTGCAAATGGACCACACGCGTAGGTCCCACAACTCTGGTTGTTCCCTGTGGATGACAGCTTCTGGTGAACACAAAGAAGGAGCACCGGATGTGGAAACGCATACACGTGTAGGCCGTCCCACTCGATGAAGAGTGAGTCATGATACAAACGTCTGAAGCTGGTGGATGTAATGTGTGTTGAACAAGTCGACATTTGCATGGCCGAAGGTCTGGAAAATATCTGGGTGTAAATGCCACCTCGTTGGGGGCAGACTCACTGAGGTAAGATAGGGTGGCTGCGAGAATTTTGAAAATGCCTGGAATGTGATGAGCTCTCACCTCCAAGGGGATGTTGTCTATGAGACAATAGAATGTGAACGTGAAGTCAGGGAGACTTTGTGAGTGAGTGGATTCCAGCTGGTTAATGGAATGAGTGACCGAGACATTGTCCGTCGCTATCATGACGCAACATCATCCCCCACGTCTGAATGGCAAGTATAACTGCTTGAAATTCCAGACAGTTGATGTTCTAGTGGAGAAACGGGGCTTCCAGAATCTTGAAGCCTGTCGCTCGATGCATCCAAGAACAGGTGGTGAGGGGGAATGAAGTTCGACGTTCGACTCAAGTCTCCATCAATGGAGGCGAGGTTGAAGCAAGGCTGGGAGAGAACATCTTCCCGAGGCAAGAGAGTTAACTGACTTTAAAAGTCCAGTTTCCAACCTTGCCGAACTAGGCTGGAATTTCTGGGCTCGATCGTAGCGCCACCAGTGGCTATTACGAGTTATGTCCTTTCTATGCCTCTACTATTGACCAATCAGATTCAACCTCTCGTATCACTTGCATTTGCTTCAAACAAAACGGTGGCGCCCAGTCAAGACGAACTGATTGATAATCAAGATCTATATTGTGATAATACGAGTCTTACGTCGCGAAGTGCATCAAATCACGTGAGCACCTTGATTAAAAGCATGAAAAGATTTAGAAAATATCTGTTGACAACGAGTTAGCGGTGCACATGCTTTGCAAATCCTGCAGTCGACCGAAATCTGCATGACAGTTAACGAACTGGATTTCGATTTCGGTGCGCGGTTTTGATTGGACTATGCATAGACTCGTTAGTCCAGCCAAAATGTAACTCCATAATACCAGCCTAGTTCAGCAAGGGTGGAAACTGGACTTTTATAGTCAGTTAACTCACTTGCCTCGGGAAGATGGGGAGAGAAGGACTTTCCTCTGGTCATGAAAATAAACCAGAGATACTGATGGTGTGCCGGAACAATGGGGACATGTAAGTAGGCATCCTGGAGGTCGAGTGAGGCCAGGAAGTTGCCAGGTTGGATGGTAGATCGGAACAATGTTTTTAGGGACTTGGTCAAAATCTTTTCATTTGCAAGACATAAAATTCCATGAAAACAGCAAGTAACTAAGATTGTCTGAGATCATGATCTTTTGTTTGTCTAGAAAAGTATGTGGTGCAGCCAGTGTCTGTGGTGCAGTGGAGAAAAAACAACAAAACCGCATCTTGATATTAACTATACTCAACAACAAAAGTTCCTGTGACACCAATATTTTCGTTTATTTTTCAAACAAGTAAAGTTTGGTTTTCAATATTGTAGTACATATATGGAATCAAGTCACAAAAATGCAACTGCTACAGAAAAGCATGCATTCCAAGCAAAAGTTGACTTTTATGCAAGCCCCATGCATTTCACTACCCAAGAATGGGTATAAAAACATGTGCGTTAACGGGATTACATATGCATTGTTCAGCACAGTGCTGACAACAACCACTCAGAAAAACAACAAAATTACGCAATTATTCAACATTACGAAATGACACGCCTGTCCCAAAATGAGTGTCTGCGAGCCATTGGAATGCTTGAAGCAGGATCGAGTCAACGTGATGCTGCAAGACAATTTAACGTCCACAGAAACACCATTTGGTGTTTATGGCAACGTTGGCAACAGACGAATGCAGTCAGAGACCATCCTCAGAGTGGCAGGCCACGCATAACCAATAATTGACAAGACAACTGGATTCAAACAAACACACCTGCGAAATCGATTCCAGCCAGCAACAGTGACTGCAAGAAGCATCCCTGGCCTTCGACGAATATCTTCACAAACTGTACGTCGTCGCCTCAGATGTGCAGGGATTGTCGCCAGAAGACCCTGCCAGACGTCCCATTTTGATAGGAAACCACTGTCAAGCACGTCTACAGTGGTGCAGACAGCGTCTACACTGGACGGCCATGCAGTAGGGACACATTCTTTTCACTGACGAGTCTTGTTTTCACCTCAGCCACAGCGATGGGTGGATTCGAGTGTACCGAAGTCGAGGTGAACGTTACGTCAATCATTGTGTCATGGAAGAAGTTCGGTTTGGGGGCGGCAGCGTTATGGTATGGGAAGGGATTACAGCAAGACAGAGGACCCCTTTGATAGTGGTAGAGGGAAATCTCTATGGACAGCGCTCCGAGATCATCTACCGTTTTTGCATCATCATGGCCCAGGCATTACCTATCAACATGACAACGCCCGGCCTCATATTGCTCGATTTGTTCAGGAAGATCTTCAACAAAACAACGTGAATGTCATCCCCTGGCCAGATCACTCCCCTGATCTCTCACCAATCGAGCACATGTGGGATGAGATCGATTGGCGCCTTCGGCGTCAACCATGTGTTCCACAGACACACCAGGAATTTGCTCCAGCAGATATGGACAGATATCCCACAGGACTTTGTGCGATGCATGGTCCATTCCAGACGAAGATGTGTTGCTTGCATCGCAACCAGAGGTGGACACACACGCTATTGATTTGTAAATTGACATTTTAGCATGTTCATGTTTTTTTATGAAATCACGCATTTTTCTGAAGTCAGTATGGCAAATTAAACCATTTGAACACTTACAGGAGTCTTTTATCTGATGCAATCCGAAATTGTTTCAGATTTGGTAAAAAACATAACTTTACATTAAATCTTATTCAATGTCAAAGGAACTTTTGTTGTTCAGTATATTTGCAAGATTGCATTTTGTTTAAGATAAGAAAAAACACGATTTTTGTGTTTACACTTCCCCTTTAAAGGCGGCATGTCACAGCGAACTGCAATGTTCAGTAGATGAATAGTCCACCCGTGCCCCTATCACCTCCTGATGAAGTGGCTAATAAGCAAAAGTTTATTTACAATAACATCGGGAGATTGCATCATTTTACATTTAGTACTTACTTATCAAGTGGGTCAAGCGTCTTCTGCTTGCGTCCAGCTTTTTTCGGGTTTGGGACCCACACATAATACTGCCGGGTGAGGAAGGTCTCGTCCCACTGGTTGTTGAGGTCGTCGACGTCAAACACCTCTTGCACCTCCACCATCCGCATCCTCGACTTCTTCTGTGACTCCAGAGACTCACGGCTGCTGCTGGTGATGGCTGGGGTTGGGTCACATGTCTTCAAGCTGAAATAATATACTGGTGAATTGTAGTGTGACAGGAACTAATATTTGACGCGATATGCACCTCCAAAGGAACAAATATTTGGCAGTAAAAGTTCCGCTGGAACTAAAATACACATGGAACCAAATCTTGTTTACAAATTTACCTTCATGTTAGAATGATGAGGTCTGATTGGTTGACATGATCTTGAGAAATGTTGTTCACGAGTCATTGAAGGTCACGTTCAAACAGCTGTTTTCTGTCAATTTTTAATTTTGACATATGTTGGCAAGATGTGAATTTTTTAGCAGTATCACTCGAGGTACCGTAGTCGACGTAATAAGCAGCCCGCTCTAATAAGCATCAACGCTGATATTTGCTTATATATTGGCCAGTGAACAATCCCAATTAGCACCCTTCCGATTGATCACTGTACACAAGACTTATTTATTCGTGTATAATACGCACCTGTGTCTTATATGCAAAAATATATCTGTCGTGTATAATACGCATAGACTTTTCTTTTATATCATTTCAGGCTGTCAGCATAAACCACAAAATTTATGATTTTTCAACTCTTTCACCAACATTTTTTCTGATAAGAGCCCCCTATTTCTAATTTTGAGAACGCCTGGGCGCTTATTACGTCGAATAAGGTATATGTGGTTATGGTATGACACCTAATGTGGGATGCATAAAACCACCTATATACCCCTTGTCATACTGCTACAACATATAATGGGTACTAGTAACCTTTCCTGATCTTAAGTTTACCTTGCTTGTGTGGCAGATGTTGGCAGAGCTGGTAGGGAAGATGTCACCCTCTCATGTGCTGGCCGGCCACTACATTTTGCTGGGAAACGATCATGGGGATCTTCCCCAAAGTCCTCCAGAATGTTGTAGATTGCCTGTGTAGGCAACTCTGAAAAGATTGAAAAAGGAAATTATCGGTAAGTTGGTTTGTTAAAGAAAACCCATATAGTAGCACGGAACAAAAGGTGCTATATGTAGATCCGACTCTAAACCCAATACGAAAATGACCTCATCACTGAAATGACATTATACAACAATTGACTCATAAATGTTACATGGATGAAATAATCACCCATGGATCTGATTCCTACAATGGATCGGCACTCAACATATGTAAAATTCCATTTTATCCTACCGAGATCATTTCCAGGTGTTGATGGTTGTTTTTCCTTTTTGATTGGAAATCCCTTCTCTTGTCTCTGATTGGATGCCCAGCAAGCAGGGTGCTGACACAGTGGGCCACATGAAGTCTCGTCAACAACAAGGTCAGCATGACCTGGCATCCTCGACAATGTACCCATATTGCTGTCTAGGCTCTCCTCATCACCTTATCACCTCACGACCAGCCTGACAGTAAAAGTGAAATTGTTTAACACCATTGTTACATCATAAAATGTATATATATCAGTGTGTTTGTTTGTTGTTTGAAAAAGGTGCACTCAGAAATAGTTCAGCTATATGCTGGCAGTCCGTAAATAATTGAGTCTGGGCCAGACTATTTAGTGATTGATATCATGAGCATTGATCTACATAATTGGGATATGACAACATCATCAACCAAGTCAGTAAGCCTGACCAGCCGATCCCAGTAATCACCTCCTATGACAAGCATGGGTTGCTGAAGACCAATGCTAACCCAGACGTTCACAGGGTATATCATCAGTGTGAACAACCTGTATTTGGTGTTCTACTCAATTTCATTCCTCCATTTGGCTTCAATTGATTATTTGATTTTCACCCAAATTCATTTGATGAATTTCATGTTTTTCATGTACATTAACTGTCATTCACGTGAAGCATGAATATTTGGTAGGACTATGGTGTATTTCATATTTTTTATAGGCTTAGTTGGTTTGTTGTTGAAATGACATGTTGAGGTTTAAATTGATTCTACAACGGGTTTTACTAACAATGTCAATCCAGTTAATGTCCGTGATTCTACTTCACGTGATTTCGTAAACATCAATGTTGACAATATTTTCAAAGTGAGTGAGTTAATTTTGTTCAACAATACACATTGCTAGATCTAAGTGCAAATATCGTTACCACACCTGAACAAAGATATCATCGTTTTTGAAAATAGACAAATGTCACAAAGAAATATCCGCATAAAGCTGCAAAGCGTGAGAAATTCTCTTCCTTTATTTCTGAACGATGAAAACGGTGGCCGCCATTTTGAAACATCACCATGGTATCAGAGCAGACTCGCACTGACGGTAATCAAGTTGTTATTATAATAATGCTATAAAATGTGCAGGTTGGCGCATAACATGATCACATGAAGGCGTACTTGGTGTGAATCTGAATACATCACCAATTATATTTTCGTACCCGAAGGTTTATTTAGTGCGGGCATCCCGGAAGTACAGCTTTGCCTGAGACGTCGACAGGTTTCATGTTGTGAGTCACATAGCCAATATACCAGGATGGATTTAAGTTCAATGAGCCAAAAATTTAAAAAGTTTGCAGGATCTGCATCTACAACAATTAACAGAGCTGTACAGGTAATTATACTGAGATACATGTGATGGTTACGTGTTTCTGTTTTGACGTTTAATCAGTGTGGATCCACAAAGTTGGCCCGCCCACTCCGTGAGTGATTAGGCCTATATGGCATTACGATACACCATTTAAATGACACATTTCTTGGCCTTTTTCTTCGCCATACATTTCTCGCTCGGTATAAAGGAAATACGTCTGCACTATAACACAAGGGGTTGTGGGGTGAACGTGACACAATTGGAGAAAAACAGGAGGTGTGGAATCTTTGCGTTTAGAAAGTCAATAAGGATAAGCCTTGCTCAGAATCAGCGATTGACAGGAGAGGATATGGATCAGAACTTTCGTTCGGCACATCTGCTGAATGGCACTCTGCTCAGCGATTGATTGAATTGCCACAGCTGGAGAATCGATAAAGAACACACAAAGTGTGAATGAGGGATAATTCACCCAAACTGTTATGTTCCATCTTCTACCCATGAAACTCCAATAAATAATATATAGCATTGTTTCCCACACAGTAGGGTGTGTGTGAAAGTGACAGCTATTTGTGATCATGCATCAGCTCTTCTGTGCTTTCCTTGCACTTTAGCATATGATAAATATGTTCCTAATTTAGACAAAAATGTTTGTCCATGCTTCATGTGCTTTGGATATGTTGTTAGTAATGTAATTTCTATATATGGTGTTAATGTTTACACCTACTATAATAATGATAATGCTATATTTGTGAAGTATCAATGTCCAAACTTAATTTCCTATCTTGTTACTGAAGTTATTCCCCTTTAGGTTTGTTGTTTTTAACGCTACATACAGCAATATTCCAGCTCTGCGACAGGGACCTGTAAATAATCAAGTCTGTAACAGACAGACCAGCAGTCCTGTAGTCCTTGTCAAACTGCCCAATAGTTAAGGTGTCATAAGGACTAGTAGCAATTTGCCATTTTAAGGGTTTTGCTGTTATCATTATTAGGACTAGTGGACTTAACATGCTAAAACAGTTAGTTGGTTAGTTTCTATGGCTGACCAGTGTTTGATATTTTGAAAAATGATCCATGTCATCAGGGTATAAGAACATGCTATCAAACCCAGTCATAGAACCTATACACACTCAATCCATTTGATCATCTCTTATGACCACCCTAGGTTGCTGGGGACCTATTCTAACCTGGAATCCCCATGGGTATATTTGCCTCCAAACATGACTCATTAAGTTTGAGGCCCATCATCAAGTCTGGATAATATGATACACAGATGCACCAGAATATTAATTTCAGTGATAAAACGTGATCTTAGTGTTTGAAATTGACATAAGTCTGCTTGTGTGAGATTGGTAAATTCAGGAAGGACTAGCAACATGAGCAATGACTATCTTCCTTGTGGACTTCCACTTTTACCGGGGCGGTCGGGTAGCCTAGTGGTTAACATGGTTAAAGCGTTCGCTCGTCACGCCGAAGATCCGGGTTTGATTCCTGACATGGGTACAGTGTGTGAAGCCCATTTCTGGTGTCCCCTGCGGTGATATTGCTGGAATATTGCTAAACATGCTAAAAGCGGCGTAAAACCATACTCACTCACTCACTCACTCACTCACTCACTCACTCCACTTTTACCATAATGTAGACGTCAACTCTATCGCAGATCATTTTTGCATACTTGTGAAAGTAAAATTTAATTTCTAACCCTGGATATTCATAGTTCTGTATTGGTATGTAACATTTCATTAATTACTTTAAGCATCTGGACATCAAAGATTCTTTATAATGGTAGTAATCAACATCATGGTTTTGTCTTATAGAGGTGTGATGATACGCTGAGGTCACGTTACAATACATATCCTGATACTCTGGGTTCGATATGATTCGTATAGATATTCTCTCTTTTTACAGGTGAATCACAACACCAAATGATTTGTTTTTAAATTTCAGAATTTGAAGATGGGACATTGTACATTGTATTGTTGTAGGTCAGAGACATAGAGGCTAGAATGCACTGTGAATGTTATGCTATTTATAGCTGACCAGGAAACACAAGAGGATATGTGGAAGCTGTTGTTGAACAGTTTCTGTGAATATTTAAATGTTTTTACACCAATATAACTTGTAATGCATTGTAAGTATTGAGATACAGGGGTTGTAAATCAATGTATAACATAGTGTGCATCATATCGCAATACAATAATGTATCGCTGTCTCGTTACACCACTATTTAATTATCATAGCAAGTCTGGTTACATTTTTGTGTTGTCTGATCCATTGAAATTACTCTGTGTCTGAAATGTGCACACAATGGTATTAACATGATGTCAATGTTAAAATAGTTTATGTCTGATAGATTAGAAAACTAAAAGTTACAACTACAAAAGTCAATAAAGTTATCTATTTGAGTGGCAACTGATCAATTCCACTCAGGCCAAACAGATTTACACAGTTGACTCTCTGCTAAGTTCCAGTGGCCAATTGAAATTATTTTACCCTCAAGACCCTTGCTTCTTTTTGTGTGAGATGAATTAATGATGAACGTGATGGAATTCATATATGTCCCATTGATTTATATATTTATGAATCAATCAATGTCCTGCACTTGCTTAGACCATTTCATGGCGTCCTCAGTTATCCAGCATATATCATGTATATCAGATCTAAGTTCCATTAAAATAAATACTGTCTCAAATACAACTGGGAACTCCTGGTAGCATAAGGACTTACAGCCCTCAAGGAAGATTCACAATATTACCGTATTTGACGTAATAAGCGCCGACAACAATATTTGCTAATATATTGGCTAGTGAACAATCCCAATTAGCATGATTAGCACCCCTTCCAATTGATCAATGTACACAAGACTTATTTATTTGTGTATAATATGTGTGTTATATGCATCCTTAATTGTGGGAAATTATATTCTGGAAAAATATCTTTGTCATATATAAACATTTCAAGCTGTCAGCATAAACCACGCAATTTACGATCTTTCAACTCTGTTGTTTTTCACCAAAATAATATTCTAATAAGAACCCCTTATTTCTAATTTTGAGAGCGCGGGGCGCTTATTATGTCGAATATGGTATCCATTTTTGTGAAGATGTATGGAGGGCTCGCTCAAAGAAAGCTGCTATTTTGAACGTAGATCTATGAAGCTTCATCATGTTAGTGGCATATGAGGCCAGGCTATGTAAATCATACTACAATAGAGATATGATAATACGCTGAATGATCAAGGGTGATTTAAAAGAATTGTGGTCTGCACAGCTGCAAGTGTATTGCATACAAAATGGGATATTTGGCTGAACTTTACCATTAGATGTTCCTGACCTTCATTTCGATGCTTACAGAGCTGTAGAATGTAAGCAGTGTGATTACATTCTTGTAATGTTACCTAACAAGCTTAATGAGGGACTCTGACCAACAGATTGCCTTGCCTGAATCAACCAATGATCTGATGATTGGTTATCAGGAAGTAGCCTTATTCAAGGATAGTTATGTCCATGATTCATCATGTTCATCTCTTGAACATATGATGTGATGTAAGAGTCATTTGTTGAGTCTGCTGATGTCTGCTGTTTGGTCAGAAAGCATTGCTATCATGGCTATCAGAGCCTTTTTGTCATGAATAGGTGTCATCATTATCATCATCATAATTGAGACATTGAGTAAATTGACAACTATTGCAATCTTTTCATCTTTTTCTGAAATGTTTGTGTTATTTCTATGTTTCCTTGTCTGAAGTAAAGATCGCATAATGAAAACTTTGCACTCTTCAACATGATGAATGAGAGGCTTTAGACCAATCATGCTAATACTAATAGTAATACTCAAAGGAAAACTGCTTAATAAGCAGAAATGTAAACATTACCCTGAAGAAAACACTAACAAGACTTAGTTCAAAAGCACATACATGGGTACATGGGTATACTATAATACTCTTTTCAAAAGATACATGTTTCTATGTTCGGTATATTAGGTAAACAAACATATAACAAGTTTCATGATCATTTGTTTAGTTCAAACTAAAGTCTATAGATATATACAGACATTCATTCACAAATTATGTTTCCCTTCGAAATTGATTGACAAAACTGAAGAAACACAGAAGTGATTTTTCTCTCATGTTGTTATTGCCTCTGTATCCATGGTATCTGTGACTGACCATGCTGAGTTATATTTATTTTCAGTATGTACAATCAGTGTCAATCACTGTCAAAATTTATTATATATGGCAATGCATATCGCAATACAGATGTCTGTGTTGCAATATATTGCAATACAATCTTGCAAATACATAGCCCTATGTATCTCCATTGAATAGTATTAGATTGTGACAACATCTGTTGCATAGTGAAGCAACAAACATGATGTCACCGTCCTTAATTGCAAAATGGAAAGTTTTTATACTCTCCCAGCATTGCCTAGTGCCTGAAGTTTGTAATATTCTCCTAGTTGTTGTGTCATTAATGATACTGTCAAAACTGGATTGCCAATATTCATTTGAGCAGGGTATTCCGTACCTAAAGTGTTTGAAAATGCCTGACTATGATTGAATATTTCCATTTCCATCATGCCTGTGGTTCCATGAATCAGAGATCTGTTGTTCACCATATTATCATTAAGCACCCTGCTCCATTAAGCACACCCGAGAAACCTGTAAGTAGTGTATGTAAGACCCCTGTATTAATCCCACAGTAAGCAACCGGAACAATGACTGACTGGATTATTGTGGTACCGTAACAGTTTCAGATGTGTGTATACAGGTCTTGGCACTAAAAGTAATCGCATATGGCATTGTTTGTTGTCTCCCTGGTAGTCTAGACAGCAAAGGTAAAACACACAGGTGAAGATCTGGGTAGAGAATAGGTCTTCAGCTGCCCATGCTTACTGTAAGGGGCGACTATGCTTGTCAAAATAAGCGACTAATGGGATCGGGTGGTCAGGCTCATTGACTTGGTTGATGCATGTCATCGTATCCCAATTGCGTGATCGAGGCTCATGATATCAATCACTGGATTTTTTAGTCTAGACTCGATTATTTACAGTCCGCTGTCATATAGCTGGAGTATTACTGAGTATGGTAAAACATATGTCAATGTCACTGTTATTTCCAGGCTATCAGAGGTGAAAATCACACACGACAAAACTGATTTCGTTTTGGGGGGAAATACAACCAAACTTGTCGGTCACCTTGTACAATATTTTATTTTGGATTGAAATTTTGGTTTCATCAACATTTGGGCAAAGTTTGTCTTCAAATACTCGATCTCAAAACATCAGACTGTTTAACTTGTTTAAATAAGCACCTTCCTTTTTCAATTTCTAAGTGCTGGGGTGCTTATAACACTATATTAACGGGCTTACATGGTACATGGTTACTATTCATCAAAGGGCATTCATGGTGAAATTAACATTGCAATGGGAAACGTACATAATATGCATATATGATATATAGAAAAACCATTTGTGTGTACCTTATATACTGATCATGCTGGTGTCTGATATTGATAAATAAATTATCCACTTGTGGTAACAAATGTAAAAGTTCCTCATTAATACTCAGTTGTACAATTAGTCACGCCAGTACTGCAGTAGGTTTCAGGATGCATTTGACATTGTGGTTAAGTGTCACTGTGTCAGGCTGGTGCTTTTGTCCATACTGACATAATGTAGACAAACTGTTAGAAATAAACCTTTGCTTGAAGTGTCTCTGAAGCATTATGATAGAGTGGCTTATTGCTTCCCAGCTATGTAAGCATTGTCTTGACTTTATTGTGTAAGTATTACTTCTGAAGCACACTTATATCAGGGATTTATGTCAATCTCATTAAAATCAGATCTTAGTTCTCACTGTCGCTAAACAAAGATCTGAGGACATCTCATTACGCGTCCTGTCAGGACGACCTTTCATCCGACAAACCAAAGCCTTGCTTTCCAGATCAGGAAAGTGACAGTTGGAATGTGTTTTCTAAGCATGCAACTTCAAAAACGTTAACACGGTGTTTTCCGAACGACAGTGTGCGACTGATTCTGTCAAAATTATTGTCTATCTTTCGCTTCTGTGGGATAAACATTTGAACGGAGGAGGCATTGCACATTACGTGGGATTCACTGCCATTTAATCTCAACCATATATTAAACATTCAGGAATGTCCATTTGTTCATGTTGTTCAGTTTTCAAAATTTTAAACAAGAACTGTGTCAACATAATTTTTCAAGTGTAGTCTGAAATGGAAGTCGCCAAGTTGAAACGGGTGCGGTAGAGCTCGAAAAAGCTGCTTTCTAATTGGCTGATGTCGACTTCTTGTTAGTCATTTCAGTGGTTGGTCAAAGTTTACGAAAGGCCTTTCTGACATGACCCGTAATGGGACTTCCTCAGATCTGAAATGACAACAAGGGTAAGAGCTGTCCAGGAGGTTTAAGGGGACCGTACCCCTTCTCATGCATTTTAGTACACAGGGGGCTGCATGGCCAAAGTGTTGAAACATGTATGTAAATGCGCTAGTCAAGTAAACTTTATTCCTTTTTCATTTTCAGTTGTATTTATTCTTCACACAAAAACGTTGAGAGAGCAGGATGAAATGGTTTAGTGGCAAATATTTTGGCTACTGGAAACTGTCATGGAATTTCTTCCCAAGCCACTTTCGCACGCTTTCTTCAGAAATGATATATGAGCCGACTCTCCTTCATAGTGTCATAAAATGTCCAAACAAATTATTAAATACCCTGTCATTCATGCATACTTGTGAATTCAACGTCTGACACCTGGCATCATTTTCAGTTTGCACAATATCAACTCCTTCCTCACCACTCGGTAATTTGTTGATTTGGTGAGTGAGCCAAATATCATTGGGACCACTCGTAAGTGTCCGTGGACTAAAGACACGAAACACCATGCCTGTCCATAACCTTCGTAAGAGTCTGTCACCAACATGACCCTACCGTTCATTTCCGTAACATCTCAGGCATGACTAGGTGAATTTGCACTCAGTTTAACAGTTTGGATCTATGGAGCTCATTCGGTCAGCTGACAGGCTAACGATGTGAAGGTCTCACAAAAACTGGTTGCTTCCCTTAGTGGCATGTGACTTATGGCAGAGATTGACCTTATCATGCTTATAGAAATTGTGGTGTTGAACTCTAACAGTGCTCCTTCCAGCTGTTCCACAAAGTGATTGTAGGGCTACGACAGTCGTAAGTCTGTGTTAAAGTACGGAGGTTACAATCACCTTAGCACTATGATCTCTTTGTGGAAAAGGCCCGCAGTCTATCAGTTGTTTAGTTGGTTGTAGGTCTTGTCAGCCATAATGCCCCTGACTTAAGTTCCTGGCAGATTTGGAAGAGGACCTTGTTAAAACAATATGTAACTGAAGAATAAAACATTATTATTTCAAAGTTTGATTACATTTCTTAGCTGATGTCACTCTCTCAGGTTGTAAATATATCACGGTAATTCAGCAGGTTCCATCAGTTTTATCAGTTATCAAGGCTGCACCAACTTTTTTATGTGATACACGATCATGATGATCAGTGATGATATGTCTACTGTATTGGTAAGTTGTATTTTAGGTGAATGTTTGAAGCAGTCATGCAGCATTATTTCTCCTTATTTGGAGATACTATTTAGTAGTATGTACTAAAAGATGTTTTTCCTGGTCATTGGGGTGTATCGGTCCACTGCATAAGAAAGGCGACTCATCTAACCCAGACAACTAGAGCCATCATTCTTCTGAGTATTCTTAGTAAGGTGTTTACTTCTAGCTTATGTCAGGGACTTGTTTTGGGGGCAGATAATTATGTAAAATATGTGTCAGGTCTAATAACTAAAATGTCTGGTGCATGTGATTGTTCCAGTGGGGTTAGACAAGGCTGTGTTATGAGCCTCTTCCTGTTTCAGCTTTTAATAAATGAATTAGTTCTTGAGATGGAAAAGGAGTGTCCATTTGGTGTGCAGTTACCATGGTTACATCCAGATGTATTTCACATTCTACTTCTCTTATTTACTGATGATTGGATACTGTTTGGTCATCATTAGTGATACTATTTTCAATGTGAAAACTATTTGAACTTCACAACACAAAGCAAATTCGAAATTGCTCTTTCTCATTTTCGTTTCAGTTGTCATGATCTGAAATTTAGAGTGGGTGTCACTTTGATATACCTTGACATTTAAGACAATGTAAACTTTGCAACTTAGCTGCTTTGAAAATGAATTCCCTTTTCTTTTAGTGTGTTATCATACATACAGTTAACACAGCAATACATTAATACTTAGTTTTATCTTCATCCAAACATTAATGAATTTAACATTTTGATGTCATCGCAAAACTTTTTTTTCATTAAAAAGTGAACAAAATATTTGTAATATGCACATATGGAAAGAAATGTACGGTTGACAGTAATTCCGCCTGTACCGTAATGTTTGTACACAAAGGCCTGAGGCCGAAAAGTACTGAAATTAGTTGATTGATCACTTCTTTATAAGGCTGTTGATCCTTGTAGTTGTGAAACTAAGATAAACTCCGCTTGTGTTTCATAAGTTTTGGTTTTTCTTGGGAAATTAAGAAAATGTCAAAAGAAATAATATTTACTAGTTTAGTCAATATGTATGCAATATTACCTTTTCATGTTCGCCATGATGGCCAATATCAGATAACATGAACCAATCTATTCTGTTTGTTGGGTGCTCACTTCTAGGTAAACTGATATTTCACTTTAAAAAGAACAATAGCCAATCAGCTGAAAGAGCAATTACAGTAGCTTGATGAGGTAATTGCAGTGATTGCTAACTTCTTGTGTAATCAGATCAGGAAGTGTCCCCGACACCATACAGGTGGACAACATAACACTCATTGAGGGATGCTAGGTGTTGGTAGATGTAAGGTGGACTGTGCCATGTGACACTCATTGAGGGATGCTAGGTGTTGGTAGATGTAAGGTGGACTGTGCCATGTGACACTCATTGAGGGATGCTAGGTGTAGGTAGATGTAAGGTGGACTGTGCCATGTGACACAGGGAGACAGGGGGAGAAAGACGTGTCCAGATAACATTCACTATAGGTCCTTAACTATCTAGTCTAAGCACTTATTCCAGTTAATAAAACAAGGCTTCAAAGTCAGTGTTTAAAGCCAGTAATCACTTATTAATTTATGTTTCCTATGTCCAAGGTGTATAAAGTTGTTTCAAGTGTCCCATGTCCTATGTCCTCTGGGATTTTTGTCCATCCCGTCATTTCATATTGATACAACATCACCTGTTCTAAAAAAAGGTGAAGATCCCGGTCAGAAGTGGTCTTCACCAACCCATGCTTGTTGAGGCCACTGTCGGGATACCATATTCGCCAGGCTTGCTGACTTTGCTGATGCATGTCATTGTATCCCAATAGCGTAGATCGATGCTCATGATGTAATCAATGGATTGTCTGGGCCAGGCTTGATTATTTACAGAATGCCGTCACATAGGTGGAATATTGCTGAGTGCGGTGTTAAACAAACCAAAAAAAACAAAAAACTGACACCTGTGCCAAGACAGTTTGAGTCTACAAACAGCCTGAACTTGTCAGTTAGCTGAGCTTTATGCTGAAATACATTTCAGTTGACTGCTTCGAACTAGAGGCAGATTCCAATATGGATACATGTATAGTAGACTCCCTCTATCTCGAACCTGAAGGGGCCAACAAACATGTCACCACTGTTTTCTCAATTCTTTATTCTCACCATTGTCTCCCATGATATGTCAGTGACAGCAATGACTGGCCTCCATTTTACATATGTTACTACACATTTTTAAAAAACTGGAATTTTCAGTTGGAAAAAGTCAGTGATTGTAGACTTGCCTCGTTTTTAGCACCTGAACGTACACTTAGAGTCCTTTCCACATACAAAGTCCAGTGACAAATTTACACTGCTCGCTTGTGAAATTGAGGATGGACTTCATAAATGTTTTATCAAAGCAAATTATCAGTGGGTTAATTAACACAGCTGTCCATGACGGCTTGAACCTATTATTGATCAATGTATGCTGTATTGCCACTGCCCCAATCATGGATAGTAGTCAGTGTTCATAATAGTAATAATAGGCCATTTATATTGCACATATTTCCACACCCCACAGGGGCATGCTCAAAGTGCTATTATAACCCGGGTCACTGGATCAGTGTGCACTCAACAATCATTGTCATCTCCCTGGGGAGTATACAATCCAAGCTGTCTGTTAGGCGCTAGAGGGTTAACAATCACATTGTCACTTGCCCAAGGAGACACCACATGTGTTACATGTGCTTCAGTGTGGGTCAAATTCAGGAGCCAAATTGCCGAAACGTGGTTGCCCATCCAAGGACTCTTCGTGACCAACATTGGTTAAGTTGACCTGATCTGTAACCTGTGTGCTGTGCACAGGACCATGTGCCCCCAGGTTTAAAATCAAGGATGAAAGTCAAAGGGTCCTTGTCATAACCCTAACGTTAATACCAGGTATAGGGTTCTGTAGATTCAAATACCACAGGAGAAGACCTCAGGGACTGCATGACCCCCTTCACTTGGGGCTCAGACACTTGAATATATGATGCTGTCATCTTGTGCAGTGAGGGTCCTGATTGCATGTACCATTTAGGGTAAAACAACTGAAAACTATTGTAAACATAAGATTAGTCAAATGTTTATCATTAAAGATGTACATGGAATGTAAAAAAATATACTGTTTTGCTTCAATTAAAATTAGGGTTTATTGTAAATGTGGTAAAATTTGTATGTAACAAGATCTAACAAGACAACAAAATTTGGTATTTGCGAAACATGAATGTGGTAATGTAACGAAAACAGAACCAACTGTCCGAATGTTTCGCTACAAACAGATTTGAATATCGACATTCACATGAATTCACAATTTAGATTCAAATCAATTTGACAGCTTGTTCTCTAATCAAGATGGGATTTTTACTAAGCCTAAAAAATACTGACTACTGACTAAAGGCCCCAAATTTGACTGCCTACACTCTTGTGACATCCCCCATCAAGACCCTCAATAATGTGTCTCATTTCATAATCACAGTCAGCTGCATACAGTGCATGATGGGGGGATGTTGTGGTTGTGATGATGTGGATGTGATGATGTTGAAGGCTGAATTGAGGATGTCCTGTTTGGTTCAGGATCTGTTATTTTAGTTATAAACATCAGGCCTAATTAGTGAGTGCTTGAAGAGAAATAGAAAGTCATTATGCATGTTATACACACTTTGCAGGAAGCGTCAGCTTAAACAATCATCACTCAAGCTCGGTGTAGAACTTTGGACCAGCTTGTTTAACCCAGGATATACAGACCGTGTCAAAAACAGTTGTGTCTTCCACTAGATCAACTAACCCAGACTTGTCTTTTGGCAGGTTTCAGTAGATTAATGTTAATATATTCTATGATGTAATGGATGGTGTTATTGATAATATTGATTCTATAAACGAATCTGATCAACTAAGTATTACAATCTAATAAACATAATAACTATGATAAATATGCAAAAGTTTTCCCTAGGAGGAACTCATTTTAATAAGCTCTGTTCATCAATGCTATTATAAAGCCTATATGACTGAACATGCTGAATAGACTATTGTCTAGCATCCTAAATACTGTTTACTGTTAATATATACCACTTAAAACTAAAAGAAGTTAATGAATAACCTATTCTTTCATATTACTGTGGTTAATCTGTTGTGGGGTTACTTACTCAAAAGAAGTTCAAGAACACCTGATTCCTTCATGTTACTGCAGTTAATCTGTCATGGCATAATCCGGTATTGTCATGGAATGACAGATTAACTATGGTAATATGAAAGAATTGTGTGTTGTTGAACTTCTTTTGAGTATCTTTTTCGCGGATGGGTGGTTGTTTCTGTTTCAATACAGTTGACTCAGGACATTTACCATTTAACATGTCCAAAGTCTTGCACTGTGCCAGGTCGTGTCCGTGTCATGTTGTCACCGTGAGTCCATCTCCCGTTACACAGCCCCATAAGTGGCCACTGATGTGACATGTTTAAACAATTGACAATTACACATCTCTCCAACTTACTCCTTGAAAACCACGTGACAAGATCATGTTGTTGTGTGATGTTTTCTCTGCTTCCAACATGACACAGAATCAGTGTTCCCGCTGGCTTAGTAAAACTGCCAGTCCTGGTGAACTGGCAACTTCAAAAATTACCAGTCCCCCTCCCAATTTTTGTCAGTCCCAAATTTAACCTAGTTTTACTTCTTACAACATCATAAACAATGCTGTGTACATTTATGACTGGGGGGCACGGGTGGCCCAATCGTCTAAGGCGCCGTGATTCGCTATGCAGAGTTGCATCCCTTGGACACGCCAGAAACCTATGGTTCTGGTTTCGAATCCCGGTTTGCCCCAATTATGTTTCTAGGTTTGTCAGCACCATACCCGTGCTCATTTCACCAAAGTGGTAAACGTCTGAAACCTGTATCACATCGGGCTTTCCTCCCACATTAAGCGGACACGCCATGATAAAACTGGAATACTGTTAAAAGCGGCGTTAAACCCAACTCATTCACTCACTCATTCATTTATGGCTGACAAAATCAATTACGTCACATCTGAAGTAACTTATTGAGATTTACATGTCATTCACACAAATTTCAGTCACAATTTTCTCTTTTTCCCCAGAATATTTTACTTCGGTTCAAGACTACTTTATGTATTAACGGCAATTTAACGCCAATGTTTTGTTCAACAACAAAGATTCATTAGGTACCTTATTTGTCTGTGGACTGGCAGTCATATGAATTACCGGTCCAAGCCTAATTTTGCCGGTAAGAAACTGGTAATTACTGATAAACACTGGATATATTGATACATTAGCATAATCAGGAGTGGGACATTCGAAAACATTATAACTCGTCATTTGACAGGTATTTATGTCGAAGTGTCATTTATATTTAGGTGGCCCAGTTGTCTGAGGCAACACAATTCTCTGTGCTGAAATGCCAGAGACCTATGATTGTGGGTTGAACTCCTGGCTCGCCTCCATTATCATGCTTATGATTATGGTTTTAGGTTGTCAACACCATACCTGTACTTGCGAATTGTGGTAAACATCTGAGACCTGAATCACTTCAGGCTTTCATGTCACATTTAGCTGACATGCTATGAAATAACTGGAATACTGTTACAAGCGGCGTTAAAACATGTTAAACTCACTCACTCATATATAATATATATATCAGAAAGCCATCTTTGTCTTTTTTATGCAGGTAATAGTCAATTAATGTGTCTTAAGCCTTCAAATGAAATTAATGCATGAACAAGGTAAGTTAAGGGTCCCTGTTTTCCTGGGACCCATTCCACAAAGCGATCTTAGCGCTACGACTGTCGTAAGTTAGTGTTAAAGAATGCGAGTTACGACCGACTTAGCGCTAAGATCGCTTTGTGGAACGGGGCCCAGGTGCTCTCCCTAGTTCAGTGGCTGAAATAGCTGCCTGCCCGCTGTCCCGTGGCTGGTAACATTTCTGTCGGGATAGGTGTAATTTATTCCAACCTGCTGACTGCCTAGGAGAAAATGTCTTTGCGACATTGACACATTTTTGAATCTGCCACTGACATGTGACTCACTTACCTAAGAGCTGAGCTACCTTTGTGATTACAAGGCTGTAGTGTAAACGTTAATCTGAGAAAAATTATAGTGATTATCTTTTCAAGCATGCTTTTACAAAAACGTGACTATAGGAGGGCTAGTTACATTAATGAGTCACCAGTCTGTCTTGCTTGTTGGGAGTACAAAGTATAATGTTGAATGTTCAAGATTTAGGGGGTCATGACTCATGAGCTTCCAACATACTGCTCAACCTTTGACAGGGATATTCTGAGTGTGGGGCCCGAATGAGTGTGATTAGCTACTTGGTGTCACGTTCAGCTTCATGTACAGTTAATAAAAGTATGTAAACAATTCAAGTAACCCAGTGGCTGTCCTCACTTTGCATAACAGTATGAAATGGCCTTGTATCCCTCTCAAATGTACAGGGTGACTGTGCTTGTCGTAAGGGGCGACTAACGGGATCGGGTGGTCAGGCTCGCTGACTTGGTTGATACATGTCATCGATCCCAATTGCGTGGATCGATGCTCATGATATTAATCACTGGATTGTCTGGTCCAGACTCGATTATTTACAGACCGCCTTCATATAGCTGGAATATTGCTGAGTGCGGCGTTAAACAACAAACCAACCAACCAACCAACCAAATCTCAAATGTACACTAGTATACTTTAGCAGCAAACCTACGAGTCAAAGACACCCTTAATTTTGACATTGTTTAGGTGTCCTGGGCCAAATTCCAAAAAGCGATCTTAGCGCTAAAACAATCGTGAGCCCGATTCTTTAAGATATAAACTTATGACAATCGTAGTGCTAAGATCACTTTGTGCAAGGGAGCCCTGATCGTAATCATTGGATGTTCGTTATGTTAACTATGTGGTAATAATGCATGTAAAATACATACTGTCCCTAAGTCTTTCAATATAGAATCAATAGCAATTCTATACTTCATGATGAAATTATTCAAAATGAACTGCGTAAACCATCATTTGGGTTAAAATAATTATTGTTGTGGTTTTCAATTTGAGGTCTGCAAACATAAGGTTATTATCATGATTCTGTTGATAATAACAAAGTATGTATACTGAGAAAAAGTCATCTGAGACAGGGTTACCAAGGCTAATAAACTGCAAAACTTGGACCTTGACATCAGATTTGCTGAAACTTGGTGCAGATGAAAAAAAATGTTAAGCTGCTTTCATGCACCACCATTTGCACTCAATGTTGATAAAGTGGAAAAAATCAGATCATTTTTCCTGTCTTAAACTGCTTCATCATGCAGGGATAGTCTTATTGATTCTATAAACCAGTAATGGCCCTGTCACACTCCATCATATAGCAGTAACGTATGGCGACATACGCGGCAACGCTGAAACACGCTATGGATAAGTTAGGTGTAAGTTGTATACCTTAAAAGCACGCCGGTATACGTTGTAGTACACCGAGGCTTAAAAACATTTTTGTGCATGCACAAAATCTTCGGTGTATGGGAATGTATGAAGGTATGAATTATACGTTAGGCATACGTTAGAGGTACGCTCTACATACGTTTACATACGCCAGATATACGTTACCCTTACGCCCCGTTTTAGGCACCTTTCCTCTACACTGAGCGCGCTAGTCATACGTTACTCATACGCTAGGCATACGCTGGCCATATGTTGAACACGCCGGACACACACTGGCAATACGCTTTTATACGCTGTCATAAGTTATGTATAAGTCAGTGATACGCTACTAATACGTTAGACATGCGTTACATATTAAGTAAACCCTCGTTATGTATACGCTATGGATACGTTAAAATCATGTTTTATTTGATGATAGCTTGACGTATGACTACGTACTAACTGTCTTTTACACGCTAGGTGCAAGTTACTCTTAGTCTAAAATGTTGTAGTGTGACCATAAACATTTTTAGTCCAATAAATATGCAAGTGAGGTCATCATGCAGGAACTACTTTTAATAAGCTCCATGTATCAGTGCAGTCTCCTTGCTAAGTACACTAGTGCCCAACCTTTCCAATAAGTGAAGATACTTTTTTCTCAACTTGTTTCTGTATACAAATATGGCTTCAAATCATTTGGCACTATATTGTAGGTGGGGCAACCACCAATCTCATTCAAATCAGATCTTAGTTCTCGCTACCATCAAACAAAGATCTGAGGACCTTCCATTGCGGGTCATGTCAGAACGACCTTTCATCTGACCAATCAGAGCATTGCTTATCAGATCATGAAAGTGATAGTTGGAATGTGATTGAAAAAACAAAACAATACAGGGTATTCAGTAAAGACAGTTATGGGCGTTGTGTCTGTATTCATACAATCTAGACCATCTATTAGCCATTCCAGAATGTTCTTTTGTCCAGTTTTTATTTTTTTAATAGAGTATATGTCAGAATATGTTTCGAAGCGTCGTCGCCAGTTTGAAACTCGTGCTGTAAAGCTCGATTAAGCTGCCCTCTGATTCGCTATTGTCGACTTCTTGTCAGTCATTCAGTTAGCATGGTTAGACGGTCAGTTTGTGAAAGGTCAGTCTGACGGAACCCGTAATGGGATGCACTCAGATCTTTGTTTTGCGGTAGCGAGAACTAAGATCTGATTTGAATGAGATTGGCCGACCACTATAGCAATGTATTTGTACACAGTTTCTATTTCTAAAGTTACTTCCGGGGAGTGAAATTATCTCGTTATTTCCCTTGGGCGTTGCAGCATCATCATATCATATATCAGGAATATAAAATATGTATTAATATGTTTGCCAAGGCTTTTATAATATGGTTAAAATTCCTTATAAATGTCATTAATGATGTTCAAGATATGGAAACACACTTAGCTAATAATCTCTACACCAAATACGTTGATGCTTGGCATGAAAGTTTGTTAGTGTTACCGTAAAGTATGAACATCACATTGAGATTGTTTTGTTACTCATATAGCCAGGTCTCATTACGCAGACACATTTTCCTTCTTGGCTAAAGACTACACCACATGTAACATCCAGCTCATTTGGAATGGCCCTGTGGGGACTCCAGGTTAGACTTGGTCCTGTGACAGCAACCTTCGCTGTTCGTGAGGAGCAACCAAATGGATAGGTTGGTCAGTCCTGGTGACTTGGTTGATTTTAGGGCTGTCATGATAAATCGAAATATCGATATATTGCTATTGGTAAGCACTTAAAGTCAATAAATCGATTGTTTAATCAGTTTACAAACAATAGTATCGATTTCAGTTAGGAATATCGATAGTTTCCATTGTACATGCAATGCTGTTCAAATTTGTTTTTCTTTTGATCATGAGTGGTAGTAATTCACACATGGTAATGTGGAAGTTTCTTTTTCTTAAATTATTAGGGTAAAGAAAAAACAAATCAGTCATATCTCAAACTTTACTTTTTATTTGTTGTTATGGTTATCACATTCAAAGGAAACTTCAGTTCCAAGGTTTAATTCAACTCTAAAATCAATCTAAACTGATGCACTTAAAACTATCGATATTTATCGCAATAGTTGCTTGCAACATCAATAGTTATTGTAATCGTTTCTTTCAATATAAATAGTTTATCGCAATAGTGATTTCGTACCCCGAGGGCATGGATCGTTGCTCATGATATGAATCCCATGATTGTTTGGTCATTGTTTACTGCTGAGAATGCTGTTTAACAACAAACACAGGCACACAATGTATCTGGTTAGCATGAGTGCCTTGCCTGTTTACATATGATCATGGCGATATACAGAAAAGGAGCAAAACTGCTAGCCCATTCAGCATGTTCAGCTAAAAAACTTGATCATTTGTTAAAATGCTTAGAAAACGATATTTGTGATCAAGTTTACACATGAGCTGATGGAAGAATGCATCCTGAATTACGTGCTTAATAAAGTTTTATTTCATTCCAGTTCACAGAAGAAAAACTTGGATCTGCAGAGAAGACAGAACTTGATGCTCACTTCGAGAACCTCCTCCAGAGATCGGACAAGACGAGGATATGGACAGAGAGAGTCCTCAAGGGCACAGAGTGTGTCATACAACCAAACCCAAGTAAGTTGACAATCAGCTTCTATTGTCCAGTGTATTAGGTCTTTGACTGACATTTAGAAGTTGGAAGAGCATGAAGTCTGTGCAAAACACTTTGAGACTTGTAGCCCCAAATATGTCTCTGTGCATAATGTTCAGTGGAATTTAGTGTTATTATATGGATTATCATTAGCTGAGCTTACCAGACCAATCAGAATTTTGCTAGACTCAGGCTTTAGACTAGTGGCTAAGGTCACAGAATGAGACATGACACTTTTATCATGTTTATGGATACCAGCTTCTTTATGGTTTGAAACATACAGTGTTTGAAATAATTGAAGAACTTAACAAGACAGTCGGGCAGGTGACCCATACATTTTGCCTGCCCATCCTCAAAGTTACCTGCCTGCATACAGACATTATTTATTATAAATTATCAATATTGAAAAAATGCGATGTGATGATGAAAAGAGATGTTGGTAGGATTGTGATGTTAGTAGGATTGTGATGTTGGTAGGATTGTGATGTTGAAAGGATTGTGGTGTTGGAAGGATTTTGATGTTGGTAGGATTGTGATGTTGGTAGGATTGTGATGTTGGGAGGATTGTGATGATGAGAGGATTGTGATGATGAGAGGATTGAGATGTTGGGAGGATTGTGATGATGAGAGGATTGTGATGAGAGGATTGTGATGTTGGGAGGATTGAGATGATGAGAGGATTGTGATGATGAGAGGATTGAGATGTTGGGAGGATTGTGATGATGAGAGGATTGTGATGTTGGGAGGATTGTGATGATGAGAGGATTGTGATGATGAGAAGATTGTGATGATGAGAGGATTGTGATGATGAGAGGATTGAGATGTTGGGAGGATTGTGATGATGAGAGGATTGTGATGTTGGGAGGATTGTGATGATGAGAGGATTGTGATGATGAGAAGATTGTGATGATGAGAGGATTGTGATGTTGGGAGGATTGAGATGTTGGGAGGATTGTTTAGATGAGAGGATTGCAATGTTGGGAGGATTGCGATGTTGGGAGGATTGAGATGTTGAAAGGATTGAGATGTTGGGAGGATTGTGATGATGAGAGGATTGTGATGTTGGGAGGATTGTGATGATGAGAGGATTGAGATGTTGGGAGGATTGTGATGATGAGAGGATTGTGATGTTGGGAGGATTGAGATGTTGGGAGGATTGTTTAGATGAGAGGATTGCAATGTTGGGAGGATTGCGATGTTGGGAGGATTGAGATGTTGAAAGGATTGAGATGTTGGGAGGATTGTGATGATGAGAGGATTGCGATGTAGGGAGGATTGCAATGTTGGGAGGATTGTGATGATGAGAGGATTGTGATATTGCAGATCAGAGGATGGAGGACATGATGTACGAGAAGCTGGAGAAGAAGAAGAAGGACAGGATGACGTCAAGCGAGTCACTCGGCCAGCACATGGTGGACGCCGGCAACGACTTTGGTCCAGGAACATCTTATGGTGAGTTGACCTGACAAGTGATTGTTTTGAGGAGAGCTGTTGCCCGGGAAATATTTTCAAAGACCAGGGATTTAGGTCATGACAATTTGATTGTTTAATCACTGGAGAAATTTCATTTCCCAAAATTATATCCACCTGTCATCAAGATCCTTTTCAAGGACAGACTTCTGACCTCAAAATACAGAACACTTGCTGTTGCCTCTGTGTGAGTGGTAGACCCACTGAACACTGTATTGAACACTGTTGTATCCTACTGTGAGAGATTATGGGGCTGAAAACACAGAACATTGGTGCAACACCTCCTGACCTCAGGCCCACACTGCAGTTTCTTCTCTCATAGACACTCTAACATGTCTGACTTGGCACTTCTTGACAACAATATACCCAGGCCTTGTGGAGTCTGATGCAGCCAATTGCTGATCCATGACTACGTGGAGGTCAGCACCTCACCAGTGCTCACACCAGCTGCAGCTGCGACTACATGTTACTCCAGCTGCAGCTGTGACTACATGGAGGTCAGCACCTCACACCAGCTGCAGCTGCGACTACATGTCACTCCAGCTGCAGCTGTGACTACATGGAGGTCAGCACCTCACACCAGCTGCAGCTGTGACTATACAGAGGTGAGTACCTCACACCAGCTGCAGCTGCGACTACATGTTACTCCAGCTGCAGCTGTGACTACATGGAGGTCAGCACCTCACACCAGCTGCAGCTGCGACTACATGTTACTCCAGCTGCAGCTGTGACTACATGGAGGTCAGCACCTCACACCAGCTGCAGCTGCGACTACATGTTACTCCAGCTGCAGCTGTGACTACATGGAGGTCAGCACCTCACACCAGCTGCAGCTGTGACTACATGGAGGTCAGCACCTCACACCAGCTGCAGCTGTGACTACATGGAGGTCAGCACCTCACACCAGCTGCAGCTGTGATTACATGGAGGTCAGCACCTCACACCAGCTGCAGCTGTGACTACATGGAGGTCAGCACCTCACACCAGCTGCAGCTGTGATTACATGGAGGTCTGCAGCTGGGGCACTGTTGTCCTGGAAGGACACATTCTGTATGCATTGTGAACCATGTATCACGTTCGATTATGATTGGCATGTGTATAAGCCCAAGTAGGGATGGGGGTAGCATTTGGAACTGATTTTCTACTTCAACCTCTGTGCACTTCAGCATAAACACATTGACAACAGGGCTGTGTCCACCTTGGTAGTCCTTGTGCTTAACATAGTCAGCTCTTGTTCAGTGTCAGTTCAAATGGCTAAGCCTAAGAATTGACTTAACCCGATTTCTACTTATTCATTGTGTTCACACTTGGGTAATTATGAGAAATCTTGGCATATGATTGCCTTATATACAAGTACATACTTTGATGTTATGAGTCACGTCTTCAGTGAAAATTTTTCACTCTTGTATTGATTTTGGTATTGAATTATTGAATTATCCACCCAAAAACAAAATAATGATTCATTAAATAAAAACCTGTTGTATCAACCATCTATGACAAGGAAATAAAGTTTGTATCTATAACGTCTATGACTCATTGTATAAGGTGGAAATAGGAATCAGCTGTACAAACACTTTGGTCTGGCTCTACCGGGGATTCAGTTCAAAATGCTCAATATAATAACTTGAAGAATTTTAGTGCAATGACAGGAAGAAAATATATCTCAGGAATATTGTAACAGGAATAAAACATACTATTATCTTGCTTTTTTAGCAGCTGTTTTTACTAAATATGTTTGAAATAAGAATTATATGTAGCACTTTTGTTTATTGCTGGATATATTTACATATAAAACAATTTGACACGTCCCCATTTGAGATCAACCAATCATGATGTGGAGGTTTCCCATGGTTTGACTGCCTCCGTGGTCTAGTGGTAGAGCGTCCGCCTGGAGAGCGGAAGGTCCGGGGTTTGATCCCTGGCCGCGTCATACCAAAAGACGTTTAAAGATGGTACTTGTTGTAACCCTGTCTGGCGCTCGGCATTAAGCATGTTAAGGGGCTAAAACAAGGACTGGTTGGCTCGGAGTCAGTATACTGTGTCTGAGTGGGGTATTTATGTTAAACTGCGGCATGGTATCTCAGTGAGCTTGCACTATAAATCGGCATCAGTCCGGACTAGTACAAGCAGCCACACAAACACACACACGTACATGCACGTCGCTGTATAAGTGCAATAATCTTGTACGTGACTTTAAACCCCATTTCACCTCACCTCCCATGGTCTTGTAACTTCAGCTGATGAAACAATATACCAACATGTAGTAGACACACAATGCCAAATAAAACTTTTTTTGGCATTATGACAAATGTACAAATTCTCTGACAACTGAGGTTTGCTTCAAGGAGTCAGAAGTGGTAATCATGGTTGCTGAAAATCTGCCTGTCAGTTATGCGGCGTTAAACAAGAAACAAACAAAACTAACAAACAAAGTTTACAAACATAATTGCCGAAATTAATGTAAAGAATATTGTATGAAATTTTGAATAAGATTAATAAACTAGATTAGAAACATAAGTCCAGATATACAGTGAACAATTTTTATGTCAATGTAGTGTAATACCAGGACTTAGTTCTTCAGAACACATTAGTTGACTAAGATATCAGTGTTTCTCGCTATTGGTATTATGTTTGGTTTGGGGAAAATATTAATATTCCTTTTCTGCTTGTATAATGTGCACTGCTCTGTACACAGCTGGGTGAAAAAAGGTTTGCATTATACATGTATGAAAAACAGGAAATATAGTATTCATAAATAATTTTTCATGTGCATAACCTTATATGCATGAAATTTATCGCTATTTTGTGTATTCGTTACAGCCCTTATAGATACACAGACTTGAGGTAAAAATAATAATATTCAGAACTTTTTGTGTTTCATCTCATGACTGTAACTATGTAATATATATGCAATCATAGCCATGATGTTTGTTGAAATGGGGGGCCTCAAAAGTGTATCTCGTGATCTCAAATTATGATGAACAAGGGAGAGAACTCTATCATTTATTATGTAGGAATCAGCCACGATGGATCGATTTGGTGAAATATGAATGTCAGTTGAGCATTATGTAATATAGATATGTGCTGTTGATGAATTCATTTTAAAGACAGCGTAATCACAAACTATATTTTGTGTGTGTGACGTGTCAGCAGGAAAAATTAAACGAGAATTTGTAATATATTTGTTTTATTTGAAGATCAACTGGATCGTGGATCTGTGATGTGACAGATATAAAAATAATTGCCTTATGAGAGTCTTGATTATACCTGTGAATTGTGATCCTAAAACACCGAATATGTATTATTTAGAGGTTCACCAGTTGATGTATGTACAAAACAATGTCAGCCTGCCCACAGAATGAAAATTGAAATGATGACAGTATCACTTTCCCCAGTGTGGGATGACTGCTCTGTGTACTGCAGACCAGCTGTTACAGGTGTATATCTTAGCCTGGATGGGCAATCAATACTCATGTCACGACATTCTTGTTGCCAGCTCATGACATCACAGCTGTCATGCCGAGAAGTTTCTCATGACGCTTCAGTTAATTCATGTCTAGCAAGTCACAAGGATGACTAACTGTTTGCATGACTGTATTCACCTTAATATCCTGAACAAAAAGGTTAGGGATCATGAATATATTTGGGGATATTTTTTTTAAATTGTGTGCTCAGTCTTCACGACTAAAAAATATCCCCCATAGTATTCACATGAGCCCTACTCTCTCTCTCACTGACTCACTCACTCGAACTACACTCACCCACACAACTGCTCAATCAAACACCGCTCGTTCGCTCACTCACTCACTTACTCACTCGAACACCACCCACCCACACAACCGCTCAGACCGCCTCCGTGGTCTAGTAAGTGGTAGAGCGTCCACGCGGAAGGTTCGATCCCCGGCTGCGTCATACCAAAAGACGTTAAAAGACGGTACTTGTTGTTACCCTGTCTGGCGCTCGGCTTTAAGGGGCTAAAACAAGGACTGGGTCGGCTCGGAGGGGTATTCATGTTAAACTGCGGCATGGTATCTCAGTGGGCTAGCACTATAAATCGGCATCAGTCCGGACTAGCACAAGCAGCCACACACACACGTACATGCACGTCGCTATATAAGTGCAATAATCTTGGACGCTACGTTAAACCCAATTTCACCTCAACACACAAGCCGCTCACTCAAACACAACTTGTTTGCTCACTCACTCACTTACTCACTTGAACCCCGCTCGCTCGCTCACTCACTCACTCACTCACTCACTCACTCACTCACTCACTCACTCCACCCAACCACCCAGTCACTGACTGAGATATGTCAGGATGACTCCCAGTGTTCCTGCTCCAGTGTGGTCACCAGGATAAGTGCCTGTGTTAAACTCACATAGACTCAGCCTCTTATTGTGGCCTCAAAACGTGCAGTCATGGGGCTTGCTGAGTGTGTGCAGGAGTATGTCATAACTATAAGTCCATATGTCATATATAATTGAAATTTCTCATGGTACATGCCATTGTTGGGCGTGGCGTATAGAAAGTGTTGATAGACGGTTGTATTCAATTCTGCATAATGGCTGTGCTCAAACCACATGCTGTACGGAGGCAGCTGTGTCAGCAATTTCACACTTACCTGCAATGTCTGTGTCAATATAGTTAAAGTGTCTCCTACAGGCTTCCGTGTGTGCATTTGTTGCAAACTTTGTAGGATTCAGTCGTGATGGACAGCTGAATAATACTTTATAGGATTCAATCAGGAGAGACAGCTAAATTAATCTGTGTAGGATTCAATCATGAGAGACATCTAATTCATATAGTGTAGGATTCAATCAGGAGAGACATCTAATTCATATAGTGTAGGATTCAATCAGGAGAGACATCTCATTCATATAGTGTAGGATTCAATCAGGAGAGACATCTCATTCATATAGTGTAGGATTCAATCAGGAGAGACATCTCATTCATATAGTGTAGGATTCAATCAGGAGAGACAGCTAAATCAATCTTTGTTGGATTCAGTCGTGATAGACAGCTGAATCATACTTCGTAGGATTCAATCAGGCGAGACATCTATTTCATTTAGTGTAGGATTCAAACAGGAGAGATTGCTAAATCAATCTGTGTAGGGCTCGATCTGGAGAGACAATTTGTGTTCAATTTGGAGAACACCACTGAAAACAACAACTAAACTGAACATGAGTAAGAATCAGTTACTGCTTATGCACAATTTGTTGGATTCACACAACAAAAGTTCTATGATAATTGTCAACAATTCATTCCCAATAATTCTGTCAGTGTATGGATCATAACAAAATGCTTAGTTCCTTAGACAAGACCCAAATCTGCAGAAGAGTCCAGAGACTGAACGACAATGACCAGACCTGGCTACAGTCATTAGCCTGACCCAAGCTCATCTTCCAGTCAGAACCAAAACATGAATCTGAATGAAAATAAAGCTCCAAAAATATACGATGGAAATCTGTTATAGATTTGGAATTATTCTAGTTGAAATCCTTGATCATCAATGCCCCGTCTCATGTATCACAGCAGCCCACTTACACCGTCTTCTATCAGGCCTTATTCTTTATTTATTTGGTTTATGACTCAGTCAAATTTGCCGCAGTGGCCATGGGGTCTAAAATATCTAATATATGGCCAATAGCAATTATAGGGCTGCCGCCGCATTCCTACAGTCACATACTGCGGCCATAGGTTTTTGACAAATACCAAGGCAGACGCAAGGCGCCTGCAGGGGGACCATACAGCGACCGTGCGGCCAAAATGACGCTACCGTTACACATTGCAGCTGCACGGCAAATGCAAGGCCACCGTAGGTCCGTCGTATGGTCGCCTTGGAACCACTCTATGGCATGGCTACGGCGTGTCTAAATGTCTAATTGCTACGGCGAACCTAGAAATTAAAAAAATTATAACTCTGTGCTATAATCCTAGGGCGACCTCTATGGCCTGTAAAAGATACGCCCTAAGGCAACTTTGAGGCCGCCGCAGGTATCTCTCAATTACGGGGGTCTATGGCCGCCGTATCCTAGGTGTAGAGCAAATGTCACTGAGGCATTACCGATCCACCATGTCCACTGACCTGAAAAATATAAGCATCAGTAGGTATTATGATGATTACAGCCAGAATTGCAAGATTTTTAATGCTGCCTACAGTCAAATTAGTTTTGATAATAACTTTGATAATAAGTTTAATTTCTTATTGACATGTAGGAATGAACAGTCTTAATTCTTGATAACACAGAAATACCCAGGATAAAGAAAGGGTCAGAACCAGTAAAATCAGACCTTTTTATTTTCTCCGACCAACTAGATTAAATCTCAAAACCCTTGAAAAAGCACTGTAGGAAGCGTTATATTTTCTTTTTTCTTTCCAACCTGCTGCAGTTATTTTTTGTTTTAAAATCTGTAAAACAAAAAATGTGAAGTGTGGCCTTGAGAGTTTATTACATGTCATTATGCCAGTTAAGCCTGTCAGTCTCTATTTATTCCTCTTGAAATACGATTTGGCTGATTTCCTACATATGTGGTTATCTATTTTCTCATTCAATAGTTTGGTCACAAATTGCTGAAGAAGATCCTTTCTGTGTGTTAGATTCTTCATTAGTTGCTTCCGATCCTGTTATCAACATAACCTCGCTGAATCAAAATGTCCTCAAACATCTCGCTTTTACAAAATTGAGCAAACAATAGATTTGGTTCAGATTTCAAGCAGGTTTTTTTCCGTCCATTTCCTGCGAAAAATGTTGAAAATAGCTCCTGATGCCTTACACGAAAGTGAGCACAATTTGCCATAGAAATGATCCCTAATCTGCCACTTAACCTGCACCGTCGGAATTTATTTAACCCGACTGCCGTGGCAGCGATCGCTGATCATGCCTCAGAAACCAAAACTCTTTATTGATTGGCTGGTTTCACAGTTTCTCACAGAGCAAAGCAACGCAAGACCCAACCACGAGACACACACGGCTAGGCAGATGCCCACAGTGGATTAATCACAACCTGTTGGGGATAGCTCAGTCCCGATTGTAATTAAATAGCTTTTCCTATGCACTGGCTATTTGGGTTGGTTTACAATCAGAAGGAGAAAACTGTTTGCATGGTTGATGGGGTTATTAGGCAGAAATGTTTTTTTAATATGGCTGCAATTACTTGACCTAGTGACCTGACAATATTTTCTTTCTCTATGGAACCTCTTGGCTACTTTAATGGGGCTGATATTTTTTTTTCAATGGTAATGTACGGAAAAGTTGATTCTCCTCAAATGTATACTTTCATCAATATCCTACTCCTCAAGTGTCTTGCTTTCAATTGTGGCTATTGCTGGACATATAACTGTTGCCAATGGATGATGAAATTCACATGTCAGAGATAGTACCACAAAGAAATGTGTATTTTCTTCACGACCTTACAGAGAATTGTGTCTTTATTAAGTACCTTAAAGTTAAACAGAATTGTGTATTTCTTCATTCAATCCTACACAGAATTGTGCCTTTTCTTAAAGACCCTTCACAGAATTGTGTATTTCTTCATAGCCTGACACAGAATTGTGTCTTTTCTTAACAACCCTAGACAGTATTATGTAATTTCTTTAAGTCCCTAAACAGAATTGTGTATTTCTTCATAGCCTGACACAGAATTGTGTATTTCTTGATAGCCTGACACAGAATTGTGTCTTTTCTTAACAACCCTAGACAGTATTATGTAATTTCTTTAAGTCCCTAAACAGAATTGTGTATTTCTTCATAGCCTGACACAGAATTGTGTATTTCTTCATAGCCTGACACAGAATTGTGTATTTCTTAATGGCTTCACGCAGTCAGTGGTTTCATGAGAAATTAACCTAAATAGTCTACTAGCCCCAATAGTGATAACATATGTTCAAAATTCTACAGCCTTCAGGATACCTTAAACATCACTGAAACTGGCTTGGGCTAGTGGGCTAGTGCTAATCTGTACCCCTGTGGTTTGCCTGGTCTAGACTTGTCTACATTCAGGCCACTGTGATGCAGCTGTGAAGTTGATGACTGCAGCGTTATTTAACATCCACTCACTTGATGGCTCAAGAGAAGGTGCTTGTGCAGGGTTAGAAATTGGCACTAGTCCTGTAGTCCTTGCCAAACTGTCCAATAGTAAAGGTATCATAAGTGCTAGTAGAAATTTGACATTTTGAGAGTATTGCTCTATGTTATCATAATAAGGCCTAGGGGACAAGGAGTGTTAGTTTCCACTGCTGGAACTTGTGACTGAGCTTCATAACTTGTCATCTTCTAGAAATGTGACCCACCAGGAGAAAAGGGACCTTAGGGGTGCTAGGATTCAATTGTGCTATGATGTCATAAAGACGTTTGACGTCAACTTACTTCAGTGAAGATCGCCATATGTGATGTCATGTATCTCTGTTATAAATATGAATTGAAGCTTGTGAATTGTATTTTATTTTTCACACATAAGGTCCCTCATCTCATGGTTGATAAAAAAAGTGACATAACACTATAAATCTTTTTGCATTCAAGTTTTTATATTAATAGTTTTAGAGAAGTTTGCTAGCCATAAGCTATTTTATGAGCCAGTATAAAAATAAAAATAAATTTCTGTTTATTGGTAAGGATGTTGTTGAGGTCAGTCGGATTAGTGAACCAAAACAATTGTTAATCCTGTTCAATGATTGTTAAAAACTGTTAATTTATGTAGCTGTTACATGTACAGAGACTATGTTACATACATTTCATTATTGGTTATTTAAAAAGTTAATAGATACTTTAATTTTGAATCTTTTGGTTTATTTAACCCTTAAGATGTTGCCGCCAATAGCTGATGCAGGGGTAAACAATACTCACTCACTCACTCACTCACTCACTCACTCACTCACTCACTCACTCACTCACTCACTCACTCACTCACTCACTCACTCACTCACTCACTCACTCACTCACTCACTCTGAAAGATGGAGCTGTCATGGAAAGAGGAATACATGTGTGGTTTTTCAACTTCTGAAACCCAAACAGAAAAGGTCACCTCTGACTATGGACAGTCATGCTCTTTCAGACCACAGGTCCTGACATAGAATACGTGAAGGAAGAGTGTATTGCTCACGACTCCAGGGTGTCAGGTGGCCCAGTCGTCTGAGGTGTCACGGTTCACTGTGCAGAGTTGCGTTCTCTTGGAATGCCAGAAACCTATGCTCGTGTGTTCAAATCCCAGATTCGCATGACTATGTTTCTCGGTTTTTCAGGACCATACAGTTCCACGAAAGTGGTTGTGTCTTAGGCATGTTAGGACCAGCATCACATCTATTTTTCCTCCCAGACATACTCTTATATGATTTAAAGTATTCTGTTCAAAGTGGCCTTAAGTCAAATTCACTTGACTCTCTCTGCCTCCATCCCTCCCTCCAGAAAGAGCCATATTGAAATGAGTTGTCATATCGTGTGTGCATCGTGTGGGCCCCAAGTCAGCATTATTCATATGGATGCAACAGCTGGACTGAAGCCATTGTAGCATATTGTGTACAGGAACAAGGAACTAGAATTCACATGAATGCTGGGTGAATTGATTCATTAATTTTTAGTAATGAAGTAAGACTGTTTACTTTAGCAAGATAGAACTGCGTACAGGATCAGTTAACACCACCCATGGGTTTTCTAACACTATCTGTGTGACACAGCAAAACACCATCTATGAGTTATCCAATATTATCATTGAGTTATTTGACACCACCTATGGGTTTTCTAACACTGTCTATGCGACACAGCAAAACACCACCTATGAGTTATCAAATATTATCATTGAGTTATTTGACACCACCCATTGGCTATCTAACCCCATCTATGAGTTATCTAACACCACCTATGAGTTATTTGACTCCACCCATTGGCTATCTAACACCATCTATGTGTTATCTAACACCATCTATGAGTTTTTTGACACCACCTATGGGTTATCTAACACCACCAAAGGGTTTTCTAACACTGTCTGTGTGACACAGCAAAACACCATCTATGAGTTATCTAACACCATCTATGAGTTTTTTGACACCACCTATGGGTTATCTAACACCATCTATGAGTTATCCAATATTATCATTGAGTTATTTGACACCACCTATGGGTTTTCTAACACTGTTTATGTGACACAGCAAAACACCACCTATGAGTTATCCAATATTATCATTGAGTTATTTGACACCACCCATTGGCTATCTAACACCATCTATGATTTATCTAACACCATCTATGAGTTTTTTGACACCACCTATGGGTTATCTAACACCACCTATGGGTTATCTAACACCACCTATGGTTATCTGTCAGTACCATTATAAACTGCTTGCAAGTGTCCACCAAAGTGGAGAACACCTACGACCTTTATAAGTTTTCCTCTTGATAAAATACACCTGAAATACATTTTAGAAATCAAAAGGGCTTTAAACCTAAATCACTTACTCAGTATAGATTGTTTGGAGCCCAAACCCCTGAATAAATAAAAATAATGCTTACTTATGTAATCAAAGCATGCGTGGTCGTGAAGCATAAGCAAGCTATCTTGTTAGCTTCACCCAGATAACTATCTCTAGGCTTAATTACTGGAGGTTGGGATCACAGACAGTGAGGGCACACTGATGTTTATGTCTAATTAAATACCGATGTAATGTTTTGGGTAGTCATGAAACTGGGTTAAGAGTCCTTAATGAGCTAATTGGCTCACTGTAAAGGCTGCACAATCGATACGGACATGTTTCCTAAGTATTTCATAAGATCAATGAAATGCTTGGTGCTTGCAGCTTTAGGGCTGAGGGAATTGGTTTAAGGGTACTTGTGAAGTGTCGGGTTTTGATGGATTTAACAACAGGCATTTTTGTCAGGATTGAGGTTTTTGCAATTCAGCATAATAGTTGGAAAAGCTTTTGCGATGCAGCGAGAAAAGAAATATTCTGGAAATGCATTCTCCTTCTGATTTTTTTATTCCTTTACTGCTATTCAATAATTAGTCAAGTATTTTCTGTTGTATATATGTATAGAAATGAAAAAAAACCCAAAACTGTGTTTTAATTGCTCTAATGCAATGACAAGAAAGTCTCTCCTGGAAAACTATGAAAATAATGGTATATATGTGTCCCTGAGCAAGTGTGTGTATGGACATATTGTACTATTCCCAACAATGGTATGACAACAAGATTCACTGCATTCTGTATATATATATATATATATATATATATAAAAGGGGCGGTCGGATAGCCTAGTGGTTAAAGCGTTCGCTCGTCATGCCGAAGACTCAGTTTCAATTCCCAACATGGGTACAATGTGTGAAGCCCATTTCTGGTGTCCCCCGCCGTGATATTGCTGGACTATTGCTTAAAGCAAAGCAGTATTAAACCATACTCACTCACTTTATATATATAAACAAACCCCATAAACTCCCAACAATTTATTAACATCTAATTCTACATCTATTTTTTTGTGTATTAGTGATATAACTTTCCTGGCCATCTGCTGAATCTAGGACTTGTGTTTCCGTCCTGTTGAGTAATGCAAGGACATCGTGGGAAGGTACATGTACTTATGAAACAGCGATAGTTGTACCCTAATCAACACTAAAATTGCAGGTGAGGTGATATTAGGTTTAACGTCACATCCAAGATTATTGCATGCACGTGTGTGTGTGTGCTTGTACTAGTCCGGACTGATGCCGATTTATGGTGCAAGCCCACTGAGATACCATGCCGCAGTTTAACATGAATACCCCACTCATACACAGTATACTGACTCGAGCTAACGAGTCCTTGTTTTAGCCCCTTAATGTCGAGCGTCAGGCAGGGTCATAACCAGTACCGTCTTTTAACGGCTTTTGGTATGACGCGGCCGGGGATCGAACCCCAGTCCTTCCTCTCTCCGGGTAAAAATTAAGCAAAGGTAAATTTATATTCATTACAAATATGTACATGATGTAAGGCCACACTGTTTTTACTTGTGTTACAGATTTTTTACAAGAATATACCTGTTGGTAGTTGAGGGGAAAAGTAGAATTGGTTGATGCATGTCATCGTTTCCAAATTGTGTGGATTGACATCAATCACTGGATTGTCTGGTCCAGACTCGATTGTTTACGGACCGCAGACATAGCTGGAATATTGCAAAGTGAGGCTTTAAGCAACAAACAAACAAAACTGAAAACAGTGATTGTGTGACATTTCTTTTCTATGATTTATAGTATTAGTACTTTATTGGATGTGGAAACACTACCAAATAAGCTCCTTCCAACTGACACTTTTTTAATTCTGTTACCTGGTACTCTGGTATTGCTTGATTTTGGAATCACGAACAATGAATTTTACATACAACACTTGTTTTTCATTATTGTGCAAATGTTGATATATTTGGGGTGAATAAATAATTATGTATGGTTATCTTTGGTTGTGAGTATATACTGCATTGGTAGAGCAATTCTTTCTTCATATAATTGCAGTAGTGAAAGTATCCTTGATAGTCACATATTTTTGTCCTCAGGTAACGCCTTGATCAAGTCTGGCCAGGCTCAGATGCGTATTGGCAATGCGGAGAGAGAGTACGTCCAGTCGACAGTGAACAACTTCCTCACACCACTCAAGAACTTCCTGGAGGGCGACATGAAGACCATCATGGTAGGAGTTCTTGTGGAGATCTGTAGGAGCTCTGTACATGTTCTATAGATCTGTAGGATCTCTGAATATCTGTCAAACCTCTGTGGGAGTTGTGTAGATCTGTCTGAGATCCACTGGAGTCTGTAAGCACTCTTAGGGGCACGGGTGGCCCAGTTGTCTAAGGTGCCGCACTTTGCTGTGCATAGTTGTGTCCCTTGGACACGCCAGAACCCTATGATTGTGGGTTCGAATTCCTGTTCGCCCTGATTATGTTTCTGGGTTTGTCGGCACCATACCTGTGCTCGTGGGTTTCACCGAAGTGGTAAACATCTGAGCCCTGCATCACTTGGGGCTTTCCTCCCACATTAAGCTGACACGCCGTGATATAACTGGAATACTGTTAAAGCGGTTAACCCAACTCACACTCTCATTCACTGTAAGAGCTCTGTAGGTGTTCTGGTGATCTGTAGGATTCCTGTCTGAGATCTGCATGTCGAATTCTGCAAGGGATCCTTTGAGGTTCTGTAGATCTGTAGGATTCCTGTCTGAGATCGAGTTCTGCAAGGGATCCATTGAGGTTCTGGTGATCTGTAGGATTCCTGTCTGAGATCTGCATGTCGAGTTCTGCAAGGGATCCATTGAGGTTCTGGTGATCTGTAGGATTCCTGTCTGAGATCTGCATGTCGAGTTCTGCAAGGGATCCATTGAGGTTCTGGTAATCTGTAGGATTATTGTCTGAGATATGCATGTCGAGTTCTGCAAGGGATCCATTGACTTTCTGTAGATCTGTAGGATTGGAAAATGGAAAATGAACCAGTCTGAAATCCTGTATCATTTGATATAGCTGCTTCTGTATAGTTGTAATATTTCGCTGTCTATGACTTCTGTGCAAGTTTTACTCACTCACTGTGTATTTTATAGAAAGAGCGTAAGCTCCTGGAGAACAAGCGTCTTGACCTTGATGCATGCAAGAGTCGACTGAGGAAAGCCAAGTCTACCACGGCCCAGCAACAGGTGAGAGTATATCTGTCACATGACCAAGTCATGTGACATGTCACATGATGTATCAGGGAATGTTTCAATTGATGATTCCATGTTTTGACTTTGACAGAAAATGTATAATCCTGAAGATGTTGTCCATAAGGATTAGGGCAGGCCAGTTTTGTTATTTGTTTTATAGGTTTCTATCCCCTGAAGGAAATAAAACAATATCAGTGATTAAATTCATTACAGCATATTGCATGTTACCTTATTTTCGTGTTTTTAATACACATGTCTGGGGTATATTTTTGGGGGTAAAATTTGCTAGTGTTTTGCTTCCTGCTGGAATGGGAGAGCACGGACTTCGTCAAAATAAGACTTGTTTTCATTTATTTACTGACTAACCAAAATTGTTGAAACAAATGGAACAAATATATGTTTGTTTTCCCTGCATCCTTCACAACTGATACAGAAACTCAAGAAGTCAGAAAAAAGGAAACAAAAACAAACACTTTGATGCATCATGTGGCTAAATTCCTTTCAGTATTTATGCATCCATGTTGCTTGCTTCAATATATATGTGATTAATTGTGTCAGATCTTGGTAATAATAATACCGTATTTGACGCAATAAGCATCCAAGGCGCTCTCAAAATTAGAAATAGGGGGCTCTTATTAGAATATTATTTTGGTGAAGAAAACAGTGTTGAAAAATAAATTTCGTGGTTAAATAAATATGCGAATAAATCAGTCTTTTGTATATTGATCAATCGGAAGGGGTGCTAACTGGGATTGTTTCCTTGCCAATATATTAGCAAATATTGCCATGGGTGCTTATTACGTCGAATACGGTAGTTACATTTTTCAAACATATTGTTGTCTTTTCTGGAAGAGCATATTCCCAAGGGGAGATAATAGATTTTGTATGCACCGGAAATCTAATATATCTTCAATATAGCATGTTCAGCAGTATGCTATTAATGAACTAATGTGTCTGACATTGTCTCACTTGTAATGTGTTTAGCAGTAATAAATACTGTTTCATACTGTTGACAAGTGTATATTCTACAACATTGTTCAACATAGATTAGATTCTTTATATATGGTAATAAAAACTCTCTTTCTCTCTGTCTGGATCTCCTCTCTCCTTCATATTCATACAGAATTGTAAGCATGTGATATTGCTGAAATAGTCTGATATTTTATTGCTCTTCCAATGTCATTTATACATTCTACATTGTAACTTTTAACTCTCATTGAATTGATTATTTGATTTACAAGACTTCTCCTGAGGCTTCCTATGTAAGTTATCATCTAATTTGCATAAATTTGCATAATTTATGAATATGCAACAGTTCCAGTTAAATGCATGTCATTGTACATGTATGTGCTTCCACTGTTTCTTTCTTATGGAATTAAGATTTCTATTCTGGTGTAAAGATATTCCAATTCAGTTAAAACAAGAAAATACTATTGGGTATGGCGTATATACAAAAAGTAAATAGTTGCTGTATTTCATGCTTTTTTTTCTTGTTCCATTTTCATCATATTTCAATATTGTTCCTGATCTTGGAGACGGGAAAAGCTCAAATCTCTTAGTCATATCCGCAATACTGATAAAATCTGTGGACTCATGTCATTCTAGTTTTGTTTTTGACAAGCATAATTTTGTTTTTCAAAATCTTCATAATATTGTTTGAAAAGAAAAAGAAAATTATCCAGTGATAATTCTTGTCCTGAAATGGTGTTTAAGGTCAGTGGACTCAAAATTGGAATTATGTCTTCAACCATGTTAACAAAAAATGGAACACTATCCAGTTCCACACATTTATGTTTTGATTCCCTGCATTTGCTTTGATGCATTTGATAGTTCATGTAGGAGGGGGTTCAATGTAATCAAAATCAGATCTTTTGTTGATGCAATACCTTGTGTGTGAAGCTCTGAAAACACCTCCATAGGAGGTCACATCAGGTGAACTTTCAAATCAGCCAATCAGTGTTAAGATTTCTGAAAACACAGTTCAAGTCAAACTTATTTTGCTTTAAACAGTTCCTACTGTAATTGATAAAAGCTGTGCCATCATATTATTGTGTATATTTTAAACATCATTTCTGAGTGCCATATAGGCGCGGTCAGGTAGCCTAGTGGGTAAGCGTTCGCTCATCACGCCAAAGATCCGGATTCGATTCCCGACATGGGTACAATGTGTGAAGCTCATTTCTGGTGTCCCCCGCTGTGATATTGCTGGAATATTGCTAAAAGCGGCGTAAAACCACACTCACTCACTCTGAGTGCCATGGCAATGAAGGAATATTTGTGTTCTGTGTTAGTATTCTTTGGTAATGAAGCCGAATCATTTTAGAAAGCTGACATCTGATTGGCTCGAGAACCCATACGTACTATCAGATTAGGTGGTCAAAGTTCAGTGAGAGTTCACCTGATGTGACATGTGATGTGTGGAGGGTTGTCAGATTTTCACACCATCATGACTGAGGGGTTAAAGAGTTAAAGGTCTGATTTTGAGGTTGGAGAGTGATTCATATTGTGAGCTACCCCCTAATGTATAGGTGTGTTTGTGACATTGTCCCTTTTTTTCATGACCCTTAATCATCAAGTCATCAAATCGATGGGATGACATTCAGGGGGAACATCACTAAAAGTGACTCAAAACATTGCTAAAATCACTGAAGAAGATTCACATAGATGATATGGGCCCACTGATATTAGATGGTACATGTACTCAAATACATATGTCTTGTATAGTTGTTAGGAAAAGTTCAATTAAGAAGCCCCATGTCTCAAGTGTTTGTTAACTGATCCGGGGCACGTTTCACAAAGCAATCATACCGTAAGTCTATGTTAATGCATCGGAGCTACGAAAGCCTCTTTGTGAAACGGGGCCTTGTTGATTTAGAGACTGCTGTCATTTTTGAGAAGAAATCATGAAATTGAAACTGTTTTTCTTTTGCTAACAAGGCCAACCCGTATCAGTCGTTTGAGACTGAGGTTTGATAATTCTGAGATTCTCGTGTTTTGTGTTGTCATAGTTACAGCATGGATGCCCTACGGGGTATAACCCTGTAGTGTTTGCCACACGTTAAGTTAGTTCTCAATCGTAGCACTTTATTTTGTAACCTAGAGACACATGCATTTCATCCTAGTCAGAACATCTCAGTTCTTTGATTTGGCCAATTCAGTTTCTGTTTTGTTTTAGAGTTGCAAATACGCCAGGGCCTGTTCCACAAGGCGATCTTAGCTCTAGGATAACCGTAGCTCCTATACTTTAACATAGACTTACAAGTCATAGAGCTTTGTGGAACAGGGCCCAGTTTTGTAGGCAATCACAATGAGTGCATGTGACATGTAGTTGGAGGTAAAAATAGTCTATATTTTTGTTAATTAAAATCAAAATTTGATTTTGTAAATGAAAGTTGAGAAAAATGTAACCTGTGTGTATGTTGCTAACAACCTTATGCATGAAATTAATATGTTGACATTACAAAAACTAATAGATCTAACAGGTCTCAATTTTTTCTGAAACGAGAATTAGGTGGTCACATGGTGGCTCATGAATATCATACTCAGATGGTGACCAACATGATAGACAACCTCTAGGCAGTCACCATCATATAAAGATATATGATAAGATGCATTGTTGCTTTTGGTTTGTCCGGTGCTACCATCGGCGCCACAGCATCAAGTTCAGGCTTTGTGATTTGGCTGTTTGTGTGTCCTGTTGCCCTGGTGACATGAACTGTTGCTCATGATTTCAGCCTCTGGTTTACCGGATCCAGATTCAGTTATTTACAGAGCACAGACTGTAGCTGAAATATTGCTGACTGCAGCATAGAACAACCATCCTTCACTAGGCCTGTTTCCATGACAGCTGTAAATGCGATTAAACTCAGTTTCTCTTAATTTGGCACTTTGGTATACTTTATTCAGTGGAAGAACATTGAACATGCAGAACTTGCAGATCATTGGACAGTTCAGTTGATTTAAGATCATGTCAAGTTTGCCAGGTTTCCACACAATGAGGCTACCCTTGTAATGCACCAATAGCATGATAGTCGTCACTGTGTTAGTAGTATACAAATATATGTTTGTCAAGTTTCTGAGATACTAACAGCTATGTATTATCATGATTATTGTTGTGATGTTTGCCATGAAACATATAATGGTAAATATTTTCATATAAACAATTAGTTTTCAAATGAAGATCTACTTATGGTGTCTGCTTCATTAGCCTGTCAGTAATGGTTTTAAGATAATTCATCTATAAAGAATATGGCATTATGTCAGCTCTTGAACAAGTTTTAAAATGAAAATGATCACTAATTTAAGCATGAATAAGAAAGTTCCAACATTTCTGCCAATGGGATTCCAGGGTAATAGCACCCCTATATAGCATGCTTGTCATCAGGACCTGAAATGAGGATGGGGTGGTTACATTGTCAAACCTGTGTCAGTGTTGCCCTGTGGATACAATCACTGAAGTACCTGGGCCCCGTTCAACTAAGCGATCTTTGCGCTAAGACTATTGTAAGCCTATGTTAAAGTATGGGAGTTATGATCACCTTAGCGCTACTGTTTTAAGCCTACGTTAAAGTATGGGAGTTATGATCATCTTAGCGCTAAGACTAGTGTAAGCCTATGTTAGAGTATGGGAGTTATGATCATCTTAGCGCTACACCTATTGTAAGCCTATGTTAAAGTATAGGAGTTACGATCACCTTAGCTACGACTATTGTTGGCCTATGTTGAAGTATAGGAGTGACGATCACCTTAGCGCTACTACTATTGTAAGCCTATGTTAAAGTATGGGAGTTACGGTTATTACTTATATTAGCGCTATAAATATTGTCAGCCTTTGTCAAAGTATGGGAGTGACGATCACCTTTGCGCTACAACTATTATAAGCCTTTGTTAAAATATGGGAGTTACGATCACCTTAGCGCTACGACTATTGTTGGCCTATGTTGAAGTATGGGAGTGACGATCACCTTAGCGCTCAGATTGCTTTATGGAACTGGGCCCTGGTCCAGACCAGATTATTTTCTGGCTGGTGGGATGTAGCTGGAATGTTGCTGACTAGGTTTAGCATTTGCTAGCTAGTTCAACATGATCAAGATTAGAGATATATTTATGACTGCATGCCCTCTGTTCCTGCTCCTCAATGACTCCGACACCACACATCCCACCCCCTTTCCCTATGTCAGCTTCCTTAGGTGAAGGACTTGTACTGAAACTATGCTCGATGTCACAATATAATATTTCCTAATTTATTCATATACGAATTAGTTTTTAAAACTTTTTTTTTTATATACAAATATCTCTTTTTAAAAAAACCAATGATCCCTTAAAAGTATGGCATTCCAGGGGACATAGTGAAAATATGTTTTGGGGAATGACAAGTTGTCTCCCTTACCCGAATGATCGAGTTTGAAGTAAGTTAAACAAGTGAAATTTATTGTCACGAATCATAGGCATTATTAATATTTGTTTTACCTTATTTCACAAATTTTGATGGATCTGCAAGGCAAATGAGAGAACATGCTAACTGATTGAGATATGATCCTTGAAAATTTCACATTTGCCATGTTGAACTCAAATACCTCCTTGAACACAGATGTGCTTCTTTATTATGTTTAAAGATGGTCCGCTACATGTTATAACCACTCATCTGAAATTACTTTTTTCAACATTTATCATTTCTCTATTTTATATCCCTTATTCAATCAAGGCACTTTCCTGTCATTTAGATACATTTGTGGTTTTCAAATCTATCTGCTGAAATTATTTAAACTACATTGTTGGGGTTCCATGTTGGTGCCGTGAAGATCCGGGGTAGAATAGGTCTTCAGCAACCCATGCTTGCCGTAAAAGGCGACTATGCTTGTTGTAGGAGGCGACTAACAGGATCGGGTGGTCAGGCTTGCTGACGTGGTTGATGCATGTCATCTAATCCAAATTGCGTGGATCGATGCTCATGATGTCAATCACTGGATTGTCTGGTCTAGACTCAATTATTTACACACCGCTGTCATCTAGCTGGAATATTGCTGAGTGCAGTGTTAAACAACAAACCAAACCATGTTGGTGCAAGTCCCAGCCACCTATTCTTGTCACAGGGAGCTAAAATGCACTGGGTGGCCAAACTTAAACCGAGTTAGGAGAGTTTTCAAATGTTTTCCAGTGAATTTTGTTTTTCTCTTGCAAACTGATCAGTCTGATGATGTAAGTACGGAATTATTGGGATCCCAAAGCCTACATTTGTTCCCCTTATTTCATTGCTTCAAGACATCCTTATATTTTGTGAAGGGGTATTTTTTCTGTTTGCCAAATGACTTTCCTATTTTACCCATCATATATGATTATGTTTTTTTCAATCAACTATACCAATCAATTGGTAATACTGAGAACAGTCAATGTATGTTGGTTGATGCAACAGTTTGGACCCCAGCCAAGATGGCTAAGACAACAACTAATTTCAAAAACATTTTTTGATATTATTTTGTATGTGTTTTATTTATATTACTATTAGTTTATACCTCTCTGAATTGTCCAGAACACTGTCTTTGTTTGATTTGATAATGTTAAGTATTAGACAAGACACAGTTACATTGGCAGCTCAAGATGAGTTGTTACATCTGCATGGTGACTGTCCAGAATAACTTGTCAGCTGCTTGAAATTGGCAGGTCATGCATAGATGACATAGCAGACTGCTTCTATAACTGTCACCCCAGATTCCAGACAGGTGCCCACCCAGATTCACATAACCCCCTGATTGTCGTAGACCTAGTGAAAACTACTGAAATAAGGTTCAAAGCGGAAACATAAATTAATTAGTGATGACATATTTTTTTGAACGAAACCTGTTTAGTCAATGTTGGTGCCCCCGTTGTGAACAGCAACCTCAGTCCACTTTGGTCAAATGGGGATTCAAGACAACTGATCCCCAGTATCCTATTTATACGAGTATTTGCAATATTTTCACTTGCCCTATAAAATTTTATTCAGTTTTGTGTTCTCAGTTATTATTACTATTTTTTGTAATTAACCTTTGTGTTGCGGATATTTCCGACAGACAAGTCAAATAATTCAGTCACTACCATCTACATTCATCTTTGCCCATTCAAATTCTTTCAACCATGAACATTTTTTTACAGTCGTACTGGGTTTTTTTCGTTAAAAAAATCCATGTTTTGGCCTGTTGGTGATCAAATCATGTTTTTTCTCATCAGTCCCACCATTCCCGATTAATAACAGCCATTACCTTCATTCACTAGAATCAATAATGAGTTGCTTACAACAAAAATAATAAATGTAAGTGCCTCTCGTTAAAAATAGTTTCGACATCTGCTGCATAAAAGGACTTTTTGTTTATTTTTTCAACTGATAGTTGCCAAGTATGCCATCTATTTATGATATAAGCGACATCTAGTTTGTTATTATGCAGTATAAACGTACGAGAAATGAAAACATATACTAGTATTAGGTTCGAAATTATCCTGCATATTTGATTGAAAATGATAAGAAATGAATTGTTATGATTGAAAAGTTTCTTCACTTCTTTCTTGCCCTGCAAATGCTGCCACTCGTCAATACGAGCGGACGAGTTGATTTTTTTAGCCTTGTTGTAGTAAGATAGATCAGATAGTAGTAGGGATGCATCAGCATACATTCAAATTTCGAAGAACTTAAATTTCTGACCCAAAAGTTAACTATGGATAAAAAATATTTTAACTTTAATCTTTCATCTTTCATCATGAGCATGTGATGAAGTTGTCATTCTTTCTGAATTATGAGTCATGTCATCGCGTGACCTCCTCTTTTGGATAGTATCATACCGTGACTTGTCCCAGCCTAAGCACTCAGGTCAGGTGCAGAGACAGTTGATTGTGTGTGGGACATTGCTCATTGTGTGAACTACTGGTTTGTCTGGCCCAGACTTGATTACCTACAGGCCCATGTCCTGAAGCTGGAATATTGCTGACTGTGGCATTAAACAACATTCACTCATAAATTTTGGTCACATAAGGTAATAATTATTGCTTGAACTGCCTTGATGAATTCCTTTCATGTAGGGATGCTTATTTGATGACCCTGCTTTGGGAGCACTTTATTTGGGAAGTCCTGGGCCCCAGAAAGCCAACAGTTTTACATCAGTTCTGTCTTCTGATTTTATTTTATCCAGGCCCCACTTCCCCAAAGCAAGTTACGGCTCGGATCTTAAGCCAATCTTAAAGTGCAGAAGTTGCGAACACCTTGGCGCTAAGATTGCTTTGTGCAAGAGGAATGTGGGTCATTACACAAAGCATACTTAGTGCTATGACTGTCATATGGCCATATTGAAGCATATGAGTCACTACCGTCTTAGCATATGATAACTTGGTAGAATGGGCCCCCATAAAACGTGTAGTTAGAAAGGGAGAGAACTGTTGTAAATATTGCTGTCCGTCCCCAAAACTGAATAGTCACTCATTAACCCAATTTGACTGTTCACGTATATTTTTCCTCCAATTTTTCTCTCGGCCCCACTTGCATGGTCCTGATGGCCTGACGATCTCTGTCAAACAATTATCAATTCGGGCAAAACAACAATATATTCTTACTGACCATGCTTTTTGGGGTGCATTGAATGAATTTGCATTTGAATTAGTATGTTTCAACTAAGTATGTTTCAGTTTATTATATTTAGACTTAGTATGTTTCAACTTAGTATCTGTTTACTTTCAAATGGGATTTCTCCATCTCTAGGGACCTTGAAGATGAATTATGAGTAACACTAAATGCTTTTTTTTTAAAAAGGTAAAAGTGTGACAATGTTGTGGCCAGTATTGTACCTATTGTGTATGTTGTCTGCAGCTTACGAGCTTAATTTTCTTAATGTGTGACCTGGAATCCCCTTGGTAACCATGGTAACACATTGCCTCAAACTAATTGTCTCAGGCTATGATTTCTTTTTGCTCTCTGCCTAACCAGGATGATGTCATCGCCAAAGTAAGTGACAATGTCGCCTTGACATTCTTACTTTCTGTTCTGTTGTAGGGGACATGTCAAAAGTTCTCATGGCAGATTTCTTGGTGTGAGCAGTATAGTTTTATGATTTGATAAACATGATAAAGTTCAAACAGACGTGTTTCGAATCTTTTTACAGGTATGGAATAAACCTTCATGCAAATTCATGTCAATACAATAAGTTATTCAAAAGAAATTGTTAAATACATATTGAGACCAACCTTTGTGATGTTTGCTGTTTGAAACATCTTTGAAGCATTCCATGAACATTTTATGAACATTATATAAACATCTGACATATTCCACACAAAAGCAATATTTAAGACACTTGTGTTACACAAATGTAAAATCTCTTGAGACAGTCTTTACAGACTCAAGACATCTATAGAAAACTTTTTTTTCTTAAAGTTAGACAACGTAAGGCTTCTGAGAAACTCGTGAGACATTCCTGAAACATTCTTGAGATGTTGTGTAGACATAAGAAGTCATTTCAGTGTTGACGATGTATTGGCCAGGCTATGAGAACTTTTGTCTTGTCCTGTGTAGAGTATCATGCTTATTCTCCTTGTTGGTGTTTGATGTAGCAGATCATGAACAATGATCAATAATTATGTTATGATGTGCGTCACATGGGCATGCTTCTGATTCTGTTACCAAGGTAACATATATTTTTGATGATACCAAATCTTTTTCATTCTTTATATGATATTGCTTGTCCCATCCTAGCCAGGTGTCTGGTTTGGGTGTCATGTTTTACAATATTCTGTATATGCATAACCACAATATCCAGTCTGGCTATTGTAGGAAGACAAGAATGTTTTTTATATGTAATATCTCTCCTGCTTGGATCAACTTAACTGAAGGCAATTCTTCAGTTGCAAACTTTTCTAACTCAAATCTTCCAAGCTGTCACCAGAAGAATTACTCATAGTTAAATCAAGATACACCAAGGGGTCTATACAGGACCCTCCATCTATTTATTCTGACATTTCCGGAAACAGTTTATTTATTTCTGCTATTATAATCTTAGGCTCACCCTAAAGAGGCAACACAATTGTAATGTTTAAAAGAAAGCAATGTGTCTTTCAATAGCCACTGACCCTAAGAGTTATGGGAAGCTGTCTTAATCAAAGAACTGAAAGCATTATTGTTCATTATGTGCTATGAGTTTCTGGAAAACCCCATATTAGTGCAAAATGATTTCCCTTCAAAAATTATACAGCATGTGAGATAGCATGAATAATCATCTTTTTGTCATGTAACCTACATCCATAGAAATATATTGTTAAACAAGAACAAAATAATTTTGTTTTAATTGAAAGTTGTTCTCAATCAGGTATGTTTTGAATGAAATCTTGGTTTGTCAGCACCATATCCCTGCTCGTGGGTTTCACCATAGTGGTAAATGTCCAAGACCTGCATCGCTTCAGGCTTTCCTCCCACATTAAGCTGATATGTTGTGATATAACTGAATACTGTTCAAAGCAGTGTTTTTCCATGCTCACTCTGTGAAAGGGAAAAAGGAGAATGCTAATTGCCACTACAAACATGCTGACGCATGGACAAGGGTTTTGTGCTTATATGCTGCTCAGCCTTTGATAGGGATCTCTGAGTGTTCAAGCAGGGACTGAATGTTTCTGATTGCTGGGAGAAGTTGTCATACAAATAGCATTCAATATTGCCTTGGAACTGACTCATTTTCAGCATCATTACAAATAATGAGCAAATATATAACAGTCCCTTTAGCTGCTGATGTAAGTTTTGTGACAGTATGATATACCTTAGTATCCCTTTCAAAAGTTGAGTAGTATAATTGGTGAGGTAAACATTTTACTGTCTGCTGCTACAGCTTCATGGATGGAAATAAAATCTTAAATGTTACATTTCTGGGTTGGTCAGTATTCTCAGTATTCTATAGTAACGTTATATTTTTGTAATTCCTATATCTATATTTATCACAGATTACACTAAAGTGTCTCTTATGAAATTGATATATAAGCTATTTTCAGCTTTGATAATAAAGCTTAATGTTGGCTGATATTTCTGTAAAACTGATGTGCTGACCAACATCATTGTGAGCGTATGTAAACGGGATCAGTCATTACATGTCAACAACAATATCTCATTTTGATAAATCATACAATTCAATTTCTGATGTAGCAAGTAATTCGGGCCTGTTATTCGGCTTTTATGAACATCTGCTAATGTGACAATTGCCTGGGTTAGTTTTCGTACTCTTGATTTTAGCTTACGGTTATATTAATTTATATCATTCATAAATAATCAACATGTGATATGAATTTGTCTAATATTAAAATGTAACCCCCAGGTGAGCAACATAAACTGTAGGTTTATTTTATGTATTCCCTGCTATCATGCACCTTATTGTATCTCAGCAAGAGAAGCATGACAAGTCTATCAGGCCCTGTCCATTCTTTTTCTTGAATACTCCTGAATTGTGATGTGTTAGTTGTTGATGGTCAAAGGGAGACAACTCTGAAGCTCCTATACAGAGTCTTGCCAAGCTGAACTTCATGTCTCTATGTGGTAGCATAGGAGGATAACTGATTGATACTAAGGTGGAGGGGGTGGGGGTTCAGAAGAATAATCTGTTCCAAAAAGTCCTGGAATTGTCTTTGTCATATTTAAGAAAACAGAATATTAACATTCACTGGACAGCTGAAAAAATAATGTATTTTGAGTATATAGGCTCCTTATCTTAAAGAGAAAATATATATCTCATGGAGCTAAACAAAAGTTCCAGCCACCCCCTCCACAGTATAAAATGCTTCAGTCCCTAATGTCCTGATATGATGTGGGATGACTGTAACTTGAATAGTTCCTCATCTTCAGCCCACTTTGTCCGTGCCTTGGTACATGAAAGACTGGCTACAGCTGCTCTCTTTCTGTCCAGTATCTAAAATCCTGTCTTATCTGTTTCTTTCATTGTCTACTTTTTGACTGTCCAACAATACATTGATTATAATCTGTGGTCCTTGTTCCCATATTCTCATCCCTGTTTTACAAAGTGATCGTTGTGCTATGGGCGATTCCCATACCATGCCATAGACTTACAACAGTCTCAGTGCTAAGATTGTTTTGTGAAACCGTCCTGGGCCCTGGTCCACAAAGCGATCTTAGCGCTATGACTATCATAAGCCTATGTTAAAGTATGGGATCATCTTAGCGCTAAGATTGCTTTGTGCAATGGGCCCCTTGCCCTTCCTGGTCCGAGTATCATTTGGACTCCTACTGTGTCTATCTTTGGGAGTTCACACTAAGAACCCTTTCAGCCTGTGTCCATGTGAGTAATCAACGGACAGTTGACCGACCTTGGTGTAGTGGTAGCTGACCGACGTTTCTGTGTGTTTCAGGCGGAGGCTGACCTGCGTGTGGCCCAGTCCGAGTTCGACAGGCAAGCAGAGATCACAAAGATTCTTCTTGAGGGAGTCAACAGCACCCATGTAAGTGAATAATATATGAATATTTGTTTTGTGCCACATCCATCCCCCCAAAGCTACACAATTATTGGTCAATGGATCAGAGTGCACTCAAATAACATTCTCAGCTCCCTGGGGAGTATACAACCCTAGCTGCCATTAGGCTCCAGATGGTTTAGTGTTGTCCAGCCTCCTACTACCCACCCACCTATACACTGCTGAAGACCGCTGTGATATGGCAGGGTCCCTGGATTAGCAGTTATTTATCCAGTTGGGTCTTTAGGGAGCTGGTCATAAGGTCAGAACCAGCCTGACGTTAGTTCAGTTTGTCTTGAAATTTTCTTTGAAATGTTGGGGATGGGGAAAACTAATTTATGCACCTGAATAGTTCTATGCCTTTGGTAACCCCATACCTGAACATAGACATGCATTCATCTTACTGCTAAGATCACTTTGTGGAACTGGGTTCAGGGCAAATTCCACAAAGCGATCTTAGCGCTGCATCTGTTGAGGTCCAGGGCCCTGCCCATTTGCAAAGCAATGTTACTGCTAAGACTGTTTTATGTCATTGTTAATGTATGGGATTAGGAGCTAGATCGTCTTAAGAGTTTAGATCACCTTTTGGAGTAGAGCCCTTGGCAAAAGCATGCCCTATGATGGTCTAACCAGTACATTTTTGCCTCATCAACTGTTTCTTCGTGTGTGCAGGCCCATCACCTCCGCTGTCTGAACGACTTCATCGAGGCCCAGGGCAACTTCTACGCCCAGTGCTCCCAGTACATCAGGGACCTCCAGAGTCAGCTGGGGAGGTAGGTGTCACACAGCTTCCATCCTGGCTTCCCTGCTTGGGGGTGGGGCTCGTAGGGGTGGGGCAGGTTGCAGTCAAGCACCCTCTGTGTTGTTGCTAGTGCACAGACAAGCCTACTGTCTTGCTCATGTGGTTTCTATGGAACATTGAGATGATCGGGGCAGTAGCAGGGGGAATATTATATCAGTTTGAAACTCTGGCAAAACCAATGGGACAAAAGAATCCCTTTGTTCTTTGTCTTGATCTATTAGAAGGCAAAAATATAAATGGCTTTTGATGAAGACAAGTCCAGATTTGTATGACCTGACAATCATAGCAGAAGTTAACTGAAGATGACATGATAGCTCTCTAACAATCAAGCTTTGACATTTTGGGGCAGTCAGACCACCCATGTGAGAAGAAGACAGACATGTCAGAGCACACAGAGCTTACAGTGGGGCTGCACATGCACAGATGCACATTAGTAGTCACCTGAAACAGCATCTCAAGCAGAATGTGCAAGAATACCCAGTAGACTATACCTATGGGAGTGAATATATATTTAATCAGTCTGCAAGTTTAGCCGCTAGCCTGAAGCCCAAATCTAGTAACAATCTGTACGGTCTAGTAATGTCAGGTAGACTCCAATGTGTTAGACTCTGACTGTAAATACCCAAGAAAAGATATAAATACCCAAGGAGAGGGGTACCATGTGACTCCAATGGCTCCAAAGCTGTAGCACTGAGACAGTAGGCTTGTGTGTGATAAGGAGAGGACTGTAGAAACTGTACTTGGGTGCTTTGTGTCAAGGTAAGTGGGAAAATGTACAGAGCTCTATAAAGTTCCTCTCTTGCAGAACATGATAAGGATCAAGGGAGACAAACAATATGACCTACTTTTATTTATTATTATTTGGTTTACAGATCTGCAGACTCTAAAAATCAGGAACGTGGAATCAAAATAATGTTTGAGTGTTTTTTAGTTTTGTAACTGCCAGGTCTGACCTAGATAAATGATACATGCTCTCTTACCTTTAAATATTCTTTGAAATACTATATACGGTAGCTTCACCAGGACCATGTTTGTTTTTTATTGCAGTAAAAATGCTTGTTAATATTTTATACCCCTGTCACAGTTCACAATTCTGGGACAATTATCTGTAAACCAACTAATAACAAATAAAGTTGTAAGTCAGGTCATAGCTTCCCTAAACTGTAACCATGGTAACATGTCTGGTTGTTGGTGGTGTGGGGAGGATGATCTGGATGGTGTGTCGTGTGATGTGCACACTTCTTAACACTATCATACATGTGCTGGTTTTATGAAAAAGGTTTCTGATTTGGATAATTCCGATTTTTACCTTTCAGGATGAATTCCATGCCCTCTTTTCTAGGTGTTAGCTGTAGGGTAGATTCCATGTGTCTGCTTCCTTTTCTGAAATCTTGTATCAAATAGCAGGGGAAAAGGTAGTTATGAAGATAATGATGGGGAAGTAGGTAGTAGCGCCACAAGGCTTTCAGAAAATGGCAACTGGGCTTTTTTTCTCCTCAACAAATGTTCGATCAATATTGGATGGAAACAAAAATGCTGCTAACTTACTGATTCAGTATTAGGCAATAAACACTCACTCACTTGCCATTTCATAGGCGGCGACTAACAGGATCAGATGGTCAGGCCCGCTGACATGGTTGATACATGTCATCGAATCCCAATTGTGTAGAACGATGCGCATGATGTCAATCACTGGATTGTCTGTTCCAGACTCGATTATTTACAGACCACTGTCATATGGCTGGAATATTGCTGAGTGCGGTGTTTAAGAACAAACAAACAAACAAAACACTTGCCATTTAAAGAAACATTTCAAGCAGCACCTATCACATTACAGAACATCACTTAAAAAATATGCGTTTTTTTCAATTATCGTCAACCAGCTATATTTGAAAGAAAGTCTTACCAACAAAATATTTAGAAAAATAGGATTATATTTGTCTCAGAAAGCAAAAGAGTTACATCAAGTTTTAGAACGCTCAAGATCTGTGAACATGACACAAAGTGATGTGTTAGGGTATGTGGTGCACCAAGCAATGCACTGCTAACCACTCACCAATAATGTACTCATTTCTGTTACCCGATGGACACCCAGCCTGTGCTGCACTGGCCTATATGTGACTGTACATGTTCTGCCCATGCCTTTGTTTTCAGTGTGTCAGCAGCCACCCCTCCTAGTGGTGATATGGAGTAAGCAGAGCCAACTTACATCTTTGCATTTGTGTTATTGCCAACTTATTGGTAGGAGTGCATCAGTCAGTTAACGTGGACAGCTTCGAGCACACAGAGAACATCCTTCAAGGGCGTGATTATCGCAACAGAAATTTCTTTCACTCTATATGTTTTCCTGAGCTGCTGTGATTCAAAATAGATGATCTCTAATATGAATACCTAGGTGAATTACCTTTCTTTTTAATACATGTGAATATTAAGAGTGTTTGAATTGTTGAGGTTGGTGATATTGAGCCATTGAAGGACTTCTCTGATATCAGTGCTCCTATGCTAATTAATTTTTACTTGTTTTTTTTCTCAGTGTTAAGAGGTCTGAACAAGGGCCCAGCGTCTGCTTGCTTGTGTTGTCCTAGATTAGAAACCTGCCTTGTCATCTTGCATAGTGGGTTGGATTTCTGATGACATGTGTTCCAGAATGCTTCAAAATTCTGTAGAATTTGTAACCTGAATTTCAGGAACAATACTTTATCAGTCTGGAAACATCTTAACTTGTATTTAAGGAGCTATACAATGTATACAGTCTAAGACTTTAGGCACCAGCCCGAAGCCCCAGTTTTGTAAGGTGCTGTTTGGTCTAGTAAGCTCAGCTAATAAACATCTGTATGATAAAACTAAACGTACTAAGAATGATGCTAAGAACGAACCTCAGACTAGGAGACACATAACTTTTTGGCACAGACTGCATATACTTCACAAATCTTTCGGGGTGGTAACTTGCATTTAAGAAACTCTACTTCATCAATCTGAAGGAGTCTGAGCTGCATTTCGGAAACTATACTTCATCAGTATGAACTACGCTTACAAGTTCCAAGCACTGAAAAGTGAATTTTTTTGTGTGAAACTTGGTAAAACTGTCCAATAATGTTCTGTGAAATCTGGTCAACCACAGGTTTGCCTGGCCCAGACTAAGCTATTGCCAGATCTCAGGAATAACTTTCTTCTGGAAAAATCAGCTAACATCTGGAAAAGATATCCAGCCATCAGCATCAATAATTTAATATGGGGCTGCTAGTCTTGACTATTAATGCCTATTTGATGGTGCTAACCCACTGAGATAACATGTTTAAATTGTACACCCCACTCAGACACAGTACACTGACTCTGAGCTGACGAATATTTTATTATTTCCTTACTGCCAAGCCCCAGGCAGGGTAACAACAAGTACCTTCTTTTAGGTCTTTTGGTATGATGCAGCTGGGGATCGCACGATCAACTTTCCACTCTATGGGCAGACACACTGTCAACAAGTCCACGGAGGTGGCCTTGAGGCCCAAAGTAACATGTTGTAGTTTGAGCATGAAGATATCTGGAACATTTGTCTTTGTCAGACTTATCATAATGTCATTTTCATTTGACTGTCAGAGAGAAATTTTCAAGAGTCAAAAATAATTGTAACAGAAAATATCTATATATTCTATGTTATAATGAAATGTCACATTGTTGGAAAAATACATGAAATTTCCTTCTGACAACAACTCCTCCATCAAGATGAACTATTATTTTTGTAGAATATATTACATTATCTACATCATTATTGCACCTTTATTTAATGTCCAAGTTTCTTTTCTGGTGTAGTATAATTTTCTTTATTTGTAGAAATAGTTAGAACCAGAGGCACAAAAAAGGTGGATAACTCTTCCCTGTAGAGGCACTGCAGTTGTCTCCCTTTGAATTGTACAGTTTCTGCACATAGATGCATAAATTGCAGTTTTAGATCACACTGCTTAATTTCCCTGTAGAAAATAATGTCTGCCTTACTAACATTGGCCCAATTTGTTAAAAAAACTCAGTTTTTTTAATGATTGAATGTGTCATTCATTTTAAAAGATATATAGTGAATGGAAGTTTCAGTGCACGTATTGTTTCTGATTCTCAGCATCTTGGATACCTCTGAAAAACAACACAAAATGACAGTCAAATTTGAATTTATTGATGTTTCAGAGAAATTATGTAATTAATACATGAAGACATCCAATTTGGTCATTTTCTATTGTACCCTTTTTCAACTTAAAATAATATTTCCAAATTTATTTTTTTTACAATCAGAATTCTGGTTTACCTTTGACAACATTGGCACACTTACCCTTCTGTAGCTTATCAACCTGCATAACTTGCTCATTACGTTCCAACTGCTAGTCCTCTAAGCAACACCACCCATGCTTCTTTGATAAGGGGATCAGGGACGTGAAGGTATAGCAAGCTGATTGCACTCAACTGCATTGATTCCTAATTTGCATGGAAGTTTCCAAAGAAAACTCTAAACAGGTTGAAATCCTGAAGAAATCTAAAGTGCTGGTACTGTACAAATTGACCACAGCAAGTCATTGTAGTTCGACATTTTCTGTCAAACTGTTGAAAATCAGAATATGGTTTTCTCTTTGGCATTCTTGACATCTTAGAAATTTGTAGAATGCAAGTCCATTTTAAAGCATGTGGATTCAAAAGATGGCACTAGGATATTTGCCTTAATCTTCTTTAGAAGTTTTGAAACAAGTGTATAGAATGCAAGAAAGTCCATTTCAAGCATCTGGATTCAAAAGATGGCTCTTGGATATTTGCCTTAATCCTCTTTAGAAGTTTTGAACCAACTGTGGAAAGCAAGAAAATCCATTTAAAAGATCGGATTCAAAAGATGGTACTGGGGTATTTGCCTTACTTTCCTTTAGAAGTTTTGTAACTGTCAGTTGACTGTCACTTGGAAAAAGTAAAGAATTCTGATTTGTGAAGAGTGTGGCTGTCCTGACATAAGACAAAGCATTGGTGTTAATTTTACATTCACAGAGGCATAGTCAGTTTGTTTCGTATGTTCTGCATTTGAAGTAGTTAGGGACACACTTCTGACAAACTGCATCCCTTCATTCATTCTACACCAAATTAGTTTCTACCACAATGCTATCTTTAGGTCCTTTCACTGCACAGTTTATGTTTCTTTAGTGCATTCCTTAACACCAAATTTATATTTCTCCAAATTGAATGACACACCCAATCCAACAAAATTCATCTTGTTTAACATGCGGAAATCACAACGAAACCATCAGTCATCGTCCATCTTCCTGGGACTGCGAAGCATTCATCAGCCTGTCTCTGGTCTGCTTGTTATGTTTGGTTTTGTCTATCTTTCAGTTATTCTGTTGGGTCAGCCACAAGCATGGGTGGTGGGGCGCCCTCTAATATGCATTCCTCCAGTGTCCCAAATTCCAACAGCCCCTTGATGCCCTCTGCACCCCCTGCAATACAAGTCACAGCACCCACTCCAACTGAGAAAAAACAGGCCCGAGTATTATATGACTACGACGCGGCAGATAGTACTGAGTTGTCATTATTGGCCGATGAGGTATGACTGTGTGTTGGATAAGTTTCTTGTTTGGGTTATCTCCTCTTGACAGAGTGAATGGGCTTGTGAGAGAACATTCATATGAGAAAGAGTTATGGCTGATAATCTTGAAAGAAAACATCTACGGAACAGGTTGAGACAAACAATCTTCTCCATTATGTGGATGAGAACCTTTAAATATTTTAGTGACACATTTTTAGAGAAAAAGTATCACAAACATTGATAGGATCTGTGCAGGTTACGTTAGCCAGAAGTTGAACAGCCAAACCTAGCAGCAACTTAGAACTTGGCCAACAATGTTTGCAAAGTGCATTCCCCAACTGGGACACTGTACCCTCAACATTGTTCTTTGGCTTGATCTTCATCTTGGGCAATGAGTAAGCGCGCTTTGTGTGAAGGGGTGGAGGATGTACATTCATTTCTTCATCACCTGTACAAGAGCAAGTTCTTCCCTAGTTTCATTTGGCAGGTCATTGTGTATTACTTTAGGAGAGATGTTCTTCACACTATAATCTTATTTGTTTGTTTTGAATATGATTAAATATAGTTTTGAAAGATAATGAAAGCAGTAACAGGCAATGTTAAATACAGATTTTCACTTGATGTTGTGTATCAGGAGACAATAATTTGTGGATTTAACATCAGTCTTGAGTGTTGAGTGCAAACACAAAGGGGTGCAGCAGTCTAAGGCTCCACAATTCAAAAATGTAACATTACCTTTCAAGGGGAGATAACTCTTCATGGTTCAGTATCATTTCTAAGTATGTTTAAATGTTCAACTTTCTTGGAATTCATGAATTGCTTTCTTGTCAAATGTTTGCTTTCGTGAGTATATATTCCACCTTTTCAGTGAATATTCCAATGTGAATTGCAGATACATAATACAATCTGATCATAGATGTAAATACAAATCACAAGTGAAATAATACAATGTGTACATGAAAGTTTCAGTGTGTTGATCACCTGTTGTTATTGATATTTATCTAGCAGCTGTTCATTTATGTCAATTTATTTTGTCATTTTCTGTTTCTCAGTGGTTAGTAAATGTTGTATTGGTGTTTCTGTGGTTGTTGCCTTCATTGATATTGTATTTTCCTTCCAGGCTTAGAGATAGGGACTGGTCACATATGTAAGGGGATTTACCTAACACTATCAATGAGGGGGAGGGCACTCTTGAAATTTTTAGAAGCTTATAAAAAATCTCTGAAACATTACTCTACCCTACAATAATTTACCAGTCCCTTCCTAACTATGATGGAATATGAAATTATTTGCAAAATCATAAAATCTTAAGAAATTATTTTCATATGTAGAAACACAAAATCATTTATATACATGTTATATACATACTGTCTTTTTAATGATAGGAATGCTTCAATAGAAACTGGTATATCACTTACACAAATTGTGTATGCCAAGTAAGGTTTGATACTTTTATTTATTACCTGCCGAAGTATTGTAACAATTGTTATATTTGGGATAACACTTTCTTAGTAAAGTACAGATTCTCGTACTTTTTTGGGTTGAGTCCCGTCCGGGATTTAAACCCACACTGCCAGAGTGAGGCTCCTAATTGCCAGCCCACAAAGTCGAAGTATTGTCTCTCTGGGTCAGAATTGGTCCCCAGCAACCTATACTGGTTGTAAGAGGCAACTTCATGGATGGGGTGGTCAGACTTGGTGGCTTGATTGATGGCGTGTCATCATACCCAATGGTGTGGATAGTTGCTCATAATATCAATCAATGAATTGTCTGGTCCAGACAAGATTATTTCAGGCTACCATCATGTTGCTGGAATATTGCTGAGTGCGGCCTTAAATAGTTATAATATCAAAACAATATTTTGCTGTTCATGTATTGACTTAAAGTAATCATTGTGATCTTATATGCACCATGTGTAAATACTCAAATATTCTCATTAGATTTAAAGAGAATAGTGTCAATATGTATTATTTGCCTGAAGAACCTTTTTGGGACATAGCTGGAATGTATTGCAGAGTGCTGCATAAACAATAAACAAAACATTTCAGAAGAGAATAGTGTCAAGTGTGGATCACTGTGCCCAACAGTGTGCTCACATTATTGACCACTGGTTTGTTTGACAAGCTTCTGTGATGTATCTGTTACATTATGGAGACTGACTGGTTAAAGATGATTATAGATATGATTATACACATAGGAATGTCATGGGAGACATACCAATAAGTGAAACCCACGGTCATTCCAGGTTAGAATACGCCCCAAGCAACCTCTGCTTGTCGTATGAGGTGACTAATTGGATCAGGTGGTCCCTTGGCTGATTGCATGTCAGTGGTCACTGCTCATAATATCAGTCACTGGATTGCCTGCTGACATAATAGTGGAATATTGATAAGTGTGACCGTAAATAACTAACACACACATATACACACACTCTTAAAATAGCAGGAGCATTCTAATGTTAATAAGGCTTATGAGAAACATCAATATTTATTCTGTTATCAAGGAAGTACCACAACTGTTCCTAATCAATCCTACGTGTTTAATGATTACTGACCTTTTCTTGTCCCACTTGCAGCTAATTATGGTGTACAAAGTTGCCGGTCTTGACGATGATTGGCTGATGGCTGAGCGGGGTTCTCAACGAGGGAAGGTGCCTGTCACATACCTGGAGGTGTTGGAGTGATGAGGCCACACACATCTACCTTCATCTGTATTTAGATAATGATCTTAGTCTTACTACTTACCAGGGTTACCATGGTTACGTGCTAGTAACAAGGATCCTTAGTGTTACCATGGTTTGTTTCTAGAAACAATGGTCGTTCGTGCTACCATGGTTACATCTAGTGTAATGGATCCTTAGTATTACTGTGGTTACTTCTAGTAACAAGGATTCTTAGTGTTTCCATGGTTACTTCTAGTAACAAGGATCCTTAGTGTTTCCATGGTTACTTCTTGTCACAAGGATCCTTAGTGTTTCCATGGTTACATTCTAGTGGTAAGGATACCTAATGCTACCATGGTTTCTATCCAAACATGGCTACTAAGGCTGATTTAGTCACACTTGGAATTAGTTGGAATAGACAGTCCTCTTGTGCAATTGTTTTTCTTGAAATACTCAGTGAGAGTGCTTGTCCTCACACTGAAGCTTGGTCTGGCCTCCAAAACTGATGATCTGTCTGTTGATGGCTCTATGCATTGAAACGTTTTCCTGTCAAGGGGCCTCTCATTCTTCACGGGATTGCAAAGTCCCGTTAAAGATACTTGCACATTCACAAAGTACATCTTAATAGTGAGTTTTCACCATATAGAAAATACAGTTTTCTCAGTTGAAGGATCTTTGATTCCTCTGCTTGTGAACATCAATGTCTGTAATGATGTATTTCAGATTGAACAGTTAATAATTTAGCTCACTCCTCTTGTCTCATGGTAGAAAGCCCAGAAGGGCTAGTTTCAGTTAAGATCAAGAGCCCTATGTTTAATACAAGGTTGCCAGGTGTGTTGGGGATTCAAACACTTGCTGATTAAAGGTTTAAATTGTTCTATAGTCTCAAGTGGTCGTTCACACTGAAGTCTTTCCAATTAAACACATTTCTACATTTTCACATACAAGTCAGTAAAGTAAAAATTCATAATTAAATGTTTCCATTCCATAAGTATCATGTGATAATATTTAAGTTGTTCTTTGTTTTTCTGAATCTGGATAACCACATGAACACTATTGTTGAGAAATGGTTGTCTGTTTGAGTTAAGTATGTCTATTATTTTGCTTTAATGTCTAAAATTATTGATCCCTTAGTAGCCAATGATATGAATTAAGGATAAACTACAACCATGGGCTGGTGTACATAGTACTTACATATATATGTTTTATGTTTCTATATTTTCTGCTATGCAAAACCTGATAGTCTTCACTGAGGCAAATCAAGACAAGACATATGCATACAAGTATATACCTACCATGTCAATCTTGATTTCCAGCTATTAAGGCCATGAAAAGTTTGAAATATAGGTTTCTCATTAAAACATGCCATTTGAACAATTTGTGTATTTCACTACTTGTGGTTTCAGTAAATTTGTTATCAATTTCAGATTGTCCAGAATTTAATGTAAGAGTTATCTTTTTTGTGCCTAGATTATGTAGATTTTTTACGTACTGAGAATAAAAAAGAAAATGTCTGATGACTGGCTGTTTTGGAAATATGCATTTGATTAGAAACATTCTTTTTAATTTTACATGGCCAAATGCTTCACTTCAGAGGTAAAATGTACAGACCTCTTTGAAATATCTCTTCTGCAGAACATGATACGGATCAAAGACCTTGGAGGTCTAAGGTGTTTTCCTTGAAATAGTTAAATTTTCTCAATATTTTAGTAATGTTCTTTTGCAGTGGTGATATAGAGTTTTAGTAGCAGAGAGGTAGTTAATATGTGGATAAATTTATTCATTGTAGATATACATGAATCCTATTGTCACTTGAGAGAACCCTATTGTCACGTGAGAGAACCCTATTGTCACGTATTGTGAGCACATATGTATTGCTATGTGTAAGACTCACATCTATGATGGATCCCTGGCATCTTTGTAGATATTACTCTAGATGGCCACAAACAATGAAGAGGTTTTAGATGAATACAACTTTCAAAGTAATAAAAAGAGGTGACGGTTGGGCCAGTCGCCAAAGGCGCCCCAGTTCGCTGGGCCTTGGCCCTGATGCCCTGATTGCACCAAAGTGGTTAACACTATTAGCTCCAAGTAACAATACCAGTAGGTGCCTAAGAGACCTGATAGTGAAGTGGAAACAAGACAGAACCAGCATTTCTCAATGACATTAACATGATGTCTTAGCTAAATGACATCATCTCAGCATGACCTTGACACTGGGATAATTAATTTCTGGCACAAAATAGACATCTGCCTCAGACCCACAATAGACCTGAGGCCTACATATATATATATATATATGTATATATGCATGTTCCCATTGATAGTTTCTCAACCAACCTTTGTACATCATAACTGCCAAACTTGCCTTCTTTCAAGCACTGTAAGAAATAACATGTAATCCGTGTTCAAATAAAGATGGGAAGCCCAAGGGTCCTTGTCATGACTTTAATGTGAAGATTTAGGGGCTCCCTAGATTCAAAAGCAGCGCACCTCAAGGACCCAAGGACTCCCCTTAACTTCAAACACTGTAATGCCAAATGATGTATGCTGTATCTGTGTCTATTTATTGACTCCTACTCTCTGGCTGGTTGGGTGTAAATTCAAGTCAGCATTCCATTAACTTTGCATTTGTCCTCCCTGACTGTCGGAATCACTAGAATTTTGATGACTTGGAAATGGTTCTTCAGATGCTTGAAACTCCTGAAAACTGTTTTTTTGCTGGATTTGTTAACTCAACTTCATGGCACAATTGATCCCCACGCACATGACTTTTCACCTGGCTGCACTTGTGTAACAATAGACCCTTAGCAGAAATAGTTCACCTCCAGTGAGCACAAACTGACGTGTTGCTGATTGTTGATCCATAAACCACATTGAGATTCCTAAGGAAACAACTTTCTCCCTGTGTATCCACATTGTTCAGCTTTGTGTTTTGTGAAAGGAACAGTCAATGATGTTTGTTGCCTTGAAGCAGGTGGAGAAAGTGCTGTTATAAGTTTGAAGGAAATGAGTACACTGGTTGCCCCAATACAATCTCACATCACCATGACAGTTCTCTCTGCAAAGTTTGTAAATATTTGTAAAGTATTTTCTCCACCATTAGTTAACAGAAGTTTAGAGCCTCTGCTGAGTCTAGATTGTACTATATTGTAGAATTGACACGTGATACGACTACACATCAAGGCTTAAACTAGATTAACATGTCAAATAAAAGATTGTTCCTGAGAACATACATAAACATTATTAAAGGGAAACCAAGAAATTGTTCAATCCAAGCTCCAATGTGTAACTGGTCAGGTGACTAGTAGCACAACTACAGATATATACTGAGCAAAACATGTTGGGGATATAAGGTCACTGCATATAAGTTCCTTGACATTGCAAAGAAAGGTGATGTTTTAGTTGTAGTCGTTTTACCTGTGTTTATAGTGAGTTTGCTGTAAAGAAAACACATGTTCATATTTACGAAAACAATCCTGATTTTGCTACAGATACATATTAAACATATTCAAGAATAGAGCAGATTTTGATTTTATTGCTAGACGAAGCATTCCCTCAACCACTCACATTTCACTTGAAAAATATCTAATGAAGGTGTTTTATTGCAAAAATGAGAATTAAGGAAAGTTCCCTTGTTCATTCAGAGTAAGCCTTGATTGTTGTCATCACAATTTAGAAGTATGCAGTGCCAGTATGTTGACCATTGTGCATGCTGGGATTGCAGCACATGTTGATCAATGTGCATGCTGGGATTGCAGCACATGTTGATCAATGTGCATGCTGGGATTGCAGCACATGTTGATCAATGTGCATGCTGGGATTGCAGCACATGTTGATCGGTGTGCATGCTGGGATTGCAGCACATGTTGATCAGTGTGCATGCTGGGATTGCAGCACATGTTGATCAGTGTGCATGCTAGGATTGCAGCACATGTTGATCGATGTGCATGCTAGGATTGCAGCACATGTTGATCAGTGTGCATGCTGGGATTGCAGCACATGTTGATCAGTGTGCATGCTGGGATTGCAGCACATGTTGATCAGTGTGCATGCTAGGATTGCAGCACATTTTGATCAGTGTGCATGCTGGGATTGAAGCACATGTTGATCAGTGTGCATGCTAGCATTGCAGCTCATGTTGATCAGTGTGCATGCTGGGATTGCAGCACATGTTGATCAGTGTGCATGCTAGGATTACAGCACATGTTGAGTGTTGTTGTGTATGCTTGCATTGTACATGTTGTAGGATGGAAGGACATGTGAGTGTTATGCATGCTGGTATCACAGTACCTATTGTCCCTTCCATAGTACTGGTTCCATCCACTAGGTTCTGCCAGGGAAAGTCTTCCTGGTGGTAACAACAACGTGTATTTAGATATTTGAACTGACCGCTCCGCCAAAATTGATAACAAAAATATTACAGTCTGACATGTTGATAGTTCAGCTGTACTGACAACAGACTCAATTTCAAGATATATTTGTCGGCACTGATAATACCTTTGCATTTGGTTTCACCAAGACCAATGACCTGCATCTGTTTGGACTTTCGTCCCCTTCCATTTGATGGTGCTGTCTTAGTGCTGATGACCTATTGGGTTTCTCTTCTGCAAACTCAGGTTGGATTATCAGGGTATAGCCAGACACCCTAATATGCAAAGACAGACCTCATTTGGCATCTTAGTTGATTTTAACTTGAAAGCTGACTAGCCTGTGTATTTAAAGGGGATATATTTCCAAATGGGACATTTTATCCACAAGAACGTTTGCATGAGTAATATGTTCGATATAATTTCAAAACATCAAATTTATTTCAGTCAAATTAGCCCTAGTTCCTCTCTTGTCAACTTTGGCACTAACACTAGAAATAACAGACTCCTATCATCCAAACCAAATGTTAGTTTTTATGCTATTCAGAGAGGTCCTAAAAATTATGTAAAAATTACTTGAGCCACACTTTTTATGCTTTAGAGAAAAGTAATTTTATGGTCAGTAAGAAATTAACAAAAGAGCCAGAGAAATGCCATAATTGTATTGTACAGATTTCTTTAATAGCACCTGTAAAAGCGACCAGGATGTCTTGATGTAAATAGATCACGTCTTATGCACTTGATGCCAATACTTTCAAAATTGTTCCGCCCAAGAAATTGCCCTGTTATATGAAGCAATTTTTTGACAGCAATAATGAGAAATATTTGGCATTAAATGTCTGTGGCTTTTGTGTTCCTCCACTTCAACCTTTTCACTCCCTAACTGTTGTGTATGTGTGTGCAGCTCCCCAAGTTGAGATAGAACCCTAGCGAAATATTTGGTAGTAGTGTGTTATGCCATGTATAGCTTTGTGGTGATTCAAGGTTGGCTAAAAGTATTTTTCTGGGAGAATAATGGTTATTTTTGTTGACTATTTTGTTCATTTTAGTCAAAATAGTTTTTCAGCAGCCTTTTATTTGGTTTGTAATAATAAAGTAAATCAGTGAAGTATTTGATGATGGAAATATAGCAATATGAAATGAACTTTGAGGGATAAAGAATTTGTTTATGAGAGGAAGAAGAAAATGAAAGGATCAGACAGTTGTCACACAACCACCCAATCTTCAGAAGTCGGCTTTCATGACAAGCATTGGCTACTGGGAACCTGTTTTGACACAGAATCCTCAAAAGGTTTTCAGTAAGGACTCATTATTTAGAGATATCAAATTCATATGATACAATAATATGCATTGTATTGCATGTTCCACTTGATGAGGGGGTCCCATTTCCAGTCAAAATAATGTTCATGTACTTTCATTTTCTTCTCTTTCTGTCTTCTTGTTCATGAGAACAAACTATCAGTCTGTTGAGCCTTGTGAACATTAACCCTATGAAATACAAGGAGTCTCTTCCTTTCAATCGTATCTCCTTTAAATATTGTTACTGATTTACTGATGGTGTTCATCCTCTCTCAATATGTCCGAAAACTCTAGATCTGCTAACGGTAAAAACGTATTGCTTACATTGCTCAACTCTGTAATTGTAGATATTATTTGTGGAAGTATTATCTTAATATGCTTTAAAGGGTTTGTTGGTATTTGCATGTTTATCAGATGATTGTATATAGACAAAACTTTTATTTTCGTGTTTATTCCCTCATTTATTATGAAACATCACCTTAATTTGTTCACCTGAAAGTCTCCAGTTAGATACGAAGTGATCTCTCTGTAAGTCTCAATGCGTTGAAACAAACCCTTCAAGAGATCATTCCACTATTTCTGTCTTTAATGTGTTCAGTTATGATTCAAATAGAATTCAGTTATTAATTCTTCATAAGTAATACTGAGACTGCGAGCATAATTCTAATCTTAGTTCCATATCAGACTGGTCAGAATTGTACTGTCAACTTGTAATAAATTATTTTTTTCAGTGATTAACTAAAATTCATATTGATGTCATTTTGTTTGAGATGTTGCAGATAAATATTTGTAAAAGTTGTCAGGTGTATTCATTGATCAACCTTTCTGCTTTTTAATCTGGTTGGATAGAATTGAACTGAACATGCTGAATTGTTTTAATGAAAGAAAGTCTCAAGGAATATAGTTCATGTTACAACCTTGATTATCCAGTCCTCATAGACTAGATAATCAGGTATTATTCCCAGCAAAAAGGTGTCAATTTAGACTAACTCATACTATAAACTTGCATGCTATTCAAATGAAATCTTTCATTTTATTTCCATGAAACAGTGTTTTCATGTTTGTTTTCATTTGTTTCCTCATTGTTTGCTTAAGTTGTTTATATTTTCATTTTGAATCGTATTTTAGGTAATGTTTTCATTCATGTCTTAGAATGAATTTTATACATTTTCAGATGTAAGTATTTAAATTCATTTTATTGTACTTTGGGAAAGGAATGCTTTTAAGTGGAATACCTTGTATATACCAGGTATGTTATCAATATTGTATGATACAACTCACTGTATATTGCACTGCAGAATTTAGCTAGTCACTATTGAGAGGTGTTTACCATGTGTATTTCAACTACAAACTATTAGATATAAATGTATATAGAATATAAGTAAAGTATTCAAATTATCTTCATGTAATAATAGAATATTTAGAAAACAGTTGAGATTTTAGGCTTTGTGAAGAATATTTAGAAACATGTGTAAATCTAGTGACTTCATACCAAGCTCAACACCAAAAGAAAATGTTTAAAAAGTGTCTTTTTGGTGATCCAAAAATATGTGTAACAACTGAATTGGTGATGCAGTTATTTTACATGGGTTGCAAGTATAAGACATTTTGACGATTTCTGACAAAATATGCTTTCTGGGTAATGTTTGTTTTCTAAAGTGTTGAGCTGTTGGTATGAATGTCTCGACCATTGCAACAGTTACATATGCTTGTAAGCACATTATCTGATTATATTTGTAGGGGAATAAAGTCTTCTTTCATTCATGAACTATGTGCTGTTTTTGTCTTTGTTCTTCAACATGGTCAGTTCCTGTATGGAATAGAGCCCTTGTATTCAAGGTGCCTGATGGTATGGATTGTCTTTTATTTGTTTGTTGATAATGGTGCACTTATCATTCAAGCTATATGATTGCGGTCTGTAAATAATCAAACCAAATAATCCAGTGATAGATTTTGTGAGCAATGAATCATGCGGTGCCGGTACGATGACCCACCATCAACAAAGTCACCAAGTCTGAACCATTTGATCATCTCTTAGGAGCTTATTCTAACCCTGAATTTGCACACTATGAAGCCAACCACTTTTTTGAATGGCTCATGTTCACTTATATACACTCTTGTGGTCAGTGTGGTTTTGGACAATGTGTTTATGGATGCACCAAAGGTTAACATTTCTCCGGTATTCCAGCTATCCAACTTTTGTAATAGCAGATGAATTCTCGTAATTCAGTTTTCCTACTATGATTTTGGAAATTTAAAAGCTCAAAACCTCGTTCTCTTCTGTAGCTTTCAGTTGTTATTTTATTTTATCTCATTTAGTGTTGAAGTTCAAGAGCATTTGTTAGGATATGGCCTCGTAAGTCAAATAACCTTTCTTTCGCTTTACCACGTTCTGTGACACCATCTGAAAACTATGTAGTCATCAAATTCTGTTTCAAACGACTCAAATATCTCCAATATACATTCCATACTGACCATAGGATACTAGACTTCGTTCCCAATGAGATTCGTACCAACTGAAAATGGCGAACCCGGACCTAACTTCCCGTCAGAGGGCTGACTTGTACACAGATTTGGTAGACACGTACCCATTTACTTCTTAAAGCAAGATGTCCGAAACCGGATTGCTTTCACCAGAAAAGACAGGAAAAAATATATGTTCGTAATCATTTATTCACAGCACTAAATTCACATATTCTGTCATACACTTTCAAAGACACTTTCTCAGCAATTTTTTCAAAGCATTATTTCACCCAATTTGCGATTGGAATTTCTAAGCGGATTTTCAAATATTTCCTGGTCATTGCTACAGGTAAGAATACAAAGGAATAATCTTCTAATTCATGAAGATATTCACTGTGTACAGATTCCCTTTTTTGGGGTATGAGTCAGCCAGTCGATTAGGAAGGCACCCATGCAACATTTGTGTACGAGTCTGCCCCCTAAAAAAAACTTGGTACGGATTGCCCAGGGTGCCGTTGTACAAAATAACTTTGTGCTACGACTGTCGTAAGTGTATGTTGAGGTATGGGGGTTACGCTGAGATTGCTTTGTACAACGCCACCCAATTCCCATTCCAAACCATGGACTGTGAAGTAGTGATATATTGAGTGAATGTCCTTCAAAGCAATAGTAGTTCAGTGCTCAGCCGTTTGGAAATCTTGAAATACTCGTAACTGATATTAAAGGTCACATTCACTCACTGTCATTCGCACAAAACATATTCTGTTTATGACAACTCGAGTGCTTACTGCAGCTTTGTTTGTTTGTTGTTTAACGCCACACTCAGCAATATCCAGCTACATGACGGCGGTCTGTAAACACGTACCATTTTAATTCCGGAAACCCATTTGTCCAGAAACTCTCCATGCTGTTGCCAGTCTCGGTCAAGGGTATTCACGAATTTCAACATGCAGTTTTGATGGGTACATACTAAGCAAAAATCAAACTTTAAACTTTGCCGCCCATGGGCAAGAGAATTTTCCTTTTCTCAAAAATCATGGTTTTGTTTTGCAAATACATAAAGTTAAGTCTACAAGCATCATGACATATAATTCAACTTATTTTAACTAAATTCAACTAATTTATAGCGTTGTTAAAATATTTTGCCCATTGGCGAGAATATTTTCCTTTGCTCAAAACTCATGTTTTTGTTTTGCAAATTCACGGAGGCGTTTGTCTAAAGTACCATGGCACATATTCAACTTATAGCTTAATTCAACTAATAACGTTATTAAAATACTTGACACACGGGAGAAAAACTGATGCATTGCCCAGCAAAAACATAAAATTATTCTCCAAAAAGTTAAAATTCAAGTTGAAATTATCACATAGTGCACAATTGACCCTATAACTGTCACGAAACGGCTGCACTAATAGGGAGATGTGTGCGTCAACGTCATAGGCCGCCGACCACGTTGACTGAACTTGACCGGATGCTGCAAGAGGAGTGGGACAGACTCACCCAAATCGCCACTGGGAGACACATATGAATGTTTGACAAAACGTGCGGTATTACGCACGACTGATAAAAAACGTCAACTTTCAAATTTCCCATCCTACCCCAACCGTGCTTCGAGATCGTTGGCGGTCATAACATCTACTGTCATTTTTCACTACCGGTTGCAATGTGTTCCCAATTTGTTCATTATAATCATACACCTATTACTGGAAACTAATATCTCTTACAAATTTGGACATTTTAAGTTATTTCCGACTATCTCCTACTTTTGTAAGTGAGTGAGTGAGTATGGTTTTACGCCGCTTTTAGCAATATTCCAGCAATATCACGGGCTTCACACATTGTACCCATGTCGGGAATCGGACCCGGGTCTTCGGCGTGACGAGCGAACGCTTTAACCACTAGGCTACCCCACCGCCCCACTTTTGTAAGAGTATATTTAAGGAGTTCAGTGATTGTGCTCATTTGATGAATGAATATGAAATATTTGACTTATCAAGTATTGGCCAGGTGGTCCAGTAGTCGATATTGTGAGTATCGATTGGAGCCGGGGGTGGCATGATCACTCACTCACACATGTTGTGTAGAGTTGATATCGAAAGAGACCATATGGTCTCTGATATCGATGGCCTTTGACACATGTGTGATTCGTTTTCTTGGGAAACTGAAAAGCAGTTTTCACGTGCAAGTCATGGCATTTGTCACGGGTTTCTTGGACAACTGCATGACACCTTGTCAAACGATATCAAACGTTGCGGCAAAACAAGACGTTCATTAAGCGAAGAAACGCTTTTCAGCTACAAAACGCAAATAGTCAACTGAACGCGCTGCTCAGGATGCGGCCATTCATTATCGGCAGTCACGTGACCGGTTGCCAGTCAACAACTCCGAAATCAAAGCGCACCTAAAATATGACCTACACACCAATCCCGTTCTGGCAAAATAGAAACGACAATTTCGGATAGATAAGAAGAGTAGCCAAATAACAGGCAAAAAATACAAATCCCAACAGCTTTTCACCTGTAAAAGTAGAAACGTAATCTTCTTACTAAACTGGTCCAAATGTGGGAAACAATACGTAGGAGAAACGAAACGACACTTCTGCATTATACTCAAAGAACACTTTGCCGTTATCAACCACCAAAGGGAAAAACCTGTCACCAAACACTTTGATTCCGTGGGACACTCAACCAGAGACCTACACTATCAAATCATACAACAGCTTAAAACAGATTTTTGATCTGAAAACTATCCACCTGCAAGGCATGAACGACAAGATCTCATCCTGGAGTTCCCCCTACCCCTCCATTGACAATTTCGGATAGTTAAATACTTAATCCCGTCAAAATGGAAAAAAAAACACATTTCGATTGTTGAATGTGTACGCTTATCTGCACCTGAACTGTGTTGTTTCCTCGCGTTGACTTAACTTGATGATACTTGGTTCATCCTACCCATCCCTACGTGATATTCACCTGATGCAAACGTGATATTCGGCTGATCCCTATGTGATATTCACCTGATGCAAACGTGATATTCACCTCATGCAAACGTGATATTCGGCTGATCCCAACGTGATATTCACCTGATGCAAACGTGATATTCGGCTGATCCCTTCGGGATATTCACCTGCTGCAAACGTGATATTCAGCTGATCCCAACGTGATATTCACCTGATCCCAACGTGATATTCGTCTCATCCCAACTTGATATTCGGCTCTTCCCAACATAATATTTGGCTCATCCCAACGTGATATTAGGCTCATCCCAACTTGATATTCGTCTCTTCCCAACATGATATTCGGCTCATCCCAACGTGAATTTCGTCTCATCCCAACGTGATATTCGTCTCTTCCCAACGTGATATTCGTCTCATCCCAACGTGATATTCGTCTCATCCCAACGTGATATTAGGCTCATCCCAACTTGATATTCGTCTCTTCCCAACATGATATTCGGCTCATCCCAACGTGAATTTCGTCTCATCCCAACGTGATATTCGTCTCTTCCCAACGTGATATTCGTCTCATGCCAACGTGATATTCTTCTCATCCCAACGTGATATTCGGCTCATCCCAACGTGATATTCGTCTCTTCCCAACGTGATATTCCACTCATCCCAACGTGATATTCTTCTCATGCCAACGTGATATTCGTCTCTTCCCAACGTGATATTCGTCTCATCCCAACGTGATATTCGGCTCATCCCAACTTGATATGCGGCTCATCCAAACGTGATATTCGTCTCATCCCAACGTGATATTCGTCTCATCCCAACGTGATATTCGGATCATCCAAACGTGATATTCGTCTCTTCCCAACGTGATATTCGTCTCTTCCCAACGTGATATTCGTCTCATCCCAACGTGATATTCGTCTCTTCCCAACGTGATATTCGTCTCATCCCAACGTGATATTCGTCTCATCCCAACGTGATATTCGTCTCATCCCAACGTGATATTCGGATCATCCAAACGTGATATTCGTCTCTTCCCAACGTGATATTCGTCTCTTCCCAACGTGATATTCGTCTCTTCCCAACTTGATATTTTGCTCATCCCAACAAGATTATCGGCTCAACACTGCCTAATATTCGGCTTATTCTTACCTGATATTCGACTCACTGCTATGTGATATTCTGTTCACCCCCACGTGATATTCGGCTCATCCAACACAAAGCCAATCGGCCCGTTCTCAATCAGCTCACTGAGATTCAACCAACAGAGATCACAACATTTATCTAGCATCTCTTTATCACTTTTAATTGCCTGAAAATATTAACACAAAGATTCTAACATATACCAGCCACGTGTGTAAGCTAAATAAATAAATAAATCAGTAGCTGAGAACGGATCATACATAGATTGAAATATTCACTATTATCTATTTCAAGTTACTTAATAATCATTACATGCAAGTAATTACAAGATAAATATTCAAAATCCAAATAAACGATGAACAACAAGAGGCTGTTATATATTTCAGATTATTTTGACATTGCTAATGATTATATTGATTTTTCTGAAGAATAACATTCCAAAACTCTACTTGACATTTTTTTTCAACCTTCAGAAATTACATCCGGGCACGTGGCGGTTTCATTGGCTCCTGAGTTTAAGGATTTGGATTGTTTTTATGAGATTACAATGAACGTTTTCGGACAGAAATGGTCATTCACACCTGATCATGCAACTTTCCACATAACAATGTTCTTGTGGTTCGCATTTTGATTCAATCAAGGCACCGCGGAACTGTGTTATTCATGCAATACAAAATGTTGTCATTATCTGTGTTTTCGATAGTCGAGTTCCTCATCTTCCAGATAGCTTTTATTTTTGCATCATATTTCAGACTGGAAGCGAGTCATAGCATGTTGTTAGACACATACATGGTCGAAAGAAGAAGGGGGTGCTGAATTGATTTCCAGGTATATATATGTAAATATACTCACACGCAAAAGAAACGCAAGTAGTTTTAAGCAAATAGGTAACAAACACGGAACCATAAATTGATACGAGTTTTAGCATGTAGTGAAGCCTGATGGTGTTATCAATATTTTTGGTTGCATTTTGGAAGCCCCGAGTAAAAACGCAACATAAAAAACGAATCGCCAAAACGCACCATTTCAATGAATATGTGGGTATCATGCACCCATTTCTCGCGAAATCAAAAATGCACGAACTGTCACGAACTGTAGTGGGTATAAAACTGTGGCCGATTCTTGGAACTACCACTCCTTGGTCAACAATGCCACGCCTAACTCAAATTCAGAGAAACCAGGCTTTCGGACGTTTGGAACCTGGAGAGTCTGTCCAAGATGTTGCCCGTCATTTCAACGTTAACATAACAACAATTTACCGTTTCCTGCATCGATACAATGCAACACAGACCACGGATGACCTTCCTCGGAGCGGTCGTCCTATAGGGTCACCACACCTCGACAAGATCGGCAGATTACCCGTCAACACCAGCGACATCCGTTCCTAACTGCAAGTGAAAGTGCTCGCAGACCATAGGAACACATAATCGACACATAAGCTGGGACACCGTGATCCGACGTCTCCGTTCCAACAACCTGAGATGTCGCCGACCAGCACGTCGTCCTGTTCTCCAACCACGGCATCGACAAGCACGACTTCACTGGGCACAGGGTCATCACAATTGGCGTCATCGTGAGTGGAGGCGTGTCATCTTCTCTGATGAAAGTCGCTTTTGTGTCTCCCATGCAGACGGAAGTCAGAATTTGGCGGCGTGGAGGTGATCGTTTCGCTGACAGAAACGTTGTGGAAAGGGATCCATGGGGTGGATCTAGCGTCATGATATGGGCAGGGATTGGACTTAATGCGAGACTTGGACCCATGTGCTTTCTGAATGTTGGTCAAGGTCGGGGACACGGCGTCACTGCTCAGCGGTATATCGAACAAGTGATCAGACCCCACGTTGTTCCATTTTTTCCACAACATCACCAACACATTTTCCAGCAGGACAACGCTCGTCCCCATGTTGCCAGAGCTACCATGGCCTTTCTGCAACAACACAACATCCATATTCTACCGTGGCCAGCCCTCAGCCCTGACCTGAACCCCATCGAACACTTGTGGGATGAGGTTCAAAGGCGTCTGCACAATGTGCGCCCAGTCCCTACAACTGCCGATGAACTAAGCACAGCTGCCTTTTAATCCATTAAACTGTCTTCAGTCAATTTTTTGTCAATCTTGCCCTATTAGTATTTCTTGTCTTTACTGTTGAAAGTAAATAACATGTATACTGCATACTCGACTTGCGTTTCTTTTGCGTGTGAGTATATATATATTTTTTAATGTGTTTTTTCACTACCCTGCAGGTATCCCGGGTAAGGCTAGAACCTAAGCACCTGCTGCCACGCCCCGACAAATGAGGATCGGTTGTCAACAATGCCTGACGTGGCTCATTACGTCATCATTATTGCTTACTGACGTGTATAACAACATTCACTCACTCATTCCCCATTCACATGCACATACCATCAGTGTCGGGAAACCCGTGTCAGATGTTGTCAGCATGTTGTCTCTGTTGGTGTCGATGATGTCGAAATAGTTGAGTGCGGCAAGGTTGGAGTCGTCGTATATGTTGACAGCGCGACTAACCGACTAACAGCGAGAAATATATCCGTTATCAGAGTGAGTGAGTTTGTCGGGTTTAACACCGCATTACAGTATTCCAGTCATATCACGGCGTGTCAGCTTGATGTGGGAGGAAAGTGATGCAGGTCTCATGAGCCGTTTATTACTTGAACGCCACTATCGCCGGTATGGCGCTGACAAACCTAAATATAAACCCGTTTCTGAAACCGTGAGAAATTTTATACTTATTAGAATACTAATACATGTCTAGATAATGCACTGATCCATCAAGAATGAAGAGTTGAGATGAGGTGAAATTGGGTTTGACGTAGCGTCGAAGATTATTGCACTTATATAGCGACGTGCATGTACGTGTATGTGTGGCTGCTTGTACTAGTCTGGGCTGATGCCGATTCATAGTGCAAGCACACTGAGATACCATGCCGCAGTTTAACATGAATACCCCACTCAGACTCAGTATACTGACTCCGAGCCGACCAGTCCTTGTTTTAGTCCCTTCATGCCGAGCGCCAGACAGGGTAACAACAAGTACCATCTTTTAACGGCCTTTTGGTATGACGCATCGGGGATCGAACCCCGGACCTTCCGCTCTCCGGGTGGACGCTCTACCACTAGGCCACGGAGGCTGTTCAAGAATGGAGAACGTTGTTAAGCATGAATCTCTTCATCGTATGACACAGGACCTGTCAGCTCACATGCACATAAACACAAAATGCTGGTACAAGCATCAAATAATCACATGTCAAAACCAAAATGGCATTGTGTGTTCATGTCAAAACCTTGGTATGAGTAAAACAACACAAGTATCATCTTTTAACGTCTTTGGGTATGACGCGGCATATATGCAGTCAGTGTTCTCACGACTATGGTCCAATATCAGCCTGGTTCCTTTAGCCAGCCGCACGCCATCACAGGTAACACCACAAGTCAATTTGTGCTGACAATACGCAACTCTGGATCTCGGCAAAATAAGAAATCGAACAATCGACGTTTGTCGCTCGAGATTTTGTATTGAAGTGCGAGGAAAAGCCGAAACAAGCGTATTTCCTAGAAGTGATAAAGATACCGGAACATGGCATTTCGCCCTATGGGAAAAAAGCGGATGGGTCACACAGTTCGTTCGTTAGACCGCTCTGCGTTTTGGAAATTGTTCATATGATAGTACAAGAAGAAAACATAGGGACAATAGATGTAATTCAATTAGCCTTAACTCCCATCCTGCAACTCCTGTATGTACTTACGGATGTCCATATAGAGGGAGATGATGAAGCACGTCTCGAACAAGGAGTGATGGATACCAAATTTCAGCCGGGTCCATCTATAGTCGGATATTTGTGAAAACGCTTTGAATAGAAGTTAATCTGTGAAGACGAACCGATGTCACGCAGGTACACTACTGCCTAGAAATTGATTTCCCTTACATACATCAGCAACGCGTGACTCAACCCGTGTGCAACGCGCGGGCCACTCATGTATATTATGTACTTAACTCCTTTTTAGTGTTGGAAATAAGAATAAGAAGATAATATCTTCGTTTAACAGGCATCGCGTCAGAAATATATAAGGAAATCAAAACGCCGTTTTATTTGGCATTTATGCATTTTCGAAAAGCCTTTGATTTGGTACAGAGACAAAAACGTCTTAATGTATTACATTCAAGGGGTGTCAGTGGTAAAATGTATTATGTAGCAAGTAGTATGTATAGCTGAAACTAAAGGTTGTATTTGAGCAGAAAATTGCAAATCAGGTTCATTCAGTACATCATGTGGCGTACGTCAAGGGTGTATGCTCAGTCTATGTTTTTTTATGAACGAAACTTACCAATCAGTATAGGAGCTAGGCTTGAGATGTGTTTTTTTTCTCGGGATATAGATGAAATCTTATCATTGTTGTTTGCTAATGATATATTAGTATCTTAGTATCAATTGAAGAATGTGTTATTGGCTTGCGAAGAACGCATGATGCCCTGGATATAGTAGTAAGACAGGCAAGAAAGGCAGCGTTTCCTGTGTATTCTCTACTTAAAAGATATCAATCATTTTCATTCAACACTAGTGTGACTATCGTTGATACTAAGATAACTCCTATTCTATTGTATGGCTCCGAAATCTGAGGTTTCGAGTATAGGAAAGTCATGGAAAAGGTTCAAAGCTCATCTTTTAGACGTTATTAATATATAACTAAAACAGTTTCAAATACGACTGTGCTTGGAGAGGTTGGAAGGCGTTATTTGTGTGTTGAATATTTTACAAGCTGCATCAAGTATGGGTGTAGAGTGTTTTTTTTATGGGTATAAGTGATATCCACGTCAATGTTTAGTGCATAGGGTCAAAAGATAATAAACTTTACGCGTAAAGCGTTACTCATTATGCGCAAGGCCTTCGACCAATAGGAAATCCATGTAGGTTTACACGTAACAGGTGCGTTAGTAATGTCTTTACGCGGAAGCTAAAAGGCTTTACGCGTAAAGCTGAAGTCATAACGCGTAAAGCCTTTGACCAATGAAAATCGATGGAGGTAAACGCGTAACACAATTGTTACGCGTAAACCGTATATCCTATCCATGAATTTACGTTTACAGGTAAATTACTACCGGCAATATGCGTAAAACCACATAGAATTCCCATTGGTCAAAGTGTTTACGCGTAAGGATTAACAAGTGCATTACACATAATCATACACTGAATTGTAATTGGTGTCAGCAGTACAACTACAACTAAACAACTACCTTTACGCATATAAAATATCGTTACGCGTAAAAGCTAGCAGCTGTACGCGTATCAAGTGCGTTACGCGTGGATTTCCTGTAGGATTTCCTATTGGTCAAAGTCTTTACTCGTGATGAATTTAGCTCTACGCGAAACGTTTATCATCTATTGACCCCATCCGCTAATCACACACGTGCGTGTTATGAAATGCTGAAAGTATTTGATTAAAATGGTACAATAAGTTGGGTCTCCAAAATTAGAATGTTGGTTTTACATACTGGGTTCTCCTATGTTTGGATTACTCAAGATTGTGGAAATGTAAAAATTGGATTCATCAAAGTGTACAACGTTGTAATGATATACAGTTCCTGATTTGACATTACAAATATACTAGCTACGTATTTAAATACGTACTCTTGTTATAAAACATTTCTTTAACCTGAAAATATGTATTACATCTTCCAGATGGAAAGGATCCCGAAAGATTTGTAAATTTTGTTGTTTTGTCACACAGATTGAAAATTCAACAATGTCGCTCTCGTCCCACTGTGGATATTAATGCACGATTGATAGAAGGTGCAATTTGCAGCTTATAGAAGATGAATATCACTTCAAACTTGCTCGTTTAAGGCGTCGCGATTCGCACTGCAGAGTTGCGTCCCTTGGGTACGCCAGAAACCTATGATATGATTGTGTGTTCGAATCCCGGTTCGCCCCGATTATGTTTCCAGGTTTGTCCGCATCATACCCGTGCTCGTGGGTTTCACCGAAGTGGTAAACGTCTGAACCCTGCATCACTTCGGGCTTTCCTCCCACATTAAGTTGACACGCCGTGATATAACTGGAATACTCTCAAAGGCCCACTCACTCACTCAAACTTGCTTCTCCTTTTTATGCAGTTACCCGCAAAAAACGTTTATTGAAACATACTATTATGCCTACACAATGAGAGGAAATATCTAGTACCAATTATTATCTTCGCCAAATGTTGCACACATTGAAGGGCTGGGGATGTATTTAAATTGAAATCTTCCTCTCTAGTTGCACATGTATATAAATATTGTTATGCTCTACACGTATCTAAAGTGATGTTGCTGCTAACATTACTCTCAATCTTATTGCACTTAGTACAATGGACCATGGGGGCAGAAAAACTAAATACAGTTGTCTACTCCCAGTCTTATTGCACTTAGTACAATGGACCATGGGGGCAGAAAAACTAAATACAGTTGTCATTTATCATTTGCCATTCTCATTGACATTTGTCTCCTTTCAAGAGATGATTTTGTAGGAAAATATGAGTGCTGTTGTGATCAATCAGATCCATCTTATTTTCCGACCATTGGTCTCTACATGATCTTTTTGCGATGGTGCTAAGAGAATACACGATCCGGGAATATGCTATTGTCATTGAATGATTTGTTGTGTGATTGGACATTAAACGTCTGTAGGACGAGTTCATGTTGATATTTATGAGGTTTGACAGGGAATTGCTTTGTGCTTTGTTTACCTAAAGCTTTACTGACATAATGTCAAACTGTAACATATCTGAATGAAATTATTTCATATGAAAACTTGGATATTGTATATGACACATGTTTATATTGATATAAAGTCCAACGGCTAAGATAAATATAATCAATAACTTCATTGGCATGCATAGTTCTTGCAGTTCTATGGCTTTTTTACTAAGTAAAATGTATGCCTGTCATAGTTTTCTGTATGATGCATGGTTTCCTGTACGACTGCATGGTTTCCCGTATGACTGTGAAGTTTCCCATATGAATGCCTAATTTCCTGTATGACTGTGAGGTTTCCCGTATGACTGCCCGATTTCCTGTATGACTGTGAGGTCTCCAGTACGACTGCATGGTTTCCCGTATGACTGTGAGGTTTCCCGTAAGACTGCATGGTTTCCCGTATGACTGTGAGGTTTCCTGAATGACTACCTGATTTCCTGTATGGCTGTGAGGTTTCCTGTATGACTACCTGATTTCCCGTATGACTGTGAGGTTTCTCGTATGACTGCCCGATTTCCTGTATGACTGTGAGGTTTCCTGTACGACTGCATGGTTTCCCGTATGACTGCGAGGTTTCCCGTAAGACAGCATGGTTTCCCGTATGACTGTGAGGTTTCCCATAAGACTGCATGATTTCCCGTATGACTGTGAGAATAAATGTATGACTGCCTGATTTCCCGTATGACTGCCTGATTTCCCGTATGACTGTGAGGATTAATGTATGACTGCCTGATTTCCCGTATGACTGTGAGGTTTAATGTATGACTGCCTGATTTCCCGTATGACTGTGAGGATTAATGTATGACTGCCTGATTTCCCATATGACTGCCTGATTTCCCGTATGACTGCCTGATTTCCTGTATGACTGTGAGGATTAATGTATGACTGCCTGATTTCCCGTATGACTGTGAGGATTAATGCATGACTGCCTGATTTCCCGTATGACTGTGAGGATTAATGTATGACTGCCTGATTTCCCGTATGACTGCCTGATTTCCCGTATGACTGTGAAGATTAATGTATGACTGCATGATTTTCCGTATGACTGTGAGGATTAATGAATGACTGCCTGATTTCCCGTATGACTGTGATGTTTAATGTATGACTGCCTGATTTCCCGTATGGCTGTGAGGATTAATGTATGACTGCCTGATTTCCCGTATGACTTTGAGGATTAATGTATGACTGCCTGATTTCCCGTATGACTGTGAGGATTAATGCATGACTGCCTAATTTCCTGTATGACTGTGAGGATTAATGTATGACTGCCTGATTTCCCGTATGACTGCCTGATTTCCCGTATGACTGTGAGGATTAATGTATGACTGCCTTATTTCCCGTATGACTGTGAGGATTAATGTATGACTGCCTGATTTCCCGTATTACTGTGATGATTAATGTATGACTGCCTGATTTCCCGTATGACTGTGAGGATTAATGTATGACTGCCTGATTTCCCGTATGACTGTGAGGATTAATGTATGACTGCCTGATTTCCCGTATGACTTTGAGGATTAATGTATGACTGCCTGATTTCCCGTATGACTGTGAGGATTAATGTATGACTGCCTGATTTCCCGTATGACTGTGATGATTAATGTATGACTGCATGATGATTTCCCGTATGACTGTGAGGATTAATGCATGACTGCCTGATTTCCTGTATGACTGTGAGTTTTCTCGTATGACTGTGAGGTTTCCTGCATGACTGTGAGGTTTCCCGTACGATTGTGAGGTTTTATGTATGACTGCCTGATTTCCTGTATACGGCATGTTTTTCCTGTATGACTGCGTGTTTGTCACTTTAACTACATGGTTGTCTTCATGGATGCTGTGTTATTTGTATGAGTGCACTTGAGCCCAGGGTGAATATGTGAGACTACATTGGTGTTATCTGTAGAAATATGTGTTTTTTATGACTGCACTCGGTGATAGGCTGAGTGTTTTACACAGTGTGTATTTCTGACTTCATGCTTCATGTTTGATGTTATTAGTAAGATTAGGCAATAGGGCAATTGTGAAACACGCATTGCTGTCCCTACCTGATCCAAATAGTGTTCACATAACACATGTAGTGATGCCTGACTGTGTGTACTTCTACAGTGATTCTTATTTTCCATTCATGGTAATGCATGATGCACGTATAGAGATCACAAGCCGCAACAATCTGCATCGTCACTGTGCATCACGACATACACGCATGTCCCTCCAAGGAAACACACATGCGACCACATTTCATATTTACTTACAGTACCTTAAGTATATAAATATTTACGTTGATAGAAACACAGGTTCAGTATTCCGTTGCTCTGTACGTCTTGCAGTTTGATAAGTAAGGGGGATTGCCCAAAGTGTTGAGAACAGAATATCCCTGGCAGGTAAAAAGCTGTCAACTTTTCAAGAGTTGAGATGATATGACGAGATAGTATTTTGAAAGACGGCTTCTTCGCACTTTCGCACTTTTCTAAGAAAAAGATCCGCTTTCACGAAGAGTGCGCCTGGCTTGACAATAAATCTCTATATGATCATCACGACAATGTTCCCACAGATCAACACTGGATACAAATAGATGTTTTTCCGTGCACGAAATATATGGGAGAGAGAGAGAGAGAGAGAGAGAGAGAGAGAGAGAGAGAGAGAGAGAGAGAGAGAGAGAGAGAGAGAGAGAGAGAGAGAGAAACAAAACAAAACGGATGACGGAGAGAGAGAGGCGCTAATTAACCCAATGACTTCCTTTTATTTTTGTTCATTGCTTATTCCAATCAGTGATAATTTAACTCCGGCATCCATTTGTCCATTGCTAATCACATGTCATGGCTAATTAACTGTTGGCTTACCTTGTTAAATTTCCACAGAGTATCAGTAGGAAACAGGTGTTTCCGCCAGGAAAATTCAAGCCGACGATTTGAGTAACACAACTGGAATCTGTACTTGGAATATTCACGGAGATTCTCGTTCTAGTGTCCCCCTGCAAAATGGCCGGAATATTGCTAAATGCGGTGCAAAACCCTTCTGACACACGATGTAACGGTTGGATTAGCTCATTCCATTTAACCTCAACCTCCTATTTTCTTGTCTGAATTAACCTCAACCTCCTATTTTCTTGTCTGATTCCCGAACAAAGGGTCACCAGGACGAATGGTAAGCTAAACGAATGTCAATATAATAATAAATAATAAATAACCCCAGCATTAAATGTTGCAAATACTTTCGGATGTGCGTCCGGTACAGAGCCCCAACTTGATTGACAGGGTGATTTTGCTTACTAACGGTTCTCCAAGCAAAGAAACATTCTGCTCCAAAAATGAAACTCACCTAGCCTAGCTCTGTAGTTGCCCTGTAGAAGGGTCAAGAACGAAGGTAAGCTGTTTGGTTTGCGGTAGTCGAAACGTAGCTAAGTATACACCTCGATTTAAAACTTTATTAAGTATTCTTAAACATAAAAATCCAAATCAGTGTGAGGTATACAGAATGTCCAATGTTTTGCTGTTGATGTTTGTTGTCATGTAGTTAACTTATATTCTGTTAAGTTAGAATGTGCTATTTGTAAATAGTTTAGGACCTTTTTGTGCATGTTTGGGAAAATTATGTACTGATGGTGTTGACAAAAATACAAAAGTATTCAAAAAATATTTCCGTGATTTTATTGTTTTGTAGAATTAATGTAAATATTTTGTGTGTGTTTCTTCATTGTTTTGTTGTGCTGCTGAATAAAAAAAGCCTTTGGAGTAAATAAACCAAGCTCTTGTAAACCCATTCACATCTTTCCATACAGATGATGTACCGAGCGTTGTTGTGTCTGGTCCTATTCGTGGGTTCTGTATCTGCCTCGGGAAGCTGGTTCAGCAACAACAAGATGACAGAATGCGGCTCCTTCCAAATCCAAAGCAAGGGCAGGTAGGAACTACAAATATAGTATTTCAATGTTTAAATTTCGACATGTCTTACATCAGTCGTACATTTATAATAACTACAGCTTGTAAGTACCAGAACGCCTTGTGTGTCAGCCTGCTGTGGGAGAAGGGAACGAGGTGATGCACGTGTTACACGCTTACCACTCTTGAGAAACCCGCGAGCACTGGTATGGTGCTACCAAACCATGGGTGATAGTTAGAAGGAATGTGGGATTCGAACCCACGACAATACGGTCACGGCACAAAATATGAGACACACATCTGCATATCTTAGCCAACTGAGCTATTCATGCTCCGGTCTCGCGTGTATGTAATTCTGCAAAGTAGTTATCGCCTACGACCTGTGTCACTTGGGGAGTTCCTCTAACGGTTATCTGAATACATAACTAAGATTCTATTCAATACTATACTATACGGCTTATGTTATCGTATTTTGTTCAGGTGAACAATTGACTTACCTGTGCATTTATAAATGACGGGTACCACAGGTAGGGTAGGATACGCTCATCTTTTCGCGATCACCTGGTATCACCACGCATATAAACGCATGCTTATGATGTCAGAATCCCACAATAGTTAGTGAGTATGGTTTTACGCCGCTCTTAGCAATATTCCAGCAATATCACGGCTGGGGACACAAGAAATGGGCTTCACACATTGTACCGATGTCGGGAATCGAACTCGGGTCTCCGGCGTGACGAGCGAACGCTTTAACCACTAGGCTACCGAACGCCCCTAATCGTACAATTATAGATTGTGCTTCAGCAGATATATGTCATGGTTATGGAAAGGGTTTTCTCGCATTTATATACACCCATGTGTCACGAGTGGTTAAAGACTGTGGTGAGCAATACTACAAGTATTACCGAGAAATAGAATAGAGACTAGACAAGCCATTGGCTGATAACAAAAGCAGCGATCATTCAGGATACGTCAACAGATAATTTGCCACGTGATCCCCTCTTGAGTCGTCTCTGACCACATGCATGACCTGCTGGGACCATTTTGTGTCCTCGGGTCCTTATGTTGGCAGTGCTGAATTGCAGTACCCGCAATACACAGTAGACGAATCACGTTGAGGGGGATTTGTTGGACAGAGTGGCAATATCCTGCAACGTTGAGAAACGTTGTTTTAGCATAGAACAACGGGTTGTCTTGCCTCAAGACTAAGGCTTGGTTGCATCAAGTCGTTTTTCTTGTATATGTTGTAGTTTTGTTCTCGGATTGTTTAATGTGCGTAGTTCATAAACATTATTAAATGTGACGCTTGACTCCATAATTCTGTATTCTCGCAGACTCTCCAACAATTCCATGACTGATATCGACACGCGTCAATTTCTGGAAGATCTCAAATCGTTCGACACCAACAATGATGGTTACGTCACTTCAGTCGAAACTAGGAATTCTACTGTTGCAGCCACCATCGACAGTGCTTTTAACCGTAAGTAATTGTTTTATTATTGATACAAAGGTTATTCAGAATCACCTTGTACATCTACTTATGCTACATTGGCTTGACATCTTACCCGACGTTATAGTGAATACAAATAACAGTACCGGGAGCTACACTAAAGCATTATAGCAATGATTCCCATCTCCAAATAGGAAAAGGTATTGTCGTCTCTGCTGCCACAAGTGGCAATGCAGAGTTGCACCCCTTTGCTGTGCAAGGATCATCCAAACTCTGATGACGAGTCACCACCTGCAAGACTTTTACACGATGTAATATGAAATGGTGTTCAAAACCGAATTAAAACCCCAGGACACTCACTCACTTTCCTAAAATGCTTCAATAAAGTGCAAGGGACTGAATCATTCCTCTGTGGTGCAGGGCTATGCATATTGTACCCATGAATTACTTCATCAATATAGACCGCCTCCGTGGTCTAGAGGTAGAGCGTCCGCCCGGAGAGCGGATGGTCCGGGGTTCGATCCCCGACCGCGTCATACCAAAAGACGTTAAAAAATGGTACTTGTTGTTACCCTGTCTGGCACTCGGCATTAAGGGGCTAAAACAAGGACTGGTCGGCTCAGAGTCAGTATACTGTGTCTGAGTGGAGTATTCATGTTAAACTGCGGTATGGTATCTCACTGTGTTAGCACTATAAATCGGCATCAGTCCGGACTAGTACAAGCAGCCACACACACACGTACATGCACGTCGCTATATAAGTGCAGTAATCTTGGACGCTACGTTAAACCCCATTTCACCTCACCTCACCTTCATCAATATCTTTAAATCCAAATATCGATGTCATGGAACATAATGGAGCGGAATACCCACAGATCATAGTTTGGTTTGTATGAAATCTTGATATTGACATTGTTTTGTCCACGTTATGAGCATTCTATTGAATATATTTTTGTCGTTGTTACCAGGCTGAGTTTAGCCGACTTGACGCTAAATTATAACACGTTATTTGCATAACCATTGAAATGCATTCAGTTTGTATACCTGGAGTATATAATCAGTCTTTCGAGAGGCATCGTAGTAATAAAATTAAGAGCACCTCAATCACTTTATATCTAACGCTCTACGCCTTGCGTGCACTAACTGGTTTGTCGAGGGTCTTCATTCTGAAAACGACAGGGTCGGTGTTCTCAAGAAATTGCCCCAAATCATTTATAACGTCCTGGCTGGAATACTTCTATGCATGATTTACCTCCGTCCTCTTTTCGGTTTATTTCAAATATTTATAGCATTGAAACCTGTTTGCATTTGGGTTTATGTGTTTCTGGAAAAATGTGGGGTCGGCGGATTAGAGAACCAAATATTGAGGGAATTTGTCAGATAAATGCACGAGCGAGTATTAGAACGTAGCGATTGACAAATACACTAGCTCACATGAAATATGTCAGTAAATCAGAACAAGGAATAACAACAACAAAAGTTTGTCCCGCTGGCCTGTCTTGAGCAGGTTACGTTTCGAATGTTCTTTTCCTATGCGGGGCGGTCGGGTAGCCTAGTGGTAAAGCATTCGCGCGTCACGCCGAAGACCCGGGTTCGATTCCCGACATGTGTACAATGTGTGAAGCCCATTTCTGGTGTCCCCCGCCGTGATATTGCTGGAATATTGCTAAAAGCGGCGTAAAACCATACTCACTCACTCACTCTTTTCCTATGCAGTTGCCGCTGGAGTCGATCGTTGCACCTTCGTAATGATTTATAAGAAGCGGTATGGAATCAGCACGGGGGTCGCAGGTCGCCTCTTCGACATTGAGGACGTCAACAGTGACCTCAGGTTCTCCACTGCGGACCAGGGCAACTTCAACATGCTCGATAAAGATGGTGGGTAGTGAATCAATTGTATACGATACCTTGACATAGTTACGAACACGAACACCCAGCAATCAAATAAGCCATATGTTGAATGCAGGATTGATGAGTCAAACGTTAAGATCGGATTAGAATGGATCTTCAGTTACCAAACCTATGCCAGCCGCATGAGGCAACTTACGGGATCTTGTGGTCAGGCTCGCTGACTTGGTTGATGCATGTCATCGTATCCCATTTGCGTTGATCGATCTAATGATGTCAATCACTGGATTGTCTGGTCTGGGCTCAATTTAGTACTGACCACCGCCATGTAGATGGACGAGTGTGTGGCGTTAAAGAACAAACAAACAAAACGATGAGAAGTCACCAGACAATGAATTTTATTTGCCGGCAGGTGATGGCCGAGTGTCTGTGTGTGAAGCCTTCCAGGGTCTCATGTTCACGCTCGCAGATTTGGAAAACAAGGTCTACCTTGCAGAGGTATTTCATGACGCGTCGGCAGATTGCTGCTAAATCGTAGCTTTGTACTGCTCCGCATTTACTATCCCACATCCATTGATCGCTTAGATACAGCTAGGATTCATGTCTTCTCATCTCTGATGCTGATCTCCGCCAGAGTGTAATTCGGGAATATCATAGAAACGTTTATTACCTTGCTTCCAAAGTGTCTATGTGTGTGTATGTGTGCGTGCGTGCGTGTGTGTGTGTGTGCGTGCGTGCGTGTTTGTGTGTACCATGCAAAAGCAGAAAGGTGTAATGTAATTTGAGGTTAACATGTACACATCTGACACAAAAATAACTTGGTACACCCAGAAATCCTCAGTTATATTAAATCAGTAAACGAAAACAAGAATATGTGGATTTGGTAAAACTGAAAGCCCACTCTTTGTCTGTTTTTTTTTCAGCTGAAGTATACGAACATCGTCTACAAGTACAGGAAACCCTCACCCATATGGTCCTCCTAAACCATCATGTTTGTCATGGCAACGGAGGGGGCGTCGGTCACGTGACCACAAGGACGATAAACGTAATCCTGTGTTAATAAAGTGATACATACTCATCTGTCGTTTGGTCATGTCACATTGCCTAGATGTATATTTCACGGGCATGATTGTGGGTTGGAATCCCAGATTGACCCAAATTTTAGATTTATCAACACTATGCCGTGCTCGTGGTAAAGCCTGCATTGTTTTAGACTTCCTCTCACTGACCAAGACGGCACATCGTGTTTATGAGAGAAAGCTGTTCAAAAGCGGCCTTTTACCCACCTCACTTATTCACTGTTCTGATTCAGCTGTCACAAATCACAAAACAGCTACCCTCGCTTTATATCCTATTCTAACACGGGATCCCCGGCCGCGCCATACCAAAAGACGTTAAAAGATGGTACTTGTTGTTAACCTGTCTGGCGCCCTGTCTAGTACAAGCAGCCACACACACACACACACGCACGCACGCACGCACGCATGGATGCGACGTTAAACCCCATTTCACCTCACCTCACCTCACCTCTAACACGGTGATAAATAAACTTTTACCCACTCAGTGAAGCACCTGAACATTTCAGAAAGTTTGATCCCCTCCATGTTATTGTTTTCGAAATGGACCCTTTAATTAACACAGTTCTATTAGATGTTCAGTTATGTCCATGACACTTAAACAAATGGCTGGTGGGGCTGTATACTTGTTAAAGCGTGGTTCGCGTGGAAGATTCTGGTTAGATTACTTACATGGTTACAATGTGTCAAACCTATTTCTGACAGCTTCACGCCATCCCCATCATGATATTGCAGAGTTCTTGCTAAAGTGGAGTGAAACATTACTCACTCACTCACCCTTCACCCAGGAGATGTTCTTCATACCAAAGCGGTATCAGTTAAAACAACCTGTGTACTTCTTCGCCTTTACATTACCCAAATGGAATTACCTATATTAAACCCACGTGTAAACGTCTTTGCATTCTTGCCAGTACGTGCAGAATATCCTGATTTGTGTAATGTTTTTCGTACATAATAATAGGGTACACTATCGATTAACTTGAGTACCTAAATCAAGTATTTGTAATTATAGCAATGGTATTGAAAAGCAGGGGGCACGGGTTGCCCAGTCGTCTAAGGCGCCGCGATTCGCTGTGCAGAGTTGCGTCCATTGGACACGCCAGAAACCTATGATTGTGGGTTCGAATCCCGGTTGGCCCCGATGTCATCATCATACCCGTGCTCGTGGGTTTCACCGAAGTGGTAAATGTCTGAGACCTGCATCACTTCGGGCTTTCCTCCCACATTAAGCTGACACGCCGCGGTATAACTGAAATACTGTTAAAAGGGGCGTTAAAACCCAACTCACTCACTCACTATTGAAAAGCCTACATCATGGCTCATGAGGTCAGAGCATTATGAACTTCGCTAGCTTCTTGGCCATCAGCTTCAGAACAAGTTGTAGCGAGTTGTCAGTGGAGGTCCCAAAATGCATTTACCAACTTCTACTTGAGTGACATGTACCCAGATTTAGGGGTCTATATTATGCTTGTGGACTTTGGTGGCCGCCCATGCTATAGTATCCCAGGAACCTTTCGCCCTTTTTCTATAGGGAGTGAAGGTGATTGGCCGGGATGAGAAATCCAGGATTTGACACCAAACAAAGTAAGTTGGCATAGGGCGGGACAGATCTTGGTAATCACTGGGGTTCAATCTATTCTGGATGTGATCCACTGCTCTACGGAAGTGACGACAGTTTACACTTATGTCACGTCAAAGCAACCGGGGGTGACGCCGTAGGAGGATGTGACAACGGAAGGAGAACACTCATAGAAACGGAAGTGACGTCATCAGTCAGAAGTGATGTCACAAGAATCAGAGGCGACGTCATAAGACCGGAAGTGACGTAATTAAGATGTCACATATGACGGTATTTTATCAAGGTATCAAGGTATTTTCAAAAGCTGTCATGGATTACTATATGCTAGATCCCGCCAATCTCCCATTAACTATGTTTCTTAGAATACTACCACAGGGAGTAGTCCCTCTGACCTCCCCAATAAATCTGCATCTAGTGGATGTAGTGGTTGTAAAGAGATGACGATTCCAGCCATGTGCACAGGGTTTTGCACGAGGTACGGTTTATCTCACAACTGGCTGGGATGGTGACAGTGAAGTGGACGTCTGTTGGCATTTTTCAGTGTGATATTAGCCAAACTGCAGGAATTGTGGCTATGATGTAATGATAACTTTTGTTTGATAATTCCTTTGACTGCCCTACCTCTATAACATTACAGCCAGAACACACCAGAGGGATTGGTGGCTGTGATTTTTGAGGATTCCTCCTGCAATAGTAACCATATATGGAGACTCCACGTATAAAGTGTCTGCCCTCGCTGTATTTTCGTTTCAGTCTTTGAAATTGCTAAAGCGCAAATTGACCTTATGTAGTTTTCGATGTTTGAATACGACATTTGCATTAACGATGTTCTGATCTATCCAGTTCTGCAAAGTTGTACCTACCCATGAGACTAGCCCTTTTAGCATGTTTAGGTTATCAATAAATACAGATGTCTTAACACCTTGTGGTATGAGTACATGAGTGTGAATCTGCATTTAATCTGTTTTGTCCAGTCCATTTGTTTGAGGGATTATGATAAATCACTTCAGGTGAGTGAATATGGTTTTACCCAGCTTTTATCAATATCCCAGCAATATCACAGTGGAGGACACCGGAAATGGGCTTCACACATTGTCCTCATGTGGGGAATCGAACCCGGGCCTTCAGTGTGACAATCGAACGCCTTAACCTCCAGGCTACCCCACCGCCCCTCACTCACCCGGCGTTGATGGTAACCACTGACAACTTCCCCAGGGAGTACAAAAATATTGTTATTTCCAACAGCTTTATTGACGTGTCTACATTAGTTTCCGATAATCTGCTGGGATTTTGGAGGGAAACTGGATATGTTTCAGTAACAACTGCAACTCCAGATATGTTTTAAACTAAACGTGGCAAAGAGGCATTTTTGGTGTCAGTTTCTTTTTTTCAACGGTCTAAAGCATAATAATTTTTTTCAAGCATTAAATGACAGGTCCGTTGCAGGTGATTGTGGGTCATCCTTATGTGCACTTGATGTCATCTGGCTTAAGTGCATCCACCTCGGCACACTGGACTCGGTCAACGGGGTTCTCCCTGTTTTTCGGGTCACCGCAGTACATGTCCTTGAAACGCTGAAGACAGGAGAAGAGTGAGTGAGTGAGTGAAAGTGATATCAAGCGTTGTTTGGGTAGTTAATGTGTGATGTCACTTCAGTCAGTGTTTAATGTGTGATGAACTCTGAAAGTAACGCAGGGTTTCGACTTTTAATCAGGGATTCGAACTCACGACTAACGGAATAAGACAGAGTGATTGATTTCATCTCAAATGGGCTTCCTACAAATGAATTGAACCTACGTGACGAGTGAACGCTTCAGCTTCTGGTCTGTGGCTATATGGGAAAGTATTCGATATAAGCGTTTGTATAATTCAAACCAGTGACATAATAACATGCCATGAAAATACAATACTGACATTGGAGAGTGATGTTGAAATAAAATGTGTTCGTGACATGGGATTAAACAGACAAATATTGACTGTATATTTACTTACAATATATTGAATCGATAAGAAGTCGATAGTGGAAAAATCTGAAAAAAAGATAAAAAAGTAAGTGAATGTTGCTTTACGTTGCTTTAGTTCCAGCTATATATCATCACGGTTGCCTGTGATTAACCATCAGTACACACGGGATTCACACCATGAGCATCGACTCACGCTGGGAACAGGGAGCAGGGGTGCGTCGGCTGAATCTGACAAACAAGGACTGCAACTGACTGAACCAGTATCATCTGATGTTGTGATGACCTTCAGATACATGCGTTTACATGTAATGTTACAGGTCGGGAATCTTAAATCAAATCAATATTTCCCCAAATCATTTCGGACACGAGATTCACAAAGACACTTGAACAATGTGACGTTTTCAATGTTTCGTTCAGTTTAGTTCTCATTCCGACGTTGTAAGACATTGTGGTGCGCTCAGTCTATTCTGTATAAAAAGGTTACTGTAATATATATTCCATGATTCTTGAATTATTTAAACTAAACACCAAAAGTCGTCCGCTAAAACAGCTGATGGACACATATCTTGAAAATATATCTTACTGAATCCAGTGAAGTCATTTGCGTTCACAACGCCATCTTTGTTGGGGTCCCAGAGCGTGTACATGAATCGGGCGTAGTCCTCGGAGTAGCCGTACCTACAAGTCCACCTGGTCACGACCTCCCACTGCTGCAAGCTGCAAGGGTCATCTGTAGGTTAGATTGAGAAATACAATGTTTTTCACAAATACCATAGTTGTTTGGGTCATCATTAAAAGGTATAAGGGTTGCTGATCTTCTAAACACACTGCACATAATTTGTCCAGTTAGCCTCTCCTTGAACACCTGAGTCTGGGCCGACTTGATAATGGCACTTCGCTTGGTTGACACTCATTTCTGTACCGTCCAGCAGTACAGAACCATCAACAAAATCAACACTGGCATTGAGATTATGTCCCACATACTTGGCTTGTTTAAGAAAACTGCGGAATGCCTTGTTTTCATCTGGAGTCTTGACATGCTACCCAAGAGGATCATCAGACAAATAAATGCGCAGAATACAAATTATTCTATCATGAAGAGCCTCCACGTTAATAAATCCACGCCCTCCCATTATGATTGGCGATTGAGGGATGAGTGAGGGTGGTGGGATCTATTGACATGATTCTTCGTGTGAGGGTGTCAATACCCTGAATTTCTTGTTTCGTCCATTTAACAGCACCAAAAGACTAGGAAAGGACGGATACAGCATAAGTATTGGTGGCTTTAACTTTATTGCGAGCGTTCAGCTCTGAACTCCATATTTTCTTGAGTTTAAATTTGTTTGTCCTTGATATGGGCATTTTGGAGTTTGTCCCTAACCTGCATTCAAAAGTTCGTATAATTCCGACCTTTTACGAGAGGTCAATCACTCCTCCAAGTATACTGGCTGACCCTCCCTCTTCTACCTCCCTATTATTATTATTATTATTATTCATAGATTAAAATAAAAAATGCATCAAAGAGGGTTCGGGTGATCCTGGCACACTCATGCCTGTTAGGCTCATCATCAGCTCAGGGCCCTTGCCCCCTCTACACGCAGCCCAGACAGCGAATGTGACTTCTCCCAGAAAGCTAACTCTCAAACCAATCCATAACTTTTCGGAGAATGTGAAGACTGCCAAACACTGCAGCCTGAATACATACACCTGAATAAAGATAATTGAATACACATGAATACATAGTTCATATCACTGTCTTCATTAGATATTTTCCGCAATGTTATTTTTTTCTCTTTCCAGAGGGTTAACAAGTGCCCTTACCCATCCTGTCCCTTCTATGATCTCTGTAAGTTGTGCCTGTCATATGTTTTCGGCAACTATTTCCCTCAGTAAACGTACTTTGTAAGGACATTCCAGTCCCCCTTCCAGGTTATCAAATGGTTGCTCGCTAAACAGTCCTTACCGTCGTAGTCAAAATACAGGATTTGTTTTTGAACGTCTCTGAAGTCCACTATGCCGTCATCGTCGACGTCGTTGTCCACCACAACAGCACAGAACTTCCCCACCAGTTGCTCAGGAGGGTTGCAGTTGTTAAGCTGGTTAAACCAGTACCTTCAAGAAACATGAGTGAGTGAGTGAGTTTGTTGGGAGATTTAGTGAGTGAGTGAGTTAGTTGGGTGATATAGTGAGTGAGTGAGTTTGTTGGGTGATATAGTGAGTGAGTGAGTTTGTTGTGAGATTTCGTGAGTGAGTGAGTTGGGTGATATAGTGAGTGAGTGAATTTGTTGGGTGATATAGTGAGTGTGTGAGTTGGGAGATATAGTGAGTGAGTGAGTTTGTTGGGTGATAGAGTGAGTGAGTGAGTTGGGAGATATAGTGAGTGAGTGAGTTGGGAGATATAGTGAGTGAGTGAGTGAGTTGGGTGATATAGTGAGTGACAGTGAGTGCCAAGACCCAAGCCACCGGGGTTCGATTCTGGAGATGTTTGACATTCTAAGATAAAATTGTAGGAATTGTAGTTGTGATAAGAGCTTATTTAGTGAATGTCTTGATATACCTGGAGAAACCACAGGTCCCACAGAAGAGGAGGGCGGACACGGTGAGTCGGAGGGCAAGCATTCTGCAAGCAAACTCATAGAGGTAATGGCGTTTCAATTGTTATGAGTTTGTCAAATTATTGATCTGGGCCTGCGGGGTGTTGTTGCACATGTCCTAACCAGCAAAGTAGTGGTCGATAACACGAACATCAGTCAAATGTATCAATAGTAACAGTATAAACTAACTGTAGCAATAGTTACAGTATAAACTAGCTGTAGCAATAGTTACAGTATAAACTAACTGTAGCAATAGTTACAGTATAAACTAGCTGTTTCAATAGTGACAGTATAAACTGGCTATATCAATCGTGACAGTATACACTAACTATAGCAATAGTGACAGTATAAACTAACTTATCAATAGTGACAGTATGAACTAACTGTAGCAATAGTTACAGTATAAACTATAACACGATTAATGCTGTTGACACGATGATTGTTTTTGAGTAGTAATACAATAGCAACACAGACAGCATATAACAACACAGACAGTATATAACATGACAGACAGTATATAACATCACAGACAGTATTATAGCAACTTCAGTAATACATATTCAGCGGACACTGAGGGTGGCAACTTGCTATGTCGTACGACTGAAAATGAAACGAGTCATTCATCAGTACAAATGAATAAAGATAAAGTAAAGTATTTAAGTAAAATACGAAAAGTACGAACGTGTCTGAATGTACTGGATAACGACTCTAGCTTTGGCCAGATCCGTTTTCGACTGTTCAGCCTGTGTGCTAGCTCCGCCCCAATTGGAGGCAGACGCAGGGAGCTTTGACATGTGAGGGTCCAGAGGAGGGGTGTCCACATTTTGCAAACTGCATTTTAGAATCGAGGCTGACAACAATGCTTGCCGAGTTGCATGTACATCCATGTTGTCACGAGCGCCTGAACTGTACGTTTGCTGGACTTGAGAGGATTTTAAGAAACTCAGCTTGTTTTACATATACCCATGTCAGCAAACATCGACCGTGTTATTGCTTATTTTACAATGAAAGAAATCTCATTTCATCAGAATTATATGATGTCAATTAATCCAGAGTGGATAAGAAATAAACCATTCAGCCATTTGTTTTAACTGAAGATGTTTATTGAATTTAAATGCAATGTGAACCATGGTTCAGTAACACATAGTAATACTAATAATGTGTTGTCATGGAAACTATTTCAAGAGCTGAGGATGCCTGTTTACAAGGATGCCACGTCTCTGTCCATCCAACGTAACGTACTTCCGCAGAGGGATGCTGTATGACGTCCACATTCACATGGAGATACCACTGCTGACACCTATCGGAGGTACTTCCTTCCTCCTTACGTTATTATAAGGTTGACCGGTCAGTTCCGGGACTCTACACTATAACACCAGCAACTACTGTCACTTAGGTACGTGTCAATACCTCACAATACATACACCGATGCGTCAATGCTCCGATTTAAATTACACTGAGTGAAACTGATTGCCTCACTCTGGCAGTGTGGGTTCGAATCCCGGACGGGACTCAACCTTAAAGAGTACCCCCCCCACCCCCCCGCCCCCCCCCCCCCCCCCCCCCCGCCCTCATTGAATTGCACATATGTTGTTACCCAATATGAATGCATGCTCAGCAAAGATGTTTTTGTATATATTCTATGTTTATATGTATATGTATAATGTTGTTGAAATAATTTTGTACCTCTGATGCCTAAGTGGAAATAAAGTTCAGTCCAGTTCAGTTAGGGGAGCCCGAAGTAATTGCAGATTAGGTTGTGAAGCAGGTTGACGAAACCCACTAGCACGACCACTGACAAATCAAGGATCATAATGTACGATTGGAATCTATCTTCATTTGATCATGGCATACGTTTCGTGAATTTGACGGTGTGTGTGTCTGCGCGCGTACATGTGTGTGTGTGTGTGTGTTTGTGTTTGTGTTTGTGTGTGTGTGTGTGCGTGCGTGCGTGCGTGCGTGCGTGCGTGCGCGCGCACGTGTGAGTGTGCTTTGTGTGTTTGTTGAGAACACAAACACCCAGCCTTTACATTATTATTATTGTTATTATTATTGTTTCTGGTTTTATGCCGCTTTAGCAATACATCGTGCCTATACATTACCGAGTCTTGACCAAACAATCAGTGATTGACATTGTAAACATCGATTTACGCTGTCGGTTGCTAGGGGCCAAGTCGAACACATTATCTCGAGGGATTTCTAATTATTATTGAGTTATATATATATAGCATTTTCCGTCTACGAATTTCCCTTTTAAAATGGGCATTTACATGTTCAGATATACAGCATTACGCTTTAGTGATCGGATTGTATCAAACATTTTGAGGTGTTATTGTGGAGAAGCAGGTTATGAACACCGGCGGGTACACGACTACTGGGTATTACGGCTGATTAGAATCTTTGATGAGTTGATGGTGCGCAGATGGTGACTTGATCACGGTTGATTGATGGTTGGCGTTTTTGACGTGGATTGCTCTTTTGAATTCCTAATCTTGAAGTCTTTGAGGCTGGTTGTAAGGGTTTTGATGTTGTCCCACTGTATGCTTTGTTTGTTTGTTGTTTGTTGTTTAACGCCGTACTCAGCAATATTCCAGCTATATGAGGCGGTATATAAATAATCGTGTCTGGACCAGACAACCTAGTGATCGACACCGTGAGCATCTATCAACGCAATTCGGATACGATGACATGCATCAACTAAATCAACGAGCCTGACCACCCGATCCCGTTAGTCGCCTTTTACGACATCAATAGTCGCCTTTTACGGCAAGCATGGTTTTGTTGAAGACCTATTCTACCCCGGACCTTCACGGGGCCCACTGAATGCTGTGGCTGGGGTTGTCACAGATATGGTAAAATGAAGCTGATTTAGAGTCAACTTTGGACACGACGCTCTGATGTTCTTAATGTTCATATTGAGGTAACTCAGAGTCAAGTAGTGCGTGAATGATTGAACTCTGTAAATGCAGCCTTTAAATAATCGAGTCTGGGCCATTTTCCCCAGTGGCTAAAAATACATGATAAGCGTTTAATACCCTCGGGTCCTGGGTCCTGGGTCCTGGGTCCCGCTGACACACATTTCGCCAGGTCACTTATTGACTCAGCTGATGCATTGTGCATTTGTGATCTACTCTACTGAGGAATCAACATTTTTGCCCGTGTTGAAATATATAGGTGTCATCTACTAAGTATAAAGTAAATACATATTTACGTTGATAGAAAGACAGGTCTAATCTGCAGGTGCTCTATATGACTTGCAGTTTCAAGAAGTAAAGGACAGGCCAAAGTGCTATGTCAGGATATCCGGGTTAAAAGCTGGATCAAGGGTTTCAAGGTTTAAGATGACGTGACAATATTTTGAATAGCTCCTTCGGTGGTACTTTCAAATGAACCACCAATTTTAACCAGTTCTGTGGTCTAATGGTTAGAGTGCCTAACCACTGATCAGGAGGTTGTTGGTCTATTTCCCGTCATCCATAATGAGAGGTTTCAGTTCTTGTCTTCGAGTTGACGTTTGAAACAAGTCCAAATTTAATCTCACAAGGAAAACTTCATAGAAAGAATGAGGTCTAACTTGGAAAAAGAAAAATCCTCCTACCTGGTCGTACTGTGAACAAGTAAAACTCCATTCCACGTCTTACTGCCCATAGAAAGTATAGTTTGGTTCAGTGGCAAGTACCAGCATAGTGCCTTATAATTTCTTCAGCGTAACCCTGTGTGAAAACAGTTGAGGGGTATATATTTGCCTCGACCTGAGAACATTCCTCAACAGGCCAACATGACCCCAACTATGTTTGATAACTGAGACGCATACGTCAGCAAACGTTTAGAAAAGATTACGTTCGTATATCCCCTTGCAATGCCACGACCTTCTTAGTGACAGGTATGGTACTGCAGAACCAGCCACTATCAGGCAACCCGTTTTGTTTCGTTTTGTATTCGTGCAGTCGTACAGGAAATAGTGCAGTCATACAGACAACCATGCGTCAAACAAACATCGTGTAGGCATACAAACAACCATGTTTCACACAAACACCATGTTGGCATACAGACAACCATGTGTCACACAAACCGTGACCGTGTAGGCATACAGACAACCATGCGTCACACAGGCACCATGTAGGCATACAGACAACCATGTGTCACACAGACACACAGACACCATGTAGGCATACAGACAACCATGTGTCACACAGACATCATGTAGGCATACAGACAACCATGCGTCACACAGACACCATGTAGGCATACAGACAACCATGTTTCACACAAACACCATGTTGGCATACAGACAACCATGTGTCACACAAACCGTGACCGTGTAGGCATACAGACAACCATGCATCACACAGGCACCATGTAGGCATACAGACAACCATGTGTCACACAGACACACAGACACCATGTAGGCATACAGACAACCATGTGTCACACAGACACCAGGTAGGCATACAGACAACCATGTGTCACACAGACACACAGACACCATGTAGGCATACAGACAACCATGCGTCACACAGGCACCATGTAGGCATACAGACAACCATGTGTCACCCAGACACACAGACACCATGTAGGCATACAGACAACCATGCGTCACACAGACACACAGACACCATGTAGGCATACAGACAACCATGCGTCATACAGACACCATGAAGACATACAGACAACCATGCGTCACGCAGACACCATGTTGGCATACAGACAACCATGTGTCACACAAACCGTGACCATGTAGGCATACAGACAACCATGCGTCACACAGGCACCATGTAGGCATACAGACAACGATGCGTCACACAATTGACGCCTTCCGTATACTCTCTCACCCTGATTTTGTAGTCATTTTGTAGTCATCTGTTTTGCTCAGTTCTGTATTCTCTCTCTCTCTCTCTCTCTCTCTCTCTCTCTCTCTCGGACGGCTAAAACAACAGCGTTAAAACAATTAAATCTTTTGCCATTTTTACTGTCAAGCAGCCTCTCTATTATAAGCGACAAAACCAGGTCCATATTCATTAAAACTCTCTGCCAAAAACAGAGTTGATTGTACGATTCCGACAATATCATGATCATGAGAGCTTGAATGTTGTAACCTTGATCAACTTCTGAGCAAGAGTTGTGAGGCGCTCTTTGAAATATTGGTAGAAAGAGCACGCTCGATTGTACCTCAAAATGCTGGAGCTGCAGGAATATTGCTCGACGAGAGTTGACTGTTGGACTATTGAAGAATTTCATGAACAAAATAATCCTTATTGATTCTATAAGACCAGATCACATTTCATATTGATTTATTTTCAAAGTGTTTTATCCATCGGTATTACACACACGCATAAAATTATAATTAACAATAGATATGATTGTCTAAAGACAATATGCACCATCTGAAATCGAGACGTTTTTCTGGAGACAAGAACGATAACTTAATGAAAATGTGTCTATTTTCCCCTTTCTTCCTCCGATATTTATATTACCTCTAGGGGTACGTGAATGCCGATATATGTATTCCAAATAGGATTTTTTAATCCGTTTACGGAGCGTGTGATGTTTACACTTTCACTTGGACATTTAAATACTTTCTACGAATGCAATGAATTTTCTCTCGGGAATTGAATTAATGTATTTAGTAAAATTGATATTCGCAATCACCTTTCACGATATTTGCAATTTAAGCATGTTTAAGTATATGAACAAATATAGAGCTCCAAAGACATCCAAAGATTTCTGTTTTGTCCAGTTCTAAATTTGTTTGTGGAATCAATGACTACAGTGAGTGAGTGAGTGAGTGAGTGAGTGAGTATGGTTTTAGCAATATTCCAGCAATATCACGGCGGGGGACACCAGAAATGGGCTTCACACATTGTACCCATGTCGGGATTCGAACCCGGGTCTTCGGCGTGACGAGCGAACGCTTTAACCACTAGGCTATCCGACCGCCCCCATCAATGACTACAAGTGAGTATGTGAGTATGTGAGTATGGTTTTTGCCCGCCTTTAGAAATACTCCAGCTGCATCACATCAGGGGACACCACAAATTGGCTTCCAACATTGTACCCACGTGGGAATCGAACCCGGGCCTTCGGTGTGACGATCGAACGCCTTAAGCTCTGGACTACCCCACCGCCCCTCAATCACTACAATCTCTACAAGCACCATCGAACAAAGTAGGTGAGGTGAGGTGAGATTTAACGTTCCGGTCAAGATTATTGCACTTAAGTAGCGACGTGCAAGAGTGAGTGTGTGAGTATGTGTGTGTGAGTATGTGTGTATGTGTGTGTGCGTGTGTGCGTGTGTGCGTGCGTGCGTGCGTGCGTGCGTGCGTGCGTGCGTGCTAGCACACCCGGATACAAATGCCACCTTTTAACACGAATACCTCACTCAGACACAGTATACTAACTCCGAGCCCACCAGCCCTTAATGCCGAGCGCCTGGCAGTGAAACACCAAGTACTATCTTTTAACACCTTTTGGTATGACGCGGCGGGGATCGAGCCCCCGACCTTCAGCTCTACAGGCAGACGCTCTACCACTAGACCACGGAGGCCTTCTCTTACAAAGTAACATACACACGGCATCATTGACAATTTCCCAAGGGAGGACAAAACACTTGCTATTACCAACAGCTTTATTGACGTTTCTACATTACAGGTGAATGTGGGTCCTTCTTATGTGCACTTGACGTCCTCTGGTTTCAGTGCATTCACCTCGGCACACTGGACTCGGTCAACGGGGTCCTCCCTGTTCTTAGGGTCACCGCAGTACATGTTCTTGAAACGCTGAAGACAGGAGGAGAGTGAGTGAGTGAAATGGATACCTATCGCTCTTTGGGTAGTACATGATACTACTTCGGTCATTGTGTAATGTGTGATCAAATATGAAAGTAACACAGGCTATCAACGTTTAATTCGAACCCACGACTAACGGAATAAGTAGAGTGAATGATTGCTGTGTTATGCTGCTTTCACAATATTTATGTCAAATCTGGACAGGGTACACCAACAATGGGCTTCCTACAAATGAAGTGAACCGACGTGACGAGTGAACGATTGAGCATCTGGTCTTTGGGCATATGGGAAGGTATTCGAAATGAAAGTTTATATTACTAAACCAGTGACATTATCACATGTCATGAAATTACAATACTGATATCGGAGAGTGGTGTGTGTAACTCCGGATTTAAAGGGACTTAATATATAACTCCGTTATAACTATATCTTAATTAAGTATATGAAGAAAACAATGGTTAACACTCCTTGAAAATAATGACTTGGTTTGTTTGCGAATTATTACTCTTTATAACCGGACTGTTGATTTACTTACAGTGTATTGCGTCGCTAAGAAGTCGGCATTGGTAAAATCTGAAAAAATAGATAAAAAAGTAAGTGAAATGTTGCTTTACGTCGCTTTAATTCCAGCTAAATCGCGACTGTCTGTTAATAACCATTGTTAACACGGGATTAACTCCATCAGCAGCGACTCACGTCGTCGGGTACGGTGACACATGGTCAGACAGGTCCCAAATTGTTTCCATTTGACCCTATGCGGCTCTTTCGAAATACACGATGTTTCAGGCACCTATTGTTGGTACCTGTTTAGTTGGACTTCAGGTGCATGCGTTTATTTTTAATACGTAATGTTGCAGGTTGGGCGACATGAATCAAACTGTTTCACAAATCATTTCGGACACTAGTTTTACTTTGGCACTAACACAACGTGACGTTTTCATGATGTTCTCTATCAGTTTAGTTCGTCATTCCGACGCTGTAAGACAGGGACATTGCGATCCACTTAGCCTATTCTGGACGGAAATGTTACTGTTATAGATATTCCATGATTCATTAAATCGTTAGACGTTACACGGAATGTCGCCCGCTGAAACCGCCAGCGAAAGGACACAAATCTTCAAAATATATCTTACTTACTGAATGTCTTGAAGTCGTTTGCGGTCGCAAGGCCATCTTGGTTGGCGTCGAATAATTTGTACATGAATCGGCCGTATTGGTCGGAGAAGCCATACCTACACGTCCATCTGGCCACGACCTCCCACTCTTGCATGATGCAAAGGTCATCTGTAAGGTCAAATTATAAAATACCAAGTTTCTTCTCAAATATCGTGCTCCACAATCAAAGCCATATTGTTACCGAACACAAAATGTAGAAGTGAGGCTAAAATATGTCAAAAAACTGATTCTAGAAGTTTTCAGGATTTTTTTTTCTGATATTTCAAAATGAGCACGGGTTTGACCTCATATGATGTTCTTAGAAGAATAAGGAAAGCGGGAACAAAGAAATGGCAAAACATCCTCATTGTTAGATTGCAGCCTCAGATGGTGGAGTCTTTTTTACTTTTTCTACGGTACTTGATCATGTCATAAATGCAATAACACACACACACACACACACACACACACACACACACACACACACACACACACACACACACACACACACACACACACACACACACACACCCGACCTTACTAAACAGAACTTACCGTCGTAGTTGTAATACAGGACGTCTTTGCCGATGTCACTGCCGTCCACTCTGCCGTCACCGTTGACGTCGTTGTCAAGCAAAGCAGCACAGAACTTCCCTACAAGCTGCTCGGGAGGGTTGCAGTGGTTAAACAGGTTAAACCAAAACCTTCAAAAGTGAGTGAGTGAGTGAGAGACCACAGTTACCGATCAAGACCACCTGGTAAATTAATTCGCCCTTTACGACAAGAATAGATTTATGGGGATCTGTTCTAACGGGATGTTTGGTATTATGAGATGTAATCGTAGCAATTGTAGTATGATAAGAGCTTATTTACAATATTTTTCAAATCAGGTGTTACAGTTTGGGTGAATGTCTTGATATACCTGGAGAAACCACAGGTCCCACAGAAGAGGAGGGCAAACACGGTGAGTCGGAGGGCAAGCATTCTGTGAAATAAAACACAGGCAAGTAATAACGTTTCTATTGGACAGGACCCGTGCAGTGTCATTGCGTATGAGCTGAGTAGCAAAGTATTGGTCGGTAACACGAACATAAGTCAAACCATTGAAGTACACAGTTCATCAACCTGGATGTTTTCTCAGTTGTCACACAGGATTGTTGTTGTTGAAACCGGCAACCACATCAAACCTGATCAAAGCTGCTTCAAGAAGGGACACTCATTGATCATATATTAAGACCCGAAAATGAAATAAAAAAGCTCAATTAAACAGGAAATACACAGTCGCAGTATTTCTGGACTTCGGCAAAGCCTTCGACATGGTATGGCATGACGGAGTCCTCACAAAACTAGCACGAAATGGAGTTGAAGTAAACATGGCAAACTTCACAGACAGCTTCCTGCATAACAGGTCACTATCAGTTAAAATAGGGACCAATCAATCTGATCCTATGTCACTGGACAATGGCAGCATTATACCCCTAACCCTCTTTAACATCATGATCAATGATCTATATGATAATGTCAACTCATCTACCCCAACTTCTAAATTCGCTGATGACGGAGTAATATGGATCACAGACAGAGATATTTCACAAATAGACGACTGGGACACCCGTGCCCCCTAAACACTTAAAACAGCAACATAATCAAGCAGGGGTTTCGGAAACAATCTTTCCACGATGTGTTAGAGGGAAACCCATTAATTATAGTCGTTGTATCAGTAGTTATACTCTCTATGTGATATTGTCAAACTATATTATACAAGAGGGAATGCAAAAGTTAATTACATCTATACAAGACTATCATTGAACTGTGTTGTAAGGTATTTTAGTAAAATACGAAAAGTACGAACCTGTCTGAATGCACTGGATAACAACTCTAGCTTTGGCCAGATCCGTTTTAGACTATTCACACTGCAGCTAGCTCCGCCCCAATTGGAGGCAGGCGCTTGGAGCTTTGCCAGGTGAGGGTCCAGAGGAGGGGTGTCCACGTTATGCTAACTTCAGCTGAGAATCGTGTCCGTTTACGCTAAAGGGAACCATATCTGTCAATATCATTTTTCTGTAATATATGTCACTTTCAACAGTCGGAAAAAATATAAAAGAGAGAGAGAGAGAGAGAGAGAGAGAGAGAGAGAGAGAGAGAGAGAGAGAGAGAGAGAGAGAGAGAGAGAGAGAGAGAGAGAGAGAGATAAACAAAACGGATGACTAAATGACTACAAAATCAGAGAGAGCGAGAGAGAAATATACGGAAGGCGTCAATCGTTAGTAACAATAGCAATCATTCGGGCATCTGGCCAAGACTTATTATTTACAGGCAACCGCTTCAAGTGCGACGTTAATCAACACAGAAACAAACATCAAGTAAAAGGCTCTTTCCCGTGGGTATTCGAGTTATGGGTCAATTTATGCCTTGACATAGTATCCTTCCAACATTCGTTTTACTGCAGTGCTTGCCGAGTCGCATGTACATCGAGGTTCTCACAAGGGCCTAAAAAGTTCGTTCTTTGGACTTGAGTGTATTTAAACAATCAGCTGGAATTGGATACATCCATGTAAGCAATACTATTGCTAATTTTACAGTGAAAAAAGTTCATCCGAATTATATAATCTCAATAAATCCCGAGCTGACAAGAAACAAAACATTTAGCCATTTCTCCTCACAAATGTGCAAGAGAAATATTTCCATCCTCAACACTCGAAAATAGGAGAAGAGACTGAAATATTTGATTTTTATGACATCAAAAAATAAATTTTTAAGTCAAATATTTTCTATCTATTTATTAAATAGGAAAATGTACTTGCATGTTTCTGTTTTTGTTTGCAGACCGACGTGGATCTGTGTTAATGAATCAAGGTAAGAGTAACTGGATTAAAGTAAACATCAAAGGTACTTCCAGACACGTTCTACATAATTGCCATTTTTCGTCCACCCTAATACAAACCAGACCCAATAAAGCCTGTACTTAGACACGCCGGATAGGGTGTCTGCATACGAAGAAACCTTTGGATTTTGAACTACACACACGAAGTAGACCTTTCATTGCCTTTGGTGTTACCTGAGTTGTTTTGAGGCATCATAGATGCATCCCATTGATTTGTTATTGTTTTTGATAGATTAACTAATCAACATCAAACATGATCATTGCAAAATATATTTTTTAGTTCAAGTGTCAGTTACGAAAGTCGAAGAAGAGACATCAGAAGTGGATGGTATCAGAAGTTTATTCCAGCAGCTTGTGGGGATAGATATCTATGTGCAGGAGGGGTTATTTTCAGACGCTATAGAAGAAATCGAGACTGGATTTCCTGGCGCTGCTTTGACAAAGACTGTATCGACTGCTTCCACATCAGACGACATCGTCACAATGGTTAGCAATGACCACAATCAACGCTTGTTCAGAATGACATGAAGGTAAGTGTCGTTCATAAATTAAATACCCTGTTAATAATATATTACCACAATAACACAAATAAGGTGAGGTGAGGTGAAATGGGGTTTAACGTCGCGTCCAAGATTATTGCACTTATATAGCGACGTGCATGTACGTGTGTGTGTTTGTGTGGCTGCTTGTACTAGTCCGGACTGATGCCGATATATAGTGCTAGCTCACTGAGATACCATGCCGCAGTTTAACATGAATACCCCACTCAGACACAGTATACTGACTCCGAGCCGACCAGTCCTTGTTTTAGCCCCTTAATGCCGAGCGCCAGACAGGGTAACAACAAGTACCATCTTCCGCTCTCCGGGCGGACGCTCTACCACTAGACCACGGAGGCGGTCTAACACAAATAATAAACAAACAGTAACAAGTTTACTAATACTTTTATTGGATTTTATTTTATTAGATGCATATATAAAATATGCGTGGATAAGAAATAAAACATTCAGCCATTTGTTTTTATTGAAGATGTTTATTGATTTGAAATGTCATGTGAACCATGGTTCAGTAACACATAGTAATACTAATAATGTGTTATTATGGGAACAATTTCAAGGAGTGTTGTTATTATTATAATATTTATTCATTTCAGGTGAGGCAGACTCTCGCGAGCATTCACATCTTAGCCAAAGTTATCTCTAGATCCCATGCCATCTATGTTGGATGAAGAGGCCATCAAACTGGAGCTCCCAGATGCCAACATTTAAAACGCGTCGCACAAGAAGATCCGTTCTTCCGAAGTGACCGACCATCAGACAGGGCCTGTTCACAGCAGATAGATTTTTACTTCGAACAGTTCCTGCTGAAGGATGACTCAGTGGACAACAGAATGCTGATCTTCGCCACTGACAGCACTTGTTGCATCTGTCTTCATCCTATCTATGCCATCAATGTAATGTTAATTATGTAAATGTATATACATGTTTTATTGTACAGAATATAAATATAGTATACATAAATCATGAAATGAATTGCCAATAAATGAAGTGAAAGAAGTAAAAAAAAAGTTTTATATTTTATCAAATTGACAAAATGGTCGGAGACGGTATGTATTGATAAATTCACACACAGTTGACCATATGTGTAGCGACACACCTAAAACCGGATCAGCTGGGTACGAAATCTGTATTAACTGGCAAGATTAACATGGTTGAACCTATCTAGTGTAATAGCCTAAATAGTCAAATGCACAATGTGGACCTGTTTGGGTGTGCATTAACCCCGGACAGGTCGACTGAAGAGTTCTGTGATGACTACACTGAAGGGGTATTCTATTGTACAGCTGGACAGACTTATACTTGTCATACGTCGCTTTGACCTGGACACAGTGACTTCCGAACACAGGGCATTTGTACTTGGTGACTTCACAACGTCCGGCAGCCTCGTGCTATAAACGTTCACCAAACATCCGAATCTCGTTATTGAAATGAATGACAACTAGATCATGTCTGCACGACAGAGTGGATATCTAAAGGACATTGTTATCGATGTGCCACCATGTCTGACTTTATGATTGCATGTTCGTCTTTATGACTGCATGTATTCCTGCGTGGTATAAATGAATGCTTGTCCGTGTGAGCGCATGGTTATCCGTGTGACTGCATGGTGTGACTTGAGCACGCTTTTCTGTATGACTGAATGCTTTTTGTATCCCTACATGGTGTCTGTGTGACGCTTGGTTGTCTGTATTCCTAAATGGTGTTTGTGTGACGCATGGTTGTCTGTATGCCTACATAGTGTCTGTGTGACGCATGGTTGTCTGTATGCCTACATAGTGTCTGTGTGACGCATGGTTGTCTCTATGCCCACATGGTGTTTGTGTGACGCATGGTTGTCTGTATGCCTACATGGTGTTTGTGTGACGCACGGTTGTCTGTATGCCTACATGATGTTTGTGTGACGCATGGTTGTCTGTATGCCTACATGGTGCTTGTGTGACGCTTGGTTGTCTCTATGCCTACATGATGTTTGTGTGACGCATGGTTGTCTGTATGCCTACATGGTGCTTGTGTGACGCTTGGTTGTCTGTATGCCTACATGATGTTTGTGTGACGCATGGTTGTCTGTATGCCTACATGGTGTTTGTGTGACGCATGGTTGTCTGTATGCCTACATGGTGTTTGTGTGACGCTTGGTTGTCTGTATGCCTAAATGTTGATTGTGTGACGCATGGTTGTGTCTGTATGCCTACATGGTGTCTGTGTGACGCATGATTGTCTGTATGCCTACATGGTGTCTGTGTGACACATGGTTCTCTGTGTGCCTACATGGTGTCTGTGTGACTGCATGGTTGTCTGTATGCCTACATGGTGTCTGTGTGACTGCATGGTTGTCTGTATGCCTACATGGTGTTTGTGTGACGCACGGTTGTCAGTGTGACGCATGATTTCCTGTACGACTACATGATTTCTACAATTTCTACAATTTATTGTATGACTGCATGGTTGTCGTTACGACTGCATGGCTGTCTTTACGACTGCATGGTTTCCTGTACGACTGCATGATTTCCTTGGGTGTCTGAATGAATGTGTAGTTGCCACTTTAACTACAGGGTTATCTGCATGGATTTGTTTGAGTGCATTTGTGTCTATATGACCGTTGTGAATATGTGAGACTGCATTGGTACTATCTATATGATATTTGTTGTTTGTGACTGCACTCAGCGAATGGTTGAGTGCTTACAGTGTGTATTTCTGACTTCATGCTTCATATTTGATATGATAACTAAGAGTGCATGGCAGTCAACAAACAATTAGGCAATTCCGAAACACTCATGGCGGTCCCTACCTTATCCAAAAAGTACGTTTAAAAGTTTGCCACACATAGTGATGCCTGACTGTGAGTACTTCTACATTGATTCATATTTTCCATACATGGTAATGCATGATGCACGTGTAGAGATCACAAGCTGCACCAATCTGCACCGTCACTGTGCATCAACGACATACACGCATGCCCTCCTGGGAAACACACATCTAATCATTTTTCATATTTACTCACAGTACCTTAAGTGTATAAATATTTACGTTGATAGAAACACAGGTTCAGTTTTCTGCGCTCTAAATGACTTGCAGTTTGTAGAATTAAGGGGGAAGGGGGAGGGTCAAGACACAGTATCCACAGTGTACAAAATATCCAGATTAAAAACTGTTCACGTCTGAAGGGTTAAGATAAAGAAACAGTATTTCCTGCGCCGTTGGAGTAGGTGAATGGGTTGTACACTGGCCAAAGTCGCCCTGAATGCGTACAGAATGCGATGTCTGGGTTCGGATCCGAGTTTCGCCCCGATTGACAACATGAATGATTGACAACATGAGCAGCGATCTACGCAATTGAGATTGGGATTTTGTAAATGACATCTCATACGAGAGCGAGAGAGAGAGAGAGAGAGAGAGAGAGAGAGAGAGAGAGAGAGAGAGAGAGAGAGAGAGAGAGAGAGAGAGAGAGAGAGAGAGAGATAGAGAGAAAATATGGAACGCGTTTTGTCGCTTATATGAAGTAAATGTCAGTAAAAGGTTAAGTAAATAAGAGAGGGAGGATGCTTGATAGTAAAAAATGGCAAAAGATTTAATTGATTTAACACTGTTTTTTCAGACGTCCGTGAATCCCATTCTTGCAAAATGGCCTGAATAGTGCTAAAGGCGGTGCAAAACCCTTCTCACCCTCAATGTAACGGTTGCGTGCACACATTCAATTAAACCCCAGATTCTTATTTTCTTGTCTGATTCCCGAACAAAAGGTCACCACGACCGACGGTACACTAAACGAATATCAGTAGTTTGTGCAGATGTAGAAGGCACTGCCGGACCAACACGGCAAATTATCCCAGCACTAAATATTGCAAATACGTACGGATGTGCGTCCTGTCTAGAGCCCCACTTTGATTGATAGGTTGAGTTTGCTGACTAACAAGCAAAGCAGGGGTCTGCTCCAAGAAACAAACCCACCAGGCCTGGCTCTGCAGTTGCTCGCTAGAAGGGTCGAGAATGAAGGTGAGCTCGAAATGAACTGGGCATCCACTTCGTTTTAAAGCTTTGTTAAGTATTATTAACATAGAAATCCTAATCAGTGTGAGTTATATAGAATGTCCATTGTTTTGCTGTTGATGTCTGTTGCCATGTGGTTGACTTTAATTCTGTTCAGTTAGAATGTGCTATTCAAGAATGCTTTAAGACCTTTTTGTGCATGTTCAGGAAAATTGAGTTCTGATGTAAGTATGTATATCACTCATTATCATTCGTTAAAATAATTTATCAATATCACCAACGTAATGTATTCAATAAATAACGTTTTAACGTGTTGCAGAATTAATGTAAATATATGTTTTGGGTATTCTTCATTGTTTTGTTGTGCTGCTGAATAACAATATGCCTTTGGAGTAAAAAACTAAGATCTTGTAAACCCAACACAGATGATGTACCGAGCGTTGTTGTGTCTGGCCCTAGTCGTGGGTTCTGTATCTGCCATGGAAAGCTGGTTCAGCAACAACAAGATGACAGAATGCGGCGACTTCCAAATCCAAACCAAGGGCAGGTGGGAACTACAGATTAGTATTTCAATCAATAGTCGTACATTTATAATAACTACAGCTTGTAAGTACCAGACCGCCTTGTGTGTCAATCTGCTGTGGGAGAAAATAATGAAGTGATGCACGTGTTAGACGCTTACCACTCTTGAGAAACCCGCGAGCACTGGTATGGTGCTACCAAACCATGGGTGATAGTTAGAAGGAATGTGGGATTCGAACCCACGATAATACGGTCCCGGCACAAAATATGAGACACACATCTGCATATCTTAGACAACTGAGCCACTCGTGCGCTGGTCTTGCGTTGATGTAATTGTACATTTATAACGTCATGATATTTTAATAGAAGCGACCTGGCTTTGGCGAAGTTTAACTAAAGTTTTATTTTACCGCCACGGGTGATTATCCAAAGAAATACTACCGGATGGGCAACGGTTTGGTTCCATAACCGTACCAGGATACGCTGGTGGTGATCAGATTTTGATCTTTGGTTTGTCAGCACCATCTTCGTGCTCGTGGAATTCAGCAAAATAGTTATAGCCTCCGGCCTGCGTCACTTGGGGCATTTCTCTTAAGGTAATCAGAATTTATCTTCTCTTATTTTGTTCAAATGAACAATTTACTTGCCTTTGCATGTATTTGTGACGGTGCCACTGGTGGGTAGGATATGATCATCGTTTCGCGAACACCTGGTCTCGTCACACGTGATAGTAATTTAGGAACGCATGCTTATTATGTAGTGGGAGTCGTGCTTTGAGTCGCCCCTGACAACCATGAGCTACTGGGAACATTCTGGTACCTAGGGTCCCCGGCACAAAATATGAGACACACATCTGCATATCTTAGACAACTGAGCCACTCGTGCGCTGGTCTTGCGTTGATGTAATTGTACATTTATAACGTCATGATATTTTAATAGAAGCGACCTGGCTTTGGCGAAGTTTAACTAAAGTTTTATTTTACCGCCACGGGTGATTATCCAAAGAAATACTACCGGATGGGCAACGGTTTGGTTCCATAACCGTACCAGGATACGCTGGTGGTGATCAGATTTTGATCTTTGGTTTGTCAGCACCATCTTCGTGCTCGTGGAATTCAGCAAAATAGTTATAGCCTCCGGCCTGCGTCACTTGGGGCATTTCTCTTAAGGTAATCAGAATTTATCTTCTCTTATTTTGTTCAAATGAACAATTTACTTGCCTTTGCATGTATTTGTGACGGTGCCACTGGTGGGTAGGATATGATCATCGTTTCGCGAACACCTGGTCTCGTCACACGTGATAGTAATTTAGGAACGCATGCTTATTATGTAGTGGGAGTCGTGCTTTGAGTCGCCCCTGACAACCATGAGCTACTGGGAACATTCTGGTACCTAGGGTCCCCATGCTGTCAGAGTTGCAGTACCCATAATATGCACAGAAAACAAATCAGTTGAAAAAGAATTTTGTCAGAGTGAAAATATTTTAGCAGAGAAACACGGTTTCTGCCTCAAGACTAAATCTTGGTTACATCAAGTCATTTTTCTTGTATATGTGGGATATTGTTTATTTTAGGTCGGGTGGTTCAATGTTATTTAATGTGACGCCTGACTCCATCATTTTGTATTCTCGCAGGCTCTCCAGCAAACCCATGACTGATGTTGACACGCGTCAACTTCTGGCTGACATCAAAGCTTTCGACACCAACAAAGATGGCTACGTCACTTCCGCCGAAACGAGGGACCCAACTGTTGCAGCTACCTTCGACAGTGACCTTAACCGTAAGTATTTGTTCAAAAAAAGGTTATTCAGAATCACATTACGACCTTGCCTGATCACTACTTTTGCTACATTGGCCTGACATCTTACCCGACGGTATAGTGGGAACACATTGCAGCCCCTGGAGCTACTCAAGAAGCGTTATACGTAATTTTTCCAATCCCCAAATAGCAAAGATCTTGTGGGCTCGCCTGCCATAACTCACAGTGCAGAGTTAGTCCCCTTTGCTGTGCAAGGATCAGCCGATCGTTCTTTTACATTCCGCATTCACTCTGATGATGAGTCAGCAATAAATCCGTTTGTGTATTAATGTGAGTGATGGACATGTACAGCCTGCATGACATAAATGTTACACGCCGTCATATGACATGAAGTTAAAACCAACTTACTCACCTAACATGCTACAATGAGGTGCACAAGGATGATACATTCATCTGCGGTGCATGACTATGTATAAAGTACAGGTCAAGCACTTCCTCAAATTCTTTCTCTTTCATATACCATAATATATCCAAATATCGATGTCATGGAACATCAACCGAATAATGTCACACTAGGAATAACCACAGATAATGGTTTGCTCTGTATGAAATCCTGATATTGACGATACCTTTTTATTATAATGAGCATTTTATTGGTGAATGTTTTTGTTGTTGTTACCTGACTCAGGTTTCGCTGATGTGACGATAAATCATAACACGTTATTTACATAACGATGTGAATACATTCTATACCTGAGGTATACAATCAGTCTTTCAGGAGGCCCCGTAGTACTGATTTTAAGAGCGCCTCATTCGGTTTGTCGACGGTCTTTTTTTTGAAAACCGCGGTGTTCTCAATAATATGAAATTGCCCCATATCTTTAATAACGTCCTGTCTGGATTTGGTTTGGTTTGGTCTGTCGTTTAACGCCGCACTCAGCAATATTCCAGCTATATGACGGCGGTCTGTAAATAATCGAGTCTGGACCAGACAATCCAGTGATTAATATCATGAGCATCGATCCACGCAATTGGTTGGTTGGTTGGTTTATTGTTTAACGCCGCACTCAGCAATATTCCAGCTATATGACGGCGGTCTGTAAATAGACGAGTCTGGACAAGACAATCCAGTGATTGATATCATGAGCATCGATCCACGCAATTGGGTCCACGCAATCGGGATGGATGACATGCATAAACTAAGTCAGCGAGCCTGACCACCCGATCCCGTTAGTCGCCTCTGACGACAAGCATAGTCGCCTTTTACGGCAAGCATGGGTTGTTGAAGACCTATTTTACCCCGGATCTTCACGCGTCTCCTGTCTGGTATATTCTATAATTGATTTACCTCCGTTCGTATATCGGTTGATTAGAGACATTGTTAACATTGAAATCTGTTCACATTTGTTTAATGTGTTAATTGCAAAATGTGTGTTCGGCGGATTTGTAATGAAAATAATAAAGGAACATTTTTAGATAATTGTATTGTAGCGACTATTAGAACGTCGTCAGGGATTGACAAATACGCTGGCCCACATAACACGTGTCAGTAAATCAGAACAACGAATTATAAAAAAGGGTAGGTCGAATTGATTTGTAGAAAATATGAAACGTATACCCACGAGCGACGGATCCTTGCACAGCAAAGGGGCACAAGTCTGCTCTGCGAGTTCTGGCAGCTGAAACCAGATGAGCTTTTACAATACAAATACAATCATAGACGAATATTTACGTAGAACGATACAATTATATATGGATATGTATTTCTTTTGTCTATTTATATTTTTCTTGGGCCGGTGATGTGTCTGCGACAATGTACTGATAACTTTTGAAGAAAATAAATGTTTAACTCTGACGATATCGTATGTTCTTGTCTTTAGCAGTTAACGCTGCGGTCGATCGTTGCACCTACATTTCGTAGTTCTTGTCTTCAACAGCTGACGCTACAGTCGATCGTAACACAAATATTTCGAATGTTCTTGTCGTTTACAGTTATCGGTTTGGTCGATCGTTGCACCTGCATTTGTATGTTCTGCCCATGAGCAGCCAACACTTTGGTCGTTCGTAACACCTGCATTTCTTATGTTCTTGTCTTGAGCAGCTGAGCCTTTGGTTTATCGTTACACCACACCTCGTAGTTAAAGCTCGTGGTTAACGCTTTGATCGATTTTAACACCTACATTTCTTATGTTGTTCTCCTGAGCAGCTAATGCTTTGATCGATTTTAACACCTACATTTCTTATGTTGTTCTCCTGAGCAGCTAATGCTTTGGTCGATTGTAACACCTACATTTCGTATGTTGTTCTCCTGAGCAGCTAATGCTTTGATCGATTGTAACACCTACATTTCGTATGTTGTTCTCCTGAGCAGCTAACGCTTTGATCAATCGTAACACCTACGTTTCGTGTGTTGTTCTCCTGAGCAGCTAATGCTTTGATCAATCGTAACACCTACGTTTCGTATGTTTTTCTTCTGAGCAGCTAATGCTTTGGTCGATTGTAACACCTACATTTCGTATGTTGTTCTCCTGAGCAGCTAATGCTTTGATCGATTGTAACACCTACGTTTCGTATGTTGTTCTCCTGAGCAGCTAATGCTTTGATCGACTGTAACACCTACATTTCGTATGTTGTTTTCCTGAGCAGCTAATGCTTTGATCTATTGTAACACATACGTTTCGTATGTTGTTCTCCTGAGCAGCTAATGCTTTGGTCGATTGTAACACCTACATTTCGTATGTTGTTCTCCTGAGCAGCTAATGCTTTGGTCGATTGTAACACCTACATTTCGTATGTTTTTTGTCGTGTGCAGTTACCGCTGGAGTCGATCGTTGCACCTTCGTGATGATGGCGAAGAAGCGATATGACATCAGCACAGGTGTCGCAGCCCGCCTCTTCGACCTTCAGGACTCCAACAATGACCTCATGATAACCGTAGCGGACCAGGACGCGGCTGCCTTCAAATTGTTGGATAAGGATGGTGGGTTCACGATAACTTGGCAAATATTGATGTACAAAATCTTCACATGGACATCCACTCTCTACATTTTACAGTCACATTGTTTAAGGGCACGGATGACTCAGTCGCCTGATGCGACGAAGTTCACTGAATAGACTTGCATCTCGTTGGCATGCAAGAATTACATGATCATTGGTTTGAATCCCAGATTCTTAGCTTACCTGTGCTCCTTGATTTCATCCAAAAGCATCAACAGTGTTTTGAACTTCGAACATAACGAAACAACAAAACGTATTTATTTGCTCTTTGAATTTTCTTTAAAATGGAATACATAAATATATAATTCATATTAGTAGGTTATACTGGCGTTTGTTTGTGGCCTTCAGTTTTCGCAAGCCATTTGACGGAAAACCCAACCAGAAACACACATAACACCGCCAGCTCCTCCAGCTCGACACAAACATCCAGCAAGCAGATAAGAAATGTGTAAATGCAAGATTGATGAGAAGTCAGCACGCAATAAAGTGTATTTGTTTGCCTGCAGGTGATGGCCAAGTGTCTGTGTGTGAAGCCTTCAAGGGATTCATGGCCAGCCTGGAGGATTTGGAAAACAAGGTCTACACCACGGAGGTATTTCATGACGCGTCAGCAATATTTAACCTTTGCTGCGACATTGTAGTTTGTACTGCTCCGCATTTACTATCCCGCATCCGATGATACCTAATACGTAACTAGGACTGACGTTTTCATCAGGTTCAAAGGTAAATGGTTTGGTTACACATGGGGTATAACATGTCCACGATTCTATGAAGTTTGCATTCTGGAAAGAGCTTGTAGATGTCGGTACAAAATACAGCATCAGACTTCAGTAGAACGTGATGAAGGCGTGAATCCTAGCTACGAGTGTTTTAGCGATCAGTAGATGTCGGGTAGTAAAGCGGCGCAATACATAGCTACTATTTCCCATCTAACTTTTAGCCCTGGACCTAGTCATGCTTCAATAAACTTAAGAAAAAGCACGACCTTACAATTATCTCTGTAAGTGTTGTATACAATTAGCAAACGAAAACGAGATTTACTGGAAAGCCCACTATTTCTGTTTCCACAGCTGAAGTATAGCAACATCGCCTACAAGTACAGGAAACCCCCACCCACATCCTAATCCGCAATGTTCGTCATGGCAACAAAGGGGCCGACGGACATGTGACCGCAAGGACGATAAATGTAATGCTTTGTTAATAAAGTGATACATACTCATCTGTTGCTTGGACTTGTCCTATTGCCTTGATGTACATACGCATACATGTATATGGCTCAGTCATCAAAGTCGCCGCTATTCGCTTTACAAAGGTGCTTTCCTATGCGTACCAGGAACCTATGACGGGAGTCCCAGATTGTCCCTAATTTGGGGCTGATAAACACAATGGCCATGTTCGTGGCTTCAGCCCTGCATCACTTTAGACTTCCTCCCTCTGATCGAGCTCGCACGCCGTGATACGATAGAATAATGTACAAAAGCGGCCTTAAACCGATCTCGTTCCCTGTTCTGAACTCAACAATCATAAACCACAAAATACCTACCTTCGCGTTTCATCTTATCTTTTAAATGTGAAAACTACTTGCAACACAGTGAAGCACCTGAACCTTTCAGAAAGTTTGATCTCCACCATGTTATTGTTTTCGAAATGGTCACTTTAATTACCACATATCAAGTAGATGACCGTCACAATACAAGTTATGTCCAATAAACTTGAACGACTGAAGGGCGGTGGTGACGCATAGTGGATAAAGCGTTGCCTGGTTCGTCTCGTTGAAGATTCTGGTTCGATTACTTACTTAGGTACAATACGCCAGACCCATTTCCCATGATGCAACGCTACCCACGCCATGATTTTGCCAAAAGCGGCGTATAACATCACTCAATCACTTACCCTTCACTCGGGAGATGTTCTTGTCATCATCCCAAAGCGGTATCATTTAAATCAACCTGTGTGTAAACACAAAAACGTCTGGACTTTGAACTTCCTTCTTTATCCTTAGTTTCATGTTCCATGTACCATGCGTTATAACATTTGCTTTTACCGCGCGTTTACCGTAAAAAAAAAAGAGATAAAAAATAGAAAGGTCAAGGTCGCTTCAGGGAGTCGACCATGTGATTGGATGTGAAACACGCATAAAGCATAATATAACATAGAAACTCAAATGTGTGAGTTGGGTTTAACGCCATTTTTAACAGTATTCCAGTTATATCATGGCGGTCTGTAAATAATCGAGTCTGGACCAGACAATCTCAGGCAACTGAGGTCGATGACATGCATCAACCAAGTCAGCGAGCCTGACCACCCGATCCCGTTTGTCACCTCTTACGACCAGCATAGTCGCCTTGTACGGCAAGCATGGGTTGCTATATTCTATCCTGGATTAGTGCTGGGATCATTTGCCGTGTTGGCCCGGCAGTGCCTTCTACATCTAAACTAAACACTGATATTCGTTTAGTGTACCGTCGGTCGTGGTGACCTTTTGTTCGGGAATCAGACAAGAAAATAAGAATCTGGGGTTTAATTGAGTGTGTGCATGCAACCGTTACATTGAGGGTGAGAAGGGTTTTGCACCGCCTTCAGCACTATTCCGGTTTTTTTGCAAGAATGGGATTCACGGACGGCTACAAAAGTAGTGTTAAAACAATGAAATCTTTTGCCATTTTAACTACCAAGCAACCTCTCTCTTTCTCTCTTGCGTAGATCGATGCTCATGATGTCAATCACTGGATTGTCTTTTCTAGACTCGATTATTTACAGACCGCCATCATATAGCTGGATTATTGTTGAATGCGGCGTAAAACAACAAACATACGAACACACAGGTTTGGCGCTGACAGTCCAAGAATCGTAATCGGGGCGAACCTCGGATATCCGAACCCAGACATCGCATTCTGTACGCATTCAGGGCGACTTTGGCCAGTGAACAGCCCATTCATCTACTCCAACGGCGCAGGCGATACTGTTTCGTTATCTTAACCCTTGAGACGTGAACAGCTTTTAATCTGGATATTATGTACACTAGGGATACTTTATCCTGACCCCCACACCCCTTCCCCCTTCACCCCCTAATTCTAGAAGCTGCAAGTCATTTAGAGCGCCAGACGCTATCAACGTAAATATTTGTATACTTAAGGTACTGCAAGTTAATATGAAATGTGGTCGCATGTGTGTTTTCTAGGAGGGGTATGCGTGTGTGTCGTGATGCACAGTGACGATGCAGATTGGTGCAGCTTGTGATCTCTATACGTGCATCATGCATTACCATGTATGGAAAATATAAGAATCACTGTAGAAGTACACACAGTCAGGCATCTCTATATGTGACAACATATTGTTGACTGCCATGCACTCTTAGTTAATAAATCAAATATGAAGCATAAAGTGTGAACTACACACTTTAAGCACACAACCATGCGCAGAGTGCAGTCACAGACAATACATATTATATAGATAGAACCAATGCAGTCAAGAATTCATACAAGAAATCATGCAGTCATACAAGAAATCATGCAGTCATACAAGAAATCATGCAGTCGTACAAGAAATCATGCAGTCATCGTACAGCCATACAGTCATACAAGAAATCATGCAGTCGTACAAGAAATCATGCAGTCATCGTACAGCCATACAGTCATACAGGAAATCATGCAGTCATACAGGAAATCATGCAGTCATACAAGAAATCATGCAGTCGTACAAGAAATCATGCAGTCGTACAAGTAATCATGCAGTCATACAGGAAATCATGGTGCATACAGACAACCATGCAGTCATAAATGAAATAGTGCAGTCGTACAGACAACCATGCAGTCTTACAAGGAATCGTGCAATCATACAGGAAATCATGCAGCATACAGACAACCATGCAGTCATACAAGAAATCATGAAGTCATACAGGTAAATAATGCAGTCGTACAGACAACCACGCAGTCTTACAAGAAATCTAGCAGTCATACAAGAAATTGTGCAATCGTACATGAAATCATGCAGTCATACAAGACATCATGCAGTCATACAGGAAATAATGCAGTCGTACAGACAACCACGCAACCATACAAGAAATCATGCAGTCATACAAGAAATTGTGCAATCGAAAATGAAATCATGCAGTCATACAAGACATCATGCAGTCATACAATAAATCATACAGTCGTACAGACAACCATGCAGTCATACAAGAAATCGTGCAGTCGCACAGACAACCACGCAGTCTTACAAGAAATCATGCAGTCATACAGGAAATTATGCATCATACAGACAACCATGCAGTCATACAAGAAATCGTACAGTCGTACAGACAAGCATGCGTCACACAGACACCATGTAGGCATACAGACACCATGTGTCACACAGACACCATGTAGGCATACAGACACAATGCGTCACACAGACACCATGTAGGCATACAGACACCATGTGTCACACATACACCATGTAGGCATACAGACACCATGCGTCACACACACCATGTAGGCATACAGACAACCATGCGTCACACAGACACCATGTAGGCATACAGACACCATGCGTCACACACACCATGTAGGCATACAGACAACCATGCGTCACACAGACACCATGTAGGCACACAGAGAACCATGCGTCACACAGACACCATGTAGGCATACAGACACCATGTGTCACACAGACACCATGTAGGCATACAGACACAATGCGTCACACAGACACCATGTAGGTATACAGACAACCATGTGTCACACATACACCATGTAGGCATACAGACACCATGCGTCACACACACCATGTAGGCATACAGACAACCATACGTCACACAGACATCATGTAGGCATACAGACAACCATGCGCCACACACACCATGTAGGCATACATACAACCATGCGTCATACAGGCACCATGTAGGCATACAGACAACCATGCGTCACACAGACACCATGTAGGCATACAGACACCTTGCGTCACACAGACACCATGTAGGCATACAGACAACCATGCGTCACACAGACACCATGTAGGCATACAGACACCACGCGTCACACAGACACCATGCGTCACACAGAGACCATGTAGGCATACAGACACCATGCGTCACACAGACACCATGTAGGCATACAGACAACCATGTGTCACACAGACACCATGTAGGCATACAGACACCACGCGTCACACAGACACCATGCGTCACACAGAGACCATGTAGGCATACAGACACCGTGCGTCACACAGACACCATGTATGCATACAGAAACCATTCAGTCATACAGTAACTATGCTTGCCGTAACAGGCGACTATGCTTATCGTAAGAGGCGGCTAACGGGAACGGGTGGTCAGGCTCGCTGACTTGGTTGATGCATGTCATCGTATCCCAATTGCGTGGATCGATGCTCTTGATTTCAATCACTGGATTGTCTGGTGCAGACTCGACTATATACAGACAGCCGTCATATATCTGGAATATTGCTGAGTGCGGCGTTAAACAACAAACTAACCAACAACCAACATACAGAAACCTTTCAGTCATACAGGAAAGCGTGCTGAAGTCATGCAGGACACCATGCAGTCACACGGATAACCATGCAGTCAAACGGACAAGCATTCATTTATATCATGCAGGAATACAAGCAGTCATAACAATGTCATCAATAATCTGCCGCCAAGTACAAATGCCCTGTTTTCGGAATTCACTGTGTCCAGGTCAAAGCGACTTGTGACAAGTATAAGTCTGTCCAGCTGTACAATAGAATACCCCTTCAGTGTAGTCATCACAGAGCTCTTCAGTCGACATACCGGGGTTAGAGCACACGAAGCATACCTTCTGAGTTGGGTGTGGTGAAACAGGTCGACATTGTGCATTTGGCTAATTAGGCTATTACACTATATACATGTAGGTTCAACCATGTTCATCTTGCCAGTCAATACAGATTTCGTACCCAGCTTATCCCGTTAAGGTGTGTGACTACACATATGTTCAACTGTGTGTGAATTTATATAATTACACATACCGTCTTCGACTATTTTGTCAATTTGATAAAAAATAAAATGTTTTTTGTCTTCTTTCAGTTTATTTATTGGCAATACATTTCATGATTTATGTATACAATATTATATTCGATACAATGGATACAATAATTTATATACATTTACATTATAAACATTACATTGATGGCATAGATAAGATGAAGACAGATGCTGTCAGTGGCGAAGATCAGCATTTTGTTGTCCACTCAGTAACCCTTCAGCAGGAACTGTTCGAAGTAAAAAATCGATCTGCTATGAACAGGCCTTGTCTGATGGTCGGTCACTTCGGAAGAACGGATCTTCTTGTGCGACACGTTTTAAATGTTGGCATCTGGGAGACTACATGAGTTGCAGTTTGATGGCCTCTTCATCCAACATAGATGGCACTGGATCTAGAGATAACTTTGGCTAAGATGTGGATGCTCGCGAGAGTCTGCCTCACCTTAAATGAATAAATATTATAATAATAACAAAAGTCCTAGAAATAGTTTCCATAACACATTATTAGTATTACTATGTGTTACTGAACCATGGTTCACACGACATTTAAATTCAATAAACATCTTCAATAAGAACAAATGGCTAAATGTTTTATTTCTTATCCACTCTGGATTTTTTTTATATCTTATAAAATACCATCCAATAAAAGTATTAGCAAATTATTACAGTTTGTGTTATTATTTGTGTTATGGTGGTTATATTTTTAACAGTGTATCTTATTTTATGAACAACACTTACCTTCATGTCATTCTGAACAAGCGTTGATTGTGGTCATTGCTAACCATTTTGACGATTGCATCTGATGTGGAAACAGTCGATCCACATTCTTTGTCGAGGCAGCGCCAAGAAATCCAGTCTCAATTTCTCTTTAGCCTATCCTGCACATAGATATCTACCTCCACAAGCTGCTGGAATAAACTTCTGATACCATCTACTTCTGATGTCTTGTCTTCGACTTTCGTAAGTGACACTTGAACTAAAAATATATTTTTTGCAATGTTCACTCATAACGAAAGTGAAAAGTGTTTGATTATGTTGATTAGTTAATCTATCCAAAAACATAACAATTCAATGCATCTATATTACCTCAAAATAACTCAGGTAACATCAAAGGCAATGAAAGGTCTACTTCGTGTGTGTAGTTCAAAATCCAAAGGTTTCTTCGTATGCAGGCACCCTATCCGGCGTGTCTAAGTACAGGCTTTACTGGGTCTGGTTTGTATAGGGGTGGACGAAAAATGGCAATTATGTAGAACGTGTCTGAAAGCGCCTTTGGTGTTCACTTTAATCGAATTACTCTTACCTTGATTCATTAACACAGATCCACGTCGTTCTGCAAACAAAAATAGAAACATGCAAGTACATTTTCATGTATGAATAGAAAATATTTGATTTAAAAATTTATTTTTAAGGTAATAAAAATCAAGTATTTCAGTCTCTTCTCCGATTTTCGAGTGTTGAGGATGGAAATATTTCTTTTGTGCATTTGTGAGGGGAAATGGCTGAATGTTTTGTTTCTAGACACCTCGGGATTTGTTGAGATTATATCATTCTGATGAAAGGAGACTTTTTTCACTGTAAAATTAGCAATAGTATTGCTTACATGGATATATCAAATCTCTCTCTCTCCAACGATTGACGCCTTCCGTATACTATATATATATATATATATATATATATATATATATATACATACATATATATATATATATATATCTCGCACACATATTATCTTGTTAGTTATCTTGAGTTATTTTTATATTTTCCGAGTGAGTGAGTGAGTTAAAATTTAACGTCGCAACGGCATTTTTTCAGCCATATAGCGACCTGACTGTGACAGTAAGTAACAGTAAATTGACAGATATAGTTCTGTTTAGGGTTACCCGTCTGTTGTCCGAAAACTACTCAAGCAATATCACTTCTGTCCACAAACGGAAACGTGGACGCCCCTCCTCTGGACCCTCACCTGCCAAAGTTCAAAGAATCTGCCTCCATCGGGGACGGAGCTTGCATACAGCCTGAATAGTCTCAAACGGATCTGGCCAAAGCTCGAGGTCGAGTGCATTCAGACAGGTTCGTACTTTTTCGTATTTTACTAAAGTACCTTACTTTAGCTTTTCTCATTGGTACTACTGAGTGACTCTTTTCATTTTCAATCGTACGACATATAAAGTTGCCATCCTCACTGCAATTAGTATTAATACAGTTAGTTATACCCCCGTTTATGAAAAAAATCGGGGATATATAGCGTTCCGTCTGCCGTCCTTCCGTCCGCCCGTCCTTCCGTCCGAGCTTTTGTACGGCCCATAACTTTTTAACTATGCACCCTAGCTTCACCAAACTTGCTACACACATTTACCACAATGAGTACTTGTGCCTTTTGCTAGTTTAAAGATTCTGAACTTTTAAATTTTTGCCGTTTCCATGGAACAAAACAGATATACATAATTGTGACATGTCTGAAAGTGAATTCACTTAATGCACACCATGTGGACATCATACATGATTGTAAACTGTCGACAGACATTCTTGCCCTCACTGAATCATGGCTAACACGAAAACACAATTCATCACAATATGATTTGCCTGGATTTTCCCTGTACAGAAGTGATAGACACAGTTGTTACAAGAAGCTGAAACAGTCACTATTGACAAGAGGAGGTGTGCTGCAGTATGTATCCTCAAGCTGGTTTGTGTCAACACATTCTAACAATGAGACGATGGAGATAGAATATCTCACTCTCTCTGTCGGAAGCTCTGTAGATGCTGATACTCTGTTGTGTGTGACATATAGTCCTCCATTCATCTCATTCTCAGATTTCATTGACAGATTGAATGAACACTGTGCTTGTAGGCCTACCCGTGTTTCAGCAATCATTAGTTGTTGGAGATTTTAACATTTCTTAGGTTGCTTCTCCATCTAAACATAGACAGCTTGTTGAACTGTTTGACTCATACCAGTATAGATCACTTGATCTAGGACCCACACACATTGCTGGATCTTGCATCGACCATGCTTACCTGAGATCAAGCTCAACTGCAGGTCAAAGAGTTGTCCCAGTCTACTACTCTGACCATAGTGCAGTACTAGTCAAGTTCAATATAAGAAACTAGCAGTCTTAACAAATCAGGTAGTTAGTTTTGGGAGTCATTTTACAAATACTGTATTTCCTCATATGCCCGGCTTTCACTAATTATGGCAGACCGTGATACAGCAGTAGAGATCAGAATGTGATGGGGGATTGAGATTTTCATTGAAACTCTGTAATCACCCAACATTTATTGGAGACAGATTTTTGATAGAGGAACTACGGTAATTCTCTTTTGCTCTTTTTCATTTAATGTATAATAAGTATGCGTCATGCTTTGTAGTTAATTTCCAGTATCAAAGGATTCCAAGAATGTATGTTGTGCTAAGCATTGATTATCCCACACTAGATTGAAATATATTTGCAAAAACATGTGTTCATTTCAAACATAATCGTCCTCATGGGGTTACAAAGGAAAGGGCAGTTCCTCTGACTTAAAGCAACAGGTATATTTCATTAATTAACAAACTATTTACTATTTGTTGTTGACCAGCGGGGATAACAGGGGTATGGTGACCTTTGCTCACTTCTTTCTTGTTTATAATGTAACTATTAGTACAATTAGGTATACTGTAATTATATGTACAGTAATTTTATGCTGCAACTATTAATACAGTTAGTTTATAGTGAGTGAGTGAGGTTTAACGCCGCTTTTAACAGTATTCCAGTTATATCGTGGCGTGTCAGCTTAATGTGGGAGGAAAGCCCGAAGTGATGCAGGTCTTAGACGTTTACCAGTTCGGTGAAACCCGGGTATGGTGCTGACAAACCTAGAAACATAATCGGGATTCGAACCCACAATCATAGGTTTCTGGCGTGCCCAATGGACGCAAGTCCGCACAGCAAATAGCGGCACCTCTGACGACTGGGCCACCCGTGCCCCCAGTTAGTTTATACTATAACTATTAATACAATCAGTTTACATTGTAACTATTGATGCAGTTAGTTTATTCTGTAACTGTTGATAGAGTTAGTTTATGCTGTAACTATTGATACACTTCGTTGATACTGGAATTATTTGTACAGTATGTTTTAACTGTAATTAGCAACACAGTTTAACGATAATCTTGGATAGATGTACAGTAAACTACGGTTATAACGAACTCAACGGGACCACTAATTCGTTAGTTCGTTATAACCGTAGTTCGTTATAAGCATATATACAGCATAACTACAGTAAATAGTCGGGACAAAAAAGTAAGTTCGTTATATCCGTCAGTTCGTTATAAGCGTGTTCGTTATAAACGTAGTTTACTGTAATTTACTTTTGCATTCCCGCTTGTATAATATAGTTTGACAATATCACACGGAGAGTATAACTACTGTTACAACGACTATAATTAATGGGGTTTTCCTCTCACATATCGTGGATAAATTGTTTCCTAAACCCCTGCGTGATAATGTTGCTGTTTTAAGTGTTTAGGGAGCACGAGTGGTTCAGTCGTCTAAGGCGCTGCAATTCGCTGTGCACGCCAGAAACCTATGACCGTGGGTTCGAATCCAAGTTCGCCCTGATTATGTTTCTAGGTTTGTCAACACCATACCCGTGCTCGTGGGTTTCACCGAAGTGGTAAACGTCTGAGTTCGCATCACTTCGGGCTTTCCTCCCACATTAAGCTGACAGGCCGTGATATAACTGGAACACTGTTAAAAGCGGCGTTAAATCCAACTCAGAGTTTCTTTCGGATTTGGGAAATATCTCTGTGTTTTACTCATATTACTCCGTCATCAGCGGATTTAGATGTTAGATCTTTCATCATGATGGTAAACAGGGTTAGGGGTGTAATGCTGCCATTGTCCAGTGACATAGGATCAGATTGATTGGTCCCTATTTTAACTGATAGTGACCTGTTATGCTGGAAGCTGTCTGTGAAGTTTGCCATGTTTACTTCAACTCTATTTCGTGCTAGTTTTGTGAGGACTCCGTCATGCCATACCATGTCGAAGGCTTTGCTGAAGTCCAGAAATACTGCGACTGTGTATTGCCTGTTTAATTGAGCTTTTTTATTTCATTTTCGGGTCTTAATATATGATCAAGGAGTGTCCCTTCTTGAGGCCGCTTTGATCAGGTTTGATGTGGTTGCTGGTTTCAACAACAACAATCCTGTGTGACAACTGAAAAAGCATCTAGGTTGATGAACTGTGTACTCCAATGGTTTGACTTATGTTCGTGTTATCGACCAATACTTTGCCACTCAGCAAATACGCAAAGACACTGCACAGATCCTGTCAAATAGAAACGTTATTACTTGCCTGTGTTTTATTTCACAGAATGCTTGCCCTCCGACTCACCGTGTTCGCCCTCCTCTTCTGTGGGACCTGTGGTTTCTCCAGGTATATCAAGACATTCACCCAAACTGTAACACCTGATTTGAAAAATATTCTAAATATACTCTTATCATACTACAATTGCTACGATTATATCTCATAATACCAAACATCCCTGGGGATCCGTTAGAACAGATCCCCATAAATCTATTCTTGTCGTAAAGGGCGAATTAATTTACCGGTCGGTCTTGTGTGTTATTGCATTTTTAGATGATCAAGTACCGTAGAAAAAGTAAAGAAGGCTCCGCCATCTATTGCTGCAACCTAACAATGAGGATGTCTTACAATTTCTTTGTTCCCGCTTGCCTTATGCTTCTAAGAATATCATATTAGGTCAAACCCGTGCTCATGTTGAAATATCAGAAAATCGTTTCCTGAAAACGTCTAAAACAAGGTGTTTTTTCACATATTTTAGCCTTACCTTTACATGTTGTGTTTGGTAACAATATGGCTATGATTGTGAAGTACGATATTTGAGAAAATCGTGGTATTTTGCAATTTGACCTACAGATGACCTTTGCATCATACAAGAGTGGGAGGTACGGTTTCTCCGAGCGATACGGCCGATTCATGTACAAAAACTTCGACCAAAACTAAGATGGTCTTGCGAACGCATACGACTTAATGATATTCAGTAAGATATATTTTGAAGATTTGTGTCCTTTCGCTTGTGGTTTCAGTGGGCGGCATTCAGTGTAACGTCTAACGAGTTAATGAATCATGGAATATCTATAACAGTAACATTTCCGTCCAGAACAGGCTAAGTGGATCGCAGTGTTCCTGTCTTTCAACGTCTGAATGACGAACTAAACTGATAGAGAACATCATGAAAACGTCACATTGTGTTAGTGCCCAAGTAAAACTAGTGTCCGAAATGATTTGTGAAACAGTTTGATTCATGTCGCCCAACCTGCAACATTACGTATTAAAAATAAACGCATGCACCTGAAGTCCAACTAAACAGGTACCAACAATAGGTGCCTGATTTGACATGAATATTGTGAAAGCGGCATAACACAGCAATCACTCACTCTGCCTGATCCCGTTAGTCGTGGTTCGAATCCCTGAATAAACGTCGAAAGGCTGCGTTACTTTCAGATTTGATCACACATTAAACACTGACTGAAGTGATATCACACCAAACTACCCAAATAGCGCTAGATGTCCATTTCACTTACTCACTCTCCTCCTGTCTTCAGCGTTTCAAGGACATGTACTGCGGTGACCCGAAAAACAGGGAGAACCCCGTTGACCGAGTCCAGTGTGCCGAGGTGGATGCACTGAAACCAGAGGACGTCAAGTGTACATAAGAAGGACCCACATTCACCTGTAATGTGGAAACGTCAATAAGGCTGTTGGTAATAGCAAGTGTTTTGTCCGGCCTCCGTGATCTATTAGTAGAGCGTCTGCCTGTAGAGCGGAAGGTCGACACAGACAGAGACTAACACACACACACACACACACACACACACACACACACACACACACACACACACACACACACACACACACACACACACACACACACACACACATTAAGTGCAATAATCTTGACCGGAACGTTAAGTGCCATCTCACCTCAACTCACCTACTTCGTTCGATGTTGCTTGATTGAGGCGCGGTTGGGAAGTCCAGTGGTTAAGGCGTTCGATCGTCATACCGAAGGCCCGAGTTCGATTCCCACGTGATTCCCAATGTTGGAAGCCAATTTGTGGTGTCCCCTGATGTGATACAGCTGGAGAATTGCTAAAGGCGGACGAAAACCATACTCACTCACTCACTTGTAGTCATTGATCAATATTCCCCAAACAATTTAGAACTGGACAAAACAGAAATCTTTGGTTGTCTTTGGAACTCTATATTTGTTCATATACTTAAACATGCTTGAAGTGCAAATATCGTGAAAAAGGTGATTGCGAGTATCAATTTTACTAGATACATTAATTTCCGGGGGAAATATTCATTGCATTCGTAGAAAGTATTTAAATGTCCAAGTGAAAGTGTAAAAATCACACGCTCCGTAATCGGATTCCAAAACAAAACTATTTGGAATACATATATCGGCATTCGAGTACCCCTAGAGGTAATATGAATATCGGAGGTCCGGAAGAAAGGGGAAAATAGACAGACACATTTTCATTAAAGATATCGTTGTCTCCAGCAACCAGGCAAAAACGTCTCGATTCCAGACGGTGCATATTGTCTTGAGACAATCATATCTATTTTTATTCTTCAAACTGCAAGTCATATAGAGCACCTGCAGACTAGACCTGTCTTTCTATCAACGTAAATATGCATTTACTTTTTACTTAGTAGATGACAAACATGTTGATTCCTTTGTAGAGTTGGACACCGAAAATACACCTTGCATCAGCTGAGTCAATGTGTGACCTGGCTAAATGTGTATCAGCAGGACCCAGGACCCGAGGGCATTATCATGTTTTTTTAACCACTGGGGAAAATGGCCCAGACTCGATTATTCAAAGGCTGCATTTACAGATATCTATCATTCACGCACTAAATGACTCTGAGTTACCTCAATATGAACATTAAGAACATCAGAGCTTAGTGTCCAAAGTTGACTCTAAATCAGCTTTATTTTGCCATATCCGTTACAACCCCAGCCACAGAATACAGTTGGACTTGTGAAGGTCCAGGGTAGAATAGGTCTTCAGCAACCCATGCTTGCCGTAAAAAGACAACTATGCCTGTGGTAAAAGGCGACTAACGGGATCGGATAGTCAGGCTCGCTGACTTAGTTGCGTGGATCGATGCCCACGGTGTCAAGCACTAGATTGTCTGGTCCGGAGTGCGGCGTTAAACAACAAACAAACAAGGCACACAGTGGGACAACATCAAAACCCTTACAACCAGCCGCAAAGACTTCAAGATTAGGAATTCCAAAGAGCAATCCACATCAAAAGACGCCAACCATCAATCAACCGTGATCAAGTCACCATCTGCGCACCATCAACTCATCAAAGATTCTAATCAGCCGTAATACCCAGTAGTCGTGTACCCGCCGGTGTTCATAACCTGCTTCTCCACAATAACACCTCAATATGTTTGATACAATCCGATCACTAAACCGTAATGCTGTATATTTGAACATTTATGTTGACACGGACGCAAATGCACATCACGAGATGTCTCGATCGTTATTTTAACATATTCCTTAAACAACTGTTTTGAGGGTTAAAAGATTTTCAAAAGCAAAATTCGTAGATGGAAAACTCTCTTGAGTCCAAACCGGGATGCGAACCCACACTGCTAGAGTGAGGCACCTAATCGCCAGCACACAAAGTCAGCGATCTAACCCACTCGGCCATCGAAGCTTCCTCAAAAATGACAATCCGACAACTGGTAGTCACGTACTTTGTACCCCTCTGTGGAAGCCTCGGTGGCTGAGTGGGTTCGAATCCCGGACGGGAAGAAACTTTATTTTAGTCAGAAAGTGTTATCCAAAATATAACATTAGTTATTCTAAAATGACATCATAACTGGGGTTACACTAAGAAATGACCTGGGCAATGAGAAGACACGGTGGGTAACAACTTCTAGTGACTATTTGCAGTTTCATCATATTGCTCGGCAACACTAACATACTCCAAGAATGCATCTGTTCCATCTCTTCAGACTTCTCAGAAAGTTGGCAATGAGAAGACTCGGTGGGTAACAACTTCTTGTGACTATTTGTAGTTTCATCATATTGCTCGGCAACACTAACGTTGACCAAAAATGTACCTGTTCCATCTCTTCAGACTTCTCAGAAAGTTGGCAATGATAAGACACGGCGGATCACAACTTCTTGTGACTATTTGCAATTTCATCATATTGCTTTGCAACACTAACGTAGACCAAAAATGCATCTGTTCCATCTCTTCAGACATCTCAGGAAGTGAGCATTCATTATTGTCAGTCAAGTGTCCGGCATGGTTATTTGCTTGTCATCAACTCCGCAAACAAAGCGCACGTAAAATATGACCTATACACCTGACAACAAAACATCCCGCCTTACATTATTCTATCGCCTCAAAGTTCCTGGAAATAGAAATATCGCTAATATGTGTGTTCCTACTCCGTACACGTAGCCCTACTGAACACGCATGATGCATGTGAATCGCACCCTTCGACAGCAATTGTACACAGTTACCTTAAATAGTTCGATAGGAAAACAATAAAATGCGTTCTGTCTGCTGTATATTTTAAAATTCAATCAGACTCATTACTATTGAGATACATGTTTCAACTGCAAAGTTATCAATGTACCTCGAGTACAAGCAAGTAATATTCATGTATGTGGTGCTGGTACAATTTTGTGTCGCTATTGTGTAGCGTAGCATTATTATGAATATCAAATCACAACAGCACATTTCTTTTTTTTTAAACAGTCGAATTGTTCGTTGGTAATGCTTTAATCTCTACACTAACAATCCCGAAAGAAAGCTAACCCCTTTATCGACCACTGTGCCCAAGCTTGTTCTATTATGCCAACAGTCCAAACTCGAGACCTTGCAACATATCCGATTACACTGGCCCAGGCTGACCCTAGCAGGATTCCGTCAGTTCTCTATGCGATACTCACACGGCAGTCTGTCCCCTAGGCCTGGTCCTGCGCCATGACTGTGGAATTTATATCTTTTAGGTATTCTGTTTTTTTAAGATCCTAGGCAAGTCTAGATCCTACTAACCCAGTCTACTTTAGTTGATTCCAAAACAGCAGAATGGGAAAGATTCTTTTGGATAAAAAAATATATTTTAAAGAATTTTTTTTATGATTTGACAAGTCTAGATTGCCTAAGTTCTTGTCCTGAAATCAAGCATTGTTCTGTGCTCCATTTGATTCTATTGAGTAGATTTATATTTTTAACTACGACAATGACAATTCTGGGATGTTTATTGATTTTAGATGTCGGTATTTAAAGATAACCAAATAATATAAAATATATATAATTTATGATGTAGCTAAGGTATGGGCACGTGTAAAAACTGTATTTTGTAGTCAAACAAAGAAGATCTTGAACACCTTATATTGCATATTGTTTTGAAATGTCTCGGCTCATGAACACGTTCCTTATTTCAACATTGTATTCAATTCTACACATGACTGTACACAACATTTATATATTTTACATGTATACGACGGCTACTTTGGCAAGTATAACGGTAAACACAAACGTACGTTTGTTTAACATTTATTGTGTGTTGAAACACGTGGTATTTTAAATGGGAAATATAAACATTTAGTCTGTTCGGGTAACTAATTCTAACTATTGTTTCCAGAATAAAATATTATTTACTTCAGGCATACACATATTATTTGGAGTCATGTAACACCAGATGTTGTTTTCAACCAATACTGTGTCGTAAACAACCACAGAAATATGAAACATCAATGCTAGAGAATAACCAATTTCGATTTTGCAACGAAACAAATTCCTTTCGGTGTAAACGTTGACAATAGCAGTAAAAATATATTAATGCATCACTGAAAATCAGTGATGACGCAATTGTTTGCACAAATAAGCTGTTGCCTCAGATGAATAGATGAAGTTATGCCGAAACAGTAAGCTCTTAGAACTCTTGTTTGCCAGCTGGGACCATATCAGTAAATCATATATGAAATTTATTTATATGTTGAACGTATAAACAGAGAGTATTGTTATCTGGAACGGTTTCTGCAAGCGAAGTAGACATTTGGGATTCCATTTGTGCACACCAAGATGTTTCATTTATCAAAATATGCCTGTGTTTGTTTGAAGGGAACATGTTCTTCACGGACTCTGCTGCAGGCTTCAATGCAGGGTTGGAGCACACAAAGACTATTCAGAGACAATCTGTTCAAATAATTAATCAGCGCTACTACCAATGCAAATAAAGAATGTTTATTATAACATGTTAATGTCATTGTATGTATATACTTCACATAAATAAAGTACAAGTTTACTTTTCTACAGTTGTATATACATAAAGTACAAGATTACTTTTCTACTTTTCTTGGATCACTCCATTCTAATACTTAGGTAACATGGGGTAGACCAGTCAGTGCCTTCAACCATGACCTACGTTGTTTTAAGGTGTGTGACAAACGGGACGCGAAACTAACGGGAGGATACCGATTACACTTGCCCAGTCTGACCCAAGCTGGATTCTCTCTACTGGTCTCTACTCCATGCGATACTCACAGCGTTACGTGTCTCCCAGACCCAAGAAAATAAATATGAAAAGGACTCAAACTCAAGTCAAGAATGATTTGGCAAGTTAAGATTGCCTCAGTTTTGGCCTTGAAATCAAGCATAGTTTTGGGCTCCATTTTGATTCTATAGGATATATCATAGTTAACACTATCGTTAATTATTATTATCAAAACTTGTATCCACATTACTGCAATGGACGTGTACATGATCACGCACTAAGTATTATCAAACACTATTTTCTATCGTGCTGTGAATTTAACTGGTTCCATTATATCTTTCCTGGTTGGTATATCCATGTTTGATTCAAAAGCAATTTGTTATTTAATTCACTGAATCATGTAGTCTAAATGGATACAAGTTCATACCAAATATATAGTCTGAATGGCATTCCAAGAGAAGATATATATTTGCCATCATGTACTTGTGGGCCTGTGTTTTGTTGTGTTCACGGAAAAACATTCCCGCGAGTCAGTGCGCTCATACCACAATAAGTCCAGTTTGGCTCTTCGATCGGCCAGAGCCACGCCCGTTATCGCAGCTGGCCTTTAGTTATATCATCTAACATGGTTTATGGATTTCCTCAGTGAACAAGAACCTAATCAGTGAGGGGTCCTTTATCTTCCTTATTCGACTTCTTGTGGAAATCTGATATCTCAACTCACAGCTGGTTAATATATATTTTGCGCTAAATATTCGAAACAGAGTGAGTTGGCTGGTTTGAACGACATATGTACAGCGCCTCTATTTAAAATGGCTACAGCTCTCCAGTTTGAAAAAGTGTGTGTGTGCTGTTTAACGCCGCACTCAGCAATATTCCCGTTATAAGAACAACGAGTCACGCCATAAGGGCACGTTGGCACGCCAACAGCCACATATATTCAATCATGAATTGCCTCGCACTATTAGTTTAAGTTTGCTAGGGACCAATTCCGATACGGATTCATCGCCGATAAACCGATATATACTGAACCAAATTAAAAACTTCACAATCCTAAAATTTTAACATTTTGACCCGTTATCATTGTGAGCCCTTATTGTGTATTTAAACAGTAATGGCCACGTATTGTCTTCACATAACACCCGTTTTTGTGCAGGTGAATCAATCAAAATCATGTGCACAGCACTATATTGGGAAAAGTGTTTTTTCACGTGCAACTGGACACGTGGCCATAATACCGCACGTGTTTTCAGCCATACTTGTTAGCAGTCATTAACCAAAAAAGAAAAACACAAGAAAACAAAAGTCTTTACGGCCATTTGTCATGCCACGCCTTTCAAATGTGCAACGTGAACGTGCCATCGGCAGGTTGCAGACGGGAACGTCCGTAGCTTAAGTCGCAAGGACGATGGGTTATTGTCGATTTTTGACGGCTAGATCAGCCAGAAATTAACTCTTAAGGGGTTGACTGAGTGCGCAAACTGTTCGAAACCGTCTGAGAACTGCTCACCTTCAAACACGACGGCCATACTGCGGGCCTATTCTGACTCAATTACACAGACGTCAACGTCAAATGTGGGCACAGCGACACTTACGATGGACTCGGAATTTGAATCAAGTCGTCTTCAGTGATGAATCCCGATTTAATCTTCGATTTGCTGATGGTAGGGCGAGGGTGTGGTGGCGCCGTCATGAACGTTAAGCCCAGTGTTGTGTACAGGAAGTTGACAGATTTCGAGGCGGAAGTGTCATGGTGTGGGGTGCTTTCTGTGGCAATGCACGTTCCAGGCTTCTTGTCATCTGTGGTAACCTCAACGCTGCTGCTTACCGCGACCAGGTACTGGCACCAGAACTTCTGCCTTTATGGCAGCACATGGACCCGGTTTGATCTTCCAACACGACAATGCCAGACCCTACACAGCAATTTTGACAAGGAATTTCCTTCAGAATGCGGGAGTCAACGTCATGGACTGGCCGTCAAGGTCTCCCGACCTCAATCCCATCGAACACGTCTGGGATGCCCTTGGCAGAAGTCTGCGCGCTCTCCAGAACCAACCACAGAATTTGCAAGATCTTGGCACAATTTTGCAGCAACAATAGCGTCGTCTTCCCAATCATGTGTTCACAAGCATCACAAGGTCCATGCGGAGGCGTTGTGTGGCAGTTGTCAACGCACATGGTGGCCATACACGCTACTGAACTTGTGTGCCATCAGATTCTCGTGCTTGGGACTTATGATTTAAACTGTTGATGTTGTTACCGAATACCGTAGGTGCTTGGAACAATTTAGGGTTACCACCGTTAATTAAAATCCTTCTTTGAACATTAATGATTAAAAATTACCTTCTCTGATACATTTGTCCGTTGTATATCATATATGGGATTACTTTTAAAAATGTGAAGTTTTTAATTTGACTCAGTATAGTTTCTTTGACAGGGGGTAATACATGACTGACCCCTACAGCAATGGAGGGTAACGGAGACGTAATCTGTGGCTTTACCAGTTGCCAGGGAGAAGAAAGCAGACGGAAAGGAGATATTAGCAGCGGACATAAAAGGTTTAATTCTTATTCCAAGAGGGAAATAATATATGACTTATTATACCTATCCTTATAAGGGGGATTAGACACACATGTGTATGTTGGGTAGGTTTCATTAGATTATAACTTGGTGATGCACCGTAAAGAGCTTAATGCGGCGTTGTGTAAGAGATGGCTCATCGGCCTCAACGTACAGACTGTTAAAATAAGATGTTGTGAGAGGGTAAAGGTAATATAGATATTGGAGGTCTAGTTGGGAAGAAAAAGGGAAAAAAGACAAAAGGACAATTTCATTTAAGTTATTGTTGTCTCCAAAAACCATGCGAAAATGTCTTGATTTCAGATGGAGAATAAAGTCTTGAGCAAGTTATATAAATATTGTTAATATATATGCGTGTGTTTATTTCGAGGCATATGACACTATGAAAATGATAACAATGGCGATATGCCTTGAAAGAAACAATTTTGACTTCATTGGTTTTTATTTTATTAAACAAAATTCACGACTATGTGAAACATTGTAAACAGCCTCATCATAACATTTCTTGTCTTACAGAAACATGTAATGTAAAACATTAATAGTTATAATAAACGAATCAAGAACATTGCATTTTAAAAGTGTGTTGCAATCAAATTCAATAGCAATGACAATGTACAAAGCTAAACAAAACCGACGACTACAAAATCAGTCCGCTAACTGCCGGGAATGCACTTTACATGTCACTAACAAGGTTGTACTTTACAAGGGAATATGTGAATGCAGTCTATTCTATGCGTCTGCTTACATATGCGTCTCGATTAGCAAACGTCGAGCCAGGTCGTCTTGCCCTGTTGAGGAATGTTCTCAGGGTGAAGCATACATAAACTCCACAGCTGGGGGTACCCTTTTAAAATATAGGACAGTCCGGTGGAGCAGTGTTGTCGATGTTCGTGAGCTAATAGATATGATGCAGCACTTTAAGAGAGGAACTCGAGCTGTGATTGTATGTCGGTTTTGTTGTTTACGTTTTATATTTGTAAGTGTGAGGGATTGGCACGGGCTCGAATGTGTTGACCAGTACTCCACATGATGCAAACAATTAAATGATACTTATCAAATATAATCAAAGGGAGCAAGCGCGTTTCTGGAAAATCACGCATTCATCTTAATCTCATATCCTTATGTAACCGCCACGTACCAAGCGGTCATTTCTTAAGTTTGAAAAAAGTCAACTATCATTTTGGTATGGTTTTCACCAGAAAACATTAGAAATGTCAGAATAATCTAAAATTATGTTATATGTTTAGTCGACATGAAAACCCTACAGTTCATTTCAGTATTTATTTGGATTTTATTTTATTTCGTTACTTGTATGTAATGATATAAAGAAACTTGAATTTGATAATAACGACTAAATATTGAATATTTCAATTTTTGTATGATCTGTTAACAGTTAGTGTTTTACGAATGTCATAAGCTTACACACGTGACTGATATATGTTATACGTGTTAATATTTTAATACCCGAATATCAAGTCGGATGAATCAAATATCACGTGAAATGGTTAAACGTCTAGTCGTATGAACAAAAGAACATGTGGAAGCGTAGAATTTCACATTGGGATGGGCCCAATATCACGTAGGGATTGGTACGACGAACCAAGTATCATCACGAGTGAGTGAGTGAGTATGGTTTTACGCCGCTTTTAGCAATATTCCAGCAATATTACGGCGGGGGACACCAGAAATGGGCTTCACATATTGTACCCATGTCGGGAATCGAACCCGGTTCTTCGGCGTGACGAGCGAACGCTTTAACCACTAGGCTACCCGACCGCCCGGCCCCTCATCACGATAAGTCAACGCGAGGAAGCAACACAGTTTAGGTGTACAGATAAGCGTTGGGATCAGCCGAATATCACGTTTGCATCAGGTGAATATCACGTAGGGATCAGCCGAATATCACGTTTGCATCAAGTGAATATCACGTTGGGATCAGCCGAATATCACGTTTGCATCAAGTGAATATCACGTTGGGATGGGTAGGATGAACCAAGTATCATCAAGTTAAGTCAACGCGAGGAAACAACACAGTTCAGTGTTACATGTAACATTCACATTCAACAATTGCAATGGTCTTTCTATTTTGAAGAGATTAAGTATTAAACCACCTGTTTTATTTTGCCATTTTTTCAGTGGAACTTGACACAGCGGAACAGACCGCATTCGGTTTGTTGCAGTCTCAATAGAAAATGCACCTGGCACACTTTGTGAATATGATAGAATGGTGTGCGTGTGTGTGCCTGCGTGCCTGCGTGCCTGCGTGCCTGCGTGCCTGTGTGTTTGTGTGTTTGTGTTAAACGCCGAAAGGATACATTGCTAACAGGGGCCAGGTACTACACATGACCCACAACGCAAACACCAATTGGACCAGATACTTTACGTTATTTTCGTTTGTTTGTTTGTTTGGTGTTTTACGCCGCTTCGGCAATATTCCAGCTATTGGCGGCGGCCAAAAAATTGTCGAATATTGACCAGGCAATCAGTGATTGACAGTGTGAACATTAACGCCGTCAGAGTATGATCACCGAGCCTGACCACCGCATCAGGGCCCAATTCGAACACGGAATCACCAGGGGTTTCTAATTATTATTGAGTTTGGGCAGTAAAACTCGTTAACTGAATGATTTGTATACGTGTCATCGACCGGCCAAAGAAACCCATGGCTTGCACGTTTCAGTTTCCAAAAAATATGAGTCATGCATATGTCAAAGGTCATCGATATAAACAAGCCCATAGAACAGTTTTGTGACAGTTTAACAGTGAAAAACCCATGTACATATATATACATATAGCAGCGCAACAAAGACAATTTTCCGTCCAAGAATTTTAGTTGTGAAAATATTTTTACCACCTATATTTATATTTTTTGTTGAGAATATATATAAATGCTGACTGGAACACCTGACGCGCATTTACGGAGTGCATTGCATCGTCCGAGATACCCGAGATTAATGTTTTCTTTCGCTGTTTACCTCCTACAAAATATACAGCTTTACGATTTGGTGATCGAATTGTTTAAGACTTTTGGAACTGTCAGTGCGGCCTTTAGAAATAATCGAGCCTGGGCCAGGTTTCTCAGTGGTTGTAAAAAGCATGAGAAGCGCCACAAGCAGTCGGGGCCAGGGTCACGCTAATCAAATCCATTATTCGCCAATTTGAATGGCAGTTGTGATATACTTTATAATATATCCCATTTGCATGAGGGAGATCAGCAAAAGTAAAAACAGTTTTCCAGAAATGCGCTTGCTCCCTTTGATTATATTTGATAAGTATCATTTAATTGTTTGCATCATGTGGAGTACTGGTCAACACATTCGAGCCCGTGCCAATCCCTCACACTTACAAATATAAAACGTAAACAACAAAACCGACATACAATCACAGCTCGAGTTCCTCTCTTAAAGTGCTGCATCATATCTATTAGCTCACGAACATCGACAACATTGCTCCACCGGGACTGTCCTATATTTTAAAAGGGTACCCCCAGCTGTGGAGTTTATGTATGCTTCACCCTGAGAACATTTCTCAACAGGGCAAGACGACCTGGCTCGACGTTTGCTAATCGAGACGCATATGTAAGCAGACGCATAGAATAGACTGCATTCACATATTCCCTTGTAAAGTACAACCTTGTTAGTGACATGTAAAGTGCATTCCCGGCAGTTAGCGGACTGATTTTGTAGTCGTCGGTTTTGTTTAGCTTTGTACATTGTCATTGCTATTGAATTTGATTGCAACACACTTTTAAAATGCAATGTTCTTGATTCGTTTATTATAACTATTAATGTTTTACATTACACGTTTCTGTAAGACAAGAAATGTTATGATGAGGCTGTTTACAATGTTTCACGCGGTTGTTTGTGGTCAATAACGAGCAAACTGCAATAACCTTGTTATAATGTCAGGGTCCTGCGCTGTTACTATGTCAGCACCACACAGTCGTGAATTTTGTTTAATAAAATAAAAACCAATGAAGTCAAAATTGTTTCTTTCAAGGCATATCGCCATTGTTATTATTTTCAGTGTCATATGCCTCGAAATAAACACACGCATATATATTAACAATATTTATATAACTTGCTCAAGACTATATTCTCCATCTGAAATCAAGACATTTTCGCATGGTTTCTGGAGACAACAATAACTTAAATGAAATTGTCCTTTTGTCTTTTTTCCCTTTTTCTTCCCAACTAGACCTCCAATATTTATATTACCTTTACCCTCTCACAACATCTTATTTTAACAGTCTGTACGTTGAGGCCGAAGAGCCATCTCTTACACAACGCCGCATTAAGCTCTTTACGGTACGTCACCAAGTTATACTCTAATGAAACCTACCCAACATACACATGTGTGTCTAATCCCCCTTATAAGGATAGGTATAATAAGTCATATATTATTCCCCTCTTGGAATAAGAATTAAACCTTTTATGTCCGCTGCTAATATCTCCTTTCCGTCTGCTTTCTTCTCCCTGGCAACTGGTAAAGCCACAGATTACGTCTCCGTTACCCTCCATTGCTGTAGGGGTCAGTCATGTATTACCCCCTGTCAAAGAAACTACATGGGCCTCCCAGCAGACATGCCGCTCACAATGACACTTGATCAAATTGGCTTTGTTCACTCAACCTTAGAGCGCATCCTATGGAAGAAGGAAGATCTCCTCTCCGCACAAGTTCAGATTTCCAGCCAGTTCCAGCTAACACAAAGATGTCACTTCCTAGCTTCAAGAAGTCGGTGTTATCAGAACCAATCAGGGCCAGGTGCTTTTAATAATCAACTGCCCCACACCATTGATGGTGCTCGGCAAGAGAAAACTGCCTGATTCCAGGGGGCACGTCTTTGAGCCTACACCAACAACTGGCAACCATGTCCGGCCATTGGATACTCGAGTTTGTTCGCATGGGATACAAGTTGCCCTTTCACCAGTGCCTGGCACTTGTATCCAGAACCACGGGTCGTTGACTCCATCTGGATGGGACCAAGTTGGCGACTGTGAACTTGGCCATTCACACGTGACAAGAAACGGGGGAAAATTCGTGCATTAGCCAACTCGGATACCAGGTTTTTATTCTCCGGTATTTCTAGTGCTGAAAGAGCACGTAAAAGATTCATATGATCATCGACCGGAGGCTCCTCAACAAAGAGTTTCTAGTACGTCCAGTACGTCAAGATGGAAACCATCAGAGAGCGAAGTTCCACTTTCAGGTAAATCAGCTCAGATTTACAGGACGCATATCGCCATGTATCTATACATCCCAGTATCTCCGTTTCACTGTGAACCTGACGAGATCTGTATGTGAAGTCCAGAGGATGATCACAGAAGCCGTCAGTCAGCCTTTCCAATCGCATTGGTGGTGGATGTTATGCCGGGGTTACTGACATCTCTCCAAGATCTCACGTACAGTGGAAGACTTCGCAAACTTGATTGAATTAGAGGAGATCCCTCATTCTCGATGGACATTCTCTTGATATTTCCCCCACTAGGCCACCGCCTCTACAACTGTAGAGTGCTGAGTGCTCACACTACAGAGCTTCAGTCCAGAGGACATGGACAGATATGGACAGAATGCTTCATATCAACTGTCTGGAGATGCTAGCGATTTACTAGTCAATATAAACCTGGGCAGTCAGGCTGCTTTTGTCGTCGGTACTGGTTGCTACATACAACACCACAAGAGTAGCACACCCTCAATGACAGGAGGTAACGAAATAACAAAGTGTGTTGAAGAAGACTATGCATTTATTGGCAGACTGGATCAGCTGCAAACTGGAAGCATGTCACATCTGAAAGTGAAACTGAACATCTTGGCCAATTGTTTATCCCTTAGGAACAAGATTGTGTCGATAGATTGGTCTCTACATACCAAAGTGTTCAAGTGGATGATTAAGACGAGGGGCGGGTGTAGGAAATCCAGCATTTGACACCAAACAATTTGCCTAGGGTAGGTTAACACGGGTTTTAATAATAATATCTGGAGGTGATCTACGGTTCTACGGAACTGACGACAGGTGTATGTCACGTCAAAGCAACCGGAAGGGATGCCGTAGAAGGATGTGAGGTCGGAGGGTGATCACTCAAAGAAACGGAAGTGACGTCATCATAACCATGTGTGACGTCACAATAACCAAAGCCGACGTCATAAGACCCGAAGTGACGTCGTGAAGATGCCACATATTTACTGTGAAAGTATCAAGGTATTGTACACTTTCTTAACGTTTCTATTTCTTTATCATCATTATTGTCAGCTATACTGGATTACTATATGCTAGATCTCGCCAATCCATCTGATATATTCTGGCTACCCTCAAACAACAGTTATCATTGTGTATATTTTTTCGAATACCACTACTAGTACATCAGTCCATTCTATCTCCCTCATCCATCTCCGGTTTACTGACTGTGTTGGACAGTGAAGTGGACGTCTGTTGAAAATCTAGGGATTTCTTTCAGTGTGATATTAGCCAAATTGCAGGAATTGCGGCTGTTCTGTAACAGAGGAAGTATTCTTAGATTTATACACAATGATAACTATTGTTTGCTGAATCCTTTCAATTCCGCCTCCGCTGTATTTTTGTTTCAAATTGATGGACAGGACAAACGTGCCAATTGACCTTAATGAGCGCGCAAATTTCGATGTTTTGAATACGATATTTGCATTAACGATGTTACAATCTATACATTTCTGCAAAGTTGTACCTACCCATGAGACTTGCCCTTTTAGCATGTTTAGGTTATCAATAAATACAGATGACTTAACACCTTGTGGTATGAGTATATGAGTGTGAATCTGCATTTAATCTGTTTTGTCCAGTCCATTTGTTTGAGGGATTATGATCAATTACTAGTGAGTGAGTGAATATGGTTCTACCCCGATTTCATCAATATTTCAGATATAGCACAGCGGCAGACACCAGAAATATGCTTCACACATTGTACTCATTAGGGGAATGAAACCCGACCTTCAGTGTGACAATTGAACACCTTAACCTTCAGGCTACCCAACCAACCTTCAATCAAGACAAGCAGCATCTCACAAAGTAGCATACACTCGGCGATGATGGTAACCACTGACAACTGAGTACAAAACACTTGTTTTCACCAACAGCTTTATTGACGTTTCTACATTAGTTTCCGACCATATGATATTCTGCTGGGATTCTGTTGGGAGGCTAGTTATCCTTTCAGTAACAACTTTAAAACCAGATATATTTTTAATTAAAGCCTAAAATATTGTTAAAAAAGTGGCAATGTAGCAATTTTGGGGGGCTGCAATTTCTTTTTTCTATTTCGTCGGCAATTTACTTTTTCCGATGAAAAAAATGAGAAATGGTCGGACCCTTGCAGGTGATTGTGGGTCATCCTTATGTGCAGTTGATGTCCTCTGGTTTCAGTGCATCCACCTCGGCACACTGGACTCGGTCAACGGGGTTCTCCCTGTTTTTCGGGTCACTGCAGTACATGTCCTTGAAACGCTGAAGACAGGAGAAGAGTGAGTGTGTGAAATGGACATCTAGCGCTATTTGGGTAGTTTGGTGTGATATCACTTCAGACAGTGTTTAATGTATGATCAAATCTGAAAGTAACGTAGCCTATCCACGTTTAATCAGGGATTCGAACCACGACTAACGGGATCAGGCAGAGTGAATGATTGCTGTTTTCAGCCACATCAATATTCATGTCGAATAAGGACAGGTTACGCCAACAATGGGCATCCTTCAAATGAAGTGTACCGACGTGACGACTAAACGTTTCAGCTACTGGTATGTGGGCACATGAGAACGTATCCGATATGAGCATTTGTATTATTCAAACCAGTGACATTATCACATGTCATGAAAATACAACACTGACATTGGAGAGTGATGTTGAACAGAAGTATGTTCGTGTCTTCGGGTTTAACATACAAATTACTTCCAGCAGTTTGTTATAACAATAACATAAATTGTATAGGAACAAAACAATGGTTACGGCTCCTTGAAAATATTAACTTGGTTCGTTCGTGATGTATTCGAGATATCAACGTTCGTTACATCCGGACTTGACTGTTTACTTACAATGTATTGAACCGATAAGAAGTCGACATTGGACAAATCTGAAAAAAGAATAAAAAGTAAGTGAATGTTGCTTTACGTTGCTTCAGTTCCAGCTATATATCATCACGTTTGCCTGTGAATAACCATTAGTACACACGGGATTCACACCATGAGCATCGACTCACGCTGGGAACAGGGAGGAGGGAGCACAATTCTCTGAGTGAGTGCGTCAAGGACAAGGACTGCAACACACTGAACCAGTATCATCTGATGTTGTGTTGGCCTCGAGATCCATACGTTTATATGTAATGTTACAGGTCGAGAATCTTAAATCAAATTAATGTTTCCCCAAATCATTTCGGACACGAGATTCACAAGGACGCTTTACCGGTAGTTCGTTATTCCGACGCTGTAAGACTGGGCCATTGTGGTGCACACAGTCTATTCTGTACAAAAAAGGTTACTGTAATATATATTCCATGATTCTTGAATTATTTAAACTTAAAACCACTAAAACCACCAGCTGATGGACACATATCTTGAACATGTATCTTACTGAATCCAGTGAAGTCATCTGCGTTCACAAGGCCATCTTTGTTAGGATCCCAGATTGAGTACATGAATCGGGCGTAGTCCTCGGAGTAGCCGTACCTGCACGTCCACCTGGTCACGACCTCCCACTGTTGCAAGCTGCAAGGGTCATCTGTAGGTTAGATTGAAAAATTATCAGGTATAATATACTTTTATCATTATTATTATGTACAGATTGAAATAAAAAAATGCAGCAAAGAGGGTTTTGGGTGATACTGGAACAGTCAGACTGGTTAGGCTCATCATCAGCTCAGGGCCCTTGCCCCCTCTACATGCAGTCCAGACAGCGAATGGGACTTCTCCCCGGAAGCGCTGCCTAGTCAAACCCACCCAGAACTTTTCGGAGACTCCCCAACACTGCAGCCTTCTGCATTACCCAGATTGTCAGAAGGACTATATTCCTGGTAGCAAACCCGGATACTCTACCAATGTCAGTCAACAGATTGGTAGTACCAAACCTAAGGCACCGAGAACAATGGGGAGTCGGACAACTTGGTACCTCGGATGCAAGCGTGACATTTCGAAAGCGAGGTCTGCATATTTGCCATGTTTTTCCTCAATCTTGTCAATCACATTACTGTCAAACGAGACAGAAAATTCAATGATATAAATGATTTCATTGGATTAATCAAAAAGGACAAGATCAGGTTTGTTGGCCTGGATATGTCTGAGGCTGTATACGGGCCTATTCCAAAGGATTTTGTTTTTATCATTTTCCATGACGCCCTCATATTCAGGGTCGTACCATGGATGGACCGCTGTGTCAAAACCACAAGCATGGCGAAAACGGTAATAAAATGATCGGGCCACCCCATCATGTCGCTTAAGATACTGTGTCTGTGCCAAAGCTGGGCATCCACTCACAATGTGTTGGACAGTCTCATTAAATTTATTACATAATCTTCATTTCATATTAACATTTTGATGCAAAATCACACATTGACGGTTTCGAGTTGGAAGTGACTGGTCCTGAGCAGCAAACAGAAAGCCTTCTGTTTCACTTTTCAGGCCAGACGACTTCATCCAAGCGAAGGACTCTGCAGGATTGCTGATCTTCTCAACACACTGCACATAAACTCGATGCAGTGGTCGTTCAGAAAGCCTCTCCTTGAAAAACTGAGCCTGGGCCGATTTGATATGGCACTTCGCTTGGTTGACACTCATTTCTGTATCGTCCAGCAGTACAGAACCATCAACAAAATCAACACCGACATTAAGATTATGTCCCACATCCTTGGCTCGTTTTAGAAAACTGTGGAATGCCTTTTTTTCATCATGAGTCTTGAAATGCTTCACAAGAGGATCATGAGACAAATAAATGGGTTGACACATTATTATTATTATTATTATTATTATTGTTGTTGTTGTTGTTGTCATCATCATCATCATCACCATATCAAACCTTGGTATTCCATCAGTTCTTAAAAAATTAACAAGAGGCAATCTTTACAATGCATGATCTTTCCGAAATCGGTTAACCCTATCAACCCCTATGTTTTTTGCAATGATTCCTCTTAGTAAAAGTATTGTGTAAAGAAATCCCATGCCCCATTACAGGTTATCAAATGATGCTCGCTAAGCAGACCTTACCGTCGTAGTTGAAATACAGGATTTGTTTGTGAACATCTCTGAAGTCCACTCTGCCGTCATCGTTGGCGTCGTTGTCCACCACAGCAGCACAGAACTTCCCCACCAGTTGCTCAGGAGGGTTGCAGTTGTTAAACAGGTTAAACCAGTACCTTCAAGAAACGTGAGTGGGTGAGTGAGTGAGTGAGTTGGGGTTAACGCTACCTGGACAACTTTAATTAATGCCACCGCATGTCAGCTCATTAAACTGGAATATAACTAAAATTGCGCATGACGGCAACATATTGTTTGTTGTAGTTTGTTTTGTTTACGTCGCAGTCAGCTGTATTCCAGCTGTATGACGACGGCCTTGACCAGAAAATCCAATGATCGATATTATGAGCAAAGATCCAAGCCGTCGTTGTTTGATGACAGGCAATCGACTAAGTTACCGATCAAGAGCACACAATCAACCTGTTACGACCAGAACATATTCCTGTGGATCTGTTCTAACCCGGACTCCATTCGGGGTGCTTTGTAGTGGTATGATAAGAGCTGAATTAGAATATTTTACGAACAGATATTACGGATTGGATCAATGTCTTGATATACCTGGAGAAACCACAGGTCCCACAGAAGAGGAGGGCGGACACGGTGAGTCGGAGGGCAAGCATTCTGCAAACAAACTCAGGCAGGTAATGACGTTTCAATTTGTCATCAGTTTTTCAAAGTATCGATCTGGGCCTGCTGGGTGTTATTGCGCATGTCTTAAGCAGCAAAGTAGTGGTCGATAACACACACATTGAGGTACACATTTCATAAAACAGGATGGTTTCTCAGTTGTTAAACAGGGATTCTAGGAAACTATTTATCCGCGGTGTGTTGGGGTGAAAGCCAACTAATTATAGCGATTGTATCATAAGTTATATTCTCTATATGATAATAGTTACAGTATTAACTAACAGTATCAAACCATTGAGGTACACACTTCATCAAACTGAATGCTTTCTCAGTTGTCAAACTAGAGGAAACTATTTATCCAAGGTGTATTAGAGGGAAAGCAAAATAATTATAATCATTGTATCAGATGTTATACTCTGAATATGATAGTGCCACACTATGAGCCGAAATGCAAACGTTAATTAGTTAATGCAAATAGTTACAGTATGAACTAACTGTATCAAAAATTAAAGGATAAACTAACTTTATCAATATTTGCAGTATAAAACTAACTATATCCATACTTACAGTATAAACTAATTGCATCAATATTTACAATATAAACACTGTATCAATTGTTACAGTATTAACTAACTGTATCAATAGTTACAGTATAAACCAACTGCGTCAATAGTAACAGCATAAACTATCAATAGTTACAGTATAAACGATCAATGGTTACAGTATAAATTATCAGTGGTTACAGTATAAACTATCAATGGTCACAGAATAAACTATCAATGTTACAGTATAAGGCTGCATCAATAGTGACAGTATTAACTAACTGTAACAATAGTTACAGTATAAACCAACTGATTCAATAGCTACAGTATAAACCAACTGCGTCAATAGTTACAGTATAAACAATCAATGGTAACAGTATAAACTATCAATGGTTACAGTATGAACACTGCATCAATAGTTACAGTATAGACTATGACACGATTTATGCTGTTGTTTAATGAGTAGTAATGCAATAGCAACACATACAGTATATAACATCACAGACAGTATATAACAACACAGACAGTATAAAACATCACATACAGTATATAACATCACATACAGTATATAACATCACATACAGTATATAACATCACATACAGTATATAACATCACAGACAGTATATAACAACACAGACAGTATATAACATCACAGACAGTATATAACATCACAGACAGTTTATAACATCACATACAGTATATTACATCACAGACAATATATAACAACGGACAGTATATAACAACACAGACAGTATAATAGCAACTTCAGTAATACACATTCAGCTCACACTGAGGGTGGCAACTTGCTATGTCGTACGACTGAAAATAAAACGAGTTATTCATCAGTATTAATGAATAAAGATAAAGTATTTTAGTAAAATGGGAAAAAGTACGAACCTGTCTGAATGCACTGGATAACGACTCGAGCTTTGATCAGATCCCTTTTCGACTCTTTAAGCTTGTGTGACAGCTCCACCCCCGATGGAGGCAGACGCGATGAACTTTGGCAGTTGAGGGTCCAGGGAGGGGTATCCAGATTTTGAAAACTGAATTTTAGAATCGAGTCCATTTGAAGACAGAAGTGATATTGCTTGTGTATGATTCAGAAAACGGACGGGTAGCGCTGTATTTATCAATATTCTGTAATATTCGCCACTTTCAACCGTCGAAATATACAAAATACACAAGATGAATGACAAGATAATGTGTGTGTGTGTGTAGATGTGCGTGCGTGCGTGCGTGCGTGCGTGCGTGCGTATGTATGTGGACTTAAGTGGTTTTTATTAAAATATGAGCTAGTATTGCACATATCCATACAGGCAACATCGACCGTGTTATTGCTTCTTTCACGATGAAAGAGCCGCCTCCGTGGTCTTGTGGTAGAGCGTCCGCCCGGAGAGCGGAAGGTCCGGGGTTCGATCCCCGGCCGCGTCATACCAAAAGACGTTATAAAGATGGTACTTGTTGTTACCCTGTCTGGCGCTCGACATTAAGGGGCTAAAACAAGGACTGGTCGGCTCGGAGTCAGTATACTGTGTCTGAGTGGGGTATTCATGTTAAACTGCGGCATGGTATCTCAGTGAGCTAGCACTATAAATCGGCATCAGTCCGGACTAGTACAAGCAGCCACACACACACACACACGTGCATGCACGTCGCTATATAAGTGCAATAATCTTGGACGCGACGTTAAACCCAATTTCACCTCACCTCACCTCACCTCACAATGAAAGAAGTCTCATTTCATCAGAATTATATAATGTCAATAGTTGATAAGAAATAAAACTTTCAACCATTTTTTTATTGAAGAAGTTTATTGAATTTGTGTTACTGATATGTCAAAACGAAAATAATACCTATTGTATTCATATTATCGTCAAAATATGTATCAATATTGGTAAGAGCATCAATTGACACACTTCCGTTTGCAACAAATCGATTTTGCTTGAAAATGTTTAGTTTGATATGGTTTTTTGAGAATGAGTAAGAAATGCATCGCCACAAAGCAACAAGTGGCATCTTGCACGTTGAAATTAGGCAGGAAAAGCATGCAGTGTTTGGAAATAAAAAGCAAGCTTGCTTTCGGAAATAGGCATTCGTTCAGAAGGTGTTTCCAAGCCAAATGAACATGCCACGTCTTGATGCTGCCACAAGGAACATCGCCATTGGAAGACTGCAGGCTGGAGAGTCCCAATCCTCTGTTGCCCGGCGTCTGAATGTTAGCCAAAGCACAATATCACGGCTTGCAACTCGCTACAACCAAACAGGCACAACACATGACCGTCCCCGTACAGGAAGACCTAGAGTCACCACACCAGCCCAGGATCGCTACATCCGGGTCCTCCATTTGCGTGACCGTACTGCTACGGGTGAGAGCACTGCAGCCAGGGTGCCAGGACTTAGGAGGATATCAGGCCAGACTGTACGGAATATGGACTGAGAGCCAGGAGACCCTACTTCGGGAACGTGCTACGTCGTCACTATCGTGCTCATCGTCTCCGTTGGTGTAACAACGTGACTGCCTGGAACCTTCGCAACTGGCGACGCATTTGGTTTAGCGATGAGTCCAGATTCCTGTTGCAGAGACGTGATGGTAGGAACCGGGTCTACAGACGTGTTTATGAACGTTATGCCCCTAACTGCGTACGTCAAGTGGACAGATTTGGTGGAGGGAGTGTGATGATGTGGGCGGCAATATCCTACACTGATCGTACCGATCTTTTTCACGTCCAGGGAAACCTGACGGCTGTAGGCTACAGAGACTCCATCCTGCTACCACACCTCCTGCCAGCCATTGACGTCCAACGTGAGATTTTCCAGCAGGACAACGCCCGGCCCCACACGGCACGTGTCACAATGACCTTTCTCGCTGCTAACAATGTCCCTGGCCGTCCCGTTCCCCGGATCTTAACCCAATAGAGCACCTGTGGGATGAACTTGATCGCCGTCTCCGTCAGCGTCAACATCAACCCCAAACTCTCAAGGTACTAGCTGCATTTCTGCAGGAGGAGTGGCGGGGGATTCCCCGGGCCGTTATCCAGGGTCTCATCCAGTCCATGGCAAGGCGTGTGAGAACTGTCTTTCGTGCACGTGGTGGGCACAACAGATATTTATACTCCATTCACGTTTGAGGAATATTGTTAATGCCTTACCTTAAGTTATGGACATCATTGTATAGACATTGATCTCTCCTAAACGGATGTAAAGTTTCATGTACTCAAGTTCATTTCCTACCAAGTTATTCATGTTTGAATATACAACATTTTCTCAGCAAATACGGGTTATGCGTTTCTTTTTTTAATGGTATATTAATTCATTTTACGAGAGGAAGACTCTCGCGAATATCAAAGTCTTGTCATCCCTAGATCATATGCAATCACTGTTGGATGAAGGGGTTAACAAACTGGACTTGCTGTAGTCTCCAAGATGCCAACATTAAAATGTATCTAACCACAAAAGTGAATATGAAACGATCAACATGTTCATCATCACGTTCAGTGGGGACAAACTTGACAAATGAAATAAAGTTTTCTTTAAAGACCATGTTGAAGTTGAGTGACTTCCCACAGAGCAAGAAACGATTCAAATTCCTAAAGACATCTTTTCTAAATGGCAGTCACAAGTATTCACTGTCATTTTTCTCTGATAATAAACTGTGTACGTTGGTATCCCCAAGCACACCGATACTCATGATGGTCATGTAATGGGCAGTTCTAAAAAACACGAACAGAAATGAAATCCTGTCTACATGGTCACATCCGATGATTGTTAAGATTGATTACAAATCATATCTACAGACAACATGGCGGTCTATATTTATTCCCATTTTCCGTTATAATTTGTAGTTTATGTTATAAGAACGCATTCTGAAAAGGGTCCCCCAGGAAACTTCCTCTTACTAATTCTTACAATACAAAGCAAATGTAGAATCTACATTTTCGTCCTGACACACCCATTTTCCCCATCATGATAACATTTTAATTTGGGTTATTAATTTATCATGTTGAGAGTTATTTTTTTAGCTTCGCCCCTTATGTTCAAAGAAATGATTATTATCATTAGCCATCCCTGGTAAAACTTTGATTGTGTATCTCACCACATTCTACATTCTTTACCACAAGATTTTTAGCAGTGTAAATTTCACTATTGCGATTGAAATTATTTACAATGAATTGCATTGTGTATCTTTCATGACCATGATGATAAGAAGCATTTTTAAAATATTATTTCAAATGACACAGACATGATATTTTGTAATTTTAAGTTGGCATTGGTCTCTGTGAATGGCTGGCTTCTTTCTTTGTATGTCAATAGTTTCTTGCAGTCTCCATTTTTTTGCAGTTATTGATGATGGTATAGAACATTTTTGTTTGTTGGCAGCAAATGTCGTAAATATGGCTCTCAGTATGACCACATGGTTGTGACTGCATGGTTACCTGTATGATAGCATGGCTCTCTGTATGACCGCATGGCTCTCTGTATGACTGCATGGGTACCTGTATGATAGCATGGCTCTCTGTATGACCGCATGGCTCTCTGTATGACTGCATGGTTACCTGTATGATAGCATGACTGTCTGTATGACCACAAAACTGTATGTATGATCGCATGACTGTCTGTATGACGACATGGTTGTCTGCGTGACTGTATGGTTTCCCGTATGACTACATGGCTTCCTGCATGACTCAAGTTTCTCTATATGACCACATGGTTGCCTGTATAAATGCATGATTGACTGCATGACTCGTGTTTCTCTATATTACCACATGGTTGCCTGTATAAATGCATGATTGACTGTATGACTGCATGTCTGTATGACCGCATGGCTTCCTGCATGACTGCATGTTCTCTATATGACCACATGGTTGCCTGTATAAATGCATGATTGACTGTATGACTGCATGTCTATATGACCACATGGTTGCCTGTATAAATGCATGATTGACTGCATGACTGCATGTTTCTCTATATGACCACATGGTTGCCTGTATAAATGCATGATTGACTGTATGACTGCATGTCTATATGACCACATGGTTGTCTGTATAAATGCATGATTGACTGTATGACTGCATGTCTGTATGACCGTATGGTTTCTTGCATGAGTGCAAGGTTGTCTGAAGGACCTAATGTCTGTTTGTATGCCTGCATTGTTACATCTATGCTTGCATAGCTGTCTTTATGAACGCATGGCTGTCTGTATGACCGCATGGCTGTCTGCATGTCTATCTGTATGACTGTCATGTGTGTTTGTACGACCACACGGTTTCTGGTGTCCCCCATGATATCACTGGAATATTGCTAAAAGCGGCGTAAAACCATACACAATCACTCTGTATGACCACATGGTTGTCTGTATGACCATTAATCTGTCTGTATGACCACATGCTTGCCTGTATGACCACATGGTTGTCAGTTTGTCCACAAAGTTGTCGGTATGACCGCATGGTTGTCTGTATGACCTCATAGTTGTGTGTAGGACCAATGCATGTTTGTCTGCGTTGATCCGTGGGTATTTGCATGACTGCAACTGTGTCTGCGAGGTGGCGAGCATGCGCATGCAAGTGCATGTCCATATGACTTCGCGATTGGGCATCAGACTGCAGTGTTTGTGATCGTCTAGTTTCAATAACGCGTGTGTTGGTACGACCCGGTGTGAATATGATAACTGCATTGGTGTTTTATATATACATTTGTGTTTTTGTGAGGTGAGATGAAATTAGATTTAACGTCGCGTCCAAGATTATTGCACTTATATAGCGACGTGCATGTACGTGTATGTGTTTGTGTGGCTGCTTGTACTAGTCCGGACTGATGCCGATTTATAGTGCTAGCTCACTGAGATACCATGCCGCAGTTTAACATGAATACCCCACTCAGACACAGTATACTGACTCCGAGCCGACCAGTCCTTGTAACAACAGACCAGTAACAACAAGTACCATCTTTTAACGTCTTTTGGTATGACGCGGCCGGGGGTCGAACCCCGGACCTTCCGCTCTCCGGGCTGACGCTCTACCACTAGACCACGGAGGCGGTCTTTATGTTTTTGTGACTGCACTCAGTGAATGCATCATGCATGGGGTTCACAAACTGTACCAATCTGCACCGTGACTGTGCATCACGACATACACGCATGTCTCTTATGAGAAACACACTTTATTATAGGTCATATTTACTCGCAGTACGTTAAGTAATGAACTACTCACGTAGGCAGAAAGACAAGTCATACCTTCTGGAGCTCTGAATGACTTGCATTTTAGAGAAGTAAGGAAGACGGGCCAAGTGTTCACAGCGAACAGAATAACCAGGTAAAACGCTGTTCACATTGCAAGGGTTAAGATGACGAGACAGTATTTAGAAAAGCTTCTTCACACTTTATTTCAAAGAATAGTGTGCGTTTTCACGATAAGTGCGCCTGTATTTGCTGAGCATGTCTTTATGATCACGATATCGTTCCCTCAGATCAACAGTGGGAGATGTGTTATGATGAAAGGTTTAATAACATTCTGTCAGTGGCATTAAACAGCTGAATCAGATAGGGTTCTTAATAGTAGAAAAAAACATACATACATACATACATACATACATACATACATACATACATACATACATACATACATACATACATACATACATACATAGGGGCGGTCGGGTAGCCTAGTGGTTAAAGCGTTCGTTCGTCACGCCGAAGACCCGGGTTCGATTCCCGACATGGGTACAATGTGTGAAGCCCATTTCTGGTGTTCCCCGCCGTGATGTTGCTGGAATATTGCTAAAAGCGGCGTAAAACCATACTCACTCACTCACTCACATAGATACATAGATACATACATACATACATACATACATACATACAAACATACATACATACATACAAACATACATACAAACATACATACATACAAACATACATACATACATACATACATACATAATAGTTTTAACATTGTTTTTATCCCGTGTCTAAATCCCAGTGCACTACGGTTTAAATATTGCTAAATGCGGCGCAAAACCCTTCTCTTCAACAATGTAAGGGTCGCACAGTCACATTCAATTAAACCCCAGCCCCTTACTTTCCTGTCGTGCGGGGGTGCTTCCCGTGTGGAGCCCCGCTTTGATGACTAACGGCTCAACAAACAAAGCAAAGTTTTGCTCCAAGAAACAAACCCACCCGGTCTGACTCGCTAGAGGGGTCGAGAACGAAGGTAAGCCACTATATTCCCGATAGTCGAAATGTAGCTGAGTATACAACTTGTTTTAAAACATTGAAATCCTAATGAGTGTGAAGTATACCGAATGTCCAATGTTTTGCTGTTGATGTTTGTTGTCATGTGGTTGACTTTTATGGTGTTCATTTGGAATGTTCTGTTTATTAAATTGTTAAAGACATTTTTGTGCATGTTCGGGAAAGTTGTGTACTAATGTTAGTATGTATATTACTCATTATCATTTGTTAAATTAATTTATCAATATCATCGACATTATCATCATAAGAATTAGCTTGTTGACAAAAACAAAATGACCAAAATTATTTAATAAATATTTCCGGTTTTTTTTGTGTGGTAGAATTAATATAAATATAGGTTTTGTGTTTCCTTCATGTTGTGCTGTGATGCTAAATAAACATGCTTTTGTGGTAAATAACTGAGCTCTGGTATACCTATCCACATCTCTCTACACAGATGATGTTCAGAGCGTTGTTGTGTCTGGCCCTATTCGTGGGATCTGTATCTGCCTGGGGAAGCTGGTTCAGCATGAACAAGAACACAGAATGCGGTTCCTTTCGAAGCCAACGGGCAGGCTGGTGGGAACTACAAATATAGTATTTCAATCTTTGTCTAGACCTGCGTTGAAGTAGTCGTACATTCATAAGTACCACAGCTTGTAAGTACATGTACCACAACGCCTTGATAAGCGTTTCGGGGTGTCAGCCTGCTGTGGGAGAAAGGAACGAAGAGATCCACGTGTTAGACGTTTACCACTCGAGAAACCTGCGTGCACTTGTAAGGTGTTGACAAACCATGGGTGATAGTTAGAAGGAATGTGGGATTCGAACCCACGATAATTATGTCCTGTAACTTAGGCAACTGAGCCACTCGTGCTCCGGTCTCTCGTTGATGTAATTGTACATTTATAACGTCATGCTATTTAAATATAGCGCACTAGCTTTGGCGAAGTTTTACCTTAGGTGGCTATCAATAGAAATAAAACCGGATGGGCAAAGTTTTGGTTCCTTACCCGTACCAGGATACGCTGGAGATAATCCGGTTATTATCCTTGGTTTGTCAGCACCGCATCCGTGCAGGTGAAATTCAGCAAAGTAGTTATCGCTCACGACCTGCGTCCTTTGGGCGTTTCAACAGTCATCTAAATACATAACTAAAATACTATTATAAACGGTTTGTCTTTTCGTATTTTGTTCAGGTAAACAATTGACTTACCTGTGCATGTATTTGTGACGGGTGCCACCGGTAGGGTAGTGCACGCTCACCTTTTCGCGAACACCTGGTATCATCACTACGTGATAGTTATTTATAAACGCATGCTTATGATGTAGTCGTACAATTGTACAATAGATTGTGATTTCAGGAGATATATGTTATGGTTATGGAAAGGGTTTCTCGTATTTATATAAACCCTTTATTAATTAATGATTAAGAACATGGTTAGCAATACTACAACTATACTATCGAGAAATTGAAATTATAGAATAAGGACTAGACAAGCCAGTGGATGATAACATGAGCAGCGATCAAAGCATTCAGGATACGTCAACAGATAATTTGCCACGTGATCCCCTCTTGAGTCGTCTCTGACCACATGCATGACCTGCTGGGACCATTTTGTGTCCTCGGGTCCTCATGTTGGCAGTGCTGAGTTGCAGTACCCGCAATACACAGTAGACGAATCACGTTGAGGGGGATTTGTTGGAAAGAGTGGCAATATCCTGCAACGTTGAGAAACGTTGTTTTAGCATAGAACAACGGGTTGTCTTGCCTCAAGACTAAGGCTTGGTTGCATCAAGTCGTTTTTCTTGTATATGTTGTAGTTTTGTTCTTTTCTAGGTTGGGGGCGATCGGTGGTTAAAGCGTTCGCTCGTCACGCCGAAGACCCGGCTGGGATTCCCGACATGGGTACAATGTGTGAAGCCCATTTCTGGTGTCCCCCGCCGTGATATTGCTGGAATGTTGCTAAAAGCGGCGTAAAACCATACTCACTCACTCACTCACTCACTCACTTTTCTAGGTTGGGTGGTTTAATGTGTGTAGGTAATAAACATTATCAAGTGTGACGCTTGACGCCATAATTCTGTATTCTCGCAGGCTCTTCAGCAATTCCATGACTGATATCGACACGCGTCAATTTCTGGATGACATGAAAGCTTACGACACCAACAAAGATGGCTACGTCACTCCAGTCGAAATGAGGAACCCAACTGTTGCAGCCACCTTCGACAGTGCTTTTAACCGTAAGTAATTGTTTTATTATTGATACAAAGGTTCTTCAGAATCACATTACGACCATGTACAACAACTAGTTTTGCAACAATGGCTTGACATGTTACCCGACGGTACAGTGGGTACACATTGCAGCCCCTGGAGCTACTCTAGAAGCGTTATACGTAATATTTCCAATCCCCACGTTGCAAACGGTCTTGTGCAGAGTTGCGCCCCTTTGATGTTCAAGGATCAGCCGACCGTTGGTTTACGTTCCGCGTTGACCCTGATGAAGAGTCAGCAATATATGCATTTGTAATAATATTAATGTGAGCGGTAAACATGGACATCATGTGTGAATATGTTGAGACAGTATGTCCACATACCAATAACATCTCATGTTTCGGTGGTTAGCGTTATTGATATTATGTTATTTATTTGTATATATCCTTACCTCACACTTTATCTTTCAACATCTCAGAACATCACTTTTTACACACATGTGTTCAATTATTCAGCTTTTCTCATATTTCGGGGCGGTTGGGTAGCCTGGTGGTTAAAGCCTTAGCTCGTCACGCCGGATACCCGGGTTCGATTCCCGACATGGGTACAATGTTTGAAGCCCATTTTTTTTGTGTCCTCCGCCGTGATATTGCTGAATATTGCCAAATGCGGCGTAAAACCAAACTCACTCGCTCACTCTAATATTTCACTGCATATTTGTTCTCTCTAGAACCTTCTTGTAGACATTACATACGATATCCGTCAGTAGATTCCCAATACTGCTATACTGCACAGAAACGTCACAGTTCCCGAACATATGTCCACACAGCTCTAATTACGTTAATCTTTAATATTAAACTACATTTGTTTGTTTGTTGTTTAACGCCGCACTCAGCAATATTCCAGCTATATGAAGGCGGTTTGTAAAATAATGGAGTCTGGACCAGACAATCCAGTGATTGACATCATGAGCATCGACCCACGCAATTGAGATCGATGACATGTATCAACCAAGTCATCGAGCCTGACCACCCGATCCCGTTAGTCGCCTTTTACGACAAGCATATAGTCGACGTTTGCGGCAAGTATGGGTTGCTGAAGACACCTTGCAGGTAATTGTATAATTCAACATCGTGTGGCTGTCGGGATTATTTAATACTACACACAAAAGTACAGGTATACAGGCAAAATACGAGATAGTGTTCCTCTCATTGAGTGCATTACATGTGAAATCCGTAAAATGTGTCAAATGTTTCATGTTAAAATTAAGGCATGCTTTGTATTTCTATTTGTTTGTGTGTTACAGTCAAAGTTGAACAATACCAATGTAACTATTGTATTGTTATTGCGATTTCGTCTCACTGGGGACGTGCAGCCTGAACAATGTCCACCAAACCTTTGACAATGATAAGCATATACAAATGTAGTTCACGCAAACACCAGAAGCGTGCGACATAAGCTAACTGATGTGAGCGAACTGTTTGTTTCAATGGTGTGTGCCTCACTGAGACACATTTAGATGACAGTGTTACATCCGATGATCTTATATGGGAACACTTTCAAGAACCAAATAGAAAGGAGAGAAACATGTTTGGAGGTAGTGTAATGATATATGTAAACAAAATCTTATCTTACTGAAGGCTTCATAATATAGAAAATGTATATGATGAGTCAATATGGCTGCAAGTATTTTATTTTTACCTCAGAAATCAATCATATCATGCAATGTTTATAGACCAGAGCATAACAATACAGAATTTTGAACCAGATTAGATAATAGTTTTGAATTAGCACTTGCTATTCCGTGTAAAGTTGGCGATTGTTGTTGATATAAATGATAACTTAATGTCTGACCAAAAAATGCATATACATGATCTGTTAGAAAGAAATGCACAATATTATTATTGAACAAACTAGAGTTACTGTGAAAACAAGTACGTTATTGGTCCCTGTGATCGTTAGCGAAGCTGTACCTGTTATAGATAGCGGGGTTGTCATCGGAGTTATATACGTAACGCACAGATTTACGTAAACTATATTTTCTCACTGTCCACTTATCTGACCTATTCTTTTCTTTTATTCTGTTCTGTTGTTTAGTACAAATTGTAAATCAATTGTGCAAATTATCTGGGAGAAGTTCTCCTTAGTTGGAGAACTTGTACCCAATCTTATTCACTTTTTGTGAATTTAATATGTTTCAATCCAATCACACATATACAACCTGCATGACATTACTGTCACACGTCGTAATATGAGATGATGTTGAAACACAAACAAACACCGACTCACTTACCTAACATGCTACAATGAGGGCTGAGCTATTCATCTGTGGTGTATGAACATGTATATAGTACCGATCAATCACTTCATCAATATATTTCTGTATTAGATAACATAATATATTCAAATATTGATACTATGGAACATAAAAAACGGATAATATCACACTCAGAATAACCACAGATCATAGTTTGCTTTGTATGAAATCTTGATATTGACATTACTTTTTTGTCCACGCTATGAGTATTCTGTTGATGTATGTTATCAGGCTGACGTTTCGCCAATGTGACGTTACATTATAACACGTTATTTGCATGACCACTGAAATGCATTCAATTTGTCAATTTACATTATAATAAGTCTTTCAAAGGCCTCGTAGAAATGAAATTAAGAGCGCTTCAATCGCTTCATATTTTATGCTGTTCGCCTTACGTGCACTAACTGGTTTGTCGAAGGTTTTCTTTCTGAAAACGGCACGGTCGGTGTTCTCAATAAATAGGAAATTGCCCCAAATCATTTATAACGCCCTGGATGGAATACTTCTATGCATGATTTACCTCCGTTCTCGTTTCGGATTATTTAAGATATGTGTATCATTGAAACCTGTTGGCATTTGTTTTCTCGTTTATTATCTGCTACAATGTGGGGTCGGTGGATTTGTAAGCCAGGTAATGAAGGAAATGTTTTAGGTAAATGTATGAGCGAACATTAGAACGAAGCGATTGACGAATACGCTGGCCAACATGAAAAGTGTCAATGAACCAGAACAAGGAAAAAAACCATTTTGGTCTGCATACATTTCGTATTTTTTTGTCTTGAGCAACTAACACTTTGGTCGACCGTTGCACATACATTTCGAATGTTTTTGTCTTGTATAGCTAAAGCTTTGTCCGATCGTAATTCCTACATTTCGCATGTTCTTTTTTGTGTGCAGTGACCGCTGGAGTCGACCGTTGCACCTTCGTGACGTTTTTTAAGAAGCGGTATGGAATCAGCACGGCGGTCGCAGGCCGCCTCTTCGACATTGAGGACGTCAACGGTGACCTCAGGTTCTCCACTGCAGACCGGGGCGACTTCAGCCCGATTGATGAGGATGGTGGGTAGTGAATCAATTGTATACGATACCTTGACATAGTTACGCTGGAAAATTCAACCAGAAACACACATAACACAACCAATGCCTAAAGGTGGACACGAACACCCAGCAATCAAATAAGCCATATGTTGAATGCACGATTGATGAGAAGTCCACCCGTTAAGATCCAGGTTAGATCTTTAGCATCACAGGATCTGGTGGTCAGGCTCGCTGACATGGCTGATGCGTGTCATCGTATCCAAGTTGCGTTGATCGATGCTCATGACCTCAACCACTGGATTGTCTGGTCCAAACTCAATTTTTTTACTGACCATCGCTATATAGATGGAATATGGTGGAGTGAAACAAACACAATGATGAGAAGTCAGCAGTCGATGAAGTGTTTTTTGCCTGCAGGTGATGGCCGAGTGCCTGTGTGTGTAGCTTTCCGGGGCGGCATGGCCATTCTCGCAGATTTGGAAAACAAGGTCTACCTAGCAGAGGTATTTCATGACGTGTCGGCAATATTTAACCTTTGCTGCTAAATCGTAGCTTTGTACTGCTCCGCATTTACTATCCCACATCCATTGATCACTAAGATAAGCTCGGACTCATGTCTTCATAAGGTTCTACTCAACTCCGATGCTGATCTCCGCTAGAGTATAATTCGGGAATATCATAGAAACGTTTATTACCTCGCTTCAAAAGGTGTGTGCGTGTGCGTGTGCGTGTGCGTGTGCGTGTGCGTGGCGTGTGCGTGTGTGTGTTGCTTTGGTTCTACAGTGCATGTATCGAGTCGATATACATTATCAATAATTTAAGGAAGGTTATTCATTTTAGCGTCATCTGAAAACAACATATTTGACATAACAACTATCTATTTCATGCTGTGAATGTGTGCATCAGCATCGGACAATCGTTCCCTCACGCGTGGCAATCTTGGGTTAATATGTATGTGTGTGTTTGTGTGTGTGTGTGCGTGCGTGCGTGCGTGCGTGCGTGTGTGTGCGCGTGCGTGTGTGTGCGTATGTGTGTGCGTGCGTGCGTGCGTGCGTATGTATGTGTGTGTCCGTGTGTGTGTGTGTGTGTGTGTGTGTGTGTGTGTGTGTGTGTGTGTGTGTGTGTGTGTGTGTGTGTGTGTGTGTGTGTGTGTGTGCCATGGAAAAGGGGAAAGGAGTGATGGAGTGTTCACATCTTAAAAAATAAACGGTTCTGCACACTGTATGTCTGAAAGTGTACTGAGTTCACCCGGAAATCCTCAGTTATATTATATCAGTACACGAAAACGAGAATCAGTGGATTTTGTAAAACTGTAAGCTCACTTTTTGTCTGTTTCCTCAGCTGAAGTATACGAACATCGTCTACAAGTACAGGAAACCCTCACCCATATGGTCCTGGGGGTGGTCCTCCTAAACCACCATGTTTGTCATGGCAACGGAGGGGCGAGGCCGTTACCGCAAGGATGATAAACGTAATCCTGTGTTAATAAAGTGATGCATACTCATCTGTTGTTTTGTCTTGTCACATTGCCTAGATGTATATTGTGGCCATGGAGTCTCAGTCGTCAAAGTCGCCGCATTTCGCTGTCCAGAGGTGTGTTCCTTAAGGAACCTATGACAGTGGGTTGGATTCCCAGATTAACCCTAATTTTAGGTTTATCGACACGATGTTGTGCTCGTGGCCTTGAACCTGCATCACTTTCAACTTCCTCTCACCGATCAAGCTGGCACACCGTGATATGACAGAAAACTGTTCAAAAGCGGCCTTAAACCCTTCTCGCTTATTCACTGTTCTGAACTTAGGAAACACAAATCATTAAATGTATACTTTCGCGTCACATCTTATTTAAACAAGGTGAATAAATTATAAGCAACTCCGTGAAGTACTTGAACGTTTCAGAAAGTTTGATATCCGCCATGTTATTGTTTTGAAATGGTCCCTTTATTTTAACACATTTCAATTAAAAATAAATCACAATAAAAGTTATGTCCATGACACAAATGACGGCTGATGGGGTAGTATACTTGTTAAAGCGTGGCTGTCGTCGGAGATTCTGGTTCGATTACTTACATGGTTGCAAAGGGTCAAACCCATTTCCGACAGCTCCACGCCATCCCCATCATGATATTGCAGGACTATTAAGGAAGAGTATTAAATTTTATGGATGTCAACTTCTTTATTATTAGGAACACAACCTTTCGAAGTATATGCTTACTCCTTCATCAGGTGAATTAGTGAGTGGGCATATATGAAGGAGTAAGCTTATACTCCGAACGTTGTGTTCCCCATAATAAAGAAGTTGACATCCATAAAGTCTTTTCCTTGTGTGTATCACTTCTAAAGGCCTTTCAAAGACTTGATATAGGAATATTGTTGAAAGCGGAGTAAAACATTACTCACTCACTCTTCGCTCAGGCGATGTTCTTGTTATCATCCCAAAGGGGGGCACGGCGCCGCGATTCGCTGTGCAGAGTTGCGTCCCTTGGGCACGCCAGAAACCTATGATTGTGGGTTCGAATCCCGGTTTGCCCCGATTATGTTTCTAGGTTTGTCAGCACCATACCCGTGCTCGTGGGTTTCACCGAAGTAGTAAACGTCTGAGACGGGCTTTCCTCCCACATAAAGCTGACACGCCGTGATGTAACTGGAATACTGTTAAAAGCGGCGTTAAACTCAACTCACTCACCCACTATCATCCTAAAGCGGTATCAGTTGAAACAACCTGTGTACTTCATCGCCTTTACAATACTCACAGGGAATAACCGCCATCAACCCAATGTGTAATCCTATATGCATTCTTTCCAGTAGGTGCAAGGTTATACGATATGTGTAAATGTTTTGATACTTAATAATAACAAGGCACACTATCAGCTTAATGTGGGAGGAAAGCCCGAAGTGATGCAGGTCTCAGACGTTTACTACTTCGGTGAAACCCTCGAGCACGGGTATGATGCTGACAAACCTAGAAACATAATCGGGGCGAACCGGGATTCGAACCCACAATCATAGGTTTTTTAAAGTGTGAACGTAATTTAAAATACCCACATTCCTTTAGATATGAAGAATAGACATAGGGAGCATGTGTTATGATTTGAGTGCAGATTTTAAATCAATTTTGTTAAAAAATAGAACGCCTTTTACAATAACACAGACCTTATATGTTTCTTATGTTCAAGGGAGTTAACTCGTGTGAGTATATCCTGAAACGTTGTGTTGGCTAGTGGTAGCTTATTCATAAAGTCCTAGGTCACAGGCCAATAGGAAATGAAAATAGCACATGGAAACACTATTTTTTATTATTTAAATTTATCATTCAAACATACATACATGCAAGCACGCACGCACGCACGCCGCCCACATGAAATAATCTTGAGCCGGACGTTAAACCCCATTTTACTTCACCTGAACTCAAACAGGGGTAAACGCGCCTAGCTGGATGGCAATGAGGGTTGAAACCGCTTCGGTCAGAACAAGAGACTACTGTTGGTCACTTTCCACTACCAAATTCCACAGAGACAATGAGCTAAGGGAGAGTGAGTGAGTGGCTGGTTTTACGCCGCTTTTAGCAATATTCCAGCATTATCACGGCGGAGGACACCAAAAATGGGCTTCACACATTGTACCCGTTTTGGAATTCGAAACAGGGACTTTGGTGTGACGAATAAATTCTTTAACCGCTAGGCTACGCGCCACCCCGTAGAGCCGATGAGTGAGTGAGTATGGTTTTACGCCGCTTTAAGCAATATTCCAGCAATATCACGGCGGAGGACGTAGAGCTAATGACACGACGTAGGTTGAAATATACCCAGCGTAGCAAACAGTAAGCGATATATTATTTAACCTTCAACGGGTACGTCTATTGACACAAGTTTAACAGTACTCTGTCTGTTGACGGGTATATAAGGGTATACATTGACGGTTAGGGTCACGGTGACCCTCATTGTCGAGGTTAAACTCACAAACATATCCTTCTGTGTATGTGAAATCGCAAACAACAACAATAGCAGCCCAACCTTAACCACACCCGCCCGCCTTCAGGCAGTTATCGAAATATCATAAACAAGTGTAGTACTGCATGTGATAAACACATTGTTTACTTCTGGGCCTCGCCTGTGTGTCAAGTACATTTGGGATTAAAGGTTACTAGGGATAACATGCATAACGAGCATCCGTGAAGGTTTAGACGGTCTTGTTTAGACGGTCTCGACTAAACGTCGGACAAGATGCAGTAAGTGGGCAAAAAGAAGCAATTGAATAAAAAATAGATTTTATGTGAGTTCATAACAATCAGTTTAAAATACTTTATAGCTTTCAAACAGAGAGGAGGTCTTTGTGTTCAGTTAAAAATGCAACACCGAGATTTCATTCACAAATTAATATATTTATTTGTTGGTAGACACACGTGTCCGCAGAGAACAGTCGACGACATGCATGCTGGAGGCAATCCCACTGTTTGACAGGTACATGTAGTTTGCATTGCACGCAGGGCAGGTGCGTGATATACACACCTGGCAGTCACGTGAACGGTACTGTAACGGTACTTTCACCAATGCAAATACTTGGGACGTGTTGTTGAAAGCAGGGTGGTTGAAGCAACTCTAATTTGTCCAGCAGGGACTTACATCTAATCGGCCCCTGATTCTCTTTCAAAAGATTTTCTCTATATTTCCAGATTAGTTAATATAGTTATATATTTTTATTTCTCTATTTATCACTCATTGTCATCACAAAGTATATTTTAAAGTAATTACATAATAATTGACAAATCCACATACTGCTATTTTACACGTGAAAAAGCAACAGTTTTTCTTAAATTCGAAATTGAGATGAAAAGAATTCATTTATAAAAAATACCTACTGATCCGGCAAGATACTATTCTTAGCTATGTGACACACTCGTCGGGTAACCCATACACTTGTTCCCTGGTTGTGTGATTGTGCATACACAACTTTACTTTAATGCACTGAGTATCCGAGGGTACGACACGAGCTTTAAAAAAACGCATCCGGGTGCCCATTTGTTTTGCGCCCAATGTGTAAGTGAATACTTGTGGCGCTGGAAACCATTCTTACAATGATTACTGGTATTTAATATCAATTCATGTCACTAGAGTTGATTGTGATGCTTGTTTTGTCAGCTCCAAACCCGTGATTGAGGTATTAAGGTAAACGCCAAGATGTTTGACACTTTGAGATGGGTCGACGAACAGGTGGTGATGGGATTGGCTGGAGGTGTATCATTGCCCCTGATTTATTTACGTTAGCATCGATCTCTTATCGGTCATCCACTGTCTGAGATTCTTGGTACATTTTCAGTTATGTCCATGACACTTACACAAATGGCTGGTGGGGCTGTATACTTGTTAAAGCGTGGTTCTCGTGGAAGATTCTGGTTAGATTACTTACATGGTTACAATGTGTCAAACCTATTTCTGACAGCTTCACGCCATCCCCATCATGATATTGCAGAGTTCTTGCTAAAGTGGAGTGAAACATTACTCACTCACTCACCCTTCACCCAGGAGATGTTCTTCATACCAAAGCGGTATCAGTTAAAACAACCTGTGTACTTCTTCGCCTTTACATTACCCAAATGGAATTACCTATATTAAACCCACGTGTAAACTTCTTTGCATTCTTGCCAGTACGTGCAGAATATCCTGATATGTGTAATGTTTTTCGTACATAATAATAGGGTACACTATCGATTAACTTGAGTACCTAAATCAAGTATTTGTAATTATAGCAATGGTATTGAAAAGCAGGGGGCACGGGTTGCCCAGTCGTCTAAGGCGCCGCGATTCGCTGTGCAGAGTTGCGTCCATTGGACACGCCAGAAACCTATGATTGTGGGTTCGAATCCCGGTTGGCCCCGATGTCATCATCATACCCGTGCTCGTGGGTTTCACCGAAGTGGTAAATGTCTGAGACCTGCATCACTTCGGGCTTTCCTCCCACATTAAGCTGACACGCCGCGGTATAACTGAAATACTGTTAAAAGGGGCGTTAAAACCCAACTCACTCACTCACTATTGAAAAGCCTACATCATGGCTCATGAGGTCAGAGCATTATGAACTTCGCTAGCTTCTTGGCCATCAGCTTCAGAACAAGTTGTAGCGAGTTGTCAGTGGAGGTCCCAAAATGCATTTACCAACTTCTACTTGAGTGACATGTACCCAGATTTAGGGGTCTATAGTATGCTTGTGGACTTTGGTGGCCGCCCATGCTATAGTATCCCAGGAACCTTTCGCCCTTTTTCTATAGGGAGTGAAGGTGATTGGCCGGGATGAGAAATCCAGGATTTGACACCAAACAAAGTAAGTTGGCATAGGGCGGGACAGATCTTGGTAAACACTGGGGTTCAATCTATTCTGGATGTGATCCACTGCTCTACGGAAGTGACGACAGTTTACACTTAATTCACGTCAAAGCAACCGGGGGTGACGCCGTAGGAGGATGTGACGTCGGAAGGAGAACACTCATAGAAACGGAAGTGACGTCATCTGTCAGAAGTGATGTCACAAGAATCAGTGGCGACGTCATAAGACCGGAAGTGACGTAATTAAGATGTCACATATGACGGTATTTTATCAAGGTATCAAGGTATTTTCAAAAGCTGTCATGGATTACTATATGCTAGATCCCGCCAATCTCCCTTTAACTATGTTTCTTAGAATACTGCCACAGGGAGTAGTCCCTCTGACCTCCCCAATAAATCTGCATCTAGTGGATGTAGTGGGTGGAAAGAGATGACGATTCCAGCCATGTGCACAGGGTTTTGCACGAGGTACGGTTTATCTCACAACTGGCTGGGATGGTGACAGTGAAGTGGACGTCTGTTGGCATTTTTCAGTGTGATATTAGCCAAACTGCAGGAATTGTGGCTATGATGTAATGATAACTATTGTTTGATAATTCCTTTGACTACCCTACCTCTATTACATTACAGCCAGAACACACCAGAGAGATTGGTGGGTGTGATTTTTGAGGATATCTTCTGCAATAGTAACCATATATGGAGCCTCTACGTATAAAGTGTCTGCCCTCGCTGTATTTTCGTTTTTGAAATTGCTAAAGCGCAAATTGACCTTATGTAGTTTTCGATGTTTGAATACGACATTTGCATTAACGATGTTCTGATCTATCCAATTCTGCAAAGTTGTACCTACCCATGAGACTTGCGCTTTTAGCATGTTTAGGTTATCAATAAATACAGATGTCTTAACACCTTGTGGTATGAGTACATGAGTGTGAATCTGCATTTAATCTGTTTTGTCCAGTCCATTTGTTTGAGGGATTATGATCAATCACTTCAAGTGAGTAAATATGGTTTTACCCAGCTTTTATCAATATCCCAGCAATATCACAGTGGGGGCACCGGAAATGGGCTTCACACATTTTACTCATGTGGGGAATCGAACCCGGGCCTTCAGTGTGACAATCGAACGCCTTAACCTCCAGGCTACCCCACCGCCCCTCACTCACCCGGCGATGATGGTAACCACTGACAGCTTCCCCAGGGAGTACAAAAATATTGTTATTACCAACAGCTTTATTGACGTGTCTACATTAGTTTCCGATAATCTGCTGGGATTTTGGAGGGAAACTGGATATGTTTCAGCAACAACTGCAACTCCAGATATGTTTTTAACTAAACGTGGCAAAGAGGCATTTTTGGTGTCAGTTTCTTTTTTTCAACGGTCTAGAGCATAATAATCTTTTTCAAGCATTAAATGACAGGTCCCTTGCAGGTGATTGTGGGTCATCCTTATGTACACTTGATGTCCTCTGGCTTAAGTGCATCCACCTCGGCACACTGGACTCGGTCAACGGGGTTCTCCCTGTTTTTCGGGTCACCGCAGTACATGTCCTTGAAACGCTGAAGACAGGAGAAGAGTGAGTGAGTGAGTGAAAGTGATATCAAGCGTTGTTTGGGTAGTTAATGTGTGATGTCACTTCAGTCAGTGTTTAATGTGTGATGAACTCTGAAAGTAACGCAGGGTTTCGACTTTTAATCAGGGATTCGAACTCACGACTAACGGAATAAGACAGAGTGATTGATTTCATCTCAAATGGGCTTCCTACAAATGAATTGAACCTACGTGACGAGTGAACGCTTCAGCTTCTGGTCTGTGGCTATATGGGAAAGTATTCGATATAAGCGTTTGTATTATTCAAACCAGTGACATAATAACATGCCATGAAAATACAATACTGACATTGGAGAGTGATGTTGAAATAAAATGTGTTCGTGACATGGGATTAAACAGACAAATATTGACTGTATATTTACTTACAATATATTGAATCGATAAGAAGTCGATAGTGGAAAAATCTGAAAAAAAAGATAAAAAAGTAAGTGAATGTTGCTTTACGTTGCTTTAGTTCCAGCTATATATCATCACGGTTGCCTGTGATTAACCATCAGTACACACAGGATTCACACCATGAGCATCGACTCACGCTGGGAACAGGGGTGCGTCGACTGAATCTGACAAACAAGGACTGCAACTGACTGAACCAGTATCATCTGATGTTGTGATGACCTTCAGATACATGCGTTTACATGTAATGTTACAGGTCGGGAATCTTAAATCAAATCAATATTTCCCCAAATCATTTCGGACACGAGATTCACAAAGACACTTGAACAATGTGACGTTTTCAATGTTTCGTTCAGTTTAGTTCGTCATTCCGACGTTGTAAGACATTGTGGTGCGCTCAGTCTATTCTGTATAAAAAGGTTACTGTAATATATATTCCATGATTCTTGAATTATTTAAACTAAACACCAAAAGTCGTCCGCTAAAACAGCTGATGGACACATATCTTGAAAATATATCTTACTGAATCCAGTGAAGTCATTTGCGTTCACAACGCCATCTTTGTTGGGGTCCCAGAGCGTGTACATGAATCGGGCGTAGTCCTCGGAGTAGCCGTACCTACAAGTCCACCTGGTCACGACCTCCCACTGTTGCAAGCTGCAAGGGTCATCTGTAGGTTAAATTGAGAAATACAATGTTTTTCACAAATACCATAGTTGTTTGGGTCATCATTAAAAGGAATAAGGGTTGCTGATCTTCTAAACACACTGCACATAATTTGTCCAGTTAGCCTCTCCTTGAACACCTGAGTCTGGGCCGACTTGATAATGGCACTTCGCTTGGTTGACACTCATTTCTGTACCGTCCAGCAGTACAGAACCATCAACAAAATCAACACTGGCATTGAGATTATGTCCCACATACTTGGCTTGTTTAAGAAAACTGCGGAATGCCTTGTTTTCATCTGGAGTCTTGACATGCTACACAAGAGGATCATCAGACAAATAAATGCGCAGAATACAAATTATTCTATCATGAAGAGCCTCCACGTTAATAAATCCACGCCCTCCCATTATGATTGGCGATTGAGGGATGAGTGAGGGTGGTGGGATCTATTGACATGATTCTTCGTGTGAGGGTGTCAATACCCTGAATTTCTTGTTTCGTCCATTTAACAGCACCAAAAGACTAGGAAAGGACGGATACAGCATAAGTATTGGTGGCTTTAACTTTATTGCGAGCGTTCAGCTCTGAACTCCATATTTTCTTGAGTTTAAATTTGTTTGTCCTTGATATAGGCATTTTGGAGTTTGTCCCTAACCTGCATTCAAAAGTTCGTATAATTCCGACCTTCCACGAGAGGTCAATCACTCCTCCAAGTATACTGGCTGACCCTCCCTCTTCTACCTCCCTATTATTATTATTATTATTATTCATAGATTAAAATAAAAAATGCATCAAAGAGGGTTCGGGTGATCCTGGCACACTCATGCTTGTTAGGCTCATCATCAGCTCAGGGCCCTTGCCCCCTCTACACGCAGCCCAGACAGCGAATGGGACTTATCCCAGAAAGCTAACTCTCAAACCAATCCATAACTTTTCGGAGAATGTGAAGACTGCCAAACACTGCAGCCTGAATACATACACCTGAATAAAGATAACTGAATACACATGAATACATAGTTCATATCACTGTCTTCATTAGATATTTTCCGCAATGTTAATTTTTTCTCTTTCTAGAGGGTTAACAAGTGCCCTTACCCATCCTGTCCTTTCTATGATCTCTGTAAGTTGTGCCTGTCATATGTTTTTGGCAACTATTTCCCTCAGTAAATTTTAAACGTACTTTGTAAGGACATTCCAGTCCCCCTTCCAGGTTATCAAATGGTTGCTCGCTAAACAGTCCTTACCGTCGTAGTCAAAATACAGGATTTGTTTTTGAACGTCTCTGAAGTCCACTATGCCGTCATCGTCGACGTCGTTGTCCACCACAACAGCACAGAACTTCCCCACCAGTTGCTCAGGAGGGTTGCAGTTGTTAAGCTGGTTAAACCAGTACCTTCAAGAAACATGAGTGAGTGAGTGAGTTTGTTGGGAGATTTAGTGAGTGAGTGAGTTAGTTTGGTGATATAGTTAGTGAGTGAGTTTGTTGGGTGATAAAGTGAGTGAGTGAGTTTGTTGTGAGATTTCGTGAGTGAGTGAGTTGGGTGATATAGTGAGTGAGTGAATTTGTTGGGTGATATAGTGAGTGTGTGAGTTGGGAGATATAGTGAGTGAGTGAGTGAGTGAGTTGGGAGATATAGTGAGTGAGTGAGTTGGGTGATATAGTGAGTGAGTTTGTTGGGAGATATAGTGAGTGAGTGACTTTGTTGGTTGATATAGTGAGTGTGTGAGTTGGGAGATATAGTGAGTGAGTGAGTGAGTTGGGTGATATAGTGAGTGAGTGAGTTTGTTGGGTGATATAGTGAGTGAGTGAGTTGGGAGATATAGTGAGTGAGTGAATTTGTTGGGTGATATAGTGAGTGTGTGAGTTGGGAGATATAGTGAGTGAGTGAGTTGGGAGATATAGTGAGTGAGTGAATTTGTTGGGTGATATAGTGAGTGTGTGAGTTGGGAGATATAGTGAGTGAGTGAGTGAGTTGGGTGATATAGTGAGTGAGTGAGTTTGTTGGGTGATATAGTGAGTGTGTGAGTTGGGAGATATAGTGAGTGTGTGAGTTGGGAGATATAGTGAGTGAGTGAGTTTGTTGGGTGATATAGTGAGTGAGTGAGTTTGTTGGTTGATATAGTGAGTGAGTGAGTTGGGAGATATAGTGAGTGAGTGAGTTTGTTGGGTGATATAGTGAGTGTGTGAGTTGGGAGATATAGTGAGTGAGTGAGTTTGTTGGGTGATATAGTGAGTGTGTGAGTTGGGAGATATAGTGAGTGAGTGAGTTTGTTGGGTGATATAGTGAGTGAGTGAGTTGGGAGATATAGTGAGTGAGTGAGTTTGTTGGGTGATATAGTGAGTGAGTGAGTTGGGAGATATAGTGAGTGAGTGAGTTTGTTGGTTGATATAGTGAGTGAGTGAGTTGGGAGATATAGTGAGTGAGTGAGTTTGTTGGTTGATATAGTGAGTGAGTGAGTTGGGAGATATAGTGAGTGAGTGAGTTTGTTGGGTGATATAGTGAGTGAGTGAGTTTGTTGGTTGATATAGTGAGTGTGTGAGTTTGGTGATATAGTGAGTGAGTGAGTTTGTTGGATGATATAGTGAGTGAGTGAGTTTGTTGGTTGATATAGTGAGTGTGTGAGTTGGGAGATATAGTGAGTGAGTGAGTTTGTTGGGTGATATAGTGAGTGAGTGAGTTGGGAGATATAGTGAGTGAGTGAGTTTGTTGGGTGATATAGTGAGTGAGTGAGTGAGTTGGGTGATATAGTGAGTGACAGTGAGTGCCAAGACCCAAGCCACCGGGGTTCGATTCTGGAGATGTTTGACATTCTAAGATAAAATTGTAGGAATTGTAGTTGTGATAAGAGCTTATTTAGTGAATGTCTTGATATACCTGGAGAAACCACAGGTCCCACAGAGCAGGAGGGCGGACACGGTGAGTCGGAGGGCAAGCATTCTGCAAACAAACTCATAGAGGTAATGGCGTTTCAATTGTTATGAGTTTGTCATATTATTGATCTGGGCCTGCGGGGTGTTGTTGCACATGTCCTAACCAGCAAAGTAGTGGTCGATAACACGAACATCAGTCAAATGTATCAATAGTAACAATATAAACTAACTGTAGCAATAGTTACAGTATAAACTAGCTGTAGCAATAGTTACAGTATAAACTAACTGTAGCAATAGTTACAGTATAAACTAGCTGTTTCAATAGTGACAGTATAAACTGGCTATATCAATCGTGACAGTATACACTAACTATAGCAATAGTGACAGTATAAACTAACTTATCAATAGTGACAGTATGAACTAACTGTAGCAATAGTTACAGTATAAACTATAACACGATTAATGCTGTTGACACGATGATTGTTTTTGAGTAGTAATACAATAGCAACACAGACAGCATATAACAACACAGACAGTATATAACATGACAGACAGTATATAACATCACAGACAGTATATAACATCACAGACAGTATTATAGCAACTTCAGTAATACATATTCAGCGGACACTGAGGGTGGCAACTTGCTATGTCGTACGACTGAAAATGAAACGAGTCATTCATCAGTACAAATGAATAAAGATAAAGTAAAGTATTTAAGTAAAATACGAAAAGTACGAACGTGTCTGAATGTACTGGATAACGACTCTAGCTTTGGCCAGATCCGTTTTCGACTGTTCAGCCTGTGTGCTAGCTCCGCCCCAATTGGAGGCAGACGCAGGGAGCTTTGACATGTGAGGGTCCAGAGGAGGGGTGTCCACATTTTGCAAACTGCATTTTAGAATCGAGGCTGACAACAATGCTTGCCGAGTTGCATGTACATCCATGTTGTCACGAGCGCCTGAACTGTACGTTTGCTGGACTTGAGAGGATTTTAAGAAACTCAGCTTGTTTTACATATACCCATGTCAGCAAACATCGACCGTGTTATTGCTTATTTTACAATGAAAGAAATCTCATTTCATCAGAATTATATGATGTCAATTAATCCAGAGTGGATAAGAAATAAACCATTCAGCCATTTGTTTTAACTGAAGATGTTTATTGAATTTAAATGCAATGTGAACCATGGTTCAGTAACACATAGTAATACTAATAATGTGTTGTCATGGAAACTATTTCAAGAGCTGAGGATGCCTGTTTACAAGGATGCCACGTCTCTGTCCATCCAACGTAACGTACTTCCGCAGAGGGATGCTGTATGACGTCCACACTCACATGGAGATACCACTGCTGACACCTATCGGAGGTACTTCCTTCCTCCTTACGTTATTATAAGGTTGACCGGTCAGTTCCGGGAATCTACACTATAACACCAGCAACTACTGTCACTTAGGTACGTCAATACCTCACAATACATACACCGATGCGTCAATGCTCCGATTTAAATTTCACTGAGTGAAACTGATTGCCTCACTCTGGCAGTGTGGGTTCGAATCCCGGACAGGACTCAACCTTAAAGAGTACTCCCCCCACCCCCCCCCCCCCCCCCCCGCCCTCATTGAATTGCACATATGTTGTTACCCAAGAGAATCTGTATAAATATGAATGCATGCTCAGCAAAGATGTTTTTGTATATATTCTATGTTTATATGTATATGTATAATGTTGTTGAAATAATTGTGTACCTCTGATGCCGCTGATAGCGGCCTAAGTGGAAATAAAGTTCAGTCCAGTTCAGTTAGGGGAGCCCGAAGTAATTGCAGATTAGGTTGTGAAGCAGGTTGACGAAACCCACTAGCACGACCACTGACAAATCAAGGATCATAATGTACGATTGGAATCTATCTTCATTTGATCATGGCATACGTTTCGTGAATTTGACGGTGTGTGTGTCTGCGCGCGTACATGTGTGTGTGTGTTTGTGTGTGTGTGTGTGTGTGTGTGTGCGTGCGTGCGTGCGTGCGTGCGTGCGTGCGTGCGTGCGTGCGTGCGTGCGCGCGCGCGTGCGTGCGCGCGCACGTGTGAGTGTACTTTGTGTGTTTGTTGAGAACACAAACACCCAGCCTTTACATTATTATTATTGTTATTATTATTGTTTCTGGTTTTATGCCGCTTTAGCAATACATCGTGCCTATACATTACCGAGTCTTGACCAAACAATCAGTGATTGACATTGTAAACATCGATTTACGCTGTCGGTTGCTAGGGGCCAAGTCGAACACATTATCTCGAGGGATTTCTAATTATTATTGAGTTATATATATATAGCATTTTCCGTCTACGAATTTCCCTTTTAAAATGGGCATTTACATGTTCAGATATACAGCATTACGCTTTAGTGATCGGATTGTATCAAACATTTTGAGGTGTTATTGTGGAGAAGCAGGTTATGAACACCGGCGGGTACACGACTACTGGGTATTACGGCTGATTAGAATCTTTGATGAGTTGATGGTGCGCAGATGGTGACTTGATCACGGTTGATTGATGGTTGGCGTTTTTTGATGTGGATTGCTCTTTTGAATTCCTAATCTTGAAGTCTTTGAGGCTGGTTGTAAGGGTTTTGATGTTGTCCCACTGTATGCTTTGTTTGTTTGTTTGTTGTTTGTTGTTTAACGCCGTACTCAGCAATATTCCAGCTATATGAGGCGGTATATAAATAATCGTGTCTGGACCAGACAACCTAGTGATCGACACCGTGAGCATCTATCAACGCAATTCGGATACGATGACATGCATCAACTAAATCAACGAGCCTGACCACCCGATCCCGTTAGTCGCCTCTTACGACATCAATAGTCGCCTTTTACGGCAAGCATGGTTTTGTTGAAGACCTATTCTACCCCGGACCTTCACGGGGCCCACTGAATGCTGTGGCTGGGGTTGTCACAGATATGGTAAAATGAAGCTGATTTAGAGTCAACTTTGGACACGACGCTCTGATGTTCTTAATGTTCATATTGAGGTAACTCAGAGTCAAGTAGTGCGTGAATGATTGAACTCTGTAAATGCAGCCTTTAAATAATCGAGTCTGGGCCATTTTCCCCAGTGGCTAAACATACATGATAAGCGTTTAATACCCTCGGGTCCTGGGTCCTGGGTCCTGGGTCCTGGGTCCCGCTGACACACATTTCGCCAGGTCACTTATTGACTCAGCTGATGCATTGTGCATTTGTGATCTACTCTACTGAGGAATCAACATTTTTGCCCGTGTTGAAATATATAGGTGTCATCTACTAAGTATAAAGTAAATACATATTTACGTTGATAGAAAGACAGGTCTAATCTGCAGGTGCTCTATATGACTTGCAGTTTCAAGAAGTAAAGGACAGGCGAAAGTGCTATGTCAGGATATCCGGGTTAAAAGCTGGATCAAGGGTTTCAAGGTTTAAGATGACGTGACAATATTTTGAATAGCTCCTTCGGTGGTACTTTCAAATGAACCACAATTTTTACCAGTTCTGCGGTCTGATGGTTAGAGTGCCTAACCACTGATCAGGAGGTTGTTGGTCTATTTCCCGTCATCCATAATGAGAGGTTTCAGTTCTTGCAATTGTCTTCGAGTTGACGTTTGAAACAAGCCCAAATTTAATCTCACAAGGAAAACTTCATAGAAAGAATGAGGTCTAACTTGGAAAAAGAAAAATCCTCCTACCTGGTCGTACTGTGAACAAGTAAAACTCCATCCCACGTCTTACTGCCCATAGAAAGTATAGTTTGGTTCAGTGGCAAGTACCAGCATAGTGCCTTATAATTTTTTTAGCGTAACCCTGTGTGAAAACAGTTAAGGGGTATATATTTGCCTCGACCTGAGAACATTCCTCAACAGGCCAACATGACCTCACCTATGTTTGATAACTGAGACGCATACGTCAGCAAACGTTTAGAAAAGATTACGTTCGTATATCCCCTTGCAATGCCACGACCTTCTTAGTGACAGGTATGGTACTGCAGTACCAGCCACTATCAGGCAACCCGTTTTGTTTCGTTTTGTATTCGTGCAGTCGTACAGGAATTAGTGCAGTCATACAGACAACCATGCGTCAAACAAACACCGTGTAGGCATACAGACAACCATGTTTCACACAAACACCATGTTGGCATACAGACAACCATGTGTCACACAAACCGTGACCGTGTAGGCATACAGACAACCATGCGTCACACAGGCACCATGTAGGCATACAGACAACCATGTGTCACACAGACACACAGACACCATGTAGGCATACAGACAACCATGTGTCACACAGACATCATGTAGGCATACAGACAACCATGCGTCACACAGACACCATGTAGGCATACAGACAACCATGTTTCACACAAACACCATGTTGGCATACAGACAACCATGTGTCACACAAACCGTGACCGTGTAGGCATACAGACAACCATGCGTCACACAGGCACCATGTAGGCATACAGACAACCATGTGTCACCCAGACACACAGACACCATGTAGGCATACAGACAACCATGCGTCACACAGACACACAGACACCGTGTAGGCATACAGACAACCATGCGTCATACAGACACCATGAAGACATACAGACAACCATGCGTCACGCAGACACCATGTAGGCATACAGACAACCATGTGTCACACAAACCGTGACCATGTAGGCATACAGACAACCATGCGTCACACAGGCACCATGTAGGCATACAGACAACCATGCGTCACACAGACACACAGACACCATGTAGGCATACAGACAACCATGCGTCATACAGACACCATGAAGACATACAGACAACCATGCGTCACGCAGAAACCATGTAGGCATACAGACAACCATGTGTCACACAAACCGTGACCATGTAGGCATACAGACAACCATGCGTCACACAGGCACCATGTAGGCATACAGACAACGATGCGTCACACAATTGACGCCTTCCGTATACTCTCTCACCCTGATTTTGTAGTCATTTTGTAGTCATCTGTTTTGCTCAGTTCTGTATTCTCTCTCTCTCTCTCTCTCTCTCTCTCTCTCTCTCTCTCTCTCTCTCTCTCTCTCGGACGGCTAAAACAACAGCGTTAAAACAATTAAATCTTTTGCCATTTTTACTGTTAAGCAGCCTCTCTATTATAAGCGACAAAACCAGGTCCATATTCATTAAAACTCTCTGCCAAAAACAGAGTCGATTGTACGATTCCGACAATATCATGATCATGAGAGCTTGAATGTTGTAACCTTGATCAACTTCTGAGCAAGAGTTGTAAGGCGCTCTTTGAAATATTGGTAGAAAGAGCACGCTCGATTGTACCTCAAAATGCTGGAGCTGCAGGAATATTGCTCGACGAGAGTTGACTGTTGGACTATTGAAGAATTTCATGAACAAAATAATCCTTATTGATTCTATAAGACCAGATCACATTTGATATTGATTTATTTTCAAAGTGTTTTATCCATCGGTATTACACCCACGCATAAAATTATAATTAACAATAGATATGATTGTCTAAAGACAATATGCACCATCTGAAATCGAGACGTTTTTGCGTGGTTTCTGGAGACAAGAACGATAACTTAATGAAAATGTGTCTATTTTCCCCTTTCTTCCTCCGATATTTATATTACCTCTAGGGGTACGTGAATGCCGATATATGTATTCCAAATAGGATTTTTTAATCCGTTTACGGAGCGTGTGATGTTTACACTTTCACTTGGACATTTAAATACTTTCTACGAATGCAATGAATTTCTCTCTCGGGAATTGAATTAATGTATTTAGTAAAATTGATATTCGCAATCACCTTTCACGATATTTGCAATTTAAGCATGTTTAAGTATATGAACAAATATAGAGCTCCAAAGACATCCAAAGATTTCTGTTTTGTCCAGTTCTAAATTTGTTTGTGGAATCAATGACTACAGTGAGTGAGTGAGTGAGTGAGTGAGTATGGTTTTAGCAATATTCCAGCAATATCACGGCGGGGGACACCAGAAATGGGCTTCACACATTGTACCCATGTCGGGATTCGAACCCGGGTCTTCGGCGTGACGAGCGAACGCTTTAACCACTAGGCTATCCGACCGCCCCCATCAATGACTACAAGTGAGTATGTGAGTATGTGAGTATGGTTTTTGCCCGCCTTTAGAAATACTCCAGCTGCATCACATCAGGGGACACAACAAATGGGCTTCCAACATTGTACCCACGTGGGAATCGAACCCGGGCCTTCGGTGTGACGATCGAACGCCTTAAGCTCTGGACTACCCCACCGCCCCTCAATCACTACAATCTCTACAAGCACCATCGAACAAAGTAGGTGAGGTGAGGTGAGATTTAACGTTCCGGTCAAGATTATTGCACTTAAGTAGCGACGTGCAAGAGTGAGTGTGTGAGTATGTGTGTGTGTGTGTGCGTGCGTGTGTGTGTGTGTGTGTGTGCGTGCGTGCGTGCGTGCGTGCGTGCGTGCGTGCGTGCGTGCTAGCACACCCGGATACAAATGCCACCTTTTAACACTAATACCTCACTCAGACACAGTATACTAACTCCGAGCCCACCAGCCCCTAATGCCGAGCGCCTGGCAGTGAAACACCAAGTACTATCTTTTAACACCTTTTGGTATGACGCGGCGGGGATCGAGCCCCCGACCTTCCGCTGTACAGGCAGACGCTCTACAACTAGACCACGGAGGCCTTCTCTTACAAAGTAACATACACCCGGCGATGATGGCATCATTGACAATTTCCCAAGGGAGGACAAAACACTTGCTATTACCAACAGTTTTATTGACGTTTCCACATTACAGGTGATTGTGGGTCCTTCTTATGTACACTTGACGTCCTCTGGTTTCAGTGCATTCACCTCGGCACACTGGACTCGGTCAACGGGGTCCTCCCTGTTCTTCGGGTCACCGCAGTACATGTTCTTGAAACGCTGAAGACAGGAGGAGAGTGAGTGAGTGAAATGGATACCTATCGCTCTTTGGGTAGTACATGATACTACTTCGGTCATTGTGTAATGTGTGATCAAATATGAAAGTAACACAGGCTATCAACGTTTATTTCGAACCCATGACTAACGGAATAAGTAGAGTGAGTGATTGCTGTGTTATGCCGCTTTCACAATATTCATGTCAAATCTGGACAGGGTAAACCAACAATGGGCTTCCTACAAATGAAGTGAACCGACGTGACGAGTGAACGCTTGAACATCTGTCTTTGGGCATATGGGAAGGTATTCGAAATGAAAGTTTATATTACTAAACCAGTGACATTATCACATGCCATGAAATTACAATACTGATATCGGAGAGTGGTATGTGTAGCTCCGGATTTAAAGGGACTTAATATATAACTCCGTTATAACTATATCTTAATTAAGTATATGAAGAAAACAATGGTTAACACTCCTTGAAAATAATGACTTGGTTTGTTTGCGAATTATTCGCAATATCGACACTCTTTATATCCGGACTGTTGATTTACTTACAGTGTATTGCGTCGCTAAGAAGTCGGCATTGGTAAAATCTGAAAAATAGATAAAAAAGTAAGTGAAATGTTGCTTTACGTCGCTTTAATTCCAGCTAAATCGCGACTGTCTGTTAATAACCATTGTTAACACGGTATTAACTCCATCAGCAGCGACTCACGTCGTCGGGTACGGTGACACATGGTCAGACAGGTCCCAAATTGTTTCCATTTGACCCTATGCGGCTCTTTCGAAATACACGATGTTTCAGGCACCTATTGTTGGTACCTGTTTAGTTGGACTTCAGGTGCATGCGTTTATTTTAGAACGTAATGTTGCAGGTTGGGCACCTTGAATCAAACTATTTCACAAATCATTTCGGACACTAGTTTTACTTGGGCACTAACACAACGTGACGTTTTCATGATGTTCTCTATCAGTTTAGTTCGTCATTCCGACGCTGTAAGACAGGGACATTGCGATCCACTTAGCCTGTTCTGGACGGAAATGTTACTGTTATAGATATTCCATGATTCATTAAATCGTTAGACGTTACACGGAATGTCGCCCGCTGAAACCGCCAGCGAAAGGACACAAATCTTCAAAATATATCTTACTTACTGAATGTCTTGAAGTCGTTTGCGGTCGCAAGGCCATCTTGGTTGGCGTCGAATAATTTGTACATGAATCGGCCGTATTGGTCGGAGAAGCCGTACCTACACGTCCATCTGGCCACGACCTCCCACTCTTGCATGATGCAAAGGTCATCTGTAGGTCAAATTATAAAATACCAAGTTTCTTCTCAAATATCGTACGCCACAATCATAGCCATATTGTTACCAAACACAAAATGTAGAAGTGAGGCTAAAATATGTCAAAAAACTGATTCTAGACGTTTTCAGGATTTTTTTTCTGATATTTCAAAATGAGGACGGGTTTGACCGAATATGATGTTCTTAGGGAAATAAGGAAAGCGGGAACAAAGAAATGGGTAAAACATCCTCATTGTTAGATTGCAGCCTCAGATGGTGGAGTCTTTTGTACTTTTTCTACGGTACTTGATCATGTCATAAATGCAATAACACACACACACACACACACACACACACACACACACACACACACACACACACACACACACACACACACACACACACACACACACACACACACACCCGACCTTACTAAACAGAACTTACCGTCGTAGTTGTAATACAGGACGTCTTTGCCGATGTCACTGCCGTCCACTCTGCCGTCACCGTTGACGTCGTTGTCAAGCAAAGCAGCACAGAACTTCCCTACAAGCTGCTCGGGAGGGTTGCAGTGGTTAAACAGGTTAAACCAAAACCTTCAAAAGTGAGTGAGTGAGTGAGTGACCACAGTTACCGATCAAGACCACCTGGTAAATTAATTCGCCCTTTACGACAAGAATAGATTTATGGGGATCTGTTCTAACGGGATGTTTGGTATTATGAGATGTAATCGTAGCAATTGTAGTATGATAAGAGCTTATTTAGAATATTTTTCAAATCAGGTGTTACAGTTTGGGTGAATGTCTTGATATACCTGGAGAAACCACAGGTCCCACAGAAGAGGAGGGCAAACACGGTGAGTCGGAGGGCAAGCATTCTGTGAAATAAAACACAGGCAAGTAATAACGTTTCTATTGGACAGGACCCGTGCAGTGTCATTGCGTATGAGCTGAGTAGCAAAGTATTGGTCGGTAACACGAACATAAGTCAAACCATTGAAGTACACAGTTCATCAACCTGGATGTTTTCTCAGTTGTCACACAGGATTGTTGTTGTTGAAACCGGCAACCACATCAAACCTGATCAAAGCTGCTTCAAGAAGGGACACTCATTGATCATATATTAAGACCCGAAAATGAAATAAAAAAGCACAATTAAACAGGAAATACACAGTCGCAGTATTTCTGGACTTCGGCAAAGCCTTCGACATGGTATGGCATGACGGAGTCCTCACAAAACTAGCACGAAATGGAGTTGAAGTAAACATGGCAAACTTCACAGACAGCTTCCTGCATAACAGGTCACTATCAGTTAAAATAGGGACAATCAATCTGATCCTATGTCACTGGACAATGGCAGCATTATACCCCTAACCCTCTTTAACATCATGATCAATGATCTATATGATAATGTCAACTCATCTACCCCAACTTCTAAATTCGCTGATGACGGAGTAATATGGATCACAGACAGAGATATTTCACAAATAGATGACTGGGACACCCGTGCCCCCTAAACACTTAAAACAGCAACATAATCAAGCAGGGGTTTCGGAAACAATTTATCCACGATGTGTTAGAGGGAAACCCATTAATTATAGTCGTTGTATCAGTAGTTATACTCTCTATGTGATATTGTCAAACTATATCATACAAGAGGGAATGCAAAAGTTAATTACATCTGTACAAGATTATCATTGAACTGTGTTGTAAGGTATTTTAGTAAAATACGAAAAAGTACGAACCTGTCTGAATGCACTGGATAACGACTCTAGCTTTGGCCAGATCCGTTTTAGACTATTCACACAGCAGCTAGCTCCGCCCCAATTGGAGGCAGGCGCTTTGCCAGGAGCTTTGCCAGGTGAGGGTCCAGAGGAGGGGTGTCCACGTTATGCTAACTTCAGCTGAGAATCGTGTCCGTTTACGCTAAAGAGAACCATATCTGTCAATATCATTTTTCTGTAATATATGTCACTTTCAACAGTCGGAAAAAATATAAAAGAGAGAGAGAGAGAGAGAGAGAGAGAGAGAGAGAGAGAGAGAGAGAGAGAGAGAGAGAGAGAGAGAGAGAGAGAGAGAGAGAGAGAGAGAGAGCTAAACAAAACGGATGACTAAATGACTACAAAATCAGAGAGAGCGAGAGAGAAATATACGGAAGGCGTCAATCGTTAGTAACAATAGCAATCATTCGGGCATCTGGCCAAGACTTATTATTTACAGGCAACCGCTTCAAGTGCGACGTTAATCAACACAGAAACAAACATCAAGTAAAGGCTCTTTCCCGTGGGTATTCGAGTTATGGGTCAATTTATGCCTTGACATTGTATCCTTCCAACATTCGTTTTACTGCAGTGCTTGCCGAGTTGCATGTACATCGAGGTTCTCACAAGGGCCTAAAAAGTTCGTTCTTTGGACTTGAGTGTATTTAAACAATCAGCTGGAATTGGATACATCCATGTAAGCAATACTATTGCTAATTTTACAGTGAAAAAAGTTCATCCGAATTATATAATCTCAATAAATCCCGAGCTGACAATTGCAAGAAACAAAACATTTAGCCATTTCTCCTCACAGATGTGCAAGAGAAATATTCCCATCCTCAACACTCGAAAATAGGAGAAGAGACAGAAATATTTGATTTTTATGACATCAAAAAATAAATTTTTAAGTCAAATAGTTTCTACATACATGAGAAAATGTACATGTTTCTATTTTTGTTTGCAGAACGACGTTGATCTGTGTTAATGAATCAAGGTAAGAGTAACTGGATTAAAGTGAACATCAAAGGCGCTTCCAGACACGTTCTACATAATTGCCATTTTTCGTCCACCCTAATACAAACCAGACCCAATAAAGCCTGTACTTAGACACGCCGGATAGGGTGTCTGCATACGAAGAAACCTTTGGATTTTGAACTACACACACGAAGTAGACCTTTCATTGCCTTTGGTGTTACCTGAGTTGTTTTGAGGCATCATAGATGCATCCCATTGATTTGTTATTGTTTTTGATAGATTAACTAATCAACATCAAACATGATCATTGCAAAATATATTTTTTAGTTCGAGTGTCAGTTACGAAAGTCGAAGAAGAGACATCAGAAGTGGATGGTATCAGAAGTTTATTCCAGCAGCTTGTGGGGGTAGATATCTATGTGCAGGAGGGGTTATTTTCAGACGCTATAGAAGAAATCGAGACTGGATTTCCTGGCGCTGCTTTGACAAAGACTGTGTATCGACTGCTTCCACATCAGACGACATCGTCACAATGGTTAGCAATGACCACAATCAACGCTTGTTCAGAATGACATGAAGGTAAGTGTCGTTCATAAATTAAATACCCTGTTAATAATATATTACCACAATAACACAAATAAGGTGAGGTGAGGTGAAATGGGGTTTAACGTCGCGTCCAAGATTATTGCACTTATATAGCGACGTGCATGTACGTGTGTGTGTTTGTGTGGCTGCTTGTACTAGTCCGGACTGATGCCGATATATAGTGTTAGCTCACTGAGATACCATGCCGCAGTTTAACATGAATACCCCACTCAGACACAGTATACTGACTCCGAGCCGACCAGTCCTTGTTTTAGCCCCTTAATGCCGAGCGCCAGACAGGGTAACAACAAGTACCATCTTCCGCTCTCCGGGCGGACGCTCTACCACTAGACCACGGAGGCGGTCTAACACAAATAATAAACAAACAGTAACAAGTTTACTAATACTTTTATTGGATTTTATTTTATTAGATGCATATATAAAATATGCGTGGATAAGAAATAAAACATTCAGCCATTTGTTTTTATTGAAGATGTTTATTGATTTGAAATGTCATGTGAACCATGGTTCAGTAACACATACATTGTAGTAATACTAATAATGTGTTATTATGGGAACAATTTCAAGGAGTGTTGTTATTATTATAATATTTATTCATTTCAGGTGAGGCAGACTCCAGCGAGCACCCACATCTTAGCCAAAGTCATCTCTAGATCCAATGCCATCTATGTTGGATGAAGAGGCCATCAAACTGGAGCTCATGTAGTCTCCCAGATGCCAACATTTAAACGCGTCGCACAAGAAGATCCGTTCTTCCGAAGAGACCGACCATCAGACAAGGCCTGTTCACAGCGGATGGTTAATACTTCGAACAGTTCCTGCTGAAGGATGACTGAGTGGACAACAAAATGCGGATCTTCGCCACTGACAGCACTTGTTGCATCTGTCTTCATCCTATCTATGCCATCAATGTAATGTTAATTATGTAAATGTATATACATGTTTTATTGTACAGAATATAAATATAGTATACATAAATCATGAAATGAATTGCCAATAAATGAAGTGAAAGAAGTAAAAAAAAAGTTTTATATTTTATCAAATTGACAAAATGGTCGGAGACGGTATGTATTGATAAATTCACACACAGTTGACCATATGTGTAGCGACACACCTAAAACCGGATCAGCTGGGTACGAAATCTGTATTAACTGGCAAGATTAACATGGTTGAACCTATCTAGTTTAATAGCCTAAATAGTCAAATGCACAATGTGGACCTGTTTGGGTGTGCATTAACCCCGGACAGGTCGACTGAAGAGTTCTGTGATGACTACACTGAAGGGGTATTCTATTGTACAGCTGGACAGACTTATACTTGTCATACGTCGCTTTGACCTGGACACAGTGACTTCCGAACACAGGGCATTTGTACTTGGTGACTTCACAACGTCCGGCAGCCTCGTGCTATAAACGTTCACCAAACATCCGAATCTCGTTATTGAAATGAATGACAACTAGATCATGTCTGCACGACAGAGTGGATATCTAAAGGACATTGTTATCGATGTGCCACCATGTCTGACTTTATGATTGCATGTTCGTCTTTATGACTGCATGTATTCCTGCGTGGTATAAATGAATGCTTGTCCGTGTGAGCGCATGGTTATCCGTGTGACTGCATGGTGTGACTTGAGCACGCTTTTCTGTATGACTGAATGCTTTTTGTATCCCTACATGGTGTCTGTGTGACGCTTGGTTGTCTGTATTCCTACATGGTGTTTGTGTGACGCATGGTTGTCTGTATGCCTACATAGTGTCTGTGTGACGCATGGTTGTCTGTATGCCTACATAGTGTCTGTGTGACGCATGGTTGTCTCTATGCCCACATGGTGTTTGTGTGACGCATGGTTGTCTGTATGCCTACATGGTGTTTGTGTGACGCACGGTTGTCTGTATGCCTACATGATGTTTGTGTGACGCATGGTTGTCTGTATGCCTACATGGTGCTTGTGTGACGCTTGGTTGTCTCTATGCCTACATGATGTTTGTGTGACGCATGGTTGTCTGTATGCCTACATGGTGCTTGTGTGACGCTTGGTTGTCTGTATGCCTACATGGTGTTTGTGTGACGCACGGTTGTCTGTATGCCTACATGATGTTTGTGTGACGCATGGTTGTCTGTATGCCTACATGGTGTTTGTGTGACGCATGGTTGTCTGTATGCCTACATGATGTTTGTGTGACGCATGGTTGTCTGTATGCCTACATGGTGCTTGTGTGACGCTTGGTTGTCTGTATGCCTACATGGTGTTTGTGTGACGCACGGTTGTCTCTATGCCTACATGATGTTTGTGTGACGCATGGTTGTCTGTATGCCTACATGGTGTTTGTGTGACGCATGGTTGTCTGTATGCCTACATGATGTTTGTGTGACGCATGGTTGTCTGTATGCCTACATGGTGTTTGTGTGACGCTTGGTTGTCTGTATGCCTAAATGTTGATTGTGTGACGCATGGTTGTGTCTGTATGCCTACATGGTGTCTGTTTGACGCATGATTGTCTGTATGCCTACATGGTGTCTGTGTGACACATGGTTCTCTGTGTGCCTACATGGTGTTTGTGTGACGCACGGTTGTCAGTGTGACGCATGATTTCCTGTACGACTACATGATTTCTACAATTTCTACAATTTATTGTATGACTGCATGGTTGTCGTTACGACTGCATGGCTGTCTTTACGACTGCATGGTTTCCTGTACGACTGCATGATTTCCTTGGGTGTCTGAATGAATGTGTAGTTGCCACTTTAACTACAGGGTTATCTGCATGGATTTGTTTGAGTGCATTTGTGTCTATATGACCGTTGTGAATATGTGAGACTGCATTGGTACTATCTATATGATATTTGTTATTTGTGACTGCACTCAGCGAATGGTTGAGTGCTTACAGTGTGTATTTCTGACTTCATGCTTCATATTTGATATAATAACTAAGAGTGCATGGCAGTCAACAAACAATTAGGCAATTCCGAAACACTCATGGCGGTCCCTACCTTATCCAAAAAGTACGTTTAAAAGTTTGCCACACTGATGCCTGACTGTGAGTACTTCTACATTGATTCATATTTTCCATACATGGTAATGCATGATGCACGTGTAGAGATCACAATCTGCACCAATCTGCACCGTCACTGTGCATCAACGACATACACGCATGCCCTCCTGGGAAACACACATGTCGTCATTTTTCATATTTACTCACAGTACCTTAAGTATATAAATATTTACGTTGATAGAAACACAGGTTCAGTTTTCTGCGCTCTAAATGACTTGCAGTTTGTAGAATTAAGGGGGAAGGGGGAGGGTCAAGACACAGTATCCACAGTGTACACAATATCCAGATTAAAAACTGTTCACGTCTGAAGGGTTAAGATAAAGAAACAGTATCTACTGCGCCGTTGGTGAATGGGTTGTACACTGGCCAAAGTCGCCCTGAATGCGTACAGAATGCGATGTCTGGGTTCGGATCCGAGTTTCGCCCCGATTGACAACATGAATGATTGACAACATGAGCAGCGATCTACGCAATTGAGATTGGGATTTTGTAAATGACATCTCATACGAGAGCGAGAGAGAGAGAGAGAGAGAGAGAGAGAGAGAGAGAGAGACAGAGAGAGAGAGAGAGAGAGAGAGAGAGAGAGAGAGAGAGAAAATATGGAACGCGTTTTGTCGCTTATATGAAGTACATGTCAGTAAAAGGTTAAGTAAATGTGAGAGGGAGGATGCTTGATAGTAAAAATGGCAAAAGATTTAATTGATTTAACACTGTTTTTCAGACGTCCGTGAATCCCAGTCTTGCAAAATGGCCTGAATAGTGCTGAAGGCGGTGCAAAACCCCTCTCACCCTCAATGTAACGGTTGCATGCACACATTCAATAAAACCCCAGATTCTTATTTTCTTGTCTGATTCCCGAACAAAAGGTCACCACGACCGACGGTACACTAAACGAATATCAGTAGTTTGTGCAGATGTAGAAGGCACTGCCGGACCAACACGGCAAATAATCCCAGCACTAAATATTGCAAATACGTACGGATGTGCGTCCTGTCTAGAGCCCCACTTTGATTGATAGGTTGAGTTTGCTGACTAACAAGCAAAGCAGGGCTCTGCTCCAAGAAACAAACCCACCAAGCCTGGCTCTGCAGTTGCTCGCTAGAAGAGTCGAGAATGAAGGTGAGCTCGAAATGAACTGGGCATCCACTTCGTTTTAAAGCTTTGTTAAGTATTATTAACATAGAAATCCTAATCAGTGTGAGTTATATAGAATGTCCATTGTTTTGCTGTTGATGTCTGTTGCCATGTGGTTGACTTTAATTCTGTTCAGTTAGAATGTGCTATTCAAGAATGCTTTAAGACCTTTTTGTGAAAATGTTCGGGAAAATTGTGTTCTGATGTTAGTATGTATATCACTCATTATCATTCGTTAAAATAATTTATCAATATCACCAACGTAATGTATTCAATAAATAACGTTTTAACGTCTTGCAGAATTAGTGTAAGTATATGTTTTTTGGTATTCTTCATTGTTTTGTTGTGCTGCTGAATAACAATATGCCTTTGGAGTAAAAAACTAAGCTCTTGTAAACCCAACACAGATGATGTGCAGAGCGTTGTTGTGTCTGGCCCTAGTCGTGGGTTCTGTATCTGCCATGGAAAGCTGGTTCAGCAACAACAAGATGACAGAATGCGGCGACTTCCAAATCCAAACCAAGGGCAGGTGGGAACTACAAATTAGTATTTCAATTTCAATAGTCGTACATTTATAATAACTACAGCTTGTAAGTACCAGACCGCCTTATGTGTCAATCTGCTGTGGGAGAAAATAATGAAGTGATGCACGTGTTAGACGCTTACCACTCTTGAGAAACCCGCGAGCACTGGTATGGTGCTACCAAACCATGGGTGATAGTTAGAAGGAATGTGGGATTCGAACCCACGATAATACGGTCCCGGCACAAAATATGAGACACACATCTGCATATCTTAGACAACTGATCCACTCGTGCGCTGGTCTTGCGTTGAAGTAATTGTACATTTATAACGTCATGATATTTTAATAGAAGCGACCTGGCTTAGGCGAAGTTTAACTAAAGTTTTATTTTACCGCCACGGGTGATTATCCAAAGAAATACTACCGGATGGGCAACGGTTTGGTTCCATAACCGTACCAGGATACGCTGGTGGTGATCAGATTTTGATCTTTGGTTTGTCAGCACCATCTTCGTGCTCGTGGAATTCAGCAAAATAGTTATAGCCTCCGGCCTGCGTCACTTGGGGCATTTCTCTTAAGGTAATCAGAATTTATCTTCTCTTATTTTGTTCAAATGAACAATTTACTTGCCTTTGCATGTATTTGTGACGGTGCCACTGGTGGGTAGGATATGATCATCGTTTCGCGAACACCTGGTCTCGTCACACGTGATAGTAATTTAGGAACGCATGCTTATGATGTAGTGGGAGTCGTGCTTTGAGTCGCCCCTGACAACCATGAGCTACTGGGAACATTCTGGTACCTAGGGTCCCCATGCTGTCAGAGTTGCAGTACCCATAATATGCACAGAAAACAAATCAGTTGAAAAAGAATTTTGTCAGAGTGAAAATATTTTAGCAGAGAAAAACGGTTTCTGCCTCAAGACTAAATCTTGGTTACATCAAGTCATTTTTCTTGTATATGTGGGATATTGTTTATTTTAGGTCGGGTGGTTCAATGTTATTTAATGTGACGCCTGACTCCATCATTTTGTATTCTCGCAGGCTCTCCAGCAAACCCATGACTGATGTTGACACGCGTCAAGTTCTGGCTGACATCAAAGCTTTCGACACCAACAAAGATGGCTACGTCACTTCCGCCGAAACGAGGGACCCAACTGTTGCAGCTACCTTCGACAGTGACCTTAACCGTAAGTATTTGTTCAAAAAAAGGTTATTCAGAATCACATTACGACCTTGCCTGATCACTACTTTTGCTACATTGGCCTGACATCTTACCCGAGGGTACAGTGGGAACACATTGCAGCCCCTGGAGCTACTCAAGAAGCGTTATACGTAATTTTTCCAATCCCCAAATAGCAAAGATCTTGTGGGCTCGCCTGCCATAACTCACAGTGCAGAGTTAGTCCCCTTTGCTGTGCAAGGATCAGCCGATCGTTCTTTTACATTCCGCATTCACTCTGATGATGAGACAGCAATAAATCCGTTTGTGTATTAATGTGTGTGATGGACATCTACAGCCTGCATGACATAAATGTTACACGCCGTCATATGACATGAAGTTAAAACCAACTTACTCACCTAACATGCTACAATGAGGTGCACAAGGATGATACATTCATCTGCGGTGCATGAATATGTATAAAGTACAGGTCAAGCACTTCATCGAAATCTTTCTGTTTCATATACCATAATATATCCAAATATCGATGTCATGGAACATCAACCGAATAATCACACTAGGAATAACCACAGATAATGGTTTGCTCTGTATGAAATCCTGATATTGACGATACCTTTTTATTATTATGAGCATTTTATTGGTGAATGTTTTTGTTGTTGTTACCAGACTCAGGTTTCGCTGATGTGACGATAAATCATAACACGTTATTTACATAACGATATGAATACATTCTATACCTGAGGTATACAATCAGTCTTTCAGGAGGCCCCGTAGTACTGATTTTATGAGCGCCTCATTCGGTTTGTCGACGGTCTTTTTTTTTAAAACCGCGGTGTTCTCAATAAATATGAAATTGCCCCATATCTTTAATAACGTCCTGTCTGGATTTGGTTTTGTTTGGTTTGTCGTTTAACGCCGCACTCAGCAATATTCCAGCTACAAATGTATATGACTGCGGTCTGTAAATAATCGAGTCTGGACCAGACAATCCAGTGATTAATATCATGAGCATAAATCCACGCAAATGGTTGGTTGGTTGGTTTATTGTTTAACGCCGCACTCAGCAATATTCCAGCTATATGACGGCGGTCTGTAAATAAACGAGTCTGGACCAGACAATCCAGTGATTGATATCATGAGCATCGATCCACACAATTGGGTCCACGCAATTGGGATGGATGACATGCATCAACTAAGTCAGCGAGCCTGACCACCCGATCCCGTTAGTCGCCTCTGACGACAAGCATAGTCGCCTTTTACGGCAAGCATGGGTTGCTGAAGACCTATTCTACCTCGGATCTTCACGCGTCTCCTGTCTGGAATATTCTATATTTGATTTACCTCCGTTCGTATATCGGTTGATAAGAGACATTGTTAACATTGAAATCTGTTCACATTTGTTAAATGTGTTAATTGCAAAATGTGTGTTCGGCGGATTTGTAATGAAAATAATAAAGGAACATTTTTAGATAATTGTATTGTAGCGACTATTAGAACGTCGTCAGGGATTGACAAATACGCTGGCCCACATAACACGTGTCAGTAAATCAGAACAACGAATTATAAAAAAGGGTAGGTCGAATTGATTTGTGGAAAATATGTAACGTATACCCACGAGCGACGGATCCTTGCACAGCAAAGGGGCACAAGTCTGCTCTGCGAGTTCTGGCAGCTGAAACCAGATGAGCTTTTACAATACAAATACAATCATAGACGAATATTTACGTAGAACGATACAATTATATATGGATATGTATTTCTTTTGTCTATTTATATTTTTCTTGGGCCGGTGATGTGTCTGCGACAATGTACTGATAACTTTTGAAGAAAATAAATGTTTAACTCTGACGATATCGTATGTTCTTGTCTTTAGCAGTTAACGCTGCGGTCGATCGTTGCACCTACATTTCGTAGTTCTTGTCTTCAACAGCTGACGCTCCAGTCGATCGTAACACAAATATTTCGAATGTTCTTGTCGTTTACAGTTATCGGTTTGGTCGATCGTTGCACCTGCATTTGTATGTTCTGCCCATGAGCAGCCAACACTTTGGTCGTTCGTAACACCTGCATTTCTTATGTTCTTGTCTTGAGCAGCTGAGCCTTTGGTTTATCGTTACACCACACCTCGTAGTTAAAGCTCGTGGTTAACGCTTTGATCGATTTTAACACCTACATTTCTTATGTTGTTCTCCTGAGCAGCTAATGCTTTGATCGATTTTAACACCTACATTTCTTATGTTGTTCTCCTGAGCAGCTAATGCTTTGGTCGATTGTAACACCTACATTTCGCATGTTGTTCTCCTGAGCAGCTAATGCTTTGATCGATTTTAACACCTACATTTCGTATGTTGTTCTCCTGAGCAGCTAATGCTTTGATCAATCGTAACACCTACGTTTCGTATGTTGTTCTCCTGAGCAGCTAATGCTTTGATCAATCGTAACACCTGCGTTTCGTATGTTGTTCTCCTGAGCAGCTAATGCTTTGGTCGATTGTAACACCTACATTTCGTATGTTGTTCTCCTGAGCAGCTAATGCTTTGATCGATTGTAACACTAACGTTTCGTATGTTCTCCTGAGCAGCTTATGCTTTGATCGATTGTAACACCTACGTTTCGTATGTTTTTTGTCGTGTGCAGTTACCGCTGGAGTCGATCGTTGCACCTTCGTGATGATGGCGAAGAAGCGATATGACATCAGCACAGGTGTCGCAGCCCGCCTCTTCGACCTTCAGGACTCCAACAATGACCTCATGATAACCGTAGCGGACCAGGACGCGGCTGCCTTCAAATTGTTGGATAAGGATGGTGGGTTCACGATAACTTGGCAAATATTGATGTACAAAATCTTCACATGGACATCCACTCTCTACATTTTACAGTCACATTGTTTAAGGGCACGGATGACTCAGTTGCCGGATACGACGAAGTTCACTGAACAGACTTGCATCTCGTTGGCATGCAAGAATTACATGATCATTGGTTTGAATCCCAGATTCTTAGCTTACCTGTGCTCCTGGATTTCATCCAAAAGCATCAACAGTGTTTTGAACTTCGAACATAACGAAACAACAAAACGTATTTATTTGCTCTTTGAATTTTCTTTAAAATGGAATACATAAATATATAATTCATATTAGTTGGTTATACTGGCGTTTGTTTGTGGCCTTCAGTTTTCGCAAGCCATTTGACGGAAAACCCAACCAGAAACACACATAACACCGCCAGCTCCTCCAGCTCGACACAAACATCCAGCAAGCAGATAAGAAATGTGTAAATGCAACATTGATGAGAAGTCAGCACGCAATAAAGTGTATTTGTTTGCCTGCAGGTGATGGCCAAGTGTCTGTGTGTGAAGCCTTCAAGGGATTCATGGCCAGCCTGGAGGATTTGGAAAACAAGGTCTACACCACGGAGGTATTTCATGACGCGTCAGCAATATTTAACCTTTGCTGCGACATTGTAGTGTGTACTGCTCCGCATTTACTATCCCGCATCCGATGATACCTAATACGTAACTAGGACTGACGTTTTCATCAGGTTCAAAGGTAAATGGTTTGGTTACACATGGGGTATAACATGTCCACGATTCTATGAAGTTTGCATTCTGGAAAGAGCTTGTAGATGTCGGTACAAAATACAGCATCAGACTTCAGTAGAACGTGATGAAGGCGTGAATCCTAGCTACGAGTGTTTTAGCGATCAGTAGATGTCGGGTAGTAAAGCGGCGCAATACATAGCTACTATTTCCCATCTAACTTTTAGCCCTGGACCTAGTCATGCTTCAATAAACTTAAGAAAAAGCACGACCTTACAATTATCTCTGTAAGTGTTGTATACAATTAGCAAGCGAAAACGAGATTTACTGGCCACTATTTCTGTTTCCACAGCTGAAGTATAGCAACATCGCCTACAAGTACAGGAAACCCCCACCCACATCCTAATCCGCAATGTTCGCCATGGCAACAAAGGGGCCGACGGACATGTGACCGCAAGGACGATAAATGTAATGCTTTGTTAATAAAGTGATACATACTCATCTGTTGCTTGGACTTGTCCTATTGCCTTGATGTACATACGCATACATGTATATGGCTCAGTCATCAAAGTCGCCGCCATTCGCTTTACAAAGGTGCTTTCCTATGCGTACCAGGAACCTATGACGGGAGTCCCAGATTGTCCATAATTTGGGGCTGATAAACACAATGGCCATGTTCGTGGCTTCAGCCCTGCATCACTTTAGACTTCCTCCCTCTGATCGAGCTCGCACGCCGTGATATGATAGAATAATGTACAAAAGCGGCCTTAAACCGATCTCGTTCCCTGTTCTGAACTCAACAATCATAAACCATAAAATACCTACCTTCGCGTTTCATCTTATCTTTTAAAGGTGAAAACTACTTGCAACACAGTGAAGCAACTGAACCTTTCAGAAAGTTTGATCTCCACCATGTTATTGTTTTCGAAATGGTCACTTTGATTACCACATATCAAGTAGATGACCGTCACAATACAAGTTATGTCCAATAAACTTGAACGACTGAAGGGCGGTGGTGACGCATAGTGGATCAAGCGTTGCCTGGTTCGTCTCGTTGAAGATTCTGGTTCGATTACTTACTTAGGTACAATACGCCAGACCCATTTCCCATGATGCAAAGCTACCCACGCCATGATTTTGCCAAAAGCGGCGTATAACATCATTCAATCACTTACCCTTCACTCGGGAGATGTTCTTGTCATCATCCAAAAGCGGTATCATTTAAATCAACCTGTGTGTCAACACAAAAACGTCTTGACTTTGAACTTCCTTCTTTATCCTTAGTTTCATGTTCCATGTACCATGCGTTATAACAATTGCGTTAACCGCGCGTTTACCGTAAAAAAAAAGAGATAAAAAATAGAAAGGTCAAGGTCGCTTCAGGGAGTCGACCATGTGATTGGATGTGAAACACGCATAAAGCATAATATAACATAGAAAATCAAATGTGTGAGTTGGGTTTAACGCCATTTTTAACAGTATTCCAGTTATATCATGGCGGTCTGTAAATAATCGAGTCTGGACCAGACAATCTCAGGCAACTGAGGTCGATGACATGCATCAACCAAGTCAGCGAGCCTGACCACCCGATCCCGTTTGTCACCTCTTACGACCAGCATAGTCGCCTTGTACGGCAGGCATGGGTTGCTATTCTATCCTGGATTAGTGCTGGGATCATTTGCCGTGTTGGCCCGGCAGTGCCTTCTACATCTAAACTAAACACTGATATTCGTTTAGTGTACCGTCGGTCGTGGTGACCTTTTGTTCGGGAATCAGACAAGAAAATAAGAATCTGGGGTTTAATTGAATGTGTGCATGCAACCGTTACATTGAGGGTGAGAGGGGTTTTGCACCGCCTTCAGCAATATTCCGTTTTTTTTGCAAGAATGGGATTCACGGACGGCTACAAAAGTAGTGTTAAAACAATGAAATCTTTTGCCATTTTAACTACCAAGCAGCCTCTCTCTTTCTCTCTTGCGTAGATCGATGCTCATGATGTCAATCACTGGATTGTCTTTTCTAGACTCGATTATTTACAGACCGCCATCATATAGCTGGATTATTGTTGAATGCGGCGTAAAACAACAAACATACGAAGACACAGGTTTGGCGCTGACAGTCCAAGCATCGTAATCGGGGCGAACCTCGGATCCGAACCCAGACATCGCATTCTGTACGCATTCAGGGCGACTTTGGCCAGTGTACAACCCATTCATCTACTCCAACGGCGCAGGCGAGACTGTTTCGTTATCTTAACCCTTGAGACGTGAACAGCTTTTAATCTGGATATTATGTACACTAGGGATACTTTGTCCTGAACCCCACACCCCTTCACCCCCTTATTCTAGAAGCTGCAAGTCATTTAGAGCGCCAGACGCTATCAACGTAAATATTCATATACTAAGGTACTGTAGGTTAACATCAAATGTGGTCGCATGTGTGTTTTCTAGGAGGGGTATGCGTGTATGTCGTGATGTACAGTGACGATGCAGATTGGTGCAGCTTGTGATCTCTATACGTGCATCATGCATTACCATGTATGGAAAATATAAGAATCACTGTAGAACTACACACAGTCAGGCATCTCTATATGTGACAACATATTGTTGACTGCCATGCACTCTTAGTTAATATATCAAATATGAAGCATAAAGTGAGAACTACACACTGTAAGCACTCAACCATGCGCTGAGTGCAATCACAGACAACACATATTATATAGATAGTACCAATGCAGTCAAGAGTTCATACAAGAAATCATGCAGTCATACAAGAAATCGTGCAGCATACAGACAACCACGCAGTCGTACAAGAAATCATGCAGTCATACAAGAAATCGTGCAGCATACAAACAACCACGCAGTCGTACAAGAAATCATGCAGTCATACAAGAAATCGTGCAGCATACAGACAACCATGCAGTCATACAAGAAATCGTGCAGTCGTACAGACAACCATATGCATGCAGTCGTACAGACAACCATGCAGTCGTATAGACAACCATGCAGTCTTACAATAAATCCTGCAGTCGTACAAGAAATTGTGCAATCGTACGTGAAACCATGCAGTCGTACAGACAACCATGCAGTCGTACAGACAACCATGTAGTCGTACAGACAACCATGCAGTCTTACAAGAAATCCTGCAGTCGTACAAGAAATTTTGCAATCGTACATGAAATCATGCAGTCATACAAGACATCATACAGGAAATAATGCAGTCGTACAGACAACCACGCAGCCATACAAGAAATCATGCAGTCATACAAGAAATTGTGCAATCGTACATGAAATCATGCAGTCTTACAAGACATCATGCAGTTATACAATAAATCATGCAGTCGTACAGACAACCACGCAGTCTTACAAGAAATCTAGCAGTCATACAAGAAATTGTGCAATCGTACATGAAATCATGCAGTCACACAAGACATCATGCAGTCATACAGGAAATCATGCAGTCGTACAGACCACCACGCAGCCATACAAGAAATCATGCAGTCATACAAGAAATTGTGCAATCGTACATGAAATCATGCAGTCATACAAGACATCATGCAGTCATACAGGAAATAATGCAGTCGTACAGACAACCATGCAGTCTTACAGGAAATCCTGCAGTCGTACAGACAACCACGCAGTCTTACAAGAAATCCTGCAGTCGTACAGACAACCACGCAGTCTTACAAGAAATCATGCAGTCGTACAGACAACCACGCAGTCTTACAAGAAATCTAGCAGTCATACAAGAAATTCTGCAATCGTACATGAAATCATGCAGTCATACAAGACATCATGCAGTCATACAGGAAATAATGCAGTCGTACAGACAACCACGCAGCCATACAAGAAATCATGCAGTCATACAAGAAATTGTGCAATCGAAAATGAAATCATGCAGTCATACAAGACATCATGCAGTCATACAGGAAATTATGCAGTCGTACAGACAACCACGCAGTCATACAATAAACCATGCAGTCGTACAGACAACAATGCAGTCTTATAAGAAATCATGCAGTCTTACAGACAACCATGCAGTCATACAGGAAATCGTACAGTCGTACAGACAAGCATGCATCACAAAGACACCATGTAGGCATACAGACAACCATGCGTCACATACACCATGTAGGCATACAGACAACCATGCGTCACACAGGCACCATGTAGGCATACAGACAACCATGCGTCACACAGACACCATGTAGGCATACAGACAACCATGCGTCACACAGACACCATGTAGGCATACAGACAACCATGCGTCACACAGACACCATGTAGGCACACAGAGAACCATGCGTCACACAGACACCATGTAGGCATACAGAGAATCGTGCGTCACACAGACACCATGTAGGCACACAGAGAACCATGCGTCACACAGACACCATGTAGGCATACAGAGAACCATGCGTCACACCGACACCATGTAGGCATACAGACACAATTCGTCACACAGACACCATGTAGGCATACAGACACAATGCGTCACACAGACACCATGTAGTCACACAGACACCATGTAGGCATACAGACACCATGCGTCACATACACCATGTAGGCATACAGAAAACCATGCGTCACACAGACACCATGTAGGCATACAGAGAACCATGCGTCACACCGACACCATGTAGGCATACAGACACAATGCGTCACACAGACACCATGTAGGCATACAGACACAATGCGTCACACAGACACCATGTAGTCACACAGACACCATGTAGGCATACAGACACCATGCGTCACATACACCATGTAGGCATACAGAAAGCCATGCGTCACACAGACAACATGTAGGCATACAGACAACCATGCGCCACACACACCATGTAGGCATACAGACAACCAAGCGTCACACATACACCATGTAGGCATACAGACACCATGCGTCACACAGACACCATGTAGGCATACAGAAACCATTCAGTCATACAGAAACTATGCTTGCCGTAACAGGCGACTATGCTTATCGTAAGAGGTGGCTAACGGGAACGGGTGGTCAGGCTCGCTGACTTGGTTCATGCATGTCATCGTATCCCGATTGCGTGGATCGATGCTCTTGATTTCAATCACTGGATTGTCTGGTGCAGACTCGAATATATACATACAGCCGTCATATAGCTGGAATATTGCTGAGTGCGGCGCTAAACAACAAACCAACCAACAACCAACATACAGAAACCTTTCACTCATACAGGAAAGCGTGCTGAAGGCATGCAGGACACCATGCAGTCACACGGATAACCATGCAGTCAAACGGACAAGCATTCATTTATATCATGCAGGAATACAAGCAGTCATAAAATCAATAATCTGCCGCCAAGTACAAATGCCCTGTTTTCGGAATTCACTGTGTCCAGGTCAAAGCGACTTATGACAAGTATAAGTCTGTCCAGCTGTACAATAGAATACCCCTTCAGTGTTGTCATCACAGAGCTCTTCAGTCGACCTGTCCGGGGTTAGAGCACACGACGCATACCTTCTGAGTTGGGGGAGGTGAAACAGGTCCACATTGTGCATTTGACTATTAAACTAGATAGGTTCAACCCATGTTTATCTTGCCAGTCAATACAGATTTCGTACCCAGCTTATCCGGTTTTAGGTGCGTGACTACACATATGTTCAACTGTGTGTGAATTTATATAATTACACATACCGTCTTCGACCATTTTGTCAATTTGATAAAATATAAAATGTTTTTTGTCTTCTTTCAATTCATTTATTGGCAATACATTTCATGATTTATGTATACTATATTATATTCCGTACAATAAAACATTTATATACATTTACATAATTAACATTACATTGATGACATAGATAAGATGAAGACAGATGCAACAAGTGCTGTCAGTGGCGAAGATCCGCATTCTGTTGTCCACTGAGTCATCCTTCAGCAGGAACTGTTCGAAGTAAAAAATCTATCTGCTGTGAACAGGCCTTGTCTGATGGTCGGTCTCTTCGGAAGAACGGATCTTCTTGTGCGACACGTTTTAAATGTTGGCATCTGGGAGACTACATGAGCTCCAGTTTGATGGCCTCTTCATCCAACATAGATGGCATTGGATCTAGAGATAACTTTGGCTAAGATGTGGATTCTCGCTGGAGTCTGCCTCACCTTAAATGAATAAATATTATAATAATAACAACAGTCCTAGAAATAGTTTCCATATCACATTATTAGTATTACTTTGTGTTACTGAACCATGGTTCACATGACATTTAAATTCAATAAACATCTTCAATAAGAACAAATGGCTAAATGTTTTATTTCTTATCCACTCTGGATTTTTTTTTATATCTGATAAAATACCATCCAATAAAAGTATTAGCAAATTATTACAGTTTGTTTATTATTTGTGTTATGGTGGTTATATTTTAAACAGTGTATCTTATTTTATGAACAACACTTACCTTCATGTCATTCTGAACAAGCGGTTGATTGTGGTCATTGCTAACCATTGTGACGATTGCATCTGATGTGGAAGCAGTAGATCTACATTCTTTGTCGAGGCTGCGCCAAGAAATCCAGTCTCAATTTCTCTTTAGCCTATCCTGCACATAGATATCTACCTCCACAAGCTGCTGGAATAAACTTCTGATACCATCTACTTCTGATGTCTTGTCTTCGACTTTCGTAAGTGACACTTGAACTAAAAATATATTTTTTGCAATGTTCACTCATAACGAAAGTGAGAAGTGTTTGATTATGTTGATTAGTTAATCTATCCAAACAAATAACAATTCAATGGGATGCATCTATATTACCTCAAAATAACTCAGGTAACATCAAAGGCAATGAAAGGTCTACTTCGTGTGTGTAGTTCAAAATCCAAAAGGTTTCTTCGTATGCAGACACCCTATCCGGCGTGTCTAAGTACAGGCTTTATTGGGTCTGGTTTGTATTAGGGTGGACGAAAAATGGCAATTATGTAGAACGTGTCTGGAAGCGCCTTTGATGTTCACTTTAATCCAGTTACTCTTACCTTGATTCATTAACACAGATCAACGTCGTTCTGCAAACAAAAATAGAAACATGTACATTTCCTCATGTATGTAGAAAATATTTGATTTAAAAATTTATTTTTAAGGTAATAAAAATCAAATATTTCAGTCTCTTCTCCGATTTTCGAGTGTTGAGGATGGAAATATTTCTTTTGTGCATTTGTGAGGGGAAATGGCTGAATGTTTTGTTTCTAGTCACCTCGGGATTTATTGAGATTATATCATTCTGATGAATGATGAATTCTGACTTTTTTAATTGTAAAACTAGCAATAGTATTGCTTACATGGATATATCAAATCTCTCTCTCTCTCTCTCTCCAACGATTGACGCCTTCCGTATACTATCTCTCTCTCTCTCTCTCTCTCTCTCTCTCTCGCACACATATTATCTTGTTAGTTATCTTGAGTTATTTTAATTTTTTCCGAGTGAGTGAGTGAGTTAAAATTTAACGTCGCAACGGCATTTTTTCAGCCATATAGCGACCCGACTGTGACAGTAAGTGACAGTAAATTGATAGATATAGTTCTGTTTAGCGTTACCCGTCTGTTGTTCGAAAACTACTCAAGCAATATCACTTCTGTCCACAAACGGAAACGTGGACGCCCCTCCTCTGGACCCTCACCTGCCAAAGTTCCAAGAGTCTGCCCCCATCGGGGGCGGAGCTTGCATACAGCCTGAATAGTCTAAAACGGATCTGGCCAAAGCTCGAGTCGAGTGCATTCAGACAGGTTCGTACTTTTTCGTATTTTACTAAAGTACCTTACTTTAACTTTTCTCATTGGTACTGCTGAGTGACTCTTTTCATTTTCAATCGTACGACATATAAAGTTGCCATCCTCACTGCAATAAGTATCAATACAGTTAGTTATACCCCCGTTTACGAAGTAAATCGGGGATATATAGCGTTCCGTCTGCCGTCCTTCCGTCCGTCCGTCCGTCCTTCCGTCCGAGCTTTTGTACGGCCCATAACTTTTTCACTTTGCACCCTAGCTTCACCAAGCTTGCTACACACATTTACCACAATGAGTACTTGTGCCTTTTGCTAGTTTGAAGATTCTGATTTTTTTAATTTTTGCCGTTTCCATGGACACTTTAAGAAACTTAAACCTTTAGGGTGGGTGTTTTGTACGGCCCATATCTTTTTAACTATGCATCCTAGCTTCATCAAATCTTGCTGTTCCTACTATGATGCAACCAGACCCGGAACAGAAATACATAATTGTGACATGTCTGAATGTGAATTCACTTAAGGCACACCATGTGGACATCATGCATGATGGTAAACTTCTGTCGACAGACATTCTTTCCCTCACTGAATCATGGCTCACACCAAAACACAATTCATCAAAATATGACTTGCCTGGATTTGCCCTGTACAGAAGTGATAGACACAGTTGTAGAAGCTGAAACAGTCACTATTGACAAGAGGAGGTGTGCTGCAGTATGTATCCTCAAGCTGGTTTGTGTCAACACATTCTAACAATGAGACGATGGAGATAGAATATCTCACTCTCTCTGTGGGAAGCTATGTAGATGCTGATACTCTGTTGTGTGTGACTGTGATATATAGTCCTCCATTCATCTCATTCTCAGATTTCATTGACATATTGAACACTGTGCTTGTATGCCTACTCATGTTTCAGCAATCCCTCGTTGTTGGAGATTTTAACATTTCTGAGGATGCTTCTCCATCTAAACATAGACAGCTTGTTGAACTGTTTGACTCATACCAGTATAGATCACTTGATCTAGGACCCACACACATTGCTGGATCCTGCATCGACCATGCTTACCTGAGATCAAGCTCAACTGCAGATCAAAGAGTTGTCCCAGTCTACTACTCTGACCATAGTGCAGTACAAGTCAAGTTCAATATAAGAAACTAGCAGTCTTAACACATCAGGTAGTTAGTTTTGGTAGTCATTTTACAAATACTGTATTTCCTCATATGCCCGGCTTTCACTAATTATGACAGACCTTGATACAGCAGTAGAGATCAGAATGTGATGGGGGATTGAGATTTTCATTGAAACTCTGTAATCACCCAACATTTATTGGAGACAGATTTTTGATAGTGGAACTACGGTATTTCTCTTTTGCTCTTTTTCATTTAATGTATAATAAGTATGCGCCATGCTTTGTAGTTAATTTCCAGTATCAAAGGATTCCAAGAATGTATGTTGTGCTAAGCATTGATTATCCCACAGTAGATTGAAATATATTTGCAAAAACATGTGTTCATTTCAAACATAATGCATCCTCATGGGGTTACAAAGGAAAGGGCAGTTCCTCTGACTTAAAGCAACAGGTATATTTAATTAATTAACAAACTATTTACTATTTGTTGTTGACCAGCGGGGATAACAGGGGTATGTGAGCTATGCTCACTTCTTTCTTGTTTATAATGTAACTATTAGTACAATTAGTGTATACTGTAGTTATATGTACAGTAATTTTATGCTGCAACTATTAATACAGTTAGTTTATAGTGAGTGAGTGAGGTTTAACGCCGCGTTTAACAGTATTCCAGTAATATCGTGGCGTGTCAGCTTCATGTGGGAGGAAAGCCCAAAGTGATGCAGGTCTTAGACGTTTACCAGTTCGGTGAAACCCGGGTATGGTGCTGACAAACCTAGAAACACAATTGGGATTCGAACCCACAATCATAGGTTTCTGGCGTGCCCAATGGACGCAAGTCCGCACAGCAAATCGCGGCACCTCTGACGACTGGGCCACCCGTGCCCCCAGTTAGTTTATACTATAACTATTAATACAATCAGTTTACATTGTAACTATTGATGCAGTTAGTTTATTCTGTAACTGTTGATAGAGTTAGTTTATGCTGTAACTATTGATACACTTCGTTGATACTGGAATTATTTGTACAGTATGTTTTAACTGTAATTAGCAACACCGTTTAACGATAATCTTGGATAGATGTACAGTAAACTACGGTTATAACGAACTCAACGGGACCACTAATTTTAGTTCGTTATAACCGTAGTTCGTTATAAGTATATATACAGCATAACTACAGCAAATAGTCGGGACAAAAAAGTAAGTTCGTTATATCCGTCAGTTCGTTATAAGCGTGTTCGTTATAAACGTAGTTTACTGTAATTTACTTTTGCATTCCCGCTTGTATAACATAGTTTGGCAATATCACACGGAGAGTATAACTACTGTTACAACGACTATAATTAATGGGGTTTTCCTCTCACATATCGTGGATAAATTGTTTCCTAAATCCCTGCGTGATAATGTTGCTGTTTTAAGTGTTTAGGGGGCACGAGTGGTTCAGTCGTCTAAGGCGCTGCAATTCGCTGTGCACGCCAGAAACCTATGACCGTGGGTTCGAATCCAAGTTCGCCCCGATTATGTTTCTAGGTTTGTCAGCACCATACCCGTGCTCGTGGGTTTCACCGAAGTGGTAAACGTCTCAGACCTGCATCACGTCGGTCGTTCCTCCCACATTAAGCTGACAGGCCGTGATAGAACTGGAACACTGTTAAAAGCGGCGTTAAATCCAACTCAGAGTTTCTTTCGGATTTGGGAAATATCTCTGTGTTTTACCCATATTACTCCGTCATCAGCGGATTTAGATGTTAGATCTTTCATCATGATGGTAAACAGGGTTAGGGGTGTAATGCTGCCATTGTCCAGTGACATAGGATCAGATTGATTGGTCCCTATTTTAACTGATAGTGACCTGTTATGCAGGAAGCTGTCTGTGAAGTTTGCCATGTTTACTTCAACTCCATTTCGTGCTAGTTTTGTGAGGACTCCGTCATGCCATACCATGTCGAAGGCTTTGCTGAAGTCCAGAAATACTGCGACTGTGTATTGCCTGTTTAATTGAGCTTTTTTATTTCATTTTCGGGTCTTAATATATGATCAAGGAGTGTCCCTTCTTGAGGCCGCTTTGATCAGGTTTGATGTGGTTGCCGGTTTCAACAACAACAATCCTGTGTGACAACTGAAAAAGCATCTAGGTTGATGAACTGTGTACTCCAATGGTTTGACTTATGTTCGTGTTATCGACCAATACTTTGCCACTCAGCAAATACGCAAAGACACTGCACAGATCCTGTCAAATAGAAACGTTATTACTTGCCTGTGTTTTATTTCACAGAATGCTTGCCCTCCGACTCACCGTGTTCGCCCTCCTCTTCTGTGGGACCTGTGGTTTCTCCAGGTATATCAAGACATTCACCCAAACTGTAACACCTGATTTGAAAAATATTCTAAATATACTCTTATCATACTACAATTGCTACGATTATATCTCATAATACCAAACATCCCTGGGGATCCGTTAGAACAGATCCCCATAAATCTATTCTTGTCGTAAAGGGCGAATTAATTTACCGGTCGGTCTTGTGTGTTATTGCATTTTTAGATGATCAAGTACCGTAGAAAAAGTAAAGAAGGCTCCGCCATCTATTGCTGCAACCTAACAATGAGGATGTCTTACAATTTCTTTGTTCCCGCTTGCCTTATGCTTCTAAGAATATCATATTAGGTCAAACCCGTGCTCATGTTGAAATATCAGAAAATCGTTTCCTGAAAACGTCTAAAACAAGGTGTTTTTTCACATATTTTAGCCTTACCTTTACATGTTGTGTTTGGTAACAATATGGCTATGATTGTGAAGTACGATATTTGAGAAAATCGTGGTATTTTGCAATTTGACCTACAGATGACCTTTGCATCATACAAGAGTGGGAGGTATGGTTTCTCCGAGCGATACGGCCGATTCATGTACAAAAACTTCGACCAAAACTAAGATGGTCTTGCGAACGCATACGACTTAATGATATTCAGTAAGATATATTTTGAAGATTTGTGTCCTTTCGCTTGTAGTTTCAGTGGGCGGCATTCAGTGTAACGTCTAACGAGTTAATGAATCATGGAATATCTATAACAGTAACATTTCCGTCCAGAACAGGCTAAGTGGATCGCAGTGTTCCTGTCTTTCAACGTCTGAATGACGAACTAAACTGATAGAGAACATCATGAAAACGTCACATTGTGTTAGTGCCCAAGTAAAACTAGTGTCCGAAATGATTTGTGAAACAGTTTGATTCAAGTCGCCCAACCTGCAACATTACGTATTAAAAATAAACGCATGCACCTGAAGTCCAACTAAACAGGTACCAACAATAGGTGCCTGATTTGACATGAATATTGTGAAAGCGGCATAACACAGCAATCACTCACTCTGCCTGATCCCGTTAGTCGTGGTTCGATTCCCTGAATAAACGTCGAAAGGCTGCGTTACTTTGATTTGATCACACATTAAACACTGACTGAAGTGATATCACACCAAACTACCCAAATAGCGCTAGATGTCCATTTCACTCACTCACTCTCCTCCTGTCTTCAGCGTTTCAAGGACATGTACTGCGGTGACCCGAAAAACAGGGAGAACCCCGTTGACCGAGTGCACTGAAACCAGAGGACGTCAAGTGTACACAGGAAGGACCCACATTCACCTGTAATGTGGAAACGTCAATAAGGCTGTTGGTAATAGCAAGTGTTTTGTCCGGCCTCCGTGATCTATTAGTAGAGCGTCTGCCTGTAGAGCGGAAGGTCGACACAGACAGAGACTAACACACACACACACACACACACACACACACACACACACACACACACACACACACACACACACACACACACACACACACACACACACACACACACACACACACACACACACACACACACACACACGCACGCAGGCACGCACGCACACACACACGCACACACGCACACACGCACACACTCACACACGCACGCACGCACGCACGCACATACACACACGCTCACACTCGTGCACGTCGCTACTTAAGTGCAATAATCTTGACCGGAACGTTAAGTGCCATCTCACCTCAACTCACCTACTTCGTTCGATGTTGCTTGATTGAGGCGCGGTTGGGAAGTCCAGTGGTTAAGGCGTTCGATCGTCATACCGAAGGCCCGGGTTCGATTCCCACGTGATTCCCAATGTTGGAAGCCAATTTGTGGTGTCCCCTGATGTGATACAGCTGGAGTATTGCTAAAGACGGACGAAAACCATACTCACTCACTCACTTGTAGTCATTGATCAATATTCCCCAAACAAATTTAGAACTGGACAAAACAGAAATCTTTAGATGTCTTTGGAGCTTTATATTTGTTCATATACTTAAACATGCTTGAAGTGTAAATATCGTGAAAAAGGTGATTGCGAATATCAATTTTACTAGATACATTAATTTCCGGGGGAAATATTCATTGCATTCGTAGAAAGTATTTAAATGTCCAAGTGAAAGTGTAAAAATCACACGCTCCGTAATCGGATTCCAAAACAAAACTATTTGGAATACATATATCGGCATTCGAGTACCCCTAGAAGTAATATAAATATCGGAGGTCCGGTCAGGAAGAAAGGGGAAAATAGACAGACACATTTTCATTAAAGATATCGTTGTCTCCAGCAACCAGGCAAAAACGTCTCGATTCCAGACGGTGCATATTGCCTTGAGACAATCATATCTATTTTTATTCTTCAAACTGCAAGTCATATAGAGCACCTGCAGACTAGACCTGTCTTTCTATCAACGTAAATATGCATTTACTTTTTACTTAGTAGATGACAAACATGTTGATTCCTTTGTAGAGTTGGACACAAATACACCATGCATCAGCTGAGTCAATGTGTGACCTGGCTAAATGTGTATCAGCAGGACCCAGGACCCGAGGGCATTATCATGTTTTTTTAACCACTGGGAAAAATGGCCCAGACTCGATTATTCAAAGGCTGCATTTACAGATATCTATCATTCACGCACTACATGACTCTGAGTTACCTCAATATGAACATTAAGAACATCAGAGCTTAGTGTCCAAAGTTGACTCTAAATCAGCTTTATTTTGCCATATCCGTTACAACCCCAGCCACAGAATACAGTTGGACTTGTGAAGGTCCAGGGTAGAATAGGTCTTCAGCAACCCATGCTTGCCGTAAAAAGACAACTATGCCTGTCGTAAAAGGCGACTAACGGGATCGGATAGTCAGGCTCGCTGACTTAGTTGCGTGGATCGATGCCCACGGTGTCAAGCACTAGATTGTCTGGTCCGGAGTGCGGCGTTAAACAACAAACAAACAAGGCACACAGTGGGACAACATCAAAACCCTTACAACCAGCCGCAAAGACTTCAAGATTAGGAATTCCAAAGAGCAATCCACATCAAAAAACGCCAGCCATCAATCAACCGTGATCAAGGCACCATCTGCGCACCGTCAACTCATCAAAGATTCTAATCAGCCGTAATACCCAGTAGTCGTGTACCCGCCGGTGTTCATAACCTGCTTCTCCACAATAACACCTCAATATGTTTGATACAATCCGATCACTAAACCGTAGTGCTGTATATTTAAACATTTATGTTGACACGGACGCAAATGCACATCACTAGATGACTCGATCGTTATTTTAACATATTCCTTAAACAACTGTTTTGAGGGTTAAAAGATTTTCAAAGAGTCCCAACCGGGATGCGAACCCACACTGCCAGAGTGAGGCACCTAATCGCCAGCACACGAAGTCAGCGATCTAACCCACTCGGCCATCGAAGCTTCCTCAAAAATGACAATCCGACAACTGGTAGTCACGTTCTTTGTACCCCTCTGTGGAAGCCTCGGTGGCTGAGTGGGTTCGAATCCCGGACGGGAAGAAACTTTATTTTAGTCAGAAAGTGTTATCCAAAATATAACATTTGTTATTCTAAAATGACATCATAACTGGGGTTACACTAAGAAATGACCTGGGCAATGAGAAGACACGGTGGGTAACAACTTCTAGTGACTATTTGCAGTTTCATCATATTGCTCGGCAACACTAACGTAGATCAAGAATGCATCTGTTCCATCTCTTCAGACTTCTCAGAAAGTTGGCAATGAGAAGAATCGGTGGGTAACACCTTCTTGTGACTATTTGTAGTTTCATCATATTGCTCGGCAACACTAACGTTGACCAAAAATGTACCTGGTCCATCTCTTCAGACTTCTCAGAAAGTTGGCAATGATAAGACACGGCGGGTAACAACTTCTTGTGACTATTTGCAATTTCATCATATTGCTTTGCAACACTAACGTAGACCAAAAATGTATCTGTTCCATCTCTTCAGACTTCTCAGGAAGTGAGCATTCATTATTTTCAGTCAAGTGTCCGGCATGGTTATTTGCTTGTCATTAACTCCGCAAACAAAGCGTAAAATATGACCTATACACCTGACAACAAAACATCCCGCCTTACATTATTCTATCGCCTCAAAGTTCCTGGAAATAGAAATATCGCTAATATGTGTGTTCCTACTCCGTACACGTAGCCCTACTGAACACGCATGATGCATGTGAATCGCACCCTTCGACAGCAATTGTACACAGTTACCTTAAATAGTTCGATAGGAAAACAATAAAATGCGTTTCGTCTGCTGTATATTTTAAAATTCAATCAGACTCATTACTATTGAGATACATGTTTCAACTGCAAAGTTATCAATGCACCTCGAGTACAAGCAAGTAATATTCATGTATGTGGTGCTGGTACAATCTTGTGTCGCTATTGTGTAGCGTAGCATTATTATGAATATCAAATCACAACAGCACATTTCTTTTTTTTAAAACAGTCGAATTGTTCGTTGGTAATGCTTTAATCTCTACACTAACAATCCTGAAAGAAAGCTAACCCCTTTATCGACCACTGTGCCCAAGCTTGTTCTATTATGCCAACAGTCCAAACTCGAGACCTTGCAACATATCCGATTACACTGGCCCAGGCTGACCCTAGCAGGATTCCGTCAGTTCTCTATGCGATACTCACACGGCAGTCTGTCCCCTAGGCCTGGTCCTGGCCATGACTGTGGAATTTATATTTTTTAGGTATTCTGTTTTACTAAGATCCTAGGCAAGTCTAGATCCTACAAACCAAGTCTATTTTAGTTTATTCCAAAACAGCAGAATGGGGTAGATTCTTTTGGATAAAAAAATATATTTTAAAGAATTTTTTTTATGATTTGACAAGTCTAGATTGCCTAAGTTCTTGTCCTGAAATCAAGCATTGTTCTGTGCTCCATTTGATTCTATTGAGTAGATTTATATTTTTAACTACGACAATTATAATTCTGGGATGTTGATTGATTTTAGATGTCGGTATTTAAAGATAACAAAATAATATAAAATATATATAATTTATGATGTAGCTAAGGTATGGGCACGTGTAAAAACTGTATTTTGTAGTCAAACAAAGAAGATCTTGAACACCTTATATTGCATATTGTTTTGAAATGTCTCGGCTCATGAACACGTTTCTTATTTCAACATTGTATTCAATTCTACACATGACTGTACACAACATTTATATATTTTACATGTATACGACGGCTACTTTGGCAAGTATAACGGTAAACACAAACGTATGTATGTTTAACATTTATTGGGTGTTGAAACACGTGCTATTTTAAAGGGAAATATAAACATTTAGTCTGTTCGGGTAACTAATTCTAACTATTGTTTCCAGAATAAAATATTATTTACTTCAGGCATACACATATTATTTGGAGTCATGTAACACCAGATGTTGTTATCAACCAATACTGTGTTGTAAACAACCACAGAAATATGAAATATCAGTGCTAGAGAATAACCAATTTCGATTTTGCAACGAAACAAATTCCTTTCGGTCTAAACGTTGACAATAGCAGTCAAAATATATTAATGCATCACTGAAAATCAGTGATGACGCAATTGTTTGCACAAATAAGCTGTTGCCTCAGATGAATAGATGAAGTTATGCCGAAACAGTAAGCTCTTAGAACTCTTGTTTGCCAGCTGGGACCATATCAGTAAATCATATATGAAATTTATTTATATGTTGAACGTATAAACAGAGAGTATTGTTATCTGGAACGGTTTCTGCAAGCGAAGTAGACATTTGGGATTCCATTTGTACACACGAAGATGTTTCATTTATCAAAATATGCCTGTCTTTGTTTGAAGGGAACATGTTCTTCACGGACTCTGCTGCAGGCTTCAATGCAGGGTTGGAGCACACACAGACTATTCAGAGACAATCTGTTCAAATAATTAATCAGCGCTACTACCAATGCAAATAAAGAATGTTTATTATAACATGTTAATGTCATTGTATGTATATACTTCACATAAATAAAGTACAAGTTTACTTTTCTACAGTTGTATATACATAAAGTACAAGATTACTTTTCTACTTTTCTTGGATCACTCCATTCTAATACTTAGGTAACATGGGGTAGACCAGTCAGTGCCTTCAACCATGACCTACGTTGTTTTAAGGTGTGTGACAAACGGGACGCGAAACTAACGGGAGGATACCGATTACACTTGCCCAGTCTGACCCAAGCTGGATTCTCTCTACTGGTCTCTACTCCATGCGATACTCACAGCGTTACGTGTCTCCCAGACCCAAGAAAATAAATATGAAAAGGACTCAAACTCAAGTCAAGAATGATTTGGCAAGTTAAGATTGCCTCAGTTTTGGCCTTGAAATCAAGCATAGTTTTGGGCTCCATTTTGATTCTATAGGATATATCATAGTTAACACTATCGTTAATTATTATTATCAAAACTTGTATCCACATTACTGCAATGGACGTGTACATGATCACGCACTAAGTATTATCAAACACTATTTTCTATCGTGCTGTGAATTTAACTGGTTCCATTATATCTTTCCTGGTTGGTATATCCATGTTTGATTCAAAAGCAATTTGTTATTTAATTCACTGAATCATGTAGTCTAAATGGATACAAGTTCATACCAAATATATAGTCTGAATGGCATTCCAAGAGAAGATATATATTTGCCATCATGTACTTGTGGGCCTGTGTTTTGTTGTGTTCACGGAAAAACATTCCCGCGAGTCAGTGCGCTCATACCACAATAAGTCCAGTTTGGCTCTTCGATCGGCCAGAGCCACGCCCGTTATCGCAGCTGGCCTTTAGTTATATCATCTAACATGGTTTATGGATTTCCTCAGTGAACAAGAACCTAATCAGTGAGGGGTCCTTTATCTTCCTTATTCGACTTCTTGTGGAAATCTGATATCTCAACTCACAGCTGGTTAATATATATTTTGCGCTAAATATTCGAAACAGAGTGAGTTGGCTGGTTTGAACGACATATGTACAGCGCCTCTATTTAAAATGGCTACAGCTCTCCAGTTTGAAAAAGTGTGTGTGTGCTGTTTAACGCCGCACTCAGCAATATTCCCGTTATAAGAACAACGAGTCACGCCATAAGGGCACGTTGGCACGCCAACAGCCACATATATTCAATCATGAATTGCCTCGCACTATTAGTTTAAGTTTGCTAGGGACCAATTCCGATACGGATTCATCGCCGATAAACCGATATATACTGAACCAAATTAAAAACTTCACAATCCTAAAATTTTAACATTTTGACCTGTTATCATTGTGAGCCCTTATTGTGTATTTAAACAGTAATGGCCACGTATTGTCTTCACATAACACCCGTTTTTGTGCAGGTGAATCAATCAAAATCATGTGCACAGCACTATATTGGGAAAAGTGTTTTTTCACGTGCAACTGGTCACGTGGCCATAATACCGCACGTGTTTTCAGCCATACTTGTTAGCAGTCATTAACCAAAAAAGAAAAACACAAGAAAACAAAAGTCTTTACGGCCATTTGTCATGCCACGCCTTTCAAATGTGCAACGTGAACGTGCCATCGGCATGTTGCAGACGGGAACGTCCGTAGCTTAAGTCGCAAGGACGATGGGTTATTGTCGATTTTTGACGGCTAGATCAGCCAGAAATTAACTCTTAAGGGGTTGACTGAGTGCGCAAACTGTTCGAAACCGTCTGAGAACTGCTCACCTTCAAACACGACGGCCATACTGCGGGCCTATTCTGACTCAATTACACAGACGTCAACGTCAAATGTGGGCACAGCGACACTTACGATGGACTCGGAATTTGAATCAAGTCGTCTTCAGTGATGAATCCCGATTTAATCTTCGATTTGCTGATGGTAGGGCGAGGGTGTGGTGGCGCCGTCATGAACGTTAAGCCCAGTGTTGTGTACAGGAAGTTGACAGATTTCGAGGCGGAAGTGTCATGGTGTGGGGTGCTTTCTGTGGCAATGCACGTTCCAGGCTTCTTGTCATCTGTGGCAACCTCAACGCTGCTGCTTACCGCGACCAGGTACTGGCACCAGAACTTCTGCCTTTATGGCAGCACAGGGACCCGGTTTGATCTTCCAACACGACAATGCCAGACCCTACACAGCAATTTTGACAAGGATTTCCCTTCAGAATGCGGGAGTCAACGTCATGGACTGGCCGTCAAGGTCTCCCGACCTCAATCCCATCGAACACGTCTGGGATGCCCTTGGCAGAAGTCTGCGCGCTCTCCAGAACCAACCACAGAATTTGCAAGATCTTGGCACAATTTTGCAGCAACAATAGCGTCGTCTTCCCAATCATGTGTTCACAAGCATCACAAGGTCCATGCGGAGGCGTTGTGTGGCAGTTGTCAACGCACATGGTGGCCATACACGCTACTGAACTTGTGTGCCATCAGATTCTCGTGCTTGGGACTTATGATTTAAACTGTTGATGTTGTTACCGAATACCGTAGGTGCTTGGAACAAATTAGGGTTACCACCGTTAATTAAAATCCTTCTTTGAACATTAATGATTAAAAATTACCTTCTCTGATACATTTGTCCGTTGTATATCATATATGGGATTACTTTTAAAAATGTGAAGTTTTTAATTTGACTCAGTATAGTTTCTTTGACAGGGGGTAATACATGACTGACCCCTACAGCCATGGAGGGTAACGGAGACGTAATCTGTGGCTTTACCAGTTGCCAGGGAGAAGAAAGCAGACGGAAAGGAGATATTAGCAGCGGACATAAAAGGTTTAATTCTTATTCCAAGAGGGGAATAATATATGACTTATTATACCTATCCTTATAAGGGGGATTAGACACACATGTGTATGTTGGGTAGGTTTCATTAGATTATAACTTGGTGATGCACCGTAAAGAGCTTAATGCGGCGTTGTGTAAGAGATGGCTCATCGGCCTCAACGTACAGACTGTTAAAATAAGATGTTGTGAGAGGGTAAAGGTAATATAGATATTGGAGGTCCAGTTGGGAAGAAAAAGGGAAAAAAGACAAAAGGACAATTTCATTTAAGTTATTGTTGTCTCCAAAAACCATGCGAAAATGTCTTGATTTCAGATGGAGAATAAAGTCTTGAGCAAGTTATATAAATATTGTTAATATATATGCGTGTGTTTATTTCGAGGCATATGACACTATGAAAATGATAACAATGGCGATATGCCTTGAAAGAAACAATTTTGACTTCATTGGTTTTTATTTTATTAAACAAAATTCACGACTATGTGAAACATTGTAAACAGCCTCATCATAACATTTCTTGTCTTACAGAAACATGTAATGTAAAACATTAATAGTTATAATAAACGAATCAAGAACATTGCATTTTAAAAGTGTGTTGCAATCAAATTCAATAGCAATGACAATGTACAAAGCTAAACAAAACCGACGACTACAAAATCAGTCCGCTAACTGCCGGGAATGCACTTTACATGTCACTAACAAGGTTGTACTTTACAAGGGAATATGTGAATGCAGTCTATTCTATGCGTCTGCTTACATATGCGTCTCGATTAGCAAACGTCGAGCCAGGTCGTCTTGCCCTGTTGAGGAATGTTCTCAGGGTGCAGCATACATAAACTCCACAGCTGGGGGTACCCTTTTAAAATATAGGACAGTCCGGTGGAGCAGTGTTGTCGATGTTCGTGAGCTAATAGATATGATGCAGCACTTTAAGAGAGGAACTCGAGCTGTGATTGTATGTCGGTTTTGTTGTTTACGTTTTATATTTGTAAGTGTTAGGGATTGGCACGGGCTCGAATGTGTTGACCAGTACTCCACATGATGCAAACAATTAAATGATACTTATCAAATATAATCAAAGGGAGCAAGCGCGTTTCTGGAAAATCACGCATTCATCTTAATCTCATATCCTTATGTAACCGCCACGTACCAAGCGGTCATTTCTTAAGTTTGAAAAAAGTCAACTATCATTTTGGTATGGTTTTCACCAGAAAACATTAGAAATGTCAGAATAATCTAAAATTATGTTATATGTTTAGTCGACATGGAAACCCTACAGTTCATTTCAGTATTTATTTGGATTTTATTTTATTTCGTTACTTGTATGTAATGATATAAAGAAACTTGAATTTGATAATAACGACTAAATATTGAATATTTCAATTTTTGTATGATCTGTTAACAGTTAGTGTTTTACGAATGTCATAAGCTTACACACGTGACTGATATATGTTATACGTGTTAATATTTTAATACCCGAATATCAAGTCGGATGAATCAAATATCACGTGAAATGGTTAAACGTCTAGTCGTATGAACAAAAGAACATGTGGAAGCGTAGAATTTCACATTGGGATGGGCCCAATATCACGTAGGGATTGGTACGACGAACCAAGTATCATCACGAGTGAGTGAGTGAGTATGGTTTTACGCCGCTTTTAGCAATATTCCAGCAATATTACGGCGGGGGACACCAGAAATGGGCTTCACATATTGTACCCATGTCGGGAATCGAACCCGGTTCTTCGGCGTGACGAGCGAACGCTTTAACCACTAGGCTACCCGACCGCCCGGCCCCTCATCACGATAAGTCAACGCGAGGAAGCAACACAGTTTAGGTGTACAGATAAGCGTTGGGATCAGCCGAATATCACGTTTGCATCAGGTGAATATCACGTAGGGATCAGCCGAATATCACGTTTGCATCAAGTGAATATCACGTTGGGATCAGCCGAATATCACGTTTGCATCAAGTGAATATCACGTTGGGATGGGTAGGATGAACCAAGTATCATCAAGATAAGTCAACGCGAGGAAACAACACAGTTCAGTGTTACATGTAACATTCACATTCAACAATTGCAATGGTCTTTCTATTTTGAAGAGATTAAGTATTAAACCACCTGTTTTATTTTGCCATTTTTTCATTGGAACTTGACACAGCGGAACAGACCGCATTCGGTTTGTTGCAGTCTCAATAGAAAATGCACCTGGCACACTTTGTGAATATGATAGAATGGTGTGCGTGTGTATGCCTGCGTGCCTGCGTGCCTGCGTGCCTGTGTGTTTGTGTTAAACGCCGAAAGGATACATTGCTAACAGGGGCCAGGTACTACACATGACCCACAACGCAAACACCAATTGGACCAGATACTTTACGTTATTTTCGTTTGTTTGTTTGTTTGGTGTTTTACGCCGCTTCGGCAATATTCCAGCTATTGGCGGCGGCCAAAAAATTGTCGAATATTGACCAGGCAATCAGTGATTGACAGTGTGAACATTAACGCCGTCAGAGTATGATCACCGAGCCTGACCACCGCATCAGGGCCCAATTCGAACACGGAATCACCAGGGGTTTCTAATTATTATTGAGTTTGGGCAGTAAAACTCGTTAACTGAATGATTTGTATAAACGACACGTGTCATCGACCGGCCAAAGAAACCCATGGCTTGCACGTTTCAGTTTCCCAAAAATATGAGTCATGCATATGTCAAAGGTCATCGATATAAACAAGCCCATAGAACAGTTTTGTGACAGTTTAACAGTGAAAAACCCATGTTCATATATATACATATAGCAGCGCAACAAAGACAATTTTCCGTCCAAGAATTTTAGTTGTGAAAATATTTTTACCACCTATATTTATATTTTTTGTTGAGAATATATATAAATGCTGACTGGAACACCTGACGCGCATTTAGTGCATTGCATCGTCCGAGATACCCGAGATTAATGTTTTCTTTCGCTGTTTTCCTCCTACAAAATATACAGCTTTACGATTTGGTGATCGAATTGTTTAAGACTTTTGGAACTGTCAGTGCGGCCTTTAGAAATAATCGAGCCTGGGCCAGGTTTCTCAGTGGTTGTAAAAAGCATGAGAAGCGCCACAAGCAGTCGGGGCCAGGGTCACGCTAATCAAATCCATTATTCGCCAATTTGAATGGCAGTTGTGACATACTTTATAATATATCCCATTTGCATGAGGGAGATCAGCAAAAGTAAAAACAGTTTTCCAGAAATGCGCTTGCTCCCTTTGATTATATTTGATAAGTATCATTTAATTGTTTGCATCATGTGGAGTTCTGGTCAACACATTCGAGCCCGTGCCAATCCCTAACACTTACAAATATAAAACGTAAACAACAAAACCGACATACAATCACAGCTCGAGTTCCTCTCTTAAAGTGCTGCATCATATCTATTAGCTCACGAACATCGACAACATTGCTCCACCGGGACTGTCCTATATTTTAAAAGGGTACCCCCAGCTGTGGAGTTTATGTATGCTTCACCCTGAGAACATTTCTCAACAGGGCAAGACGACCTGGCTCGACGTTTGCTAATCGAGACGCATATGTAAGCAGACGCATAGAATAGACTGCATTCACATATTCCCTTGTAAAGTACAACCTTGTTAGTGACATGTAAAGTGCATTCCCGGCAGTTAGCGGACTGATTTTGTAGTAGTCGGTTTTGTTTAGCTTTGTACATTGTCATTGCTATTGAATTTGATTGCAACACACTTTTAAAATGCAATGTTCTTGATTCGTTTATTATAACTATTAATGTTTTACATTACTCGTTTCTGTAAGACAAGAAATGTTATGATGAGGCTGTTTACAATGTTTCACGCGGTTGTTTGTGGTCAATAACGAGCAAACTGCAATAACCTTGTTATAATGTCAGGGTCCTGCGCTGTTACTATGTCAGCACCACACAGTCGTGAATTTTGTTTAATAAAATAAAAACCAATGAAGTCAAAATTGTTTCTTTCAAGGCATATCGCCATTGTTATTATTTTCAGTGTCATATGCCTCGAAATAAACACACGCATATATATTAACAATATTTATATAACTTGCTCAAGACTATATTCTCCATCTGAAATCAAGACATTTTCGCATGGTTTTTGGAGACAACAATAACTTAAATGAAATTGTCCTTTTGTCTTTTTTCCCTTTTTCTTCCCAACTGGACCTCCAATATCTATATTACCTTTACCCTCTCACAACATCTTATTTTAACAGTCTGTACGTTGAGGCCGATGAGCCATCTCTTACACAACGCCGCATTAAGCTCTTTACGGTACGTCACCAAGTTATACTCTAATGAAACCTACCCAACATACACATGTGTGTCTAATCCCCCTTATAAGGATAGGTATAATAAGTCATATATTATTCCCCTCTTGGAATAAGAATTAAACCTTTTATGTCCGCTGCTAATATCTCCTTTCCGTCTGCTTTCTTCTCCCTGGCAACTGGTAAAGCCACAGATTACGCCTCCGTTACCCTCCATTGCTGTAGGGGTCAGTCATGTATTACCCCCTGTCAAAGAAACTACATGGGCCTCCCAGCAGACACGCCGCTCACATTGACACTTGATCAAATTGGCTTTGTTCACTCAACCTTAGAGCGCATCCCATGGATGTAGGAAGATCTCCTCTCCGCACAAGTTTAGATTTCCAGCCAGTTCCAGCTAACACAAAGATGTCACTTCCTAGCTTCAAGAAGTCGGTGTTGTCAGAACCAATCAGGGCCAGGTGCTTTTAATAATCAACTGCCCCACACCATTGATGGTGCTCGGCAAGAGAAAACTGCCTGATTCCAGGGGGCACGTCTTTGAGCCTACGCCAACAACTGGCAACCATGTCCGGCCATTGGTTACTCGAGTTTGTTCGCATGGGATACAAGTTGCCCTTTCACCAGTGCCTGGCACTTGTATCCAGAACCACGGGTCGTTGACTCCATCTGGAAGGGACCAAGTTGGCGACTGTGAACTTGGCCATTCACACGTGACAAGAAACGGGGGAAAATTCGTGCATTAGCCAACTCGGATACCAGGTTTTTATTCTCCGGTATTTCTAGTGCTGAAAGAGCACGTAAAAGATTCATATGATCATCGACCGGAAGCTCCTCCACAGAGAGTTTCTAGTACGTCCAGTACGTCCAGTACGTCCAGATGGAAACCATCAGAGAGCGAAGGTCCACTTTCAGGTAAATCAGCTCAGATTTACAGGACGCATATCGCCATGTATCTATACATCCCAGTATCTCCGTTTCACTGTGAACATGACGAGATCTTTATGTGAAGTCCAGAGGATGATCACAGAAGCCGTCAGTCAGCCTTTCCAATCGCATTGGTGGTGAATGTTATGCCGGGGTTACTGACATCTCTCCAAGATCTCACGTACAGTGGAAGACTTCGCAAACTTGGTTGAATTAGAGGAGATCCCTCATTCTCGATGGACATTCTCTTGATATTTCCCCCACTAGACCACCGCCTCTACAACCGTAGAGTGCTGAGTGCTCACACTACAGAGCTTCAGTCCAGAGGACATGGACAGATATGGACAGAATGCTTCATATCAACTGTCTGGAGATGCTAGCGATTTAGTAGTCAATATAAACCTGGGCAGTCAGGCTGCTTTTGTCGTCGGTACTGGTTGCTACATACAACACCACAAGAGTAGCACACCCTCAATGACAGGAGGTAACGAAATCACAAAGTTTGTTGAAGAAGACTATGCATTTATTGGCAGACTGGATCAGCTGCAAATTGGAAGCATGTCACATCTGAAAGTGAAACTGAACATCTTGGCCAATTGTTTATCCCTTTGGAACAATATTGTGTCGATAGATTGGTCTCTACATACCAAAGTGTTCAAGTGGATTATTAAGACGAGGGGCGGGTGTAGTAAATCCAGCATTTGACACCAAACAGTTTGCCTAGGGTAGGTTAACACGGGTTTTAATACTAATATCTAGAGGTGATCTACGGTTCTACGGAACTGACGACAGCTGTATGTCCCGTCAAAGCAACCGGAAGGGATGCCGTAGAAAGATGTGAGGTCGGAGGGTGATCACTCAAAGAAACGGAAGTGACGTCATCACAACCATGTGTGACGTCACAATAACCAAAGCAGACGTCGTAAGACCCGAAGTGACGTCGTGAAGATGCCACATATTTACTGTGAAAGTATCAAGGTATTGTACACTTTCTTAACGTTTCTATTTCTTTATCATCATTATTGTCAGCTATACTGGATTACTATATGCTAGATCTCGCCAATCCATCTGAAATATTCTGGCTACCCTCAAACAACAGTTATCATTGTGTATATTTTTTCGAATACCACCACTAGTACATCAGTCCATTCTATCTCCCTCATCCATCTCCGGTTTACTGACTGTTTGGCGACAGTGAAGTGGACGTCTGTGAAAATCTAGGGATTTCTTTCAGTGTGATATTAGCCAAATTGCAGGAATTGCGGCTGTGATGTAACAGAGGAAGTATTCTTAGATTTATACACAATGATAACTATTGTTTGCTGAATCCTTTCAATTCCGCCTCCGCTGTATTTTTGTTTCAAATTGATGGACAGGGCAAAAGTGCCAATTGACCTTAATGTGCGCGCAAATTTCGATATACATTTCTGCAAAGTTGTACCTACCCATGAGACTTGCCCTTTTAGCATGTTTAGGTTAGCAATAAATACAGATGTCTTAACACCTTGTGGTATGAGTATATGAGTGTGAATCTGCATTTAATCTGTTTTATCCAGTCCATTTGTTTGAGGGATTATGATCGATTACTAGTGAGTGAGTGAATATGGTTCTACCCCGATTTCATCAATATTTCAGATATAGCACAGCGGCGGACACCAGAAATATGCTTCACACATTGTACCCATTAGGGGAATGAAACCCGACCTTCAGTGTGACAATTGAACACCTTAACCTTCAGGCTCCCCCACCAACCTTCAATCACGACAAGCAGCATCTCACAAAGTAGCATACACTCGGCGATGATGGTAACCACTGACAACTAAGTACAAAACACTTGTTTTCACCAACAGCTTTATTGACGTTTCTACATTAGTTTCCGACCATATGATATTCTGCTGGGATTCTGTTGGGAGGCTAGATATCCTTTCAGTAACAACTTTAAAACCAGATATATTTTTAATTAAAGCCTAAAATATTGTTAAAAAATGTGGCAATGTAGCAATTTTGGGGGGCTGCAATTTCTTTTTTCAATTTCGTCGGCAATTTACTTTTTCCGATGAAAAAAATGAGAAATGGTCGGACCCTTACAGGTGATTGTGGGTCATCCTTATGTGCAGTTGATGTCCTCTGGCTTAAGTGCATCCACCTCGGCACACTGGACTCGGTCAACGGGGTTCTCCCTGTTTTTCGGGTCACTGCAGTACATGTCCTTGAAACGCTGAAGACAGGAGAAGAGTGAGTGTGTGAAATGGACATCTAGCGCTATTTGGGTAGTTTGGTGTGATATCACTTCAGTCAGTGTTTAATGTGTGATCAAATCTGAAAGTAACGTAGCCTATCCACGTTTAATTCGAACTACGACTAGCGGGATCAGGCAGAGTGAGTGATTGCTGTTTTCAGCAACATCAATATTCATGTCGAATCAGCACAGGTTACGCCAACAATGGGCATCCTTCAAATAAAGTGTACCGACGTGACGACTAAACGTTTCAGATACTGGTATGTGGGCACATGAGAACGTATCCGATATGAGCATTTGTATTATTCAAACCAGTATGTTACCACAGGTTTTGAAAATACAACACTGACATTGGAGAGTGATGTTCAAAAGAAGTATGTTCGTGTCTTCGGGTTTAACATACAAATTAATTCCAGCAGTTTGTTATAACAATAACCTAATTTGTATAGGAACAAAACAACGGTTACGGCTCCTTGAAAATATTAACTTGGTTCGTTCGGGATGTATTCGAGATATCAACGTTCGTTACATCCGGACTTGACTGTTTACTTACAATGTATTGAACCGATAAGAAGTCGACATTGGACAAATCTGAAAAAAGAATAAAAGTAAGTGAATGTTGCTTTACGTTGCTTCAGTTCCAGATGTATATCATCACGGTTTCCTGTGAATAACCATTAGTACACACGGGATTCACACCATGAGCATCGACTCCCGCTGGGAACAGGGAGCACGGGAATTCTCTGAGTGAGTGCGCAAACGACAAGGACTGCAATACACTGAATCAATATCATCTGGTGTTGTGTTGGTCTCGAGATCCATACGTTTATATGTACTGTTACAGGTCGGGAATCTCAGATCAAATTAATGTTTCCCCAAATCATTTCGGACACGAGATTCACAAGGACACTTTACCGGTAGTTCGTTATTCCGACGCGGTAAGACTGGGCCATTGTGGTGCACACAGTCTATTCTGTACAAAAAGGTAACTGTAATATATATTCCATGATTCTTGAATTATTTAAACTTAAAACCACTAAAAACACCAGCTGATGGACACATATCTTGAACATGTATCTTACTGAATCCAGTGAAGTCATCTGCGTTCACAACGCCATCTTTGTTAGGATCCCAGATTGAGTACATGAATCGGGCGTAGTCCTCGGAGTAGCCGTACCTACACGTCCACCTGGTCACGACCTCCCACTGTTGCAAGCTGCAAGGGTCATCTGTAGGTTAGATTGAAAAATTATCAGGTATAATATACTTTTATCATTATCATTATGTACAGATTGAAATAAAAATGCAGCAAAGAGTGTTTGGGTGATCCTGGCAAAGTCAGGCTGGTTAGGCTCATCATCAGCTCAGGGCCCTTGCCCCCTCTACACGCAGCCCTGGGACTTCTCCCAGGAAGCGCTGCCTAGTCAAACCCACCCAGAACTTTCGGAGAATGTGAAGACTCCCCAACACTGCAGCCTTCTGCATTACCCAGATTGTCAAAAGGGCTATATTCATGGTAGCAAACCCGGGTACTCTCCCAATGTCAGTCAACAGATTGGTAGTACCAAACCTAAGGCACCGAGAACAATGGGGAGTCGGACAACTTGGTACTTGGAATGCAAGCGTGACATTTCGAAAGCGAGGTCTGCTTGTCATTCTCATTACTGTCAAAAGAGACAGAAAATTCAATGATATATATGATTTCATTGGATTTATCAAAAAGGACAAGATCAGGTTTGTTGGTCTGGATATGTCTGAGGGTGTATACGGGCCTATTCCAAAGGATTTTGTATTTATCATTTTCCATGACGCCCTCATATTCAGGGTCGTACCATGGATGGACCTCTGTGTCAAAACCACAAGCATGGCGAAAACGGTAATAAAATGATCGGGCCACCCCATCATGTCGCTTAAGATACTGTGTCTGTGCCAAAGCTGGGCATCCACTCACAATGTTTTGGACAGTCTCATTAAATTTATTACATAATCTACATTTCATATTCACATTTTGATGCAAAATCACACATTGACGGTTTCGAGTTGGAAGTGACTGGTCCTGAGCAGCAAACAGAAAGCCTTCTGTTTCCCTTTTCAGGCCAGACGACTTCATCCAAGCGAAGGACTCTGCAGGATTGCTGATCTTCTCAACACACTGCACATAAACTCGATGCAGTGGTCTTTCAGAAAGCCTCTCCTTGAAAAAACTGAGTCTGGGCCGATTTGATATGGCACTTCGCTTGGTTGACACTCATTTCTGTACCATCCAGCAGTACAGAACCATCAACAAAATCAACACCGACATTGAGATTATGTCCTTGGCTCGTTTTAGAAAACTGTGGAATGCCTTGTTTTCATCATGAGTCTTGACATGCTTCACAAGAGGATCATGAGACAAATAAATGGGTTGACACATTTGTATTGTTGTTGTTGTTGTTGTTGTCGTTGTCGTTGTCGTCGTCGTCATCATCATCATCATCATCATCATATCAAACCTGGGTATTCCATCAGTTCTTAAAAAATTACCAAGAAGCAATCTTTACAATGCATGATCTTTCCGATGTTTCCCTGTGTTTTTTGCAATTATTCCTCTTAGTAAAAGTATTGTGTAAAGAAATCCCAGGCCCCATTACAGGTTATCAAATGATGCTCGCTAAACAGAACTTACCGTCGTAGTTGAAATACAGGATTTGTTTGTGAACGTCTCTAAAGTCCACTCTGCCGTCATCGTTGGCGTCGTTGTCCACCACAGCAGCACAGAACTTCCCCACCAGTTGCTCAGGAGGGTTGCAGTTGTTAAACAGGTTAAACCAGTACCTTCAAGAAATGTGAGTTGGTGAGTAAGTGAGTGAATGAGTGAGTGAGTTGGGGTTAACGTTACCTGTACAACTTTAATTAATGCCACCGCATGTCAGCTCATTAAGCTGGGACATAACCAAAATTGCGCATGAAGGCAACATATTGTTTGTTGTAGTTTGTTTTGTTTACGTCGCAGTCAGCAGTATTCCAGCTGTATGACGACGGCCTTGCCATAAAATCCAATGATCGATATTATGAGCAAAGATCCAAGCCGTCGTTGTTTGATGACATGCAATCGACTAAGTTACCGATCAAGAGCACACAATCAACCTGTTACGACCAGAACATATTCCTGTGGATCTGTTCTAACCCGGACTCCATTCGGGGTGCTTTGTAGTGGCATGATAAGAGCTGAATTAGAATATTTTACGAACAGATATTACGGATTTGATCAATGTCTTGATATACCTGGAGAAACCACAGGTCCCACAGAAGAGGAGGGCAAACACGGTGAGTCGGAGGGCAAGCATTCTGCAAGCAAACTCAGGCAGGTAATGACGTTTCAATTTGTCATCAGTTTTTCAAAGTATCGATCTGGGCCTGCTGGGTGTTATTGCGCATGTCTTAAGCAGCAAAGTAGTGGTCGATAACACACACATTGAGGTACACATTTCATAAAACAGGATGGTTTCTCAGTTGTTAAACAGGGATTCTAGGAAACTATTTATCCGCGGTGTGTTGGGGTGAAAGCCAACTTATTATAGCGATTGTATCATAAGTTATATTCTCTATATGATAATAGTTACAGTATTAACCAACAGTATCAAACCATTGAGGTACACACTTCATCAAACTGAATGCTTTCTCAGTTGTCAAACTAGAGGAAACTATTTATCCAAGGTGTATTAGAGGGAAAGCAAAATAATTATAATCATTGTATCAGATGTTATACTTTGAATATGATAGTGCCACACTATGAGCCGAAATGCAAACGTTAATTAGTTAATGCAAATAGTTACAGTATGAACTAACTGTATCAAAAATTAAAGGATAAACTAACTTTATCAATATTTGCAGTATAAAACTAACTATATCCATACTTACAGTATAAACTAATTGCATCAATATTTACAATATAAACACTGTATCAATTGTTACAGTATTAACTAACTGTATCAATAGTTACAGTATAAACCAACTGCGTCAATAGTAACAGCATAAACTATCAATAGTTACAGTATAAACGATCAATGGTTACAGTATAAATTATCAGTGGTTACAGTATAAACTATCAATGGTCACAGAATAAACTATCAATGTTACAGTATAAGGCTGCATCAATAGTGACAGTATTAACTAACTGTAACAATAGTAACAGTATAAACCAACTGATTCAATAGCTACAGTATAAACCAACTGCGTCAATAGTTACAGTATAAACAATCAATGGTAACAGTATAAACTATCAATGGTTACAGTATGAACACTGCATCAATAGTTACAGTATAGACTATGACACGATTTATGCTGTTGTTTAATGAGTAGTAATGCAATAGCAACACATACAGTATATAACATCACATACAGTATATAACATCACAGACAGTATATAACAACACAGACAGTATATAACATCACAGACAGTATATAACAACACAGACAATATATAACAACGGACAGTATATAACAACACAGACAGTATAATAGCAACTTCAGTAATACACATTCAGCTCACACTGAGGGTGGCAACTTGCTATGTCGTACGACTGAAAATAAAACGAGTTATTCATCAGTATTAATGAATAAAGATAAAGTATTTTAGTAAAATGGGAAAAGGTACGAACCTGTCTGAATGCACTGGATAACGACTCGAGCTTTGATCAGATCCCTTTTCGACTCTTTAAGCTTGTGTGACAGCTCCACCCCCGATGGAGGCAGACGCGATGAACTTTGGCAGTTGAGGGTCCAGGGAGGGGTATCCAGATTTTGAAAACTGAATTTTAGAATCGAGTCCATTTGAAGACAGAAGTGATATTGCTTGTGTATGATTCAGAAAACGGACGGGTAGCGCTGTATTTATCAATATTCTGTAATATGCGCCACTTTCAACCGTCGAAATATACAAAATACACAAGATGACTGACAAGATAATGTGTGTGTGTGTGTGTGTAGATGTGCGTGCGTGCGTGCGTGCGTGCGTGCGTGCGTGCGTGCGTGCGTGCGTGCGTATGTATGTGGACTTAAGTGGTTTTTATTAAAATATGAGCTAGTATTGCACATATCCATACAGGCAACATCGACCGTGTTATTGCTTCTTTCACGATGAAAGAGCCGCCTCCGTGGTCTTGTGGTAGAGCGTCCGCCCGGAGAGCGGAAGGTCCGGGGTTCGATCCCCGGCCGCGTCATACCAAAAGACGTTATAAAGATGGTACTTGTTGTTACCCTGTCTGGCGCTCGACATTAAGGGGCTAAAACAAGGACTGGTCGGCTCGGAGTCAGTATACTGTGTCTGAGTGGGGTATTCATGTTAAACTGCGGCATGGTATCTCAGTGAGCTAGCACTATAAATCGGCATCAGTCCGGACTAGTACAAGCAGCCACACACACACACACACGTACATGCACGTCGCTATATAAGTGCAATAATCTTGGACGCGACGTTAAACCCAATTTCACCTCACCTCACCTCACCTCACCTCACAATGAAAGAAGTCTCATTTCATCAGAATTATATAATGTCAATAGTTGATAAGAAATACAACTTTCAAACATTTTTTTATTGAAGAAGTTTATTGAATTTGTGTTACTTATATGTCAAAACGAAAATAATACCTATTGTATTCATATTATCGTCAAAATATGTATCAATATTGGTAAGAGCATCAATTGACACACTTCCGTTTGCAACAAATCGATTTTGCTTGAAAATGTTTAGTTTGATATGGTTTTTTGAGAATGAGTAAGAAATGCATCGCCAAAAAGCAACAAGTGGCATCTTGCACGTTGAAATTGGGCAGGAAAAGCATGCAGTGTTTGGAAATAAAAAGCAAGCTTGCTTTCGGAAATAGGCATTCGTTCAGAAGGTGTTTCCAAGCCAAATGAACATGCCACGTCTTGAAGCTGCCACAAGGAACATCGCCATTGGAAGACTGCAGGCTGGAGAGTCCCAATCCTCTGTTGCCCGGCGTCTGAATGTTAGCCAAAGCACAATATCACGGCTTGCAACTCGCTACAACCAAACAGGCACAACACATGACCGTCCCCGTACAGGAAGACCTAGAGTCACCACACCAGCCCAGGATCGCTACATCCGGGTCCTCCATTTGCGTGACCGTACTGCTACGGGTGAGAGCACTGCAGCCAGGGTGCCAGGACTTAGGAGGATATCAGGCCAGACTGTACGGAACATGGACTGAGAGCCAGGAGACCCTACTTCGGGAACGTGCTACGTCGTCACTATCGTGCTCATCGTCTCCGTTGGTGTAACAACGTGACTGCCTGGAACCTTCGCAACTGGCGACGCATTTGGTTTACCGATGAGTCCAGATTCCTGTTGCAGAGACGTGATGGTAGGAACCGGGTCTACAGACGTGTTTATGAACGTTATGCCCCTAACTGCGTACGTCAAGTGGACAGATTTGGTGGAGGGAGTGTGATGATGTGGGCGGCAATATCCTACACTGATCGTACCGATCTTTTTCACGTCCAGGGAAACCTGACGGCTGTACGCTACAGAGACTCCATCCTGCTACCACACCTCCTGCCAGCCATTGACGTCCAACGTGAGATTTTCCAGCAGGACAACGCCCGGCCCCACACGGCACGTGTCACAATGACCTTTCTCGCTGCTAACAATGTCCCTGGCCGTCCCGTTCCCCGGATCTTAACCCAATAGAGCACCTGTGGGATGAACTTGATCGCCGTCTCCGTCAGCGTCAACATCAACCCCAAACTCTCAAGGTACTAGCTGCATTTCTGCAGGAGGAGTGGCGGGGGGATTCCCCGGGCCGTTATCCAGGGTCTCATCCAGTCCATGACAAGGCGTGTGAGAACTGTCTTTCGTGCACGTGGTGGGCACAACAGATATTTATACTCCATTCACGTTTGAGGAATATTGTTAATGCCTTACCTTAAGTTATGGACATCATTGTATAGACATTGATCTCTCCTAAACGGATGTAAAGTTTCATGTACTCAAGTTCATTTCCTACCAAGTTATTCATGTTTGAATATACAACATTTTCTCAGCAAATACGGGTTATGCGTTTCTTTTTTTAATAGTATATTAATTCATTTTACGAGAGGAAGACTCTCGCGAATATCAAAGTCTTGTCATCCCTAGATCATATGCAATCACTGTTGGATGAAGGGGTTAACAAACTGGACTTGCTGTAGTCTCCAAGATGCCAACATTAAAATGTATCTAACCACAAAAGTGAATATGAAACGATCAACATGTTCATCATCACGTTCAGTGGGGACAAACTTGACAAATGAAATAAAGTTTTCTTTAAAGACCATGTTGAAGTTGAGTGACTTCCCACAGAGCAAGAAACGATTCAAATTCCTAAAGACATCTTTTCTAAATGGCAGTCACAAGTATTCACTGTCATTTTTCTCTAATAATAAACTGTTAACGTTGGTATCCCCAAGCACACCGATACTCATGATGGTCATGTAATGGGCAGTTCTAAACAACACGAACAGAAATGAAATCCTGTCTACATGGTCACATCCGATGATTGTTAAGATTGATTACAAATCATATCTACAGACAACATGGTGGTCTATATTTATTCCCATTTTCCGTTATAATTTGTAGTTTATGTTATAAGAACGCATTCTGAAAAGGGTCCCCCAGGAAACTTCCTCTTACTAATTCTTACAATACAAAGCAAATGTAGAATCTACATTTTCGTCCTGACACACCCATTTTCCCCATCATGTTAACATTTTAATTTGGGTTATTAATTTATCATGTTGAGAGTTAATTTTTTATCTTCGCCCCTTATGTTCAAAGAAATGATTATTATCATTAGCCATCCCTGGTAAAACTTTGATTGTGTATCTCACCACATTCTACATTCTTTACCACAAGATTTTTAGCAGTGTAAATTTCACTATTGCGATTGAAATTATTTACAATGAATTGCATTGTGTATCTTTCATGACCATGATGATAAGAAGCATTTTTAAAATATTATTTCAAATGACACAGACATGATATTTTGTAATTTTAAGTTGGCATTGGTCTCTGTGAATGGCTGGCTTCTTTCTTTGTATGTCAATAGTTTCTTGCAGTCTCCATTTTGTTGCAGTTATTTATGATGGTATAGAACATTTTGGTTTGTTGGCAGCAAATGTCGTAAATATGGCTCTCAGTATGACCACATGGTTGTGACTGCATGGTTACCTGTATGATAGCATGGCTCTCTGTATGACCGCATGGCTCTCTGTATGACTGCATGGTTACCTGTATGATAGCATGGCTCTCGGTATGACCGCATGGCTCTCTGTATGACTGCATGGTTACCTGTATGATAGAATGACTGTCTGTTTGACCACAAAACTGTATGTATGATCGCATGACTGTCTGTATGACGACATGGTTGTCTGCGTGACTGTATGGTTTCCCGTATGACTACATGGCTTCCTGCATGACTCAAGTTTCTCTATATGACCACATGGTTGCCTGTATAAATGCATGATTGACTGTATGACTGCATGTCTGTATGACCGCATGGCTTCCTGCATGACTGCATGTTCTTTATATGACCACATGGTTGCCTGTATAAATGCATGATTGACTGTATGACTGCATGTCTGTATGACCGCATGGCTTCCTGCATGACTGCATGTTCTTTATATGACCACATGGTTGCCTTTATAAATGCATAATTGACTGCATGACTGCATGTTTCTCCATATGACCACATGGTTGCCTGTATAAATGCATGATTGACTGTATGACTGCATGTCTATATGACCACATGGTTGTCTGTATAAATGCATGATTGACTGTATGACTGCATGTCTGTATGACCGTATGGTTTCTTGCATGAGTGCAAGGTTGTCTGAAGGACCTAATGTCTGTCTGTATGCCTGCATTGTTACATCTATGCTTGCATGGCTGTCTTTATGAACGCATGGCTGTCTGTATGACCGCATGGCTGTCTGCATGACCATATGTCTATCTGTATGACTGTCATGTGTGTTTGTACGACCACACGGTTTCTGGTGTCCCCCATGATATCACTGGAATATTGCTAAAAGCGGCGTAAAACCATACACAATCACTCTGTATGACCACATGGTTGTCTGTATGACCATTAATCTGTCTGTATGACCACATGCTTGCCTGTATGACCACATGGTTGTCAGTTTGTCCACAAAGTTGTCGGTATGACCGCATGGTTGTCTGTATGACCTCATAGTTGTGTGTAGGACCAATGCATGTTTGTCTGCGTTGATCCGTGGGTATTTGCATGACTGCAACTGTGTCTGCGAGGTGGCGAGCATGCGCATGCAAGTGCATGTCCATATGACTTCGCGATTGGGCATCAGACTGCAGTGTTTGTGATCGTCTAGTTTCAATAACGCGTGTGTTGGTACGACCCGGTGTGAATATGATAATTGCATTGGTGTTTTATATATACATTTGTGTTTTTGTGAGGTGAGATGAAATTAGATTTAACGTCGCGTCCAAGATTATTGCACTTATATAGCGACGTGCATGTACGTGTATGTGTTTGTGTGGCTGCTTGTACTAGTCCGGACTGATGCCGATTTATAGTGCTAGCTCACTGAGATACCATGCCGCAGTTTAACATGAATACCCCACTCAGACACAGTATACTGACTCCGAGCCTACCAGTCTTTGTAACAACAGACCAGTAACAACAAGTACCATCTTTTAACGTCTTTTGGTATGACGCGGCCGGGGGTCGAACCCCGGACCTTCCGCTCTCCGGGCGGACGCTCTACCACTAGACCACGTGGGCGGTCTTTGTGTTTTTGTGACTGCACTCAGTGAATGCATCATGCATGGGGTTCACAAACTGTACCAATCTGCACCGTGACTGTGCATCACGACATACACGCATGTCTCTTGTGAGAAACACACTTTATTATAGGTCATATTTACTCGCAGTACGTTAAGTAATGAACTACTCACGTAGGCAGAAAGACAAGTCATACCTTCTGGAGCTCTGAATGACTTGCATTTTACAGAAGTAAGGAAGACGGGCCAAGTGTTCACAGCGAACAGAATAACCAGGTAAAACGCTGTTCACATTGCAAGGGTTAAGATGACGAGACAGTATTTAGAAAAGCTTCTTCGCACTTTATTTCAAAGAATAGTGTGCGTTTTCACGAAAAGTGCGCCTGTATTTGCTGAGCATGTCTTTATGATCACGATATCGTTCCCTCAGATCAACAGTGGGAGATGTGTTATGATGAAAGGTTTAATAACATTCCGTCAGTGGCATTAAACAGCTGAATCAGATAGGGTTCTTAATAATAGAAAAAAACATACATACATGCATGCATACATACATACATACATACATACATACATACATACATACATACATACATACATACATACATACATGCATGCATGCATGCATGCATGCACGCACGCACGCACGCACGCACGCACGCACGCACGCACGCACGCACGCACATACATCCAAACATACATACAGGGACATTCAATTAAACCCCAGCCCCTTACTTTCCTGTCGTGCGGGGGTGCTTCCCGTGTGGAGCCCCGCTTTGATGACTAACGGCTCAACAAACAAAGCAAAGTTTTGCTCCAAGAAACAAACCCACCCGGTCTGACTCGCTAGAAGGGTCGAGAACGAAGGTAAGCCACTATATTCGCGATAGTCGAAATGTAGCTGAGTATACAACTTGTTTTAAAACATTGAAATCCTAATGAGTGTGAAGTTTACCGAATGTCAAATGTTTTGCTGTTGATGTTTGTTGTCATGTGGTTGACTTTTATGGTGTTCATTTGGAATGTTCTGTTTATTAAATTGTTTAAGACATTTCTGTGCATGTTCGGGAAAGTTGTGTACTAATGTTAGTATGTATATTACTCATTATCATTTGTTAAATTAATTTATCAATATCATCGACATTATCATCATAAGAATTAGCTTGTTGACAAAAACAAAATGACCAAAATTATTTAATAAATATTTCCGGTTTTTTTTTAGTGGTAGAATTAATATAAATATAGGTTTTGTGTTTCCTTCATGTTGTGCTGTGATGCTAAATAAACATGCTTTTGGGGTAAATAACTGAGCTCTGGTATACCTATCCACATCTCTCTACACAGATGATGTTCAGAGCGTTGCTGTGTCTGGCCCTATTCGTGGGATCTGTATCTGCCTGGGGAAGCTGGTTCAGCATGAACAAGAACACAGAATGCGGTTCCTTCCGAAGCCAACGGGCAGGCTGGTGGGAACTACAAATATAGTATTTCAATCTTTATCTAGACCTGCTTTGAAGTAGTCGTACATTCATAAGTACCACAGCTTGTAAGTACATGTACCACAACGCCTTGATAAGCGTTTCGGGGTGTCAGCCTGCTGTGGGAGAAAGGAACGAAGAGATTCATGTGTTAGACGTTTACCACTCTTGAGAAACCTGCGAGCACTGGTATGTTGTTGACAAACCATGGGTGATAGTTAGAAGGAATGTAGGATTCGAACCCACGATAATTATGTCCTGTAACTTAGGCAACTGAGCCACTCGTGCTCCGGTCTCGCGTTGATGTAATTGTACATCTATAACGTCATGCTATTTAAATATAGCGCACTAGCTTTGGCGAAGTTTTACCTCAGGTGGTAATCAAGAGAAATAAAACCGGATGGGCAAAGTTTTGGTTCTTTACCCGTACCAGGATACGCTGGAGATAATCAGGTTATTATCCTTGGTTTGTCAGCACCGCATCCGTGCAGGTGAAATTCAGCAAAGTAGTTATCGCTCACGACCTGCGTCCTTTGGGCGTTTCATCAGTCATCTAAATACATAACTAAAATACTATTATAAACGGTTTGTCTTTTCGTATTTTGTTCAGGTAAACAATTGACTTACCTGTGCATGTATTTGTGACGGGTGCCACCGTTAGGGTAGTGCACGCTCACCTTTTTGCGAACACCTGGTATCATCACTACGTGATAGTTATTTATAAACGCATGCTTATGATGTAGTCGTACAATTGTACAATGGATTGTGATTTTAGGAGATATATGTTATGGTTATGGAAAGGGTTTCTCGCATTTATATAAACCCTTTATTAATTAATGATTAAGAACATGGTTAGCAATACTACAACTATACTACCGAGAAATTGAAATTATAGAATAAGGACTAGACAAGCCAGTGGATGATAACATGAGCAGCGATCAAAGCATTCAGGATACGTCAACAGATAATTTGCCACGTGATCCCCTCTTGAGTCGTCTCTGACCACATGCATGACCTGCTGGGACCATTTTGTGTCCTCGGGTCCTCATGTTGGCAGTGCTGAGTTGCAGTACCCGCAATACACAGTAGACGAATCACGTTAAGGGGGATTTGTTGGACAGAGTGGCCATATCCTGCAACGTTGAGAAACATTGTTTTAGCATAGAACAACGGGTTGTCTTGCCTCAAGACTAAGGCTTGGTTGCATCAAGTCGTTTTTCTTGTATATGTTGTAGTTTTGTTCTTTTCTAGGTTGGGGGCGATCGGTGGTTAAAGCGTTCGCTCGTCACGCCGAAGACCCGGCTGGGATTCCCGACATGGGTACAATGTGTGAAGCCCATTTCTGGTGTCCCCCGCCGTGATATTGCTGGAATGTTGCTAAAAGCGGCGTAAAGCCATACTCACTCACTCACTCACTCACTTTTCTAGGTTGGGTGGTTTAATGTGTGTAGATAATAAACATTATCAAGTGTGACGCTTGACGCCATAATTCTGTATTCTCGCAGGCTCTTCAGCAATTCCATGACTGATATCGACACGCGTCAATTTCTGGATGACATGAAAGCTTACGACACCAACAAAGATGGCTACGTCACTCCAGTCGAAATGAGGAACCCAACTGTTGCAGCCACCTTCGACAGTGCTTTTAACCGTAAGTAATTGTTTTATTATTGATACAAAGGTTCTTCAGAATCACATTACGACCATGTACAACAACTAGTTTTGCAACAATGGCTTGACATGTTACCCGACGGTACAGTGGGTACACATTGCAGCCCCTGGAGCTACTCTAGAAGCGTTATACGTAATATTTCCAATCCCCACGTTGCAAACGGTCTTGTGCAGAGTTGCGCCCCTTTGATGTTCAAGGATCAGCCGACCGTTGGTTTACATTCCGCGTTGACCCTGATGAAGAGTCAGCAATATATGTATTTGTAATAATATTAATGTGAGCGGTAAACATGGACATCATGTGTGAATATGTTGAGACAGTATGTCCACATACCAATAACATCTCATGTTTCGGTGGTTAGCGTTATTGATATTATGTTATTTATTTGTATATATCCTTACCTCACACTTTATCTTTCAACATCTCAGAACATCACTTTTTACACAAATGTGTTCAATTATTCAGCTTTTCTCATATTTCGGGGCGGTTTGGTAGCCTGGTGGTTAAAGCCTTAGCTCGTCACGCCGGATACCCGGGTTCGATTCCCGACATGGGTACAATGTTTGAAGCCCATTTTTTGGTGTCCTCCGCCGTGATATTGCTGAATATTGCCAAATGCGGCGTAAAACCAAACTCACTCGCTCACTCTAATATTTCACTGCATATTTGTTCTCTCTAGAACCTTCTTGTAGACATTACATACGATATCCGTCAGTAGATTCCCAATACTGCTATACTGCACAGAAACGTCACAGTTCCCGAACATATGTCCACACAGCTCTAATTACGTTAATCTTTAATATTAAACTACCTTTGTTTGTTTGATGTTTAACGCCGCACTCAGCAATATTCCAGCTATATGAAGGCGGTTTGTAAAATAATGGAGTCTGGACCAGACAATCCAGTGATTGACATCATGAGCATCGACCCACGCAATTGAGATCGATGACATGTATCAACCAAGTCATCGAGCCTGACCACCCGATCCCGTTAGTCGCCTTTTACGACAAGCATATAGTCGACGTTTGCGGCAAGTATGGGTTGCTGAAGACACCTTGCAGGTAATTATATAATTCAACATCGTGTGGCTGTCGGGATTATTTAATACTACACACAAAAGTACAGGTATACGGGCAAAATACGAGATAGTGTTCCTCTCATTGAGTGCATTACATGTGAATTCCGTAAAATGTGTCAAATGTTTCATGTTAAAATTAAGGCATGCTTTGTATTTCTATTTGTTTGTGTGTTACAGTCAAAGTTGAACAATACCAATATAACTATTGTATTGTTATTGCGACTTCGTCTCGCTGGGGACGTGCAGCCTGAACAATGTCCACCAAACCTTTGACAATGATAAGCATATACAAATGTAGTTCACGCAAACACCAGAAGCGTGCGACATAAGCTAACTGATGTGAGCGAACTGTTTGTTTCAATGGTGTGTGCCTCACTGAGACACATTTAGATGACAGTGTTACATCCGATGATCTTATATGGGAACACTTTCAAGAACCAAATAGAAAGGAGAGAAACATGTTTGGAGGTAGTGTAATGATATATGTAAACAAAATCTTATCTTACTGAAGGCTTCATAATATAGAAAATGTATATGATGAGTCAATATGGCTGCAAGTATTTTATTTTTACCTCAGAAATCAATCATATCATGCAATGTTTATAGACCAGAGCATAACAATACAGAATTTTGAACCAGATTAGATAATAGTTTTGAATTAGCACTTGCTATTCCGTGTAAAGTTGGCGATTGTTGTTGATATAAATGATAACTTAATGTCTGACCAAAAAATGCATATAAATGATCTGTTAGAAAGAAATGCACAATATTATTATTGAACAAACTAGAGTTACTGTGAAAACAAGTACGTCATTGGCCCCTGTGATCGTTAGCGAAGCTGTACCTGTTATGGATAGCGGGGTTGTCATCGGAGTTATATACGTAACGCACAGATTTACGTAAACTATATTTTCTCACTGTCCACTTATCTGACCTATTCTTTTCTTTTATTCTGTTCTGTTGTTTAGTACAAATTGTAAATCAATTGTGCAAATTATCTGGGAGAAGTTCTCCTTAGTTGGAGAACTTGTACCCAATCTTATTCACTTTTTGTGAATTTAATATGTTTCAATCCAATCACACATATACAACCTGCATGACATTACTGTCACACGTCGTAATATGAGATGATGTTGAAACACAAACAAACACCGACTCACTTACCTAACATGCTACAATGAGGGCTGAGCTATTCATCTGTGGTGTATGAACATGTATATAGTACCAATCAATCACTTCATCAATATATTAATGTATTAGATAACATAATATATTCAAATATTGATACTATGGAACATAAAAAACGGATAATATCACACTCAGAATAACCACAGATCATAGTTTGCTTTGTATGAAATCTTGATATTGACATTACTTTTTTGTCCACGCTATGAGTATTCTGTTGATGTATGTTATCAGGCTGACGTTTCGCCAATGTGACGTTACATTATAACACGTTATTTGCGTGACCACTGAAATGCATTCAATTTGTCAATTTACATTATAATAAGTCTTTCAAAGGCCTCGTAGAAATGAAATTAAGAGCGCTTCAATCGCTTCATATTTTATGCTGTTCGCCTTACGTGCACTAACTGGTTTGTCGAAGGTTTTCTTTCTGAAAACGGCACGGTCGGTGTTCTCAATAAATAGGAAATTGCCCCAAATCATTTATAACGCCCTGGCTGGAATACTTCTATGCATGATTTACCTCCGTTCTCGTTTCGGATTATTTAAGATATGTGTATCATTGAAACCTGTTGGCATTTGTTTTCTCGTTTATTATCTGCTACAATGTGGGGTCGGTGGATTTGTAAGCCAGGTAATGAAGGAAATGTTTTAGGTAAATGTATGAGCGAACATTAGAACGAAGCGATTGACGAATACGCTGGCCAACATGAAAAGTGTCAATGAACCAGAACAAGGAAAAAAACCATTTTGGTCTGCATACATTTCGTATTTTTTTGTCTTGAGCAACTAACACTTTGGTCGACCGTTGCACATACATTTCGAATGTTTTTGTCTTGTATAGCTAAAGCTTTGTCCGATCGTAATTCCTACATTTCGCATGTTCTTTTTTGTGTGCAGTGACCGCTGGAGTCGACCGTTGCACCTTCGTGACGTTTTTTAAGAAGCGGTATGGAATCAGCACGGCGGTCGCAGGCCGCCTCTTCGACATTGAGGACGTCAACGGTGACCTCAGGTTCTCCACTGCAGACCGGGGCGACTTCAGCCCGATTGATGAGGATGGTGGGTAGTGAATCAATTGTATACGATACCTTGACATAGTTACGCTGGAAAATTCAACCAGAAACACACATAACACAACCAATGCCTAAAGGTGGACACGAACACCCAGCAATCAAATAAGCCATATGTTGAATGCACGATTGATGAGAAGTCCACCCGTTAAGATCCAGGTTAGATCTTTAGCATCACAGGATCTGGTGGTCAGGCTCGCTGACATGGCTGATGCGTGTCATCGTATCCAAGTTGCGTTGATCGATGCTCATGACCTCAACCACTGGATTGTCTGGTCCAAACTCAATTTTTTTACTGACCATCGCTATATAGATGGAATATGGTGGAGTGAAACAAACACAATGATGAGAAGTCAGCAGTCGATGAAGTGTTTTTTGCCTGCAGGTGATGGCCGAGTGCCTGTGTGTGTAGCTTTCCGGGGCGGCATGGCCATTCTCGCAGATTTGGAAAACAAGGTCTACCTAGCAGACGTATTTCATGACGTGTCGGCAATATTTAACCTTTGCTGCTAAATCGTAGCTTTGTACTGCTCCGCATTTACTATCCCACATCCATTGATCACTAAGATAAGCTCGGACTCATGTCTTCATAAGGTTCTACTCAACTCCGATGCTGATCTCCGCTAGAGTATAATTCGGGAATATCATAGAAACGTTTATTACCTCGCTTCAAAAGGTGTGTGCGTGTGCGTGTGCGTGTGCGTGGCGTGTGCGTGTGTGTGTTGCTTTGGTTCTACAGTGCATGTATCGAGTCGATATACATTATCAATAATTTAAGGAAGGTTATTCATTTTAGCGTCATCTGAAAACAACATATTTGACATAACAACTATCTATTTCATGCTGTGAATGTGTGCATCAGCATCGGACAATCGTTCCCTCACGCGTGGCAATCTTGGGTTAATATGTATGTGTGTGTTTGTGTGTGTGTGTGCGTGCGTGCGTGCGTGCGTGCGTGTGTGTGCGCGTGCGTGTGTGTGCGTATGTGTGTGTGTGCGTGCGTGCGTGCGTGCGTGCGTATGTATGTATGTGTGTGTCCGTGTGTGTGTGTGTGTGTGTGTGTGTGTGTGTGTGTGTGTGTGTGTGTGTGTGTGTGTGTGTGTGTGTGTGTGTGTGTGTGTGTGTGTGTGTGTGTGTGTGCCATGGAAAAGGGGAAAGGAGTGATGGAGTGTTCACATCTTAAAAAATAAACGGTTCTGCACACTGTATGTCTGAAAGTGTACTGAGTTCACCCGGAAATCCTCAGTTATATTATATCAGTACACGAAAACGAGAATCAGTGGATTTTGTAAAACTGTAAGCTCACTCTTTGTCTGTTTCCTCAGCTGAAGTATACGAACATCGTCTACAAGTACAGGAAACCCTCACCCATATGGTCCTGGGGGTGGTCCTCCTAAACCACCATGTTTGTCATGGCAACGGAGGGGCGAGGCCGTTACCGCAAGGATGATAAACGTAATCCTGTGTTAATAAAGTGATGCATACTCATCTGTTGTTTGGTCTTGTCACATTGCCTAGATGTATATTGTGGCCATGGAGTCTCAGTCGTCAAAGTCGCCGCATTTCGCTGTCCAGAGGTGTGTTAAGGAACCTATGACAGTGGGTTGGATTCCCAGATTAACCCTAATTTTAGGTTTATCGACACGATGTTGTGCTCGTGGCTTTAAACCTGCATCACTTTCGACTTCCTCTTACCGATCAAGCTGGCACACCGTGATATGACAGAAAACTGTTCAAAAGCGGCCTTAAACCCTTCTCACTTTTTCACTGTTCTGAACTTAGGAAACACAAATAATTAAATGTATACTTTCGCGTCACATCTTATTTAAACAAGGTGATAAAATAAAATATAAGCAACTCCGTGAAGTATTTGAACGTTTCAGAAAGTTTGATATCCGCCATGTTATTGTTTTGAAATGGTCCCTTTATTTTAACACATTTCAATTAAAAATAAATCACAATAAAAGTTATGTCCATGACACAAATGGCGGCTGATGGGGTAGTATACTTGTTAAAGCGTGGCTGTCGTCGGAGATTCTGGTTCGATTACTGACATGGTTGCAAAGGGTCAAACCCATTTCCGACAGCTCCACGCCATCCCCATCATGATATTGCAGGACTATTAAGGAAGAGTATTTATGGATGTCAACTTCTTTATTATGAGGAACACAACGTTCGAAGTATATGCTTACTCCTTTATCAGGTGAATCAGTGAGTGAGCATATATGAAGGAGTAAGCATATACTCCGAACGTTGTGTTCCTCATAATAAAGAAGTTGACATCCATAAATTCCATTCCTTGCGTGTATCACTTCTAAAGGCCGGCCTTTCAAAGACTTGATATAGGAATGTTGTTGAAAGCAGAGTAAAACATCACTCACTCACCCTTCGCTCAGGCAATGTTCTTGTTATCATCCCAAAGCGGTATCGGTTAAAACACCCCGTGTACTTCATCGCCTTTACAATACTCACAGGGAATTACCGCCATTAAACCAACGTGTATTCCTATATACATTCTTTCCAGTAGGTGCAAGGTTATACGATATGTGTAAATGTTTTGATACCTAATAATAACAAGGCACACTATCGATTAACTTGAGTTCAGAAATCAAGTAGTTGCAATTATAGCGATGGTATTGAAAAGCCTACATCATGCACTACTCTCCTTTGAACTTCAAATGTGACCAAAATTGTCTTGATTCAAAATCGACCTAACGCGATTCCTAAAGAAAACATACTGGTTTATTGTTTATGGCCATTCCACTGACGTTGTTCAACATGCATAAGTCAAGTGGAGATTATCATGGACACTCATGAGTGAATAAGTTGATTTTAACGCCGCTTTTAACAGTATTCCAATGATATCACGGCGTGTCAGCTTAATGTGGGAGAAAAGCCCGAAGTGATGCAGGTCTCAGACGTGTACCACTTCGGTGAAACCCACGAGCACGGGTATGGTGCTGACAAACCTAGAAACATAATCGGGGCGAACCGGGATTCGAACCCACAATCATAATTTTTTTTAGTGTGAACGTAATTTAAAAAACCCATTCCTTTAGATGTGAAGAATAGACATAGGGAGCATGTGTTATGGTTAGAGTGCAGATTTTAAATCAATTATATTAAAAAATAGAACGCCTTTTACAATAACACAGACCTTATCTGTTTCTTATGTTAAAGGGAGTTAACTCGTTTGAGTATATCCTCAAACGTTGTGTTCCGTTTGGGATATGGGCTTGTGGTGGCTTATTCATAAAGTATTAGGTCACAGGCCAATAGGAAATGACAATAGCACATGGAAACATTATTTATTATTATTATTAACATTTATCATTCAAACAAACGTACATACATACATACATGCACGCACGCACGCACGCACGCACGCACGCACGCCGCTCACATGCACACACACGAAACATCGCTGTGTGAGAGAAATAATCTTGAGCCGGACGTTAAACCCCATTTTACTTCACCTGAACTCAAACAGTATGTTAGTAAACGCGCCTAGCTGGATGGCAATGAGGGTGGAAACCGCTTCGGTGAGAACAAGAGTCTACTGTTGGTCACCCTCAACTACCAAATTCCATAGAGACAACGAGCTAAGGGAGAGTGAGTGAGTGGGTGGTTTTATGCCGCTTTTAGCAATATTCCAGCAATATCACGGCGGGGGACACCAGAAATGGGCTTAACACATTGTACCCGTGTTGGAATTCGAAACAGGGACTTTGGTGTGACGAATGAATTCTTTAACCACTAGGCTACCCGCCACCCCGTAGAGCTAATGAGAGAGTGAGTATGGTTTTACGCCGCTTTTAGCAATATTCCAGCAATATCACGGCGGGGGACGTAGAGCTAATGAAACGAGTAGGTTTGAATATACCCAGCGAAGCAAACAGTAAGCGATATATTATTTATCCTTCTACGGGTACGTCTATTGACACAAGTTTAACAGTACTCTGTCTGTTGACGGGTATACAAGGGTATACATTAACAGTCTGGGTCACGGTGACCCTCATTGTCGAGGTTAAACTCACAAACATATCCTTCTGTGTATGTGAAATCGCAAACAACAACAATAGCAGCCCAACCTTAACCACACCCGCCCGCCTTGTTCAGGCAGTTATCGAAATATCATAAACAAGTGTAGTACTTCATGTGATAAACACATTGTTTACTTCTGGGCCTCGCCTGTGTGTCAAGTACATTTTGGATTCAAGGTTAGCGATAACATGCATAACGAACATCCGTGAAGGTTTAGACGGTCTCGACTAAACGTCGGACAAGATGCAGTCAGTGGGCAAAAAGAAGCCATTGAATGTAAAACAGATTTTATGTGAATTCATAACAATCAGTGTAAAATACCTTATAGCTTTCAAACAGAAAGGAGGGATTTGTCTTCAGTTAAAAATGCAACACCGAGATTTCATTCACAAATTAATAGATTTATTTGTTGTTTAACAGTCGACGACGGGGCAATCCCACTGTTTGACAGGTAGTTTGCATTGCACACAGGGCAGGTGCGTGATATACACACCTGGCAGTCACGTGAACGGTACTGTAACGGTACTTTCACCCATGCAAATACTTGGGACGTGTTGTTGACAGCAGGGTGGTTGAAACGACTCTAATTTGTCCAGCAGGGACTTACATCTATTCGGCCCCTGATTCTCTTTCAAAAGATTTTCTCTATATTTCCAAGTTAGTTAATATAATTATATATTTTTATTTCTCTATTTATCACTCATTGTCATCACAAAGTATATTTTAATGTAATTACATAATAATTGACAAATCCACATACTGCTATTTTACACGTGAAAAAGCAACAGTTTTTTCTTAAATTCGAATTTGAGATGAAAAGAATTCATTAATAAAAAATACATCCGGCAAGATACTATTCTAAGCTATGTGACACACTCGTCGGGTAACCCATACACTTGATCCCTGGTTGTGTGATTGTGCATACACAACTTTACTTTAATGCACTAGGTATCCGAGGGTTCGACACGAGTTTAAAAAAACCGCATCCGGGTGCCAATTTGTTATGCGCCCATTGTGTAAGTGAATGCTTGTGGCGCTGGAAACCATTCTTACAATGATTACTGGTATTTAATATCAATTCATGTCATTAGAGTTGATTGTGATGCTTGTTACCGATTGGTTTGGTATAAAATGTAAACAATATTGGTCCGAAGACAGAACCCCGAGGTACACCACATTCCATCCTTTCTAGACCAGAACTTGAGCTGTTAATGCTGATATGTTCATGGTGGTAACTGTAATAGGAATAAAACCATCATAGAAAGGCTTTCTGAAATCCAAATTCATTTGGCAACCGCAAAGTCATTGTCGATAGCAACTCCACTGCAATATCCAGGACGACCAATAAGGAAAAGTCTCCATCATGAACATTCACCTTGAGTTTATCAACAACAGGGTTGATGTGTCTCTGTATTATGGCCGCCTCTGTATCCAGTCATTGTCGTGAATAAAGCCGACCTTTGTGACCCACACACCTGTTTAAAATACACGCTGTACGATCTGATCATCATTGCTGTCAAATTAACGCGACGTCTGTATCATGACAAACGCTTTATGGCCAGGATATCGCAGACAATACACTTTTAAGTCCATGAACCATACTATTTTACCTTCTAACCAGCCATTTCTCTTTAATGCAAAGGACTAAATGAAGAAGTCTAGATTTTCCACAGGGTTTAGGCTCAATGTGCCATCTTACTCGGGATCCTTTTCAGTTTAGATGGAGTTATTTGTTTTTGTCAAAATAATATATATTCAGAGACTGAGCGATAGTCCAATCCACCAAACACCGACCTCAATCAGGACGCCTTAGATCCACAACAGTACTCGTCCAGGATCAAGATGAACTGGAACAGGACAAACAGGCATTCCCATCGCCAAACATCTAAACAGGGCTATTCGACCATTCGAAATCGACGTCATGTAAGCTCACCCGTGAGCATGACGGCTACTTGAAGTCCCTCATTTAAATGGGTTCCACAATGCAGCCCGAAGCCAATGGTGCAGAAAACGTAAGTTCCTGTGGAAAAGTCAATGTCGTATAAATGGCAGTTATGGTGGTGGTGGTTCAGTGATAGTATGGGTTGGCACCTCCGTTGTGGACAGAATTCTATTACACATCGTCCATGGGAGGATCACAGTACAATATCACCGTGACTGTATACTGGAGTCTTTCACGCGACCCTTTACGCGCTGGTCGGTGGTTTGTCTTGTGTCCAACTTGTCGAGCAATAGCAGAACATCATATTAATGATCCTGGCACGGCTGAAGGACGTAGTTCTATGACTCCTTAGTCTTAGTGCTGATTAATGGAAAAATAAAAACAAGTGTTCGTACATTCTTATCTCACATGTAAATAACCTGAATATCTTTGGCCAGTGACGTTTTAATAACTTTCCATTTACTCATCCCGAGCTATGTACAATTGGACAGGCCGTTATGGAAACGGCACTTTGTTGATCTCTGTCCGATCTGTAAAATTACTGTTGAATTCAAGCTCCTTATAACGAAACGGCATCGCGTAATGAAGATTAACATTCATTTTAGATTTACGTGACGCACAAAGCCAAAACATAAGAAATTGCCGTCTGGCTATATGGTGACCAACATATGTTGGCCCTTTTCACAAAGCGATCGTATCCCTACGACGGTCGTAAGTCTATGTTAAAGTATAGGAGTTACGATAGTCTTAGCGCTAAAATCGCTTTGTGAAAACGGACCCATGCTTCACATATCAATTTCCGTGTACGCCTCGTGGTTTGGTCTCCCCTGTGTGTGGTAGGCACAGTTCGGGGTACACGCCAACACAGAAGATACATCAAACCGTTTTCCCTTTGTGATAAACCTACAATTTATATTATTGCGCTATGGCAGAGGGATAGAAAGTTTCAGCGGTATTTAAAGGACCAATTTATTAAATGATTCGATAAATGGGAGGACTTTTCCTGTACCGAAGCATTGTTATACGACAAAACCTTTTTCATATCCATTGTACGATTCCAACTATATCAGAATCAAATAGTTATAACTGGTGTCCGCGAAAATGTGAACGTATCCTGGCCCCAGGTGGCAACCGTCATAATAAGCTACATACCTAGACTAACATTTAGTCTTTGAAATCTTATATTACACAATACCCTTCTTGACTCTAAAAATAAAAAAAATAATTTTCCCTATGCTGATTTCATGTGGAATAGAGCTAGCTAGAGCTGGCTAGACTCGCTTTTGTATACGTTTAAAAAAATAAATATTTATGGTGCAGCTAGCTACATACCGTACAAGTGAAAATATTGAACTGCATCGAACTTCAATTTGGTCCCTAATGCGTCAAATCTGGAAATGTCCTCAACATGGCTACCATAAAACGGTTTAAAGCTTTACTGGGGCCTTGAGTGCTGTAACCTTTATCAAACAACTTTTGAGCAAGTTTCGTATGACGCTCTTTGAACTCTTTTTAGAAAACGCAAGTTTGATTGTAGCTCAAAAGTTATAGAATGTAGACACTAGTGAGTGAGTGAGTTGGGTTTACGCCGCTTTTAACAGTATTACAATGATATCACGGCGTGTCAGCTTAATGTTGGAGAAAAGCCCGAAGTGATGCAGGTCTCAGACGTTTACCCCCGAATGTAGACTGGAATATCGCCTGACATAAAAGCAACAGTGACTATTGCAAACTTGAAGTCATCCCTCCTGTCATAAATTCTTGTGGATACCCCACTGTCATCTTTATGCATTGATCTAAATTTGAACAGATGAAGCGGTTTCTCTGGTCTCTTATTTCTAGTTCAGGCAGTAAATCAGTGGAAGGGAATTGAATTGGCCATTGCACAAAATCAGATCGTCGATTAGTCTGAAGCTTAAGTTAAATTTCTTGGCCAAATTCCCGTATTTTCAATTGGGCAATCCGAGCCGAAATTCCGATTAATAAAGAATCAGTTCAACAAGGAAGGTAACACAGTGGTGCGCATGGGCGTGCTTACTACTTGACTAATGACCCATAACCAAATTTCACCTAGATATTTGTTAGAAAGAAACACCCGCTTGCCTGACAAAGGCTGAAGAAAGACTGAGCCGGACGCTGCTAGGGGCTCCCTGTTGAGGGAAGCAAGTAGAGGTTTGGTCTCTCTCTTAACGTATCCGGGATGGGATAATTAAGGAGATAACCTTTCCACTTACCAGTGACACCTATACTTAGAATTCGGTCATGCCCAACTGAGAGTTCTGAACGGATTTGCTTTACCTGGGACGATGCATCATAGAATATTTCGGTAACTGCTCACCCTATTCGATGAAGTGCGTTGTATTACCAAACTTCGAGTGACCACATTTCTGGTAATCAGGGTTGATCGGATTCAGACCGAGTTAACCCGTGTTAAACCAAACACAGCTTAGGGCAGTACCCAACAGAGAACACTTAAAATGCAGCTTCAGATATATGTATAAAAAAAATGTCTGCCAGGAGACGGAGAAACACAAGAGCCATGAACATTGCCATACACCTATGAGAGGCTAACAAGAGTTATATTTCTTGAGAAAGCTGCCATTGTACCTTAACTCGTATAGGACTTAGCGGCCACAAGATACGTACGTTTCAAACGTTGGCCATATGGTCCTCTGATTACACGTTCATTTCCTAATACATGTTCGACTGGGAATAGTGTCCCTTCGTGTGTTTAAACAGATGCAAAATCATCAAAGTTATATTATCGATTCTCAGGTATTTATATCAATAATCGAACGTTAAATTTCCCTGTCGCATATCAGAATACATGTTATGCTTCAATTACCTCGTTAATTATATTCAATAGAATGCTTTTATAATGTCTGAATCAATAAATGAAATGTTAGCTTTAACGATGACATCAACGAGTACCGCACCACGAGAGTTCAGGAGATATGGGCAACTTTGGTCACTGAAACATGACGTAAATGAGTTTATATGTGCTAATGAACATTGGTTAGCCAAGGTTGAATTGGGTTATACCTTGGTCAAAGAAGAGATGTAAAACTGTGCATTGGGTTGCTGAAATTGATTAGCACGAATAATGTTTGATATCTTGCTTCATTGACGTGACATCCTCTTATTTCACACCTTGCAACTGGATGCAGGTGTATAGTCTCCCCATCCCCGCCTGCTTCTCTTCCAAACATCCCGCCTGTCTGTCTACCAAACATCCCGCCTGTCTGTCTACCAAACATCCCGCCTGTCTGTCTTCCAAACGTCCCGCCTGCTTCTCTACCAAACATCCCGCCTGTCTGTCTACCAAACATCCCGCCTGTCTGTCTACCAAACATCATGCCTGTCTGTCTTCCAAACATCCCGCCTGCCTGTCTTCCAAACGTCCCGCCTGCCTGTCTACCAAACGTCCCGCCTGCCTCTCTACCAAACATCCCGCCTGTCTGTCTACCAAACATCCCGCCTGTCTGTCTACCAAACATCCCGCCTGCCTGTCTACCAAACGTCCCGCCTGCTTCTCTACCAAACGTCCCGCCTGCTTCTCTACCAAACGTTCCGCCTGTCTGTCTTCCAAACATCCCGCCTGCCTGTCTTCCAAACATCCCGCCTGTCTGTCTACCAAACATCCCGCCTGTCTGTCTTCCAAACATCCCGCCTGCCTGTCTTCCAAACATCCCGCCTGCCTGTCTACCAAACGTCCCGCCTGCCTCTCTACCAAACATCCCGCCTGCCTGTCTACCAAACATCCCGCCTGCCTGTCTACCAAACATCATGCCTGTCTGTCTTCCAAACATCCCGCCTGACTGTCTTCCAAACATCCCGCCTGCCTGTCTACCAAACGTCCCGCCTGCCTCTCTACCAAACGTCCCGCCTGCTTCTCTACCAAACGTCCCGCCTGCTTCTCTACCAAACGTTCCGCCTGCCTGTCTACCAAACATCCCGCCTGCCTGTCTACCAAACATCCCGCCTGTCTGTCTACCAAACATCCCGCCTGTCTGTCTACTAAACATCCCGCCTGTCTGTCTACCAAACATCCCGCCTGCCTGTCTCCCAAACATCCCGCCTGTCTGTCTACCAAACATCCCGCCTGTCTGTCTACCAAACATCCCGCCTGTCTGTCTACCAAACATCCCGCCTGTCTGTCTACCAAACATCCCGCCTGCTTCTCTACCAAACGTCCCGCCTGCCTGTCTACCAAACATCCCGCCTGCCTCTCTACAGTTAGTGTACACATGTCTCCTTACATACTTCCAAGCTTTGGCTTAAAATTTAATATTTATTTATTCTGGGCTAAATTTCGAGTCGACAATCGGCCCAAGATGCAAATGAAACAGCATTCGAAGACTCCTCCGCAAAATACCAACAAAAAACAATACTTGTACACATCCACGATATAAACAAGGTGTGCATGGGGGATATGTTTTTTAACTACCACACGTGAGTAGTAGAACTGTTTTGACATCCACAATAAAGTAAGAAACACATTTCCATCTATTCTTCAATATATCCCAACATGTCCCAAAAATCTTTTCCGGTTCAAGTTGTTTTGAAATCACCACCGGGCCGTATAATCCCACAAAAAAACACAACCTTTTACCTGTCTATTACAGTCTCAAAACGCGAGCGCGCTTCAGACACTTTAGACATTCAGACATTCTTGTCACATTACAAATTGAAAATGAAAAAATAATTTCTCATTTGTCATGTCACTATTCATTTTTGAAAATAGGGAAATTTAACTAATTTGGCATTTTTAAGGTTTTGAAGAAAAGTCCAATTTATAAAAAATGGCCTAAAGCTGATCGGGTTTTGATTATGATCATTAAAGGTAACGTTAACTTTGAATGAATTAACAAACGGTAACATCAGACTGAGCCTTGGATCCTGGTTCTCTTTTCGCTGCAACATTTCCATGACATGCATAATCGTTTCCTTGCTGCACATTTCTTGAAGTTTTTTCATGTTATCAGCAAATATATGAAGGAAGAGATGATCTCGTGTTGGCGTAATCTACCGATATCAAATGGAACTCATGATAACATGAAAATAGCACCAACTATTCAATATTCAGTTTTTCTTCTGTTTTTATTTGTTTCCATAATGAGGATATGCATGGGCGGTTTTCTTTTACCTTCAGGATATTATTTTGAAGTTTTCGGAAACGTACTGTTAGTAAAACATTTTCTGAAAGATATCTGAATAAACGTGCAAACGTATCTCACGCAGAGAGGAAAGATTTATGAAAACAACAGAGACTCCCACTTTCGATGCAGACACAACCTCTCTGAACCTTAAAATAAAAATACATCTAAAAAAAATAAAAATATGGCATTAAAATTTATAAATTCCACTGAGAAATATTTCATAATTTTCTCCGCCAGGTAAGGATTTAACAATCGATACATACAAAAAAAACATGCTTTTTCATTTATGTATTTTAAAATAATTATTATTAAGCACGATTGTATGGCTATATAATTACGGCGGAGTAAAACACTATACTTTCGGCAATGAACAAAGGCGAGATATTTAATTAATTAATTTAATTCGCAAAAGTCGGGGCGGTCGGGTAGCCTAGTGGTTAAAGCGTTCGCTCGTCACGCCGAAGACCCGGGTTCGATTCCCGACATGGGTACAATGTGTGAAGCCCATTTCTGGTGTCCCCCGCCGTGATATTGCTGGAATATTGCTAAAAGCGGCGTAAAACCATACTCAGTCAGTAATTCGCAAAAAAAATAGTGTCTTCGATTATCCACTGTATTATATCATCATGAGATTATTTACCATCATAGATGCAATACCTTGAGAAGATTCTAAAACTAATTCGGTAGTTAAATGTCAAAATCCAAGGCATGTTTCCATTCATGCTAAGCGCGCTACCATCCCTGACAGTATTTTTCCAGTCAATAACAGCGCCTTGTACATTTCACTCCCGCTTGCACGTCACGAGCGACCAGCCACCGTGGAAATTGAGGGGTGCAGTGTGATAAGCCCATTGTCATTTACGACAGCCACACCCCTGAATTGTGACAACACTGTAAAGCAATACGCTATCATACATGGCTAAGAAACATGTGTTTACGTGTGCTTCGAAGAAAACCACTGAGACAAGTGCGAAAAGGAAAGAGCTATTTTTAACGTAAAGTAATCTCAAGAGGCCCTGTTAGGGTTAGCTAGTTTCGCCTGCGAGAACGATCGTAACTCCCATGTTTATCATAGATCAAGTACAACAGTTGTATTGCCAATAAAGGTCCCTCCAATGTGAAGGTTGGGAATACCAGAATGGGCTTTACACCTGGTGTCCATGTAGAGAATCAAACCAGGGCTTATGTATGACGTGCGGACACTTTAACCACAAGGCTACCCCATCGATCCATCGTGCGACTATTTTCGTCCAAAGATAACAGTTCGTTATATTTATTTATTCCGAAACATAATGAATTTAGCACCTGATTGTGCTGAAAATAATTGAGCTCCTAAACATTAGAAGAAGATGCTGATTTCAAACCCAAGTTCCCCACAAGAGCGGCAAAAATGGATCGGGTGGCCAGGTTCGCTGACTTGGTTGTTGACGTGTCATCGCACCCCTATGGCGTGGATCGCTGCTCATGACTTCGGTCACCGGTTTGCCTAGTCCAGTTTACGTCGTGGTAGAGCTTGACTGTTGCTGACTGCGGCGTACTACAACATTCACTCACGCATTCGAATAAAAAATGTTTTGTTTGTGTGCAAAGACAATGGAAGAAAGGTGTCGTAGAAACACAAATCAAATTATATTTTGTTAAATGCCGCTTTCTTCTTTTTGTAAACCTGAAAATGGTGAAAATCGAAAAGCATTAGTAAGCATTTACTTTCATCGCTATTTGGGAGCACGATGGGGATTCTGAAGCAGAAAAACATCCTTAGGACATCATGCCTGACTTACGAGTATAGCTTGGGGTTAACCAACGTCGGGTAGCCTAGTGGTTAAAGCGTTCGCTCGTCACGCCAAAGGCCCGGATTCTATTCTACACATGAGTACAATGAGTGCATACCATTTCTGGTGTTTCCCGAAGTGATATTGCTGGAATATTACCTGAAGCGGCGTAAACCATTCTCACTCACTCGCTTAAGAGCTTTTAAGAGCGACCGTCGATGGAATATTGCTGAGTGCGGCGTTAAACAATATGCCGACTTAAGAGCGACCACGGAGGACTGGGTGGTCACAATGCATGAACATCGTACCCCCAAAACGTGAAACGTTGCTCACGCTATCAACCATTGGTTTACCTGGGTCCATGTCGAGTGTTTACAGGCCGCCCTGATAAAGCATACTATTGCTGACTGGATCGGGTGATAACATTCACAAACCCAAAACGAGCCTCACTGATTCTTTACAATAAGACTCACTGTGTCTCTCATCGAAGGAAAGGCGGTGTTGCAATTCAGGATATATTGTAGTTTGATGATGTTGACAACAATTGAAATAGAGACGTCACAGTGACCCGGATTGACACCAGGATGTCACAGGCTATATAAACCAGGATGAGTATTCATTCCACAGTCTTCTATACTGCTATCGCAGAATCACTGCGGACTATCATTCAACGATGCTTACATTTCAACACACCTTGAAAGGCTTACTTCTGTTAGCCTGTCTCTATACCTGCTCAGGTAAGTTCTCTGTTTAACACAAAGGTAATAGGGTTAATTGTTTCTAAATGATTTATTGTAATTTGTATTCACTCAATCCTTAATCTAGTCTTCACAATGGACAGTAAAATAGTTAACATACAGTTAGCATAATATTCGAATTTAGTTGCCTAAAAATTACGACATTATTAAATATCAATTAAAACTATTAAAAGATTCTGCATAATCCATGTTTTTCGTTTTCAAGCCTAAGTTACTAAGAGCTTTATCTTCGGATTTTCGTCCGGGTATTGATTTCTCGTTCAAGCCACGCCCTCTCTATCGTTAACAGGATCAGGTGTCTTTGTACAAAGAGATCTTAGCGCTAAGATGATCGTAACTACCATACATTTACAGAATTACGACAGTCGAAGCACTAAGTTTGTTTTGTACAACGGCACCCAGGTCTGTACCTGATGCGAACAAAAAAAGATGTTTTTGCTTTGTGCGGTTCAAGGTTCGCGTGGCAATGAAAGTGCGTCCACTCCCAAACTCACAGTGACGAACATTCATTTGTGTACTTACAGAAATTTGTCATTCTTCTCTTTTTTCTTTTACATTGCACAATTTATCACTATTAAATGCCAACGATTAAGCAAATAAATGACATTCATTCTGAAAAATCCCATTCGACCTACATAGAATTGAATATTAAAGGAACTATTATTTAATTCGGAGGCAAAGGTGGAAATCCACACTAGTACTCACAGGTTTATTATCAAATAATATTATTATATGATTATTATATTTTATGTAACCATTATGATATTCAAATATTATAATATCATGATATACAAAATGTATCTTTGTGAACATGGGGTTCTGGTTCGAATTGGTCCAAAGCAACCTGTGTTGGTAGTGAGAGGTGACTAAATGGATCGGGTAGTCAGTCTCATTGTGATTCATAACGTGTATCGTTCCATGAAGACACGTACTCACTCAGAATGGTTATATTTACATTTTATATATTTTCTCGTTATTTCAAAATTATTTCGAAAACTTGACATTTCTATTTTTTGTCGTTATTTCGATTATTTTCTCGGGGTTTTTTTCAAGTTTATTTAAGAAACTCGAATTCAGATTTTTTCTCTCGTTATTTCAAGCATGTTTTTGACATTACGAGTTTTTTCTCGTTCTTTCGATTAATTTCTCGTTATTTCAAGATAATTGTTTTATTTCGAGAAAATAATTGAAATAACGAGAAAATAATCGAAGTAGCGAGAAAAAACACATTATTTCGATAAAATGCTTGATATGCATCAACTAAGTCAGCGAGCCTCACCACCCGTCGCCTCTTACGACAAATCATAGTCGCCTCTTATGACAAGCATGGGTTGCTGAAGACCTATTCTAACCCGGATCTTCACGGGTGGCGTGTCGCACTGAATGCGCGTCCACTTCCAAGCTCATAGTGACGAACATTCACTTGTGTTCTTATAGAAATTTATCATTTAATCCGATTAAATTAGAAAAAGTTACGTAGTGTGATTTTGATAATGCGTCTGCCGTTGCTCATGTCATCAACTACTTGTCTGTGTAGTCAAGGAGAACACTATACAACCAGAATATTGCTGACTGGCGCATAACAAACAAACAAACACACTACACCTATTCATCCATTTCTACATATTCTCCCCTGGTATGAAACCGATTGCCGGCGAAGTAGCATGTTGCCATAGTAACCTCTAGTCGACGATTGTGTTTTCCAGGTGCTCCGTTGACGTGCAACCCTGTGAGGAGCGCAGAATGTTTCGCCAACTTCAGTCAAGAGATTATGAGGGTGGCGTTGCCCCATCTGGCACAGAATATCAGCGTCGCAAACACAAACTTGTCCTTCGTCAGCCAGCTGTGCAGGTAAATAAACACAACAAAAACAGACCATAACGGTATACAGATTATGACTAGGGTTAATATAACAGTAAGAGTTCTCATCAATATTGAGGAACCAGAGTTCAGACAGTCATATTAATTATTACTCGCTCATCTCACATTATTTTTATTATCATTATTATTTGTAGTATATACATATACATACTTTTACGAACAATAGATCCAAGAAACCTTTTTTTTTAAAGGATTTCTATTTGTAATATAAGTATGGTGTAATTTGTGTTATTTACCGAATTTTACGAAAATCGGGGCCTTGCTTTATTAAAAGTGAGAATCAGCCATGATTATTTAGTATGTTCTCTGAGATTCTATGATACTGACATCTCTTAGATATTATGAATCTGATAATTTCTGAGATAATGTTTATCTGATATTTAGTGATATATTATGAATCTGGTATTTTCCTTGATAGTGTTAAACTGATATTTTCTGAGCTGATGTATTTTCTGTCGTAGTTTCTTTCTGAAATATGCCCTGATATTTCCCTGTAACTGATATTTTCTGTGAAAATGTAAAACTGATATTTCTGCGTTTCAGTGAGTACACCCTCACCTACCTGCCCTGCGTCACTCCAGCCCTCGTCGGCTGCCCTGCGTGGAGCTATATTACCTACGAGATGACCAGCGCTGCCGCGGAGTACATCTGTCACAGCCGTGAAACGGGTGAGTGGCACCTAAACACAAAGCTAACTTCAAAATAAACAATCTTTAATTGTGTTATTTAATTATTATTTAAAAAAAACCTACCTGAAATCACTCGTTTCTTTGTGCGTTGAATCGGTGTATTATGGATAGCCTAGTGCTAGGAGTTTTGTCTTCGTCACACAGACCGCGTTTGAGCTCCGGCAAGTACAACGCGTGACTGGTGGCTCTTGCTGCGTTAGGCCTATTGAGTGATATTGCTTGAAGCGCAGTGAAACATTACCCCCTCGCAATGCCGTTAGAGTCCCCCCTCGCAATGCCTCGCAATGTCGTTAGAGTCAACCAATAGGTTTCCACGGATAAGAACATTCTGGGAGAGACATAGACAGAAATATGCCCTTCATACTATGGCAGATTACCGTTATAACGAGGTTAAGTGAGTGAGAGTGAGATGAGTTTAACGCCGCTTTTAGCAATATTCCGGCCATATCATGGCTGAGGTCACCAAGAATAAGGTACTCACATTTCATCCATGTATGGTATAAGAAGACAGATATTCGGTGTGACGAGCCAACGCTCTAACGACTGTGCTACTCCACTGTCCTAACATATACACAATTAACGTATATAAAACATATTATTAATACCTACACTCTATAATTCATGTACCCGTATTGAACTCGAAGACGCCTTAACCATAACGCCACCTAAACTCGCCCAGTAGTACTAAACAGTGAGCAATGACCCGTACAATCGGGTTAGAAAACACAACACGGCTGTCCGAGACAGTAACGGGCATGATGGCCATCCGATCCTTCTAATAGTCACTCTACGATAGCAACTTGAGTTCTAACAAGCCTATAATTTTCAGTGGTACGGAGTGCGCTAGAGTGTCTATCAGTGCCGACAGTCGCGCCTGCAGTCATGGGATGCAACGAGGCTGCCCTAGCGTCAACCGAACCGTGCCAGTAAGTTAACTCGTTGACATACATAACCAAGCAAAGTTGTGTGAGGAACAAACGTCCCCAATATGAAGTGGTTTTTTTGTTTGTTTGTTGTTTAACGCCACACTCAGCAATTTTCCAGCTATATGAAGGCGGTCTGTAAATAATCGAGTCTTGACCAGACGATCCAGTGATTGATAGCATGAGCATCGATCCACGAAATTGGGATACAATGACATGCATCAACCAAGTCAGCGAGCCTGACCACCCGATCCCGTTAGTCGCCTTTTACGACAAGCATAGTCGCCTTTTACGGCAAGCATGGTTTGCTGAAGACCTATTCTACCCCGGATCTTCACGGGTCCCCAACATGATGTGACTCATAAAAAGAAGTTTATGTTTACATTCTATTATTTCACACCTCACGTAAAATGTTATAATCAATTATGATTATGTTGTGGGGATAGTTTGGATAACAGCTCGAAATTATTCATCGGAAATTGAATCTTTTTCCCCTTGCTGAGTTGTCTTTATAAAAGAAAAGAAAAAAAATTTGAAGATAAATATGCATGGTCACTTATAGATATAGTGTCAACAGAATCCTTTGGCGATCGAAATTGATAAAGAATACATCAATATTTGCTTCAAATGTAAACAATTTTTTATATTCTTAACATTTTCCTCTCTTTCAGCCCAGCTTACACTTGGCAGAAGTGCATATCTGACGTTACCTCCGACGTTTGTACCGTGTCTTCAAATGCTGCTTTAAGTGATGTCATTGCTCATAGTCTGCAGCCAATGTTTGACTTATATCCTTGTCATAATGACAGCGGTACTTCTGTAACCTCTGAACCCGAACCGGAGATAACGGGAGAAACAGTTTCTTCTGAACCCGAACCGGAGATAACGGGAGAAACAGTTTCTTCTGAACCCGAACCAGAAGTGACAAGCAGTGAGTTAAGATCATTAACTAGTATAAAATAAATGACGTTTACCAACTGTATTGCCACCGTGGTGATTCCGGGTTAGAACAAGTCCCCAGGAACAAATGCTGGTCGCAAGAGGCAACTTAACGGATTGGGTGGTCAGGCTCAGGTTATCGTACCCCGACGGCATGGGTCTTCACAATATTAATCACTGATCACTGGATTGTCTGGTCCAGACTCGATTATTTACAAGCCGCCGTCGTATTGTGTTAATCAACAAAACTAACCGTTTTAACCTCGGAGTTAGCACCTGAGCTTATTTAAACTAAACAATTGCTACAAAATAGCGTGTCAAACGGTTTGTTAAACGTAGTTCAAATGTATTGGCTTTTTCAGCTCCAAGTGATGTGTGTAACCTGCCAGCCTTCACCATGTGCAGCGCGGAGCTGAACCAGGATCTACAGGTGTGGATGGCAAACGTTATTCCCGACATGATGCTCACCAGAAGCTTTAACTTCTCACATCTGGACACCCTGTGCAGGTACAGTTGACTCCATCTTAAATATCCTTGAACCTTCTTACTGACTTTTTACCCCGGCAAGTAAATGTCTGCCTTTTGCAATCATCTACTGCGCCGCAATTGCTGTGCAGAGTTGCGTCCCTTGGGCATGCAAGGAACCTATGATAGTGGGTTCGAATCCCGGTTCGACCTGTTTATATTTCTTGGTTTGTCAGCACCATGCTCGTATTTGGGTTTCAACCAATGTGGTAAACGTGTAATACCATTATTACATCAAGACAACACGCCGTTGTATATAGTGAAATACTGCTCAAGGCGGCTTTAAATCAAACTCACTCACTCACCAACGTCATAAACGACAACAACCAGGGTTATTTTGTGCTTTTAAGGTGAGGTAAAATGGGGCTAACGTCGCGTCCAAGATTATTGCACTTACATAGCGACGTGCATGCATGTGTGTGTGTTTATTGCTGCTTGTACTAGTCCGGACTGATGCCAATTTATGGTGCTAGCTCACTGAAATACCATGCCGCAGTTTTACATGAATACCCCACTCAGACACAGTATACTGACTCCGAGCCGACCAGTCCTTGTCTTAGCCCCTTAATCCCGAGCGCCAGACAGGGTAACAACAAGTACCATCTTTTAACATCTTTTGGTATGACGCGACCGGGAATAGAATCCCGGACCTTCCGCTCTCCAGATGGACCCTCTACCACTAGACCACGGAGTGGTACTTCTAGCCAACATTAACCTGCCCTTCCCAGATAGAACCGAAACACTTCAAACCGGCGTCCAAACCCACCCCACTAACTCACTCAGTAAAGTGTCTAATCAACATTCCGTTATTCGTGATTCATTCATCAATGTTTCAGTGTTCACTACAGGAAATACAAACAATGTGTTTGGTCGGTAACCTTGGGATGTCGCAAGGACTTGATGCTCTCTCGTGATATAATGGTTTCTGCTTTCGACTTTATCTGCTCCGCCGACAAAGAAGGTACTGTTCGAGTCCTATCGGCTTTTCCCGTTACCCATATAACACCTCGCGAAACAGTGGCGTGGTGATATGGCATGATAACACTGTTATCCGTGTAACGCAAGACCCGGCCGCTTAATCGTTACAAAGCATCATGGCCGATTTTAAAAAGTTTCAAAGAGTAGAAATGACTGTCAATTCAAGCGTATTTCCAGATGCGCATTTCTAAGGATTGCATTCGATTTAACTGGAATGCATTCAATTGTATTGAATTGTATTCGATAATATTTAATTGCCTCGGTGGCTTGGGCTGCCTTGCTGCATTGAATTGTCTGAGATTATCTGTGCAGTGTTCCTAGGGAAAATGTGCCCCAAATTTGGAATGATTATATTTTAATTTGGAAACTGATCATTTGTGTTACAGCACTGAGCAGTACAATCCCCTGTATATCACAACCCAGCGTTGCACAGGGGATGCAGAGTTGTGCTTATACAGCATCAACTTCAGGAGTATGCAGGTACGTGGCACCGGGACATAACGGTTGTTTGTTTCGATAGAACTAACGTTGAAATTTCGAGGCTGCCAAAGGCCTTTCAATAATAGTTCATCAGAAATCAATCATCCACAATTCCGACTTTTTAACTCACAAACAAACGAAATGTGATCTTTTCTTTTCATCGTAAAGTGAATATTAAAAAGTACAAAACTAAAAAAATGAACAATTACAAACAGTATGACCTTGCCCTTTATCAGCTATACCACGAACTACAAAAAGTGTGTATCTGACGTCATTTCCGGCTGTACCTCCTCTGCCAAAGACGTCATCAACGATTTAGTTGATACCCTACTGAAGCCACTGAAGGAGACTTTCCCCTGTGACGTCGACATCTCCACTGTCCTACCAACGTTTCTTACCTCAACAACAACTAAACCAACATTCAACACAACAACACGTGTTACCCCAACACCGCAAATAGTAACCGGGGGCGCCACTGGTACAGGTAAGCATCCTCTGCTCATGTGGGGACCGATTGAATCTGGAGTCATTCACGAGCTATGAATGAGTGAGTGAGTGAATTTTGTTTGACGTCGCTCCGACAAGATTTCAGTCATATGATGGCATGTGAGTGTGATGGGGAGGGATGTGGGTGTTAGCCGTTAACCACTTCGGTGAAAACCACGAGTACAGGAATGGTGCTGACAAACTTAGAATCATATGGCGAATCTGGATTCGAACCAATGATCATACGAATTTGACATGTTTAAGGGACGCAACTTTAGAAGACTGGGGCACCGTTACTCCACTTCATTAATGACTTTTTCTTCGATTTGTTAAGGACTCAAACCCAAAGACTAAAAGTGGTTTCAATTCCACTGTGAATTATGAAGTGTTATTATGATTATTATTATTGTTTTAAAGAAAATGGCAGAATCGGTTCCAGAGCCAATCAAACTAAGGGTCGACATGTCTTCTGGCTGTGTGTCATCACACTCGTCGGCGAGAACAGCCAGCTACCAAGCGCTTGTTTGTCTGTTCAAGATACCGTTGATGATTTGTGGTGAAAGGTTATTTCGAAGGAATATTCCTCAGTAGAAGTTTGCATTCTAACTAGGCTATGTATTCTTCCAGGACAATGTGGTCGTGAGTGCAAGGATCTGCTGAATGTGCCAATTTCACGAATGCCAACTGCATTGATGGCCGGCAACTTCTCCCTCACCATCTACACAGACGCGTGCCCGTGAGTACAAATGAAGGAAGTCACTGACAACCAAAAAATTCTTAAAATCGGATCCTTTATTTGTATTCGTATTCTCTGATTTTAACGATTTTTCCATACCGAAAGAAGTATCGAATTGGAGTAAAAGATCGGATTTTAAAGAGATTCTCTGCAGGAAGAGGTGTAAAATTCGTGTGAAAGGTCTGAATTAAAAGGGATTATCTTCGGAAAGAGGTGTCATCGAATGGCGGTAAAAGATATGATTTTAAAAAAGGCTATCAATGGAAAGAGGTGTTGAATTGGAGTAAAAGAATTATTTCCATGTAAGACAATGATACTTTAAATCTGGAGTACTACATGTCCAGATTAACAAACGTTAATCCTTCAGAAGGCAGGGGTTCGGAATTAACGGGGTTTCATTGTATATTGTGGGTAGAACAAAGGCCGTGATATCGGGTCATCAAGTTGTTGATCGTTGCTCATAATATCAATTACTGGATTTTCTAGTCCAGGCTTATTAACAGGTCACCGTCATATAGCTGCAATATTGCTGTGTGCGGCATCAATCCCCCCCCCCCCCCCCCCCCCCTCTATCTCTCTCTCACACACACACACACACACACACACACACACACACAAACACTCCTAAAATGCAACATCACCTGCAACCCTTTAAGAAAATGAGTTCATCGGGATGTTTCAATTTTTTCAGCTTGTTTGAAAGTTTTCGCCAGTGCATGGCCGCTCTATCTGACCCATGTGAAATTCCTGCTGTAGAAAATAGTGTCTTCTCTTCCTTCGAGTACGCCTGTGGGAAAGGTTACAGTGGTAAGTATATGCCGTATTGGTGTTGGGTCATCTTTATTCCGTTGACCGAGGTCAAACTTACAATGTCGGGCGCTTTGAGCCTCTGCTTCGGTGGTGTCTTGCCCTCTTTAAGTAGTCTATTATGATAATTATTATTCATTGTTACTATTATCATCCTGAGCAGGGACAGAAATGTTTTTATTGTCAAATGATCCACGAGACACTCATTATTTGAAATTTATACTTAAGTGTGCCAAACACAAGAATATTTTTTATCTTCGAACTCGGTCAACCCAGCTGTAGTTTACTTCCGAACTTTCAACTGAGAGTGATTACCCGAATCACCAGGTATATTTTGGAATCATGCTACGCTTTGAGCCTGTCCGAATATTCATTTTCGTGTATGTGTCCAGTTAATTGTGTGGAAGTAAATTTACCACTAAAATAAAATTAAACATCGTTAAAGGTATTTTTATTAAAAATATATGTTTTTATGTGTGACCTTCAGGCACTTTGGACTTATTTTAACTGTGCCATTTTTATTTTAACGAGGTCATCTGCACGCTCATCGGAGACAGTTATGACCGTGATTGGTTTGGTGTTTTCAGCTATTATTGAATACGACGACTGCTGGGAGAGAACCGACCTCCAGGCCACGTGGACTTCCTGTATCAACGAGTTCAGTGCCTCGCTGGCCAATGGATCACAAGATGGCTTATGCAGGTAAGCACGCAGTATGATGCCGCTAGGGTCAGGTTTCTGGAAGTCGTCGCTGCAAGAATCACTGGCACTGCAATTTTTAAACCGGCATGTTTCGTGTCATGCAAATAGTAACTTTATGTCTATTGAAACCTAAAAAACTCGTATTCCATCATCTTGATGTGTCGTTTAAGACGATGGACCTGGCGGAATTTCCACCGCTACGCTCGACACACGTGTACTCCGTTACGCACAACCACACTTATATTCGCTGTTGTCCAGGTTACATCTTCCCGAGGCAAGAGTGTTAACTGACTTCAAAAGTCCAGTTTCCACCCTTGCCGAACGAGGCTGGAATTCCTGGGCTCGACCGGAGCTCCACCAGTGGCTATTACGAGTTATGTCCCTTCTATGCCTCTCCTACGAACCAATCAGATTGCACCTCACGTATCACTTGCATTTGCATCAAACAAAACGGCGGTGCCCAGTCAAGACGATCTGATCGATAATCAAGATCTATATTGTGATAAAACGAGTCTCACATCGCGAAATGCATCAAATCACGTGAGCACCTTCATTAAAAGCATGAAAAGATTTGGAAAATATCTGTTGACAACGAGTTAGCGGTGCACATGCTTTGCAAATCATGCAATCGACCGAAAAGTGCTTGACAGTTTACGAACCGGATTTCGATTTCGGTGCGCGATTTTGATTGGACTATGCATAGACTCGTTAGTCCAGCCAAAATGTTACTCCATAATACCAGCCTAGTTCGGCAAGGGTGGAAACTGGACTTTTATAGTCAGTTAACTCACTTGCCTCGGGAAGATGTCCAGGTTACCGTAGACTAAAAATGTTTGCTGTAGAATAAAGATGTTTATTGTAGAAATAGATCCGAAAAGAGGACATGTCGTAATATGACAAAATAAACAAATTGATAACCTTCGTATCATATATGGATGGAAATTAAATTGATTAAAAGCTGAAAGGCAAATAAATCGAGCCCGTCAAATAAGAATAAGGACGTAATGGTGTTTATTGGATATAGCCAGCTTCTCTGCAACAAATACGCTGCCAAATGACACACTTAGGATGCTTTTTCTGGGTCATGTTACATTATTACAAATGTAATATAAATATTCTTTTCTTTAAATTAGATATTTGGACCGCGTTTCCCTCTGCGTAACGGAAAAGGTTGCAGCCTGTGGACAAGTCCCAGTTGCCATCGTTACGGATTACTTCAACGCATCCACGTACGTTGTCAGGAGACTGTTCAATTGTTCTCTGGCACAGCCGACCACCATGGAAACGACAACCATCCCCGCTGTCCCTACTGCACACTCCAGCTCCCCCACATCCACTACACCAACCTCCACATCCACTACACCAGCTTCCACAACCAATACACCAAACTCCACGACTACCTCACCCGCCTCCACGTCTGTCGCAGCGTCTGTGTCTTCACACCAGAACCAGACAGGTGAGTTCGTAGTGTCTGAAATCTATTGAAAGCAAATATATACACATCAACTTTCAATAGGGATACAATAATTATTATAATGAGCATAATATTAAAATATGATCAATGACCCACGTCATCTGGGCACGGTGACACACAATCAGCTTGTAAGCCTGACCACCCGATCCACCTGATCAGTAACCTCCAAAAAACAGCAGTAGAACGTTGGGCAACCAGGGGTATTCGCGAGTTAACACAAGGTATGGTTAAATATAACTGTTAGTTGTGGGAGAGTAGCTGAAGCATCTCAACAGAAAAGCATAATTTGATGCTCACACTATTGTTCACTGGTTTGGCTTTCTGTGACCCATGTAACGACACAGTAACTCTTCGTGATCGGAGGTTCTTGAATGCGTCCCTTCAGTGCTGTTTTTTCCGTTTCTTGAGATAGGCTACGAGTGAGTGAGTAGGTTTTACGCCACTGTAGTCAGTCTTCCTGCTATAGTATGGAGGGGGACACCAATAATAGAATTTACACGGTGCACCCACGTGGAGAATAGAACACTTTAACCACTCGGCTACACCCAGCAGAGAGCGATTTAGATATAGAAACTCCTGATGCATTAATGTTTTTATCTGACACAAGTTATGGACATTTGTGTCTTCTTTCAGTGACCACGCCCAAGCTTCCCATCACCTGCTTCGACTGCAACAGTGGCTACAGCAGCAGCAGAAACACGCAATGCACCATCGACGGTCACATCGCCACCAACCTCGTCGGCAAGACTACCTGCATGGACCGGTGCTTTGCTAAGACCAACAAATGGAATAAGGGAGGTAAGCATCATATTCATGTCATCCTGTTCAAGGTTCGTTTGTTGTTTAACGCCGCACTCAAGGATATTCAAGCTATATGGCGGCGGTCTGTAAATAATTAAATCTGGACCAGACAATCTAGTGACTGACACCGTGAGCATCGATCCACGCAATTGGGATACGATGACATGCATCAATCAAGTCAGCGAGTCTGACCCCCGATCCCATCAGTCGCCTTTTACGACAAGCACAGTCGCCTTTTACAGCAAGAATGGGTTGCTGAAGACCTATTCTACCCTGGATCTTCACGGGTCTCCTGTTCCAGGCCAGACACTGCTACAGCGATAACCACTAACTGTTTCCGTTACGGCTGCCAATATTACTTCTTCTTCATCTTCTGTATCCACCAAGTATATTCCAGTCATACAGCCATTACAGGAAGTACTTCCAGTGTGCTCATCATATCAATCACTGGATTATCTGGTTCTTACGCGTTTATGTACAGGCCGCTTTCGCTAAGTTGGAACAGCCAGCGTTACACAACAAAGAAACAAACAAACAAACACAGATGGACAGAGGTCAAAGGTGCATCAGTTCACTGTGCAGGGTGACGTTCATGACATCTGCGTCATGTGGGCCTTAACATTAACCCGACCCCGTGAACATCTGGGGTAGCATCGGTCTTCAGCAACCCATGGTTGTCGTAAAAGGAGACTATGCTTGTCGTAAGAGGCGATTAATGGGATCGGGTGGTCAGGCTCGCTTACTTGGGTGATGAATCTCATCGTATCCCAATGGCGTAGATTGATACCCATGATGTCAATCACTGGATTACCTGTCCCAGACTCGATTATTTACACATCGCCGTCATATAGCTGGAACATTGCTGGCGCTTACCAACAAACAAATTAAAGAAACAAACAAACAAACAAACAAACAAACACACACTAAGCAAACACGCTGTGATGCAACTGAAATCAACTCTCACCACATAAGGACTGATATTAATGCCTCTGTTTCCATTGCAGTGATTTTCCGCGGCTGCGCAGCAGGATTCTGGATGCCGGAAGCCCGTCCCTTGCCTCGTTCTGGATGTCACATGATCCGGGAAGAAATGTGGTGCTTCTGCGACGGTGATTTCTGCAATGACATGCCCATGGCAAGATTCGTTTAAAACACGGGTTTACCTGCGTCCGATCTCAGACACCACAGTTAATGTAACACAAGTACCACAACGGTGTTATGTATCAGTATTGTGCATACCAGCGTGACCTCTTTGTATAATATTATTAATACATGTTGCCATAGTTTTATGTACAATTTGTGACTGTTAATGCTGTTTATTACAGTCAAACAGTGAGTTATAACCGTCATGAAATGTCTAATTTTACAAAGTGAAACTTAGTGAAACTTAGTGAAACTGGCTCTGTAAAATGTGGTCCGATCTTGAGTAATATGTACAGACTGAAGCACACAGGTGTTTAGAGTATTGTCGAATATATGTGTTTTTAACGTTCGATGGAAATCCCAATGCAATACATGCATTTACAAATATTTTTTTTATTTGTATTTCCGATATCATTTTGTGAGATTTATTTTTATTGAGATTTTACAATAAAATATATTTTATAAATATGTGTTTGTTGTATGGATTATATAAAGTAATAAAGAAATCCTCATTAACCGGATTGGGATTCCCAGTCATGAGAACCGGCGAAAGTATAGATTCTAGGACTCAACTCAAAAAGTACTAGAATTTGTGCTTACAAAGAGAATGTAATCCCAAGTGTAACATTTGCTACATTTGACATAAGGACATAGTGTATTCGTGGCATCGTGAATTCATTCCAACAAAGACTCTAAAGCAAACACAGAGTTTTAGATGACTAATCCTTGCCAATCTTGAACAACACATTCCCTTTACCATTGTCTAAATATACTAGGAACAATATTTAAGGGAACCCCAGATTTATTCAGAAATCATAGGTGAAGAAATAACGTTGTGTAATTCAATCTTATTACTAGTAAATTCAATATCTGGCCTATGCCCCGTTAGCGTCGATGAAGGCAAGAAGGCATATCCAGGGAACAGTTACTTAACTTTGGGTTTCTTACAGACTTACATTTCTGGAAGCGAAGTACTCAAGAACATATATTTAGTATATTTTCCGTTATCAATAATAGAAAGTTGTCTAGAGACAATCCACATATGTTTGTTTCATTGACGCGATGAAGGCGTTTGACAAAGTGAATCGTTCGTGTTTATGGTATAAACTTCGTCGGCTTGGTGTCAGTGGTAGATTTCTTCATGCTGTACAAGCAATGTATGATAACACCTGGTCACGTGTAAGGATAAATACTTGCTTAACAGATCCGTTTCCAGTAACTTGTGGAGTTAGACAAGGATGTGTGTTATCTCCGACATTGTTTTCGGTATTTATTAACGATCTCGCAGAGGAAATTAATAAACTTAAATGTCGTATTCAGGTAGACGATAATATGTTAAGTATTTTACTGTACGCGGACGAGGGAGCTTTGATTGCTCCCGACGAAATATCCTGGTCAGCACAATGGCGTTTAAAAGTAAATGTGAAAAAAACTTAGGTTGTTCATTTCAGGCCCCCATCTGTTAATAGATAGGAATTTTTCTTTACTATTGGCTCTTCTCACATTGACATTATTACTGCCTTTACATATTTAGGATGTTGGCTTCATGAGCATTTGGATATAACTTATTATGTTAAGGAATTGGCAAAATCAGCAAATAGAGCTCTTGGTGTTCTTATCTGTAAATTTAAATTGGCGGGTGGTATGTGATGTTCAGTTTTTAACAAACTGTATGATAATCTTGTTCAGCCTATACTTTCGTACGGTTCGGCTATCTGGGTCTTCAAGCAATTCAGCTGTATTAATTCTGTTCAAAACAGAGCTGCTCGTTTCTTCCTTGCGGTTAATAACAAAACTCCAAATCTATCAGTCCGTAGCGAATTGGGATGGACAAGCCCATTTACAAAACAGCATATTGAAATATTTTGTTTTTGGCGGCGAATTCAAGCGGTCGATCCCAATAGACTTCTTTGTTGGATTAGTAAATGGTCTACAAAATGGTCTATTAGCGTTAGATGAGCATAATTAGTATTCAGAATTGTGGAATGATAGAGGTTTACAAATTGGAAATAAGCTTCGTACTTAACGATTGTTCAAACACTCGCTGTCTGCTGAACCCTTTACAAGATAGGACTTGTAAATTATGAAATAATAAAGCTGTAGAAGATGAGATACATTTTCTCATTAACTGTCCATTTTATTCTGACTTAAGATATGATTTATGGTCGAGAATTATTATATTTATTTCATTCCTGTGGATCAGACAGTGTCCTTAATGAACTGTAACACGTATATAAAACCTCTTGCCGCACTTATTTCAAAAATGTTTGCACGTAGGCAACATTTCCTTACTTAAAATTATAATTCAATTTTATCGGGTTTTGCAATCCTATAAGTTATAATTCTTTTATATAAATAATGTTTTTCATTGTCCATTGTGTCTCATCGGCCAGATGTTGTATGTATTTTATGCACGTGTTTTATGTCTAATGTGCACACATACAACATGTGACACATAAATAATAGTGTGTGTGTGTGTGTGTGTGTGTGTGTGTGTGTGTGTGTGTGTGTGTGAAGGACGACACCGTTATACACACACATTGTTTTGACAGCGCCAAAATGTGAGATAATTCTTTCAAAGTGACTTCTTGGATGGAATATACCAATATACCGCAAAGAAAACCACCTCTTGCAGGGTATTAAGTTCAAGTACATGTAGATTACACTGACCACTCTGTTGGTTTAGTTTCAGCTATTGATTCTCCCAAATGTAGATGGTTTGTACCCTGCCTCATGAAACTGTTCCCTACAGAAAAATAAATCTTGACTCTTCTCTTATCCAACCTGGAGTATCAGATAGTCAGTTTTATTCAGTGTTTGGCCTCCAGTCCAAAATACGTACTGAAGCATAACCATCCATTATATCGACCCGTGAAGATCCGGGAAGAGAACACGTCTTCAGCAACCAAATGCTTGCTGTAAGAGGCGACTACCGGGATCGGGTGGTCAGCCTCGCTGACTTGGTTGATGCATGTCATTGTATCCCAGTTGCGTGGATCGATGGTCATGATACCAATCACGACTCGATTATTTACAGACCGCCGTCATATAGCTTGAATATTGCTGAGTGCAACAAACATACAAACAAACAAACAATCCTGCAGCAGTGTATCAGATATACAACTGTGTGTTTTTCTTCTTGTATATAGGAATACACAACCATTTGGCTATACAAAAGTCAATCCAAAATCTACAAAAAAAATATAGTCATTCTCAAATGAAAGGAAACTTGAGGAAGCCATCTCACGCCTCAGAATCGGTCAAAACAGCACTATATTACAAGGTATGTCCATCTTGAAATCTACCTGGATCCATTGCTCAGTTGTTGCTGGAATGTCAAGACCATGCCCCAGCCTGGGCTCGGTTAAAACTAGAACTGCAGTTAGATCCGCTATCCGTCGTATATCTCCTAGTCTGTCATACAGACCCTGAAAAAAGTATATCCAATACAGCCCATCTGTATATACAATGTTTAGAAGTTTTTTGGCCTATTTTTATTATATTTCATAAATACAGAATACTAAACGAGCTTCCGTGTAATACCAATTTTATGAAACGAGTGAATAGTTGCGGTATCTGACGAGCGAAAGCGAGTCAGATACCACAACTATTCACTCGTTTCATAAAATTGGTTTTACACGAGAGCGAGTTTAGTATTTTATTTATTACTTGCCATTTATAACGTTTTTAGAATTATCCTCTCGAGTGTGAATAGGCTGACACCCACACGATCCACGGCATAATCCGATTGAGTTGAGTAATACTTCAAACACGTCAAAAGTTTAAACGTATGAATTTAATACCATACAACGGTCCACCTTTAGAATTTTCAGGCGTCCGTTCCACAAAATTATCGTAGCGTTAAGGTTATCGCAACTCACATACTTTAACTTAGACCAACGACTGTCGTTGCGCTACAGTAGGATCGCCTTGTGGAACGGGGCCTTGCACCTCAAAGTTTACAATCACGTCACAATACCCGATGACGTAATTTGTGGAATTTTGTTGCAAGTTCCTTCGGCGAAACAATGCCATGTGACGTCAGCCTAGCAACAAGGTTGCTGGGGTCATCGAGTGTGCATAAGCTCCTCTCAGTGATCCATTATCTCCACACACAATGTCTTTGAATAAGCCAAGGTATGTTGAGAGCTTTCAATATTTGTTCGTGAAACGTGTTCCGAGAGTACATAAGCACGCGTTTTGGTATTACACAATGTGTAATACAGCTGTATGTTTATTAAACGGGTGATCTTTTCATCGCGCATACTTTGTAATAGGGCTAGGGAAACCGCTCTCCACGAGACTATGTGACAACTTTCCATTGGTCAACTTTCCCTATATGTCGAGCAATATTCCTGCAGCCCCACCATTTGGTGTTGATGCATTTCACAACTTTTGAGGTTTCCGTACAATCGAGCATGCTTTCTAAGATTTCAAAGAGCGTCATACGATTCTTGCTCAGAAGTTGTATGATCAAGGTTACAACATTCAAGGCCGCAGTAAAGCTGATATGGTAGACATGTGGAGGACATTTCCAAAGTTGACGCATCAGTGACAAAAAGTATGTCCGATGCAATTCCCTCTTTTGACTTGTACCATATGTTGACGTGTTTTTTCAGGTGAACAATTGACTTGCCTTTGCATGTGTTTGTGACGGCTGCCACCGGTGGGAAAGGAAACGCTCACCTTCCGAGAACACCTGGTAGCATCGGTATTTCATAGTGATTCATAAACACATGCTCATGAGATAGTAGGGATCATACAATCGACTCTGCTTTTGGTAGAGATTTCTTAGAAATATGGAAAGGGTTCTGTCGCTATTATTTATTAGTCAGCCACAGAGTGATGTGTGCCTGACTGTCGTCCGTATTTATACCTATTTTAGCACCTCCAGATAATCGTATTCTCTTATCAAAATGACGAGAAAATTGTTGACAGAATTATATTATTTGATTTGACCGAGGTATTGATGATATTCTGTGAAGAGGAATATCTGACCAGTTACTTGTACGGCACGAATCTATATGTGGAACGTGAGATTTCGTGAGTTTTGATGACGGACATAGCCATTAATACAGATAAAGATATTAACAATTTAAATTTATTTGCGTAAGTCTCTATCTGACCGGCAAAACAAGAAATACTGACCCTGAATAATGTCCGAAGCACGCTATCAAATTGACCCTTGGCAGTTTTAAGTTTGGAACCGTCAGTTTGAAATATTCCCTTATGTCACAAGTTATATAATTTCTCACTACACCATACATGTATATCTAACATAACGCATGTGTCATAAGAAAATTAATTAATTTGTGAAACTTTGACCAATTTTCCTTGGTTGAGATCATGGAGGCCTGTCGATGATTAGCTTGGTGAAACTAACCGGTGTCTTTTTTATCTCAAATGAAAATTAGTAATGTTTGTCAATGAATCTGCGATTTCGTAAATATATATAAAAAAATATTCGGCGCTGTCATTTTGAGGATATAATATAGCGAACTTAAAATATTTTTAATAAAAAATCAGACATGTGAAAAAATCAACTGAAAGGAAAGAGTTTTTATTTGCCCACTGTGTACATATACGGATGGGTTCTGTTTATAATTTTCTAAATATATTAAATATATTTGTAAAAATATGGTTTCAATATTGACAAAAAATACTCATTGACTAGAGATGAGGTGTAATGAGATTTAACGTCGCATTCAAGATTGATGCACATATATAGCGTTGAGGCACGCGTGCGTGCGTGCGTGCGTGCGTGTGTGTGTGTTCGTGTGAGGGAGGCAGGGTACCAACAAGTGCAATCCTCTAACGTCTTTTGGTATCACGCGGCCGGTGATTGAACCCCCAAAATTCCGCTTTCCGCGCAGACGCTCTACCAGTAGACCGCGGAGGCGGCACCCATTGACTAGAATGTTATATAGAACGTATACATCCAATTCATGTCGAAGTGAGTTTGGTTTAACGCCAATTGGAACAGTATTCCAGTTTTATCACGGCGTGTCAGCTTCATGTTGGAGGAAAGCGCGAGGTGATGCATGTCTTGGACCTTCATTGCTTCGGTGAGATCCACGAGCACGGGTATGGTGCTGACAAACCTAGAAATGTATATAGGACGAAGAGGGAATTCGAACCCACGATCATAGGTTTCAGGGACGCCTAAAGGATGCAGCACTGCACTGTGACGACAAGTCCACCCACGTCCCCTCCAAAGCATGTGATACCGGATAATAACAGCATGATAACCGGTTATTACGTGTGATTTTCCTTTTGCAATAGAGTAAGTAGTATATTACATGAATAAATAAATGAACGAACGAACGAATGAACATACATAATAGTCATGTGACTTAAAATTTTAACTCACTCACTCACTCATTCACTTACATACATACATACATACATACATACTCTTTAAGACATTGACAAATGAAAATTGAATATAATTATGTTTTTAGATTTTAGTGTCAATATGACAAGTCGACACTTAGGCGAGTTGAAGTTGTTTACTGATTTTAGTTAGTTTGTTTGTTGTGTAACGCCGCACACAGCACTATTCCAGCTATATGGCGACGGTCTGTATATAATAGAGTCTGGACCAGACAATCCAGTGATTGACACCATGAGCATCATCCAAGTCAGCGAGCCTGATCACCCGATCCCGTTAGTCGCCTCTTACTACAAGTATGGGTTGCTGGAGACCACTTCTGACACGGAGATTTACGGGTTCTGTACCATATATACCCACCTAAACGTAATGAAGTAACAACGATTTACACACCTATTGTAAAGCAATCGTAAAGACATATTCTAAATATAGTTATCCCGGATGGCAAGTTTACGAACAAACGCATGGCCAGTCAAACAAAACAAACAGCGCAGAACGGTACACTTGAGTGGGCAGGCTCTTCACTCAACAAGGAAGTGACGGTTCGCGGTAATTGTCGCTACTTTCAGTGTTATAGCGGGGAGTGAGGAAGCGGACTGTTGACAACAGTTTACAACATGGAACACACGTTCAGGTAATACTGTTTCGTCACACATTTCACACGAATTTGTCAGCTATTTTACTTGTACGTGTGGTTGATCTCTTGTTCGCTGTTGGCTCTGCGGGTAATATATCCAGTTAGGTATATTTACCTTGTACGTCGAAGGGGCTTGGGTTGGGTGTGTTGAACTGAATCACAAATATCTATACGCGGTGTTCGGCGGTCAGAATGGACGCGTTAGCTGTGAGGTAGGGGCTATAGTTTGGAATTGCGAGTCTGGGGGAGAGGAGGGTGAGTGTGTGCACGTATACGGATAAACGAGGGTTGACGCAGATATAGTAAGATGGATTTAGGGGTATAGTGAGGAATGGCCGGTGTGTGTGTATGCGTGTATATATATGTGCGTGTATGTGTGTGTATATATGTGTATATATATGTGTGCGTATGTGAGTATGTGTGTGTGTTTCGGGGGGGGGGGGGGGGGGACTATGCGAGATGTGTTTATGGATTCAAGGAAGGACGTGCGTATATTGGGTTGTGTGAGTAGGAGTGTTTGTATTAATGTTTTTTAAATATATTTTAATTGTTTCCTTATTATCTATACATGTTTTATGCCAAGTAAAGACTCTTATGGCTCATGGGTCATATTGACCGGACACTTTACATATCCACCCGAAATATTTAGTCTTGTTGATGCTTTACAATGCGTGACACTTGAATAAAAATCATCTTCTATAAATCTAAAGTGCATGATGGGGGCATGTGTACGGAGTAGCGCGGCCCTGGCTAAGGATAAGTATTTGTGTCTATACGTGGCCGAGCTGAATTTGTAATACCGGTTGTTATCGGTCTCGTGACGGGGATGTTGTTCGGATGATGTAACTGACTAAGACGTGATGAAGAAGTTACAGCTGTAGCAACTGTAGCAGCAGGACATGCCTTGTAGTGGGGTAATCTTAGAACAATGAAGTAGTAGTGGTCGTGATAGTAGCAGGAGTTGCAGTGGCGATTGTAGCAGCGGTAGTAGACGTGGTGATAATAGACCGTGGCAGTAGAGGTAGTTGTGGTCGTAGTAATAGTAGCAACAATGGTAGTGAAGATTTCATTTATATAGCGGCGCGCATGGCTGTTTGTACTTGTCCCAACCTAATGCTGTTTGTAAAGTGCTAAATCACTGAGATACCATACCGCAGTTTAACATGGATATCCCACTCAGACACAGTTTATTGACCCAGACGCCGACCTGTCCTTGTTTCACATCATTGTGCCGAGTGCCAGACAAGGTTACAACAAGCACCACCTTTCAACAAATTTTGGTGTGACGCGGCCCGGGGATCGAACGTCGTAAAGATTTAACTCACTCACCATAATGCTGTACATATCAGATAATGTCAATCCACTTTGCAAATCAAATGTTGCATATCGCCCTCATAAGGAATGCATCAGCTATATCAAGATAGTCTGTAAATGACTCAGTCTGTCTGAACAAGGCAAACCAGTGAACGAAAGCATGAGTGTCGATCCATGCACTCGGGTCACCGTGACATGCACGTTATACAGTCAAGTTACCGCGACAGACCACAGACGTATTTTTCCAAATTGCGTTCAGTAAAACAAGGAAAGCGCTTGTACTACTACTACTACTACTACTACTACTTCTACTACTACTACTACCACCACTACTGCTACTAGTAATGATGATGATGATGATGATCATCATCATCATCAATTTGAGGGGCGGTCGGGTAGCCTAGTGGTTAAAGCGTTCGCTCGTCTCGCCGAAGACCCGGGTTCGAATCCCGACATGGGTACAATGTGTGAAGCCCATTTCTGGTGTCCCCCGCCGTGATATTGCTGGAATATTGCTAAAAGCGGCGTAAAACCATACTCACTCACTCATCAAATTGAAACGCGACAGAGATCGAGTTTTCTCATGTTTTTTCATGTTGAAGCTGCTGTCATTCCAAATGAGGAAAATCTGAAAGATTTGAGTTTCTACATAAAGACAACTGCCTTTATCTGACTTGTAAGGCCATTATCTCCCAAACTGCATCCCCAGTGTCACGAGAGAACGATGATAGCTTCATTCCGCTCTTAAACGTCCGCACTATACACACAGAAAAGGAAGGTGTTTTGTTGTATGTTAACTTCAAAACGATCCCCTTAAACACCTCGCCCAAATAATGACGTTTATACACGGTATCTTACAGCAGATCTATCCATGAATGCATGTATTTACGTAAAGGCTCACGCATGATCAAATATCCACCTGTCGGTACCCCGTGTGTGTTTGATGTTGAGATTAAGTACCCGGAGCCTGTCATCAAAGTGCAAAACTGTGTTGGTCATAAACGGCTTTCCGACCCAAACGATTGTCAATAAAACGTAAAGAAGCATATTTGTCGTATAGCGTCGTCTGGTCGACATATATTGTTCACGTGGAGAATACTTGCCAAAGTTTCGCTTAGAATTACTGTAAGTACCTTGTTTTAAGTCTGAATTGAGAATGCCCATATGAACATCCGTTCATTCGTAAATCCGATATTTTGTCGTTCCTTACAATTTCATTAAGAAAACGATTAATCAGACCATATGTTTACATGTGCAGGCTGCGAAAACGAACGATTCGATTTGAACATTTTTTGTAAGTACAGGTACAATGTGGTTTTTTAATTTTAGTGTTTTGTTTTACCTGTTTTGTGGGTCACCTGTCCTAACACGAACTCTCATTTGTCATTGATAAGGTAGAATGTGTTCGAGCTGGCTGTAGTTACCGTATAGTCTCAGTTTCCGAGCGTTTATATTCAGCAATGTGTCACGACTGCAGGCTACTGGCCAACCCGTTAGAACTATGAACTATTTAAACTTCAGATCGAAAACGAAACCCGGTAGCGGTTCCATTTGCCTCTGACCTAAACTATATTGAGGTAAGTGATTAAGTCTGATATAAGTACATCAGACACTGTTGTGTCGAAGTTGATGGAACCACCGTCAATAATTCGAGTTATCCGTGGTTCGACACTACCGAAAATGATAAATAAAGAAGGAATACGCAGGGACCAAATTAAACTTTTACTTCGAGACAACCGTAAGTTCGACACAACGGTGTTCGATTGTATATAGTTTTAGAGATGAGGTAAATGGGGTTCGCTCGCTGCGCCATGTCCGATTACGAACATGCATGAGTACAATGCGTGAAGCATATTTCTAGTGTCCCCGGCCGCCATATTGCTTGAACATTGCTGAACGCTCCCTCATTCTCTAAGGTCTTAAGTAGAACAGCTAGCTAAACGAGGAACGAATTTGGGTATACGGTAACACCTACATGCGTTACAGGGTATAGCAACATAGCTATGAAACAAGCTCAGGGTGAAATGTCGGCAAAATGACTGAACGATTCGACCAGCCACTTGATTTCAATGATTAGAGAAGTCCAATCAAATATCAGGAGCGAATTGTTTATGAAAACCGGCATTTGTATTCTCACAATGCACGTGTCTTCACGCAAATGAATGCGTAGATGCACACACAGACACACACACACACCACACACACACACCACACACACACACACACACACACATTGAAGGCCTCGTAGGATATCATTGGTCAATAAAAACTGTTTTGTGTGTGTACATCTACGTACTCTGTGCTTCGAGGACACTTAAAAAGTACAGGCCATAGCTCAAAGCTATCCACGATATCATATGTCAACACTCGTGATACACAGTGATAGGGTTTGTTGGGGTTGAATATATGTGGAGTGATTCTGCACGTATCTATACTTATACAAAATCATTGTTGAAATCTTTGCACTATGCTAGTCGCATATGTGTATGGAGAGCGCGTCTCAATGTATATAGCGCTGATTCTCTTCACATTCAATCTGAAGAAAAGTCGAATTCTAATTATTTTATTTCATTTTAAAATCGACTCCAACTTAAATAACGTATAATACTAATTGAAAACAATTTACATAAATAAGATTTCCATATAATTTTCAATATTCCGAGCGGCATTGACGGTCGTCGAAACGGGTCACGTAAAATAATGTAACTTCGGAATAGAAATCTTAAAATGCGGAACGGAATGTAGAATGTCGCAAGGAAAAGAAGTGTCGGGCCGTTTTTTAGGGTCGGTCAGTGATGAGAAACGCGAAACACATTTCATTTGGCCTTAATACATTCACATCCACCAAAAACAGTTATAATTTTATACCTCGCAAAAACATTACACATTACCGCTAATACACAAATTTAAGAATAAAACCCATCCCATATATTATCAATACGGTTAAACACAAACAATCAATTGTAAATATATTAAATTCTGATAATATTTAATATACTACCTCTGTTGACAAGTTTCTTTATCACCAGCTTCGGTGGTACAGCAGTTAACCTATCCATGTGATAATCTCACGTGACTGAGCTAGCTTATATTATCAATCACTTGTTCTTTAGGCCAGTAGGCCTTTCACTGAATAAATATCTTTCTTTATTGCAGCAATTATATCGCATAAGAAAATGCACGTATTTCACGTGCAAAGCTATCTGCAAAGCCTTTGACATGACACCTGTGATGTGAGTCCGTGCTACACGTGCACATGCTTGACATGCTGCCGATACGTTCACACGGACAGCAGTAGTGAGGTCATGCAACCCTTTGAAACACCGCACTCACTCAATGATGTGCCCTATTATCTGGCATTTTTCCTACCTACTTTATCAAACGTGATTTAATTACTTGATTGACGCATCTGACGACTCAAAATGACACATATTATGAATACAATTAAAACTGATATTTTTTCAAACTTTCTAAATGTGTAGATGATCTGTTAACGAATTTCCAATAATAAAATAAACTTCAAAGTAGGAAACAGCGATCACTTGGTAGCACTGCTTTCCCTGGTCACACTGAATCGGAGACCCGGGTTCGATTCCCCATATGCGTACAATATGTGAAACTCGTTACAGGTAGCCTCAATTATCTTATAGCTGGAGACCGCCTCCGTGGTCTAGTGGTAGAGCGTCCGCCCGGAGAGCGGAAAGTCCCCGGCCGCGGAACCCCGGGGGTTCGATCCCCGGCCGCGTCACACCAAAAGATATTAACTATGGTATTTGTTGTTACCCTGTCTGGCGCTCGGCATTAAGGGGCTTAAACAAGGACTGGTCGGCTCGAAGTCAGTATACTGTGTCTGAGTGGGGTATTCATGTTAAACTGCCGCATGGTATCTCGGCATCAGTCCGGACTAGTACAAGCAGCCACACACACACGTGCATGCACGTCACTTTATAAGTGCAATACTCTTGGACGCGACGTTAAACCCAATTTCACCTCACCTTATAGCTGGAATATTGACACAAACGCGGCGTTAAATTCTCTCTAATATGTCATACATGTTTCACGTCACTCGTCAGTCTCCACCCGTATTAATATATAAATGCCGTTACGTCGCACGTTCTTCGAAACCTTGTTTCGCTAAATACCACGCTGCATACGCATGTGACCCGTGAAGTTCCGGGGTAGAATAGGTCTTCAACACCCCGTGCTTGCCGTAAAAGGCGACTATGCTTGTCGTAAAAGGTGACAAACGGGTTCGGGTGGTCAGGCTCGCTTGACTTGGTTTGATACATGTCATCGATCTCAATTGCGTGGATCGATGCTCATGGTGTCAATCACTGGACTGTCTGGTCCAGACTCGATTATTTACAGATCGCCATCATACAGCTGGAATATTGCTGAGCGCGGCGTTAAACAACAAACAAAGCATACGCATGTACTATACGGTTGTGTCAAAAGCAAGTGTGTCAAATGTCTTTGATTAAACCAAGGGGAGGACAAAGGACACCACAGATCTTTAATCATTGCCCATTATCGTACAATATGCCTCGCTCGCTGACAGAAAGAGGTGTCTGTGTCAATTATGTACCTACTTCAAGATAAATGTGTTCTGATTGATAGATAATGTTTTCAAGTCCCCTATGGCGACAACAACACGCATATATCCCAGGGTATTATCGGCCCATTGCCGGGCAAAGTAAATATGTTGTTTCAAACATCAAATGAATATCGTGTCTGGGCCAGACAATCCAGTAAATGATATTATGAGCAATTAACCACGACGTCGGCGTACGATGACACACAAGCGCGCGGCCATGGGGTAATGACATCTATGTTGTACCTATATGGAGGTTCCTCGGGTTCAATGGATATTTTGATGTAATGTATTTAACCTTTGAACTACGATTACCAGCTGAGCTAATTTCTTGTATGTTTCTTTCGTTTTCCTTCGTTTGTTGTTTAACGCCGCACTCAGCAATATTACAGCTATATGACGGCGATCTGTAAATAATCAAATCTGGACAATACAAACCAGATTGACATCATAAACATCTATGCATGCAATTGAGAGTCAGTGAGCCTGACAACCCGATCTCGTTAGTCGCTTTTTACGACAAGAATAGTCGCCTATTTCGGCAAGCATGGGTTGCTGAAGACCTATTCTATCCTGAATCTTCAAAAAACAAATATTAATTTAAAGTTGAACAAACTGAAGTTACACGCAAATGTCACGTGTGAATGTATGTCCACTGTTCATTCACGCTCCTTGTTATTTTCGAAATTGAAGTTTTTTAGTAGCGTTGGTGTTTTGTTTTTTATATACAGAGATCTATTTCATGTTCTCACGAATGTGTTTGTTGTTTAACGCCACACTCAGCAATATGACCGATATGAATTTAAATAATCAAGTCTGAACTAGAAAATCAAGTGATTGATATCATGAGCATCGAACCACGCAATTGGGATACGATGACATGCATACGAAAAATGTCCCTTTTCTTATTGATAAACATCATCATTGAGTTTTGATGACGTGGTTACAATCCGGGTAATAATCGACAGTCAGTGACCGCGAGAGGTATATTTACCAGTGACCTTGGTCAAAAGCGCCTACTACATCTGCGCGTATTTTTCTTTCAGTTCGTGCTGAAAACCAACTGACTGCCAATGCTTTGTCGGATTGTGACCACGTGACCAAACTCAATGATGATGTTTATCGCAAGCAAAATGGATATTTCTTGAAAAGAGCACTTTGCAATTTTCGTCATTACTGTAAATACTATAAAATTTCTTATCGGCGGAATGGCTTGTTTTCACTTTATAAGTGTTAGCACACATGCCCCTATACAGGCGCCTCTTACGACCAGCATGAGTTGCTGAAGAGTGAATGAGTATGGTTTTTCGCCGCTTTTAGCAATATTCAAGCAATATCACGGCGGGGGACACCAGAAATTGGCTTCACACATTGTACGCAGGTTGCTGAAGACCTATTCTAACCCGGATCCTCACGGGCTGTCCCAACGAATGAGTCACGCGGTGTGGTTATTGACAGTATATGCGTTGCATTACATTTGTGACCCGATATCTATACAGTTTGTTTGTTTGTTTGTTTGTTTGTTTGTTGTTTAACGCCACAATATTACAGCTAGATGACGTCGGTCTGTAAATAATCGAGTCTGGCCCAGACAATCCAGCAACTGGGATGTGATGACATGTATCAACCAAGTCAGCGAGCCTGACCATTATTCGCTTCTTACGACAAGGATAGTCGCCATTTACGGCAAGCCAGAGTTGCTGAAGACCTGTTCTACCCCAGATCTTCACGGATCGATATCTACACAGAGACCAGGACTCTGTCATACTTTCCCGTTTAAGATAGAGAGACGAACCGCAGCCGCACACTAAAGTCACAACTATAACACTTTGGAATTGAAGTTTATCATATAGGCACTAATGCTGTTTGTTTGTTTGTTTCTATTGGGAGAGATGGACAAGGAATGCTCTCACATAAGGCTTGTAACAGATCTGTTATTTGCATCGCCTAGACAAGAATTATTTACAGGCGCAAAAAAATTGTAGTATTGTCGACTGTGGCGTGAAACAAAACGCACTCATTGCCACAGATGGGTGTATGGATTTACGCCACTTTTAGCAATAATCCAGAAATATCAATGCGAGGGACATCAGACATGTGACCGCTTCCGTGGTCTAGTGGTAGGGCGTCCGCCCAGAGAGCGGAAGGTCCGATGTTCGATCCCCGGGCCGCCTTAAAGCAAAAGACGTTTAAAGATGGTACTTGTTGTTACCCTGTCTTGCGCTTAGCATTAAGGGGCTAAAACAAGGACTGATCCGCTCGGAATCAGCATACTATTTTCGGAGTGTGCTATTTATGTTAAGCTGCGACATGGTATCTTAGTGGGGTAGCACTGTAAAATCGGCATTCGTCCGGACTAGTACAAGCAAACTCATGCAGGCACGCACACACACACGCGTGCCTATGTGAGGGCAATAATCTTGGACGTGACATTAAACCCTATTTCACTTCACCTCACCAGAAATGATTTAACCATGTTGGAAAGCCGGATAACACTAGGATATCCAACGACGCAGCACCGCTTTTGTTTTGGTGTATATTTAACTTAACCCAAGTAATGAAACTGTTCATTTGTGTTGTTTCAGCGGCCCCTAAAGCTCACAATGTCCAAGAAGGGTGTCGAATATTTCCCCCTTCAGCAGCAAGACACGAGTGACGAGGAGAGTGAGGGGATTCACGCCCGGGGGCCCAGGCTAGAAGCAGAAGCTAACGGCCCCTTGTTACTGGACCCGTTTCTCTCCACCCCTAGAAAGCGCCGGCGCGTCAACCTGTATGCTGTGGTAGCACTTGTCATCGTCAGCATCGGGGCCGTTGTCGCGGTGACGTTTGTGGCCTTCACTTTATTTCACGGCAAAGGTCACACGGAGCAAATATTCAAGGGTACTCCGACAGGAAAACCGATCCCTGGATGGCGTGTTGTTTTAAACGCTACAGGTAGGTCATGTGTACTATAATAGTGAGTTAAATATACGCCGCTTTAAGCAATATTCCTGCAATATAACAGCAGGCGACACCAGAAATGAGTTTCACACATTGTTCTCATGTGAGGAATCGAACCCGGGTCTTCGACGTGATGAGCGAACGCTTTAACCACTTTACCGTCCTACCATCCTGTTTTATAATAGGGGCGGTGGGGTAGCCTAGTAGTTTATGCGTTCGGTCGTCACGCCGAAGACCCGGGTTCGATTCCCCACATGGGTACAATGTGCGAAGCCCATTTCTGGTGTCTCCCGTCGTGATGTTGCTGGGATATTGCTACAAGCGGCGCAAAACCATACTCACTCACTCTCTGTATTATAATAGCGAATGAGTGAGTGATAGGGTTTGGTTAAGCCAGTTTGAATTGCAGTTATATCACGACGTGTCAGCTTGATATGAGAGGAAAGCCCAAGTGATGCATGTCTTAGACCTTCATTACTTTAGTGAAAAGTGAGATACAAAATCTTACCAATTTCCCGAAACCCACGAGCATGGGGATGGTGCTGACAAACCTAGAAACAATCAGGGAGAATCGGGATTTGAACCTACGATCATATAGATTCCTGGCACGCCTAAGGGACATAACTCAGCACTATGTATAAAATCAGTTGGATGACCGACAGACCAACATATTCTGGTTTCATGTTTTTCAGTGTTGTTTGCATGTATATTGCGAAACATTCGTAAGGAAATGTTGTACGCTATTCTTTTTATACAATACTGACAGGAAGTGTCTGAACATTCGTATTATGTAACTTACAACGAATTTGCACTGTGAACGACCTGACGAAGGGTCTGTTTCCGTTTCATCCCGCATTCTCGTCTTCTTTGAACTATAGTCACAGTGTAAATTGAAAAGTTGTCTTTGTGACAACTCAGTTCTCTTTTTCCGAAATTCGTTACATCCGGAGTTAACCATCAAAGTGATTCGGTTGATCGGTTTTAAATGTCAATATGAGATGCAAGTACAGTGAAACCATTGATCATCGAGTTATCTGTTGTTCGAGAAAAGAGTGTACAGATATCATGTAACGTTCAGGATTCTGCCGGGACGATGAAGTGACCTCGTCTTGAACGATATATCGAGTTAATTCAACTCAGGTAACAAGGCTTCCCTGGAATTAGAAACTATAGAAAAAAACTGCATGAAACGAATATATAATTCGATCCGCTTGTCAGAAATTATTCGTTTCAGTTCAAATAAACAGGTTATCGTTAGACATGGTTCCTGGTAATTATTTGAGACAGTCTGTGTTTACTCACAAGTTATTACTGTCTGTGGGTATTGATGGTTTTCTTTCGAGTATTCAATATAACTTTATTCCTCTGGGTCTGATAGATAATTCCACACCAATGTTATGCTATCAAAGGCTGCCTCGGGGGTCTTCTACTCTGTACCTGTTCGCGTGCTTCCCCAAGTGTGTAATATGAGTAGGATAACACGTGGGAGGGTTTTATCACGACGAGGGGTTTTAAATCTAAAAAAAACGAGGGTAAGTGTTTTATCTAACTTATAAACCAAAAAAAGGAACTTTATCACCATATTTATGTTTCAAACATACTTTCCATGAACCTAACGGGCGTAAACTATCTGTTACTGGCGAAGGGGTACTTGAAAAAGACATTTTAAAAACCTTTGTGATTTGTCAGCGCGTCTGTTACATGTTCGATCCGCAGGAATATAGACTGTGTTAAAATGCAAAATACATTTCAAGCGAGAAACATTCATATGTTACAATATAAACGGGCGTTGTTTATAATTAATATAATCCCCGGGATAGTATATAAAATCGCAGGGGGGCGGTCGGGTAGCCTAGTGGTTAAAGCGTTCGCTCGTCACGCCGAAGACCCGGGTTCGATTCCCGACATGGGTACAATGTGTGAAGCCCATTTCTGGTGTTCCCCCGCCGCGATATTGCTGGAATATTGCTAAAAGCGGCGTAAAACCATACTCACTCACTAAAATCGCAGGGATAGTATAACATCCCTGTTTGTGAGATTTATCCCACCTGGAGAACAATGGGAAGACATCATTGGAGGCTAATGACAAATCGCATAAATTCACAACAGCGATATGCATGTATAATGAACCATTAGAGAAATGTAGCGATGCTTTTATGCATTGCACTGGACAATTACGTATAGTGGTATTTTACTTAATGTTCGGGTTTTTTATTAGGCAATGGCGAATTTATTTTGCGTATTTTCGCAAATACGCAGCTTATCTGGAGCTCTGGAACTTACAGTTGTATATATTTATCTAATACTTCCACTGTTAATTTCACATTGGCAAGGTACGGAGTCGTGTGTTCGAACCCCGGATATCGATGGTGACGGTCTGCCGGACGTATTGGTCGGGCTCGCTCACGGCGTGGACTTGTCCAGCGTCAACTCGCTCACTGAGGACAACAGTCTCAAGAAATACTGTGAACAGAAAAGTAGGTTGACTTACTTTTGTAAGGTGAGCTATGGTGCAGCGCTTGTGTGGCGTCTTACCCATCGGTGTGGAGAGATGTTGTGCTATCAAAATGTGCTTACCTAAACAATTAACCTCACAGGAGTTAAGCACGCTCCCAGGAATCAAAGAAGAAGAAGAAGAAGGACGTTTTTTATGAATATAATTAGGAGATAAGCATACTGTGTTTTCAATGTAGAGCTAGGTTACCAGTAGATTTAAAGCTGCTAAAATGAATTTTCGAACCGAACGCGCAGTGAATATGTACGTATCACTGACTTTATGATAAATCTAGATACATTTAGCCATGTGACATTTATTTCTCATTTCGTTTAGATCTATAGAGGATAGGCAATTACACTGTACATAGACTATATTATTTTAAAACAATAATATTGTTATGAAAGTTCACCTTTAATACTTATATCTTTGGTAAAAACCCGACAAGACATCATGGACAAAATGGCGGACTCTGAATTTATGACTGGTCAGTCAAGTGGTTAGACCGACAGGCATGGCGTGGGTTACCTAGCATATTACATTTATACACACGTTATGACTATTATATGAATACTCTTGAAATTGATTTCTTCACTCAAACCAAACAAACTTTAAAGCAAAAACCAAAGAAAAAATACAGAATAGGGTTTTACGCCGATTTAGCACAAATCCAGCAAAACCAAGGGGGTCAATCCCAGAAATGGGTTCCACACACTGTACCCCTCTTGGGAATAGAACCCGTTCTTCGGTGTAACGAGTGAATGCTTTGACCAGTGGGCTGCCCCGTCTCCCGATATGTCCCAAAGAAAAGTATTCCGTCTGTCATCGAGACACCAAATCTGTAGATTAATTACTTAATATTAATAATAATTAGTAACAATCCATACGATGAGCTACACATCAATTTGTACTTTTGTCTTGTAGACTTACCCTACCCGTGTGTGGGGTTTCTTCTTGCCTTGAGAGGTACCGACGGTAAGGAGCTATGGCGTCTCCCTACCAGGTCAGAGGTCATGCTTATGATGTGTGACATCGACGTCAACCTTGACGGCGCCAAAGACTGCATCGTTACCGGCCGACAGTCGACGGTACAGGCGGTGGATCTTAGAAAGGGTGGGCGCTTGTGCACGACCCGCATGTGGCGACAAGTATACTTATTGTTGGACGTGTTCGTTGTTTAACACAGTACTCAGCATTATTCCAGCTATATGGCGGGGACCTGTACATAATCAAGTCTGGACCAGACAAACCAGTGATTGATATTATGAGCAGTGTACCACGCTATCGGGGTACAATGACACGCAATCTCCATGTCAATGAGGCTGTTCACCCCATCCTAGTCGCTCCTTACGACAAAACAGAGGTTGCTGGGGACCAGCTCTAGCCCCGAATCCCCTGGGATTAAAGGGATTTAAATGAAGCGATCGCATGTCATGGTATATTCAAACGAAATGGATTCCAGGATCATGATTTGTGTTTTCTTCGTATGAACACAGATATTCATATTTATTAGATATGTGAAGAATCGGGTTAGAATAGGTACTCAGCATCCCATACTTGCCGTAAAAGGCGACAATGCTTGTCGTAAGAGGCGACTAACCGGTTCGGGTGGTCAGGCCCGCTGACTTGGTTGATGCATGTCATCGTATCCCAATTGCGTAGATCGATGTTCATTATGTCAGTCACTGGATTGTCTGGTCCACACTCGATTATTTACAGATCGCCGTCATACAGCTGGAATATTGTTGAGTTCGGCGTTAAAGAACAAACAAACAAATGTACCATGATTTCCCCTTTAAATTGTTATGACTTTAAACTGACCTATCAAGTTACTCGAGCCTGAGCAAACTGAAAAAGTAAAGAATCATAGACTGTTGTCGGTCTTCATGTTTCCAGATTTAAGCTGGACCGAGAACACGCTCGAGAATTCCAGTTACAAACTAGTGGCCAGTGGTATAGTTTAACGCCGATTTTAGCAATGTTCCAGCAATATCACGGCGGGGAACACCAGCAATGGCTTTCTCACATTGTACTCATGTCAGGAATCGAACACGGATCTTCGGCGTGACGAGCGAACGCTTTAACCACAAGGCTACAACCCCTCCCTTCGGTATGATGGCACAAAATAAAGATGGCAACACATTCTAACCATACCCATTGATACTGGTTTTCTGACTAGTTTGAGGTCTTTGGATTCTTGGAATCAGTTTTTTGTTTGTGTGTTATTGAACTCTCTCACTCTACAACTCTCCAGGCAAGACGCTGTGGTACTCCGACGGCGCTGATCACCCCTCCCACTTCACACAGACGTGGAACGTCTACCAGGCAGTGGCCTTACCGGATGTCGACGGTGATGGAGTGGAGGACATTGTTGTCAGCCACGGCGGAGATCCCAACATTGAACCTGAGGTGAGTGAGTGAGTGAGTGAGTGAGTGAGTGAGTGCAACTTCTGTCATGTGACGTATCTGTCACAGAATTGCCAATTACATTAAACTTGAGCCCACCCAGCTACACAAGTGCTCTCTCCTGACAACCACAGAAGTGAGTCGAGCTTCAAACTCGTAGGGTGACACCTGCTCTGACCATTGAGTCCACTGAGGTTGAAATATGCACGGGAATCACGAGCTAAATGTAACCACGTGAAAGCCTCAATACGCGTCTGCGCATTCGTTTCAGTCATTCTTACACCAGTCACCACCGTGCACATCGGCTCCGCTCATAAAACCATTTTTGATCACAAGAATGGTGGTTGCTGTGATACTGGAACTCGGCGAGTTCCTGAAATAAAACTAGCCTGCACCTTATGCATATTTATCGAGGTCAAAGAGTTTTCTGTCTGTGCTTTTCAGTTATGTCATGCTGTGACACTGGGCAAGGGTTGGTCCTGTAGGTTTAGGTTACGCTGTACACAGGGCAGGGGTGGTCCTGTAGGTTTATGTTACGCTGTAAACAGGGCAGGGGTGGTCCTGTAGATTTAGGTTACGCTGTACAGAGGGCAGGGGTGGTCCTGTAGATTTATGTTACGCTGTACAGAGGGCAGGGGTGGTCCTGTAGATTTATGTCACGCTGTACAGAGGGCAGGGGTGGTCCTGTAGGTTTATGTTACGCTGTACAGAGAGCAGGGGTGGTCCTGTAGGTTTAGGTTACGCTGTACACAGGGCAGGGTTGGTCCTGTAGGTTTAGGTTACGCTGTACAGAGGGCAGGGGTGGTCCTGTAGGTTTAGGTTACGCTGTACAGAGAGCAGGGGTGGTCCTGTGGGTTTATGATGCGCTGTGACACTGGGCAGGGGTGGTCCTGTAGGTTTATGAAACGCTGTGACAGAGGGCAGAGGTGGTCCTGTAGGTTTATGTTACGCTGTACAGAGGGCAGGGGTGGTCCTGTAGGTTTAGGTTACGCTGTACAGAGGGCAGGGGTGGTCCTGTAGGTTTAGGTTACGCTGTACAGAGGGCAGGGGTGGTCCTGTAGGTTTATGTTACGCTGTACAGAGGGCAGGGGTGGTCCTGTAGGTTTAGGTTACGCTGTACAGAGGGCAGGGGTGGTCCTGTAGGTTTAGGTTACGCTGTGAAAGAGGGCAGGGGTGGTCCTGTAGGTTTAGGTTACGCTGTACAGAGGGCAGGGTTGGTCCTGTAGGTTTAGGTTACGCTGTGAAAGAGGGCAGGGGTGGTCCTGTAGGTTTAGGTTACGCTGTACAGAGGGCAGGGGTGGTCCTGTAGGTTTAGGTTACGCTGTACAGAGGGCAGGGGTGGTCCTGTAGGTTTAGGTAACGCTGTGAAAGAGGGCAGGGGTGGTCCTGTAGGTTTAGGTTACGCTGTACAGAGGGCAGGGGTGGTCCTGTAGGTTTAGGTTACGCTGTACAGAGGGCAGGCGTGGTCCTGTAGGTTTAGGTTACGCTGTGAAAGAGGGCAGGGGTGGTCCTGTAGGTTTAGGTTACGCTGTAGAGAGGGCAGGGCTGGTCCTGTAGGTTTAGGTTACGCTGTAAAGAGGGCAGGGGTGGTCCTGTAGGTTTAGGTTACGCTGTACACAGGGCAGGGGTGGTCCTGTAGGTTTAGGTTACGCTGTACAGAGGGCAGAGGTGGTCCTGTAGGTTTATGTTACGCTGTGAAAGGGGGCAGGGGTGGTCCTGTAGGTTTAGGTTACGCTGTACAGAGGGCAGAGGTGGTCCTGTAGGTGTATGTTACGCTGTACAGAGGGCAGGGGTGGTCCTGTAGGTGTATGTTACGCTGTACAGAGGGCAGGGGTGGTCCTGTAGGTTTAGGTTACGATGTACAGAGATGCATGTCTTGGCTTGGTTGGTTGGTTTGTTGTTTAACGCCGCATTCAGCAATATTCCAGCTATATGACGGCGATCTGTAAATAATCGAGTCTGGACCAGACAATCCAGTGATCAATATCATGAGCATCGATCCACGTAATCGGGATCGATGACATGCATAAACCAAGTCAGCGAGCCTGACCACCCGATCCCGTGAGTCGCCTCTTACGACAACCATAGTCGCCTTTTACGGCAAGCATGGGTTGCTGAAGACCTATTCTACCCCGGATCTTCACGGGTCGCATGTCTTGGCAATCAGACACCTCACGGTCTGGGTTCAAATCTCAGATTGAAAACAATTACAACTCTGATGATTCGTAGTTGTCGCCATAATGGTAAAACATACATGACCTCTGCCACTCTGGGCTTTCCTCCAAATGAGCAACATCATGTCTGAAGCTGAGCTCACTCACTCAAAACAATATCTCTTCTCAAATTAAGAGTAGCTAATGGGTAGTTGTCGAATAAGGTAAATAATACATAAATATTTTTTAAAGAAAGTTAATATGTTATCAGACTGGGCGCAACGTTGTCTGTGTAAAGGTATTTTAAGAACGTTCTGGGCACTATTGGTATAGCTGCAGTACATTTGGGTTAGTAAGTAAATTGGGTAATTACGCCTCTTTGAGCAATATTCAAGCAATATCACGGTGGGGGACACCAGAAATGGGCTTTACATATGTAGGGAATCGAATCTTGGAGTTCGGCGTGACGAGCGAACACTTTAACCACTTGGCTACCCCACCGCCCCGACGGAGTTCAGTGTGAGTGATTCTAGTTATCACAACTTAAAAAGTAAGTGAATGAATTAGGTATGACGTAGCTTTGAGCCGCACTTCAGTTACGATGAAATTCTTGAAACCTGTCAGATAAAATGACTTTTAAAAATATATATCGTTAAGGTATCAGCACCAAAACTTATTTTGCTAATATTTTACATACACCCTTTTTCATGATTTTCAGTGATCCATTCATATAATTTTCACCGCCATTTTTCCTTTTACGCTAAATGGAAACTGTTTTGTTGGATAATCGAGACTGCTTATTCTATGATGGTTAATATTTTACAATTTGGCGTATGTTGTCCTCTGAACAGATCCACAACCGTACCGCAGGGCGCCTGATTATTTTGTCAGGGGCAACCGGAACACCCCTTGGTAATTACATGGTGATGCCGGACAGTAAGGAAACATACATGACACCAGTCAAATATACCGCCAGAGACCGATCCCAGTACCTGCTGTTTGGGAGCGGCGGGGAGACGGTGCCAGGTCAGTCAAAACAAACACATTGAAGCTTATTCTGTTTGTTTCATGGACAACGAATTTCTCTTTCAACACATAGGATAGGATTTCTAAATAAATATGAATATGATATAACCTATTTTCACAAATGTCTAGAAAGTGAGTTAATCCACGCAATTGGGATACGATAACGTTCTCCAACCAAGTCAGCGAGCCTGACCACCCGATCCCGTTAGTCACCTCTTACGACAAACATAGTCGCCTTTTACAGCACGCATGGGATGCTGAAGCCCTAATTTGACCCGGATGTTCATGGTATCGGTGGGAAGTAAACTGCATGTAAAGAAAAGTTTCATTTTATTTCACTTTTGGGAAACATGTCTGATCCGTAAGCTGAGAAATGAAAGAAGACATGTCTGAGTTTTAATCATGAAGTCTCCAGCAACCACATTATGCATCCTAATTATCAAGTGTATCATATTAATAAAAACATATTCTCCGTTTGATCATGATAAATACCCTAAACCCATTCCACATTCCGGCGCAGTGGGGACATTACACCACTGCCACGGGCTAATTTGCATGTCACGTGACAGGACTTTTCTCTTGTTTGTAAACAAACGTGCTTCTTTTGAAATCAGAGTGAGTGAGTGAGTATGGTTTTACGCCGCTTTTAGCAATATTCCAGCAATATCACGGCGGGGGACACCAGAAATGGGCTTCACACATTGTACCCATGTCGGGAATCGAACCCGGGTCTTCGGCGTGACGAGCGAACGCTTTAACCACTAGTCTACCCGACCGCCCTTTGAAATCAGAACAGAACGGACTAATGCAAGTATTTTGTGGCGCTTTACATATTGTTTTGAGATTACGCTAAAAATAACCGTCCTATCAAACTACCTCATAACCATATCGCTTGTGTTCAACTCGACTTCCTCGGAGCCACCTCAAATCCAATAAGAAACGCCCTGTAGCAAAGGGACTTCCCTCTCCGTCTTAGTAGTCAGCTAACAGTAAAATTGATATCAGTCTGCTGATTATCTGTACTACATTGTGGCTCGCTCGGAGGTGGCCGGGGGGCACGGGTGGCCCAGTCGTGCAGAGTTGCGTCCCTTGGACACGCCAGAAACCTATGATTGTGGGTTCGAATCCCGTCCCGATTATGTTTCTAGGTTTGTCAGCACCATACCCATGCTCGTGGGTTTCACCGAAGTGGTAAACGTCTGAGACCTGCATCACTTCGGGCTTTCCTCCCACATTAAGCTGACACGCCGCGATATAACTGGAATACTGTTAAAAGCGGCGTTAAACCCAACTCACTCACACTCGGAGGTGGCCGTGAACTGAACTGTAGGTCTTTGCCAAACTCGGATTAAGAAGATATGTTTTGATTGGTTGTTGATTTCAAACTCACAGCCGATAGAAATTATGTTCAAGTTAGCAATAAGGTAGCCGGGGATGGTGACGTCATTTCCGAAACGAAGTTATGGTGGCGAATGGGCCCATGCTATATATCTTACATGTAATAGGATGTTTGTTTGTTTGTTGTATAACGCCGCACTCAACAATATTACAGCTATATGACGTCGGTCTGTTAATAATCGAGTCTGGACCAGACAATCTAGTGATTGACATCATGAGCCTGCGCCAGACAAACCAGTAATGGTAACTAAAGATCCACGCAATTGGAATCAATGACATGCATCAGCCAAGTCAGAGAGCCTGACCACCTGATCCCGTTAGTCTGTAAAGTATGAATACTAGAGAATGGGTTATTGTAGATTGTCAGCTGAGCGTTGAAAGCTTAACTTAGTTCATAAAATCATTTATTTTCTTCGGCAGAAATCAGTTTGCTGTGTCCGAAAGTTACAATTCATGTGAACGATAACATACATTGTTTTTCAGGGATAATATTTATATCGTTTTGACCGACCATTGGCTTTATCCGAGTTGTGTCCAAAGACTTCAGGTGTGGTTTAAAACACCTTGTTAACTCAAATTTCCAATATAGCAACATATCTGTAATTCGAGACTAGATATTATTCGATGGTTTGTCCGATAAGGATTCTTTCGGGACATTAAATGTGCATTGTCCAAAGCGCCATGTCCAGTTAACAAGATGAATACATGACACATTATTATGAATAGCAACTTCTTATATTCTTTGTCACGACATTTCAGAGCTACTTCCTGCTCCTTCAGATTTCGGTTAACAAGAATTCGGATAAACAAAGTTTATTTATATTTGAGTGGATGAAGTTACACACAGCATCATTATGAATGAGGATGCGCCGACTAGAAATTAGATGTATAAATTCATTTTTTCACTCATGACAAAGGTCTCTATAGAAACTGATTAAGTTGTGTCTCTGTTTTGTGAAACAATTGCATTCATGTAATTTCAGGTGACCTTATGGCCATCACGCTGCCTGACCTTTACACTTTGACCGATCAAAAGGTCGTGCCGCAATCTGAGGGGGAGTTTGGATGGAAGAAGCTTCTTCCTAAAGATTCGAATAACGTCATCATGTACTTACATAGGTAAGCAAGGTGACGTGACGTACCCATCGGGTGTAAGGGTCAGAATAGGTCTCCATTACTCCATGCTTGTTTTCAGAGCCAACTTTCTTACAAAACAATGAGAAAATGTGTGAGCTTTAGTAACTTTTGTAGACCCTCAATATTTCTTAAAACTCCATTTCTAAGATACTGTCCATGGAACCTCCAAAGTTATGTCTCCATTTGTTGGATGTGTTAAAAACCGACATTACATTGCAGCAGTGTATGAACTGTGCCCGATGAAGACTCCGATTAGAACTGGTCTTCGATCAGCAAACCATGTTTGTCTCACCCGTGAGGATCCGGGTTAGAAATGGTCGTCATCAACCCATGCTTTTCGTAGTGGTGACGAACAGGATCGGGTGGTCAGACTCGCTGACTTGGATGATGCATATCATCGTGTCCCATAACACATGCCATGATGCAAATCACCTGATTGTCTCGTCCAGAGTCGATTATTTACGGACCGCCGTCATATAGCTGGAATATTGCTGATTGCGGCGTTAAACAAGGAACAAAGTACACTTTCCGAGAAAACATCATGGTCAGTATTTTCAAGAGAACGTTAAGAAAGCGGCCGGTCCCTCTTGCCTCGGAAGATGCATGGTCACCCACTGGTCAATTGTTTGCACATTTAAACACGGTGCGCCGCTGCTTTGTTAAGTTTGGCTTTTCGAGTTTGTTTTATCGACCTGTGTTCGAAGTTAAGAAAATCACGTTGTTTCAACGTCATAGTAAATAGCTGGCCACACAGAAGACTCATAGATTCCCACATATTAGATAATAATAACGTGCATATATATAATGCTCCAAATCCACACCTTAAAACATCCTCAAGGCGCTAAATTATTAACCAGTCAATGGATCAGTGTTCACTCGATTATCATTCTCAGCTTCCTGGGGAGTATGCAACCAAGCTTTGTGATATTCCAGCAATATCACGGCGGGGGACACTAGAAATGGGCTTCACACATTGTACCCATGTCGGGAATCGAACCCGGATCTTCGGCGTGACGAGCAAACGCTTTAACCACCAGGCTACCCGACCGCCCCGTGACCCAAAAGTGTTTCTTTCTTTCATTTCAGGGGTCAATTGAAAGGTGTCATGGTACCACCCGTCATCGTTGATGTCAACAACGACGGAGAGAAGGACGTCCTAGTGTCGGTGTTTGAAGGAGCCATGGTTTTGCTTGACGGCAAGACGTTAACGGAAAAATGGCGGATACCTTTTCCAAATATGGAATCATACAGGTAAACTAAATGCCTGTGATCTGATTGTATTATAAGCTTAAGGGAATGTTTGCCTTTGTTAAACCATACAGTAATTGGCCGTCGATGTAAACAGAGAGAAAGAACATGTCTCTTAAGGTTCCATTTTCTGTACAATCGTGAGTCTAAGACAATGTAGAAGTATGTTAGGAAATAAAAATAAAATGTTCAGAGACCAATGGAGTTATAAGAGGCCATTACAATAAGTAACACATCACAATACGAGGGGTGGTTGAAATGTTTTGAGCCTTACAACGAAAGGGGTATAGTACACACCTAACAGTTTGGATGCATTAGGCACAATATTTTCCACGCTTACAGGCTGCATGTGAAACAAATATAAACGGGCACATATTTCTGCCTGCATCAAAATGACGATATTCCATGTAAATGGAAATAGACAAAGTGGCTGCTTTGTCATCAAGTACTCGTATCTGCAACTTGGGCTACCTCCAACAGCCATCCATGCTGACATGGTGTCAATATCGTATTGTTTGAATGCTTTAAAGGTTACATTAATTTTATTTATTTAAAAAAATAATTATATTGTGATGTAATCCTGCTTATCAATTTCTGCGTTCTTCACTCGCGTTCTTCACTCACTTCCCCATGTAGGGAATCGAACCGGGTCCTTCGGCGTGACGGGCGAACGCATTATACACTCGCGTGAAGTGTGAGACCATTTGATTTAACCATGTGACTTTCATTGTGACCCTATATATCACATGAAGTCATCTCAACAATAGGCTAACACATTATTGCGAATTTAGTAAATGGGGAGTGCGTTGGTTATTCTCTAAAACATGTTCGACGTGTCTGTTAAGATTTCTGTAAATTTCCATATTTCTCACCAACATCTGTGACACTTTACAGCACACCAGCACCTGGTCACTTCAACGACGACGACATCTTGGACTTCATTGTTCACTGGAGCAGCGGGGAGTGGCCGAAATACGACGGCGCAGATGTAAGACATAGGAAGAATCTTTATGTATGATCGAGTCAGCTGAGAGAATTAGTTTGTTTTTCCGGAGGACAACAGAATGGCTTCCCATGTACCCATGTGGGTATTCAAGCCCAGGGCTTTGACGTGACGAGCGAACGCTTGAACCGTTAGGCTACCCCTAAGCCAAAACGCAAAAGCATTCCATATCTGCTTTAATTTCTTTAGTCATTTTCATATGACAAGAGTCTGGAAGCCGGAGCGAAATTTCTGTTCAGCACCATGCTTGCCTGAAGAGATGACAACTAAGAACTGGGAGGATACAATGTGTGACCATCTTAAACCGGCAGCGTTGATCGTTGCTCCGAAACTTTGACTCGTCAAGGTTCCATTGTTTACAGCGTGCCGTGATACGGGTTACTGTCGTATTAAAATATTAACTCACTTACAAAATGCAATCGACCCTTGATAAATCAAGATTTCGCACCGTTGGGTTACAATAGCAATAATCGATTTTAAAACTTTGGATATAAAACCCGTGTAGAGGTAGGGATATAACCCAAGTTAACCTTTATTGATCATTGTTATAACATGTTAAGGGTCACTGGTTTGCCTGCTCCAAATTCGAGTTTATTTCTGAGTTTGGCGTTCAAAAAACATCTTAAGCTCGAAAGTACCCTACCTGGTTTCGGCACTCAAAATGTGTCATGCTTTTTCATTTGAAAAGTGTAATCACTTAAAGATGTTTCCAACAGAAATCCCAGGCTCCTCATCCTCTGATAATTCAATAGTCGGTCTCTAAAAGTGGGTAAGATACGATGCAATGTTTGTTTTGAACAGTAGTGTATGTTGTCTTCAAGACTGACCGCCTCGGTGGTCTAGTGGTAGAGCGTCCGCCCGAAGAGCGTAAGGTCCGGGGTTTGATCCCCGGTCGCGTCATACCAATAAAAAGATGGTACTTGTTGTTACCCTGTCTGGCGTTCGGCATTCAGGGGCTAAAACAAGGACTTGTCGGTTCGGAGTACACTGTGTCTGAGTAGGGTATTCATGTTAAACTGCGGCATGGTATCTCAGTGAGCTAGCACTATAAATCGACATCAGTCCGGACTAGTACAAGCAGCCACACACACACACACACACACACACACACACACACACATGCACACACACACACATGCACGTGCATGCACGAAGTTATATAAGTGCAATAATCCTAGACGCGACCCAATTTCACCTGACCTCACCTCTTCCAGACTGTGATACTGAACGGTGAGGACGGCAGCATCCTATGGAAGGACCACTCCCGCATGTATCAGATGTCCTCGGACCTGGTCCTCAGATCGAGGACAAAGCACCTGGACTACTTCATGGTCAAGATGAGGGGAAAGAACGCTACCCTGGGGAACGGAACGAGGGGGGAGGCCCATGGCGTGGGGGCACAGCGAGTTGTGAGTAGACATTTGACCGGTGGGTTAGAATCGGTCACTCTGTTGCTTGTCCTGTGAGGCGACTAAGGGTTTATAGTCAGGTATAACCACCCACTTGGGGCGTGGGATCTTTTTTTAAAGAAACAATACTTACTCACAAAAATGCATTGCTTTTGCTAAATTACAGTAATGGTTGTCATAACACGGTATTGAATGCATTTCAGATAAACAAAAGAGACAGCGACGAGAGTGACGAGTGTAAGTATATGTGTTGATGTTGTATATCCCCAGGGTATTACGTATATGGATTTATGCAGAATTTCCAGAAATCGCAACGGCTTGCTGTATGACAATTAAGGACCGACAGATTTATATAACACATTATTTGGAAAATATTTGTCTGTAGAAATGGCGCTGCCGTACGTAGAATACATACAGGTTTAGAGCAATACTGAGTGGGTGAGTGAGTGAGTATGGTTTTACGCCGCTTTTAGCAATATTCCAGCAATATCACGGCGGGTGACACCAGAAATTGGCTTTACACGTTGTACAGATGTCGGGAATCGAACCCGGATCTTCGGCGTGACGAGCGAACGCTTTAACGACCAGGCTACCAAACCGCCCCTACAGCAATACTGAAAACCGTTACATGTTTGGGTTATAGGTAAAATATCTTTTCACAGGCTTCTTAGGCTCAATTTATGACTTGTTTAACCTATTCTGATTTCTTGTCTTCTGTTGGTACTGTGTTAGCTCGTACTCTCATAGGCCGACGGCATATTATTGTAATATTATTAATTATGATGCAATATTAACTGAAAAGGTTATCGATATTGGTTTGGATAAGTTCCAACGTTGGATGGATCGGGTTTCACTTCTACAGAAAATCTAAGAAATCAACATCCATGGTTCAAGAATTTCTGTCTTAATTTATATTTGGGTAGTTCTGTATCATCCTTCTTTTATTATGCTTAATCTTATCTGAAGGAGGTCGCGTCAGGTGAAAAATAAAATGTAATCTATATTTCCTGAGTTCCATGGCATCTACATCCTACAGGCGTTCCATTGCAGGAATATGTGTGCTTTAATTGTTTTTTCTTGTTAAAATAAAAAATCCCCAATCGAGGTGCTAAAGAAATGAAGCCGAATTGTTTTAGAAAGCTGACATCTGATTGGCGCAGTAACCCTCGTATCCTTAATTTAGATTGGTCGGTCAAAGTTCGCTCAGGGTACTTCCGGTGGGACCTGCTGTGAGTTGTTTCCAGAGCTTTCAGCTGGGTGGTATCGTAAAGGAATCAGATTGTGTCTGTAGTAGTGAAATGTCAATTTTATGTTCACAGGTAAAAAACTCATCAAAGAATTTAAGGAAGATCACGTTACCTGCGATAATGACCTTACGCACTTGAGCGAGCTGGTCTTTCTCGTGGACAGGAACAACGCGGAGAGTACTCTCCCTTTACATCTAACACCAGGAGAAAAATACCATTACGGTAGGACGATGTTATGATTCGTGCCATTGTCACACTCCAACAGGGGGCACGCGTCGCAATTCGTTGTGCACCAGAAACTTATAGTTGTGGGTTCGAATCCCGGTTCGCCCCTATTATGCTTGTCAGGACCATACCCATGCTCGTTGGTTTCACCATGCTGGTAAACTCCGAGACCTAAATCACTTCGGGCTTTCCCCCACAGTAAGCTGATGCCGTGATATAACTAGAATTCTGTTCATAGCGGCAACCCAACTCAATCACTCACTCACACTCCAATACAGAAACATGACATGTGTCAACAGTCAGATTTATGACAAAAGAATATGCTTCTTTAGAGCTTTTTAGAGGCACGGGTGCGCCAGGGGCCCAGGGCACCGCAATTCGGTGTACAGCGTTGCCCTCCTTAGTCGTGACAGGATCCGATAATCTTGTCAGCACGTGTCAGCCCGCGGGTTTCACTAAGGTGGCCAATGTCTATGAACTGCATCAGTTTTGGCTTTCCTCCCACCGTGATGCAACTGAACCATTGTTCACAGCAGCGTTAAATATAACTCTCTCGCACATTTACTTGGTTATAGTCAAACGAAAAAGCACATTCTGCAGAAACAAGCGATCATTCCAACAATCAAGTCCATTCGCGGCTGTACATACAGGTACTATGGGAATACCAGACCAGAAGATCGGGTGATTATACCTTACGGTGAGGATCGGGTGATTATTCCTGACTATGAGAATCGGGTGGATATGCCTGACTACGAGGATCGAGTAGTTATACCTGACAATGAGAATCGGTTCTTTATAACTGACTAGGAGAATTGGGGGCGAAAATCTGACTATGAGGATTGCATGGTTATACCTGATTATGACGATCGGGTGTTTATACCTGACTATGAGGATTGCGTGGTTATAACTGATTATGAGGAACGGGTGTTTATACCTGCCTATGAGGATTGCGTGGTTATAACTGATTATGAGGAACGGGTGTTTATACCTGACTATGAGGATTGCGTGGTTATACCTGATTATGAGGATTTGGTGTTTATACCTGACTATGAGGATTGCATGGTTATACCTGATTATGAGGATCGGGTGTTTATACCTGACTATGAGGATTGCGTGGTTATACCAGAATAAAAGAATCGGGTGTTTATACCTTACTCTGAGGACTGGGTGTTTATACCTGACTACTGTCGTAACTTATGGTACCCTACAGCAGTCACCTATGCGTATTGCCGTTCAGTGTCGCCATGGTCAGTTTAAGACATTACTCGGCAACTCACATGGCCGCTCTGTCCAGGAGTGAGGTGTCCGACGACCGTTGCTCCTGATTATCTACCTAAACACACGCATACAAGTATTTACACAACACAAGGTTTAAAGGTTTTATCTTTACTAAGCTTCAGTCCATCTCTCAATACACAACAACTTGGACAGAATAGGACAGGCGCGTCACAAAGTGGGAAACTGGAACGACCGAAAGTCGACTCGATCAGCTGACTGTAAAACCCGCACTACTCTTAAAACGATGAAACTATCTTTATAAAGTGTTCGAGCCCAACCAACCTTGGCACATGTCCTCATACATAATTTTCATTCCTTAAAACCCATATCAGACGAGGAACTCGTGTTTGTTACCTAACTAACTACTGACCGGTTAGTCGCACTCTATTGACTCCCTTCATGGTCTATGTATTCTGTATCTCACGATTTAAGTATTCTATATATCCTGATTCATCAAAAGGCAACCACATCGTCACAGTTACCGCGACAGCAGCCGCCATTTTGAATGTTGAATTTGTTAGCAGTTTTTATGGGTTTTTTATGCATGTTCACGCTATAACACTATCAAGATTAGATGATTATACCTGGCTACGAGGATCGAATGTTTATACCAGACATTTGAATGTTGGTGCAAAAAATCATCACCATCATCATCATCATCATCATCATCAATCATTATTATTATTATTATTATTATTATTTCAGACTACCTACCCCGATCAGACGAGGAGGGATGTCTCCATGCCGACATGTCCACTGGGAAAATACCCATGTGTATAGTGATGCTTCCTGACTCCAGATCAACAGGTAATACACAACATTAACTGCTATCACTGATCCGGCAATTAACGGGAGCATCGCTATTGACACACGGACATCGATGGTGGTTGACACACATTGACACAACAGTTCAGTATTCATTGACACAACAGTTCAGTATTCATTGATACAACAGTTCAGTATTCATTGATACAACTATTCAGTATTCATTGATACAACAGTTCAGTATTCATTGATACAACAGTTCAGTATTCATTGATACAACAATTCAGTATTCATTGATACAACAGTTCAGTATTCATTGATACAACAGTTCAGTATTCATTGATACAACAGTTCAGTATTCATTGATACAACAGTTCAGTATTCATTGATACAGCAGTTCAGTATTCCTTGATACAACAGTTCAGTATTTATTGATACAACAATTCAGTATTTATTGATACAGCAGTTCAGTATTCATTGATACAGCAGTTCAGTATTTATTGATACAGCAGTTCAGTATTCATTGATACAACAATTCAGTATTCATTGACACAACCATTCAGTATTTATTGATACAACAGTTCAGTATTCATTGATACAACAGTTCAGTATTTATTGATACAACAGTTCAGTATTCTTTGATACAATAATTCAGTATTCATTGACACAACAATTCAGTATTCATTGATACAACAATTCAGTATTCATTGATACAACAGTTCAGTATTCATTGACACAACAGTATATATGTTGGATAAATGTAAATATTTTATTCGGGAAATTAGCCCCAAATTATTCTGGAATCAATTAATTATCATGTTTGTTGTAAACAAGTCACTAAGTGATAGTTATATAATTGTATACGTTAAGTATAAGTATGATTCAAAAGGGTGCTCCTGTATACACCCTGACATCACCACCACCACCCTCCCCCTCCCCCCACCTTCCCACCACCACCCTCTGGATCCTGCGTACACATTTGTGACCGTCGAATTCGGTATTGCTGTCACCTTTATAAAGTAAATAATATGACCTATGTTACCGTTACAACGCACACAGACAACCCCCACAACCCACCCACCCCATCCCCCCACACTCCGATATGGTGACATGCGTGAAATCACTCCCTCCATTGTAGATGCTGTTACCGACGTGGATGGTGACGGGAGTCTGGATCTGATCCACTTGGGGTTGCTGGAGGGGCGTCTTAGAGACAGTCGGTTCAGCTACACCATGATGAAATTCACAACCATCATATCCAGGATTGACATCATGACGGGGGTCAATAAATATTCCATGCCACCAGAATCCAATAGCGATTCCAAGCCGTCATTTGCACCTTTGCCAACCCAACCCTGGCTAGAATATCTCGGCTCTGCGGCTTCCAGCGTGTTTTATCAACATTTGATGTGATATGTAATTGTTTGTATGTTTATGATTCATGTTCTTGTACACTGTTTTTACACTGACGTATGACGTATGATGACAATAAATAATTTATGTAACGCGTGTTGGTGTTATGAATAGTTATCATTTTGCACAACGTGAAGATCCAGGTTAGAATAGGTCTTCGGCAACCCACGTTTGCGACGACTAACAGGGATCGGGTGGTCAGGCTCACTGACTTGGTTGATGCATGTCATCGTATCCCAATTGCCTAGATCAAGTCTCATGATGTCAATAAATGGATGGTCAGGTCCAGACTCGACCCGTGAAGATCAGGGATAGCATAGGTCTTCAGCAACCCATGCTTGTCCTAAAAGGCGACTAACGGGATCGGGTGGTCAGCCTCGCTGACTTGGTTGATGCAAGTCATCGTATCACAATTGCGTGAATCGATGCTCATGACATCAAACACTGGATTGTCTGGTCCAGACTCGATAATTTACAGACAGCTTTCATATAGCTGGAGCATTCCTGAGTGCGGAGTGAAGCAAGAAACAAACAACAAACAAGGCCCAGACTCGCTTATTTACAAACCGCTGTGTCAGTGATGGTGTGTACCACCGTGTCAGTGGTGGTGTGTACCACCATGTCAGTGATGGTGTGTACCGCCGTGTCAGTGATGGTGTGTACCACTGTGTCAGTGATGGTTTGTACCGCCGTGTCAGTGATGGTATGTACCACCGTGTCAGTGATGGTGTGTACCACCGTGCCAGTGATGGTGTGTACCGTCGTGTCAGTGATGGTGTGTACCACCTTGTCAGTGATGGTGTGTACCACCGTGTCAGTGATGGTGTGTACCACCGTGTCAGTGATGGTGTGTACCACCGTGTCAGTGATGGTGTGTACCGTCGTGTCAGTGAATGTGTGTACCGCCGTGTCAGTGATGACCTCTACCACCGTGTCAGTGATGACGTCTACCACCGTGTCAGTGATGGCGTGTACCGCCGTGTCAGTAATGACGTCTACCAACGTGTCAGTGATGACGTCTACCAACGTGTCAGTGAGGGCGTGTACCGCCGTGATGGTGTCAATGAGCTGGATGTCACTTCATGTGACCAATGCATCTACAGTACTGCCGTTACGAAAAACTTACGAACACAATGCGGTGTCTGTACATTTGAATGTATAATCCACGTCCTATTGATGCTGCAAGCCACCCATGACGCGTGGCCCATGTTGATGTAGCCTGGCTCGCATCTGAATGTTGTTATGTCCAGCCAGTGTGGCGTGGTCTGAAGTGAGGCCACCGCGTGAGAGAAGAGAACATTCGGATCGCCACAAGTTATATCTGAAGACAGAATTCAACTCATTGAATGTCATTGTCATTGTTAATGACTGTCAGGAGAACGGTCAGCTCCAACAGTAAGATGCACAAATGTCTCTCTTCTTAATGAATATGTACAGCATTGTAATTTACTATTATAATCCAAAATATAATTGCGTTTTGTGTCTCCTAAGAATTGTGTGACTCATCTCTCACAGTATAAAATGCGTGTTTTGAAGTAGGAAAAAATATCCTGTCTCTCACAAAGTCCCAGGCCCCTCCAGAACAACATGAGGTCGTAGGTCATTTATTGTGTCATTTATTGTGTGTGTGTGTGTGTGTGTGTGTGTGTGTCATAGGGGACATAGAAGGCTACTCACTAGCTCTAAGAGAGCAGGTATAAGGGCAGACATTGTTCCGGATGTCAGCCTCGGTTTCGCATCGTCCATCCTGAGCATACTTGCCGCACTGGCAGTCAGACTCGCCAGACTCTCCTTCAACAAACATACGAGAGTTAATAGAAAAGTACGTGGCCTCATACTGAAAATCGTTAAAAATGAAATTTGTTCACACATTTATTTTCACTTTGATCCTCGTTGTCTTCAAAACACTTCGTCCGGTGATGCTCCAGCTGCGTCCCTGCCCAATAGAAATCTTCATCTTCGTCCCTCCAAAAGGCCTCGACGGGGGCTATCACCTCGTAAAACACAACCACGTAGGCGTGTTTTGAGTTCTGGGAAAATAACACGGGGAAGTAAACCAAAGCCACAATCTGCAGCTTGTCAATCACTGCAACTTGTGACGTGTGCTCAGGTACATTGTCCTGAAGCAATATCACATCTGAACGAAACTTTCCTCGACGTTATTCCTTGATAGCTTCCGTCAACTGACGTTGAGTTCTTGGCATCTTTTTGCCCATTGATTGGCTATTTGCAGCTATCAGACTATCATGATTATCACCTTACTATCACAGAAAACATAAACCATCACTTCGCCAACTTACACGACGCTCTTATATGCTACTCCGGTCTGTAAATAATAGAGCCTACACAAGACAATCCAGGGATTGATTGCTATGAGCATCGATTCACGCGATTTGGATACGATGTCATGCATCAACCAAGTCAGCGAGCCTGACCACCCGATCCCGTTAGTCGCCACTTACGACAACCATAGTCGCCTTTTACGGCTAGTATGGGCTGCTGAAGACCTATTCTACCCCAGATCTTGGAATGTAATGGAATTTGTACATGTATGGAATGAAATATTCTATGCAATTAAAAGTATTATGAAAGAGTGGACACATTTTATGTGTGTACAATACATTTGGTGTATAAAATCGTGTATCACTTATCCACGTTACCGCACCTGACCACCCGATTCATTTACTCACCTTTAATTCTTATCTGAAATACCCACGGGTGCTGACACGCGGACGACAAATGACTTATTTCTTCTTTTTCTACTTGAAACTGTCTTTAAATAATTTATCATTGCGATAAGGGTTTAACTATAAAATAATGTTATAACCTACTGTGACAGAGTGCCGGTGTATCACACGACCTTCCACATAACTCCCAGAACCTGGCTACGTTGAACGCACATTCTTGTATAACCCAGGACTTACATCTGTAAAACATCTCACTGTTAAGGCACGAAACTGAAAGAGAGAGAAGGATCTCAAGAACACATACATTATCGAAATCAAGTCGTAGTTTGTGCTGGATATCACGAGGGTCTGTTGTAGCACTGGACATAGGATGCAGCAAACTTCTGTAAAGCTCTGTGTTTTTAGCTGACTAAACGCTATATCCAGGTATATTACAGCTATATGGCAGTGGCCTGTAACTAATCCAATCTGGACCAGACAAGACCGGTGATTGATACGAGCGATGGTCCAAGCCGTAATGTAGACGAGACTTAATCAACCAAGTCACCGAGCCTGAACACCCGTACCATTTAGTCACCTCTTACGGCCAGCAAAGGTTGTCAGGGAACAAATCATTCCTGACCCGGATTCACCACGGTGTGTTACGCTTAACGACTCGTAATCTATCTGTCACAGAATTCCACATGGTGGGTCCTATAATGTCCCGCGTGGTCCTATTGCTAAGCCAGAACGTGAATTGTCTGTCAAGAAGGGAGGAGAAAATAATTGTTGGGAGCAGCCATGGTCCGGATTACACCTCAGAAAAGGTATGGCACAAAGATGTGATATCAAAGTATCACTCTCCCTTAAATGTCGAAGACACGCTATTGTTATATACTGGCCCTCGTCCAACATAAAACCATTTTCCATTTTCTAAAATATAAACCGACCTGTAGTTGAGCAGAAAGCTAAAAACAAAATACTGAATTGCTTATCGATAGGTATTTTCCTATTCAAAATATGAAAAGCAAGTGAAAAAAGTATGGCCTAACAACCACCTGTACCAAGGAGACGAGCCATGGATCATGGATCACGTAGCGCCATGAGCCGTCACTTGGTGAATGGAATCTGAAGCATTATTATTATTATTATTTATTATTATTATTATTATTATTATTATTATTATTAATGCCTACCAGTACAGTTAGGTAATACGACTTCATCCCGGGTGCCGTCCTCTTTACATCTGGAGTTCCCCCAGCTGTCTTGTCCATTGCACCCTTGACAGGTGACGTACAGCGTCTTAGGGTACCGTTTACTCCCGACGATTGAGTATCCATCTGGTATCTCCACTGGACACTCCACCGCTGAAACAATGTACACATTGCAACAGGTCTTCATTCCATCGTTTAACGCTACATCATTCTAACTACTGTTTGTATGATGTCTATGCAAATTGAATCATAGTAGAAGGAGAACATTTGTCACGCTACGGAGTGGGTGAGTGAGTGAGTGAGTGTGAGTGAGTGAGTTGAAGAGTTTTTGAACGTTGCACTATTTCAATTATAGCATGGCGTGTCAGTTTGCTGCAGAGGAAATCCCGCGGTGATGATCTTAGACGTTTAGCACTGCGAACATGGGCATGTTGCTGACAAACCTAAAACATAATCAGGGCGAACCAGGATTCGAACCCACGATCATAGGTACCCGCCGCTAAGGGACGCAACTCTGCACAGCAAATTGCGGCGCCCGAGTCGCCAAGTGTCGACCATGCGGGCACCGTGTCTGAAAGAAACATTATGTGCATAACGTGTGTTCCATTTATTGGGGTGCTTTTACAACGACTTGTTCCCGAGTTTATAATAATTCTCGGTATAAGGCAAGAAATTCCTATAACAATTGCCTTGACTTCAAGGATAATGTGATAACTGTGTGTTAGACTGTAGAATAATTTTGTTAAACTATTACATTCGTTAATTTATATCATCATAACATTTTTGTCAGAGACCAGGAATTTGTCTGTCATGATCATACAGACCCTAAAACAAATATATCCAAGTCTATAATATTTGGCAAGTCTAGATTACTGCAGTTTCAGGAATGAAGAAAGTCTCTTGGCTCATTTTTATAACTTGTATTACGATAGCTTAACAACTGTTTTTTTCTTTAAAATATGTTCATTTCAGAGACCAGATGTTAGTCCAACCAGAAATGTTGAAGTCTGATTGTTCCGGGATAGCACATTGGGACCTCATGACCAGTGTGTGTGTGTGTGTGTGTGTGTGTGTGTGTGTGTGTGTGAGGGGGGGGGGGGGGGGGGTGTTAATCTGTGACGGGGAGGAGTATGTGCATTTATTACATAAATAACGAGTAACGAGTGATTACTGAAAATATGTCTCACGTGAAATGATTGTTAATTAATGAATGACATATGGTCAATATACAATTTTCACTCGTAATACATATCCGATGCGACCTATTGTTGGTGGGTGGTCAGTGTTGTTAATGGCCGCACTCCGCTAAATTCCAACCCTGCGATGTCGGCCTATATATTAACCTATATGTATATAAGCTAGACAGTCTGACATCGTGAGCTGAAGGGGAATGTTGTCACACCATCCACCACACGTCACCGAGCCTTACATCTGTTAAGTCGGCTCTTGCGAGAGCCAATTATTCTAACAAGGAAACCCCCTGATATGACTCCGTTGAGAATATAGTATATGCACTGTCGCCACAACACTGAGTATACCACTCGTGAAGATCCGGGTAGAGAATTGGTCTTTAGCTACCCATCCTTACCGTAACAGGCGACTATGCTTGTCGTAAGAGGCGACTAACGGGATCAGGTAGTCAGGTGGTCGCTGATTTGGTTGATGCATGTTATCGTATCCCAATTGAGTTGGACGATGCTCATGATATTAATCACTGGATTATCTGGTCAAGCCTCGATTATTTACAGACCGCCGTCATATAGCTGGAATATTGCCGAGTGCGGCGTTAATCAACAAACACACAAACAAACAACCAAACAAAACCTGAGTATACAGTGTATGCATCACAACTCAAGGCAGGAAATATTCCGGCCATAGTTTCAATTACAAATATTAAACGTTGTGGTTCCGTTGTCAATATACACAAAGAATATTAAATGTTTACAAAGCAAATGTGACAAAATGTACATCTTTGAACTTTACCTGTGGTGTTCTGAGCATCGGTCAATCTTGATATACCTTGCAGCAGCCATATTGCGAGAACAGCATTCACAACCGACACAGCAGCCTTCATACTGCAGAGTGCCAATTCAGTAACAGTCTCAAAAATAAATAAAACACAAAGGAGAGCCCTGAGTATAAAAAAAACACCACCATCACTCCATGGAGATAGAACTAAAAAATATCTTATGGAATAATTTAGACGTGACGCAAATATCTCTTGAGTATAACTACAGTCTTGAGAAAAGATATCGGTCATAAGGGAGTAAATATAGAGAAAACCAACAAAAGGTCTCAAGATAAAGCACTCTGGCATCAGGTCATCTGTCTTTCAAGTTGATCGTTAAACCATGTACCGTTTCGTAAAAGACAAGCCTGTGAAAACAAATCACCCTGAGGGAACATGTTTAAAATTTAACTGTCGCCTTTATGCTTGCAGTTTAAGCATGGAACCAGAACAAGTCACACGTACTCGTTTGAAGATGTCTAGCGTGTGGGTGTGTTAGTCAGTATTCTATAAAATTGTCTCATGAACAATGAACAATGTGTTTAGGTTCAACCTTAATTCCTTCTTCGACTGCGAGTGCTTCGGCTTTGATGCCATTTACAATGTTTTCATCTTGTGATGTGAGCGATTGTAGGGCGGCTAGCTAAGGGACCGCCCATTTGGTATTCTGGGAAGCTGGGATTTTGTATCGAGATATGATATGATTTCAGCAGCCCTACAAAAACAGACGATATTTTATTTATAACTCTGAGCCTGAATTTCTTTTAAGAAAATAACCTTACAACGATGTAATAGTTGTGGCAGGCAATATATTTGCAAATCGTCTTATCTGCCTTCACCAACCACCTTCCAATAAAGCCAGTCTTGTTATCTCCCTTCTCCAATATACTCATTTAGGTGATAAAATTTAAAATACTAAGTATTATTGTGAGCTTATATTGGCATGAGATCGAACTCAGTGATTTCAATCAGCATAGGCTGATTGTTATTTTTCACCAACTGTTGCTAAGTAATTTCTTAATACACCGTAAAAAAACCTTTGTCGCATGTTTTACAATGCGGACGAAATTTCTACTGACGCAGATATCATAAAAATGTTGATCCCAAGTATTTTTTATCAAATTTAAATACATTTTATTAATTTCAAGTCCCAATTCAGATGATATATTATTCCAAGTATCTTGATTTGTTCCAGTTCTCAATATGAGAACGGGTGCCTTCTTATCCTGGAAATGAATTAGGCACTGCCAACAAAACTTCCACTGCAGAACCAGAGGGAGTTGATTCAAGCTGCAGTTCTGCTTTACATAAAGTTTTCTGCTATGAATCACAAGTTGACGCAGACATGTTCGTAGAGAAAGGGATAGATCGTTTGCGTTTTTTCAAAATTTGAAGAATTACATCAAGAAATATTCGGAGGCATTGTCCGATTTCCCAATTACAAAGATCACTAATGATTCCATCCAGCTTGTTCAACTTTATGATGGAGAGTCGCCAACAGTCAACTTGTGTATGAACATAACATCCACAGGAGTGTGAGTCAGTGAGAGAGTTAAAATTTAACGTCGCATTGGCATTATTTCAGCCATATAGCGACGAGACCAAGTTAATATATTTACAATTTAGTTATTTATGCAAACATATTTAAAAACAATTTATGAAACATTTTTGAGCATATCAATATCATGTATACAGTATATAGGCCACCAGTAACCAAAGCTAGGCCACCTTGCTGGGGATCATGGGGTCTTACAGTACCTCGGCTTCCTGCATGATACCCCAGCAGGATTTACGTCATCACTTTAGCTACTAAATAATATATAAATATATAAAAATACTCAGCAATGAGCTGGCTCAAAACACTGGTTGATGATAGTTACAAGGCAGTTTTTATCGATCATTATGGAGTTCTAAAATGTATAGAATATGATGAGACACTTTTCAGTGCCTGAAGCACAGGATTGTGATTGACACAGGACATGATATATGGACGGGTCTTCCCAAAATCATGGTGTCATTTTGGGACCTCAAGAAGTTCCTTGATAGACTCAAACTTGGGGATGTTTGTGTAGGAAATCCTGAGGAAGAGATCACAATTACAATACCAAAATGGAGCACTTCCCACACAAGGATGAACGACATTTTCTTGCATGTCATGAAGGCGATTTCTATGCAAAGAGCGATAGTATTGAGTACTACTCTACCATTCAATCAACCAAGTGTTGCATGTTGACTATCAGAAAGAGGTGAATCCATATATAGAAACACACTTCGAAAGAGAGTATCGCGTTCACAAAAGCGAGAATCATCATTTTCTGAGAAGAAAACTACCCCCCATAAACATATGTCCAAGGACATGATGATATCAAAGATTATAGTGATGAAAGATAAAACTCAGAACCTGCAAACTGAACTTGAAAGGATTCGACGCAACATATATCTGTGAAAGGACATAAAGTTGATGAAACTGACAATGTTGAAGTTTTGGGTTTGCTGAAGAATCATACAGTTGATGTTGGAAATGCCTTTCTTCATGAGAATTCGCTGCAGAGGCTTTTCTGGGATCAGCAGTTAAAATGTGCGAGTGTGCCAGATAAAGACAAATGAAATGGTCAATAAGTGGTATCTTTAATTTCCAAGCAAAAGCCAAAAAGCGTTGGATGCTGGATTTATCTCCCTTCCAAGCAGTCCAACACTGACTATTCACACTGGTTACCTGCTGAATGTGGCTTCAACTCTGCCCCAGTTTCACATCTCAAGCATAAAGCATCCCTGCTTGGAATGTTTCAGGAAGAATGGATAAGTTGCGTTGAAATGAGGTGAAAGTGTCTGACGGGTAAGTTTATGATAGAGTCAATGGAGACCTTGTTGGTTATGTTGAATTTAATAATGAACACAAAGAAGTTAGCATCTTCCATTCTTGTGATAATGGTTGGAGGGATTACTTCTTCCCTGAAGGCGCGGTCGGGTAGATTAGTGGTTAAAGCGTTCGCTCGTCACGCCGAAGACCCGGGTTCGATTCCCGACATGGAGCCAATGTGTAAAGCCCATTTCTTGTGCCCCCCGCCGTGATATTGCTGGAATGAAATGATGCGGGTGCGATTGTCCGTTGTGTGGCTTGGTAGAAATGTACTGTTGTATGGTGCAAGAGAACTGACCGTTGTCCCCACTTTCAACAAATCGTACATACATGAGCCAAACGGAAGATGTCTTCCTAATAACAAGTGCAATAGTTAAACCGATGACATATCTCTGTTCCATTGCTGGTGAAGGGGCGACGACTGTGCTGGGGACTGTTATTTGATATACTGCTTTGGACTATTCCCTTCAGTATACTATCAGTTTCAATGCCTTCAATGGCTGCGTTTGTGTTGGTCCAGTTGGTACCAGTTGGAAGTCTCTAATATCTTTCAGAGGTGTGCCCCTTAGAAACCGTATTTTTCAGATTCTTCCTCTATTCCTGATCGTATAGGAACACACTGCCCGATACACACTTTGATGATAGCCTGCATATATCTATGATGTATTTCGGGTAATTTCAAACACCCAGAATGTCAAATTCCTTCTCTTATCATCTGCTGAGAAATCCCTACACTGGCATAGCACCACATATTCATGGGGACTTGACTTAGTTTGGTTCTATAAGATTTCCCTACATAAATGTTTATGCCATTACCCAGCTTAACAGAAGTTGAATCACCACCAGAGAATATAGTCGGGCCTTTACATAATCGTGATGTAGTGTCATTACTGTTTGTTTGTCTCGCACAGTGAGGTCTGTACCATCCCCGTTAGCGCCTCGATGTCGATCAGTTGCCCTCGTGGATGCTGCACTTTCCTTCAAGTCAACTTCGTCTCTGTTCTTACAGTTGACCCGACGTTCGTCACTAGACCTGGCGAATTCGAACTTCACGCCATTCTACTTCTGTGTTTCTCGGACCTCGGCGATTCATCTGTCACTTTACATTCACTCTGTCCATAACAGCATCCATGACTAGTCCATCATTTCACTTGCATCCAAGATGAAATCTTGTGATAACAGACTTTAGAATATTTTAACGTTATGTTACCCTCTTCAGCTCTCCAAACCTGTAAAGCACCTGACTGCTAAAAGATTCGCCCCGATTATGTTTCTAGTTTTGTCAGCATCATACCCGTGCTCGTAGGTTTCACCAAAGTGGTAAACGTCTGAGACCTGCATCAGTTCGGGCTTTCGTCCCACAATAAGATGACACGCTGTGATATAACTGGAATACTGTTAAAATCGGCGTTAAACCCAACTCGCTCACTCACTCATATCCGATCAAAATCTGCATAGTACGTTATATGCTTCAGCAAAGCGCATGCGTTGTGATCTATCGACAAATGCAACATGATTCACGTCCTCCAAAAACGAGAGCTTATATTTTACGAGGGCTGGCTGAAAAGTTCTAAGCCTAAGTGGGATATCTCAATCGGATTGAAACAAACTTTTGCCACTAACAAGAACAATCATTTAATGAATCATAGGCATAAGAACTGCAACTGTAGTGTTATTATTGTCTTTGTACCAGACCATCTTGTGAACCTACCCATTGAAATCACTAGAAATGGACAAAACTGGCTATAGGGCAGTCATCAAGTACCTGCACCTGAAAGGACTAACAAAAAACACAGATACATGCTAACATGGTCTCCACTTTAGGGGATGATGCCCCTTCCTTTTCCACTGTAAAGAAGTAGGCTGCGGAATTCAAGCGTGACAGAGAGAGCCTTGATGATGACCCGCGTCCAGGAAGGCCTTCAACAGCAACCATTCCGGAAAACATGACATGGTGATGGCTGATCGACGATCAGTGTTGTGGGCATCTCTCATGAGAGGGTTGAGCACGAGTTGGGAATGACAAAAGTTTCTGCAAGATGGGTGCCAAAGCTCTTGACAGTGGATCAGAAATCTTTCAGATTCCTGACGTCTCGTGACAATTTATGCGGTTTTGAAGCAGATCCTGATCATCCGGAATCACCAGCCCCACAAGAGGCCAAGTCGGTTCCTTCTGCTGGAAAGGTGATGGCTTCAGTCTTTTGGGATTCCAAGGGTATTCTGCTGATTGACTATCTTGAAAAAGGCCAGACTATCAATGGAAGATATTATGCTGACCTACGGAGACAGTTGCGTGAAGCTATCAAAGCTAAGCGACGGGGAATGCTCACTAAAGGAGTCCTGTTCCACCAAGACAATGCTCCTGTTCACAAATCGGTGGTTGCCATGTCAGCGATCCATGATTGTGGCTTCGAACTCATTGACCATCCCCCTTATTCACCCGATTTAGCCCCTTCCGACTTCCACCTGTTTCCCAAAATGACAAAAGGAACTATCCGGTCGCCATTTTCGAAGTAATGATGACGTCATTTCCGCTGTGAATGACTTTTTTAGGGTCGCTGAAGAAAATTTCTTCTTGACCGGCATTCAGGCCTTGCAGCATCGCTGGCAATTGTGTAACCCTGGAAGGGGATTATGTGGAAAAATAAATGAAAACCATCGACTTGATACGGGTCTTTCACATGCTTACCCACTAAGTGCATACAATGTTGCATGATCAAAAATTACACATATTTGAAGGCACGTGCTTTAGGAATCGTGTCGCTATGTAGGTTTCGTGGAATTACGATGCATGTACCTCAGAGCAGGGATGTTAGTGGGCTATGTATTGGGGAATGAGGAATCTATTAGGAAAACACAATGGGACAGCTGGTAGCTCTGTGTATCGACAAGTCATCCTCAACATCGTTTCTATGGAGCAGCACAGAGATACGGTTACCCCAGCTAAGCGAACTATCTGCCACTATGAATATCAATTAGCAAAATTTTGCCATGACAAACTGCCCCATCGAATCCCTTGGCCTTGATCATCGTACATTCTGATTATGGTCGCCTGTCAAAATAAAAACAGAATATTAAATATCAAAAACATGAGAGTAACCAGTCGGGGTATGCCTACACACACGTTAGTTGTAAGTGGTCAATGGCATCGCGTGTCGTTGTCGAGATATACGTCCTTGAGTCGTGCAGGGTTCCACGTATCTTGGTTCGAAACCCCAGACAAGCCCTGTTTATTATCCTTGGGTTGAACCCTTCATACACGGGATGTTTCGTTTCAACGAAATAGTAAATCGTAACGATCTCAAACTCCGTGATATCTTATAGCTTTCATGGTAACTCATTCACACACTTGCTTACGGACATTTGGCCAAGAAGTTGAGCTTCAGGTTATCGATGATCTGATATCGTTCAATAATGGTCAGCTAGCCAATTCCCTTCCACTGATTTAGACACCGGACCTAGAAATAAAAGAGACAGGTGAAACAAATCTTTCTGTTTCATATTTAGATCTATGCATAAAGAATGACAAAAAATATCCACAAGACTCTATGACAACAGAGATGACGTCTACTGTCCCAAAGTCATGTCGAGCCATATTCCTGCGGCTGCAGCCTTTGGTGTTTACATTTCACAATTTTGAGGTACAATCGAACGAGCATGCTCTTTCTACAAAAATTTCTACGAACGTCATAAGACTCTTGCACAAAAGTTGTTTCATCAGGGTTACAACATTCAAGGCCTCAGTAAAGCTTTCAAAACGTTTTATGGTAGACATATGGAGGACATGTTCCCGGTTTTTTTTCAGGTGCTCAACTGACTTTCCTTTTCATGTGTCTGTGACGAATGCCACCGGTGGGGCAGGACATCACGAACACTTGTATCATCACTATTTGATAGAGTTTCATAGACACACACTCATGATCATGATATTGTCGGAATCGTACAGTTGAATCTGCTCCTCGCAGATATTTGGTGACCAAGCAGTCAAAAGGTGTCGCAATTCGCTGTGCAGATCTAGAGTTGCCTTTCATAACCTTGCCAGAGCATGTAACTAGCAGCCCTAAGTTTAGCATCTTTGATATATTGGTTTGAAATCAGCATTTTTTTATGTTTAGGGGGTCAATTATTTTCCCCACATATTAAACAGGTTTGTTTGTTTGTTGTTTAACGCCGCACTCAGCAATATTCCAGCTATATGACGGCGGTCTGTAAATAATCAAGTCTCGACCAGACAATCCAGTGATTGACATCATGAACATCGATCTACGCAATTGGGAGACGATGACATGTATCAACCAAGTAAGCGAGCCTGACCACCCGATTCCGTTACTCGCCTCTTACGACAAGCATCGTCGCTTTTATGGCAAACATGGGTTACCGAAGACCTATTCTACACCGAATCTTCAAGGGTCTATTAAGCAGGTGTTCAAATATATTTGTTTTCGTGAGTTTAATGACAGTTCAAGTTACACAGTTTGAAAGTCGTAAACATTTATGGCCTGCGTTCCTTGTGATGGCTGACACGCAGTGATACAACTAACATACCGCTTAAAACGAGTTACATTCAACTCACTCACTCACTTGCATCACACCAGTACTGACAATCAAGAAGTTTCAGAAACAGGGCTTATATTTTTATTTCTGAATACAAATAAACAGTATATTCGTCGTTCTATCTATTCATTTCAAATGGCTACAAATCGAATCTACATGATTCAAGAAAAATATCACATCTAGATCAAAAACACTATATCTTCTAGTACCCCTATGAAAATAATTAATGGGCGCTGAATGACCTCGATAGTTCTTGAAATCCTACAAAGCACGATCGGCATTTATTTAGATAAATAAGCGATGGCTACTAACAAACATACATGTATTCATAACCGTAGAACATAAGAACAACAACATTAATTACTTCACAAGTGTCAACAAATGTCTAACAACAGTTGCGTCGTATGTTATATTTCTAGCGTCAACAACATGTTTTACAAAAAGGTATAATTGTTCTCTGGGCATGCTGGTTGTCCTGAAAAAAGTGTTCTGCTTGTATGTCATGAGGAAGTGACTGGGGAAAGAGTCCGTCTCAGACAAATCCCAGCACAGCATTGTATGTGGCCGGTTCCTCAGTACAATGTACAAGAATCAGTTCCGGTTACACAAATCGGATGACATGAACAGAGGGTTCTAACAAAACCATAACTAATGCTTCAGCGTTGGTCCAATAAATAACCCGATTTAGATATAACGAACTGATGTACGTGTTTACTGTATACCGAAATCTATATGGTTATACACAAACAGTCAGATCAAGCGCGGCGACACAAGCAGTCAGGTCAAACACATACACAAGCAATAAGGTCAAACGCGGTGACACAAGCAGTCAGGTTAAACGGCGTGACACTCACGCAGGCAGGTCGAACTCGGTGACACACAAGCAGTCAGGTCAAGCAAACTAAAACATATTCAGGGAGGTCAAACGCGGGTGATGCATAAGCAGACCGGTCAAACACGATGACACACAAGCAGTCAGGTCAAACACGATGATAGACAAGCAGTCAGGTCAAACACGATGATACACAAGCAGGCAGGTCAAAAACGATGATACACAAGCAGGCAGGTCAAACACGATGATACATAAGCAGGCAGGTCGTACTCGGTGACACACAAGTAGTCAGGTCAAGCACAGTAAAACATATTCGGGGAGGTCAAACGCGGGTGATGCATAAGCAGACCGGTCGAACTCGATGACACACAAGCGGTCAGATCAAACACGGTAATACACAAGCAGGGAAGAGACCCGCTAAGATCCCGGGGTAGAATAGGTCTTCAGCAACCCATGCTTGCTGTAAAAGGCGACTATGCTTGTCGTAAAATGCGACTAACGGGATCGGTCGGTCAGGCGCGCTGACTTGGTTGATGCACGTCATCAATCCGAATTGCGTGGATTGATGCTCATGATATTAATCACTGGATTGTCTGGTCCAGACTCGATTATATACAGACCGCCGTCATATAGCTGGAATATTGCTGAGTGCGGCGTTAAACAACAAACCAACCAACAAGCAGGCAGGTCAAATTCGGTGATATACACGCAGTCAGGTCGAACACAGTTATTCAAAAGCAGGCAGGTCAAACACAGTTATACACAATCAGTCAGGTCGAACACAGTTATTCACAAGCAGGCAGGTCAAACACTGTTATACATAAGCAGTCAGGTCGAACACAGTTATACACAAGCAGTCAGGACAAACGCAGTGACAGAAAAGCAGTCAGGTCAAACAAAGGTCAATCAGGGTGACACACGCAGTCAGGTCAAACTCGGTGATATACACACAGATAGGCCAAACACAGTTATACAAAAGCAGTCAGGTCAGGAGCGGGGACAGAGGCAGTAAGGTCAATCACAGTTAAACACAAGCAGTCTCGACAAACGCGGTGACAGAAAAGCAGTCATGTCAAACACGATGATACACAAGCAGGAAGGTCGAACTCGGTGACACATAAGCAGTCATGTCAAACACAGTAAAACATATTCGTGGAGGTCCAACGCGATAATACACAACCAGGCAGGTCAAACACAGGTCAAACTGGGTGACACACACGCAGTCAGCTAGGTCAAACACGATGACACACAAGCAGGCAGGTCAAACACGATGATACACAAGCAGGCAGGTCGAACTCGGCGACACACACGCAGTCAGGTCAAACACGATTACACACACGCAGGCAGGTCAAACACGATGATACACAAGCAGGCAGGTCGAACTCGGCTACACACACGCAGTCAGGTCAAACACGATGATACACAAGCAGGCAGGTCAAACACGATGATACACAAGCAGGCAGGTCGAACTCGGCGACACACACGCAGTCAGGTCAAGCACAGTAAAACATATTCGGGGAAGTCAAACGCGGGTGATGCATAAGCAGACCGGTCGAACTCGATGACACACAAGCAGTCAGATCAAACACGATGATGCGCAAGCAGGCAGGTCAAACACGATGATACATAAGCAGGCAGGTCAAACACGATGATACACAAGCAGTCAGATCAAACACGATGATGCACAAGCAGGCAGGTCAAACACGACGATACACAAGCAGTCAGATCAAACACGACGATACACAAGCAGTCAGATCAAACACGATGCTACACAAGCAGGCAGGTCGAACTCGGTTATATACAAACAGTCAGGACAACAACTCGCCCATAACTGGTATCCCCCGCCGGGATTTTGCTGGAATATTGGCGTAAAAGTACACTCTCTCACATCCCACATTGAAAGATGGGCACAAAACGTGACACGATTATTTACGTATCCAGTGTATTTACAAGTGAGTGATCGCATGTGTACTACAGGGGGTTTCAGTGCTTCCGTTTGTTATATTACATTTTACACCGAATACTATCCTAATGAGAAATAGTAAGATGAAAAGACCAACAGGAATACCTAATACCTTTCCAATCGCTGACTCTGCGTTGATGTTTTCATCGGAGGTAGACAACAGTGCAAAGAAGCAGATCATCATAACAATCAGAGGAGGATAGGACAGCAAAGCGCCGCTACAGTCGATAGTCTGAGCAAACGCTCTGTAGTTTTCTTCGCCTGCCATTGATGAACATTATTATATATAGAAACTTAGCTTCAAACAATTCTGAATGGAGAAATGGTTTTCTAGAAACAAACAGATACTTTTCAGAAGACTTGTTTATGTCAATGACAATTATAAACTTGAAAGTATTCAGTATACTTTAAAGATCATTGTTCCTATATTCACGTTATTTGTTGTGCATATATAGGGATTAATTTATAACCTACGAGCAGAGATGAATTAAGTGAGTGAGTGAGTTGGATTTAACGCCGCTTTAAACAGTATAAGTCATATCACGGCGTGTTGACCAGGTTAATATGGGAGGAAAACCCAAAGTAATGCCGATCTCCGCCATTTACTACTTTGGTGAAACCTTCGGGATTCGAACCCACAATTTCAGGCTTGTCCAAGGGAAGCAACTCTGCACAGCGAAGTGCGGCGCCTCAGACGACTTGGCCACCCGTGCCCCCAAGATGAATTATGATTATGTGTCCCCAGTTAATTCATTTTGTACCTTTCAACATTAATTGAAGAGGGACGGATAATTTGATAGTCCTCATGGTTCGTAGGTTATTATTTACATGACCCGTAGTCGTTTTTTTCTGAGAAAATGTAGAAAAAGAGAGACACGTTGGAATCATCTGAGCGCTGTGATTGCTTTTGTTATGGAGAAAAGATGAGCCTATGGTGTCTAGAAGATCCTACCTACCTGGTCTGTGAGAGAGAAATACAGAGATAACTGTTGGTATCATGATGGCACATCCACAGGTCATCACAGCAGCAATATACACTCCTGAATCAAGCAAGGGATGCTATATAGCATGATCGGTGAAATACACATATTATTTGTAAAGAAATCGGACAATATGTGTTGAGCCCCAGTACTTGCTACTAATGTACTAAATGTATACTGAACCGCAAAAGAAACGTCACCCCAAGTAACATTGCATGAAAGTTGTCATTGAAATATCTGGGCATTATTTGTCAAAGTTTCTCACATTTAACATTACCTTGTCCGGAAAAATGAAATTTGATGATAACAAAACAAAGCAGATGACAATAAAACCGATCGCCCAAACGCATTACGGCAACGGCCATGGTAACCCGATGCACGTGAGTTCCGTGCAAATTGAAATGCACATGCGTTCCCCAATTTCTTGACCTATAAAAATCCCTCTAGATCGGATAACATTCATTCGTTATTGAATTGCTACCACATGCCAAGATTGACTTGAAATCAGCGACACCAAGCCCTTGGACGATTGCAAGCTGGACAAACCGCCAGGCAAGTAGCCAATGCATTTCAAGTCCACGTAAGGACCATATACAGGTTCCAACAACGGTACCAGACCACCAACACTACAGATGAGCGACCACGTAGTGGAAGACCAAGGGATCGTCAGGATCGTCAGATTGTGCGACAGCATCTTCAAGATCGCTTTGCTACTGCTGCGGAAACTGCTCGACAGACCACTGGGACACACCAGCGACACATTAGTGCGGACACCTCCACTGTCACAGGCCACACCGAGGACCCATTCTGACACCACGTCATCGCCGGGACCGTCTTCAGTGTGCAACACAGCACCAGCATTGGCGCCACCAGCAGTGGAGAAGAGTCCTCTTCTCAGACGACAGCCGTTACAGGATCTCAAAAGCAGATGGCAGAGAGAAAGCCTGGCGACGCCGTGGTGATCGTTATTCGGAAGCTTGTGTTGTTGAGAGAGACTCGTGGGGTGGTCCGAGCATCAGGGTGTGGGGTGGAATTGGACTTGCACAGAGGATCGGCCCTGTGGTCTTCAAGAAAATTGATCCAGGGAGAGGCAATGGTGTCACAGCAGCTCGGTACATTGATCAAATCTTGAGACCACACGCCATACCACATTTTGGCACATCGCCGCAACCACGAGTTTCAGCATGATAACGCCCGTGCCCACACTGCGAAAGCAACAAGAGACTTTCTTTCTCCAGCAGAATGGCATCAGAACCATGCAGTTGCCTGCCCTCAGTCCCGATTTAAATCCCATTGAGCACCTGTGGGACGAGATTCAAAGACGGCTGAATGACGTCCGACCAAGGCCGAAAACTGCAGCTGAACTGTATCAGGCGTTCCTCAGAGTGTCGGGCTCAAGTGCCTATGGCCTTCATCAACCGCCTCATCCATTCCATGTATCGACGTTGCACGGCAGTCCTCAATGCACATAGCGGACACATGAGGTACTGACTTGTGATGCCATTTTCTCAGAGACTAGTGTTGTGTTTCACTTTAGGAACATTTGACACTTTAATTTCAACCTTGATGATCAGTTTTGCCAAGTTTCATCTTGCCAAGCTCACTTACTCGAGTTAATGCCGAGCGCCAGGGAGAGTAACAATGAGTACTATCTTTTAACGTATTTTGGTATGACGCATTCAGGACATCGAACCAAAGACCTTTCAGCTCAGTGGGCAGACGCTCGAGCCAAAATATGATTTTCAATATGGCTGCCGTGGAGATTCGAACCTCTTAGTCCGGTGGTTTCTGAGGACAAGATATTTACAGACGACGACTACGAGGACGACGACGAACGCCGGAGAAACAGGCCATGACCTTTAGTCAGGTGAGCGAAACATTCAGGTGAGGCATTCACCTCCCTCCTGCGGAATATCAAAACGCTCTTAAATGAGTTATACAACTGTCTTGTCACGCATGACACTTACTGGATAGGAAAGGACTTGTTAATATATGAACATGATTTTATTATATATTATATATGATCTCTTTTGTTCACGCCTAGAAGTATGAAGAGACGGCCACGGCTAGATTCCAATGCCATTTGAACACAATACAAGTGATCTAACCAGACAAAAGTTGGAATCTAGTTCAAAAACGTAATTTGAGTAGAAAAAGTCATTTCTTAAGGTACCCCCAAAATGAAAAAATAAACATCAGGGCGGGGGTAATTGTAAGGGTGTGCGGGACATGAAAATTAAGAGCACACATTTAGATGCAGAAACAGTCTAACTAACACAAGGAGGTGAGAAGAGGTGAAATGGGGTATTACGTCGCGTCCAAGATTATTGCACTTATGTAGCGACGTGCATGCACGTGTGTGTGTGTGTGGTGGGGGGGGGGGGGGGGGGGGGCTGCTTGTACTAGTGCGGATTGATGCCATGTTATGGTGCTTGTTATGTCGCAGTTTAACATGAATACCCCTATCAGACACAGTTTACTGACTCCGAGCCGCCGACCAGTCCTTGTCTTATCCCCTAAATGCCGAGCGCCAGACAGGGTAACAACAAGTACCATCTTTTAACGTCCTTTGGTATGATTTGGTCGGGGATCGAACCCCGGGCCTTCCGCTCTCCGGGCGAACGCTCTACCTCAGACCACGGAGGCGGGAATGCTGATTACAAGGCTAATATAAATCTATGCAATCAAGTATATACCAACCTAGAAGAGAAGGCTCACGTGAAACCGATGGCAGCGTTTCTGTGACATAGGCGCTGAGCATTGTAAAGGACAGCATCACTGTCAGGGTATATCCCGTCTTCTCTCCAGATGAAGCAGGTACAAAAAACACACCAGGCATCAGCAAGGACAGAATGGCCAGGGGTATCAGTATCAGAGGGATGTACCATTTTGAATACCGTTTAAATTTGAAAGTTTATTTGATTGCACTATATTCCAATCCTCGAGAATCAGTCATGTTAGACGATGTTTTAACCGAACTAGAAAATTCCCACTGTCCGTTGTTAACATAGCTGCTGTTGATTGTTGTGTTCGATTTGAGCACAACATCAGCGACTCTGTATGAGGCTTCTGTGATGGTCAGTTGACACGTTTGTGAGTCATATGGATAATATAAGATGCGAGCTGTGCATGTTGTTGTTGTAATCAGCTGGGGTGACCATTCAACTGTGCCACCAGGGAGCACCCTTAAAGGGATTGGTCCGTCGTCGAATATACCAGCCAGTCCTTTTTCGTTGACACTGCAAAACGAGGTTGAATGGTTTAAACAATGACATCTGTCCGTTTAATGTGGACGAAAGCCTGGTGCAGGTCACAGACATTTACCACTTTGATTCAATCCACGAGTACGGGTATGATGCTGACACAGATCACAGATTTGGTACTGTGGGCGTAACTGTGTGCAGTGAATTGCGCCGCCTTCAACGACTAGGAACCCATTGAACCCATTTCCAGGAGAGAACTAACTTTCACCTACGAAAAGTTCTGATACGAACAGTTCCTTTCGTGTAGTCTTGGTGAAATAAAATAGATAATACTCAAACTGTATTATAGCATTAGTCTTGGATTTTGTTAGCCGTATATTTTTCACTACACACAAGTATGTCATATGTATGGGTACCCAACCGCTGAAAGAGACGTCACTTCATGAAAATAATTCATGAAAGTTTCCCATTAAAATATCCATTTCTTGGGAGGATCTCGTTTTTGACATTAGTCTGTAACCAAACGTTAAGTTAATGGTACAAAAGTGACACAAATGCCAAACCGCAGCTCAACAAACGACCATGGTACAAAGTCCCGAATGCTTTCCATGTAAATCAAACTTCACTTGTGTTTCCTTGTGCATTGTCTGATAAACGGTACCCCCAATACTTGGAACATTCTTATATCGATCCTACCACCATGCTTAGACTTACGAAGATTCGGCAACCAGACTTTAGCAAGACTGCATGCTGTTGGTGACCTGGTATCGTTGCTGTAATCTGTAGATGGTTCTCACGTGTACATTAGCATTAGCAACCATTCTAGCAGTCAGACCTAGCATGCAGTCGTCCCAAAGCCTGGTTTCTCTAGACATTTGCTAAGCTGCGTTTTGGCGACCCAGTATACCCATAAGTCGTGACACTGTTAGACAGTTAAACTTAAATGTGTATACAGACTAATGTCAAAAACGAGATTCCTAAAAAATGCATTGATATTTCAATAAGAAACTTTCATGAATTATTTTCATGAAGTGATGTTTCTTTTGCTGTTCAGTATAGATTACTCAGTAATGAAGATATTTGGTGTCCATATCTCGTCGTTGCCGAAGATGAGGTAGTCGGGCTCTCGGTCACTCCACATTAACCGTTCGTCTTTCCATGTCTAAAATAGAAATTGTCAATCATTATGTAGTCTGCAGCTCCTCTTGCTTAGTCAAACCTCTTCACATACCGTAGATTCAAAACATGAAATTGTCTTTTGCATCTATTATGCATGTTCAAGGTGGATGTAGTGGTATCGATTATGTAAATGGTATGTTTTATATACTACGCTTTAACCCCATAACTAGTGCAAGTTAGAACGTGTACCCGACATGTCGTAGGTCGGTGCTCAATATTTAACTAGTTCCATAATTATTTCTAAAAGGGCATACTTTTTAGCAATGACATAATTACTCCCGCATTACACTTACAAGTATATTCAGTAAAACACTATTTCTGTCATAAAGCGTTTGCTCGGATTCACTTGACACGATTGTTGTGGAGCAAGCAGATGCCGACAAGGGTATTCTACCACATGTACTGTGTATATTCCACAGGATGGTATTGATAATTATATACAAAACAAAATGTAATGTTGAAAGTTACAAACTATGTCTTTGATGATTTTTCTAAAGCATTCATAATGTGGAAGAAAATGTTGCTATTATTTCATTCTCATGGCATTAATTACATTGCACATTTTCTAATACCTTCACGAGTAAGGTTGGTAAATACGTAAATATAGACACGACCGAAATTATATTTAAAAGAGGAAATAAGCTTTAGAAGAAGGAAAGTGGTACTTCCAGGGGCAAATAATATTATTACAAACTTCCACTTCCTATAAATATTTTTGCGTTTCATTTGCAAGTGAATTTACGTGCAAACACCATACTAGCAATGTGTCTATTCAGTGAAAGAAAGTATTGTTTGGAAGTATGCAAATATCTGGCGGTGACCTTGCCAATTAAACTTTCTTTAGTCGGAATCGTACAATTGATAATAATATGTTTTTTGAAATCAATAGTATAAATGTTTTAAATCAAACTTATATGCAGAATACTGTTTTTCGCATGATAATCTAAGGAGATGTTGAATATCTTTGGCGCAATTCAGATGTAGCACATAAATTACTGAAGTTGACAGACACATAAACACACCTGTACATTTTGATGATTTGCAGTAAATACTATGAAATAGGAAAACATATGAAAACACAATATCATGTACATCCAAATAAAGATAATTTGCTTCATTAATGTCATGTAACAACAACAAGAAAACTCACTTTCATTGTTTGTATAGCATACTATGGCATTATGACATTCAACATGGTAAACTCGTCAACCGCTTCTGTATTCTTTACATTAGGTATCACGGACTTGCGGCATTACAGTATTCCGAATGCATTTATATATCTTCCAATGAAATGTTTCAAAAGAAAACTAACTATTAACTGAAAAGTTATTTTCTTTCTGACATTCAGTATATATAGCCTCCTAATACTCACCATGTGAAGAAGGAAAACGACTGAAACGGTCTGAACTGCAATGTCCTGAGGATATGAATATCATAACTCATTGATCCATACATCGCATATTTATTCAACAATAGCTGATCATGTAACTAAATTTTGTGGTAGATGAAGTAAAAGATGGATAAATTAATTCAAGCCCCGTTTTGTTAGAGGCCATGTGGACAGGGTTTGAGATTCGACTTTCAATATTAATCTCGATAATGGTCCATGTGCTAAGTTAACACAAGGTCAAATACCGAAAGACGGAAAAACACAATTAACACAAATGTTGTGTTCCACTGCGAACTTACTACATAGGAATCCTTAGAAATTAAATTTGGTTTTACAACTTGATTTTAGTGGCCAGCATTTCGGTTTCTTCTGAAATCATTTCAGTAACTCGGTCTTCAACGGTCAACGTAAGCCTCACAGAGTTACAAATACAGCATGACAAAAAGCACACAGAACATTCTGGGGCATAAATTTGAAGTACCGAAGCGTACATGTAAATAAATGCCACAAAACCATAAGAAACATGATTCCGACAATATCATAAGCATGTGTTTATGAATTATTATCCAATTGTCATGATACCGGATGTTCACGAAAAGGTGAGCATATCCTGCACCACCCATTTCATTCGTCACAAACACATGCAAAGGCAAGTCATGCTTTCAGCTGAGCAAACGCGGGAACATATGGTATAAGTCAAAAGAGGTAATTGCATCGGATATCATATTGGTTAGTGATGCATCAAATTTGGAAATGTCGTCCACATGTCTACCATGAGACTTTACTGAGTCTTTGATTGTTGTAACACACATCATCGTTTGAGCAAGAGTCGTATAACGCTCTTTAAAATGTTCGTAGTAATAACACGCTCACGGAAGGCTGAAGCTGCTGATATACTAGCATTGATCGATATAAAGTGAAAGTTTACTGTTAGAAGGCTGAAGACGTCCCTCTTCTCATGCAGTCTTGTGGATAGTTTGGGATGTACGAACGTTAATATAAGGAAGTACTTGTTGGATAACTTGGAACAGCTAGGGTTACTAATTATTCCAATATTGAATAAAACTAAGATCATACAGATGATATAAAATACACCTAGCATACAAAATTCAGACATACATGTACTGCCAATGATCATAGCAACAGCCAGTCGTATTTTAAGTGAGATATTAAGTTGCAACGTACCACTCCCTTCAGAACCCTCATATCCAGACTCATGTGTATCGTTGTTTGACCAACTGGCTTAAGTTTTTGGTTGTAGTGTCTTGTGAGGTTGTCTCTCACATCGCTGCATGCCGTTATGTTGCTGCATAGTCCGGACACACCTGCAAGTACAGCATCCCACAGTTGGATACCTAAATGTAGGAGGCACGGGTGGCAATTCCCTGTTCAGACGTACGTTATTTACACGTGGAAAAATCATACAATCGTGGTTTCGAATCCCAAATTCGCCCTGTTTGTGTTTCTGTGGATATATGATTTTATGATCACTAAAGTGACCTATTTCTAGGGATTACAACAATTTCCAAACACACCAAGCTTACACCCATTATAAAGTATAACTGTTTATTACTTGCCCGTGAGTGATCACCCGTTTAATATACACACAGTTGTATTGCACATTGTGTAATAGCAAAGCGCGTGCGTATGTACTGCGGGAACAAGTTCCACGAACAAATATTGAAAGCTTTCAACCTCCCTTGGCTTATTCAACGACATTGCGCCTGGATGACAGATCACTGAGAGGAGCTTATGGACACTGGATGACCACAGCGACCCTGCTACTTGGCTGACGTTATATAGCATTGTTTCACCGTTGGATCTTGCATTAACATTTCACAAATTACGTCATAGATTATTGTGACGTGATTTTAAACTTCGTGGTGCATTGCCCAGTTCCACAAGGCGATCGTACTGTCGCGCAACGACTGTCGTAAGTCTGTGTTTAAATATGTGAGTTACGATAACCTTAAGGCTACGATAACTTTGTGGTTTTAAAGTAATGCTTTGTCAACTTTTAACGTGTTTAAAGTGTTATTGTGTTAAATTCAGTTGGATTATGCTGTGGATTGTGCACATGTCTGCCTATTCACACACGACATTGAAATTCTAAAAAGGTAATACATGGCAAGTAATAAATGCGATACTAAACTCGCTCCCGTGTTATACCAATTTTATGAGCGATTTACGTCTTTAACGTCCACCTTTTTGGAATGACGTTATACGATAAAGATATTATTGCACTCGTGTATTTCCACATCGTTAATATCATATATTAGGAATAAAAACTATGTATTACGTATACGAGTGACAAAAGACTCGCATAATACAATCGTTATTCCCAATATAAATTTATGATACGAAAACACTTGGCGACAAATCCCTATTTACTCAACGTAGCAGCAAAACAGTTCCACACCGAACAAGAAAAGTAACAACGGAGAGCGATTCTTCCACATGATTGAGAAGTGACTTGGACTGAACTGACAAACTTCCCCTGCCTGTAACACTATATCTCAGTTCCCGAGGGAAATGTACAACTTTATAGACAGCGCAAGTGTAAAGATTCGTTCAGTGTTCACCACAATGTTCCTCACAAATCAATCTGTTCAAGGTTTCTCAAGGACATGCATTCATCGGGTGTAAGTTTATGCAAAGTACGATGTGTGGTGATAGTTTGTTTGTTGGAAACTCCACAGTCAGCATTATTCAAGCAATCACATGTTGGTCCGTTGCTAGATCTAGATCTGTTTGTGTATTTCAATAATACCGTAATACCAAAGGTTTATGGTACATAATGTAAAGGGAAACATGCGATCAGGTGTATTCCTGAATAGTGCCGACATACTCCCGAGAAGTCGTAACCATGCTGTACACAAACTCGCAAGTGGGAAGACAAACGCCGTGTTTTGGTAACAGCTTGTTTGTTAGAGTCTAACGTCACTGTCAGCAATATTCTAGCTACAACACGTCAGAGTTCGTGGGGAGGTAGATAAGTGCACTACAGTAATATTGATGAGGCAAACAATCATAGTGCATAATGTCAAAATACGGAAGAGGCTGTAATTTATACAACCAGTGATAGATGTTGTGAGCATCGTGACACGCCGTCGGAATTCAGTATTTACATAAAAAGTTCAAGAACATTATAGCATTTTTTACTTGTAATTTGTATACCAAAAGTGTTGTGTCTCACACAAAACAACAAATAATCCTCGTTTTTCCTAAAGGTAATTAAGACAATATTCTTTAGGAACGGGCATTGTATTTAAATTTAGTGGTACTTGTCCGACAGTAGACTGCTTGGGACCCGTTCTAACCTATATTCTCCAATGGGTTAAGGTGATAGTTGATAGTTGATTCATATGCTTACATGCATGTACCACCACATTAGTTTGGATCCCATGGCCGATAAAAGATGGTACTTGCTATTATCGTGCCTGGCCCTCGGCATTAAGGGGGGAGGAGGTAAAACAAGGAGTGGTCGGCTCGGAGTCAGTATGGTGTCTCTGTGGGCCATAAATGGAACACGTTCAAGCAGCCACACACATGCGTGAACTAATCCCATACACGACGTTAAACCCATTTCCCCTCACCTCACATCCCATCCCCACCACACTCTCACATACACCACCCTCACCGACACACTTTGAATGAAAATGTAGCCTTTGACACGCGATTTGCCCGCAAAATTATACAATTTAAAATTATAAAATATAAGATTCAAGAATATAAAATAAAAGATTCAAAAATATATATTTGATCCTACTACATGTGAATCAAACTGCGATCCCAGCGGTGTACTAATAGTAGACATCACCATGGTAAATCAGGACATTACTCACTGTCTGCAGTAGTAACCTGGGATTCTTATACAGCTTGTATCCGTCTGTACTCAGTGGGGACCCTTGGTATATGAAACGAAACCTAATCACAATCACGTCATTCGCTGACAGAGAAAGACCCTATCAATACTGAGAACATTCCATTGTGTGGACTAGGTATAGGTACTATTTAGAGAACTGTTTGTATAAGGGCGATATTGTTACGCAGAGGCGAGTCACGCGACGATAGGCAGTTGCAAGAAGACGCTTGCTGTGATTGTATCATAATCTTTGCAGAACAAACCTTCAGAATAAATGTAAAGCATGTCAATCGTGCACTGAACCAGAACAGATTCCCAGGAAATGGACACATGAGACTACTACCCTTGAAGATAGTTTTACATTTGACTGGTGAATCGGTATGATTCATCTAGGTTAGCATGAAAGAATGACATGCTGCTCAATTCAGTGATTTCCCTCAACTTTAACTGATCAATCATACGCTAGACAGACGCCATTCACATTGTATGTTTGTGTATACCCACAGCATAAAGCTACATTATAGTGTTTATTTCACAATTTCTTTCTTATACCCAATATAAGGGATATTCAAACATCCCTAAAATACTTTAAAGGAGTCACGGGTCTACTTCTTCTCCACATCAATAAACCATGGTTTTACCCCGTTACAAATAAAAAACACGGCCAGCTTAATATCCCATCTTCTGTGATATGGCTTGAGCACATTTATTAAAAAATATATAGTATATCAAGAAAATGAATATCATTCTTCTCATTGAAGGACATCAAGTGGTAAAAGCAATATATATAGCGGAGTGGGGGCTATGTCAAGGAAAGGATACACTGGCCAATGCGGTGTGCACTTAGTGTAACTCAACGTCAAGTAGCACATGCTGGACAATGTTGCAATATCCTTTGACAAGTGTTTCCTGAAACACTTCAAGCAAGGATGTTTACCTTCGTTTACGTCCTCACGAGACGTAGAAGTAACTGACGTTGTTGACAGTATTTCATAGAACATTTCAAAGAAAATAAACAGCGTTATTTGTTAACATCAACGTTATATTATATTTAAATTGGAGATACTTTCTCTATTTATGTTTGCATTTGTATATAATTAGTTACTTATACCGTTGATGTTTTGTTTGCTGCTTCACTACACAGTGAGTAATAGGCCACATATATATCGGCGGCCTGTAAACAATAGTCGACAGACAAACCGGTGACTGATATTATGAATCATGTCACTGAGCCTGACCACCAGAAACAATTTAGGCGATCTTACAAAGGTTCTTGGATCTAACCCCCAAAACCTCGAGATAGGACAATGACATGGATTAAAATTGCACATACATGTAATGTGGATAATCATGTAAAAAAGTGACTGCTCATTGCGCTGCATTATTATTACCCCGCTCAATGGATCAGTGTGCACTTGATTTTCATTCTCAGCTCCCTGTGAGGCTCTAGATGGTTAACTGTCACATTCGATAGTGTACCCACTGTGTAATGACTTACTGAAGAGCTAATCAAATGACCAGTGGTCCCATATCATGTCGAATAAGTCCAGATAAATGTACCTGATAACATACGACAAGTATAAATCTGAAGTTGTCTCATGTTTTCTGCCCACGACTATATGTCCAGTGTAACTTTAATGTTAAACATATTTTATTGTCCAAAAAGACAAAGGGCTCGGGCACAAGTGCAACACTTATTACCGCCTTCTCCATATATACAGTTAAATATAATATTGCATAATGGAAATGAACAATTCACAACTGGAGCTTGTCATTGTGGAATCTAGAAAATTTCATTTGTAAAAGCTTGACCCAGTATTTAATAACCGTAAAATAACTATAGATATACATGGGAAACCTTCCGCATTCACCATATACCCTTGCGTTTTCTGTGCTAGAACTATAATGCTTATATAATTTAATGTATTTGTTTCGATAACATTAAACTGTACTAGGCCCCAAATGTCTGATCCATACAATAGAATCGGACTTAGTTTTGTGTCAAACAGTTTAAAGTAAACATCATCCCTTTCTTAAACCTGCTTGTGACTCATTTATTTTATCATATCAGCCCAGAAAACAAGTCTCTTTTTGATAATTGAAGTAAATACTTTTCTGAATGTACCGAGGAGAGTTATGCCTCTATTATTGTTAACAACGCTGGTTGCGCCCTGTTTGGGAAGAGGAACAAAAATGCCAACTGTCCAATTCTCCTGAAAATATTATCTATTCAAAAGGTTCCCGACATGGGTACAATGTGTGAAGCCCATTTCTGGTGTCCCCCGCCGTGATATTGCTGGAATATTGCTAAAAGCGGCGTAAAACCATACTCACTATTCAAAAGGATATTAAAAATAATTGCCAAATATGGTATTATAATATCTGAGGAATGTTTAAAAAACTCTGTTATCACATTATCATTTCCAGATGCCTTATTATCTTTAAGGTGGGGGATGCTGTCAAATATTTCCTCTCTAGATTTTGGACATTCAAGAATATCAACTGTTACACTGTCAACGTAATCTTCGTTGAATTCCAGGTCAACTAAATTTGATCGCCATGGCTAAATGGAACTGAAAACAATTTCTGGAAATGCTCAAACCCGTCTTGAATAGCAACGTCATATTTGCAATATGTGTTTTGTTTAATGGCTTTTAGCGATGACCAAAATGTTTTAGAATGATCTATACTATTCCAATAGTGTCTGACTTGTTTTCTTACAAACTTTGTTGTACTGATATCTTACTCTATTATAGTCTGTTAGCAACCCTCTGTCCTTATTCTTTCTAAAGTTATTTACATTGTCCCTTTTTAAGTAGCTCGCATTCGCTATCAAACCATTGTTGATCATATATATAGCCCTTATTAATTTTCTTCATATCAGATGAAGTGACAATAACATTTTCAGTAATATACCCAATACTTTCTTTAACGTTAACAAAATCTACATCTACAGCCTTCTCCAGTAAATCATGCGCAGTCCCAGAAATAATGTTTATTCTAAACTGTTCAGCCTTGAAGTTCTCTTCAACCCACACAAATTTAAAGGAATCATTGTTACTTTATTGCGTGGCTTAGGGTCACTTACTTGAAGCGTACGTAATTATATATAATTAGTTGTGACCGGAAGGTGTGATGACACGGCTCGAGATGGTATGTCCTTCTTCACATCCTCCACAAGTTTTTCTCCTTTATTAAAAAAACCCTCTTATCTGGATTTTCACGACGTAACCTGCCTAGCTCTTGTCGCTGGAAATATGTTAAGTCATAAGCCACACCATATCCCATTTCTCTCAGGGTATCCCTAAGTTCAAGTGTTTGGATTTTAACGTCCCAATGTGCCATTTTCACGAAAGTGGGCACGTTCTATGTCTCTATTAGCAAGTTCCTCATATGTACGATTCTTATATCTGGCTCTATTGAAAATGCCTAGTATCTTCTTGCACGCTTTATAAGATTCCTCTATTCCCTCTGGTACCCGTTATACAATCAAATTATTTTTTTGCTCTGTCTTTCCTGGTGTTCTACTCTAGACTCTAGATACTGTCAGACCAGTAATACAGTTCATCTACTTTGTTGGATACTTCATCAACATCTAGTCTGAGAATAGCCTGTTCTTCTCTGTTTACAGGGGCGGTCGGGTAGCCTAGTGGTTGAAGCGTTCGCTCGTCACGCCGAAGACCCGGGCTCGATTCCCGACATGTGTACAATGTGTGAAGCCCATTTCTGGTGTGCCCCGCCGTGATATTGCTGGAATATTGCTAAAAGCGGCGTAAAACCATACTCACTCACTCACTCTCTGTTTACACTGACTTCTGTTCATTAGTTCACATACCTCTGCCTTGATTGAATGAACTTCGTCTCTCAAAGATCGTTTATCTCTTGATAATATGTCTTCAGGTTCCTTAATCTGATGTATAATGACTGGTTTCAATCCTGCGAAGTCCCCACCAGTTGGACCGGGTTCGATTTTATTCTAAAAACATATATCTCACAAAATGATATTGGAAGTAAAAATAAAAATATTTGTAAATGTACATATTGCATTGTGACTCCCTTCACAGGTCTTACACAGACATTTAACATAACAATATTATATTGCGCTTCAGTCTGTACAGACTCGTTATAAAACCAGCTTTTAAAGTGCCAAGCTCACTAAATAACAATTAAATTAATGACTCTTCACACTAATTATTTGAATGTAAAAAAACATCATAACAGTTAGCTTTCAACGAGATTGTAAACTACTGCAACATGTATTAATACTATTATACAAAGAGGTCATAGTGGTATGCACTATACTGATACATAATAGCGTTGTGACACTCGTGTTACACAAACAGACAGTGGCGTCTGAGACCGGATACAGGTTTACACGTGTTTTATGCGAATTTCGTCATCGCCATGTCATTGCAGAAGTCACCGTCGCAGAAATACCACATTTCCTCACGGATCATTCGACATCCGGAACGAGGCAAGGGACGGGCTTCCGGTATCCAGAATCCTGCTGCGCATCCGCGGAAACCTAATGCAAGGGTAATGGAATTTTTTGGTAAGAATTGATGTCGGTTGCACCACTGTGTGTCTGTTTAATGTGATTGTGTGTCTGTGCGTTTGTTTGTTGTTGAACACCGCATGCACTCAGCAATATTCATTTTATGACGGAGAACTGTGAAAAATCGAGGATGGCAAAGACAATCCAGTGATTGACATGATGAGCATCGCTCTACATAATTTGGATACGATGCCGTTCATCATCTAAGTCAGCGAGCCTGACCACCCGATCCAGTTAGTCGCCTCTTACAATAATCATGGGTTGCTGAAGACCCGGGTCGTCACGGGGTCGGATTAATATGAGGAAAGCCCAAATGACGCTTGCTCGCCGAATCATGGATTGCAATCAACGATGAACGGATCCTGCACGACTAAGGAACACAGTGAATTGATATATATATATGATATAGCTGGAAGACTGACAACAGGGCGTTGAACCTTCTCATTCACTCGTAGCCTATCTCAGGAAACGGAACAAACAGCATTGAAGGGACGCAAACTAGTGAACGATAGTGTGAGCATCAAATTATGTTTTTCTGTTGAGATGCTTCAACTACTCTCCGACAACTAACAGATATATTTAACATGACCTTGTGTTAACTCGTGAAAGACCAGGTTGGCATACAGCTCCCAAACACTCCCCCCACACACTTGGTTTGAGGTAATTGAAGTGGATCGGGTGGTCAAACTCAGTGACATGGCTGATTGCGTGTCACCGTGCCCAGATGACGTGGGTTGTTACTCATGTTTTAATATCACGCTTATGCTCAAACTATTTATGATACGTTTGTCTGGTCCAAAGATGGTTGTTTACATCGAACGGTTTTATTGTAGACTTGTTGACATTGCGTAAAAGGTGACTATGCTTGTCGTAAACGGCGACTAACAGGTTCGGGTGGTCAGGCTCGCTGACTTGGTTGATATATATCATCGATCCCAATTGCGTGGATCGATGCTCATGATGTCAATCACTGAATTGTCTGGTCCAGACTCGATTATTTACAGACCGCCGTCATATAGCTGGACTGTCGCTGAGTGCGGTGTTAAACAACAAACAAACAAGCATTGTTTACTTCGGTTGACATTCACGTAATCGCCCTAAAATAAGTTATAGTTTAAAAGAATATTTCCTCCCAACAATTCATTCTATTTCCATATACACTGAATCCTCGGAAATCTTGTTTGACGGAAGATCAGTAATAGGAACGTCTGCAAAAACTACGATGTATTAATCCGAACATTTGTCATTCCGAACAATGTCACTGGTAGTGTATCTGTCCGAATTAATAGGGTTTCGTATAATGCAATTAAACAGATTGGTGTATCATGAAATGGTATCCCTACTGATCATGAAAGTTTAGGTGTATATATACTTGCTGATATATTTGCTTTGTTTCGATTTAAGGCTACAATCAATCAAACTGATCCCGTAATTATAAATGTGACTTCATACGTTGCGTGAAAAACACTTCTTGGTTTTATTTATATAGGCGAAAACACTGCGTTAGAAAAAGGTGATGCACCTAATTGTAAGGATTGCATTTGTAATGGCATGGGGAATTCCATTCATGACGTCATATTTTCCAGGTAAGGTGGGGTCTTCCCCAAGTCCAATGAATGACTTGCGTTTCTTTTTTAATTCGTTCAAATCTACTGTCGTGGTTTATATCCAGTCTGAAGGAGACTAAGGACTCACCTGTCTGGTTCTGGTGTGTGGACCCTGCGACTGGCGTGGCGTCACACCCTCACTCACTCACTCACCAGCCATGTGTAGTATCAATCATTATGTGTGTACTTCTTTTCGTTAGGTGTTCTAATTACGGAGGCGGTCTGTACTGAACAGAAAGTCACTTTCAAAGAAAGCTAATCCATCGGAATTGCTAAGGGAATCGCCTACAATGCACATGTACATAGACTGAAATATGTCCTTATTCGCAACTGGAAGAGAGAAGCTACCAGGGAACTTGTGTTTTCCAAATCCCGCTTTCGAAAACCACACATGCATCACCAAACGTAATTGGGGTAGCCTAGTGGATAAAGCGTTCGCTCGTCACTCCGAAGACCCGGTTTCGATTCCCACATGATTACAATGTGTGAGGCCCATTTCTGGTGGACCCGCCGTCATTTTGGGGGAATATTGCAAAAAGCGGCGTAAAACCATACTCACTCAACATAATGAGGTAGGCATGTGGGTGTTTTTTTTGTTTGTTTTTGTTTTGTTTGTTTTTGTTTTGTTTGTTTGTTGTTGTTTTGTTGTTTGTTTGTTGTTGTTGTTGTTTTGGGTTTTTGGGGGGCGGGGAGGGGGACATGTTGTTGTTGTTAAACGCCGCACTCAGCAATACTCCAGCTCGGCATGCTAGGGTTGCTGAACACCTATTCTACCCCGGATCTTCACGGGTCTGTGGTTTACTTTTTGATACCAGAGTAAAACACATTCAGTTGTCCGATACATCTCAACACCTGGAAGCTGGAAACTGTAAACAAGCCTGTAAACAAGCTCCTCACGCCGTAGAGTTGTATACCAGGAGGGCGTATATAAGCAATCTCATTAAAATCAGCTCTTACTTCTCGCTACCGCTAAACAAAGATCTGAGGACATCCCATTACGGGTCATGTCAGACCGACCTTGCGCGAACTTTGACCGACCAATGGAATGACCAATCAGAAGGCAATTTTCTCGTGCTTTACGGGACAAATTTCAATTGGCGACTACGCTTCGAAACATATTTTGACAAATTCCAGATTACAAATTTGAAACCTGTACAAAAATCATTCTGGAATGGCTAATAGATGGTCTAGATTGTAAGGATTCAGTCGTTAAACCCGTAACTATCGTTCGGAATACCCCCATGTTAAAGTTTTCGAGATTGCATGATTAGAAATCACATACCGACTGTCACTTTCATAATCTGGTAAGCGACGCACTAATTTGTCTGGTGAAAGCTCGCTCTGACATGATCCCTAATGGGTTGTCTTCAGATCTTTGTTAAGCGGTAGCGAGAACTAAGGTCTGATTTTAATGAGATTGGAATATAAGCGACAAACTGCATTAAATAATCATGAGAAATCTCCGCTTACAAAAGAGCCAATTGTACGATGTCGACTATACCATGAGTAGTATAGATAATGGGGGTTCTGGACCACTTCCACTGGAGCCGGATTTATATACCTATACTGCTACTACAGGTGGCATTTTTTATGCCAAAATGATTATGCGATTCAACGATAGTCATGAGATTAAGTTAAATTGGCTCTAGCTCACCACCACCTGGAGACAATGATATAATTTTTTATAGGTAATGGGGGTTCTGGACCACTTCCACTGGAGCCAGATTTATATACCTATACTGCAACTACAGGGGGGATTTTTTATGCGTAAATGATTATGTGATTCAACGATAGTCATGAGATTGGCTCTAGCTCACCAATACCTGGGGCCAATCATTGCTTTAGATCTAAATGGTAATAAAAATATTCTTCATTATTTTTATCGATAAAGCGATATTCACCATTTTTATTAAGTTCTTCGTTCATTTTACTAGGAGACCAGACTATATAACTACACTCTTTTTGTAAATTGATAAGAAACAATTGATAACCGTATTTGGTTGGTTTGACATCACTGATATAATAAAAACCTTGTGGTTATTCTCTCCATTGAATAGCTTTCTCCATTATTATATATTTATGTTAGCATTTGTCTAAATGTAATCACACGATAGTAAGCAATCTATTTTTAATCTCCAACCAGTTCTTTGGTTTTGGCACGGAATAATTGACGCGCTTGTTGCCTCCCCTGTTCTATGAACTTTTTTTTCTCATCTTCGCTAATACCACTGGTCTTACGAGATTTTGATCGAATCTCCTGCTTCATTTCATTGTATTTGGTGAGTTCCGACAGCACTAAACGAAACTCATCCTCGGATATCTTACAATCGGCCATTGCTGTCGAAATATGATCCTCGATGCTGTTCAACTTTGCTTCGGCGAGTATCCGAATACTATCGTGTTTTAATGCTTTCTTTTGTAACCTACGAGAAATGAATTTTATCGCTATTCCTGCCAGTCCCGAGACTCCAGCGGTTATTTCCATACCGAGCACGATAGGCGCGGCGATTATAGTTGATAGTAAACCGATACCCGCTACACCGAGTCCCATGCCAGATACTACAAGAGCGGTGTCAACTCCGTCCAGAGCATTCACGGCTCTGCGATACTTTTTATACAATCCAAGTCTCAACTCCCTATCCTTCCCTATTCGATGTTTTATGTCGCTTATTTGATGTAATCGAAATCCATCAACAGTTTCCATCTTTTCAAATGCTTCACCGAGCGTCGGATATGAACTCATAGTGTATATTACGTTCATATAATAGTCTTTAATTGGTCTTGCTTAAATGTTTTGAGACTATACATCAACCTTATCAAATGTATATTATACGGCAAGAATATCTTAGAAAGAGAAATACTGTCACTTTTAATAATTTGGACCCCCTCGAGGGTTGCAACGGGCGATGCTCCGATATGAATAATACTGCAACGTTGACGCTCGTGTTTCTTGAGCCATTTAATCGATAGACCTGGTAATACATCGAAGGCATCTTCCGGTGCATCTCCGAACAAGACTTCAATAATAAGCGTAGAAAGATTAGGTATTGCACTCAGGTTAACTTTAATATCTTCGAATTCAGTAACCAAATTTAAAGTAACATTTTTTAAGGCCGGACGACTATATAACATATGACCTGGGTTTTTTGGCAGGGGAGTGACGAACACACTTTTTCGTTTTGACGGGATATAAGACGCGAGTACGATGCCACTATTTATTATCTTAGTTAAATTATGTCCCTTACCCATCATCACATAAGGTGGGGTAATGACGATATTCAGTAGCCACTCGATGTTTGCTTCGACCATAGTCCATTTATTATCATCGTTGCGAGTAATATTGTACGAAGTGTTTTTAAGGAGTCTACTAACATCAACATCACTTAAATCTCCTAGATTACCCGTGAATGTAACTTCTTTCCGATTGTATACATTATCGTGTAAGTGTAAAGCGTATAACTTACCATCGGTACCGGGTTTACCAAATCCTTCTGTGTCTCCGAGATCGGAAAGCGCAATTGTATTACATTGTCTTACTGTTCCAGGGCCTGATGCATCAACCATTATTTTTAATATGGAGTGTTACACTTAAGTATCCTATATGTACAGGTTGGTGTTTTACATCTAATACAGAAATTTTGAGGTCTGAAATAATACCACGCTTTAATTTTTTATATTGTAATGACGAGAAAGATTCCGTTCTACCGCTATTGTATTTTTCATTTTTAACTGGAACACTTCTGAGCAGAGTTGAAGGACTTTCTTGTTGAATATTATCCGTCGTGCTTATTTGATCAAGATGGATGAACAACTCTTTATAGGGAACTAAATCGGGTAATTTAACTCCCTGTGTTGTTATGTTGGGTTTTATCTTGTTTACCGGTATAGATTTAGAGTCGTCCTGAAATCCAAGTTTAGGTACTAAGTTGAGGCCAATAATTAAACCTTTTTCTCCAGTGGCTAATTTCAGCATTCCATTCGACTCATTTTGTGTGAGACTCATTCCATTAGGCTTAAAAATTTCATCATTGAGTGAGCATACGCTGTAATACCCATCAGGTATAGTAATTAATCTGTCAATTGTACGTTCGTTTATCAGTAAAAATATCTCATTATTATCTCTCGCAGCACTTATATTGGTCCACCGCGGGTAATACGTTACATCGCATAGGGCTACTTCGAGTTGACCATCCGAGTTATCGATAGTATGAAGCAGTTCAATAGACTGACCATTTGTTTTTACCGGGAGTGTAACATACATATTAAATATACAATGATACTATATCATAACTTAAATATGAAATCGAGATACATTACTAATCAATCGATTATAGTAACTGCCTCTTGTGCTGAATTTTTCGTTAAATTCCCCGATATCTTTGAAAAGTACAGGGTCACGGCAACTAGCGATAAAATGGTGCACGATTGGTTTCACAATCCGATGCAATTTTGGCAGAATCAGTTAAACTTTGCCATATGGTGTGCCACAACGGGATGTGGCGTATCTGTTAATGCCCCAGGATTTAAACTATATAAGTCTGTTATATTATTTCATGTGTACTATCAGATTAGACGTATACTTAAAGAAATTAGTGCTCCATTACCGATGGATCCAGCATGGAATCACGCAAATAATAATTATGATAAGAGGGCCTTCGAACGTATTTGTAATGAACTTAATGTTTCTACGAGTAAAGATTGGCGCATTAAAGGACCTAGCCATGGTCTAGGTATTAAATACAGTGGACAAAAAACTGTTAAAGAAGAAAGTGATATTTTAGCTAAAGAAATGGTAAAAAAACCAGTAGATACACTTAGGTGGTCGCATAGAAGCAAACTTTATGTAAGATTACATAATATTTTCTTAAAAACTCATAATTGGGATAACAACTGGCAACTTTTTAATAATGATTGGAGGGAAGATATTATGAGTTTTAAGAGTGGCTTGCCTTATATTGTAACAAAGTTTGTGCATCCAAACGATACAACAGACGCTTTGAATGAATTTCTTAATGATAAAACGGAAAATAATTTTACTAACCCAGGATTTGAAAGAGTTAATGAATCGATAAGAACTTATGTGTGGGCAATTCTCGGAGCACAATCGCAAACACGAACGTCCATTATTGGTTCTGGGACGGCGTTCGATGCACAAAAACAGTTTGTCTCAAACGTGGAGGACGCCATTAATTCACCAGTTGACATACCATCGTCTATAAAGCGTTTTCAAGATGCATTACAGTACGCTCAATCCAAAGTGGACTTCGTTTATGCGCCGGGACTATACATGTTTTCCGAGTAATATGGAACTTAAGATCGGTCAAGTGATAGGCTATAATAATAAAATTGTTATCGCTACCGATCAACAAAAACCAGGTATAAATTCAGATATTAACGTCGAATTAATAACGCAAACGATCACGGGCGAAAAGGGAATAGTCAAGCCGCAAACACCACATGTTTCACAACCATCTACTAACGCACAGGTACCACAGCATATTGAGGCTAAAAATCAACAACATATTGATGAAAAAACAGCGCTTGTAGTGGGTGGAGTCTCGGTTGGCTTACTCATGATTTGGTGGTTAAATAGTTCTTAGCGGATACGTACAACAGCCCTGCAATTGCTACGATCAGCCCCCACAAGTTTTGGCTAAGCCAAGTGGTGGTCTTAGCTAATAAATTCAAGAGCCAGGAAACAACACTCCCTATTATACCGGGAAGTGCGGCCGCGGCTTTCTCAGCGAGCTTTCCCAGTGCTGAACCTAATGCTTTTAAATGCTTTTTTATCCACTCTTTTATACCATTTTTATCGCTAGGCGGTGTACCTCCACCTGTACTGCCACCTGTTAACGAGAGAGTCAAAGTCGATATAATAAATCCCAACGCGGTTAAAATACTGGCAATTGTTATTCCCTGTTCTCTGAACAATGTTTTAATTTTATCGGCCAGTGTAGTATCATCGTTGAGGACTTGATCGATAGTTTCTCGAATACGACTGAATTGCGAACGAAGTGCCTTTCTATTACTGGAAGCCGCTTCGAGGCGGGCCGATCTTTCGTCTTCTAAGTTACGCAATCTTTCTGCTACGCGGCGTCTACTGAACTCATCGCCCGCCTGTTCGAGTTTTGTTTTCTCTTTAGCTATATGCTTGTCGATTTCGGATATCTTGGCTATATTATTGATGAGTTCTCCCCGCATTGTTCGCATTGCCTTGTCAAGACCTCATAATTCCCTAATACTAAACTCCGAATATGGTACCTGTAATGTGGAATTATCGTAATAGGTATCTAAGATTTCTCCGAGTCCGTTCGAGGCCACGTTAGAGGCTTCTTCCAAATTATCTGTATTAACGAGTTCATCACGCACGGTTTGAAGAACCTTAGTAGTCTTCGCGGAAAGTCGTCGGTAGTCCACAAAACCTAATTTATCACGAACAGTGCTGATGCCGTGTTTAGCAGCTATCGTAGACAAGGCTAGGGGCTTACGAGTACGAGAATGCATAAGATCAATATCCGGAGAGTCACGCAGTCGCAATATTCCTTTACTATCTATCGTAAACTTTGAATAGTCACGGCCTATTGGGGTATCTTCTTTTAAGGCATCGTAATAATCATTGACAGATGATTGTAAAAGTTCATCGTTAAGATTCGTGCCACCAAAGTTGGTTTCATCAGTACCCTCTTCAGTTCGATTCGGATCATCAAAGGTACTTAGATCAAAGTCATTAATATCAAAATCAGTCATTTTTATATTAAACATAGGGTACATAATTTCAATATAAACAATGTCTTCGCAATACGGACGCAAGTTAAACCCACAACGTAGACTTCGAGATCCATTAGGGGTCAAAGCAATTCGTCAGTCTGTAACTATAACTAATAACCCTAGTACCATAGATCAGAATCAAACGCTTCTGGTTCGCTTTCCTAATCTCGGCGCACACGATGTGTTAGTTCCGGGAACTGTCCGACTAGCATTTACGATTAGTTTGACTTCTACAGACGTTAACACGGAGCCCGTTCAGAACATAGGTCATGCTATCGTTAAGAAAATCGCCATTAAAATTAGCGGTAATGAGGTTTTGAGTATCGACGATAGCGATGTATACTATTGTTACATGGATCTCTGGAGAACGGATAAAGAGCGGGAAAACTTACAGTACCAAGGTATTTGTAATAAGAACACATTGAGACTGCGCGTGGGTGCTGAAAATGGTGTTGATACCAACGAAAAAGATAAGGCCGTTGCCGACGCATTAGGTAACAGATTCTATGTTCCCCTAGACTTTGAATTACTAGATTCCCACATGCCCTTTTATCAAGCATCCCTAGGCGATAGGTGAGAATACGACCTCACTTTTAATGACTACGGTAGAGTAATCAGATCTGCTAATGAAGATGCTAGCTATTCCATTGACAATATCTCGCTGGAGTACGATATGATAACGGATCCCGAATTAGCCAGACAAATTCGTAACCAGTATACCGGAAGTTTAGCCATTTTGTACGATCGCATGCTGCGACACCGAAAGATCACAAGGGACAAAAAAGATACGATGTGGAATATTAATCTAAACGTCCCCACGAGGTCGTTGAAGGGTATTTTAATGTTGTTCGAGGACCCCTCCGATGTGTTTAAAAGAAATACCCAGAAGTTCTACAATCCCAAGATTACAAAAGTAGAATTGACTATCGAGGGCGTTCCTAATCAACTATATAGCCAAGGAATGCTAGTGTATCACCAGTGGGATGAGATTAAAAAACTTCCTTCTATAAAACGTTCTCCGGAAGTTAACGCGGTCGTGAAAGATCTGTCTCTAGGGAGTGTATCGATGGGTGAATACCTCACCACGAAGTACGCGCTATGGCTCGACATGCGAACAACGGACGATGACCAATTACACGGCAGTGGGAGGAGAATAGAAAATGCTAGCGAGGGTGCCACCATACAGATAACGAAGCTCCAGAAAGCGGCTGGTAAATTAAACATATATTTGTACGTGATTATGGATGCGCAACTTAATATACAGAATGGGAAATTCGTGCAAGCAATCTATTGATAATCTTTTTACCTCAAGATCCGCACTGCGCTATCATATGCGGGCAAACGGGCTGCGGAAAAACAGCTTTTATTCTAGATATTTTAGAAAGTCATTATCGGGACATTTTCGATCATATCATTATTCTGTGCCCGACTATAAGCGTTAATAAAACATACCTATCGAGAGATTGGGTAATGAATGACGACGGGGTACACAGAGTCTATCCGGGCGATCGATTACAAGACTGCCTCCGAGTATGTCACGAAAAATACAAAGGAGAATCGACCCTTTTCGTAATAGACGACTGCAGCGCGAGTAAAGAACTCACAAAAAAGAAAGATATGCTTTCGTATTTAGCATTCTCCGGTCGGCATACTCAACATAGCCTTTGGGTACTTACTCAAAAATACAACTCTGTCCTGAAAGATCTCAGAGAGCAGACCAAATGGGTAGCGCTGTTTCATTGCAAAGACCGAGATTCATTCGAGGAATGTTTACGCGAAAATACCAAGATCGAACGAGATAAAGTCAGAAAAGTGTTAGCGGCAACGAAGCACTGTAAACTCGTATTAAAAACCGATCAACCAGCTGCTTATGCAATTGCTTAGCAAATTATAGCAAATTGTAGCAACTGCTTAGCAAAATTATAGCAAAATGTAGCAAAAATGTAGCAAATTGAACATTAGCGGTTAATATTACATAAAATGTGGTTCGAAATCATCATTCTTTCGCAACAGTTCATTATTACGGGTTGTATTGGATATGTCATATTATATTATGTTAGACTTAAATATCTCCTTAGGTATTACATTATGGAATGCGACGAACTCATCGAACAAATGCTCAAAGAATCTGATGCAGATCAAAATGTTACAGATAAATCTTTAGATAAACATAGAGAAAGACTCGCCGCTTTGGTAGCCGGTGGAAAATGTTCCCAATATTTGGGAGAAAATTATACCATCGAAAAAATTGATAACATGACCGACGAAGAGATTAAAAAACTGTACGTTCGTTACGAGTCTAGACTGGGAGCTACCATGACTAAAACGATAGGGTCTTCTATATTACAACTATACACAGCCGTAGCTAGTACGTTTCTCCCCATCCCGGCAGAACATCGCCTGTATTTATGCGAATCTCTCGAGAAAGACCCATTCATCGAACACGCTATAAGCGCAGTGAGCTGTGAGTTTTATCATAGATTCGGAATGTTCTTAGCTCCGTTCACCACAGCTTTAATAACGGCTAGGTATTGTCAATTTAAACATACGTGCCCACTTAATAATATAAATGGAGACACAACAGATTGCGGAAACACAATCACAACAGGTGACACCACAGATTGTGAACGAGGAACCACAGATTGTGGAACAACAAGTGAACACACAACAAGTGAATGAGGAACCACCTGTGAATGCACCACATGTGAATGAGAAAATACTGAAAGCTAGAGTTACTAAGAACCCCCAAAAAATAGCCGCAGGAAGAAAGGGTGGGCTGGCGCGCAAAGCGAAATTAATAAATAATTCAAATATTAATCCGATTAAAACATGGGCACTAGTAGGAGTTTCTGGTATAGCGGCTGTATGGTTCTTTTATAAGACCGGAGAAGACAAAACGTCACCCCCGCCGCAACAACAAGTTCAATTAGAGGTTAGTCCTCATATAATGCTATAAGAAGCATGACTACTCCAGCTACAGACGGTAAAATGTTGGTAAACGCGACGTATCATTCAGCGGTGGTCACCGGCTTGGCCATTGGCTATGCCCGTATGGCTAAAATGATTACTAAAGCCACACCTCCCAAGCTAGATTTTAATGGATATGACATACCAATGATGGTTCTGGATATTGGATTAGCCATGGCAACGAAGGATATGCTCATCAAACAAGGACTTATCCCGGAAGACATAATGAAGTAATTAAACATTTGAATATTTTATATTATTAAACATTTGAATATTTTATATTCATACACTATGGCAACAATTGCGATGATGGTCGGTGGAGCTGTTGTTAATGCTCTAGCTTTTTCGGGGAGTAATTATTTATTTTCCAGTATGAGGGAATCAAACGCTAAAGAAGTTGAAGAGGAGCGTAAACGACATAACGAAGCTTCAGAACAATACCAAGCAGCCCAGTTACAATATACACAGCAGAGAATGAAGAGATTAGACTTTATTCATGAACAACTGATTAAGGAAGGACATTCAATTCAAACGTTTAAGGATGTCGAATCTGCCATGCACGAATACTTCCTTGTTTATGGAAAAAAACTAGACCCAATACCAAGACCAACAATGAGTCTGTTTTATACACCGTCAGAGGAACAAAAGAACCGAGAGGTCACATTTATTATTATTGGATTGACTTCTCTATTGATTTTCAGCTATACCATGCATAAGTCAGAGTGACAGCTGTGGCTATGCATAAACCATGATCTATAAATAGCATAATCAATATCTCACAGTGTAGATGTGATTTGCATTTAGACAAATGATATGATAGATGTATATACCATGAATAACTGCAAGTTTACACTCATGGGGAAGACTACTCTTTGTAATAGACGCTGTGTTGATTTTTTTTACTGCGGCATACACAATTATTACATCAGGCGCGGAAACATAAACTATACGTGTTATGTATGCGGGATAGGGGTCAAAGGTCGTTATTGTTTATGTAAGGAACACGGTGCTGATAGGGTCAGGAACCAGATTATTTATGCTAGGAAGAGAGATTACATCAATGAGAGGAATAGGTTGGGGAGAATATGTATTTAGATATATGAAAACAACCAATTAGACATTTGTCTCATTTGCATATACCATTCAACCACAATGGTTTTTGTCAGAGAATTAAAAGCTATGGCAAAGCAAAGTGGACTGCGTGGATATTCTTGTATGAGAAAAGCTGAATTGATGGATTTACTCGGTTTGGAATACAACAGACCCCAGACTGTTAGAGAACTCAAAGTTCGAGCAAGAAACAGTGGGCTGAGAGGTTATTCTCGAATGAGGAGAGCTGAATTGATCGCTTTACTAGATAATAATCAACCTATTGATAATGATATTCAACCTAATAATGTTGATAATGATAATGATGATGATAATCAACATCAAGAATTAATATTTGTACCCACATCCGCCGGCGTTGGTAACTATCTAAGAGGTTGGAAGATGGATATTAATTCCAACATGGATGTGAACGATATTAAGCCCATCATATCGAGTAAAATTAACGAGGAATTAGATGATTTACATAGTATAAAATACCAGCTGACGATTAAAATGACATTGAGTAAAAGTAACACAGACGATAGCACCGAATATACCGAACCATATTTCCGTAGCAATCAAGAAGTTATAACCGAATCCGATACTATAAACTCATCATTAGATACATCAATTCAGAGGATACAGGAAACTTTAGAACGCTGGACTAATAGAGGTTCTGGTTGGGGTGTGGATAAAATCGATAGTTTATATTTAGATATAGCGAATTATATGCCTTTCAAAGGTGGATCTTATATAAATTTACCCCCGTACTATAAGAAGAAAAAAGCCATAATTAACGTAAAAAATAAATCCGATGACTGTTTAAGAATGATGATAAGATCTGCATTGTTCCCCGTAGACAAGCATCCGGATAGACCTTCTAGCTATCCCCAAAACGATGGACTCAACTTCGATGGTATAGACGAACCTACACCAATATCACAAATTGATAAGGTGGAAAAGCAAAATAATTTAGCTATAAATGTTTTCGGACATTCTAAAGGAATTGTTATACACAGGATAAGCTCCGCTCCGGAAAATATCCCCAGAATCAATTCATTTCTGATCGAAAAAGATGGTAAATATCATTATACGTGGATAAAGAGTTTAAACAGGCTACTATACGATCAAACAAAACATAAAGAAAAGAAATATTTCTGCGAAAGATGCCCACATGGATACAGCAGACAAGATCTATTAGAAGCGCATAAAGAAGACTGTAGAGGTGTTGGACAGAATGCTATTAGGATCGATATGCCTAAAGAGGGAAAAAATATATTAAAATTTGAACATTATTGTAATCAAATGCCAGTACCGTACGTAATTTACGCCGACTTCGAAGCGCTTATCAAACCCATAGAAAATACCAACCGTAGCAATACTGATAATAGTTTTACGTACAAAACTCAAGAACACATTCCTTGTGGGTTTGGATATATAGTTGTAAGGTATGATGGGAAAACAAACCCGCCCGTGATTTACAGAGGACCCGATTCAGCGGAAAAGTTCCTAGAATATCTACAAAATGAAGAGAGAATAATCAGGGAAAAATTATCGTGTAAGAAACCCATGCGTATGACGAGGGATGATTGGAGGGCTCATAAGAAGTCAACGAGTTGTCACGTTTGTAATAAACCCCTGGATGGGGATTCCGTAAGAGATCATTGTCACGTCACGGGTAATTATCGGGGAGCCGCTCATAACGAGTGTAACTTGAAACTAAAAATGAACTCTCAAACAATACCCATCCCCGTTGTGTTTCATAACCTTAGGGGATACGATTCACATCTCATTATGCAAGCTATCTCGAAGACCGACGGCGGTTTAACGTGCATTCCTAACAATATGGAAAAATACATATCGTTCTCGTTGACTAAACCTATACATTATAGGGACAAGGATGGGAAATCTAGAACAAAGCAAAGTAATGGGCTTAGATTCATAGACTCAGTACAGTTTCTGTTATCTTCCCTGGACAATTTAGCTAATGCGAACAATCCCGATGACTTCGCGATAACAAATAAATATACCGATAAGATAACTCGTCATTTGTTGCTGAGAAAAGGTGTATATCCTTACACAGGAACTCGATGATAGCGTGTGTAACATAATATATTCGTATAGAAAAAATCACACCCCCTATACAAGGAGTGGCACCCGCCATCTTGGTTCTTATTCAAGATTTTCGCACTCGGTTCGAATCACAGCTCGAGTTCAAGCCCGTGTAGCGCCGTTATTTCCGGCCACCTTTTTCTTGTTTACCTCGGCGACGAAGCTTAGGGCTGAGATCTGATGGTTGTCTTAAAATAAATACGATGTGAGGTGACCACAGATAAACACGATTGTGTTGCTTGAGGATTGTTTAGCAAGTTCCAATAGGTTGAAATAAGTGACATTCATATTTCAAGATCGATCTTTCCAGAAAACCAAAATTGGAATGGCAACATTTCCAAACATATTTCCAACACTGGAAATGTTTGGAATGACTTGGAATGGTTTGGAATTGTTTGGAAATATGGTTAGAAGGAACAAGTTAAAATATGTTTTATCAGTAATTTGAACAAGACTATGAATTAGGGGCTTTAGGGTTGCTTATATAGTAATTTTAAAATTTTGAGATTTGGAAAGAATGCCAAGAGTGGGTGGGGGACGAACTAAGGGAGCTGTGTGTGTTGGGTGGTTGTTAGATAAGGTAGTTTTGGTTTTATTATTTTATTTGGGGTTTAAATGCGATTAAATAGTCCTGTTTTAATTAGGTATAAACCTAAGGCTTTGAATTTTTCTAATTTATTTTGTGGATTTAGGATTTATTCTAGTGTAAGTCCGGTTTTAAGATTTAGGGTGGTCTGTAGTGTTGTTCGGTGTGTTTGGTAGTGTGTGCAGTGAATGAGTACGTGTTCTGGTGTTTCTTGTTGTTGGCAATGTGGGCAGTTTCCTGTTGTGTGTAGATTAGCTATTTTACGGTTAATTATTTAGTTTGGTGTGGCCTGTTTGTAGTTTAGTAATTATTCTGTCGATTTTTTTTGGATGGGTGTAGTATTTTTTTTGTTTATTTAGGTGTTTTTTTAGTACTTTCCTGATTTGGCTATTTAAGTTTTGGTATATATTTTGCCATTTTTTGTTGATTTTTTGTTTAGTGAGACTTTTGAGTTCTGATTTTGAGCTGGGTAAGTTTAAGCTTATTTCTGGGAGTTAAAGGGATAATTTTGCTGCTTTATCTGCCTTTTCATTTCCAAAGATTCCTACGTGGGCGGGGGTCCAAATGAACTCTATTTGTTTACCTGCCCTAGTTAAGTTGTTTGAGCTATTGAGTATTTGATTTATTAGTTTGGGGTGGTTTTTAGTGTTTTTATTTTTGAGGGCTTGTAGTCCACTGAGGGAGTCGGTTAGAATGAGGATTTTTTGTTGTTTTTTAGATTGCTGATTGTGTAGTGCTGAGACAACTACTGACTGATATAGAAGATTTAACGTGCGCTTTCCGACTGCAGCGTATTTCGCACACGGGCCTGGCCGGACCATTTAGTATATTCCGAAAAGGGTGAAAGTGGTGTTTGCAACCCAAGAGGGGGCTTTTAGGGGTTGCTTATATTGAATTTTTGAGATTTTTAAATTTGGAATAAATGCCGAGGTGGGTGGAGGAGGGAACTAAGGGAGCCGGGTGAGGTGGGTGTTTGTATGTTTATTGGATTTTGGATTGGTAGATTAATTAGTTTTTAGATGCGCTTAATTAGGTCTGTTTTGATTAGGAATACGCCTAGGGCCTTGAAGTTTTCTTGTTTATTTTGAGGGTTTAGTATTTCATCTAGAGTAGGAACCTTATTTAGATTGAGGGTGGTTTGTAGTGTGGTTCTGTGTGTTTGGTAGTGGATGAGTGCGTGTTCTGTGGTTTCGGGTTGTTTGCAGTGGGGGCAGTTGCCTGTGGTGTGTCTTTTAAGTTTTTTTAGGTGGTTATTTAGGTTCGTGTGTCCTGTTTGGAGTTTTGTAATTAATCTGTCAATTTTTTTAGAGGGGTGTAGGATTTTAGGTTTGGCTAGTGGTTTTCTGAGCACTTTTTTGATTTGGCTATTTGAGTTTTGATATTGATTACGCCATTTTTGGTTATTTTTTGTTTGTTTACACTTTTAATTTCTGATTTTGAGATGGGTAGGTTTAGGCTTATTACTGGTATTTTAAGAGATAATTTAGCTGCTATATCGGCGCTTTCGTTGCCGTAAATTCCTACGTGGGCGGGGATCCACAAGAAGGTTATTTGTTTGCCTGCTTTTGTTAGGTCGTTGGAGCTTTTAAGTATTTGGTTTATTAATTGAGGTCGTTTTTTGGTATTTTTGTTTTGGAGGGCTTGTAGTCCACTAAGGGAGTCGGTGAGAATTAGGATTTTATTGTTGTTTTTAGATTGTTGGTTATGCAGGACTGAGGCCATGCCCATAAGTTCGGCCGTGAATATAGATTGGTTGTTAGGGAGTCGGTAAGATTGTGTGGATATAACTGGTTGTGTGGTATGGACTCCGAAGCCTGTGTGGTTGGAGATCGGGTCTGAAGATCCATCAGTGTATATGTGACACCCATTTGGCCAATTTTCGTGTATGTATGCAAGTGTGGTGGTTTTAGCTATGTTTGGGTCGGTTTGTTTATTTATTTGGTTAGCTAGCGTTGTGTCTATTTTGGGTATTTTGAGTTTAGGGGGGAAGATATTTGATTTTTTGCAGTTTTGTTTAAGATTTTGAGTTTGGTGTTCATTGAGGTAGTTAGTTATTATTTGGGATATCGGGGTGAGTGAGGGGTGTTTGCGAGCTAGAGTTTGGTTTCTTGGGCTTATGTTTTGGTTAATTATGAGACAACTAATAGGTCTCAAGATTAAGTATTCGGTCATTAAATCAATTTAATGACGGACTATGATTTCCAAGTCCCGATTATCAAATCAATGAGGTATCAGTTTCACCACATGTGCACAGACCGCCTATACTTGTATATATATTTTTCATAACTATTCTCCAGTTAAAGTCCTATCCTCTTATCAAAACATCTGTGAGAGTGATCAACATTAACGAAACGCATTCTCATCAAAGAATACAGAACAAATGAAGAATCAGATGCATACATTTATTGCCATGCTTCATTCATCACGAAGTAGATTTACATACATTTGTGAATAGCACTAAAACTGTGATAATGAATTTTACCATTGTCCATATTATATTATAAATATTAACCATAATATGGATTTCCGAATATATAAACGACTCCAAACGTTGATATTTCAGACAAAAACAAAGTCAGCTGTCTTTTAACGTTCAGGGGAAAAGGGTTTGCTTTCACAATTGAACATTTGTTTTCACCAAAGGACAATCAAATCAAGCCAAAAACAGTAAAAATACACATATATGGTTAGCGACCGCCTTTATACAGCGAGGGGGGAATTCGTCTGCTCTTACTGCCTTCACAAAAACATTCCAGCCTTTAATTACCGAGGCAGCTGTGACGTAGTAGCATTACATTCGCTGCGTTTGCAGCATATAAGATGTGTAATCTGTGGAGTGACTAAAGTAATATTACGGCTGAAATCTTACTTGCATGGTTGTTTTGATAGAAAGCGTACGGTTTAAAAACACAATTGTTCTTATATAATGTTTTTAGGTTTGGTTTATAAATACAAGAGAAGATTTTTTATACATATAAAACTGGTCGAAAATACAGCTGAACAATAGAAAAAGCAAAATAGGAGTTGTGAATAGTGACAAATTTTAATTACATCACTGTGTCAATAATTATTGATTGATTCCGTCAAACAACTGTCAAACCATTTATTGCCATGTACGTACATGTACACAGGAAGTCGGCGCTGTCGGAGGCTCCAGGTAAATAAACATCGCGGTTTTATGACGGGAGATCAGACGAACCGTGAACCAGGGGCATGCGACGTAATTACGCCTAAAGGTGGTAGAACCAGGGTATTGTCTCTTGGACTGGCTAATTGACCGTACGTATAATTGGTAAATATATTCGTCTTGACACCCGTGTTTCATGCGCATCCCGGCTCATAAGCAGAATACAGACAAATGTGGCCCCGTGATCAGCGGAGCGTGAACAACATGGATGCCGCCTTTCGGCCGTACCGAACAGTCAAGCTGCGATCTCGGAACTGAATCCAAATTGCAAGCGGAGACAAGATTACTTCCCTTACCCAAACATGATCGTTGCTCAGAAATGTTCAAATCTATCTTCAGTAAATCATGAAATTAATGCGAGCATGACATTTATGCGAAAAATGCGATCGTCATTCCCTCCAGAGACGATATACCGATATATGGTCTCTGGTCCCTCTGATTATTTTAATATGTTCCATTTCATCATGATAAAAAAGTTAGTCACTTATAAGGTTACCACGTTGAAAATGGAAACGATCGTTAACAAAAACAACAAATTAAACAATCAAGTACGCTAAAGTAGTACACATGGTGGGTGGAAGACCAGGGGCACTTTGAGTTTGACAGGTGTCATCAAGTGGTCAAGTAACATCACGGTTTGTATATTCACGTTTATCATATAATGGGTAGGTTTCTCGGCAGGATAAAGCCAACGGATAAAAACGATATCCGTTGGGGTCATATGCGGATAGAGATGCAAATATCAAAGGTCAAGTAGGACTACTTTCACTGTTTATAAACAAGCATGGCGTCGCCCTCGTCATTCGGCGATCGAGTCAGAATTAACCATCGTGAATCTGGATAAACTACAGGGATAATTGCTATCATTATCAAACAAACAGTCTAATATACTGAAAATCAGTGTCTAACTGTGACGTAGGCTAAGGCATTTTATAAGTTTTGGCAACTTTCGAGATATAAATTTCGAAACAATTTTGCGAGGGCACGAGGCCTAGCCAAGCGGGATCAGTAGCCATATCTGTGCTTGTAGACCTCTGTGGCTTGAAACCTTCTCCACAAATCAAAATGGTTGGATTCGGCCGAAATACGTTTGAACTGTTACCTTGTTTCGTTTTGTCGCTGTGTGTACATCTGACTACACTTAACGTTATGAAAGGACAGACCGACTGTCAACAACGTCTGACCGTGGCCGTGACGTCTCATAGACTAGAGTTAGAGTAGCTTCCCTTTGACAAAGGGCAGTTACTCTAGCGGACAGACCGATGGATTGCCGCGAAAGGCAATTAAAAACAACTGTTGTTTTGCCTATAAGTTGCTTCGCCACTGTATAAGAAACAGATTTCAGTTGGAACTATATTGGCTACTGTCACTGTCCGGCTGACTAATCACTTACCCTGTGACGTAATAAATATTAATGCGCGCATTCCAGGAAAACTCGCAATGTTTCGGTAATGTTTGTGACAGAGGGAAAGCGATTTTAAAGCACAGAATTAAAGAATGACATGATATGATAAAGAGGTTATCACGCTTGTGTGTTTGGGGATGGTAAATATCCTGTATTAGGAATAAACACTATGTATTTAGCTCGCCAAGGCTCGCTAAATACAATGTTTATTCCTAATGCAGGATATTTACCATCCCCAAACACACTCGCGTGATAACCTCTATTGATTGGACAGTCTAGACTGGCGCCAACTAATCATGACGGCGTCTTCAGAATAGAACAGAACTTAATTTCTCCCAGGTTTAGGCTTACGTGGATAACGGAAAATTTTGTTTAAGTGATAACACATTTGTAATTCAATCTAATATACTTTCCTTGATTGATTATATGGCTGCGGTTGTAGATCCGGATGTATCTAAATATGCTCAGTATATACACAGGGTTTATGGTTATACTATTAGGATTAATAGATACAATTGATTATTTATACCCTTGATCATAAAGTTAGTCACTACTTTCACACTTATATGTGTATATGTGTATTATAAATTGTACCCAATACGTAATTAAATTGTGTATAAATAAGGACACTAGGTTAATTACTGTAATTGATTATTTGATAAACAAATTCACATTTAGTTGTGTGATATGTCACAGAGGTAAAGCTAATTCATAACAACTAATTGTCCCATTTATTTGGTTTCTATCTTTTATATGAAACAAATGCTATAACATGGGGTGATAAACTTCATTGGCAATAGACGTAGCATATAATTGTCCGCATGAACAGTCTACTCTGTTCCAGATATGTTTATTCATTTTGTCAGCATTTAAATCGTTGCATTCCTGGCTCAATGATTCATTTGACGAAATCTTGTTCCCTGTTTTGAATTACCGTGAGATAGTTCCAGAACAATTATAAAATTTTCAGCCCTATGTGTTGCGCATTATTCCGAGATAATTCGAAGTTCATATTCTTGTACGAACACTTATCAAAATTCATTTATACCTTGTACTAGTATGTACATATGTATATTAGTTCAAATTATAATAATGAGGCCCTCTATATTCTCGAAACGGTCACATGTTGTGCCACCCTCCGTGGTATCAAGGATCATACAATGTCTATTTACAGATGCTACAAATTTTACTATTGTGAAGCAAAAAGTAAGTTCACGTCCCTTTTTTCACGTTCCTCCCCGTTGATCTGTATCCCTGATATGGGGACTCCTTCGACAGGCAATTATGGTAACGATTGAACATATGATAACGCTAGCTACAATGGGAATGCCAAGCATTATTCCAATGTCACTAATGCTCTTATCACCAATAGGATAATTCAAAATACACAGAAAACAGATCATCATAAGTACCATTAGGCTGAAGAAGAAAACAAAAGCACAAGTATCGAACGCCTTCACTGTTCTCATGCGGTCACTGTCATCAGCAGGGTGGTTAGTATAGAGCACCACCAAGGAACACACAATCATTAGTGCACCGCACGTCATCGTTGAAGAAATGTATACACCTGAAAAACATATAAAGTATTTTTTCTTATTGTGTTTCATGCATCCGGGAAGTGAAACTAAGTCTTTTGTCATCACAACAAAATGCGGGTTTCCAACTCTCTGGGGAACAGATGGAAACGGGGTGACACAGGTTAACTCTTGGAACATTTCAGTGATGGTTTCCATGCCAAAGTGTATGTAGAAACTTTCAGTTGTTTGAGTTTTACTATAGTATGTGGCTCACAATATATTTCACATTATTTTGTTCATGTACAACCGAACTGTTCCCACACAAATATTGATACTGACACCGTACTACAAAAAAATAATATTTAATATAATATATATTTCCTCTTATCTTCGTTCAAGACATGAACAATATGAAAAGAACAGATAATTAGACGTTCTCTATACAACGTTTCGATGTTATATTTCTTAATCAGAAATAAAACAAGATTGGTTATTTGTTGATTTGACAAATTTGGCAAGCAGCCACCACACGGTGTTTCTGTGCACGTTCTGTCGCCTAGTAACCTCGCACTGTGACGTTCCTGACTGACGCATACCAATGGCTCGCAAGCGGTCATATTCAGATAGGCGTGGCATCTCCAAACTTCAAATATCCATTGACATTAGACGTTTGTTCCCGTGTTGCAGTAGCCAAGAAAAGCAGAAACAATGCATACCGAATCCTTACAACACACGTGTTTTTATATCCTGGTCTTGCTGCAAGGACACTCTTTGACATAAGATGATCAAGCTTTTCTACAGAGGTTGCGGTTGTGCTACATGTTTTTATATATTTTCGTATGCGGTTTGAACACCAGAACGTTTTCTTCTAGTATGCAACCGATTGGAAATGGGTACATAAACGATCCCAGTTAAACGATCTAAGGATACACAAGTTGTGCGTTTAATGACACACGTTATACGAAGAGCTGGACCCTTTTCTCCAAGAAAAAAATAATGCGAAAGGAGATGCATTTCATGCATAAAAGCGAGAAGGACACGCTACACGCTACTAATGTTTAAACTGACAATTCTGTTCTTACATCATCTCTTGTCATGACGTCAATTCTCTGCTAGACATGTGTCATTAAATGTGTAAACCTGTTTTACTGCTCCATTGTCTGTTCGAAAATATGAATTGTTTCAGATGTGTGCGTCTACATGTACTTTGAACAGGGTCCTGAGTTTTATCGTGCCTCAGGAACTGTTGTTGTTGAGTATACTTACATGACCTAGGTATATGACCGTAATCAATCTCAAAATAAACGTATTTCTGTTTGTTGTCACGTTTTCCATTCTAACCTTGAGACTACGCCAGCGACACAGACGCCACGTGATTTTGTGTCTGTCATAGTAGGTATATAATACCATATAATTTATTAATTCCTCAACTCAAGCAACTAATTTCTTCTTGAACTAGGACTTTTATACTAACATACTAAGGAGTAATAGATTGAAACGGTTTGTAGTGTATCATAGAGAAAAGAACTGATCACTGACAGCATTACTGTTAGAGAGTAGGACCGTTATACTTACCTAATAAGGAGTAGTTGATTGAAACGGTTGGTAGTGTTTCAAAGAGAAAAGAACTGATCACTGTAAATGACAGCATCACTGTTAGAGCGTAGGACATTTTCTCTCCAGTCTCCACAGGCACAAGGAATACGCCTGGCATCAGTAGGGACAGAACACCCAATGGTATCATCATCAACGGAATATACCACTGAAAGTGCCTCTGGAAGAAGAATGTATATTTGATTTTTTCATAGGTCAAATTATGTGCACCAACTTCTCCTCCACTTTGTAGTGTCTTGTCCAGTAAGTCCCATTCACCATCACTCTGGAACGAACTGCTTACAATTCCCTCCGGCAGAAGATCCACCTCACTCATGGGATGCGCCCACTCCATGACGTGTACGTCACACGCCTGAGTGTCGTACGGATAATACGTAATGTCGGCCTGGCATGTCGTTGTCGTGGCTACGCGGAGAGTCCACACCACTCGGCCCTCAATGGACACCCTGAGAGGAACGGGTCCGTCTTCATAGATCCCAATCAGTCCAAAGTCATTCACACTAAAAAGAGGTAATACACTAGATGAAAACACGCATTTCACAATGTGTGATATACACGAGGCATACTGTTGGAGTTTCATCTTCAGAGGTGATCAAAGTTGTTGTTCAATTAATGTATTAATGTCATAATTTTTCGATCTGAAATTTTATTGATGACATAGTTTCTTATGATATTGACTTTGTATGAAGAACAAGAACTGATATGAAACAGTATGTGGCAAAACCCTCTGTTGAAATTAACATCCTTTTTCCTCTAACATGTATTTGTTAATAAGAGAAATAAAACTATGTTAATACCTACCATGAAATACAATGCCTAACCTTTTAAGATTAAATTGATGACCCTTTCACTCATCATTGAATACATTTTGTTCAGTAAGCCTCGTGTGTAAACATTGAGGGCTCAGGGAGTTAAATAAACATTGACTTTGGTCACTTTTATGCATTCAAAATCTCCAAAGTCTACATCTTGTATGCTATTTTGCATTCAACAATTTTTTACTAGCTATTGCAATACACAATTTGTAGTATGGCATGCCATCAAATTCGAAAGAGCACAGTGTGTACGTATACATGTGGAGGTACTTGTGCAGCAAACTGTTCAGTAAATAGCTCAGCATTATGTTTTGATTGTGGAACAGTATAGGTACATGTACTTACTAATTTGTAATAACTAGATTTGGTGTCCATATCTCTTTGATGCTATATATCAGGTAGTCGATGCCAGTTGTTGATGGCCAGGTAAGCCGTTCATCGATCCATGACTAGAATAAAGAGAACGTGGTCTAAGTAATATTTAATCTCACACAACGCGAAAGGAGAAACTAGATAGTGCGTATGACATAACTTATCTATTTTCAAAATATCCGTTAAACCATTTCTTTAAGATGAGTGACTTATGTTAATTACTTACTTAACGTTTGAAAGAATATCATCAAGCTAAAGCAGGTTTAAAATGAAAGTGATCCTGTCCAATTTACGCGGGATAAACAGTTATGAATAGGAATAATCGGGATATTATATTAATAGGATGATTATTATTGGCATCACTGATAGTCGTTTGTCCTACTGTTCACATCCCGCATGTCAACATTTTGCTTCAAATAGGAACACTCATATATACTTTACAATTAGTGAAGTTTAGTCTATAATGCAGGCATATACTACAAGACGTGTTATTCCTGAATAATATGCCGAGTTGATACAAAATGTGTTTCACCAGATTGTCCAGGTTTTCAAAATAAACATCGGTTTCTGGGGATGTGTTAGCATGTCTAGTCTAAGTGTACCCTAAAGACCCTTGTTCACACCCTGACGTCTTAGACACCGGGTGTCCAAATGGATGAAAGCATGTCTCGTTTATTTGCATTTTCACGATCCAGTTGTTTTCCCGTCTTCTATTTTTAGGCACGGCATGTTCGGTATTGGTGTTAACATGTCTCTCGGTACGATGTGTAGCTGGTATAATTATCCAGTGTTGCTTCTCTGTTTATGATCGTAATGTGTTTGGAATATCTGCACTCACCATATACAGCAGAAATGTTGAAGTCAAAGTCTGGGATCCTATGTCCTTCAAACATAGGAAAATAAAATCAACTTTCTGGACACCTGGTTTGCTATTAATTGTAAGACAATATGGAGTAAGGTAGGTAATATATCGATTCTCCACAAAAATGTACCAAACATTTTATCAGAATGGATTAACGTATTAAAGTGTTGTGCTCAGAAAGGTCAGATTAATGGAACTTTCAAAAATATTGTTACCCTCACTGTTTTCCTTTGCACTATACTTCACCCTTTATACAAAGTTTCAAAGTTTCCTACGCCTTTCCAGTTTCCACTTTCTCCCGCTTTGCCGTCTTATCACCACACACACACACACACACACACACACACACACACACACACACACACACACACACACACACAGACACACACACACACACACACACACACACACACACACACACACACACACACACACCAACACACACACACACATCAACACACACACACACACACACACACACACACATCAACACACACACATCAACACACACACACATCAACACACACACACACACACACACACACACAATAATACCATAAACAGCAAGCTCACAATGTTATAACAGCACATACCAGGTTGTTCAGGGTTGTTAAATCGAGAGTAATGTTGATGACTGTCTCATTTGCAGGTCTCACTTTGAAATTGTATTTTGTCGGCTCGACTAAGCTTTCCCTTAGGTCACCGTACGCTTCTAAGAAGGATTTAGCTGCGAGGGGAGCTGGAATGATACATTATATGTATATTATTATTATTTAGCGAATATTGTATTGAAATATTTAGAGAATATCCTGTGATATACGAAGACACACGGAATATTCACGGAGCGAATTAATATTGTCTCGCAACATTATTTCATAAGAGTGAGTGAGTTGGGTTTAACGCCGCTTTTAACAGTATTGCAGTTATATCACGGCGTTTCAGCTTAATGTGGGAGGAATGCCCGAAGTGCAGGTCTAAGACGTTTACCACTTCGGTGAAACCCACGAGCACGGGTATGGTTCTGACCAATCTAGAAACATAATCGGGGCGAACCCGGATTCGAACCCACAATCATAGGTTTCTGGCGTGCCAAAGGGACGCAAATCTGCACAGCGAATCGCGGCGCCTAAGACGACTGGGCCACCCGTGCCCCCTTTTTGATAAGAAACATAATCTGTCATTCCAAAATGTACATAGTCTATTCTATAAATTACACAGCTTTGTTTTTCCAAGAAAATGTTTAAAGTGTTGATTTACTGATCTCAAGTGGAACCATCAGGTCCGATGTCACAAAAAAATATATTTTCAATTAGTAAGCAAAAACTTAGCCAATACCCATACATTTCAAGGAGTATTGTCCAAATAGACCCAGGACAGTATGGTTATAACTAATTGTCCAAACTTATTCTCCATTACGGGTGATTAGAGATTTGTTTATCATTTCATTTGAATGTGGTTGTTACCGCAGACATACAAAACATGAGTAAATAAGAGAGTATATATTGGTCAATTCCTTTATATAAGTTAACACCTCCAGAAACCATGGCAACGAAATCGGAATACAGTATTATAATTACCCGAATCCCATATTAAGTTTGAGCCAATAACATAGAGATGGCATGAAAAGTAATTGGTAATTTTAATTTGTAATTCATTTACGATAACCCCAGTTCAAAGGCAAAGGGTGTATTATTTCTTGAGGCCAATGCAATATGTCCATGATGTTTTATTGTCATAACTTACGCACAGAGATGAAGAGGGGGAAAAGAAGTAACAGTGGAAGTTTTCCCATCCTCCTGACTTGTAAATCGTTTATTATAATGTAGTATCACAACAGGAAGATGATTTTTTCCAGGATCTTCTTTGCTGCAGCAGCCACGTTGTAGTCTGAAGTGAAGACATGTCCAGTTCAATAATGTCAACAAACACATTTCTGTCATACATAGCTGTCAAACATTTGTGTCTGAAAACCTGTCAATATTTCTGTTAAATATTGCAGTGAAACATTGCTGTCACATATATCCATCACACATTCCTGTCACACATCGTTGTCACGCACAAACGTCGTTGCGGACAAGCTTTGCTGCCACCCACTCACTCATTCACTCACTCACTCACTCAGACACCCACTCCCTCGCTCTCATTCACGCCAACTCCAGCCTTCGAAATTCACGCTTGTCCGCAAGCTCGAGACTACTAAATTGTGAGAGTAAATATCCCATGATGGTAGTCCTCATTGACCCCTGAAGATCCGGGGTAGAATAGGTCTTCAGCAACCCATGCTTTCGGTAAAAGGCGACTATGCTTGTCGTAAGAGGCGACTAAAGGGATCGGGTGGCCAGGCTCGCTGTCTTGGTTGATGCATGTTATCGATCCCAACTGCGTGGATCGATGCTCATGATGTCACTCACTGAATTGTCTGGTCCGACTATTTAGAGACCGCCGTCAGATAGCTTCAATATTGCTGAGTGCGGCGTTAAACAACAAACACAATTCATTGACAAGCACATGTAGCCTTTGGGGATGAATTATGAACCAGTTCTCAATGCTTCAAGTTTGCCACAAATTGGAAATGAAAAAACTGACGGAAACTGTAAGCAAAGTAAACAGTTTTGCCTTCTTCACGCCGTACTACAAACTGTGAGGACTAGTGAAATAAGACATATTCTAGTCCTCCGGACTAGCCAAGAAACTTTAGTTTCTAAGGTTGCTACTCTACCAGCTCTACCTCGGAGTATGGCCTACGTGTACGTGCCTGCACCAACAACACCGACATCATCAACAGATTCGAGATACGCAGCTTTAACCAGATGTAAAGAACAATACAATACACACTTAATATATATAATAGTGAGAATATAATTTGAGGCCGCTTTTCGCAATATTCCAGCAATATCACGGCGAGAGACACTAGAGATGTGTTTCACGCAATGTACCAATGTTGGGAATCGAACCCGGGTCTTCGAAGTGACGAGCTAACGCTTTAACCACTAGGCTACCTCGGCCGCAAGTTAATATAATAACTGTATATAGTGTTATTATCGGCGTGATGTTGAAAGGGGGACTGATTATCACATGAGCTGAAAGTGCCCTGCCATGTACTTTATGTATGCAACGCGGATAAAACATAACCTGTAAAATGTATCCCTCCGCTGTTATTTGCTTTGGATACGCTCCCCCAAAGAGCGGTGTTTATCGAGCCATAACACATGCACCTGCCATTGATTAATACCAAGTATTATGTAAACATTCATCGCGGATCGATATTTGTAGTCCAATGTCTACTCCTTCCTATGATGTTCTCGTTATCACAGGAGTGTCTGAGAATGCCAGTTGTCAATTCAAACAAACAGTATTTAATAGAAGTACGATTACCCTGTGGCACACAATAAATTAAGATACGTAAACGAGGACCCATTACATACCGTTTCTATTACTACGAGGGCATTTTAAAACGTATCGACACACGCGGAAATACGCTATTGTAACAAGTGTATTTGTCAAGGACGAATCCCAGTGGGCTGTTAGAACAGGTTTATCCAGTCAGTCAGGTGTAATTTGACCATGAGCGAAAAACCATCAGTGGTTGCTATGTGCAGCACGTTAATGCTCTGTTTGTAACGCGTTATGTCGGGTATACAATGTACATTTATTTATGTCACTACAACAGGTAGGCATTCAGTAGCTTTTGTCACGGTCTATATACTATCGGTTTACAAGTGCAAAATGCAACACGCTTTACACATACTGTTCAAAATGATATTTCCGATTGCATGGATTGATCATTATCAATGTTACCAAAGAGGATTGAAATGAACGCCTAATCTTTAAATGTCTTTTTAAAAGGTTATTCACAAAGTCTTGTGTGTCAGGTGAAATACACAAACAAAACATTTTTCGAGTGATCTCCTCTCCTGCTTTTAGTTCACGTGTGTTTGTGAGGAGCTATCAGTGAGTTTGAGGGGCTGGTTGTTTAACGCCATACTCAACAATGTTTCAGCCGAATAACAGTGGTCGAGTCTGGACCAGACAATGTAGTGTCTTCAGCATCGATCTACGTCTTTGGAATCCGATGACATGCAATCAACCATGCAAGTCACCGAGCCTAACCTCCCGGTCAAAAGGGTCGCACACGCACAGGTGGCTGGTGACATATCTTCTCAACCATCATTATAACAATGATGAGCACTCTTACACCAAGCCATGTAATATCACCAAAGACCACTCACCGTGTTCACGTTGCGGCTAAATGGGGGACAATGCTCTGTGTGTATTGATGGCAGCCTGTCGCATATATCTACAGAAGGAGGCTCCTTCACGTGATGTCGGTTCGTTGTGAAGGCAACTCTGATTGGCTTAGGCGTTACATGCGCACAGGAAAGGGGTGAGTTATTATGACAAACGTCTTAAACTGAAATAACCAGAACTATGGAGAGAGAGGCCATATTGTGACAAAGCGCACACGTGAGAAGTGACTTTAAATGATATTCTGAAATAACCTCACAATTTAGGTCACGGGCCGTTCACATGGACGTGCCCAGATGCGTCGACGTCTTATTTTCCTGCTCGGTATTGTTTATCCGGTAACATGATCCACATGGAAATGAGGTCGGGTAGGCGGAACCTCTTTGTTAACACTTACATTGTATGAACGAAATGAATGTACCGAGGGAATGAGTTGATAGAAATCGTGGCTTGAATTACCCTGCTTAAAATATTCATCCTGAAGTCACATAACTCGTTATGCAGAATTGTGTTTTTTGACAGACAGGTCGATTCGAATCTCGCCTTCGTATCGATTATGACTGCACTAGTCCAGCATTCGTTTCGAGTTTCGCTGAAGTGGTAACTATCACTTTCCTGGGTCTCTTGTTTCTTAACGCCTGGCGAGGCTAAACATTGAGGTGACACCACGTTAAACAAGGGACCCACCATTTATTTTAACATCGGGTATTTTCTCGAGGAGGGAGAGGTGGGAGTTGTGTGAGGGGTGTGGGCAGAGGAGCAATAATAATAATAATAATAATAATAATAATAATAAAGAAGGGTGATTTGACTGATCCCAATTACTATTGCTCTATTCCTTGTCTGAATACACAATAGAAAATATTTACAGGATGTCTTACAGATATTGTGTCAGCATACTGCACATCCAATGACATTATTTACATGGAGCAGAAAGGAGCCAGAAAGGGATGTTGGGGATGTAAGGATCAACTACTAGTTCAGAAAATTATCCTTGAAGAGGCTCAAACTTACCACCGTAACCTCTCAATGTGTTGGATAGACTAGAGAAAAGCTTATGAATGGATTTTGAGGTCACTGGAAAGTATTGACTTCTCTGAGCGACTACTTGTTTTACTCAAGTCTTTAATGAATTGCTTGTCAACTCAACTTGAGATGTATTCGCAGGGGCAGGTTGTGACTTCGGAACCCATTTCTATCAGGAGAAGAATATCTCAGGGCGATTCTTTTAACCCTTTGCTTTTCTGTTTGTCACTGAATCCTTTAAGCTCTTTGCTCAGCAAAGAGGAAGGTTATCATCCGGGACCTCCTAAGCACAGATCCCCAACACCCCTTACTCACCTCCTTTACATGGATGACCTTGAGCTTATTGCTAATGGGGGATCTACACTCAAAACAACAGATTCTGCTTGTCGAGTCCTTTTCTAATGATATTGGCATGTTCTTTGGACTCGACAAATGCAACATTCTTCATTTGAAACGTTGCAAGGTAGAAGAGGGAGGATCAGTCAGTTTACTTGGAGGAGGAGTTATTGACCATCTTGTGGAAGGTCAGGCCTATACGAACTTAGGGATGCAGATTATGGACAAACTCCAGAATGCCCATATCAAGGGCAAACTTCGGGCAGAGTACAAATGTAGACTAAAGAAAATCTAGAGTTCAGAGGTGAACAGTTTTCTAAAACGAGCCAAGGATGTGGGACATAATATGAATGTGTGATTTTGCATCAAAATTTAAATATGAAATGTAGATTATGTAATGAATTTAATGAGATTGTCCAAGACATTGTCAGTGGATGCCCAGCTTTGGCTCAAACACAGTATCCATGATGGTGTAGCTCGATCATTTTATTGCCGTCTTCGCCATGCTCGTGGTTTTGACACAGAGATCCACCCATGATACGACCCGGGATATGTAGAGGGCGACATGGAAAATGATGAATACAAAATTCTTTGGAATAGGCCCATTTACAGCCTCAGACGTATCCAGGCCAACAGACCTGATCTTGTCCTTGTTGATGAATCCAATGAAATCATTTATATCATTGAATTTTCTGCCCCTTTGACACTAATGTGATTGACAAGACTGAGGAAAAACATTTCACTTTCAAAATGTCACGCTTGCATCCCAAGTACGAAGTTGTCCGACTCCCCATTGTTCTCGGTGCCTTAGGTTTGGTACCTCCCAATCTGTTGACTGACTATCCAAACTGTTGGTTTGCTATCAGGAATACAGCCCTGAGGGCACTGGAGCACTCAACACACCAATCCTTACTTAGGTAGGGTTTGCACAATTCTATCAATCGGCTGGCCTATGTTCATGCCCAGTGCATGAACAGTTCCAATGTTTTCGGCAGTTTATAATGTACACAACGTTATGACCCTTAAGTTTGGCCTGAATAATTCGTTTGCCACAATCCTGTAACCTGTTTAAATATTGAAATGAGCGAAATCTCCAATATTAAGGTTAAACCATACAAATACAAATCCTACACTATGTAATAACATTCGCAGGTGTGACGCCCAGGCAATGTACATCTGCCGACTGCATCCATATTTCGCATAAGTGAATATCATTGCTTGGGGGTAACGGTTGTCCGATATTCTTAACAATTTGGACCAGCAGGTAACACATTTAACATAATAATCTACACACAAACCATGTGTACCGCGTTCTGTTAAAGTGCAGTTCTTCATACATATTTACCGACTCCCAAAACATATTTACAAAATTGGTATGAAATTTGTCTAATACTAGTCTCTACAGCACCACAGTCTCTGCACCATTTTATAAAATCGGTGTCAAACAGCTTAAGGAGTAAATTTGTAGGCATACATGGGATTTTATGGTGCAACATTGTTATTACAAATGAGGCCCCATTCGAGAATAACACCCCTAAATAATTATAATATGTAGAAGTTTTAAATGGATCACCACCCATTTACCATTTTTCGTAGAATTCAAGAATACAGTCTTTGCGAAATACCAACATCTCCGTCTTATCCATATTAACTTGTAATCACCAAGATTTACAAAACCTGTCTTAAACTATCAATCTTTCTTTGCAATCCAATAGCAGTATCATATATCATCCGCATAAAGTAACATTAATAATTCCAGATATTCAGATATGCTTTTACATTCTTTATTTTCTAGCATAGTAGCAAAAAAGAAAAGGACTCAAGGCACAACCCTGTCGAACTCCACTCAAACATTCAAAATATTCAACAACATATATCTTAGACATTCTAACTGCCGCAAAGCATTTGGAATACATATTTCCTATCATGGCTGTACAGTAACGCTTCCGAAATCATGCCCGAGCTTCTTGAATCTCCTCAAAATAATCCGAAAATAAACGTTCATTTAATATTATACAAAATACTTTACCAAATGTGTCCACTAAAAATATACCCCTGTAATTATTAACACATTTGACATTGCCTTTTTTATAAGTTTCGTTTGCCCATTCTGATGGATATACTCCTGTCTTCAAAGTGTTATTAAATATAAGAGTAAGGAACTAAGAAGGAACTACAACACTGCAGCAAAATTATTTTTGCCAGCTTCAATCTCTTCACATCTCTGTTTATGTAATTATTAACGTCATCATCACTGTAAATATTACATAATAGTTCATCGTGATTCTCAATATAATTATCGGCATATTGAACAAATATGAGAGAATCAGTCAACCATGTCCAACAATGTTTTATCGTGAAATAAACCAAGCTTATAAAGAGTCTGACAAAGTTGTGTTATCAGTCCGTATTTATTTGCAATGTTTATTTAAGAATTTCAATTTTCATGATAAAAGATGCAGATGTAAGATGTATATTTATATATTTATAGGATATTTTGGAACTACTTTTATTATTGTATACTGATTATTTATATCTTTTTTATCAGTGTTATTGACCTGCAAAGTAAGAGTGACACCTAATGTAAATGTTGTAAATTATTGGGCTCTCAGATAATTATGGATGACAGGAGAAAAAAAAATCGAAATGGTGATTATTTATGACAGTATGAGAAGTGGTATTGTGATAATCTAGTGTCTTAGACTTGGAATTTATATAGACCACTACCAAAAATGTGTAAAGTTATAGCGAAAATTGTCTGGTGAATGCTATCCCAAGCAAATGTATGTGTAGTGTTGAATATACATAGTTAAGTCAAGGTACTGAAGATATTTCATATATTCCAAGAAATGTTCAGGCGGAGATTAGAAGCCCGTGACAGCAAAATATTTTAGTGACATCAATGGTTCAACACTACTTGCAGATTATATGAATATTGAATTGTTGCTGACTGTAAAATATAATGTTACAGATATCAATATCAAGGAATTGAGAAGATACCTATGGTTTTTGAGATAGCATGAACTGCCGTTGCATTATGATATCAGATGTAAAGAAACTATAACTGTTATTCCTTTGTAGGATGTGTAACATTGATAGCATTGCAATGCATGTGAATCCTTGAGAAATAATTACCGGATTGGGATTGTTCATCAAATATTTGTAAATTTAATAAATTCGTGACTAGAAATCATGCGAATCCTTAATAAATTTGTCAAATTCGTTAAGGAAGTCGTAGCACTAAGATCGCTCTATGCAAGCGGACCAAGATCGCATGTGTATTTCGGCCCCTTTACCTTCATATATCTTTAATTTGCAAGACAGTTTCGCAGTTTCAACATCAAAATGTACTACATTACGTCATGGAATAGGTCTTTGAAATCGACGAGGATGAGTAAAGCAGCCATCTTCAAACTGCTTGTTCCACTTTTCTCCTTGCCATTCTTCTCCTTTCTGTTGCACAGAAAGAAGATTATTGTCTATTTCGTCTGGTACAGCCTTTCCAGAATTGATACAATAAAGGTTTGAGTTGGGATATGCTTCACTAAATGGCTTCAAACAATTTTCCATTGCTTCAAGACGTTTCTCCAAATCCTCTTGATCACTCCCGACATGGGATAGCTTTTGCTCATGGCGAGAGTTTCATGATCATCCTTTGTGTCCAAACCCGCCATCTTTCAAGTGTTGTTAAACGAGCACAATTTTCTTTGAACTAAAATAAAAGTGTCAAGTACTCACCTCAACAGCTGTTATTGCGCTGGACATTTTCACAACGTAGTTGAGCAATGATATGCTTGTGATTCTAAGATGATATGACATGATTGCCAAACGTAGAGTACTCCAACCGAATAGGATAATGAGCAACAAATGAATATAGTTTTGTCAGGATTTGAAGTCTATATTGACATCGACAGCGTCTGCTGTTTTCACAGCCAACAATGGGCAAGCTGTCAAATTACTTGTTCCACATCTACAGTACGGCCACGAAGTAGCAGATACAAGCTTAATATTTCGTGCATACAGTACCAGCAATGACTTGGAATCTCCAAGGATTTCAGTCAGAACATATGGTAATTCTGCTGCACCGCCTGGAAAATACGACACAGGAAATACAACAATACCAGAAGCTATAGTGATAGCAACGTATTTGCTTCAGCTATTGGTGAGGATATCTGTGAGGCTCTTCCATGTTTCCATGCTTTCACTGGATGTGACGACACTACAGCATTTTCAAGAAAAGCATTTTCAGCATTTTTCGCACCACCTAATAAAGTAAAGGGCTGTGATCCATGTCCCTTTCCCCTACCAAGAGTATACCGCTACAAAAACTCCTCTGGGTTCACTTTGACTCTTCCATCTGGAAGAAAGCCAATATTGCAAGTCCTGCATTCAGATCTCCAGTGGAACATGGAAGAAAATTTGTGGACGGAACATATTCAGTGATCTGGTACAGTCGAAACCAAATGCCATCTTCAATACACAGGGAGCTTGATACTTTCTCCTCCAATGTCTTGCATTTTCTCAAAAACAATCAGCCAAACAGGAAAAGTTCTGCGTCATGTCTTTAGTGTTCCCTATAGTCAAGACGTAGTTTCCACCTAAGAATTACCTATTTGAATACCCTAGACATAATGCTAACGTTACGAGTACGTTTGGGCATTACAGGGTAAATAAACATACCCTATCTCTTGGACTGAACGTTTCGATTGTCACTAAAGGATTGACTGTGTATTTTATTCGGTGAACCGAAAGACAGACACAGTCAATGCTTATAATTAAATTCGACAACGTAAGACATGTTTTATCTACAATAGTTTAACCAAAAACAGTTGTATATATCAAAAGAGACAAAAATGACGAGATTGAAAAACATTCAAGGTGTATGAATACATACTGTGGCGTGACATGAATCAGGTGATCGTTTAATCTATGCACATAACTTGATACGCCTACACAGTCAGTAGCATATCAATGGAGAGTTGAATCAAAACAATGTTCATTGGACCCGTCAATCAAGGCCAGGGGCGAGAAGAACTGCAACAGTCGGACTGTAACGAACCGGAAGAAATATGTCCGAGAGAAGGCGGCTGTTTCAAATAACATGGTCAGTTACCGCCAGATTCAAACATTACTTCGCTCATTACGGTAAAACACAGTTTGAAAATTGCTAGTTAGAAATGAAACCCGAAGACATGAAAGTTGAACCGAGGCGAGCGGGGAAAAAACAGGCGAGCGAGCCTCCACATTTGCTGTTTCATTCCTTCTCGGCCTTTGGTTTCAGAGGGTAGTTTGGACAATGAATATGCATAAATGTCGCTAAATGTCCTGTTCATGGCGTTACACGTGAGCAGAAAGGGAATTCCCTCGACTGTAATATTGGGATTCCCCGACTTTCCGCAGAAATAAAAGTAGTGCGCCTCGGTGGCTACATTTTTTACATTCATTGGGAAATGAAGGCAATAACACGTGACCAATTCAGCTAATGAGAATGCAGGAATTTCAATGAACACAACGAAAATTTAATTTTACAGTGTATCACAAGACTTTAGTATAGACTTTACGTAGATGTCAAGCGTCAGAACAATCACATCTGGTTCATTTATCATCATAAAATAACAACCAATATTTGCACACAATTAACTTTAATCAATACACTTTTAATTACACTTGAGGGTTGTACACATTGAACATTTTGTTGTGATTGCCACACTAAAATGAACCTTCAAAACATTATACTCCTTTGTTAAAACAGTTTGTCGCGCAGCGTTTGGTTCCTTAAGAAATGCTGCTGCAATATTTCGACGGGTGGCGTATGCAGGCTACGATTACAGGTTCGCATTGTACTCATATGGGACATCAAACCGAATCTTAGTGTGACAAGATAATCACCGACTGACAGGCTAGCCTAATACACCTTACGATTTCGAAAGCATAATTTGGATGTGTTCCTTAATATCTAGAAAAACATAACGATTTTTTATTTATCTGACCTGTGTTTGCATGTGCTTATTGAAACGATTCTCTGTTATTATTGTAATAATAGGTCGTTTAGTCATAGAACGTGATGGGGGGCACGGGTGGCCCAGTCGTCTAAGGCGCCGCATTTCGCTGTGCAGAGTTGCGTCCCTTGGGCACGCCAGAAACCTATGATTGTGGGTTCGAATATCGGTTCGTCCCAATTATGTTTCTAGGTTTGTCAGCAACATACCCGTGCTCGTGGGTTTCACCGAAGTGGTAAACGTCTGAGACCTGCATCACTTCGGGCTTTCCTCCAACATTAAGCTGACACGCCGTGATATAACTGGAATAATGTTAAAAGCGGCGTTAAACCTAACTCACTCACTCACTCACTCACTCATAGAACGTGATACAGCACACAACAAAATATGCAACATCTTAAAGATTTTGATGACGCAGCTACATGTTTTGGTATTTTTTCCGTAATTAGCTATTATCATGTGTGTTGACACACGTGCACAAACGTAAAGTCCAAAGAATAAGCCGAAAGTAGTACTTCACATCAACGTTAACTGTGAGGCCTGAGTGATTGGTATGTCGGCCTATATGTTTACCAACTGTGATAACACCGTTAATACAGCAGCATTTTCCAAACAACTATATGCAAGTACATACTTTGTGTATGCATGCAGATTCATACACCAGAAGACACACAATGCAAACTGATCATAAATCAAATATTTAAGTCAAAAAGAATATTTAACGATATTATTACAAGAATGTTATTCAACTTGACGAATATGTATCAAACTCAACCTGCAATCCATTCATAGTGTAGCATCATGTATTTACATTTTAGTCAGACTTAATGAGAGAGTATTGTCATGGCGCGTGACGCCTTGTCGGCGTTATAGTCCCATTCTCCTAATTAGGGTTGAAAAACAGAAATCCGCGGGTTCTTCGCAACTTCTCCATGGATTGTCCGCGGATTATTCGCAATTATACTGCAGAACACATAACAATCTTTTACGTTCTAATATACCCGCTTTGCTTAACTTTGCAAGCTTCGCTTTCAGTTGGAGCATGCGCAGATATAACTATAAACGAAGATATCGCAATATCGCTCTATCTTCTATCACCATATTTTGTCGTGTTATCGCAATATCGCATCATACAAACGCTTTGTCGCAAAATCCCATTATCCCATGGATATCTCAAGACGACATGGCGATGACCCCTCTAAGTCTCCATAGTTCAGGTTATTTCAGTTCAGCACTTGTGCCATGTAAACTCTCTCCTCATCGGTGCGCATTTAATGTCTAAGCCAATCAGAGTTGCTGATACAACGAACCGACATGACGTGAAGCGACCGGCCCACTGCCGGCCTACCATCGGTGCAGACGGCAGCATTGTCATTTAGCATCAACGTTAATACGGTGAGTAGCCAATGTTGAATTTTCATGTTTTGTTGTAATGGATTCCGAGTAAGAATATAAAATTAGTTCCCAAGCAACCTATACTTATCATATTGGATCGGGTGGTCTGATTGATTGCATTTATGTACAGGTCGCCGTCATATAACCGCAATAGTGCTGAATGTTGGTTTAAACAAACAAATCAAAGACGGGAATGCAAATCCACCTACGCTTGGGTGGAAGGCATTTCCAAAACCCTATCACGCTCGTGGTCAATGTACGTTTGAGTGACTTGTTAAACTCGTTTTAACAGACCTATTTTGATTTGTCTTATAAAAATACACTTATGCTCTAAAGAAAGTAGGGCTGGACGGAAATAACCTAAAATTTCTAAAATTGGAAGAGATATTAGTTTCTAGTAATATGATAATAATAAACGAACCGGGAACATATCACAACTAATAGTGAAATATGACAGTACATGGTGTGACAGTAGATGGTATGACAGTACATGGTGTGACAGTAGATAGTATAACGTCAACAATCTTGAAGACGAATGGGGAAAGATGGGAACTTTCAAGTTGACGATTTTGGATCAGTAGTGCGTAATACCACCACGATTTGTCGAACATTCATTTACTCGACGAGGCATATTGTGTATGAGTCTGACCGAGTTCAGACAACGTGGTCGGCGGTCTGTGACATAGTAGTACACGTCTCCCTATCCTATCCCAGGACGTGTTCATTGGGAGAAAGATCTGGGCTCTTTGTTGGTCATTGCACGCTATAAATGTTGTGCTGTTAGAGGTGAACATTGACGATTCGTGCACGGTGGGCACGGGCGTTGGCGTCCTGAAAGACGAACCTTCGAACCACACGCCTTGCACACGGGACAACAAAGGGTGTCAGTATGTTGTCCCGATAGCACTGTCCAGTGACCCTTCCTTGCACAATATGGAGTCTGGCTGGCTCTGTCACAGTGATGCCACCCCACACCATAACCAATCACCCGCCAAATCTGTCATGAGGTTGACACTGGTTCGAGGTCGCCAGACACGTCCACGCCTATCAAGGAAGTGCAAAGTGAACCGGCACTCATCAAAAGTCATGGCACAACACGTGACCGTCGAGCATGGAAATGAGCTGTATGTAGACGATTTCCGATCGTCTGATCCGTAACTCTTACATAAGTGGCGTGATGAAAGTTTGCAGCAATTTGATTCGCCGTTTCAGCTCGATTTCGTAGATTTTCGGATCAATCGAACCTTTACTCTTGTCGTTGACCACATGGGACGCCCTGAACGGGGTCGATCATCAACATTTGGGCTTGTTGGACGTCACGGACTGTGAAACATTGAACGTCTTGGCCACTGCAACTGACTTCTGCCATTTTTCAGCATGCTAATAGCCCGTAGACGCTCCACCTTGCAGACGCGGCATCGCAAGTTTATACACAAACAATGATTGAAATGAAATAAATCACAAATCTATGATGAGCAGAATCAACAAGAGTGATAGAAATAATGGTCCACAGAGATTAATCGACCTCCCCTGAAAGTGTAAATTGAAGGAATCAGGAATTCCACCCTCCGCACGTGTGTGGCGTTATGGCGTGAGGCACGTGCAAACTATAGGATGTGTTTTGGTGTTAAGTTTTACAAGCATAAACGTTCTCACATAGGATCTTTGTCGTCAACACTTATCTTTGTTCTACTAATTGGTATTTACATTTGTATTTCATGATCCCCTTAATTTGAAGCGTATATTTTTAAACGGCCCTGCTAAATTGCGTTTGTTCTTTTCCGTTCGAAGGCGTACACCGATAAATAAAATGTCAAGTGCATTCTACAAACTTAATTAGTAACAGCGGCGATAGGGTTAGTAAACATCGAATTTACTATCCTTCCTCGCAGATTACGCACGGCAGCGGTGGAGAGAAAAGACATTTCAGTGTCGGATCCAAAACCTAAATGACATTGCTCACTTCGGTCTTGGTCAGTGTGACGTTCGCCATTTTGTGTCAACAAGGAGAGGATTATGAGACAAAGTTTTAGCTGTATACTGTCAAACGCCGTTGTGTCGAAGCGAAATGATGAATAAAAAATGAATACGCAGGGACCAAGCTTTCACCTTGAGACAACCACAAGTTCGACACATCAAAGTTCGACACAACGGTGTTTGACTGTATTGGCATTATAACCCCGTTAATGCCCTTTTTCTTGACTGACTAAATTATGAACTTTATAGCATGCACTCAATAAAGAAAGGAGGTCAGTTAAAATTACTGGTGTAAAACAAGACTTGTATTTTTTATATACCTGTCAATTACTTTTGTAGTATTGTGTAACTAAACTTAAAATGCCACTGCACATCATTAAATGTCTCTTTCGCCTGTATTGTTTTCGCCATTTGTTATTTACTTATCTTTTTGCAAATGGTATTCAGCAGCTGCCAATAGGAAGCGCAGAATGACAGAAAAAAAGATCATTGATTTAAGTGTACTTAAACCTTCTAAAATTTTTTGTAAATATACTACAACATTTAGCAAAAGAAGAACTTATTAATTTGGTATAATTCACAACTTAAGCCAGCAATCTCCACTAACTGATTAGCAAATCGTACTAATTTACGATAGGCCACCTACTAGTCTCATTAGCAAATATTTACTAACTGGTTAGTAAAGAAGCGAGATTCACTGAATTAGTAAACTTTTCTAACTATTTCTGTCAGTATATATCTTAACCATTACAGATTTATCTGAAGTATTTAGCGTTACAGCTTTGTCACTGTGTCGCACAATGGCAACATGGACTTTATCTGATTTAATCAGTGCACAACAGTGACTGTTGATATAATGTGCATTATCTTTTGTCGCGACATATGGTGATATGTTATCTTGTCGTGGTGTTATCAGTGCTGTCTAAGACTTCCTGGTTCTGTCGAACGGGGGATGGTGGGATAGCCTAGTGGTTAAAATGTCACACGTTCCATCACAGACATCTGTACAATGTGCTAATCTCATTTCTAGTGACCCCGCCGTGATATTGTTGGAATATTGCTAAAAGTGGCGTACAACAATACTCACTCTATCGGACGGCCTCCGTGGTCTAGGAGATAGAGCGTCTGCCTGGAAAGCCTGGTTCGATTCCCGGCCGCGTCATACCAAACGATCTTAAAAGATTGTACTTGTTATTACCCTGCCTGGCGCAGGGCATTTAGATGCTAAAACAAGGACTGGTCAGCTAGGAGGCAGTCTCCTGTGTCTGAGGTGGTATTCATGTTAAACTCGGCATTATCCCGGACTAGTACAAGCAGCCACGCACAAACACGTCGCTACATATATTAAAGAATGAATTTTGAACGCCACTTTAAACCCCATTTCGACTCACCTCCTGGTTCTATCAAATACTGTTCGTTTAAATTGACAATTTTCATCTCAGACACTCCTTTGATTATAACAAAATCATACCAAGGAGAAGACGTTTATAAATATTGTTCAGCATTGAGTGTCACATGCAACTTTGACGAACATGTTTAAAATATACTATTCAAAAAATGAAACTCAAAACCAAATTTGTGTGAGGTAGGAAAATACATTTACACGAGGAACCGTACAAGGTATTGAGCCTAAATGTTGTTGAGGGAACACTTGGTGATTGTAGTCATCTCAATTATCGGTACATAGGAAAAGTCCAAGGTGAAGGTCAGCTACCATCAATAACGCGTATGTCCCCCGTTGGAGTCGACAGCGGCCTGACATCTCCATGGAAGAGACGACTATGCGAATCACATCCTAGGCAATGTAGCCTACTCGGCCTGCAACACAAAAGCCAACTGCTGCAACATCTGTGGTTGTGGTTGACGTCGACGTACGTAGCCGTCTATCCAATTCATCCCAGAGGTGGCCTATCTGGTTCAAATCCAGGGATCTGGAGGGCCAGGGGAGAACATCAACGTCGTTGTTGTGTAGACAGGCTCTTGTGATCTGTGCTGTATGAGGTCGAGCGTTGTCCTGCTGGAATACACCTGCTGCAATTTGGAGGACGTGTGGTTGGAGAATTTCCTTGATGTATCGTAAGATTGCACTGGATTGCACTGGATATTGACTAAACTTGTCCTGCCATGATAAGAGATAGCTGCCCATATCATAAATCTACCCCCAACTAAACCTCTCCACTTCCTGTCCACAGTTTCCGGCGTAACGTTCTCCCCGACGTCTGTAGCCTGTTCCCTTCCATCCCCTCGACGGAGGAAATATCTTGATTCGTCGCTGAACCAGACATCTCTCCATCGCAGTTGAGGCCATACCCTGTGTTGACGACACCAATACAGTCGTTGTTGACGATGTTGTCGACTCAATATGACGCGTCAAACAGGAAGTCTTGCTCGTAGACCTGCTGCTCTTAAACGGTTTCGTACGGTCTGGTCGGAGATTATGCACAGTCCGGGTATTTCGGATGCGGTTGAGGTGGCTGTGGTCGTCCTTTCACGTAAGTGGCGCAGTCGAATATAGTGATCTTGGGCGGGGGTGGCTACTCATGGTCGTCCCGACCTTGGCCGATCACGTGTTGACCCATGCTGATGAAACTGATTCCATAGCCTTGTGATGGTGCTGGCTGCTACATTGAAAACCCTGGTCTACAGCTGATCGGGATTCCCCTGCCTGCAAGCGGCCCATGACGATGTTTCTTTGCACTTCTGTTAATCTTGGCATGTTGTTGAACTGTCACTGTTCGATTGACGCAGATGCCAGGCAATAAAAAAAACCTTGCACTTTGATACCGTTCGTAGTGCTGTTGCTTGTGCAGTGCATGCAGCTCCATGGCCCTATCTGTTTCATATTTAGATCTATGCATAAAGAATGACAGAAAATATCCACAAGACTCTATGACAACAGAGATGACGTCAACTGTCCCAAAGTCAACTTTCTCTTCATGTCGAGCCATATTCCTGCGGCTGCAGCCTTTGGTGTTTACATTTCACGATTTTGAGGTACAATCGAACGAGCATGCTCTTTCTACGAAAATGTCTACGAACGTCATAAGACTCTTGCTCAAAAGTTGTTTCATCAGGGTTACAACATTCAAGGCCTCAGTAAAGCTTTCAAAACGTTTTATGGTAGACATATGGAGGACATTTCCAAATTCGACGTACCAGTGACACAAGAGATGGCCGATGCAATTCCCCATTTCGACCTGTGCAACATGTTCCCGGGTTTTTTTCAGGTGCTCAACTGACTTTCCTTTTCATGTGTCTGTGACGAATGCCACCGGTGGGGCAGGACATCACGAACACCTGTATCATCACTATTTGATAGAGTTTCATAGACACACACTCATGATATTGTCGGAATCGTACAGTTGAATCTGCTCCTCGCAGATATTTGGTGACCAAGCAGTCCAAAGGTGTCGCAATTCGCTGTGCAGATCTAGAGTTGCCTTTCATAACCTTGCCAGAGCATGTAACTAGCAGCCCTAAGTTTAGCATCTTTGAGATATTGGTTTGAAATCAGCATTTTTTTATGTTCAGGAGGTCAATTATTTTCCCCACATATTAAACAGGTTTGTTTGTTTGTTGTTTAACGCCGCACTCAGCAATATTCCAGCTACGTATATGACGGCGGTCTGTAAATAATCAAGTCTCGACCAGACAATCCAGTGATTGACATCATGAACATCGATCTACGCAATTTTGAGACGATGACATGCATCAACCAAGTCAACGAATTGAACACCCGATTCCGTTACTCGCCTCTTACACCAAGCATCGTCGCCTTTTAAGGCAAACATGGGTTCCTGAAGACCTATTCTACACCTATTCTACACCGAATCTTCACTGGTTTATTAAGCAGGTGTTCAAATATATTTGTTTTCGTGAGTTTTAGGACAGTTCAAGTAAGCACCATGTTTCAAGTCGTAAACATTTATGGCCTGCATTCCTTGTGTTGGCTGACACGCAGTGATGCAACGAACATACCGCTTTAAAACGAGTTACATTCAACTCACTCACTCACTTGCATCACACCAGTACTGACAATCAAGAAGTTTCATTAACAGGGCTTATATTTTTATTTCTGAATACAAATAAATAGTATATTCGTCGTTCTATCTATTCATTTCAAATGGTTACAAATCGAATCTACATGATTCAAGAAAAATATCACATCTAGATAAAAAACACTACATCATCTAGTACCTCTATGAAAACAATTAATGGGAGCTGAACGACCTCGATAGTTCTTGAAATCCTACCAAGCACGATCAGCATTTATTGAGATAAATAAACAATGGCTACTAACAAACATACATGTATTCATAACCGTACTTTAAAAAAGAACATAAATTACTTCACTGGTGTCAACGAATGTCCAACAACAGTTGCGTCGTATGTTATATTTCTAGCTTCAACAACATGTTTTACAAAAAAGTATTGTTCTCTGGGCATGCAGGTTGTCCTGAAAAAATGTGTTGTGACATAAAAAGTGTTCTGCTTGTATGTCATGAGGCAGTGAAGAGTCCGTCTCAGACAAATCCCAGAGCAGCATAGTACGTGGCCGGTTCCTCAGTACAATGTACAAGAGTTAGTTCCGGTTACAACGAAATAGGATGGTGTGAACAGAGGGTTCTAACAAAACCATAACTAATGCTTCAGCGTTGGTCCAATAAATAACCCGATTTAGATATAACGAACTGATTCAAGCAGCCAGGTCAAACACATACACAAGCAAAAAGGTCAAACGCGGTGACACAAGCAGTCAGGTTAAACGGCGTGACACTCACGCAGTCAGGTCAAACACGATGATACACAAGCAGGCAGATCGAACACGGTGCCACACAAGCAGTCAGGTCAATCAGGGTGACACGCACGCAGTCAGGTCAAACACGATGATACACAAGCAGTCAGGTCAAACACGATGATACACAAGCAGGCAGGTCGAACTCGGTGACACACAAGCAGTCATGTCAAACACAGTAAAACATTTTTGGGGAGGTCCAACGCAGTAATACACAATCAGGCAGGTCAAACACAGGTCAAACGCGGTGACACACAAGCAGGCAGGTCAATCAGGGTGACACACACGCAGTCAGGTCAAACACGATGATACATAAGCAGGCAGGTCGAACTCGGTGACACGCAGGCAGTCATGTCAAACACAGTCAAACATATTCGGGGAGGTCCAACGCGATAATACACAACGAGGCAGGTCAAACACAGGTCAAACGCGGTGACACACAAGCAGTCAGGTCAATCAGGGTGACACACACGCAGTCAGGTCAAACACGATGATACACAAGCAGGCAGGTCGAACTCGGTGACACACAAGCAGTCAGGTCAAACACAGTAAAACATATTCGGGGAGGTCAAACGCGGTGACACACAAGCCGCCAGGTCAAACGCGGATGATGCATGAGCAGGCTGGTCGTACGAGCTGACACACAAGCAGGCAGGTCAAACACGATGATACACAAGCAGGCAGGTCAAACACGATAATACACAAGCAGGCAGGTCGAACTCGGTGACACACAAGCAGGCAGGTCAAACGCGGATGATGCATAAGCAGGCTGGTCGCACTCGATGACACACAAGCAGTCAGGTCAAACACGATGATACACTAGCAGGCAGGTCGAACTCGGTGACACACAAGCAGGCAGGTCAAACGCGGATGATGCATAAGCAGGCTGGTCGAACTCGATGACACACAAGCAGTCAGGTCAAACACGATGATACACAATCAGACAGGTCAAACACAGTAAAACATATTCGGGGAGGTCCAACGCGGTAATACACAATCAGGCATGTCAAACACAGGTCAAACGCGGTGACACACAAGCAGGCAGGTCAATCAGGGTGACACACACGCAGTCAGGTCAAACACGATGATACATAAGCAGGCAGGTCGAACTCGGTGACACGCAGGTAGTCATGTCAAACACAGTCAAACATATTCGGGGAGGTCCAACGCGATAATACACAACGAGGCAGGTCAAACACAGGTCAAACGCGGTGACACACAAGCAGTCAGGTCAAACTCGGTGATAAACACGCAGTTAGGTCAAACACAGTTATGCACAAGCAGGCAGGTCAAACATGGTGACACACCAGCAGTGGGTCAAACGCGATGACACACAAGCAGTCAGATCAAACACGATGATACACAAGCAGGCAGGTCAAACTCGGTGACGCTCAAGCAGTCAGGTTAAACACGATGATACACAAGCAGGCAGGTCGAACTCGGCGACACACACGCAGTCAGGTCAAACACGATGATAGATAAGCAGTCAGGTCAAACACGATGATGAACAAGCAGGCAGGTCGAACTCGGAGACACACACGCAGGCAGGTCAAACACGATGATACACAAGCAGGCAGGTCGAACTCGGTGACACACAAGCAGGCAGGTCAAGCACAGTTAAACATATTCGGGGAGGTCCAACGCGATAATACACAATCAGGCAGGTCAAACACAGGTCAAACGCGGTGACACACAAGCAGGCAGGTCAATCAGGGTGACACACACGCAGTCAGGTCAAACACGATGATACATAAGCAGGCAGGTCGAACTCGGTGACACGCAGGCAGTCATGTCAAACACAGTCAAACATATTCGGGGAGGTCCAACGCGATAATACACAATCAGGCAGGTAAAACAAAGGTCAAACTTGGCGACACACACGCAGTCAGGTCAAACACAATGATGGACAAGCAGTCAGGTCAAACACGATGATGAACAAGCAGGCAGGTCGAACTCGGCGACACACACGCAGGCAGGTCAAGCACGATGATACACAAGCAGGCAGGTCGAACTCGGTGACACACAAGTAGTCAGGTCAAGCACAGTAAAACATATTCGGGGAGGTCAAACGCGGGTGATGCATAAGCAGACCGGTCGAACTCGATGATACACAAACAGTCAGATCAAACGAGATGATACACAAGCAGTCGGGTCAAACGAGATGATACACAAACAGTCAGCTCAAACACGATGATACACAAACAGTCGGGCCAAACGCGGTTATATACAAACAGTCAGGACAACAACTCGCCCATAACTGGTATCCCCCGCCGTGATTTTGCTGGAATATTATTAAAGTTGGCGTAAAAGTACACTCTCTCACATCCCACATTGAATGATGGGCACAAAACGTGACACGATTATTTACGTATCCAGTGTATTTATATGTAAATGCCTCGAAAGGCATCGAATACTACTATCATAGTGACAAATAGTAAGATGAAAAGACCAACAGGAATACCTAATACTATTCCAATCGCTGAATCTGCGTTGATGTTTTCATCGGAGCTAGACAACAGTGCAAAGAAGCAGATCATCATAACAATCATAGGAGTATAGGACAGGAAAGCGCCGTTTTCTTTGTCTTCGGGTTTTGAAGAGTTTTCTAGAAACAAACAGATAATTTACAGAAGACTCATTTATGTCCATGACAATTATAAACTTGAAAGTATTCAGTATACTTTAAAGATAATTGTTCCTATATTCACGTTATTTGTTGTGCATATATAGGGATTAACCTACGAGCAGAGATAAATTAAGTGAGTGAGTGAGTTGGATTTAACGCCGCTTTAAACAGTATAAGTCATATCACGGCGTGTTGACCAGGTTAATATGGGAGGAAAGCCCAAAGTAATGCCGATCTCCGCCATTTACTACTTTGGTGAAACCTTCGTGATTCGAACCCACAATTTCAGGCGTGTCCAAGGGACGCAACTCTGCACAGCGGAGTGCGGCGCCTCAGACGACTTGGCCACCCGTGCCCCCAAGATGAATTATGATTATGTGTCCCCAGTGAATTCATTTTGTACCTTTCAACATTAATTCACGAGGGACAGATAATTTGATAGTCCTCATGGTTCGTAGGTTATTATTTACATGACCAGTAGTCGGTTTTTTCTGAGAAAATGTAGAAAAAGAGAAACACGTTGGAATCATCTCAGCGCTGTGATTGCTTTTGTTATGGAGAAAAGCTGAGCCTATGGTGTCTAGAAGATCATACCTACCTGGTTTGTGAGAGAGAAATACAGAGATAACTGTTGGTATCATGATGGCACACCCGCAGGTCATCACAGCAGCAATATACACTCCTGAATCAAGCAAGAGATGCTACATAGCATGATCGGTGAAATACACATATCATTTGTAAAGAAATCGGACAATATGTGTTGAGCCCCAGTACTTGCTACTTATGTACTAAATGTATACTGAACCGCAAAAGAAACGTCACCCCAAGTAACATTGCATGAAATTTTGAATACCATTTAAATTTGAAAGTATATATGATTGCACTATAATCCAATACTCGAGCATCAGTCATGTCAGACGATGATTTAACCGAACTAGAAAAATCCCACTGCCCGTTGTTAACATAGCTGCTGTTGATTGTTGTGTTCGATTTGAGCAGTACATCAGTGACTCTGTAGGAGGATTCTGTGATGGTCAGTTGACACATTTGTGAGTCGTATGGATAATATAAGATGTGAGCTTCGCATGCTGATGTTGTAATCAGCTTGGGTGACCATTCAACTGTGCCATCAGGGAGCACCCTTAAAGGGATTGGTCCGTCGTCGAATATACCAGCTAGTCCTTTTTCGTTGACACTGCAAAACGAGGTTGAATGGTTTAAACAATGACATCTGTCAGTTTAATGTGGACGAAAGCCTGGTGCAGGTCACAGACATTTACCACTTTGATTCAATCCACGAGTACGGGTATGATGCTGACACAGATCACAGATTTGGTACTAAGGACGTAACTGTGTGCAGTGAATTGCGCCGCCTTCAACGACTAGGAACCCATTGAACCCATTTCCAGGAGAGAACTAACTTTCACCTACGAAAAGTTCTGATACGAACAGTTCCTTTAGTGTAGTCATGGTGATATAAAATAGATAATACACAAATTATATTATATCATTAGTCTTGGATTTTGTTAGCCATATATTTTGCACTACACACCTGTATGTCCATTTCTTGGGAGGATCTCGTTTTTGACATTAGTCTGTAACCAAACTTTAAGTTAATGGTACAAAAGTTACACAAATGCCAAAACGTAGCTCAACAAACGACCACGGTACAAAGTCCCGAATGCTTTCCATGTAAATCAAAATTCACTTGTGTGTCCTTGTGCATTGTCTGATAAACGGTACCCCAATACTTGGAACATTCTTATATCGATCCTAGGACCATGCTAAGATTTACGAAGAATCGGCAACCAGACTTTAGCAAGACCGCATGCTGTTTGTGACCTGGTATCGTTGCTGTAATCTGTAGATGGTTCTCACGTGTACATTAGCATTAGCAACCATTCTAGCAGTCAGACCTAGCATGCAGCTGTCCCAAAGCCTGGTTTCTCTCGACATTTGCTAAGCTGCGTTTTGGCGACCCAATATATCCATAAATCGTGACACTGTTAGACAGTTAACCTTACATTTGGATACAGACTAATGTCACAAACGAGATTCCTAAAATAAATGCATTGATATTTCATTAAGAAACTTTCATGAATTATTTTCATGAAGGGATGTTTCTTTTGCTGTTCAGTATAGATTACTCAGTAATGTAGATATTTGGTGTCCATATCTCGTCGTTGCCGAAGATGAGGTAGTCGGGCTCTCGGTCACTCCACATTAACCGTTCGTCTTTCCATGTCTAAAATAGAAATTGTCAATCATTATGTATTCTGCAGCTCCTCTTGCTTAGCCAAACCTCTTAACATACCGTAGATTCAAAACATGAAATTGTCTTTTGCATCTATTATGCATGTTCAAGGTTGATGTAGTGGTATCGATTATGTAAATGGTATGTTTTATATACTACACTTTTACCCAATAAATAGTGCAAGTTAGAACGTGTACCCGACATGTCGTAGGTCGGTGACATAAATATAATCACTGGTTTGTCTTTTCCAGAATTCCGGAGCTCAATATTAAACTAGTTCCATTAATATTTCTTAAGGGCATACTTTTTACCAATGACATAATTACTCCAGCACCACACCTACAAGTATATTCAGTAAAACAATGTTTCTGTTATAAAGCGTTTGGACGGATTCACTTGACACGATTGTTAGGGAGCAAGTAGATGTCGACAAGGGTATTCTACCACATGAACTGTGTTTATTTTACAGGATTGTATTGATAATTATATACAAAACAAAATTTAATGTTGAAAGTTACAAACTATGTCTTTGATGATTTTTCTAAAGCATTCATAATGTGGGAGAAAATGTTGCTATTTTTTCATTCTCATGGCATTAATTACAAAATGTGCACGTTATTCTGCGGCAGTCGTATAGGGGTAAATTCATGCATTAAAAATAAGTGCACATGTTCTGATACTTTCACGAGTAAGGTTGGTAAATACGTAAATATAGACACGACCAAAAATTATTTTTTAAAGAGGAAATAAGCTTTAGAAGAAGGAAAGTGGTACTTCCAGGGGCAAATAATATTATTACAAACTTCCACTTCCTATAAATATTTTTGCGTTTCATTTGCAAGTGAATTTACGTGCAAACACCATACTAGCAATGTGTCCATTCAATGAAAGAAAGTATTGTTTGGAAGTACATGTATGCAAATATCTGGCGGTGACCTTGCCAATTAAACTTTCTTTAGTCGGAATCGTACAATTGACAATAATATGTTTTGTAAATAGTATATATTTTTTAAATCACACTTATATGCAAAATACCTTTTTTTCGCATGATAATCTAAGGGGATGTTGAATATTTTTGGCGCAATTCAGATGTAGCACATAAATTACTGAAGTTGACAGACACATAAACACACCTGGAGATTTACGACTATCTACATCAATATTCTATCTACGAGGTTGAAGGTGAATAGTACATTTGGATGATTTGCAGTAAATACTATGAAATAAGAAAACATATGAAAACACAATATCATGTACATCCAAAGAAAGATAATTTGCTTCATTAATGTCATGTAACAACAACAAGAAAATGAAAACTAACTATTAACTGAAAAGTTATTTTCTTTCTGACATTCAGTATAAACAGCCTCCTAATACTCACCATGTGAAGAAGGAAAACGACTGAAACGGTCTGAACTGCAATGTCGTGAGGATATGAATATCATAACTCATTGATCCATACATCGCATATTTATTCAACAATAGCTGATCATGTAACTAAATTTTGTGGTAGGTGAAGAAAAAGATGGATAAATTAATTCAAGCCCCGTTTTGTTAGAGGCCATGTGGAGAAGGTTTGAGATTCGACTTTCCATATGTATCTCGATAATGGTCCATGTCCTAAGTTAACACAAGGTCAAATACCGAAAGACGGAAAAACACAATTAACACAAATGTTGTGTTCCACTGCGAACTTACTACATAGGAATCCTTAGAAATTAAATTTTTGTTTTACAACTTGATTTTAGTGGCCAGCATTTCGGTTTCTTTTGAAATCATTTCAGTAACTCGGTCTTCAACGGTCAACGTAAGCCTCACAGAGTTACACATACAGCATGACAAAAAGCACACAGAACATTCTGGGGCATAAATTTGAAGTACCGAAGCGTACATGTAAATAAATGCCACAAAACCATAAGAAACATGATTCCGACAATATCATAAGTATGTGTTTATGAATTATTATCCAATTGTCATGATACCGGATGTTCACGAAAAGGTGAGCATATCCTGCTCCACCAATTTCATTCGTCACAAACACATGCAAAGGCAAGTCATGCTTTCAGCTGAACAAACGCGGGAACATATGGTACAAGTCAAAATAGGTAATTGCATCGGATATCATATTGGTTAGTGATGCATCAAATTTGGAAATGTCGTCCACATGTCTACCATGAGACTTTACTGAGTCTTTGTTTGTTGTAACACACATCATCGTTTGAGCAAGAGTCGTATAACGCTCTTTAAAATGTTCGTAGAAATAACACGCTCACGGAAGGCTGAAGCTGCTGATATACTAGCATTGCTCGACATAAAGGTGAAAGTTTACTGTTAGAAGGCTGAAGACGTCCCTCTTCTCATGCAGTCTTGTGGACAGTTGGTGATGTACGAACGTTAATATAAGGAAGTACTTGTTGGATTACTTGGAACAACTATGGTTACTAATTATTCCAATATTGAGTAAAACTAAGATCATACAGATGATATAAAATACACCTAGCGTACAAAATTCATACATACTGCCAATGATCATAGCAACAGCCGTTCGTATTTTAAGTGAGATATTAAGTTGCAACGTACCACTCCCTTCAGAACCCTCATATCCAGAGTCATGTGTATCGTGGTTTGACCGACTGGCTTAAGTTTTTGGTTGTAGTCTCTTGTGAGGTTGTCTCTCACATCGCTGCATGCCGTTATGTTGCTGCATAGTCCGGATACACCTGCAAGTACAGCATCCCACAGTTGGATACCTAAATGTAGGAGGCACGGGTGGCAATTCCCTGTTCAGACGTACGTTATTTACACGTGGAAAAATCATACGATCGTGGGTTCGAATCCCAAATTCGCCCTGATTGTGTTTCTGTGGATATATGATTTTATGATCATAACGGCACTAAAGTGACCTATTTCTAGGGATTACAACAATTTCCAAACACACCAAGCTTACACCCATTATAAAGTATAACTGTTTATTACTTGCCCGTGAGTGATCACCCGTTTAATAAACATACAGCTGTATTACACATTGTGTAATACCAAAACGCGTGCTTATGTACTGCGGGAACACGTTTCACGAACAAATATTGAAAGCTCTCAACCTCCCTTGGCTTATTCAACGACATTGCGCGTGGATGACAGATCACTGAGAGGAGCTTATGGACACTGGATGACCACAGCGACCCTGCTACTTGGCTGACGTTATATAGCATTGTTTCACCGTTGGATCTTGCATCAAAATTTCACAAATTACGTCATGGCTTACGGACCCAGTTCCACAAGAAGATCGTACTGTCGCGCAACGACTGTCGTAAGTCTATGTTAAAATATGTGAGTTACGATAACCTTAGGGCTACGATAACTTTGTGGAACACCTTAATTTTAAAGATGGGCCTTTGTATGGTTTTGAAGTAATACTTTGTCAACTTTTAACGTGTTTGAAGTGCTATTGTGTTAAATTCAGTTGGATTATGCTGTGGATCGTGCAGATGTCTGCCTATTCACACACGACAGTGAAATTCTAAAAAGGTAATAAATGGCAAGTAATAAATAAGAAACTAAACTCTTCCGTGTAATACCAATTTTATGAGCGATTTACGTCTTTAACGTCCACTTTTTTGGAATGACGTTATACGATAAAGACATTATTGCACTCGTGTATTTCCACATCGTAAATATCAGATATTAGAAATAAAAACTATGTATTACGAGTGACAAAAGACTCGCATAATACAATCGTTATTCCCAATATAAATTTATGATACGAAAACACTTGGCGACAAATCTCTATTTACTCACCGTAGCAGCAAAACAGTTCCACACCGAACAAGAAAAGTAGCCACGGAGAGCGATTCTTCCACATGATTGAGAAGTGACTTGGACTAAACTGACAAACTTTCCCTGCCTGTAACACTATATCTCAGTTCCCGAGGGAAATGTACAACTTTATAGACAGCGCAAGTGTAAAGATTCGTTCAGTGTTCACCACAATGTTCCTCACAAATCAATCTGTTCAAGGTTTCTCAAGGACATGCATTCATCGGGTGTCAATTCAGTATTCACATAAAAAGTTCAAGAACATTATAGCATTTTTTACTTGTAATTTGTATACCAAAAGTGTTGTGTCTCACACCAAACAACAAAATATCCTCGTTTTGCCTAAAGGTAATTAAGACAATATTCTTTAGGAACGGGCATTGTATTCAAATTAAGTGGCACTTGTCCGACAGTAGACTGCTTGGGACCCGTTCTAACCTATATTCTCCAATGGGTTAAGGTGTTAGTTGATAGTTGATTCATATTTTTTTAGATTGTATATATAACCAGATTTTGACGATAACAACTGAGACTGGTCCGTGTCCCAATTTTAACAATCAGAATAAGATAGTATGGAACATATTTCTGTATTTGCTATCTGTCAAAAACAACTCATATGTAGTCATGTTTTGTTACATTTAAATATCGATATACAAGGATATGTAGACTACTAACCTAGGTTGATTTCGTTGTTTGTTTGTTATTTTACCGTCGGGGTACCATGACACACAGTTAACCAGGTTAACATTACCTCATGAGCCTTATTCCCCGATCCATTAACAAGCCTCGTACGACCAGCATAGGTTGCTTGTGATTTGTTCTTACCTTGAATGTCCAAGGGGTAAAGTTGACTTAATATTTCTTTTATTGTTTGATAATGACAATTTGAAACTGGTCCAGTGCTGTATTAGCTGAGTAGCAAATGAAAGTACTGAGGGATTACGTTGATGTATCATAATGCCTTAAGGATTTTCGTAATAAATGTTGTTGAAGATGATCCAAACTCCATATACCCTGTGATCCTCTGTTCGGTTAAAGGGGCGGTCGGGTAGCCTAATGGTTAAAGCGTTCGTTTAAAACTCCTCAAACGTGTCATTCCAGCTTTTAATAAACAGTGTCACAGGACTGTTGCACACGCCCGAGTTCATGAGATAAGTTCTCTTGGCTTTCAGTTAGGTGAGCTAAAATCATAATTACTCATGAAAAATCCATGTTTAAATGAAAAGTTATCCGTGTATAAATCGAAGTGTATCAACACGTCCTTCGATTACAATATTGATATTACCTACATACAATCCGTTGTCAATATATTGATAATATTTCGATGTACTCAAATAGTGTCTTTAACAGGTTGTAAGTTGTAAGGTGAGTCACGTATAAGGTGACCAGGATTATACTTTCAACTGGTAGCATTTTATGTAACCTTTAAGCTTATGCAGTATCAGTTGATTGTTATCATGATTATGAAAACCATTGCTGTAATTCATACCTGTATACCGTACTTATTTGGGTAATTTGTTTTGTGGTGAGCCTCATCATCGATATGTACGCCTACTCTGTTATCTCTCTAACGCCAAGATTTGTTTTTGGCAGAGATTTCTTATTGATATGGAAAGGGTTTTGTTGCCTTTATCCGTTTTTGGTTTTGCATTCTTTATTTAGTACACATGCACGTTTCTATGTTCATAATGCCATTTCAAACATGCGCAACAATATAAAGGACAGAAGGCGACAAAAGCTAGACAATGCTTGAAGCCTACCTACGGACACATTCCCATTGCATGGGTTAATTCACAAATGATATAACACAGGCAATGACGAGCACATTCAGAATACATTCTTAAAGGCTGAATGCAGGCTGCTGTCAGTCTAACGTTTCACTGTGCACGTATAATACTCTTTTCCTGGGAAAGCATGCTTCCCCTGTGCTACGGCACACTGTTGCACTCAGTGACAGGGGGCAACTCAGGCTTAAGGTGATCCCGCCCCGTGAAGACCCGGGGTAGAATAGGTCTGCAGCAACCAATGCTTGCCGTAAGAGTCGCCTATGTTTGTCGTAAAAGGTAACTAACGGGATCGGGTGGTAAGGCTGGCTGAATTGGTTGATGCATGTCATCGTATCCAAATTGCGTACATCGAAGCTCATAATGTCAATCACTGGATTGTCTGGTCCACACTCGATTATTTACAGACCGCCGTCACTTAGCTGGAATATTGCTGATTGCGGCGTTAAACAACAAACAAGCAAACAAAGGGAGAGTTAGATCAGTTCTGGATTGTCCTTTCTTTAGTCTTAAAAAACCAATCTCGTACTTCACATATGGCATCCCAAACAAAGGCTTGTCGTTTAATGCCACACACAATTATATTCCATCTATGTGACGTCGGCCCGTAAATAATCGAGTCTGGACAAAACAAACAATGATTGATATCATGAACAACGACCCACCACCACCACCAGTCGGCCTGGTCAACCACCAGTCAGAGTTAACCGGGAATTCCCACCGGATTTGGGATGATTTGGGCATTGTGTCCTTCCTGCAAACGATTGATGTGCAATGCAACGTGTTGCACCTTTAGTATATTGATTGGCACACGTCCCCCAGTTCCATCTAACTGATGAATAAAGTATGGTTAAACTTAAAACCCCGAATCATTACAAACATGTATTTGCTATCATTTCACTGAACTCTGCAGCGGCGTCAGGATACGCTCGTCACGTTTCGGTGTAGGTTCTAATCAAGCACTAGAACCTAGAACCTACATCGAAACGTCGCTCTTCATTGTTCATCCATAAATTCTTATCCCTACTTGTTGCAAATAGTGACTGACGCGAGGTCAAGGAGAATCATTTTGAGTTTACGATCGCAAGTCTCTTCTGCAGTTATGGAAAAATAACACTCAATTTTTATCCTACGTCAGCCAATCAGAATCGCGGAACACAGGAACTTTGGGATGATTAAATGATCATATGTATTTCAATACTTTGTACTTACCGAACGTGTAAGTTTGTTTGTTTGTTGTTTAACGCCGCACTCAGCAATATTCCAGCTATATGACGGCGGTCTGTAAAATAATCGAGTCTGGACCAGACAATCCATCATGAGCATCGATTCACGCATTGGGATCGATGACATGTATCAACCAAGTCAGCGAGCCTGACCACCCGATCCCGTTAGTCGCCTCTTACGACAAGCATAGTCACCTATTACGGCAAGAATGGGTTGCTGAAGACCTATTCTACCCCGGAATCTTCACGGGTCGAACGTGTAAGTATATGTGGACTCTGTAATTGTTGGTAGATGCTCTTGGAGCAGAACCTGATACTTTTGAAAGGTCAGCATGGTCGTGATAGTAAAAGATGTCTTTTCTCCTGATTTCAGTGGAATCACAAATGAAAGCATAAACACAGTGACAAGACCCTTACGCTGCCAAGTTCACTGCCGAGCATACTATCTTCGCTAGACGTCAGTATCAGTACAAATATCGTTGAGAGGAGCTTGCTATGCTAACCATCAACAGTCGGCGCATCGTGAAGTTTGTACGTTCACGATTCAGGTGGCAAAAGAGAACTAACAATCTTAGAATTGTGCCTGGAACAACCATGACTTGTCACAGTACACCAATGTCTGCATTCCACAGTAGAGTTAAAATAATCATTCGGACTATATGGGCGTTTGTTTAAACAGGTGCTAAGTACGTCATCAAAGGTGAGTTCATTTGGAAATTAATATTACAGTCCGTGATAACAGTAAACCGAATCAAAGGCAAACGAAAATGACGGACAGTATGTTACGTAGCTAGTGTTCTCAGAACGAAAACAAAACGGTTTAATCTATATCATAAGCCTCCACATGTCATCTAAAATTTCAAAGAATCATTCCTTTTCCTGAAATTTTAATTTTTACGTTTTAATCTCGCTTTCACGGGATTTCGTCAGATTTACACGAACGAACGATCGAGCTGTTTGAGGTAATGAGGTACTACGAAACAGAGAGCCATTAAGAAGATATCATGACTGCAAAGAAACGATATACTATATGGTGCTATAAGCTCTTACCGCAATAAAATATTCTCATTTGAAGTGTGTTTAACTGATTTATTTATACTTCATAACTTAGGCCCTCGTCATCCTTTGGCTGTTATCAAACTATTTCAGGACATTTCAAATGTTGCAAGTAGTGACTGACGCGAGGTCAAGGAGAATCATTTTGAGAGAGTAATTTCCGATCTTTTGTGCAGTTATGGAAACATAACACTCAATCTTGATACTACGTCAGCCAATCAGAATCGCGGAACACAGGAACTATGTGATGATTAAATGATCATATGTATACTCACACGCAAAAGAAACGCAAGTCGAGTATGCAGTATACATGTTATTTATTTTCAACAGTAAAGACAAGAAATACTAATAGGGCAAGATTGACAAAAAAATGACTGAAGACAGTTTAATGGATTAAAAGGCAAATGACATGGAAAAAAATTCAAATGTTAAGGGTTTACACAGTTTCGGGTCAATACCCAAAATGTCAGTCAATACCTGGTGTGACCACCATTAGCATTGATCACTGCCATATATCTCCTGTACATTGAGTGGAACAGACGATTTGTGAAGGCCCTAGGGATCCTCCTGCACACATCCAGAGCAGCTGTGCGTAGTTCATCGGCAGTTGTAGGGACCGGGCGCACATTGTGCAGACGCCTTTGAACCTCATCCCAGAAGTGTTCGATGGGGTTCAGATCAGGGCTGAGGGCTGGCCACGGTAGAACACGGCTGTTGTGTTGAAAGGCCATGGTAGCTCTGGCAACATGGGGACGAGCGTTGTCCTGCTGGAAAATGTGTTGATGATGTTGTGCAAAAAATTGAACAACGTGGGGTCTGATCACTTGGTCGATATACCGCTGAGCAGTGACGCCGTGTCCACGACCTTGACCAACATTCAGAAAGCACATGGTTCCAAGCCTCGCATTAAGTCCAATCCCTGCCCATATCAATTTGAGGGAGTCTTGTCCACTCTTTTCGCAGCGCCTGGCCCAGTTTGGCTAACGTCGGCATTATGGCGGTGGGGTAGCCTAGTGGCTGCAGCGTTCGCTCGTCACGCCGAGGACCCGGGTTCGATAGGTACAAAGTGTGAAGCCCATTTCTCGGTCCCCCGTCATGATATTGCTGGAATATTGCTAAAAGCGGCATAACTCACTTGACGTTGGCGTACTCCCGAACATGTCCCAGATGAGCTTAATGGGGAAAGGTCAGGACTCATCGCATTCTTGTGATGTTTTGCTGCTGATCGTAGTCAGTTATGATATGTGCACGTTAGGTACGAGCGTTATCGTCTTGAAACACAGAACGTGGATCAGCTTGGTGCTCAAACGGCACAACTATGGGTGCTGGTATGTTGTTTCTGAAGTACAGGCCAGTGTCCCTTCTATGGACAATATTTATTGGCGTTCTGGCAGTCATAGTTATTCTACCCCATATTGTTACAGACCCACCCGCAAATATGTCTTTTTGCCTGACACTTGTGGTCGTATGATGTTCTTTAGGACGCCTCCAGACACGTTCACGCCTATCCAGAAAGTCTAGCATGAATCTCGACTCATCTAAAAACATTACACTAAACCGTCGACGATTCCCCAGTTTATTCTCTCTATATACTATTGGCGTCCGGCTAGAATGCATCGATTTGTTGACGGTGGTACAACATGTGGTCGCTCAGCATGCAGATGAGCTGCATGCAGGCGATTTCTAATCTGGTCAGTAACTTGAACACTACGTTGGCAAGTGAACAACGATATGATCGGCTGTTTAGGCTCTATTTCTTGGAGCCTGGTTTCTGATTTATCGATCCTGGACTTATGTTGTTGATCTTGGCACCATGTGCGGGGCCTATCGCTAAACTCTGTGTCTGCAGAAACTGTTCCAAAGTCTGCAAATCAAAGAATGAGACACATTGAACATAGAGTTGTACCAGTTTGAAGCACTTCAGTATCGGTGTAGATTCTAACACAGTTTCTAGCAAAAGATCTTTTGCTTGATAACGGTGTTAGAATCTACACCGAAACGTCGCCCAATTGTTATAAAGAAGTTGCTCATCCATAACAATTTTGTCTTAGTTACCATTCCAACTTCTAAATGCCACTCAAAGAAGTTATACTTATTTCCAGTGAAATAGGCCAACCGACTCTCAATATAGTCAACAATGACGTCACACGCCCGTACCAACTGGCATTCTGGCTTGCATCGGCTTTGACTTGTACTGGATTTTACAAGGCCTAAACTAATAAGATCGCTAGTTGGCTTGTGTTGAATAATGATGAAATAGGAATCGATAAACTAGTCGAGGAAACTTTCTATATCAAACAACAATTCTTGCATAATGCCAATTCTATCATGGTCATATAACCTTTTATATATCAGTTAGTGACTTTTACTTTATCTATACACACAATTCAATAACAATGTTGAGTACGAGGGCAGGTCAAAAGGTTCTAAGCACTACCTAACAACTATGGGCCATAACAAAGTGAACTAGTCAATGTAGTACATTGTTTGTGTAGCTAATGGCAAGTGTATTTGGTTTGTATATTAGTGACAGCCGCTTGAACTTGATAGTGGTCCCAATGGACTTAGAAATGGAAAAGATCGAGTACCGAGCAGTCATCAAATTCTGTTCTTAGATAAAAAAAAAAAACCGAAGAAATTCATGACCGCATGTCAGAAGTGTATGGGGATAAGTGCCCCAGCTATGCCACTGTTTAACGTTGGGCAGCTCTGTTTAAGGCTGGGAGAACAAGCCTTGATGAGGACCCTAGGTCTGGACGTCTCTCAACTTCCATCAATGAAGACTCAATCAAGGAGAAAGAAACAACTTGTCAGATAGACGTATTACCATTGCGGAACTATTGCAGGTCTAAGCCATGGACCCATTGAAACTATTATTCATGAACATTTACAGATGAATAAGACATCGGCTCGTTGGGGCCCAAAGTTGCTTATTTCTGATCTTAAGGAAAAACGAAATGACAAAGAATTTCGTCAAATTCAAAAAGATATTAGTAACGGGTGATGAAAAATGGGTCTACCATCATTGAGTCAAAACGTCAATCCATGGAATGGCACCATTCCACTTCTCCGGTACCAAAGAAATTCAATTCTTCAAGATCAGTGAAGAAAAGTTATGACCACTGTATTCTGGGATGCAAAGGATCATGTTAAACTGCGGTATGGTATCTCAGTTAGTTGACACTATAAATTGGCATCAGTCCGGACTTGCATGCACGTCGCTATATAAGTGCAATAATCTTTGACGCGACGTTAAGCTTAGTTTCACCCCACCTCACCTTGTGTGGGTTTTGTGCAGCCATGAAACATTCTGTATTGCTTCAGAAGTATTTGAACAAAAATCATACTTTCATATATGAAAACAAGTAAGGTCCCTGTGCCTGTAACTGTTCGGATGGGTATGTGTATACAATTTCCTAATGATCAATCACGTTTCATAGGTTCAGTCAGCTATACATCATATACACACTCAAAAGCCCCAGAGATACAGATGATTTTGTCTTCTTGTTTGCTTCCATTTGTGGATGTCTCATCAAGGTTTAAATGGTACATTGCAACAGCCCAAGGTTGATGTCTTGTTAGCCGATATTATGTGAACCTTATTACAGAGAGTTAAAGAGCGGCTAGACGCTGAAATGATGTGCAGATATACTTTTATTATGTGAAGGCGATGTGCTATGTACACAATTGGTTACAAGTGCACTAATAATATTTTGTCTAAGTAGATCCATTCTTGTTCCAGAAAAGTGTAAGTTGTATAATATGATCAGTGGTGTCATAATATAATGAATGGTCAAAATATTCTCTTCAAAAAAAGAAACGCAAAGCCAGATTTGAGTGAGGTAGGAAAATACATTTATACGAGGAACCGTACAAGGTATTGAGCCAAAATATTGTGGAGAGAACACTTGGTGATTGTAGTCATCTCAGTTATTGGTATATGGGAAAAGTCCAAAATGAAGGTAAGCTTCCATCAATAACGCGTATGTCCCTGAAATCTCCTGCCCATGGAAGAGACGAATATGCGAATCACGTCCTGGGGAATGGTAGCCCACTCGGCCTGCAACGCAAAAGCCAGCTGCTGCAACGTCTGGGGTTGTGATTGACGTCGGCGTAGCCATCTATCCAATTCATCCCACAGGTGCTCTATCGGGTTCAAATCCGGGTATCTGGAGGGTCAACGGAGAACATCAACGTTGTTGTTGTGTAGAAAGGCTCTTATGATCCGTGCTGAATGCGGTCGAGCGTTGTCCTGCTGGAATACATCGTTGCCGTTGGCTGCAATTGGGAGGACGTGTGGTAGGAAAATTTCGTCGATGTATGGTTGACCCGTAAGATTGCACTGGAAATGTACCAAACCTGTCCTGGCATGATGAAAGATAGCCGCCTACATCATAACGCTACCCCCACCAAACCTGTCCACTTCCTGTGCGCACTTTCCGGCGTAACGTTCTCCCCGACGTCTGTAGACCCTTGCCCTTCCATCCCCTCGACGGAGGAAATATCTTGATTCGTCGCTGAACCAGACATCTCTCCATCGCAGTTGAGGCCATACCCTGTGTTGACGACACCAATACAGTCGTTGTTGACGATGTTGTCGACTCAATATGACGCGTTGAACAGAACGTCTTGCTCGTAGACCTGCTTGTCTTAAACGGTTTCGTACGGTCTGGTCGGAGATTCTGCTATTTCGGATGCGGTTGAGGTGGCTGTGGTTCTTTATTGCTCGTAGGTTGCAGTCAGATGTAGCCATCTTGGGCGGGGGTGTTTACTCTTGGTCGTCCTGACCTTTGCCGATCATGTGTTGACCCATGCTGTTGAAAACTGATCCCATAGCCTTTTGATGGTGCTGGGCGCTACATTGAAAACCCTGGCTACAGTTGATTGGGATTCCCCTGCCTGCAAGCGGCCTATGACGTTGTTTCTTTGCACTTCTGTTATTCTTGGTATGTTGTTGAACTGTCACTGTTCGATTGACGCAGATGCCAGGCAATCAAAATCCCTGCACTTTAAAACCGTTCATAGTGCTGTTGCATGGCCCTTTTCCGAATCGTACGTGTTTCCCGACAAATAGTTTTCATGTCCTTGTTGTGGTGATTTTGACCATAACACATTAAACCTCTTCATTTTGCGCCTCTTGGTCCGCTAATTTTCCTTTTATGGCCAAAAGTTTCCGTTTTGCGTTTCTTTTTTTAAGTTGGTTTATTGGTTTGTTGTTTAACGCCGCGTTAAACAACAACAAACCAACCAACCAATCTAGACCAGACAATCCAGTGACTGATATCATGAGCATCGATCCACGCAATTGGGATCGATGACATGTATCAACCAAGTCAGCGAACCTGATCACCCGATCCCCTTAGTCGCCTTTTACGACAAGCATAGTCGCCTTTTACGGCAAGCATGGGTTGCTGGAGACCTATTCTACCCCGGAATCTTCACGGGTCTTCTTTTTTCAAGAGTATATTAGATTTCAATCTACGTACCCTGACAAAGGTCGGGAGAGGGACAGAAGCAGTCAGTTCAATAAGGATATTATCGAATGCTGGGTACTCTTTCATATTTGAAAATAAATAGTGATGTTACCATTATTAACCAATCAGAAAAGACGTTATGGCACTATTACGTGAGCAGGAGAAGATCATCTTCCACAGTAACAACACGTTATTATACAAAATATTTATTGTGCATAATAATATAAAAAACGGCAGGTAATATTTTTTTCAAAATAGCTTTATAGTTCATCAATGTATGACACAATGTGACGTCAGTTATATGTGACGAGTCGCCGTACACTCATGAAGGACTTTCGTGACTTGACCATACATGACGTGAAAATTCCCATGTAACTTCCTTCCGAATGTGCATCTCATGTTGTTTGGATTTAATGGGACCCCCTCGGGGAGTATACAACCCATGCTGCCTGTGGGGCACTGAAAGGGTAACATTCACATTACCACCTTTCACTGCCAGGTGAGCACATCATGTTTGCCTAAGGAGACAACACAGACAGACAGACAGATTGTTTATTTGAGTCTCACCTCACTACAATATTAACATAGATACATATAACAGTACATATAAGTGAGCCACCCGTTAAGGGTGACTAGAGACTTAAAATATATCACAGTATATACAACATGAATATAATAGTGTAAAAGGAGTATATAAAATATACTTCCGGTCACTAGCGTGATAATTTAAAGCAGGTGTAGGCTATAAAATATAGATAATATTTAAAAAGTAAAATAAGCTTATCAGTATTATTTATATCTAGTAAGTTGAAATAGCTAAAACTGACCTTACGTATAAACGTTTACGAGATCATCGTACACAGGGCAATCGAGCAATACATGAGATTCATCCTTAATACTTTCCTTACACTAAAAACACACTCTTTCATTCACATTCATATTCGTAGATCTGCCTGTTTCCAACTTTAGAGGAGCAGTATCTGATCTAAATTTGGAGAAGGCAGAGTGGTAAGAACGAGGCATATACATACTTACATAACTTTCACACCCATACACATCTTTAAACATTCTGTACGTACGTAATTTATTACTACCCGTTCTTCCGCCAGGCGTGCATAACAGTTCATTCCAATCAGATACATACTTTTCCACGCATATACCATGCACACGTACAACTACACTTTTCACGCTTACATTCTGAGAAATATTAAAACTCCATTCGTTCAGCTCTGCCCTCACAAGAAAATTCCAGTTTTTCACACGTCCGTTCAGACCACATAAAAACATACTTCTTCAATCTATAGGGCGTTTTAGTAAAACGACAATACTGTCTAACAATACACATCCACTGTCTAACTAATGGGGGAATCCATCCCATATCTCCATGAACAGCAGCATTTGGAGCGTATTTACCCACCCTAAGAACAATGTCAAAGCACGATGGTGAACGGCACTAACAGTAGAAATGACACGATGACTCCAGATAGATGCCCCATAACTCAAGACTGACCAAACCATCGTATCATACAATTTGGAATAAGTTGTGGATTGCATACCTCAGAATGCCTTATTTTTACATATAAGAAGACCTAATGCTCTGTTAGCCGATATAGCTGCTGCTTTTGCTATAGCATTGTAGTCAAGATGTTCCGTGAGCAGTAGGCCTAGATAATTATAACAATCAGCAGTATCTAAAACAGAGTTACCAATATTACAAAAAGGCTGTTGTTATTGGAACGCTTACATTTCTAAAGTGTACAGTCTTGGATCTGTCATTCTTAATAAGGATACTATTTACCAACACACCATGTATTCATAACATGTAATAGGCGATTCAAATCATCTGCCGATTCTGCAAGAAAAATCAGATCATCAGCATATGCTAAGGCTGCAATAGTCATATCATCAACACAAATACCAATACTAGTTTCATTTAGCTTGTCAAGTAAATCATAAATAAAAAAGTTAAACAGAATTGGCGATAGTAAACATCCTTGTTTTAAGCCCCGATTAACATTAAACCAGGGTGTAAAGCATACCATTTATACGTACACTGCATTTCACATTATCATATAAAGATTGAAGTGCCTCAGACATGTGCTATATATGCTTCAGTGTTGGGCAGGACCCAAGCTCTAGGAATTCTCAGGAGTCAAGCTGCCGAACTACTATCCGAGACCAACTTTGCTTAATTTCACCTTCTTTGTGACCCGTGCACTGCACCCAGGACCACGTGCCAACACCAAAAAATCACCCAGGTGTGTAGATACTCAAAATTGTCTTTACAAAATGTACACAATAGTGACTTATAATGTTTACAATTTCTTAAAGTATTTTTTTAAATATACCGAAGCCGAAAAAAATTTATGTCTCGAGGGAAAAGTGCAAAATGGCAGACCACACGAATATTTGCACACTTTTCTCAGCAAATAACAATAGAACAAACAACTTAACTTTAACACAATTTCAGCTACTCAAATTTACAGGCAAGATTCAAGAATAAAAACAAAATACTCATTTAGGTGATAAAATTTAAATACTACAATTGTGACCTTAGATTGGCATTAGATCAAACTCAGTGATTTCAATAATCATAGCTTGTTTGACCAGACTTGTTTTGTAAATGTTTTCACTAACTGTTGCTGAGTAGGTAAGTAATACACCGTATACATAGCTTGGTCATAGGTTTTACAATGCCGAGAAAAATTCAGGTAGCATAAGAATGAATTTGTGACTGACAACATGAACACTACGCAAATATGATAATCAGCTCTGTTGATCCCACAACAATATACATAGCTTTCACATAGCTGAACAAACAGTAGCTATGCCTTACTCCTGCTCAGTTTTTCTGTCATCTACTGGTCACAAATGCATACCAGTCAATCCTACAGTAACGCTCTTGTACAGTAAGATACTGATTTTGCACTGGTCTTCACAAACGCAATTGTCTGTACAAACCTGAAGAATATATTTGCCAAATTTCTAAATAATCACTCAATTTTGTGAATGTGTTGGGTTTAACAAATATTAGGGTCAGTTTAACGTAGGATGAAAGGTTGAAATGATGTCCATATAGGTCTCAGACGTTTGCCACTTGTAAAAGGATTCTGGCACACCCAAAGGACGCAACACTGCACTGTGAATTGCGGCGCCTTAGACCACTGTGCCACCCATGCTCTCTCTAATATTATAACCTGCATTCATAAATGTTTGATTACACAAAGCCTGATTAAGAAAGTTAGAACTATCATCTAAGGCTTTTTTTATTTGTTGGTTTACAAACCTTTTGTCCTAAAATTCCATGTAGGTGGTGGAAATATGTTTTAATAATATTCATCTTCCAGATTAGTACTGTTTCTGATGAATGAAAAACAAACTCGTAGGTCACAACATCATAGAAGGAAGCTATACCGAACGATACTTGATTGGGTTTCTTGTTATAATAAAGATTTGTATACGTACTATTCACCATTTCATACCCACAGCTGTGACAAAGTCTCATGGTGTTTTTTTATTTCACCTTATTGTGAGTCAAAAAACAATTGTCACAAGTCATTTTATTTATTTTTCTAATTTCAGGGTTGTTTTGCCCGTCGGTCTCGGTCGGCAAACTTTTCTGAACATTTTATAACCTTGTAATTTCACAATGATCTATTTTGTTTCGTGAAATACGTACCTTTACGCGTTTGCACACTCATTTTCAAATTATATGAAACACATTTTCTTCATTTAGAGCTTTTTTCCAATGACTTTTTAAACCAATTTATTGGCTAAAAGATGATAAATTGACTAGGCACCAAAAGCTTAGTTTACAAAAACACTGTACTCATTCAGTATGCAGTCAAACAGCGGAAGCAGAAATAGGGATTTGCATAGTTTCTACAGATCCACGTTTGCGGGTAATTCCTTATCTGTACCTTTCGTAAGCGTTGTAAGAAAATAAGTTGTTATAATGAACCAATACACAAAAGACAAAATGAAGCCAACACAATCTAATATTTTCAGAACTTTCACTCTCGTGGTTTTTTTTTTGTCTTTTGGGGGGTCTTTTGGGGGGTCTTCTTCCTCCCAGTAGAATGCACGTAACTGAACTGCGGTACCGATCGTGACAATGGCTGCATGAATCCATACACACATCAAGTACTTTCCTGAAAAAATGAAATGTGAATGTCAAAACATTTCTCCACCTGATAAAAGAAGTCATGTAGAGAGTTTTGTAGCTTTACCTTATACACCTGTACATATATATATATTAGACTGGTTAATTGTTTGACGCCAGTATCGTATGTACTGACTAGAGTTTGGACTAGGTAATATCCGGGCCGTTAAATATGGCTTATTGGGTGGTTAGTAAGCTCTATATGAAGGCGATACCTATGTGCTCGAGTTTGGACCAGTCCAAACTGTGTAAGAGTACAAACTGGTGTATTTCAATAGTCTATACTTACCGAACGTGTAAGTTTCTGTGAACTCTGCAATTGGTGGTAAAAGCTCTGAGAGCATAACCTGATACAACTGAAAGGCCACCATCGTCGTGATGGCAAAAGATATTTTTTCTCCAGATTTCAATGGAATCACATGTGTAAAGCATAAACATAGTGAAAGGACAGCAAACGGAACAATAAGCATGGCTTTGTAGAAAGGATGATGCCGTTCGAAGACAAAGGAGTATTGGAGGTTTGTGTAATCAAAACCATGTCCCCCAATAATGTCTTGCTTGCTCACACCATAACGTTGTAGAAACCACTCTTTGTCATCAGGATAGAAGCCCAGATAGACCTTGTTCGTGTAGTAGGCAGTTTCCACTGGGTTCAGTTCAACTTCAAAGTTTGCGTGTGTCCAGCTTGTGATGTTGATGTGACAGTGTTGAATGTCATAAGGGAAATAGGAAATGTCCACAGAGCATGTTGTTGTTGGCGAAAGCCGTGGAATCCACAAAACATTACCCCTATTTGACACCCTCATGGGGACGATTTCTTCCTTGAGGATGCTTATTGCATCGTCAATCCTGAAAATAGGTGATAACGCCAGTATTACGCATGTATTGTTATTGGAAACATGCCTTCCTTGAATTTTTATAATTGCAGATAAATACTTGACTTCAATATATGCCAAGGTTCATCAGTCAGCCGCTTATTATAGCCATGCACTGGTTACTCGACGTCAGCCATGTCTTAGCTTGTTGAGTTATGTGCACGTGTAAGCAGTTGTTGTAAACGTTTAATTGTTTTTACGTAATATTCCCAGAAATTCGTAGTCACTGTGGCTGTGTGAGTTAACAGGAATACATCTGTACGTGTACGTATACATATAATTATGAAATTATTATGGATATAATTGTCACGAAGACTTTGTGAACATCTCAATAACTTACGCATTGTTGACGACAAGCGGCGGTGTCCAGATTTCTTTTGCGTAAAATATGATATAGTCTGGAGATGAAGTATTTGTTGGTGTCCATGTAAGGCGTTCATCAATCCAGGACTGAACGTAATGAGATGTCATTAAAGAGATGTGATAAAACTCATAAGCTTAAAATGAAAAGTATATCTTAAGTATAGTCCCCTAGGAAAATAAAGAAATTCCCAATTATAATTATATTACCTGTTTACACTTCTTTGCACACCATTATTTATCATTTCCATTTGTTGTGTTTACTTGGTGTAGCATCTGAAAGACACCATCTTAAAGGCAATATGATTTTGTGCTCAGTTTTAGAAATATTATTATTGAAGGAATGTTCGTTGTAATTTACTTACCAAGTGGAGCAGAAATGTGGTTTGTAAAATCTGGGAAGAAACATCCTTTAAAATAAAATAAAAAGCTCCAGAATCATTGTATAACACAACAACCTCTCAAATTATTAATATTCCGCAGATGGAGGACAATTTATTTGATAAGGAATGGCTCCCATTATTTAATTACATTAAATACCTTTACCGAGACACCTTCAGATATGTTCTTGGCATTTTCAGTTCTGATTTGGAATCTTTGACAATCATATCTGTATGTAATTAAGGATTTTTAGTCATTGGTAATGTGTGTTCAATCATGATGTTTGTTTGTTGTTTAACGCTGCAATCAGCAATATTCCAGCTATATGACGGCTCTCTGTAAAATAATCGAGTCTGGACCAGACAATCCAGTGATTGACATCAAGAGCATCGATCCACGCAATTGAGATCGATAACCAAGTCAGCGAGCCTGACCACCCGATCCCGTTAGTCGCCTCTTACGACAAGCATAGTCGCCTTTTACAGCAAGCATATGGGTTGCTGAAGACCCATTCTATCCCGGATCTTCACGGGTCTTAATCTTGATGATAAATGTTGAAGTAAGTACAAGTATTTGATCGATTTTCATAATTCACTTACCAGTTTATTCAAGGAAGTTAAAACCATGGTGACGTTAATCACAGTATGTTCTTCCGGGCGCAGATTCGTATTATAGTCCTTCAATGTGTCATGGCGGGTGGTCGCAATCGGAAGGTTAGGTGATGATATGGACGCAACTGTAAATCAATTGATTACATTGCATACTTTTTACTATACATAATGAAACATGTGAAAGCATTATTGCACATATACTTGTAGAAAAACTGGGGGATATTCGAAAATAACAGATGATTGCAGAAATACAAAGAGGCATCGAGTGATGGAAAAGTGTGGATAAGAAAAGGACGGCCTCGGTGTCACATGACAACAGAACATGTTGGCAGTGTATTGTAAGGGTGGTAACAACCAAGAAGGACGGCCTCGGTGTTACATGACAACAGAACATGTTGGCAGTGTATTGTAAGGGTGGTAACAACCAAGAAGGACGACAGAGGTGTGGTGTAAAAAATGAACGTTTGAGAAGACTTGATCAATAATGGGTCATGTCCCCGCGATTGGTAAAAGCATCATTTATACGGCGTTGCATTGTCCGAATCAATTTCCAAATGACAATTTGAGGGAGTCTTGTCCACTCCTCTTGCAGCGCATGGCCACGTTCTCTAAAGTAGCTGTGGCCTTTGACGTCAGCGTACACGTCTCCCGAACATGTCCCATACGTTCGCAATGGCAGACACGTCAGGACGCATGGCTGACTATTGCATTCTGATGTTGGATGTAGTGAGCATGGTAGCCAGGAGCGTTATCGTCTTGAAACACAAACGTGGATCAGCAGGGCGCGCAAGCGGCACAACTGGGCGATTGTATATTATTTCGGCAGTACTGTCCAGTGACCCTTCCTTGGACGATATGCAGTAGTGTTCTGGCACTCATTGTTATGCCACCCATATCATTACAGACCCACCTCTAAATCTGTCATTTCTCCTTACGTTGACGTTCGGTAGGACGCTTCCAGACACGTCCACGCCTATCCAGAAAGTCTAGAGTGAGACATTAAACGAGACCCTCGGAGATTCGCGCAGATTCCAGGGCCAATCATTCATATTTTGTGTTTGCAGAAACGTGTTCCAAAGTCTGCAAAGCACGGACTGGGACACATTGAACATATTGGCTACCTCTCGCTGAGTTCTACCATTTTGAAGCATGTCAATAGCCCCTTAGCGTTCATCACGTTGTAGAAGATGCGTTCCAAACTGATTACAACATCTGCATTACATGTTACTGTGGATAATCAAAATTAACATCCTTACACTGAAGCGTCAAAACCAAGAATGACCCCTACCCACTTTCACGGGGTGTTTTGAGGCGTTCTATCCCTGGCAGTTAGTTTTCAAAGCTAGTCATTCTTATGACGACCTATCATAACATTTGTATTTCATGATCTCCTTCATTTTTGGAGAGTATATATCAGATCATATCCAATGTTCGATGATATAATGTCGCTGCATATGTCTCGGCTCTATTTATTGTAACTAATGGGATGTACATGTGCGGGAATTTAAGACCTGAATGTTCGTATACGCCTTGAAATCGAAGGTTGAGGGATTGGCTCGTCAACACATGTAACGAAATATATCATTACCAGTTCACAAGTTGCAAATACATATTTCCGGTGAAATAGGCCCGCCGACTCTAAGACTTCACAAGCGAGTGATGTTATGTTAAACATCATAGCGTTATCATGCCTGTACAAATTGGTTTTCACTTGAATGATATTTTACAAGGCGGAAACAGAAATATATGACATCTGGTTGGCCAATGTTGAGAAATGATGAAAAAAGAGTATTGAGCGAATCGCTGAAACTGTCTGTATCAAGCAAAAATACTTTAATCTTTTATTCAGTGGCTTATACTTCGTTTATACACACAATTCAATACACAATGTTAGGTACATGTATGTACCTACATGTTACATGTTCATATAATGCGAAGAACGAATTTAAGACTTACCTTCTGTAATGCTGGTACCTATCAACCAAACAAGAAACGGTGCAATGTTTCCATGCCTCATATTGATGAGGTTTTGAAAAGGCAGCAGTTGGCAGCGTTCTTCAAGGTAGCCTCGGAGACTATTGTAGTTTCCCCCTTCAAGACAAGACAGGTTATAACTTCTAAGTTACCTTCTTCACTGATGTGTATTTTTCGAGTTTCGTTCCCGGTTCTCGGTAAGTGGTCTCCTAACATTTTATAGTGTTTATATCTGATCTATGTTATTTTTTACGATGAAACGGTTTGTTGCTGGTATCGGAGAATAGGACATGTCATAAAGGAGGTCTGGAATGGACCCTATGTAACAAGAGTTGTGTGAATGTGATTGTGTGACTTATTTGATTTCCATATTCATATCTAAAACGTTTTGTTAGTTTTGAGAAAAGTACGATTACCATTGCTTCAAACTCATTTACAAACATATATACCTCCATACCATCACACATACCACACTGGCATTTATTATACAGATAACAACACTATTACAATACCTCCTTTATATTCTTTAAGAAGCACAACACCGTAACACTCGCCACCACCACACTGGCACATACAGCACCACCACACCATCACACATACCTCCTTCACATCATTCAAATACCACAACACCATCGGACATACCTCCTGCACATCATTCAAATACCACCACACCATCACTCATACCTCCTTCACATCAATTAAATACCACCACACCATCACACATACCTCCTTCACATCATTCAAATACCACCACACCATCCCACATACCTCCTTCACATCATTCAAATACCACAACACGATCGCACATACCTCCTTCACATCCTTCAACTACAACCACACGATCGCACATACCTTCTTCACATCCTTCAAATAACACCACAACATCCAACATATCATGACCACACCATACCAATACCTCCTTCAAATCCTTCAAATAGCACCACACGATCGCACATACCTCCTTCACATCTTTCAAATACCACCTCACCATCACACATACCTCCTTCACATCATTCAAATACCACCACACCATCACACATACCTCCTTCACATCAAATAAATGGCACCACACCATCACACATACCTCCTTCACATCATTCAAATACCACAACACTATCCCACATACCTCCTTCACATCATTCAAATACCACCACATCACCACACATACCTCCTTCACATCATTTAAATACCACCACACCATCACACATACCTCCTTTACATCATTCAAATACCACCACACCACCACACATACCTCCTTCACATCATTTAAATACCACCACACCATCACACAAATCTCCATCACATCATTTAAATACCACCACACCACCACACATACCTCCTTCACATCATTTAAATACCACCACACCATCACACATGCCTCCTTCACATCATTCAAATACCACCACACCATCACATATACCTCCTTCACAACATTCAAATACCACCACACCATCCCACATACCTCCTTCACATCATTCAAATACCACCACACCACCACACATATCATCAACACACCATCTCACATACCTCCTTCACATCCTTCAAATAGCACCACACGATCGCACATACCTCCTTCACATCAAATAAATACCACCACACCATCACACATACCTCCTTCACATCATTCAAATACCACCACACCATCACACATACCTCCTTCACATCCTTCAAATACCACCACACCATCACACATACCTCCTTCACATCATTCAAATACCACCACACCATCCAACATACCTCCTTCACATCATTCAAATACCACCACACGATCGCACATACCTCCTTCACATCATTCAAATACCACCACACGATCGCACATACCTTCTTCACATCATTCAAATAGCACCACAACATCCCACATATCATGAACACACCACACCAATACCTCCTTCACATCATTCAAATAGCACCACACGATCGCACAAACCTCCTTCACATCTTTCAAATACCACCACACCATCACACATACCTCCTTCACATCAAATAAATACCACCACACCATCACACATACCTCCTTCACATCATTCAAATACCACCACACCATACCACATACCTCCTTCACATCATTCAAATACCACCACACCACCACACATACCTCCTTCACATCATTTAAACACCACCACACCATCACACATACCTCCTTCACATCATTCAAATACCACCACACCACCACACATACCTCCTTCACATCATTTAAATACCACCACACCATCACACAAATCTCCATCACATCATTCAAATACCACCACACCGCCATACATACCTTCTTCACATCATTTAAATACCACCACACCATCACAAATACCTCCTTCACATCATTCAAATACCACCACACCATCACACATACCTCCTTCACATCATTCAAATACCACCACGGCATCACACATACCTCCTTCACATCAAATAATTACCACCACACCATCACATAAACCTCCTTCACATCATTCAAATACCACCACACCATCACACATACCTCCTTCACATCAAATAAATACCACCACACCATCACACATACCTCCTTCACATCATTCAAATACCACCACACCATCCAACATACCTCCTTCACAACATTCAAATACCACCACACGATCGCAGATACCTCCTTCACATCTTTCAAATACCACCTCACCATCACACATACCTCCTTCACATCATTCAAATACCACCACACCATCACACATACCTCCTTCACATCAAATAAATACCACCACACCATCACACATACCTCCTTCACATCATTCAAACACCACCACACGATCGCACATACCTTCTTCACATCCTTCAAATAGCACCACAACATCCCACATATCATGACCACACCATACCAATACCTCCTTCAAATCCTTCAAATAGCACGACACGATCGCACAAACCTCCTTCACATCTTTCAAATACCACCACACCATCAAACATACCTCCTTCACATCCTTCAAATACCACCACACCATCACACATACCTCCTTCACATCAAATAAATACCACCACACCATCACACATACCTCCTTCACATCATTCAAATACCACCACACCATCACACATACCTCCTTCACATCCTTCAACTACCACCACACCATCACACATACCTCCTTCACATCAATTAAATACCACCACACCATCACACATACCTCCTTCACATCATTCAAATACCACCACACCATCCAACAAACCTCCTTCACATCATTCAAATACCACCACACGATCGCAGATACCTCCTTCACATCCTTCAAATACCACCACACGATCGCACATACCTTCTTCACATCCTTCAAATAGAACCACAACATCCCACATATCATGACCACACCATACCAATACCTCCATCAAATCCTTCAAATAGCACCACACGATCGCACAAACCTCCTTCACATCTTTCAAATACCACCACACCATCGCACATACCTCCTTCACATCATTCAAATAGCAACACACCATCACACAGACCTCCTTCACATCTTTCAAATACCACCACACCATCACACATACCTCCTTCACATCCTTCAAATACCACCACACCATGACACATACCTCCTTCACATCCTTCAAATACCACCACACCATGACACATACCTCCTTCACAGCCTTCAAATACCACCACACCATGACACATACCTCCTTCACATTCTTCAAATACCACCCCACCATGACACATACCTCCTTCACATCATTCAAATACGACCACACCACACCACACCACATACCTCCTTCACATCCTTCAAATAGCACGACACCATCACACATACCTCTTTCACATCATTCAAATAGCACCACACCATCAACATACCTCCTTCACATCCTTCAAATACCACCACACCATCACACATACCTCCTTCACATCCTTCAAATACCACCACACCATGACACATACCTCCTTCACATCATTCAAATACCACCACAGCATGACACATACCTACTTCACATCATTCAAATTCACCACACCATCCCACATACCTCCTTCACATCATTCAAATTCACCACACCATCACACATACATCCTTCACATCATTCAAATATCACCACACCATGACACATACCTCCTTCACATCCTTCAAATAGCACCACACGATCGCACATACCTCCTTCACATCATTGAAATAGCACCACACCATCACACATACCTCCTTCACATCATTCAAATAGCAACACACCATCACACATATCTCCTTCACATCCTTCAAATACCACCACACCATCACACATACCTCCTTCACATCCTTCAAATACCACCACACCATGACACATACCTCTTTCACATCATTCAAATACCACCACACCATGACACATACCTCCTTCACATCATTCAAATACCACCGCACCATGACACATACCTTCTTCACATCATTCAAATACCACCACACCACACCACACCACATACATCCTTCACATCCTTCAAATAGCACGACACGATCACACATACCTCTTTCACATCATTCAAATAGCACCACACCATCAACATACCTCCTTCACATCATTCAAATTCACCACACCATCACACATACCTCCTTCACATCATTCAAGTACCACCACACCATGACACATACCTCCTTCACATCATTCAAATACCGCCACACAATCACACATACCTCCTTCACATCATTTAAATACCACCACACCATCACATAAATCTCCATCACATCATTCAAATACCACCACACCGCAACACATACCTTCTTCACATCATTTAAATACCACCACACCATCACAAATACCTCCTTCACATCATTCAAATACCACCACACCATCCCACATACCTTCTTCACATCATTCAAATACCACCACACCACCACACATATCATCAACACACCATCAAACATACCTCCTTCACATCATTCAAATACCACCACACCATCACACATACCTCCTTCACATCAAATAAATACCACCACACCATCACACATACCTCTTTCACATCATTCAAATACCACCACACCATCACACATACCTCCTTCACATCAAATAAATACCACAACACCATCAAACATACCTCCTTCACATCATTCAAATACCACCACACCACCACACATACCTCCTTCACATCATTTAAATACCTCCACACCATCACACATACCTCCTTCACATCATTCAAATACCACCACACAATCACACATACCTCCTTCACATCATTTAAATACCACCACACCATCACATAAATCTCCATCACATCCTTCAAATACCACCACACCGCAACACATACCTTCTTCACATCATTTAAATACCACCACACCATCACAAATACCTCCTTCACATCATTCAAATACCACCACACCATCACGCATACCTCCTTCACATCATTCAAATACCACCACACCATCCCACATACCTTCTTCACATCATGCAAATACCACCACACCACCACACATATCATCAACACACCATCACACTTACCTCCTTCACATCCTTCAAATAGCACCACACGATCGCACATACCTCCTTCACATCATTGAAATAGCACCACACCATCACACATACCTCCTTCACATCATTCAAATAGCAACACACCATCACACAGACCTCCTTCACATCCTTCAAATAGCACCACACCATGACACATACCTCCTTCACATCCTTCAAATACCACCACACCATGACACATACCTCCTTCACATCCTTCAAATACCACCACACCATCACACATACCTCCTTCACATCCTTCAAATACCACCACACCATGACACATACCTCCTTCACATCCTTCAAATACCACCCCACCATGACACATACCTTCTTCACATCATTCAAATACCACCACACCACACCACACCACATACCTCCTTCACATCCTTCAAATAGCACGACACGATCACACATACCTCTTTCACATCATTCAAATAGCACCACACCATCAACATACCTCCTTCACATCATTCAAATTCACCACACCATCACACATATCTCCTTCACATCATTCAAATACCACCACACCATCACACATACCTCCTTCACATCATTCAAATACCACCACAGCATGACATATACCTACTTCACATCATTCAAATTCACCACACCATCCCACATACCTCCTTCACATCATTCAAATTCACCACACCATCACACATACATCCTTCACATCATTCAAATATCACCACACCATGACACATACCTCCTTCACATCCTTCAAATAGCACCACACGATCGCACATACCTCCTTCACATCATTGAAATAGCACCACACCATCACACATACCTCCTTCACATCATTCAAATAGCAACACACCATCACACATACCTCCTTCACATCCTTCAAATACCACCACACCATCACACATACCTCTTTCACATCATTCAAATACCACCACACCATGACACATACCTCCTTCACATCATTCAAATACCACCACACCATGACACATACCTTCTTCACATCATTCAAATACCACCACACCACACCACATACATCCTTCACATCCTTCAAATAGCACGACACGATCACACATACCTCTTTCACATCATTCAAATAGCACCACACCATCAACATACCTCCTTCACATCATTCAAATTCACCACACCATCACACATACCTCCTTCACATCATTCAAGTACCACCACACCATGACACATACCTCCTTCACATCATTCAAATACCACCACACAATCACACATACCTCCTTCACATCATTTAAATACCACCACACCATCACATAAATCTCCATCACATCATTCAAACACCACCACACCGCAACACATACCTTCTTCACATCATTTAAATACCACCACACCATCACAAATACCTCCTTCACATCATTCAAATACCACCACACCATCCCACATACCTTCTTCACATCATTCAAATACCACCACACCACCACACATATCATCAACACACCTACAAACATACCTCCTTCACATCATTCAAATACCACAACACCATCACACATACCTCCTTCACATCAAATAAATACCACCACACCATCACACATACCTCTTTCACATCATTCAAATACCACCACACCATCACACATACCTCCTTCACATCAAATAAATACCACAACACCATCAAACATACCTCCTTCACATCATTCAAATACCACCACACCACCACACATACCTCCTTCACATCAAATAAATACCACCACACCATCACACATACCTCTTTCACATCATTCAAATACCACCACACCATCACACATACCTTCTTCACATCATGCAAATACCAGCACACCACCACACATATCATCAACACACCATCACACTTACCTCCTTCACATCCTTCAAATAGCACCACACGATCGCACATACATCCTTCACATCATTGAAATAGCACCACACCATCACACATACCTCCTTCACATCATTCAAATAGCAACACACCATCACACAGACCTCCTTCACATCATTCAAATAGCAACACACCATCACACAGACCTCCTTCACATCATTCAAATAGCAACACACCATCACACAGACCTCCTTCACATCCTTCAAATACCACCACACCATGACACATACCTCCTTCACATCCTTCAAATACCACCACACCATGACACATACCTCCTTCACATCCTTCAAATACCACCACACCATCACACATACCTCCTTCACATCATTCAAATACCACCACACCATGACACATACCTCCTTCACATCCTTCAAATACCACCCCACCATGACACATACCTTCTTCACATCATTCAAATACCACCACACCACACCACACCACATACCTCCTTCACATCCTTCAAATAGCACGACACCATCACACATACCTCTTTCACATCATTCAAATAGCACCACACCATCAACATACCTCCTTCACATCATTCAAATTCACCACACCATCACACATACCTCCTTCACATCATTCAAATACCACCACACCATCACACATACCTCCTTCACATCATTCAAATACCACCACAGCATGACACATACCTACTTCACATCATTCAAATTCACCACACCATCCCACATACCTCCTTCACATCATTCAAATTCACCACACCATCACACATACATCCTTCACATCATTCAAATATCACCACACCATGACACATACCTCCTTCACATCCTTCAAATAGCACCACACGATCGCACATACCTCCTTCACATCATTGAAATAGCACCACACCATCACACATACCTCCTTCACATCATTCAAATAGCAACACACCATCACACATATCTCCTTCACATCCCTCAAATACCACCACACCATCACACATACCTCCTTCACATCCTTCAAATACCACCACACCATGACACATACCTCCTTCACATCCTTCAAATACCACCACACCATGACACATACCTCCTTCACATCATTCAAATACCACCACACCACCACACATACCTTCTTCACATCATTCAAATACCACCACACCACACCACACCACATACCTCCTTCACATCCTTCAAATAGCACGAAACGATCACACATACCTCTTTCACATCATTCAAATAGCACCACACCATCAACATACCTCCTTCACATCATTCAAATTCACCACACCATCACACATCCCTCCTTCACATCATTCAAGTACCACCACACCATGACACATACCTCCTTCACATCATTCAAATACCACCACAGCATGACACATACCTACTTCACATCATTCAAATTCACCACACCATCCCACATACCTCCTTCACATCATTCAAATTCACCACACCATCACACATACATCCTTCACATCATTCAAATATCACCACAGCATGACACATACCTCCTTCACTTCCTTAAAATACCACCACACCATCACACATACCTCCTTCACATCCTTCACATACCACCACACCATGACACATACATCCTTCACATCATTCAAATACCACCACACCATCACACATACCTCCTTCACATCCTTCAAATACCACCACACCATCACACATGCCTCCTTCACATCCTTCAAATACCACCACACCATGACACATACCTCCTTCACATCCTTCAAATACCACCACACCATGACACATACCTCCTTCACATCATTCAAATACCACCACACCATGACACATACCTCCTTCACATCATTCAAATAGCACCACACCATCACACATACCTCCTTCACATCATTCAAATACCACCACACCACACCACACCACATACCTCCTTCACATCCTTCAAATAGCACGACACGATCACACATACCTCTTTCACATCATTCAAATAGCACCACACCATCAACATACCTCCTTCACATCATTGAAATACCACCACACCATCCCACATACCTTCTTCACATCATGCAAATACCAGCACACCACCACACATATCATCAACACACCATCACACTTACCTCCTTCACATCCTTCAAATAGCACCACACGATCGCACATACCTCCTTCACATCATTGAAATAGTACCACACCATCACACATACCTCCTTCACATCATTCAAATAGCAACACACCATCACACAGACCTCCTTCACATCCTTCAAATACCACCACAACATGACACATACCTCCTTCACATCATTCAAATACCACCACACCATGACACATACCTCCTTCACATCCTTCAAATACCACCACACCATGACACATACCTCTTTCACATCCTTCAAATACCACCACACCATGACACATACCTCCTTCACATCCTTCAAATACCACCCCACCATGACACATACCTTCTTCACATCATTCAAATACCACCACACCACACCACACCACATACCTCCTTCACATCCTTCAAATAGCACGACACCATCACACATACCTCTTTCACATCATTCAAATAGCACCACACCATCAACATACCTCCTTTACATCATTCAAATTCACCACACCATCACACATACCTCCTTCACATCATTCAAATACCACCACACCATCACACATACCTCCTTCACATCATTCAAATACCACCACAGCATGACACATACCTACTTCACATCCTTCAAATAGCACCACACGATCGCACATACCTCCTTCACATCATTGAAATAGCACCACACCATCACACATACCTCCTTCACATCATTCAAATACCACCACACCATCACACATATCTCCTTCACATCCTTCAAATACCACCACACCATCACACATACCTCCTTCACATCCTTCAAATACCACCACACCATGACACATACCTCCTTCACATCATTCAAATACCACCACACCATGACACATACCTTCTTCACATCATTCAAATACCACCACACCACACCACACCACATACCTCCTTCACTTCCTTCAAATAGCACGACACGATCACACATACCTCTTTCACATCATTCAAATAGCACCACACCATCAACATACCTCCTTCACATCATTCAAATTCACCACACCATCACACATACCTCCTTCACATCATTCAAGTACCACCACACCATGACACATACCTCCTTCACATCATTCAAATACCACCACAGCATGACACATACCTACTTCACATCATTCAAATTCACCACACCATCCCACATACCTCCTTCACATCATTCAAATTCACCACACCATCACACATACCTCCTTCACATCATTCAAATATCACCACACCATGACACATACCTCCATCACTTCCTTCAAATACCACCACACCATCACACATACCTCCTTCACATCCTTCAAATACCACCACACCATGACACATACCTCCTTCACATCATTCAAATACCACCACACCATCACACATACCTCCTTCACATCCTTCAAATACCACCACACCATCACACATGCCTCCTTCACATCCTTCAAATACCACCACACCATCACACATGCCTCCTTCACATCATTCAAATACCACCACACCATGACACATACCTCCTTCACATCCTTCAAATACCACCACACCATGACACATACCTCCTTCCCATCATTCAAATACCACCACATTAAGACACATACCTCCTTCACATCATTGAAATTGCACCACACCATCACACATACCTCCGTCACATCATTCAAATACCACAACACCACACCACATACCTCCTTCACATCCTTCAAATAGCACGACACGATCACACATACCTGTTTCACATCATTCAAATAGCACCACACCATCAACATACCTCCTTCACATCATTCAAATTCACCACACCATCACACATACCTCCTTCACATCATTCAAATACCACCACACCATCAACATACCTCCTTCACATCATTCAAATAGCACCACACCATCACACATACCTCCTTCACATCATTCAAATATCACCACAGCATGACACATACCTCCTTCACATCATTCAAATTCACCACACCATCCCACATACCTCCTTCACATCATTCAAATTCACCACACCATCACACATACATCCTTCACATCATTCAAATATCACCACACCATGACACATACCTCCTTCACTTCCTTAAAATACCACCACACCATCACACATACCTCCTTCACATCCTTCAAATACCACCACACCATGACACATACCTCCTTCACATCCTTCAAATACCGACACACCATGACACATACCTCCTTCACATCATTCAAATACCACCACACCATGACACATACCTCCTTCACATCCTTCAAATACCACCACGCCATGACACATACCTCCTTCACATCCTTCAAATAGCACCACACCATGACACATACCTCCTTCACATCATTCAAATACCACCACACCATCACACATACCTCCTTCACATCCTTCAAATACCACCACACCATCACACATACCTCCCTCACATCCTTCAAATAGCACCACACCATCACACATACCTCCTTCACATCCTTCAAATACCACCACACCATGAAACATACCTCCTTCACACTCTTCAAATAGCACCACACCATCACACATACCTCCTTCACATTCTTCAAATAGCACCACAGCATGACACATACCTCCTTCACATCCTTCAAATAGCACCACACCATCACACATACCAACACCACGTCATCACACATGCCACCATCACATCATCACACATACCACCACCACATCATCACACATACCACCACCACGCCATCGCACATACCACCACCACGCCATCACACATACCACCATCACATCATCACACTTACCACCACCACGTCATCACACATACCACCACCGCATCATCACACATACCACCACCACATCATCACACATACCACCACCACGCCATCACACATACCACCACCACGCCATCACACATACCTTCATCACATCATCACACTTACCACCACCACGTCATCACACATACCACCATCACATCATCACACTTACCACCACCACGTCATCACACATACCACCACCACATCATCACACATACCACAACCTCGTCATCACACATACGGGGCGGTCGGGTAGCCTAGTGGTTAAAGCTTTCGATCGTCACGCCGAAGACCCGGGTTCGATTCCCGACATGGGTACAATGTGTGAAGCCCATTTCTGGTGTCCCCCGCCGTGATATTAATGGAATATTGCTAAAAGCGGCGTAAAACCATACTCACACACTCACTCATCACACATACCACCATCACATCATCACACATACCACCACCACGCCATCACACATACCACCATCACATCATCACACATACCACCATCACATCATCACACATACCACCAACACAACATCACACTTACCACCTTCATATTATCACCCACATCACCACCACATCATCACACATACCACCAGCACGGTGGCACGCTATCAAACAGACGACTACACTGACAAACTATAGTACGCAGAACCACCATCCCAAGCACCATTTAAACCGTCCTATCATAAGTAATACCACCACGCCAACACAACATCACACATACCACCACCCCATTGTCACTATATTAAACATATACACAACCATGTCACCACATCATACCATCATAACACTGCCAAATATATAGATCGCCAAGTCGCCACATCAATCACATTACGACACCCACCACCTCACTATCAGACATCCAGACCACCACGTCTCCATATCACCACACTATCATATATTCAGACCACCACGTCTCAATACCACCACACTATCATATATTCAGATCACCACGTCACCATACAACCACACTATCAGACATCCAGACCACCACGTCTCCATACCACCACACTATCATATATTCAGATCACCACGTCACCATACAACAACACTATCAAACATCCAGACCACCACGTCTCCATATCACCACACTATCAAATATTCAGACCACCACGTCTCCATACCACCACACTATCATATATTCAGATCACCACGTCACCATACAACCCCACTATCAGACATCCGGACCACAACGTCTCCACATCACCACACTATCAAACATCCAGACGACCACGTCTCCATACAACCACACTATCAGACATCCAGACCACCACGTCTCCATACAACCCCAATATCAGACATCCAGACCACCACGTCACCATACAACAACACTATCAAATATTCAGATCACCACGTCACCATACTACCATACATCAAATATTCAGACAACAACGTCACCATATCACCACACTATCACATATTCTGACCACCCCGTCACCATACAACAACACTATCAAATAATCAGACCACCACGTCACCACACTACCACACTATCAGACATCCAGACCACCACGTCACCATACCACCACACTATAAACATCCAGACCACCACGTCGCCATACAATCAAGACCACCACGTCGAGATACCACAACACTATCAAACACCCAGACTACCACGTCACCATACCACCACACTATCAAACATCTAGACCACCACGTCACCATTCCACCAACCTATCAAACACCCAGACCACCACGTCACCATACTACCACACTATCAAACATCTAGACCACCACGTCACCAAACAACCACACTATCAAACACCCAGACCACCACGTCACCATTCAACAACACTTTCAAATATTCAGATCACCACGTCACCATACAACCACACTATCAAACATCCTGACCACCACGTCACCATACAACGACACTTTCAAATATTCAGATCACCACGTCACCATACAACCACACTATCAAACATCTAGACCACCACGTCACCATACCACCACACTCAAACACCCAGACTACCGCGTCACCAAACCACCACACTATCAAACATCCAGGCCACCACGTCACCATACGACCACACTATCAAACATCCTGACCACCACGTCTCCATACAACGACACTTTCAAATATTCAGATCACCACGTCACCATAAAACCACACTATCAAACATCTAGACCATCACGTCACCATACCACCACACTATCAAACACCCAGGCTACCACGTCACCATACCACCACACTATCAAACATCCAGACCACCAAGTCACCATACCACCACACTATCAAACATCCAGACCATCACGTCACCATACCACCACACTATCAAACATCCAGACCACCACGTCACCATACAACCACACTATCAAACATCCAGACCACCACGGCACCATACAACCACACTATCAAACATCTAAACCACCACGTCACCATACCATCACGCTACTACACGTACCATCACACTTTCAAATATATAGACCAATGCGACGGGATTGACGCAACAAAATAACCATATTCGGTTGCCACATTCCCGCTCGGACACTTCCTGTGTTGAGATCAATTAGTAGCAGAACCCACGCAACAGGTTGAGAGAGCACATCAGGCCCCGACGTACAGCAATACGCCCAAGTTTGCTTCCACGTCATAGCCAGGCACGCCTAGCTTGGTGTCTGAGGTTCAGATAAGATTGGGACAGTATACTGTTTACAGATGAATCCAGGTTTCATCTGGACAGCTCTAATGGTCGTGCAAGGGTCTACTGCTTCCAGTAGTAACGCTTGTGTTACTCAACGTCGTCAGTTTGGGCGTGGAAGTGTAATGGTATGGAGTGGCATCATAAGTGTGGGAGAACACAACTCATCATTGTTAATGGCAATTTAAGTGGCGTGCGCCAATGGGACGACATCGTTCGAGATCATGTTCTACCCCTTGTGCACATGCAGGAACGTCACGTCACGCTGCAGTGGGATGTCCGCCCACGTGTTACCGTGTTGTAACAGACTTTTTGAGGCAGCACAACATTGCTCTACTGCCATGGCCAGATATATTTCCAGACCTCTCCACCATAGAACATGTCTGGGATGAGAATGAACAACGTCAACGACAGGACCAGAACCAGCCAGTAACGCTAGCTCAGCTGGGACAATCTTTAGTTGACATGTGGATATTGACATTTTTAATTGAGTTCTTACACCACCACCTAATATCATCTTTTTATTTTCAATAACAACATTTACACCACTTTATCTGTCGAACGGTTATTGTTTTCCGTCACTATACATAATACCAGACCCTAAACACTACCCCACCCTCTATCATACCGTCCAACATCCAACATACCACCACCCAAGCTTACATGCATGTACCACCACATCAGTTTCGATCCCATGGCCGATAAAGGTTGTACTTGCTATTATCGTGCCTGGCGCTCGGCATTAAGGGGGGAGGGGGTAAAACAAGGAGTGGTCCATAAATGGAACACGTTCAAGCAGCCACACACATGCGTGAACTAATCCCATACACGACGTTAAACCTATTTTCCCTCACCTCACATCCCATCCCCACCACACTCTCACAAACACCACCCTCACCGACACACTTTGAATGAAAATTTAGCCTTTGACATGCGATTTGCCCGCAAAAGTATACAATTAAAAAATTATAAAATATAAGATTCAAGAATATAAAATATAAGATTCAAAAATATATATTTGATCCTACTACATGTGAATCAAACTGCGATCCCAGCGGTGTACTAATAGTAGACAACACCATGGTAAATCAGGACATTACTCACGGTCTGCAGTAGTAACCTGGGATTCTTATACAGCTTGTATCCGTCTGTACTCAGTGGGGACCCTTGATATATGAAACGAAACCTAATCACAATCACGTGAAAGAGACCCTACCAATACTTAGAACATTCCATTTGTGTCGGCTTTGTATAGCTACTATATTTAGAGAACTATTTGTATGAGGGCGATATTGTTACGCAGAGGCGAGTCACGCGACGATAGGCAGTTGCAAGAAGACGCTGGCTGTGATTGTATCATAATCTTTGCAGAACAAACCTTTAGAATAAATGTAAAGCATGTCAATCGTGCACTGAACCAGAACAGATTCCCAGGGAATGGACACATGAGACTACTACCCTTGAAGATATTTTTACATTTGACTGGTGAATCAGTATGATTCATCTAGGTTAGCATGAAAGAATGACATGCTACTTAATTCAATGATTTCCCTCAACTTTTACTGACCAATCATACGCTAGACGGACGCCATTCACATTGTATGGTTGTGTATACCCACAGCATAAAGCTACATTATAGTGTTTATTTCACAATTTCTTTCTTATACCCAATATAAGGGATATTCAAACATCCCTAAAATACTTCAAAGGAGTGACGGGTCTACTTCTTCTCATCAATAAACCATGGTTTTACCCCGTCACAAATAAATAACACGGCCAGCTTAAATGTCCCATCTTCTGTGATATGTCTTGAGCACATTTATTAAAAAAATTATAGTATATCACGAAAATGAATATCATTCTTCTCATTGAAGGACATCAAGTGGTAAAAGCAATATATATAGCGGAGTGGGGGCTATGTCAAGGAAAGAATACACTGGCCAATGCGGTGTGCACTTAGTGTAACTCAACGTCAAGTAGCACATGCTGGACAATGTTGCAATATCCTTTGACAAGTGTTTCCTGAAACACTTCAAGCAAGGATGTTTACCTTCGTTTACGTCCTCACGAGACGTAGAAGTAACTGACGTTGTTGACAGTATTTCATAGAACATTTCAAAGAAAATAAACAGCATTATTTGTTAACATCAACGTTATATTATATTTAAATTGGAGATACTTTCTCTATTTATGTTTGCATTTGTATATAATTAGTTACTTAGACCGTTGATGTTTTGTTTGCTGCTTCACTACACAGTGAGTAAAAGGCCACATATATATCGGCGGCCTGTAAACAATAGTCGACAGACAAACCGGTGACTGATATGAATCATGTCACCGAGCCTGACCACCAGAAACAATTTAGGCGATCTTACAAGGGTTCTTGGATCCAACCCGCAAAACCTCGAGATAGGACAATGACATGGATTAAAATTGCACATACATGTAATGTGGATAATCATGTAAAATGATGACTGATTTGATGTATCGTTAAATTGTTCCAGAAAGAGTCAAATAGTCACTCGGGGAACATGGGGTTTATGCGTTGCGCGTTAGGTATAAAACCTAACGCGGGACACATACAACCACAATGTACCCCTCGTGATCCTGCTACAACTTACACGATGACGTGGTATCCACTCAAGTGACTGCTCATTGCGCTGCAGTATTATCACCCCGCTCAATGGATCAGTGTGCATTTGACTTTCATTCTCAGCTCCCTGGGGATGCATGTGAGGCTCTAGATGGTTAACTGTCACATTCGATAGTGTACCCACTATGTAATGACTCACTGAAGAGCTAAGCAAACGATCAGTGGTCTAATATTATGTCGGAGAAGTCCAGATAAATGAACCTGATCACATACGACAAGCACAAATCTGAAGTTGTCTCATGTTTTCTGCCCATTACTATATGTCCAGTGTATCTTTATTGTTAAACATATTTTATTGTCCAAAAAGACAAAGGGCTCGGGCACAAGTGCAACACTTATTACCGCCTTCTCCCTATATATAGTTAAACATAATATTGCATAATGGAAATGAACAATTCACAACTGGAGCTTGACATTGTGGAATATATATATGTGTGTGTGTGTGTGTGTGTGTGTGTGTGTGTGTGTGTGTGTGTGTGTGTGTGTGTGTGTGTGTGTGTGTGTGTGTGTGTGTGTGTGTGTGAAGGATATGTACAATGTGCTGGAAAGTGAAGACAGTGTGCATCTCATACATATGTAATTTTTTTTATACATTTTAGTGTTTATATATAGATTTAACTATCAATGATTAACAATTTGAAAACAATTATTATACATTTTAGTGTTTATATATAGATTTAACTGTATATGATTAACAATTTGGAAACAATAATATGCTAGCTAATGAATCTGTAAGTCGTTTATATAAATTTGTGTACAGACAAGATGATAGATTACATTGTAACTTAACTTTGTACTTTGGGCCGAAGGCCATGCTTGCTGAAATTAATATATATATATTGATGATTTCAGGAAAAATCATAATCATTGTTTTGGCATTGAATGACAAAAAGAATATAGAACTTGAATGTACCAACTTGATTATTGTGGGTTATTTTCTATAGATTCACTTATGTGGTAATGTCTTTATCTGTACACATTTTTTAAGTATGATATATTATATTCTAACAAAACATAAAGTCACTGGTAACTCACTATATGTTATGAGCAATTTATGTTTTCATTGATATTCTGATAACAATTAAAAACATTAAACATCAATATCATTGTGAATTGTTTAATACACATTAAGAAGTGATAAATTACATATGTTTTAGAGATCTATAGAAATCTTTATTCATATTCTGTATGGCTTATCAATCAAGCAATCAAGCAATCTTTATTCATGGTACTGATGAGGCCAAAGGCCTATAGTATTTTGTCTGGGGTGGGTTACAAATTCATACATTTTCTTAGTTTCATAGCATGATACATGAACATTGATACATTTCTAATAGTTTCTGTACAATCATATGTCATTAATTAACAAAATATGTTACCATTTGAGTTGTGGTAGAAAAAGTTATTTAGATATTTTGCTCTTAAATTATTATACACAGGACGTACACATAAAAAGTGGTATTCATCTTCAATACAATCAGTTTTACAAATCCTACGAAGTTATGTTTTCTTGCAATACCTATATATCTGCCTCCGTCATATAGCTGGAAAATGCCGAGTGCAACAAACAAACAAACATATCTGCCTGTTTCAATAAATAGATCATGTGAGCCACAACGAAATCGAGAAAGAGCTGTTCTAAACTTATGTAAATTTACACTTAATAGATAAGATTCTGGTATAAGTAGTCTTAAATGTAGTGTAGTAATCTGCTTTTCAAGAACTGGACAAGGAACCATGTCATTTTTAGATGTACATATCTTTAAACATCTGCGTCAAATGGGTGAAGAAATGCTGTGGCATATCTACATGTTTCTGTAACCAAATATACCCATAATCCACATTCGTATGACATGTTTTTAACTTTTGATTCCCAATTTTGTTTCCATGGCTGTCGTTGAGAAGCATCATATTATAACATTTTCTTGGGTATCTTGAAAATGTCATATGTAATAGCTTGACCCAGTATTTAATAACCGATAATAACTATAGATATACATGGGAAACCTTCCGCATTCACCATATACCCTTGCGTTTTCTGTGCTAGATTTTACACCAAAGAACTATAATGCTTATATAAATGTATTTTTTTCGATAACATTAAATTGTGCTAGGCCGCAAATGTCTGATCCATACAATAGAATCTACAGTCGTGGTTTATATCCAGTCTAAAGGAGACTACGGACTCACCTGTCTGGTTCTGGTGTGTGGACCCTGCGACTGGCGTGGCGTCACACCCTCACTCACTCACTCACTCACCAGCCATGTGTTGTATCGATCATTATGTGTGTACTTCTTTTGGTAAGGTGTTCTAATTACGGAGGCGGTCTGTACTGAACAGAAAGTCACTTTCAAAGAAAGCTAATCCATCGTAGCTTCGTAACTGTTAGTGCTAAGGGAATCGCCTACAATGTACATGTACATAGACTGAAATATGTCCTTATTCGCAACTGGAAGAGAAGCTACCAGGGAACTTGTGTTTTCCACTATCCCGCTTTCGAAAACCACACATGCATCACCAACCGTGATTGGGGTAGCCTAGTGGATAAAGCGTTCGCTCGTCACTCCGAAGACACGGTTTCGATTCCCACATGAGTACAATATGTGAGGCGCATTTCAGGTGGACCCGCCGTAATTTTGGGGGAATATTGCTAAAAGCGGCGTAAGCGGCGTAAAACCATACTCAACATAATGAGGTAGACATGTGGGTTTTTGTTTGTTTTTGTTTTGTTTGTTTGTTGTTGTTTTGTTGTTTTTTTGTTGTTGTTGTTGTTTTGGTTTTTTGGGGGGCGGGGAGGGGGACATGATGTTGTTGTTAAACGCCGCACTCAGCAATACTCCAGCTCGGCAAGCTAGGGTTGCTGAACACCTATTCTACCCCGGATCTTCACGGGTCTGTGGTTTACTTTTTGATACCAGGGTAAAACACATTCAGTTGTCCGATACATCTCAACACCTGGAAGCTGGAAACTGTAAACAAGCCTGTAAACAAGCTCCACACAGCGGAGAGTTCTATACCAGGAGGGCGTATATAAGCAATCTCATTAAAATCAGCTCTTACTTCTCGCTACCGCTAAACAAAGATCTGAGGACATCCCATTACGGGTCATGTCAGACCGACCTTGACGAACTTTGACCGACCAATGGAATGACCAATCAGAAGGCAGTTTTCTCGTGCTTTACGGCACAAATATCAATTGGCGACTACGCTGCGAAACATATTTTGACAAATTCTTCGATTACACAAATTTGAAACCTGTACAAAACCCATTCTGGAATGGCTAATAGATGGTCTAGATTGTAAGGCGTTAAACCCGTAACTATCGTTCGGAATACACCCATGATAAAGTTTTTGAGATTGCATGATTAGAAATCACATACCGACTGTCACTTTCATAATCTGGTAAGCGACGCACTGATTGGTCGGGTGAAAGCTCGCTCTGACATGACCCCTAATGGGTTGTCTTCAGATCTTTGTTAAGCGGTAGCGAGAACTAAGGTCTGATTTTAATGAGATTGGAATATAAGCGACAAACTGCATTAAATAATCATGAGAAATCTCCGCTTTCAAAAGAGCCGATTGTACGATGTCGACTTTACCATGAGAATGTGTATATGAATCACTGTCAAATAGTGATCATACCAGGTGTTCGCGAAAAGGTGTTAAGCGCTGGGACGGAGTTTCGAACACAAACAACCAAGGGAGATAACTACAACAACTCGCTATTTTATGAGTGCTTAAATCAAATTTCTGCCACTCACAATCAACACTACACCCTGTAGCAAAACTGCAGCTACACTTCAGGATTGACTGTGTATTTTGTCAGTTCATTGAGGAATGAATCGAAAAACCGATGTGCAAGCTTTTGTAAAAGTTCGCTGCGCGGATTCATACAGTTTCCGAGTGTAGGAATACATTCTGTGGCGTGAATTGAATCAGGTGACTGTTTAATTTATGTACATAACATGACACGCCTACAAAGTCAGTAGCCAATCAACGGAGAGTATGAAAAACACTAAGTTTATAGGACCTGTCAATCAAGGCAAGAAGCGCGAAGTACTGCAACAGTCAGACGGTTACGAGTGAGTGAGTGAGGTTTTACGCCGCTTTTCGCAATATTCCAGCAATATCACGACGGGCTTCACACATTGTACCCATGTCGGGAATCGAACCCGGGGCTTCGGCGTGACGAGCTAACGCTTTAACCACTAGGCTACCCGACCGCCCGAAGACGGTTACGAAACACAGGAACTCGATGATAGCGTGTGTAACATAATATATTCGTATAGAAAAAATCACAGCCCCGTATACAAGGAGTGGCACCCGCCATCTTGGTTGTTATTCAACATTTCGCACTCGGTTGGAAGCTTAGCTCGAGTTCAAGCCCGGGTAGCGCCGTTATTTCCGGCCACCTTTTTCTTGTTTACCTCGGCGGCGAAGCTTAGGGTTGAGATCTGATGGTTGTTTTAAAATAAATACGATGTGAGGTGACCACAGATAAACACGATTGTGTTGCCTGAGGATTGTTTAGCAAGTTCCAATAGGTTGAAATAAGTGACATTCATATTTCATGCGATAATAAGCTATGATTCGAAGCGAGTGCGAAATCTTGAATAAGAACCAAGACGGCGGGTGTCACTCCTTGTCTCTATGTATAAAGAGGGGTGAGCTTTTTTCTCTCGATGCGAATATATTGTTATGCACGCCATCATCTAGTACCTGTGTTACGAAACGGAACAAATATGTCCGAGAGAAGGCGGCTGTTTCAAATGACATGGTCAGTTACCGCCAGATTCAAACATTAGTTCACTGAGAACGTGAAGACACAGTAAGAAAAATGATAGTTAGAAATGCAACCCGAAGACATGAAAATTGTGGAACCGAGGCGAGCGAGCCTCCACGTTTGCTGTTTCATTCCTTCTCGACCTTCAGTCTCAAACAGTTTTTTGAACAATGAATATGCATGAATTTCGCTTAATGTCCTGTGCATGGCGATACACGTGAGTAGAAAGGGAATTCCCTCGACTTAATAGCCGGATTCCCCAACATTTCGAAGTAATAAAAGTAGTGCGCCTCGGTGGGCGTAGCTTAATTTTTTACATTCATTGGAAAATGAACGCAATAACACGTGACCAATTCAGCTAATCAGAATGCAGGAATTTCAATGAACACAACGAAAATTTAATTGTAACGAAAATATAAATGTATCATTATTATGTTTCATATGCCATGTGCCTAAATATAATTATTACAAGTATGCATTAAGTTTTACATGTACATGATAGTGTCTCATAGACCATTCATTGGCTGGATGTTGTATTAATTGCTCATTTACACGTTCTATGATTGTGCTGTATAAACGATGTGACAACGAAATGAACGCAAAAAATAAAAAGTTTATAAATCAAAGTTTTAGACGGAGGGGGAAACAGAACACATGTTGTGCCACCCTCCGTGGTATCAAGGTTCATACAATGTCTATGTACAAATGCTACAGATTTTACTATGGTGAAGTAAGTTCATGTCCCTTCTTTCACGTTCCTCCCCGTTGATCTTTATCAACACTACTGCCTATAACATAACTACTACCACATAACGGTTCATACAACTTTCAAGTATTTATTAGTATTATGCTTTACATGTCGATTTTAGTGCCTCATAGGTCACGTGCCTATAAACGTTTCACATGTCCACACTAGTGTGTCATAGACCATTTATTGCAAGGATGTTATATATATTGCTTACTTACACGTTTTATATTTGTGCTGTATGTAAGATGTGACACTTAAATAAACAACACAAAAAATGAGAAGCAGTTATAAATCAAAGTTTTAAACGACGGGGAAACTATACACATGTTTAGCCACCCTCCGTGGTATCAAAGTTCAAACTGTATTACCATACCTGACTAATGAGAACCAGTGTGCGTGCGTGCGTGCGTGCGTGCATGTTCGCGGGCATGCGTGCGAGTGTTCATAGAATGTCTATGTACTGATACTACAAATTTTACTATGGTGAAGCAAGATATAAGTTCACGATCCTTTTTTCACGGCCCAACCGGTTGAGCACCCGTGTCGTCACATGCGTGTTGATCATGATATATATTTGCATATATATTGTTGCTGATATATTTGCCTTGTTTCGATTTAAGACTATATCACACTGATCCCGTAGTTGTATGTGTGACTTCATACGTTGCGTGAAAAAAAGCACTTCTTCGTAATTTACATATGCGAACACATTAAAACCGAATGCAATGCGCCCGGTGCGTTGGAAATAGGTGATGCACCTAATTTTAAGGATTGTATTTTTAATGGCGTGGGGAATTCAATCTATGACGCCATATTTTATAGGGCAGATGAGGTGGCAGCAGAAGTATCTTCACCTTCCGTTTGTTGTGTTTTTCTTTGTTGATCTGTTTTCCTGATATGGTGACACCTTCGACAGGCATTTATGGTTACGATTGAACATAAAATGATAACGCTAACTGCAATGGGAACGCCAAGCATAATTCCAATGACACTAATGTTCTTATCAGCAATAGGATAATTCAAAATAAACAGAAAACAGATCAACATCAGTACCAGGAGGCTAAAGAAGAAAACAAAAGCACAAGTTTCGATAGCCTTCACTGTCGCTGTCAAATTGCGGTCGCTGTCATCAGCAGGGCTAGGGTGCACGTGGTTGTAGTAGTGCACAATCAATGAACCCACAATCATTAGTGCGCCACACGTCATCGTTGAAGAAATGTATACACCTGAAAAACATATAAAGTATTTATTCTTATATGTTTCACGCATCCAGGAAGTGAAACTAAGTCGTTTGTCATCACAACAAAATGCGGGTTTCCAACTCTCTGGAGAACAGATAGAAACGGGGTGACACAGGCTAACTCTTGGAACATTTCAGTGATGGTTACCATGCCAAAGTTTATGTAAAAACTTTCAGTTTTTTTAATTTTACTATAGTATGTGACTCACAATATATTTCACATTATTTTGTTTATGTACAACCAAACTGTTCTCACAAATTTTGATACTGACACCGTACTACAAAAAAATAATATATAATTTAATATATATTTCCTCTTATCTTCGTTCAAGACATGAACAATGTGAAAAGAACAGATAATTAGACGTTCTCCATACAACTTTTCGATGTAACATTTCTTAATCAGAAATAAAACCAGATTGGTTGTTTGTTGATTTGACAAATTTGACAAGCAGCGACCACACCACCCGGCCATCTTCTTCATTTCACCTCGCCTTGGTATCATACACTTTATTTTTTTCTTGGAGAAAAGGGCCCAACTCTTCGTATAACGTGTGTCATTAAACGCACAACTTGTGTATCCTCAGATCGTTTAACTTTATGTACTCAGCCAAAAAGTTCCTGTGACACCCATTTCTAATCGGTTGCTAGTATGCAACCGATTGGAAATGGGTACATAAACGATCCCAGTTAAACGATCTAAGGATACACAAGTTGTGCGTTTAATGACACACGTTATACGAAGAGCTGGACCCTTTTCTCCAAGAATAAAATAATGCGAAAGGAGATGCATTGCATGCATAAAAGCGAGAAGGACACGCTACACGCCACTAATGTTTAAACTGACAATTCTGTTCTTACATCATCTCTTGTCATGACGTCAATTCTCTGCTAGACATGTGTCATTAAATGTGTAAACCTGTTTTACTGGTCCATTGTATGTTCGAAAATATAATTTGTTTCAGATGTGTACGGCTACATGTACTTTGATCAGGGTCCTGATCATGAGTTTTATCGTGTCTCAGGAACTGTTGTTGTTGAGTATACTTACATGACCTAGGTATATGACCGTAATCAATCTCAAAATAAACGTATTTCTGTTTGTTGTCACGTTTTCCATTCTAGCCTTGAGACTACGCCAGAGATACAGACGCCACGTGATTTTGTGTCTGTCATATAGTAGGTACATAATACCATTATTAATTCCTCAACTCAAGCAACGAATTTCTTCTTGAACTAGGACTTTTATACTAACATACTAAGGAGTCAGAGATTGAAACGGTTTGTAGTGTATCATAGAGAAAAGAACTGATCACTGACAGCATTACTGTTATAGAGTAGGACCGTTATACTTACCTAATAAGGACTAGTTGATTGAAACGGTTGGTAGTGTTTCAAAGAGGAAAGAACTTATCACTGTAAATGACAGCATCACTGTTAGAGCGTAGGACATTTTCTCTCCAGTCTCCACAGGCACAAGGAACATGCCTGGCATCAGTAGGGACAGAACACCCAATGGTATCATCATCAACGGAATGTACCATTGAAATTGCCTTTGGAAGAAGAATGTATACTTGATCTTTTCATAGGTCAAATTATGTGCACCAACTTCTCCTCCACTTTGTAGTGTCTTGTCCAGTAACTCCCATTCGCCATCACTCTGGAACGAACTGCTTACAATTCCCTCTGGCAGAAGATCCACCTCACTCATGGGATGCGCCCACTCCATAACGTGTACGTCACACGTCTGACTGTCGTACGGATAATACGTAATGTCGGCCTGGCATGTCGTTGTCGTGGCTACGCGGAGAGCCCACACCACTCGGCCCTCAATGGACACCCTGATAGGAACGGGTCCGTCTTCATATATCCCAATCAATCCAAAGTCATTTACACTAAAATGAGGTAATACACTAGCTGAAAACACGCATTTCACAATGTGTGATATACCCGAGGCATACTGTTGGAGTTTCATCTTCAGAGGTGATCAAAGTTGTTGTTCAATTAATGTATTAATGTCATAATTTTTCGATCTGAAATGATTTGGATGACATAGTTTCTTATGGTATTGACTATAATGAAGAACAAGAACTTATATGAAACAATGTGACAAAACCCTCTGTTGAATTAACATCCTTTTCCCTCTTACATGTATTTGTTTAAAGAGAAATAAAACTATGTTAATACCTACCATGAAATACATTGCATAACCTTTTTAGATTAAATTGATGACCCTTTCACTCATGACTGAACATGTATTGTTCAGTATGCCTCATGTGTAAACATTGAGGGCTCAGAGAGTTAAATAAACATTGACTTATGCATTCAAAAGCTCCAAAGACTACATCTTTTTTACTGGTTATTTCAAAACACAATTGGTAGTATGGCGTGCCATCAAATTCGAAAGAGCACAGTGTATGCATATACGTGTGGAGGTTCTTGTTCAGCAAACTGTTCAGTAAATAGCTCAGCATTATGTTTTGATTGTGGAACAGTATAGGTACATGTACTTACTAATTTGTAATAACTAGATTTGGTGTCCATATCTCTTTGATGCTATATATCAGGTAGTCGATGCCAGTTGTTGATGGCCAGGTAAGCCGCTCATCGATCCATGACTAGAATAAAGAGAACGAGCGTTTGGTCTCGGTAATATTTAATCTCACACCACGAGAAAGGAGAAACTAGATAGTCCGTATGATATAACTTATCTTTTTTTCAAAATACCCGTTAAACCATTTCTTTAAGATGAGAGACTTATGTTAATTACTTACTTAACGTTTGAAAAAATATCATCAAGCTAAAGCAGGTTTTAAATGAAAATAATCCTGTCCAATTTACGCGGGATAAACAGTAATGAATAGGAATAATATGGATATTATATTAATAGGATGAAAGTTATTGTCATCACTGATAGTCGTTTGTCCTACTGTTCACATCCTGCATGTCAACATTTTGCTTCAGATAGGAATATTCATATAAACTATAAAATTAGTGAAGTTAAAACGCTTAGGCAGAGTATTGTCTTAATTGCACGAAGAGGGACACTTTAATGTAGGCATATACTTCAAGACGTGTTTTTTTCCTGAATAATATGCCGAGTTGATACAAAATGTGTTTTACCAGATTGTCAAGTTTTTCAAAATTAACATCGACTCTAAAATGACACATCGGTTTCTGGGGATGTGTTAGCATGTCTAGTCTAACTGCTACCCTAAAGCCCCTTGTTCACACCCTGTCATCTTAGACACCGGCTGTCCAAATGGATGAAAACATGTCTCGTTTATTTGCATTTTCACGATCCAGTTGTTTTCCCGCCTTCTATTTTTAGGCACCGGATGTTCGGTATTGGTGTTAACATGTCTCTCCGTACTATGTCTAGCTGGTATAATTATTCATTTGTGTCTTCTCTTTTTATGGTCGTAATAATTAATTTTCGTTGTGTTCATTGAAATTCCTGCATTCTGATTAGCTGAAATGGTCACGTGTTATTGCATTCATTTCCCAATGAATGTAAAAAGTTTAAGCAACGCCCACCGATGCGCACTACTTTTATAACTGCGGAAAGTCGGGGAATCCAAACATTACAGTCGAGGGAATTCCCTTTCTGCCCACGTGTATCGTCATGCACACTACATTGCATATTCATTGTCCAAACTACCCTTTGAAACCGAAGGCCGAGAAGGAATGCTCGCTCGCTTGTTTTTTCCCGCTTGACTCGGTTCAACTTTCATGTCTTCGGGTTTCATTTCTAGCTAGCCTTTCACCAACTGTGTTTTACCGTAATGAGGGAAGTAATGTTTGAATCTGGCGGTAACTGACCATGTTATTTGAAACAGCCGCCTTCTCTCGGACATATTTCTTCCGGTTCGTTACCGTCTGACTCTTTACGCCTCTTGCCTTAATTGACAGGTCAAATGAACAATGTTTTGATCCAACTGTCCGTTGATTGGCTACTGACTGTGTAGGCGTGTCAAGTTATGTGCATGATTTAAACGATCACCTGATTCATGTCACGCCACTGAATGTATTAATTCCTACACCTGGAATGTTTATCAGTCTCGTCGTTTTTGTCTGTTTTGATATATACAACTGTGTTTGGTTAAACTATTGTAGATAAAACATGTTTTAGGTTGTCGAATTAAATTATATACATTGACTGTGTATGTTTTTCGCTTCACCGAAATAAAATACACAGTCAATCCTTTAGTGACAATCGAAACGTTCAGACCAAGGGATAGGGTATGTTTATTTACCCTGTAATGCCCAAATGTTATATGTACTATGCGGATTCATACAGTTTGCACATCGGTTTTTCTATTATTACCTCAATGAACCGAAAAAAATACACAGTCAATCCTTAAATGTGCTTGGAATATCCGCACTTACCATATACAGCAGAAATGTTGAAGTCAAAGTCTGGGATCCTATGTCCTGCAAGCACAGAAAAATATAATCAACTTTCTTGACACCGAGTTTGCTATTAATGGAACTTAACACACCCCTTCGCTCTGTACACAATCTCTCCCCTCAGCCGACACCTCATTTTCTCTCTGTACAGATTTTCCTTTACCCCTCTTTGCCGTCTGCATAGTTATCACTCCAGGACTTAAGTCACAATGAATACCATAAACAACAAGCTCACAATGTTATAAAAGCACGTACCAGGTTGTTCAGGGTTGTTAAATCGAGAGTAATGTTGATGACTGTCTTATTTGCAGGTCTCACTTTAAAATTGTATTTTGTCGGCTCGACTAAGCTTTTCCTCAGGTCACCGTACGCTTCTAAGAAGGTTTTAGCTGCGCGTAGAGCTGGAATAATACATTATATATGTATAATATTATTATTAAGCGAATATTGTATTGAAATATTTAGAGAATAATGTGTGATATACGAAAACACAAGGAATATTCACGGAGTGTATTAATATTGTCTCGCAACTTTATTTCATAAGAGTGAGTGAGTTGGGTTTAGCGCCGCTTTTAACATTATTTCAGTTATGTCACGGCGTGTCAGCTTAATGTTTGAGGAAAGCCCGAAGTGATGCAGGTCTCAGACGTTTACCACTTCGGTGAAACCCACGAGCACGGGTTGCTGACAAGCCTAGAAACATAATCGGGGCGAACCGGGATTCGAACCCACAATCATAGGTTTCTGGCGTGCCCAAGGGACGAAAATCTGCAAAGCGAATCGCGGCGCCTTAGACGACTGGGCCGCCCGTGCCCCCTTTTTCATAAGAAACATAATCTGTCATTCCAAAATTTACATAGTCTATTCTATAAATTACAAAGCTTTGTTTTTCCAAGAAAATATTTAAAGTGTTGATTTGCTGATCTCTACTGGAACCATCAGTTTCGATGTCACAAAAAAATATCTTTTCAATTAGTAAAAACTAAGCCTATACCCATACATTTCAAGTAGAAATAGACCTAGGGCAGTATGGTTATAATTAATTATCCAAACTAATTCTCTATTACGGGTGATTAGAGATTTGTTTAACATTTCATTTGAATGTGGGTGTTACCGCAGACATACATAACATGAGTAAATAAGAGAGTATATATTGGTCAATTCCTTTATATCAGTTAACACCTCCAGAAACCATGGCAACGAAATCGGAATACAGTATTATTATTACCCGAATCCCATATTAAGTTTGAGCAAATAACATAGAGATGGTCTGAAAAGTAATTGGTAATTTTAATTTGTAATTCATTTACGATAACCCCAGTTCAAAGCCAAAGGGTGTATTATTTCATGAGGCCAATGCAATATGTCCATGATGTTTTTTGTCATAACTTACGCACAGAGATGAAGAGGAGGAAAAGAAGTAACAGTGGAAGTTTTCCCATCCTCCTGACTTGTAAATCGTTTAATATAATGTAGTATCACAACAGAAAGATGCTTTTCTCCAGGATCTTCTTTGCTGCAGCAGCCACGTTATAGCCTGAAGTGAAGACATGTCCAGTTCAATAATGTCATCAAACACATTTCTGTCATACATAGCTGTCAAACATTTGTGTCTGAAATTCTGTCAATATTTCTGTTAAATATTGCAGTGAAACATTGCTGTCACATATATCCATCACACATTCCTGTCACACATCGTTGTCACGCACAAACGTCGTTGCGGACAAGCTTGCTGCCACCCACCCACTCATTCACTCACTCACTCACTCAGACACCCACTCCCTCGCTCTCATTCACGCCAACTCCAGCCTTCGAAATTCACGCTTGTTCGCAAGCTCGAGACTACTAAATTGTGAGAGTAAATGTCCCATGATGGTAGTCCTCATTGACCCCTGAAGATCCGGGGTAGAATAGGTCTTCAGCAACCCAAGCTTTCCGTAAAAGGCGACTATGATTGTCGTAAGAGGCGACTAAAGGGATCGGGTGGTCAGGCTCGCTGTCTTGGTTGATGCATGTTATCGATCCCAACTGCTTGGATCGATGCTCATGATGTCACTCACTGAATTGTCTGGTCCGATTATTTAGAGACCGCCGTCAGATAGCTTCAATATTGCTGAGTGCGGCGTTAAACAACACACAAAATTCATTGACAAGCACATGTAGCCTTTGGGGATGAATTATGAACCAGTTCTCAATGCTTCAAGTTTGCCACAAATTGGAAATGAAAAAACTGACGGAAACTGTAAGCAAAGTAAACAGTTTTGCCTTCTTCACGCCGTACTACAAACTGTGAGGACTAGTGAAATAAGACTTATTCTAGTCCTACGGACTAGTCAAGAAACTTTAGTTTCTAAGGTTGCTACTCTACCAGCTCTACCTAGGAGTATGGCCTACGTGTACGTGCCTGCACCAACAACACCGACATCATCAACAGATTCGAGATACGCAGTTTCTACCAGATTTAAATAACAATACACACTTAATATATATAATAGTGAGAATGAAATTTGAGGCGGCTTTTCGCAATATTCCAGCAATATCACGGCGAGAGACACTAGAGATGTGTTTCAAGCAATTTACTAATGTTGGGAATCGAACCCGGGTCTTGACGTGACGAGCTAACGCTTTTAACCACTAGGCTACCTCGGCCGCAAGTTAATATAATAACTGTATATAGTGTTATTATCGGCGTGATGTTGAAAGGGGGGCTGATTATCACATGAGCTGAAAGTGCCCTTGGCACGATGTTTTATGTGTGGAGTTTTATGCACTTTATGTATGCAACGCGGATAAAACATAACCTGTAAAATGTATTCCTCCGCTTTTATCTGCTTTGGATACGCACCCTCAAAGAGCGGTGTTTATCGAGCCATAACACATGCACCTGCCATTCATTAATACCAAGTATTATGTAAACATTTCATTGTGGATCGATATTTGTAGTCCAATGTCTTCTCCTTCCTATGATGTTCTCATTATCACAGGAGTGTCTGAGAATGCCAGTTGTCAATTCAAACAAACAGTATTTAATAGAAGTACGATTCTCCTGTGGCACACAATAAATTAAGATTCGTATACGAGGACCCATTACATACCGTTTCTATTACTACGAGTACATTTTAAAACGTATCGATCCACGCGGAAATACAAGGACGAATCCCAGTGGGCTGTTAGAACAGGTTTATCCAGTCAGTCAGGTGTAATTTGACCATGAGCCAAAAACCATCAGTGGTTGCTATGTTCAGCACGTTAATGCTCTGTTTGTAACGCGTTATGCCGGGTATACAATGTACATTTATTTATGTCACTACGACAGGTAGGCATTCAGTAGCTTTTGTCACGGTCTATATACTATCGGTTTACAAGTGCAAAATGCAACACGCTTTACACATACTGTTCAAAATGATATTTCCGATTGCATGGATTGATCATTATCAATGTTACCAAAGAGGATTGAAATGAACGCCTAATCTTTAACTGTCTTTTTAAAAGGTTATTCACAAAGTCTTGTGTGTCAGGTGAAATACACAAACAAAACATTTTTCGAGTGATCTCCTCTCCTGCCTTTAGTTAACGTGTGTTTGTGAGGAGCTATCAGTGAGTTTGAGTGGCTGGTTGTTTAACGCCATACTCAACAATATTTCAGCCGAATAACAGTGGTCGAGTCTGGACCAGACAATGTAATGACGGGCGTCTTCAGCATCGATCTACGTCTTTGGAATCCGATGACATGCAATCAACCATGCAAGTCACCGAGCCTAACCTCCCGGTCAAAAGGGTCGCCTCTCACACGCACAGGTTGCTGGGGACATATCTTCTCAACCGTCATTATAACAATGATGAGCACTCTTACACCAAGCCACGTAATATCACCAAAGACCACTTACCGTGTTCAAGTTGCGGCTAAATGGGGGACAAATCTCTGTGTGTGTTGATGGCAGCCTGTCGCATATATCTACAGAAGGAGGCTCCTTCACGTGATGTCGGTTCGTTGTGTAGGCAACTCTGATTGGCTTAGGCGTTACATGCACACAGGAAAGGGGTGAGTTATTATGACAAACGTCTTAAACTGAAATAACCAGAACTATGGAGAGAGAGGCCATATTGCGACAAAGCGCACACGTGAGAAGTGAATTTAAATGATATTCTGAAATAACCTCACAATTTAGGTCACGGGCCGTTCACATGGACGTGCCCAGTTGCGTCGACGTCTTATTTTCCTGCTCGGTATTGTTCGTTGCTCCGGTAACATGATCCACATGGAAATGAGGTCGGGTAGGCGGAATCTCTTTGTGAACACTTACATTGTATGAACGAAATGAATGTACCGAGGGAATGAGTCGATAGAAATCGTGGCTTGTATTACCCTGCTAAAAATATCAATCCTGAAGTCGCATAACTCGTTATGCAGAATTACGTTTTTTGACAGACAGGTCGATTCCAATCTCGCCTTCGCATCGATTATGACTGCACTAGTCCAGCACTCGTTTCGAGTTTCGCTGAAGTGGTAACTATCACTAACCTGGGTCTCTTTGGTTTCTTAACGCCCGGCGAGGCTAAACAACTGAGGTGACACCATGTTAGACAAGGGACCCACCATTTATTTTAACATCGGGTATTTTCTCGAGGAGGGAGAGGTGGGAGTTGTGTGAGAGGTGTGGGCAGAGGAGCAATAATAATGATAATAATAATAATAATAAAGAAGGGTGATTTGACTGATCCCAAATACTTTCGCCCTATTACTTGTCTGAATACACAATAGAAAATATTTACAGGATGTCTTACAGATATTGTGTCAGCATACTGCACATCCAATGACATTATTTACATGGAGCAGAAAGGAGCCAGAAAGGGATGTTGGGGATGTAAGGGTCAACTACTAGTTCAGAAAATGATCCTTGAAGAGGCTAAAACTTACCACCGTAACCTTTCAGTGTGTTGGATAGACTAGAGAAAAGCTTATGAATGGATTTTGAGGTCACTGGAATGTATTGACTTCCCCGAGCGACTACTTGTTTTACTCAAGTCTTTAATAAATTGCTTGTCAACTCAACTTGAGATGTATTCGCAGGGGCAGGTTGTGACTTCGGAACCCATTTCTATCAGGAGAAGAATATCTCAGGGCGATTCTTTTAACCCTTTGCTTTTCTGTTTGTCACTGAATCCTTTAAGCTCTTTGCTCAGCAAAGAGGAAGGTTATCACCCGGGACCTCCTAAGCACAGATCCCCAACATCCCTTACTCACCTCCTTTACATGGATGACCTTGAGCTTATTGCCAATGGAGGATCTACACTCAAAACAACAGATTCTGCTTGTCGGGTCCTTTTCTAATGATATCGGCATGTCCTTTGGACTCGACAAATGCAACATTCTTCATTTTAAACATTGCAAGGTAGAAGAGGGTGGACCAGTCAGTTTACTTGGAGGAGGAGTTATTGACCATCTTGTGGAAGGTCAGGCCTATACGTACTTAGGGATGCAGATTATGGACAAACTCCAGAATGCCCATATCAAGGGCAAACTTCGGGCAGAGTACAAATAGACTAAAGAAAATCTAGAGTTCAGAGGTGAACGCTCACAATAAAGTCAAAGCCACAAATACTTATGTTGTGCCCGTCCTTTCGTATTCTTTTGGTGTTGTTGATTGGACGAAACAAGAAATTCAGGGTATTGACACCCTCACAGGAAGAATCATGTCAGACAATAGATCCCACCATCCTCGCTCTTCCCTTAAGCGCTTATATTTACCAATTATGACGGGAGGGCGCGGTTGATTAATGTGGAGGCTCTTCATGATAGAATTGTTTTGTGCACTTTTGCACACATTTATTTGTCTGATGATCCTCTTGTGAAGCATGCCAAGACTCGTTAGGAAAACAAGGCATTCAACAGTTTTCTAAAACGAGCCAAGGATGTGGGACATAATATGAACGTCGGTGTTGATTTTGTTGATGGTTCTGTACTGCTGGACGGTACAGAAATGAGTGTCAACCAAGCGAAGTGACATATCAAATCGGCCCAGACTCCGTTTTTCATGGAGAGGCTTTCTGAGCGACCACTGCATCTAGTTCATGTGCAGTGTGTTGAGAAGTCCTTCGCTTGGATGAAGTCGTCTGGCCTGAAAAGTAAAACAGAACCCTTTCTGTTTGCTGCTCAGGACCAGTCACTTCCCACTCGAAACTGTAAATGTGTGATTTTGCATCAAAATTTAAATATGAAATGTAGATAATGTAATGAATTTAATGAGATTGTCCAAGACATTGTCAGTGGATGCTCAGCTTTGGCTCAAACACAGTATCTTAAGCCACATGATGGTGTAGCTAGATCATTTTATTACCGTCTTCTCCATGCTCGTGGTTTTGACACAGAGATCCACCCATGGTACGACCCGGAATATGTAGAGGGCGACATGGAAAATGATGAATACAAAATTCTTTGGAATAGGCCCATTTACAGCCTCAGACGTATCCAGGCCATCAGACCTGATCTTGTCCTTGTTGATGAATCCAGCCTGACTGTGCCAGGATCACCCAAACCCGCATTGCTGCATTATTTATTTTAATCTGTAAATAATAATAATAATAATAATCTGGTCGTTGAGGGCACTGGAGCACTCAGCGCATCATTCCTTACTTAGGTAGGGTGTGCACAATTCTGTCAATCTATCTATCCCAGTGCATGAACAATTCCAATGTTTTCGGCAGTTTATAATGTACACAACGTTATGACCCTTAAGTTTGGCCTGAATAATTCGTTTGCCACAATCCTGTAACCTGTTTAAATATTGAAATGAGCGTAATCTCCAATATTCTGGTTAAGCCATACAAATACAAATCCTACACTATGTAATAACATTCGCAGGTGTGACGCCCAGGCAATTTTCATCTGCCGACTGCATCCATATTTCGCATAAGTGAATATCATTGCTTGGGGTAACGGTTGTCCGATATTCTTAACAATTTGGACCAGCAGGTAACACATTTAACATGATCTACACACAAACCATGTCTACCGCGTTCTGTTAAAGTGCAGTTCTTCATACATATTTACCGACTCCCAAAACATATTTACAAAATTGGTGTGAAATTTGTCTAATACTAGTCTCTACAGCACCACAATCTCTGCACCATTTTATAAAATATGTGTCAAACAGCTTAAGGAGTAAATTTGTAGGCATACATGGGATTTTATGGTGCAACATTGTTATCACAAATGAGGCCCCATTCGAGAATAGCACCCCTAAATAATTATAATATGTAGAAGTTTTAAATATATCACCACCCATTTACCATTTTTCGTAGAATTGAAACAATACAGTCGTTGCGAAATACCAACATCTCCGTCTTATCCATATTAACTTGTAATCACCAAGATTTACAAAACCTGTCTTAAACTATCAATCTTTCTTTGCAATCCAATAGCAGTATCATATATCATCCGCATAAAGTAACATTGACAATTCCGGATATTCAGATATGCTTCTACATTCTTTATTTTCTAGCATTGTAGCAAAAAAGAAAAGGACATAAGGCACAACCCTGTCGAACTCCACTCAAACATTCTAAATATTCAACAACATATATCTTAGACATTCTAACTGCCGCAAAGCATTTGGAATACATATTTCCTATCAAGGCTATACAGTAACGCTTTTTTATAAGTTCCGTTTGTCCATTCTGATGGATATATTCTTGTCTTCAAAGTGTTTTTAAATATAAGAGTTAAATAAGGAAGTAAGAAGGAACTACAACACCGCAGCAAAATTATTTTTGCCAGCTTCAATCTTGTCACATCTCTGTTTATGTAATTATTAACGTCATCATCACTGTAAATATTACATAATAGTTCATCGTGATTCTCAATATAGTTATCGGCATATTGAACAAATATGAGAGAGTCAGTCAACCATGTCCAACAATGTTTTATCGTGAAATAAACCAAGCTTATAAAGAGTCAGACAAGGTTGTGTTATCAGTCCGCATTTATTTGCAATGTTTATTTAAGAATTTCAATGCATGATAGAAGATGTAAGATGTATATTTATAGGTATAGGATATTTTGGAACTACTTTTATTATTGTATACTGATTATTATATCTTTTTGACGTCAGTGTTATTGAACTGCAAAGTAAGAGTGACACCTAATGTAAATGTTGTAAATTATTGGGCTCTCAGATAATTAGGGATGACAGAAGAAACAAAATTCGAAATGGGTGTTATTTATGACAGTATGAGAAGTGGTATTGTGATAATCTACTGTCTTAGACTTGGAATTTATATAGACCACTACCAAAAATGTATTAAGTAATAGCGAAAATTGTCTGGTGAATGCTATCCCAAGCAAATGTATGTGTGGTGTTGAATATACAACGTTTAGTCAAGGTACTGGAGATATTTCATATTTTTCAAGAAATGTTCAGGCGGAGATTAGAAGCCTGTGACAGCAAAATATTTTAGTGACATCAATGGCTCAACACTACTTGCAGATTATATGAATATTGAATTGTTGCTGACTGTAAAATATAATGTTACAGATATCAATATCAAGGAATTAAGAAGATACCTATGGTTTTTGAGATAGCATGAACTGCCGTTGCATTATGATATCAGATGTAAAGGAACTATAACTGTTATTCCTTTGTAGGATGTGTAACATTGATAGCATTGCAATGCATGTGTATCTTTGAGAAATAGTTACCGGAATGGGATTGTTCATCAAATATTTGTAAATTTAATAAATTCATGACTAGAAATGATGTGAATCCTTAATACATTTGTCAAATTCGTTAAGGAAGTCGTAGCACTAAGATCGCTCTATGCAAGCGGACCAAGATCGCATGTGTATTTGGGCCCCTTTACCTTCATATATCTTTAATTTGCAAGACAGTTTCGCAGTTTCAACATCAAAATGTTCTACTTTACGTCATGGAATAGGTCTTTGAAATCAACGAGGATGAGTAAAGCAGCCATGTCCAAACTACTTGTTCCACTTTTCTCCTTGCCGGTTGCACAGAAAGAAGATTATTTCGTCTGGTACAGCCTTTCCAGAATTGATACAATAAAGGTTTGAGTTGGGATATGCTTCACTAAATGGCTTCAAACAATTTTCCATTGCTTCAAGACGTTTCTCCAAATCCTCTGATCACTCCCGACATGGGATAGCTTTTGCTCATGGCGAGAGTTTCATGATCATCCTTTCTGTCCAAACCCGCCATCTTTCAAGTGTTGTTAAACGAGCACATTTTTCTTTGAACTAAAATTAAAGTGTCAAGTACTCACCACAACAGCTGTTATTGCGCTGGACATTTTCACAACGTAGTTGAGCAATGATATGCTTGTGATTCTAAGATTATATGACATGATTGCCAAACGTAGAGTACTCCAACCCAATTTGATGCCTTAGCCATCTAGCATTGAGGTCGCTAACGTTCAGATCATCGCTCCTTAGCTTTATTGTAGGATAATGAGAAACAAATGAATATAGTTTTGTCAGGATTTGAAGTCTATATTGACATCGACAGCGTCTGCTGTTTTCACAGCCAACAATGGGCAAGCTGTCAAATTACTTGTTCCATATCTACAGTACGGCCACGAAGTAGCAGATACAAGCTTGATATTTCGTGCATACAGTACCAGCAATGACTTGGAATCTCCAAGGATTTCAGTCAGAACATATGGTCATTCTGCTGCACCGCCTGGAAAATACGACACAGGAAATACAACAATACCAGAAGCTATAGTGATGGCAACGTATTTGCTAGATAGTATAACCGTCAACAATCTTGAAGACGAATGGGGAAAGATGGGAACTTTCAAGTTGACGATTTTGGATCAGTAGTGCGTAATACCACCACGATTTGTCGAACATTCATTTACTCGACGAGGCATATTGTGTATGAGTCTGGCCGAGTTCAGACAACGTGGTCGGCGGTCTGTGACGTAGTAGTACACGTCTCCCTATCCTATCCCAGGACGTGTTCATTGGGAGAAAGGTCTGGGCTCTTTGTTGGCCATTGCACGCTATAAATGTTGTGCTGTTAGAGGTGAACATTGACGATTCGTGCACGGTGGGCACGGGCTTTGGCGTCCTGAAAGACAAACCTTCGAACCACACGCCTTACACACGGGACAACAAAGGGTGTCAGTATGTTGTCCCGATAGCACTGTCCAGTGACCCTTCCTTGCACAATATGGAGTGTGGCTGGCTCTGTCACAGTGATGCCACCCCATCCCACCCCACATCATAACCAATCAACCACCAAATCTGTCATGAGGTTGACACTGGTTCGAGGTCGCCAGACACGTCCACGCCTATCACGGAAGTGCAAAGTGAACCGGCACTCATCAAAAGTCATGGCACAACACGTGACCGTCGAGCATTGAAATGAGCTGCATGTAAACGATTTCCGATCGTCTGATCCGTAACTCTTACTTCAGTGGCGTGATGAAAGTTTGCAGCAATTTGATTCGCCGTTTCAGCTCGATTTCGTAGATTTTCGGATCAATCGAACCTTTACTCTTGTCGTTGACCACATGGGACGCCCTGAACGGGGTCGATCATCAACATTTGGGCTTGTTGGACGTCACGGACTGTGAAACATTGAACGTCTTGGCCACTGCAACTGACTTCTGCCATTTTTCAGCATGCTAATAGCCCGTAGACGCTCCACCTTGCAGACGCGGCATCGCAAGTTCATACACAAACAATGATTGAAATGAAATAAATCACAAATCTATGATAAGCAGAATCAACAAGAGTGATAGAAATAATGGTCCACAGAGATTAATCGACCTCCCCTGAAAGTGTAAAATGAAGGAATCAGGAATTCGACTTTCGCACGTATGTGGCGTTATGGCGTGAGGCACGTGCAAACTATAGGATGTGTTTTGGTGTTAAGTTTTACAAGCATAAACGTTCTTACATTGGATCTTTGTCGTCAACACTTATCTTTGTTCTACTAATTGGTATTTACATTTGTATTTCATGATCCCCTTAATTTGAAGCGTATATTTTTAAACGGCCCTGCTAAATTGCGTTTGTTCTTTTCCGTTCGAAGGCGTACACCGATAAAAAAAATGTCAAGTGCATTCTACAAACTTAATTAGTAACAGCAGCGATAGGGTTAGTAAACATCGAATTTACTATCCTTCCTCGCAGATTACGCACGGCAGCGGTGGAGAGAAAATATATGAACATTTCAGTGTCGGATCCAAAACCTAAATGACATTGCTCACTTCGGTCTTGGTCAGTATGACGTTCGCCATTTTGTGTCAACAAGGAGAGGATTATGAGACGAAGTTTTAGCTGTATACTGTCAAACGCCGTTGTGTCGAAGTTGAAGCGACCTACGTAAAAACTTCGAGTTATCCGAGGTTCGACACAACCGAAATGATGAATAAAGAATGAATACGCAGGGACCAAGCTTTCACCTTGAGACAACCATAAGTTCGACACATCAAAGTTCGACACAACGGTGTTTGACTGTATTGGCATTATAACCCCGTTAATGCCCTTTTTCTTGACTGACTAAATTATGAACTTTATAGCATGTAATCAATAAAGAAAGGAGGTCAGTTAAAATTACTGGTGTAAAACAAGACTTGTATTTTTTATATACCTGTCAATTACTTTTTGTAGAATTGTTTAACTAAACTTAAAATGCCACTGCACATCATTAAATGTTATCTTTTGCCTGTATTGTTTTCGCCATTTGTTATTTACTTATCTTTTTGCAAATAGTATTCAGCAGCTGCCAATAGGGAGCGCAGAATGACAGAAAAAATGATCATTGATTAAAGTGTACTTAAACCTTCTACAAATTTTGTAAATATACTACAGCATTTAGCAAAAGAAGATGAGTAAATATCACTTATTAAATTGGTATAATTCACAACTTAAGCCAGCAATCTCCACTAACTGATTAGCATATCGTACTAATTTACGATAGGCCACCTACTAGTCTCATTAGCAAATATTTACTAACTGGTTAGTAAAGAAGCGAGATTCACTGAATTAGTAAACTTTTCTAACTATTTCTGTCAGTATATATCTTAACCATTACAGATTTATCTGAAGTATTTAGCGTTGCAGCTTTGTCACTGTGTCGCACAATGGCAACATGGACTTTATCTGATTTAATCAGTGCACAACAGTGACTGTTGATATAATGTGCATTATCTTTTGTCGCGACATATGGTGATATGTTATCTTGTCGTGGCGTTATCAGTGCTGTCTAAGACTTCCTGGTTCTGTCGGACGGGAGACGGTGGGATAGCCTAGTGGTTAAAATGTCACACGTTCCATCCCAGACATCTGAACAATGTGCTAATCTCATTTCTAGTGACCCCGCCGTGATATTGTTGGAATATTGCTAAAAGTGGCGTACAAAAATACTCACTCTATCGGACGGCCTCCGTGGTCTAGGGGATAGAGCGTCTGCCTGGAAAGCCTGGTTCGATTCCCGGCCGCGTCATACCAAACGATCTTAAAAGATTGTACTTGTTATTACATTTAGATGCTAAAACAAGGACTGGTCAGCTAGGAGGCAGTCTCCTGTGACTGAGTTGGTATTCATGTTAAACTCGGCATTAGCCCGGACTAGTACAAGCAGCCACGCACAAACACGTCGCTACATATATAGGTTATATACATAGAAAAAGTCCAAGGTGAAGGTCAGCTACCATCAATAACGCGTATGTCCCCCGTTGGAGTCGACAGCGGCCTGACATCTCCATGGAAGAGACGACTATGCGAATCACATCCTGGGCAATGTAGCCCACTCGGACTGCAACACAAAAGCCAACTGCTGCAACATCTGTGGTTGTGGTTGACGTCGACGTACGTAGCCGTCTATCCAATTCATCCGAGAGGTGGCCTATCTGGTTCAAATCCGGGGATCTGGAGGGCCAGGGGAGAACATCAACGTCGTTGTTGTGTAGACAGGCTCTTGTGATCTGTGCTGTATGAGGTCGAGCGTTGTCCTGTTTGAATACACCTGCTGCAATTTGGAGGACGTGTGGTTGGAGAATTTCCTTGATGTATCGTAAGATTGCACTGGATTGCACTGGATATGGACTAAACTTGTCCTGCCATGATAAGAGATAGCTGCCAATATCATAAATCTACCCCCAACTAAACCTCTCCACTTCCTGTCCGCAGTTTCCGGCGTAACGTTCTCCCCGACGTCTGTAGACCCGTTCCCTTCCATCCCCTCGACGGAGGAAATATCTTGATTCGTCGCTGAACAAGACATCTCTCCATCGCAGTTGAGGACATACCCTGTGTTGACGACACCAATACAGTCGTTGTTGACGATGTTGTCGACTCAATATGATGCGTCAAACAGGAAGTCTTGCTCGTAGACCTGCTGCTCTTAAATGGTTTCGTACGGTCTGGTCGGAGATTCTGCGCAGTCCGGGTATTTCGGATGCGATTGAGGTGGCTGTGGCCGTCCTTTCACGTAAGTGGCGCAGTCGAATATAGTGATCTTGGGCGGGGGTGGCTACTCATGGTCGTCCCGACCTAGGCCGATCACGTGTTGACCGATGCTGATGAAACTGATGCCATAGCCTTGTGATGGTGCTGGGTGCTACATTAAAAACCCTGGTCTACAGCTGATCGGGATTCCCCTGCCTGCAAGCGGCCCATGACGATGTTTCTTTGCACTTCTGTTAATCTTGGCATGTTGTTGAACTGTCACTGTTCGATTGACGCAGATGGCAGGCAATCTAAAACCTTGCACTTTGATACCGTTTGTAGTGCTGCTGCTTGTGCAGTGCGTGCAGCTCCATGGCCCATTTATTATTGCACTGGCTGCGTACATGTTTTCCGACTCATGGTTTGCATGTCCTTGTTCTGATTTTTTTAATCCGGGATATTGTAACTGACACTATAATGCATTAAACCTCTTCATTTTGCACCTCCGCTAAGTTTGCTTTTATGGCCAAAAATGTCCGTATTGCGTTTCTATTTTTGTAGAGTATATGTTTTTACGCACAATGGAGTCTGTTTCGGCGAGTAATTGAGACCGGTCATTCTCTGGCGTTGACGTTTTAAGTTTCTCCAATGGCAGGTGCACGTGTCATAGCACGCTAAACACTGCTCTTTGAGGGCGCGTATCCAAAGCAGAAAACACCAGAGAAATATCTTTTCCAGTTTATCTTTTATCCACGCTCCGCAACATAAGAGATAGTGATAAGGACACTTCCAACTCATGTGACCCCCCCACCCCCCCCACCCCCCCCCCCCCACCCCCCCCACCCCACCCCACCCCCACCCCACCCCCACCCCCCATTCAACATCACAATGATTATAACACATACTATACAGTTATTATATCAGTTGTCGGTTTTGTTGGTGTGGTCTGGCTGTACACGTAGGCCATTCTGCTGGGCTTCCCTCCAGACACATTTATCCAGGCTTTTCCTTTGTAGACTGGTAAAGAATGCGTGTGTGCGTGCGGGCGAGCGGGTGGACGCGATATTTCAGTTCTATCACGACAACAATGTGTAACACAGAATGTATGTGTGACTGCAATGTTTGACAGAAATGTATGTGTGACAGAAATGTTTGACAGAAATGTATGTGTGACAGCAATGTTTGACAGAAATGTATGTGTGACTGCAATGTTTGACAGAAATGTGTAGCGGCGATATGTGATCATGATGTGTGTCAACAAAAAATATTGGACATCAATGTGCGACAATAATGATTTACTGACAGCAATGCTTGACAACAATGACAATGGCTTTGATACCATTAATGACCTGGATATGTCTTCACTTCAGACTACAACGTGGCTGCTGCGACAGAGAAGTTCCTGTATAGATTCATCATTCAGCTGATATTTTTTATTCAATTTCCACCAAGTCACCTCAGTGGGTGAGTTATGACAATAGAAACTATTTATTTGTAAAGTAAAGGCATTAGTTCAGGTCACAACGGCATTTTTGCTTTGAACTGAGGTTCTTGTAAATTTATTCCAAATTAATATTAGCAAATTCTATATCATATAAATGTATAATTAGGGTAATTATATCCTATTCCGGTTTCATTAGTGTTTTAGGTGCTAACGAAAAAAGAGGAATTGACCAATACACATACCTTTTTCTTGAGACTCCATGGGGATTCCGGGTTACAATAGGTCAACCTAAGAGGCGACTAAATGATCGGGTGGTCAGGTGTAATCACGTGTCATCTTACCCCTGGATTGTTGCTCACAATATCGATCTCTGCATTGTCTGGTCAAGATTCGATTATTTACAGACCGACGTCATATTTCTTGAATATTGTTGAATGCAGTGGGAAACAAATAAAGAAACCATCCAATCACTTTACTTATATGTGTAGGTGTGTTATGTAGCTATGTAAAGGTTATTTACGTACTGTCTTACCATTCACAAAGTGAATTACTTTAAAGTTAAGAGAAGGTGATATCTACCCTACCTCAGAAAGACCTCAGACCCCTCTGGTTGTCGTGCCTCTAACATTACCGCTTTGCCACCGAGGCGCTGTGTGTGAGTAAGTATATTTGCTTTACGATGCATCAAAATGTTTACAGCCATTCGAGTGTGACGACACTTACCGTTTCTAACTATTTGTATTGTTTTCGTAATATTCATATGACAGTTTCTTTAACATTTGTTTCTGTAAAACCACATTTAAGTGTTAAACGTTAAACAAATGTTTCCATGTCTCCCCCGTGGTGGAGCATCAGTGTAGGCATACTGTCCTGGGTCTTTTATTCGTCGAAATGTATGTCGAAACAAGATTGAATAAGTTTAAGTAATTCTCATTGAACATTCTACTAAATGGCTAGTTCATATATTTTGTTGGGTTGTTTTCATTGTTTGCAAATAGCGACGTCTTATGAATGCACTGATGGAATAATTGAGGTCAAATGTGACGTTTGGGCGTATTTCTCCCCCTGAGGTCAAGAAGCCAACCTTTTCTTGGAAAAAACAAAACTGTAATATCTAAAATAGTCTATTTGCAGATTATCTTATTCTTTTGAATTTAACCATTATGATGACGTCACGCTATTTTGTTGCAGTTGATTCTGAGCCAGGTAAACATTATGCAAAATTAAAGAGAAATTGTGTATCAAGCATACCATGATTTAAGTCTGAGACATCACTTGAATTTGTTGATTCCCAAGTAGAATCAACATATTCTCATGATTTCTCCATTACATATTGTTGTGAGAAACCATTAATTCACTCCACCAATAGCCAATGATTTGTCGTAGCTCTTAGGCTCTTCTCTAAATGTTACAACACAATACTTTTAATGTATTATTCCAGAGCCCCTCGCAGCTAAAACCTTCTTGGAAGAGTACGGCGACCTGAGGGAAAGCCTAATCGAATCAACAAAATACAATTTCAAAGTGAGACCTAAAAATGAGACCTTCATCAACATTACTCTCGACTTCAGAACCCTGAACAAACTGGTATGTGCTGTTTTAAAAATCATGAGCCCACTCTTTAGAGTATTACATATAGTTGGGACTTTAGTGAAAGCTGCTCCTAGAAGGTAAGGTGAAATGGGCTTAACGTCGCGTCCAAGACTATTGCACTTATATAGCGACGTGCATGCACGTGTGTGTGTGTATGTGTGCGCGCGCGCGCGTGTGTGTGTGTACTTACGCCGAGTTTATAGTGCTAGCCTACTGAGATGCCATACCACAGTTTAACATGAATACCCAACTCAGACACAGTATACTGACGCCGAGCCGACCAGTCCTTCTTTTTGCGCCTTAATGTCGAGCGCCAGGCAGGGTAACAATAAGTACCATCCTTTTCAGGTATTTTGGTATGACGCGGCCGGGAATCGAACCCCCGACCTTCCGCTCTCCGGGCGGGCGCTCTATCCACTAGACCACGAAGGCGGTCGCCTCTAGAATAGTTTAAGGCCAACTTTACCTTGACCTTGGGTCCACTCATAACGGACAGTAACGGCAGGGCACTTTACTGTAACCTAGGGTCTTCATATTGAGATAACTGGACGTTTTATGTGGACTTCTCCCGTCAACTAAGCGAAATCCGAGGGCATTGTATTTTGAAAGGGAGCAGAAAGAAAAACTGTGTAGAAAACAAACCGAAAAACTGTATTAAGGGTGTAGAAAGAGGGCGATGGAAAGAACTACGGGGGGTGTTCAATACGTTTTGCAACTTCAATATAAGACCAAGTAGCAGAATATCTTTTGCACTTTTTTTTCAATATAATCTCCATTCACCTCAATACACTTATTCCATTTGTCCTTTAAGCTTTTAATACCACTTTTATAGAAATCCGCAGATTGGCCCTCTAACCACGCCTCTGTGGCAGCCTCTATGTGCTCGTCATCCTGGACGGAACAGGAAACAGTCACTGGGGGCTAAGTCTGGGTGGGTGATTTAACTGTTAACTGCGGCCTGTGCGTTGAAATGAAATCTGCCGTATAGCTACGTGGAAGACGCTTCCAGGATGACGAGGACATAAAGGCTGCCACAGAGGCGTGGTTAGAGGGCCAATTCTAGGGCCCATTTTAAGCGATGGGAAAATGAAAATTACTTAAAGTACGAAAGGAAGGGACAATAACGAAAGATTGGATTTCTATACATAGATATCAATTTATTTGGAATGTTTAATAATAATTTTGAAAGTACCATTAATCTGGCCTTTCAGTGCACAGATTATCATCCTCACCAATATCTAAACGTTACGATAATTCATTCTAATAAAAATGTTAAGTGATCATGGAAAATAAAGATTTTGACAATTAATAGCAGACATGCGTGTAACTAAGACAAAACGTCATTTTGCAAACGTTTTTGATACCAAAATGTGATCATAAGGGCACCCGACGTTTGGATCAAGCGACTTGTAAGTGGTCGACAGCGTTCCACCAAGCAGGGGGAAGATAAGTTTCTACTGATTGCAGCAAGAGGTTATCATTTCGTGGCTGCCAACACACTCAAAAATGACCTGCTCAGACATTGCGTTATCGTCTCAGCGAGCCTGGTCTCCGTTCACGGTTTCAGGATTCCAACGTAGTCGAACATCACCGCTGCGGAGGAGGCTCAATCGTTATTGATGTGTACGTGAGATTGTGTGCTGGAGTACTCGGACCAGTCGTTGATGCCCATTTAGAGCAGGAAACCATTGCCACCTGATGCGACCACAGCCTCTCACCGTCGTCACATGCACAGTGTCTGGGTGGTTGCCTAGGGAAGATTGTTACACTCTTCCGTAAGAGTATTGCTGAGTCCCTGTAGAGTAATCGGAAGGACAGGACATCGTAAGAGGGCGATCTGCAGCTCGTTCCACATGTGCTCTACGGGGTTGGAGTTTGGTGACCGAGCTGGCCATTCTTTGCGGACAATGGTCTATTCTAAAGTAGGCATCAACAAACCTGGCACGATGAGGTCGTGCGTTTTCGACCTTGAGGAAGATTGTCCGATTGCACCAGCATTCGGTCTCACGTAACAATCCAGAATGTCACCCCTGTAGCGCACACTCATTACCGTGCCCTGTTGCAGGACATGAAACTTGTTCTAATTTTGAAATCTACATGAGTCTTCCGATTTGAACCGAAATGTTGACATCCAGGATGGAACTGTAGGACAACTATCGATGTTGACAAACAATAACTAAAATCCTATTAATGTACATTTACTATTAATAACACTTTTTGTCCCGTGTAAATTGAACACGACCATTTTCATTTTCATCACCTGCTTTAGCTTGATAACATCTTTTTCATAGTTAGGTTTCAAGTAAGTAATTCACATCTATGATCTTAAGGAAATGGTTTGACGGGCATTTTGAAAATATATAATTTATGTCATGCGCAGTAGCCAGATTCTTCTTTCGGGTTGTATACACTTAAATATAACTTAGAAGAGACATCCGTTCTCTTTATTCTAGTCATGGATCGATGAACGGCTTACCTGGCTATCAACAACTGGCATCGACTACCTGATATATAGCATCAGAGAGATGTGGACACCAAATCTAGTTATTACAAATTAGTAAGTACCTATATTGTGCTACAATGAAAACATACGTGATGGGGTATCTACTGAAACGTTCAGTTACCTGCACACAAACAGAAATGACTTCACTGTGCACTTTCAAAGATAATAACTTTGTAATGCATTCAACTTTAATTTTGCGACTTATATTAAAGATTCTCAAACACAATGAAGCATACGAGATCATCTTCCCGATCGCGAGGCAAGAGCGTCCGCTAGCCTTTTTATCAAAGTCTTGTTTCCACCCTTGCCACATCAAGCCCACTTTCCTGTGCTACATATGATTGGACTATCTCACATATCTCCAATCAGAGAACGTTTCACAAAATCATCATCCACGACTGGTACACCTGAGTAAGGAAGGGATTTGTCATTGTTGACACGAATATGTTTTTTCAACTTTAAACCCCCCCCCCCCCCCCCCCCCCCAACGATTGCCTATGGTTTTTTTGTGTCAGGGATGAAAACACGAATATTTTCGTTATCTGATCGACTAGATCTCGCCTATGGCAGTCGCCATCTTAGGATAGAAATCTGATTGGATATTACGTTTTCATTACAAGGGACACAACTCGTGATTTACGCGAGGTGACGCCAGGGTCGAGCCAAGAAAAGTGGCCTTGATGTGACAAGGGTAGAACTAGGCTTTGATATTGGCTTGTGGACACGCTTGCCTCAGGAAGATGACGAGATGTAGACTTAATTATTTAAGGAATAAAGGTGACGAGAGATAACGTTTATTCCTCTCATTGAAGTTTACGGCCTAAATGTTTACAACCGAGGCATACTGAACTATTTTATATTTAATCATGGGTTCAAACTTGAAATTATTTGGAGTGGAGTGGGCGCATCCCATGAGTGAGGTGGATCTTCTGCCGGAGGGAATTGTAAGCAGTTCGTTCCAGAGTGATGGCGAATGGGAGTTACTGGAGAAGAAACTACAAAGTGGAGGAGAAGTTGGAGCACATAATTTGACCTATGAAAAGATCAAGTATACATTCTGCTCCCAAAGGCAATTTCAATGGTACATTCCGTTGATGATGATACCACTGGGTGTTCTGTCCCTACTGATGCCAGGCATGTTCCTTGTGCCTGTGGAGACTGGAGAGAAAATGTCCTACGCTCTGACAGTGATGCTGTCATTTACTGTGATCAGTTCTTTTCTCTTTGAAACACTACCAACCGTTTCAAACACCTACTCCTTATTAGGTAAGCAAGACGTTCCTAGTTGCAATAAGAAATTAGTTGCTAAAACTGAGGAATTAATAATGGTATTATAATATAATTATATACATTACTGAAATTAATCAGAAATCCTCAAAGAATCAATTCCGCGTGACACCCTCGCAGGCACAAATCACGTGGCGACGTTATCTATCTGTGTCTCTCACGTAGTTTCAAGGGTTATATGGAAAACGTGAAATCAAATAGATATACGTTGATTTAAAGATTGATTATGATATCCCATATAGCTCATGTGTGTATATACGATCCCAGTTAAACCATCTAAGGATTACGGTGGCCCATAAGGGACATGGAGTCTGTTTTTCCATATTTTGATGTTTCACTTACTTTTATCGTAACCTTTAGCAAATTAACACAAATTGTCATACAAATATGTAATAAATCATGTATAAAAACAAGCAAAAACATGGAAAATGTGAAGCGAAAATGTCAAAAACTAAAATGGAAATGTCAAAAACCAAAACGAAAATGTCAAAAACTAAATTGGAAATGTCAAAAACCAAACGAAAATGTCAAAAACCAAAACGAAAATGTCAAAAACTAAAATGAAACCACAGAAAACTATTTCCACCGCGGTGATAATATTTCCACCACGAGTTGATAAATAACTTTGTATGTTAAGAAAAGCCTGATTAAATATTTGATTGATATAATATTGTGGCCTAACAGGTGCGTGACTTGTCAATTTTTTATCAACGAACAACCAATCTTAATTATGTCTAATTGAGACATTTTCAAACAAACGTAACATCGAAATGTTGGAAAGAAAAAGTCTAAATTTCTGTTCTTTTCATATTGTTCATGTCATGAACGAAGTAGTAGTAGTACTAATGTCAGTATCAATATTTGTGTGGGAACAGTTTGGTTGTAAATACATTGTGAGCCACAGCGAATTCTCACCTAGACGCATTGGTCGAGTTACCGACTTAAATGGACAATGGGCTACAGTTAACAGGTATGCCCCTTTTATTTGGAGTATGTGTTGATCTCTCCACCGTGTTTGACGTCAGAGGAAAATCGATTTGCATCATATACATTGTAAAATACATCAAGTTATTAATAATAACCATACATATCCTATTTACGTCAGCGTGTGTTACAGATACATGGCAATAACTCATATTGTCGCACAGTACATTTATCGGTATGCGATCAAAAGTGGCTACATTTGCAATGTATCTTTATGCATAACGGACTCTTGGTCAATATTTATTATTATATCTCCATTTCTATATTTGAGACTGAGTTAATCTTACACCACGAGACATCAATGTACTGTGTAAATGATATCGGTAATATGATTTGTTTTGGAGTTTGTAAATTCAAAACGAGATGTAGCCAGTTATTGTTTATCTGCCGATAATTGCTTGGTATGTTAGTTGGTTTATCCACATACATTTAGTTCTTTTAAAAAAGGGAAGTACGAAACAAATCTGTATTATTCATTAATAACAGTATAATGAATCAAATTTAAATGAAAGATACGCATGGGAACCTAGTGAGTATAATGTAGTTGTTGACATGGGGTGTTGTTTGGTGGTTTCCATTTAGTGTCACATACTACAGTAAAACTCAAACAACTGAAAGTGTCTACATAAACCGTTGCATGGAAACCATCACTGAAATGTTCCAATCACGAAAACCAAGAGTTAACCTGTGTCACCCCGTTTCCATCTGTTCCCCAGAGAGTTGGAAACCCGCATTTTGTTGTGATGACAAACGACTTAGTTTCACTTCCTGGATGCGTGAAACATAATAAGAATAAATACTTTATATGTTTTTCAGGTGTATACATTTCTTCAACGATGACGTGCGGTGCACTAATGATTGTGTGTTCCTTGATGGTGCTCTATACTAACCACCCTGCTGATGTCAGTGACCGCATGAGAACAGTGAAGGCGCTCGATACTTGTGCTTTTGTTTTCTTCTTCAGCCTAATGGTACTGATGTTGATCTGTTTTCTGTTTATTTTGAATTATCCTATCGATGATAAGAGCATTAGTGTCATTGGAATAATGCTTGGCGTTCCCATTGCAGTTAGCGTTTTCACATGTTCAGTCGTAACCATATATAAATGTCGAAAGAGTCCCCATATCAAGGAAACAGATCAACAGGGAGGAACACAACAAACGGAAGGTGAAGATACTTCTGCTGCCACCTCATCTGCCCTATAAAATATGGCGTCATAAATTGAATTCCCCATGCCATTACAAATGCAATCCTTAAAATTGGTGCATCACCTATTTCCAACGCATCGGGCGCATTGCATTCAAAATTCGGTTTTAATGTGTTCGCATATGTAAATTACCAAGAAGTGCTTTTTTTCGCGCATCGTATGAAGTCACACATAAAACTACGGGATCAGTGTGATATAGTCTTAAATCGAAACAAGGCAAATATATCAGCAACAATATATATGCAAATATATATCATGATCAACACGCATGTGACGACACGGGTGCTCAACCGGTTGGGCCGTGAAAAAAGGATCGTGAACTTACATTTTGCTTCACCATAGTAAAATTTGTAGTATGAGTACATAGACATTGTATGAACACTCGCTCGCATGCCCGCGAACATGCAAGCACGCACGCACGCACTCACGCACGCACGCACGCACGCACGCACGCACACTGGTTCTCATTAGTCAGGTATGGTAATACAGTTTGAACTTTGATACCACGGAGGGTGGTTTAACATGTGTATAGTTTCCCCGTCGTTTAAAACTTTATGATTTATAAACTGCTTCTCATTTTTTTTGCGTCTATTTTTTTAAGTGTCACATCTTACATACAGCACAAATATAAAACGTGTAAGTAAGCAATAAATATAACATCCTGCCAAAAAATGGTCTATGACACACTAGTATGGACATGTAAAACGTTTATAGGCACGTGACCTATGAGGCACTAAAATCGACATGTAAAGCATAATACTAATAAATACTTGAAAGTTGTATGAACCGTTATGTTATAGGCAGTTGTGTTGATTGTAAGTGGCAGAACTTTGATTTCAGCACTGGTACAACAGAGAGTTGTGGTAGTTACCCCCCTTAGTTGTTTTTCGTGTCCAAACTCCTTCCCTGCGCTTGACATATTTTCGCGAACACCTTGTATGATCACTTTTTAATAGTGATTCAAAAACACCTGGTATGATCACTAATGGTATAGTCGGAATTGTAAAATCGACTCTTCCGTCAGCGGAGCTTTCTCAAGATTATTGAATGCATTTTGTCGCTTATATTCACCCTCCTGGTATAGAACCCTCCGCTGTGAGGAGCTTGTTTACAGGCTTGTTTACAGTTTCCAACTTCCAGGGGTTGAGATATATCGGACAACTGAATGTGTTTTACTCTGGTATCAACCAGTAAACCACAAGTCTACCTCATTATGTTGAGTGAGTGAGTAAGCTTACGCCGCTTTTAGTAATAGTCCAGCAATATAATGGCGGGGACCCCAGAATTCAGCTTCACACATTGTACCCATGTGGGGAATCGAAACCGGGTCTTCGGAGTGACGAGCGAACGCTTTAACCACCAGGCTATCCCAATTATGTTTGGTGATGCATGTGTGGTATGCGAACATGGGATGGGTGAAAACACAAGGTGCCTGGTGGTTTCTCTCTTTCTAGCTTCCAGTTGCGAATAACCGCATATTTCAGCCTATACACATTGTAGACGATTCACGTAGCACTAGCAGTTACGAAGTTATTTTCAACATATTTTCAGTACGTCACTGTACGGCTGGCACTACATACGCACAATAATCTTGAACGCGACGCTAAGCAGGATTTCACCTCACCTCGCATCTATTCAGCACAAAAAGAGAAGTGTTATCACGCCAAACATTTCACGAACTAATTGATGCAATGTACTTCAGCTACCGCGTGTCTGATGTAGTAATTTATCAAGGAGTATGGTGATGGTGTCAAGGTCGAATGTACTATTGTTTTCTTCTACACCTGCACTGGTGTAAACAACTCACCTCGATTGTATATCAAATTGTTCGCATTGGGTTGCATTTCATTCATGGTGTAACTGCTCTTGATTTTCTATACAGACAGAACTCAATGTAACTGCTATATGACGGTGGTCTGTAAATAATCGAGTCTGGACCAGACAATCCAGTGAAAGATATCATGAGCTATTGGGATACGATGACATGCATCAACTAAGTCAACGAGCCTAACCACCCGATCCCATTAGTCGTCTCTTACGACAAACCGAACATGTCTGACCGTGGTCAAGAGATGACTCTTTTATTTTCCTGGCAGAAGCATGTGAATAGACGCGCGTGTGTGTGTGTGTGTGTGTGTGTGTGTGTGTGTGTGTGTGTGTGTGTGTGTGTGTGTGTGTGTGTGCAGGCATATATATATATATGCCTGCTCAGCAGAAGAAGTTCATTTTCTGATGAAGTGGATTGGTTTTGACTGCTCTGATAATGTTGGAATATACTGTTACTGAACGCAAACAATCACGCATGCACACACAAACTGTGCCATCTGACTTGATTAATACAAGTCAGCATACCGTAGTCAATACATTTAATGTGTCACAGTCTGCGATTGCAGGTTGTGGAACACATCCACTTCGCACAATACACATTACTCGTCCCGGATCGTTTCAACAAGACGCCCAAGATGCACAACCCCTTTCCCGGATCATCTCACCAGGACGCCCTTTGTCAACAACACATGTCCCGGATCATCTCACAAGGAATTAAGCCCTCAATCCACACACCCCGTCCATTACAGTTATGTCAAGGCGGCTCACCTTAACAAGCGGAAAGTCTGAGACATTTTCTCATGTAACGAGCACTGGTATTTTGTTGACGCACTAAGAATTATTATCAGGGCGAATATGGGATTCGAACCCACGATCATATGACTTTAACACGCCTAAAGTTGGTTGGTTGGTTGGTTTGTTGTTTAACGCCGCACTCAGCAATATCCCAGCTATATGACGGCGGTCTGTAAATAATCGAGTCTGGACCAGACAATCCAGTGATTAATATCATGAGCATCGATCCACGCATTTGGGATCGATGACATGCATCAACCAAGTCAGCGAGCCTGACCACCCGATCCCGTTAGTCGCCTTTTACGACAAGCATAGTCACCTTTTACTGCAGACCTATTCTACCCCGGAATCTTCAGGGGTCTAACACGCCTAAAGAACGCAACGTGTAATTTGAGGTGACACTAGTTAAGAAGCAACGTAAACATCCTCTTTTGAAGGGTATCAAGAAATACGGCCAAGTGTGCCTTTCTATTGTTAGCAACCATTGCCGGACTTAGAACTGATTTAATTGTAATATTGACATTTCTTACCAAAGTATTGTATTATACGTTATGAAGATGTTCATTATAACGAAAATGTTATAAATCCATGTACTATATAGTTTACTGAGGAGGAACAACTTTTCGTAATTCTTGAGACTTCTGAATACTAGTATTCACGCAGCTGACAGGATAAGGGGGGATCGTACCTCGAGGCACTTCCTCGGAGCAAATTATCCCGTGAGGTAGCTTTGCAGCAAATCTATTTAACCTTACCCTACCTCCGTAGGCACATCGCTCGTTGCTGCAGCAACGGAACATTCCCCAACAAAGGTTCTGAATAACTAAACAGTTCGATACATTGTAAATAGCTTTAGTCTATAGATTGATCAGTAACATTGAGTGCTAACCTATCAGGCAACTCATCCATCAGTCAAATGTCTCCCGTTCAATTCCTGAGAAACTGTTCTGGTTCCTGGGAAACTTCACGATTGATATGGACTTTATGTAAATTAAAATCGATACTGAGTATTCACTATTATAGACGGGTTTTTATTTCAATGGTTGCTTTGGACAAGAGTATTGATTGATAAGAACGGCTGGTGTTACATAATACCAAATACAAGTTTGGTATGCCTCTTATGCCTCGGTTTGGTTTGCCATGGATATTTGATATTGAACGGGCCACACATTTCAGCAAGAGGTCAGTTAATGTGGTTTAAATAATAGTATATTCAGGAAACAAATCAACAGACAACAAATATTGTAGCCGTCGAATACATGTAAAATAGACAAACGGTATGTACAGTACTGTGTAGAATTGAATATGATATTGAAATAATGAACATGTTCAAAACAGTATGCAGTATACCTTGTTGAAGAACGTAAGTTGATAACAAAAAAACAGTGTTTACACGTGCACATACATTCAGCTACATAAGAAATTTTATATTTCATATTATTTTGTTGTCTTTAATTCTAAGATGCTTTGCGACTGTACTTTATCCTGCGATATAATACACTTTTTGAGTTACGTCATAATGGGCTGATATCATGACTATTCCAATTATCTCCCCGGGTCTACGTACTGTAATGGTAAATCGTTCTTTCATTTCTGTCAGGCAAGATGTCGCATCTACATCAATATCGATCGGTAAATAGTTTTTTTTTTTGAGCTTGTCGAATAATTGTTTGCTCTAACTTGTAAAGATTTATGGCAAGATGATGATGTCATGATCACTCTCTCATGCAAGCGTTCTCGTGCTTTAACTATACTAGTTCAGGGCAAAGCTATAGTTTATTACACAACACATCTGGGTATGAGGGATGGTCCAAAAGCTCTGAGCCTGACTTACATTCAACTTTGGTCCATATCAAAGTGAACTAGTCAATGTTTGAGTAGTTCATTGCAAGTGTAGTGGGTCTGTGAGGACGTCTGTATATTAGTGACAACCAGTTGAACGTGATAGGGTTCCAGATGGACACAGAAATAGAAAAGAACGACCCCCGAGCACTCATCAAATTTTTCCCACAACAATCGTCAACGATCATCTCAGCAAGTTTGCACACTATTACAGTTTTCAAGGCGATACTTTTTATATCTATTTAGATTGTTTGATAAATCAACATATTAGCACCCACATATTAGCCCTAAACAATGATTGTGGAATTTCTGCATTTCCTTTTACTTGTTATCCTAAACCTGAGATGTTGAAAATAGCCAAGTCTTTAGATAGGTTGTATTCAGTATGTGAAATCGACCTGGGGTCAAAACTTTCAAAGAATGACTTTCAAAAATATCTTAACTGGTAAATTCAGTCAAGTAAAACAATAGTGCAGATGTTAGTCCATTAGTCTAAACTTACATGTAGCCCAGCTGACATATCCCTTGTAAAATTTGAATACGGTAAATATGATATCAATAACCTGAGAAACATCCGACTACGTTTATTCATTATCTTAAACTTTTATTATCTGAACAACTCTTAAAAATGAAATGAAAGTGAAATGTAATTAGCATATTAAAAACTAAAATTGATATAAATAATGTTGTCGTGGCTAAAAATTACTTAACATCTATCTATATATCACCTCTTAGTACATATCAAAGTTGATATTACACTGGATGAAATTTGGAGAGCCAAATAGATCATTGGAGGTACAATGCAATAGAAAAATCAGCTCGGCATTGGAAGAAGCGGCTTTAAAATATTACACTATTTAATGCAATTGCGAAAACATGGCAACTGGGACATTGTGCAACAAGACCACGAATTTATCATTAAATTAATAATGAAAGGCAAATATATTTTTTTATTTTCGTGGCTGCTGTTAGTAGTACTGTCGTTGTAAATACATTTTTAATATTATTTCAAAGAGTTCTGGTCAGGAGTTTTATACAAAATACGACTCGACTAGATCTCCATTATTTATTTTTCATGCAGATTGGAATTCAACTGGTTGACTTTGAAAGTTGAACAGTACTGCAGTTACAACAGAAACATTTTAGAAAATTGGATTCATTATATTATTGTCGCTATACAGTCATTATAATGGGTTTTCGTGAATGTGAAACTTAGAACAGCAATATGTAGGTTCATCCCTTCTCTTCCAACGAATCCGTGAGTGAGTGAGTGAGTTTGGTGAGTGACATTGCTTCTCCAAACTTGCTGTGTTATGTTTCCATGTACACCACGAAAATATATTTCCAAAACAATGGCATTCATTGTCTACTCAAAACTCAGCTGCATTGCAATAAATTGTTCTGTTGGAATGTGATTACCTATTTCATATGAACAGTTCAAGTATGTGAGGTATCAACATTAGATTTATATTGTTTTGACATGTCTTTCAAAATAATTACTTTAAAATATGTATGATCTTTGTTTGTTTGTTTGTTGCAAGTCGTAAAAAGGCGACTAACGGGATCGGGTGGTCTGGATCGCTGACGTGGTTTATGCATGTCGATCCCAATTGCGTGTATTGATGTTCATGATATCAATCACTGGATTGGCTGGTCTGGACTCGATTATTTACAGACCGCCGTCATGTTGCTGGAATATTGCTGAGTGCGGCGTTAAACAATAAACCAACCAACTATAGAATGGGGATGAAGTTATTCTGAGACACATCTTCTAAATGAATGTTCTTCTGAGAGAAACGACTCTTGGAAAATAGCCCCGACGCGAGTCAGGATATCGTCAATAACGGCGACAGGGAACGTCTGTGGGGTAAAGATAGTAACTGTTATCTTTCCTTTGTGTAAATTCCGAATGAGTGCCAAATGAGCCTTGAAATGGTGCGTGAAGTCTTCTGGTGACGATCCGTATATGTCTAAAATGTAACGAAAGCCTAACTTAACATTGAAGTAATGTCCAGTCGTCACAAGCTTATATTTGTTGTTACGGGATGGACTGCCGAACAAGACAGTTCTTTTGTTAAAAATACTGGCAAAGTTGCCTTCGGTTAGTTTATATGGCATTCTGTGCACATACAGGATTCCTCCCGGAAACAAGATGTCACGCGTTTCCGGGTCAGAGAGCAGGCGGTGAAGGTCTTTCTGGTTCAAAGGTTGGAGGTCAGATGATGCCTCCTCGACAACACTTTCTGGTATCGCATAGGTATAAACCTTCTGAAATAAAAATGGTACATGTGAATGTACACTAACAATGGACATTAAACTACCAACATTTAGTAAGTAAAAGTTCAACTTGATTACAACTTGCAATTATAAGTGAAACAAATTATACTGTTGTAGAATGGAAAGGACCGAGCGTATGTTCACCTGCATAGCTATGTGTTCAAAGCCACTATCTGGTTGTAGCAGCTTCTCAGCAATTGCTTTGAACACAACCAATTTTTCATATTTCACTGATTTGATTGTCGACATTGTTTGGTATAGATGACTTCTCAGGGCCTTGTAGTAACCTTGACCCTGATAGGCGTCCTTGACCCTTCCAGCTCTCAGCACAAATGCTTCACGGTTGTCAATCAATGCTCCACACAGGAAGCCAATCTGAGAAGAGTTATAGGGATATGAGGTGCGGGAAAAGATGAGAGTCCAGTAACTTCTGTTTTTATCAGCCTTACAGAACATATTTACCCTAATTACACAGAAACAGTTTCTCAAGCAGTTGCACAAGAAAGACGATGGAACATAGTAACTATACATGTACTTACTGAATTAATGAATTAATGCATGAGGGAATTAATGAATAAATGTTGTTGTCAGTCATACAATACCTGCATTCCACCCAGTGTACATTGTAAATGAAATTGAACATGGTAAAAACATGGGATTGAGATCATTCGGCTGACTTGGTTGATGCATGTCATCGTATCCTAATTGCGTAGATCATGATGTCAATCACTGAATTGTCTGGTCCAGATTTGATTTTATATATAGGCCGCACTCAGCCTTCGTCCTTCATTATATAGCCTTAGCGTCCAGATAAGCGAGTTGTATACTTACCACTTCCCCATCTACAATACATAGGAAGTTCATGTAGTTGTCGTCTTCCAAGAACTCAGTATATTTACAAGGGAGATAATCCACTCCATTGTATACTTCGCCAATAGATAACACATTTTCATAGTCCCTCAGAGTTGCCAACCGAATGGTACAGTTGCTCATCCTACAATATACAACTATATTATGTGAGAGAGAGAGACACACACACACAGAGAGACACACAGAGAGACACACAGAGAGGCAGACAGAGAGAGTACATCCAAGCACAAAACCATCCACAAATAAAAAAACATATCATGTACAACGGCCGCCATATGTGCCTATGAGAGACAGTACATCAACATAGTGGATTACAATAATATATTTTTTTTTCAAATTGTACACTGTTCTTAAAATAACACTACTGATATGGAATTCAGCAGGTCACCTTGAGAAGAGATCTTGACGTCAGCACTCTTCGTCGATAGCGTTATCGAGCACTTGGTACAATTATCCCAGTCATAGAGTTAACCATGTCGTTGCGCGAGATAACTGTTTTATGAAAATGAGACTCGTGATCAGCCTCTGAGCCTCTCATCATGCTGTGTGGGACAAGTGGTACATCTCTTCGACCTGTATCACTACCTACATGTACCTCACAAATTAAACTGACGTATTTTAGAAAATGGCTGTTCGAAGTAGCGTAAGCTCTCGAAAAATAATCACCATAACGGTTTTGTTCGTCACGTCGTTTGCGTGGATTCGTTTTCTTTGCGATGTGGCTGCAAATGTACCTCTTGTCGTCATAGTGGTGCATATATGTGATCTTTAAGCCACACGTACTCACTTTGAGTCCATTTTCCAACCGATAAGCGCTTAAAACTTATTTACCTGGGAGACAGTGTTGTGTGTAATAACCACTAACAGTGTGATCTACTCACGTTGACCTTCTAAAATTTGCATATCATTGTTTGCCTTACCTAGATACCTCTGACCCCGAGAGAAGGTAGGAACAGGTCTGGAGGATGGTATGCTTTTATCTCAAAACGCTTAGAGACAATGTCAAGTAGATCTCCCCGTGGCTGTGAACCCGAGCCGTTGTTTATCGCCGCTGCCGGCATAATTTCAGTAATATTACGGTCTGTGGTAAATAAGTGAGTTAAGTCTCTCTGAAACCAGAGTCAGGATCATTCCCCCGCCATCATTCGTCCCGTCAATAACCGAGTCCGGCCCAGACACATTATGAGCGGCTGTCCGCGCATCCGGGCATCTCCAAAATCACAGAGGAAACAACTGGGTGATAGAATGAGCATTTATCTGAGCTGTCGAGGTGCAAGGCTACCAGTCAGTTCTTACAGTGTGGCCACCGGACCCCGTGATATTGGCTGCTCGGGATTTGGGGCATTCTAAATAGTGCCTTTGTATAATGAATTCATGATTACATATGCATATTCCAGATGAAATTAGGTCAGGAGGACAGAGGTGTGGCTGAGTTAATGTCATTATAAGAATCATATAAGAATTGACCTCAATATCTTTTGCGTTTATGGAGGTAGGAACGTAAAAACCGGTGTCCAACTTTGCATAAGTCCGCGTATTTTTTGCGTTTATGGCTTTTACCGCTATAAAGGCAAAGACTTATTGAAGTCGATTCTTATAAATAAATAAGTCAACAATAATAACTTTCATGGCTGCTTATTTAATCGTTAAAACAAAAACCTGTTGACAATAGTAGAGTGACATTGCAATAATGCAACACAATCCCCGCCCATTCTATATGATCCAGTCAGGAAATAGTAGTCTGTTTTTGGGACGTGGCCTTTTTTCTTTTCGGCTTTTAGAAACAAACTCGCAAAAAATATTGCTTGATTAGCCAATCAAATGCCACGGAATTGCTTTGAATTTTTTTTTATTTAGGCGAGCCTGATGACACTTATGGTGATGAATGTCATTGTTTACACAGAAAGAATACCTGTAAATATACTACAGAGCATGTAGTATAATGATATAGACAGCTTCTTTCAAGAAATTCATTTATATCAGCAACATTAGTGAGTGACATCTTACTATCATTTTCACTATATTGCGTAACAATCACTTTTAATGTTCGAGGTATACGGGGCATTTTATATCATAAAACATTCTCGGCTCCATTGATATACAAAAACATATTTACTTTTTGAAGACTTTTATAACATTTCGTTATTTCTGTTAATAAAACACTTACTAAACATGCATCATTATTCCAAACTGGACGGAACTACGTGGAAGCATAATAAGTTCCATACATAACCCCCAGAAATACAACAGTAACAGCAATAAAAATAAACGTAAATACTCGAAGAAAAAATGCATCCAGGCATTTCGCAAAATCTTGCCAGGTGACATCTTCGGCTACTTCATGTTTACCTCCCTTGTCACTCCAGGCAGAGGAGACGTTAGTGGAACATGTTTTGGTCCTGGGTGTATTCATGGAGCTTGTTGTCCTTGAAATATCGCTGTCTTCTAATACCATCCCCTGTGGCCTCACCGTTCTGGACTTGGGTTTAACGCTGGCGCATCCAGCCATGACTCTGTAGAGGAGCAGCGTGCCGTGAGCCAGCGGCTTCTTGTCATCCTGGTAATACAGCCACAGGACCAGGGTAGTGAGGAACGTGATCAGTGTGCCCAGATTCATCACCAGCGTTAGGTAGATCTCTGAAATGAACATAAAGTGTAGAGAACTAAAATCACACACTTTACTACAAATGCGTTCCAAAGTATAAGGAATCATCTAGGGCTTGTACTGGTAACTTGGGTACTCAGGTCGAGTGGGTACTGAGTAGGACCCGGGTACCTCAAGGGCTGCCCGAACCCGTTTATCACGTGGTATAGTAGCAAACATTATCTTGAACTCAATGGTTACACTACAAGTCACTAATGTTCGCATTTCTTTCTTACTATGCACACATTCCTTCTGACTTTCATATGTTCAACTTCAGTGAATGCATGACCATATCGTTTTATACGTGTATCTGAATATATTTTGCCAGGGCTATAGTCAAACTATTCCCAATCGGACATTTTGTACCCATCACTTGAGACCTACAGCGGTTAGCAAATTAGGGTAGGGTAAATAGGGGTGGGGTAGCCGTGTAATAAAATTTGGAATCGTCCCAGCCCTAGAATCACCCCTGGCAAAGAACGTTAAATCAGCATTTTGGAGAAAGTGATGCAAGGGTTGGCTCTTCGGCAATAATTAAGTCATACTGAGCTTTAAGGATAACTGTATCCTGAATAGAGAGATTCTCACGTACATGTATATGCATCTTGAAAAGGTTAAGCTTATTTTCATGTATCGCGAAATATGGAAATATCGATATATTATATAAAATTTGTCACATCTTGATGAGTGTGCCACTAATGCGGCGAAGAAAACTATGCATATCAGCGAGTCGTATAATGCGTTGCAAAGAAAAATTGAAAGATTGAAAGGTTCGACAAATAACTATTTTCGGGCGAACAGTTACAAAATTTGTCCTTTCATAATAGATTTTGGTTTATGCATTGTACTATGAGAATGTCACTTGAAATTAGAAAACAACTCTGTTCCGTCACAAAATGTAAAAGGGGGCACGGGTGGCCCAGTCGTCTAAGGCGCCACGATTCGATGTGCAGAGTTGCGTCTCTTGGGTACGCCAGAAAGGTATGATTGTGGGTTCGAATCCCGGTTCGCCCCGTTTATGTTTCTAGGTTTGTCAGCACCATGCATACTTGTGCTCGTGGGTTTCACCGAAGTGTTAAACGGCTGAGACATGCGTCACTTCGGGCTTTCCTTCCACATTAAGCTGACGCGCCGTGATATATCTGGAATAATGTTAAAGGCGGCGTTAAACCTGAATCACTCACTCATAAATTTAAAAAAGATACGTTTTTCAAAGGTGGCCATCTTGTATGGAAATATATATAGCCCGCGGCGCCTGATTATGATCCAGGTGTATGGAGGTCACCTCTGTTCTCAGAGTAGTAAACTGTGCCTTGTTACTAGTAAATGGATCGTGTACATGGTCTGTACATTGTCTAGGTAATGGTGATGACTAATCAAAGTTATCTCTCAAACACAATGTTTCAAAACGAAAGCTTCTATACACACGCAGAGCTGAGGTTCTTGTTGATATGGCTGGAAGACTGTCAGAGATGAGCGTCAGCAGCACTGTGAAGGACAACAGAACAGTCAAAGAGTAGCCGATCTTTTCCCCAGATTCAACAGGCACTGCAAACACGCCTGTCATAAGACATGAACTCAGAATAAGGGGCAGCAGCAGCGTCAATCCATAGTATTGCCAGCGTCGTCTGAAGGTCAGCGAGTACTGGATGTCCCTGTATTGTTTGTTGAAGCCCCCATTAAAGTCACTGAGTGAAGCAGATGTGTGTGTCAGCTCCCATTCTCCATGGGCAGAGTACAATTCTAACGTTATTGGTTTGTCTGGATCTGTGTGGAGGTCCAGCTCATCAGTTGCGTAGGTCCAACCGGTAATGTTGATGATGCAAGCCTGCACGTCAAATGGATAGTTAGATATGTCGATGGTACAAGATGTTTCTAGTCTCGTTGGAGGAATCCACAGCATTTTCCCATCATGGAAGACTCGGAGGGGGACTCCCTCTTGCCCAATGGGTCCAACTTTGTTCATTCTGTGAATTTGAAATTCCAAGTCACTTGTTACTATTTGTCTCTATGTTGCTAAGGTGCACACTCATAATACCGTGAGATATTATATTCATTCTGTATACATTCTGTGTCAATATGCATTCGTAAACATAAGTAAAGTCACCGTTAGTTTATCTCAGTGCCGTAAAGCTAAATTTTCCGAATTTCAGCATGGAGACATTATTCACTTTGAAGACATTGAAATAGACCCCTTCAGTATCTATTATGGGAGTGGTCTTGTCAATGTCATATATATTTCACACCAGTCACTTGAAAAAAACTGAGAACTATATAACAGATAACATATTTATGATCAGTATGTTTTAAATGCTATGCTTTAAATGGCCAAACTGTCCTTCAAAAGAATTAGTGAGTTAAAATATGAAAATTAAAAGCCATATTGTACCTGCATTCAATACATTTGCGTTGAAATCATGCAAATATATCTGATAAGTAAATGTACGTACTACATAAAACCGTGATATATGGTCACGTTTGCATACGTCTTTTATTCAGTTAGGGACACGGGTGGCCCAGTCGTCTAAGGCGCCGCGATTCCCTGTACAGAGTTGCGTCCCTTGGGCACGCCAGAAACCTATGATTGGGGGTTCGAATCCAAGTTCGCCCCGATTATGTTTCTAGGTTTGTCAGCACCATACCCGTGCTCGTGGTTTCACCGAAGTGGTAAACGTCTGAGACCTGCATCACTTCGGGCTTTCCTCCCAAATTAAGCTGACGAGCCGCGATATAACTGTAATACTGTTAAAAGCGGCGTTAAACCCAACTCACTCACTCACTCACTTTTATTCAGTCACCAGCATGCACAAGTGTCCATAAAACCCTTCATTAGTTACATGTTTATCTCACATGTCCCTGACCAGGTTCCCTTGTGTCCATTTCCACAAAGTAATCTTAGAACTATGAGCACTTAAAGTTTACCGTGTATTCAGTGTAAACGTATTTCAACACCATGACAAACTCTTTTGGTGATTTGTTTTCATCCGCACTTGAATCACTTTATCCACGATTGAACTAATCTAGTTGGCTAGTTAGTGTTGGCTTTATACACCCGGGTTCGCTCCACCACATTGATACAGTGGGTGTTGTTTAGAACAGGATTTAGCCATATTATTTTCGTAAAAGGAATGACTGATTACACCTTTAATATTTAGTAAAACATGATTATCGTTATTATCAAAAACGTTGCTTACTCATTGGACACGACTAGGGGTGGCGTCCACACCTCCGTCTTTTGCAAAGCCAAAAAGTCTGTCCCATTGTATTGATTGGAGTTCCAGGTTAACCTTTCATCCCTCCAGGTCTGGTCAAAAACAAACAAATCGTCATGGTATTCTAACTCATACAAGAACCAATATGCATTTGAATTTGTTTTGGTGACAAAGTCATGATGGACGTGTCTTGAGTTTCTTCCATTCTAGACTAGAAATGTACACTTAAACAAAATAATATATTGATCGCTGGGCATTCAAAATATCCTGAAAAAACTTGTTTTCAAAAGATAATATTTGAAAGAATATGTTTGCTTAAAGCAGTGTAAATGGAGGATCTTTACGTCATTTAGTTGCAACAAAGCGTTCATATGATGTCATGATATGTCTATTTGGCTCGTGGGGTAGCCTAGTGGTTAAAGTGTTCGCTCGTCACGCCGAAGAATCGGGTTCGATTGCCCATATGGGTACAATGTGTGAAGCCCATTTCTGGTGTCCCCCGCCGTGATGTTGCTGGAATATTGCTAAAAGCGGCGTAAAATCATACTCAGTTACTAGTTTAACATTTACACAAACGGCGCCAGTTAGATATTTTTCAGGAGGGTCATACATCAACATAAATACAAGATGTAATTTATTAACATTTGTTCCATTAATGATATCATAGGATGCATAAATATCTCACCGTAAACCACAGGCAGTTGACAGACATGGATTGAGTCGCCGTGTCCTGGAAAAAAAGTTAGATTTGATCAAGAATACATCACCTTTGTCCTAACCACACAAAAGTTATTATCAATAGAAAATATGGATGTTTGACTCGCGTGGTCGAAGTAAACAGAATGCATGTAATGTCTGTTTATGAACATTTAAAATGAGATTATTGTTTATGGAATTGGTAACTGCATGCAAAGACGGAAACAAGACACTCCACCACCCTTTTTATCTGAAGGTAAATGCCTTTTAATTAATTTAATTTGTAACTCCAAAAATGTCAAAGGTGAAGTACATGTCATGTGGGTCTAACTATTTCTTCCAAACTTACAGTATGTTCTTCTATTTCTTTACCGGACTCTGAAGTCAACACTGTTCACTTAACTATACAGTTCCATTTCCTACTGTTGACACGGGTCCGCCTTCATGAGAGTGTGTAGGAATACAAGAACGTGATGATAATATATGGCCACCTGGCTTGAAATTACGACACTAAGCATGATCACGCAAGTAAGTCTTGATTTAAGCAACGAGCGTCTACGGAGGCCGTATGTGATGTTGTAATGCATTTGTACGTACGATACTGTCTACGGAGACCCTATGTGATGTTGTAATGCATCTGTACGTACGATACTGTCTACGGAGACCCTATGTGATGTTGCAATGCATCTGTACGTACGATACTGTCTACGGAGACCGTATGTGATGTTGTAATGCATCTGTACGTACGATACTGTCTACGGAGACCCTATGTGATGTTGCAATGCATCTGTACGTACGATACTGTCTACGGAGACCGTATGTGATGTTGTAATGCATCTGTACGTACGATACTGTCTACTGAGACTCTATGTGATGTTGTAATGCATCTGTACGTACGATACTGTCTACGGAGACCGTATGTGATGTTGTAATGCATCTGTACGTACGATACTGTCTACGGAGACCGTATGTGATGTTGTAATGCATCTGTACGTACGATACTGTCTACTGAGACCCTATGTGATGTTGTAATGCATCTGTACGTACGATACTGTCTACGGAGACCGTATGTGATGTTGTAATGCATCTGTACGTACGATACTGTCTACGGAGACCGTATGTGATGTTGTAATGCATCTGTACGTACGATACTGTCTACGGAGACCCTATGTGATGTTGTAATGCATCTGTACGTACGATACTGTCTACGGAGACCCTATGTGATGTTGTAATGCATCTGTACGTACGATACTGTCTACGGAGACCCTATGTGATGTTGTAATGCATCTGTACGTACGATACTGTCTACGGAGACCGTATGTGATGTTGTAATGCATCTGTACGTACGATACTGTCTACGGAGACCGTATGTGATGTTGTAATGCATCTGTACGCACGATACTGTCTACGGAGACCCTATGTGATGTTGTAATGCATCTGTACGTACGATACTGTCTACGGAGACCCTATGTGATGTTGTAATGCATCTGTACGTACGATACTGTCCACTGAGACTCTATGTGATGTTGTAATGCATCTGTACGTACGATACTGTCTACGGAGACCCTATGTGATGTTGTAATGCATCTGTACGTACGATACTGTCTACGGAGACCCTATGTGATGTTGTAATGCATCTGTACGTACGATACTGTCTACGGAGACCCTATGTGATGTTGTAATGCATCTGTACGTACGATACTGCCCACTGAGACTCTATGTGATGTTGTAATGCATCTGTACGTACGATACTGTCTACGGAAACCGTATGTGATGTTGTAATGCATCTGTACGTACGATACTGTCTACGGAGACCGTATGTGATGTTGTAATGCATCTGTACGTACGATACTGTCTACGGAGACCCTATATGATGTTGTAGTGCATCTGTACGTACGATACTGTTAAGCGAGACCAGCACCATCTGTAACGAGACTTGGGTCTTCAGCGCCGGACGCACTTGGGCGTCGTAGTCAGTCAGGAGAACCCTCCTCAGGTTTGTGGAGGTGTTGGTGAACTGTACGGAACACTCGCAGAGCAACCACGCTGGAAATATGAAAAACAATGGACGTGTTGTCCAATATTCTATAATTCAAAAAACGATTGAATATAAAGTATTTGGTTCAGTTAAGACTTTTCTTCCTGAATGTAGCAATTTCTTTCATTTAAGATTTTTAATTTGAGGTGACCCTAAATCTATTATAGGGAAGTGAGGGAATCAGGGAAGGGTCATGAAAAAATGGACATTTTATAATAAAATATAAAGTGCTTTTGTTTTTTGGACATTGGGCTGGTCATCCAAAATATGACAGACATTAGGGGAGGGTCATTATTTTCAGTACATTAGTGCATCAAAAACCTCTGACACATCCATCCTTTAAAAAATGACCGATCCCTTACTAGGATTGAAAACAACATCTTTGACCACGTTTCTTACATGCAAGTAACCATACTGATTATTATACGAAACACTGTTTATTGTGTTCATTTGAGTGATGAGTGATATTCATAGGATTTTACTTACGTTTCCATCTTTAATCAGTTTGCATTATTGAAACCCATATTTTCCGAATTATTATTCTGGCATTTTGACTGGGGGTCAACTAAGTCTGCAAAACGCCAACCATATATGACAAATCTGGTAAATCCTTTCTGCAACGATGCATTTCTCTGGGGATTGTTTGCAGTAAAAGTCTGATACTTATTTCACGTGTAGCTCGCTAGGCTTGCTTATTTCTAATTATCATTCAGGCTGGGTTTGATTACGTTGAATTCACATATTCCGCAATGGTGGTGCAGGATAATAAAGCTCTCTGATCAAGTATATGTTGCCAGGCAACATGCTTATAAATTTGATTTGAGAACATTTTGCCTTACTTATCATTATAACATCCATATGCCTAATGCGCAAGAGAAAAATATTTGTGGTTGTTTGTTCAGTTTTATCACCACGGCCTGTAAATAAGTCTGGATCTGTGGTTCACATTGTGATCAAGTCACCACGAGCAAGGATCGCGATCAATATCCTGGCCAATCAATCCAATTGGACATCTTACGACAAGACATGCAGTGCAGAAGGTGTGTTGTTTTCCGGCCTCCACGACAGTGATAATGATGCTTGCGGTCGTCTGGCCTCAGTAGAACCAGGGAGTGTAGACCTGTATAAGGAGTGGGCACTAATGGATTTACGACTGAAACAGCTGGTAAACAGCCAACTCATCATGCTTTAGTGAATTTGATTGCCATCATGCCGTTCGTAATCACCCGAGTCGTTCCGAGACAAGCCGAACGTCGGCCCAACGGGCAACGGTAAACTTAGGTAAGGTTAAATGAGGTTTAGCGTCGCGTTTGAGAGAAAGAGAGAGAGAGAGAGAGGAGTGAGAGAGTCACAGAGAGAGAGAGTCAGAGAGAGAGTGAGTGAGTGAGTGAGAGAGTGTGAGAGAGAGAGAGGAGTGAGAGAGTGTGAGAGAGTCAAAGAGAGAGAGAGATGGTTTACCGTTGATACCCCAGTCAGACACACTATACTGACTCGACCATCTTTAACGTCTTTTGGTAGGATGCGACCGGGGATCGAAGCATCCACCTATCGCTCTCCGTCTAGACAATCTAGACCATGGAAGCGGCCGGTAACGGCGAGGAGTAATAGGTGAGCATTGTGATTGCACAACTCATGGTACTCCGACAAACCTTCCGGGTTTTGATGACTATGCAACATAACTGATTGCTATGGAGATCCTTTGTCACCAGGGTCTTTGGAGCAATCTATGTATACCTCAAGCGATCTGTTCCTGAATACAACCGCTTAACATGTGGACTCCAATAGCAAAGATAAGGCTTTTGAAAAGAAGAAGCTCCACATCATACAATTATGGTACATGGGGCATATGTGATGTTCCAAACGGATAAATCTACACTTGCAAGATATTTTGTTACCGCGATGGTTACATAATGTCTTGGTTAAATAATGTCTTGGTTACATAATGTCTTGGTTACATAATGTCTTGGTTAAATAATGTCTTGATGTTCGAGTGTTAACTGAATAACGACGGTTCACCTGAAAATGATTTTCAGCAATATTTGATACAATATTCCTTCTCTCTTGAGTGTTTCAATGAATCACCAGCTTACCTTGCATGATTAGCAGCATGTGAATCACCATGTTGACGCATGTCCTGTTGGCCATTCCTGGATTCTCTCTGACGTTACGGAAGTCTGTATGTGCCTTCAGTGATCGCGAGGTCGCTGGCTTAGGTTGTCACCGCGCCCATCGAGTTCTGCTTGACCGCAGGATCATAGTAGGTCTTTGTGTATAGGTTTGGGTCAGTTTGTCCCACTGTTTAAGACAGAAGTTCGACGATGCGTACGCCAAAATAAAAGCGGACCGACGGATAAAGGGGTTAACTTCAAGAATGTCTTTATCCTTTTCTTTGTATTGATCAGAGCGGAGTAATGGACCTACTGACTGTAAGTAGGCTTTGGTGAGAGGTACAGGTAAACACAGTGTTTACCTATTCTTTAAGAGCGGGCAAAGAAACATTCTAAATAACGCCGGTTGTTTTCATACATTGATGGTGGCTTAAATAAAACATTTATGTCGGTGTTGATCCTTGGCCTTTCTGTATCAGAACGTGTTTCGTGCAAATATGATTCACCAGTAGTGGTTTGACGTGAAGTTATGAAAGAAACTTCACCGGTTAATTGAACTAACCACGTAAACTCGATGGTCATCTGGTCTATGAAATGCGTCAGTTTGGACATTCCTCCAATATAAAGCTGACTCGCGTTCACATGGAAATAATTGTTTACGCCCAATTCATTCAACTAATTAACCTACCGCCGCCTGCCATTCAAGTCACGTTTGATCACAGAAAGTTCGATGTGATTTCAGCATACTTCAAAACTGTCGGAGTTACAAAAAACATATATTATGATCTAGGTCAGATTCTAAAATTCCAAACAGTAAGAAAACTTGTGAAATTGAAAAAAGCGAAAATTGCCTGAATATTTTCTTTTATATATATCTAGAACTACTGGTGGCAATTATGGTTGTGTGAGTGCGGATGCTCCCGGTAATAGGACATGCTTTCCCTTTTCGCGAACACCATCAATGATTTTCAGCAATTCGTCCATATAAGTAATAAGTGTGCCTCGGGTTTAACGCACATAATCCTGATCGTTGGACATGCTGGGTGTCGCGTATTTCTTTTGTTGAGATATGAACAATTTAATTGTTTGGCTCCTATTGACCCCTTAAATATTCTAGATCGGTACCGAAGAGGTAATGCCACGATGTCTAGGTTGGTTTTTACTACTCTGTCCTCCTACCTTGGGGCACGGGCGGCCCGGTCGTCTAAGGCACTGCTATCACTCTGCAGAATTGCGTTCTCTTGCGTTCTCTTGGTTGAGGGTTCGAATCCCAGTTCGGCCCTATCATGTTTCTAGTTTTGTCTGCACTATACCCATGCTTGTGGGTTTCACCCTAGTGGTAAACGCCTGAGACCTGCATAATTTCAGAGTTTCCTCCCATATTTAGCTGATATTGTGAGTGAGTGAGTATTTTCTTACGCCGCTTTTAACAATATTCCAGCAATATCACGTCGGGGGACTTTTACAAGTGGGCAATATAAAATCATCATCTGCGATTCTTCCGCTCGTAACATTAACAAGAAAGAAAGAAAAGGGAACTGCTTTATCATAAAGCTGGAATATTGGGTCAACAATCAATAAACAAAAATCATATAAACAATCATGAATATGTTATTTGATCATATTTTTATGCTAATTATATCATTATATTATTATTTATAGTCGTTCTTTGAGGAATAAACTTGTGAATTAAACATGTATGTATCTACTGGTCAATTTCAGGTACAAACTATACCTGTAGATATCTTAACGTCCCAATGAACTCGGGCTTATCACGCTTCACAAGTGAGCAGCTGGAAGGGTTGCCCGCTTCAGAGACTCCTCGTTCGAAATTCAATCATATTACTCACATGGAACCTAAACAACGAGGTGGCCATGCTGTCCACTTGAAACGAATGTTTACGTTCCGGGAGATTGTGTAAATGAAAGTGTATTCTGTACTACTTTTACAAACGAAATTAGAAGTGTTTGTTTGTTTGTTTGTTGTTTAAAGTATATTCCAGCTATATGACGCCGGTCTGTAAATAATCGAGTCTGACCAGACAATCCAGTGATTGACGTCATGAGCATCGATTCACGCGATTGGGATACGATGACATGCATCAATCAAGTCAGCGAGCCTGACCACCCGACCCGGTGCGGTGTGCGTACTTATTATTTGGCTTCATACAACAATCATCGACTAGAAATTCGTCCTTGGTAAGCCAATGATTGGATATGGCGTGAACAGTATTGATAATATTGTGCTGGTTTTTTTATTGTCTAGATGAACGTCGTATTTTGTAGCTGGGGAGGGGTGTGTGTGTTGTGGCGTCAGGGTGATGGAGGTGGTCCAGAGAATCCAGCGTCTGTAACAAAGAAGTCAAACAGATAAACCACAGTTGTCATGCCGTTTCAGTAAGTAAAAACTCACTCACCCACCCACCCACCCACCCACCCACGCACTGTCCCACTCACCCACCCACTCACTCATCCACCCACCCACTCACTGTCCCACTCACTTACTTACTCTCCCACTCACCAACCCAATCACTGACACTATTAAATGTATTGTTGCTTTGTGAATAAATGTTGTTAGCCGTGTCCAAGGCACTGCTTGTATGGCTATTACTACTGTAAAACATAACGCTTACCACCGTCCATGAGTGTACAAACTCCTTTTCGCTTACCACGTTATTTTCTGAAACATACACTATAATACAGCAAAACTCGCAATGATGAAGGCAGTCCATGCCTCAAAGTTCAGCTATGTGTCAGATGCGTCGATATACGTAGAAGTGAAATGTATTTTTGTTTAACGATGTATTCGCAAATAATGTAAATGTTATAGTCTCGACCAGACAAACCAGTGATTGATATTATGGTGATATGCATTTTACCGAGTCAGTGAGCCCGACCATCTCGCCAAGTAGTCGCCTGGTTGTAAGTATGGTAAACTTGGTAACAAGGTGCGAATCTAATTGGATTAAACGACCATGAACAATGCAGATTTTTCTATGTTATTAGTATAAACGTATAACGTCAAAGACAGAGAATAACTGGTCTCGATTATCCACCGAATCAGATCCCGTTGGTGGTAAAAGGCCATACAGCGGAGTAACCAGGTGTTCGCGATGAAGGTAGTCATCAATCTGTCCTGCAGTGCCCTACCTGTAGTACCCGCCCCTCGCACAACCTGCATAAAAGGTAAGTGTTGTCCAGTTAAATAACACTGTTGTGTCATGATTGATAGAATCGGTTACATCGTCGGTATTCGACTAGACGGCTCGTGAAGACAAGGCGGCTATTTGAATGAAGAATTATACCGAATTCGTATTAAGAGAAGAAGAATTTGTATTGGTTGTTGATTTCAAGCTCATGGGCGAAAGAAATTCTGTGCTGTGATGGTGATAGGAGAGGTTGAGCTCGCGACGTGGTCGTTTCGGAAACGAAGCTCAGGTAGTGAATAGGTCCAGGTTATATATTATAACAACACAGAGATGTGAGACACTGGGCCACAGGATGACACACTGTATGGTGTATATTTTGAGCTCTCTAAAGGCGGTAATCATAATTTAATCATATACCATATTACGATGGCATGATTCCATGCTTTCTGGATGCATTACCCACGAATACGTTGTGGTTGGGTACGGGCACATTCAACCGGGAAAGGTTCTTTACAGATATTATTGTGTATGACTGGTGTAAAATATAAAAAATTAATGCAAGAGAATAACTGGTCTTGATTATCCGCTTAAACAGATTCCATTAGGCGTAAAGGGCAAACTAGCTGTGGAAATGCTATGAATGGACCACTGAAAATCAGTGAAGACATCAACTGTTCGCGAAAAGGGTAAGCATGTCCTGCCCTATCGTTAGCACCCACCATTCGCACTATTTGCATACAAAAGTAAGTGTTTATTGGCTTACATCGCACGGCAGTACGCTTGTCAAGCGACAATGGAATATACCCGTTCTCTGAAGGCGAATTTGGTATAAATCTACATTTAAAATGGCCGCCTCATCTTCGCGAGCTGTCGATGTGTTAGAAATGTTTCTGATCACTCCTCATGTGATCCATGATTTCTTTCCAGACATGATATGATCAATTCAAAAGGAAGTAAGTGCCGTTTGTATCCCACAACTAAAGTTTGTCATAATCATACTGGGTTAGAACTCCGGTCTTGTCGCTGTCAAAGATGTCCTAGAGCGCATGCGTGGAATCTGGTGAGTAGTGTACGTGGTGTACTCCTCACGGGAGACAACCCGTCAACTGAAAATGCGAATGTTGGTAAATGAAGAATTTGTGAAACTATCTTCGAATAGAAACAACATGTCCTGTGTCTCTTCTAGTTCAAAATGAAAATGAATGTTCTCTTTTTCTTACGTTTAAGCACGTTCTAACACGGCCCAGTTTAAAAAACAAATCTGTGAAATGTTACTGGTCATCTCCCAATGTGGTCATACGCCATAAGGACTTGGTGTTGTATACTTGCAGTTGGAGTCATAGCCTTGGAACAATAGTTGGAGTCTGCAGGGGAGAATTCTTAGTCCCGATCAAGGTCGTTGTTATCGAAAAGGTTTTGAGCCGTCAGTCAGTCACGTTTGTTGTGAAACACGTAGTCTTTGAAATGGATGCATTGATGTGATTATTCCAAAACTTGTGCCCACAATAAATGTTTCAAGATTGTTCGTATCCATTGTACATCAGAAGTAGTCTAGTTTGTTTCGTTTGTTGTTAACGCCGCAGTCAGCAATATTCCAGCTTTATCAGTACGGCCTGTAAATCACCGAGTCTTGGGTTGACACGTGGTCGGGATACCATGACACACAATCAGCCAAGTCACCCAACCTGACCACCCGATCCAATATTAGGTTATTGGGAACTAATTCCATCCTGATATTCCCTATCGAGTGATGCATGTAAAAGCGAGAATTTTGATGAATCTTACCCAATTAACCTATCCAATTACAGATTTAAATTTTCTACCGAAAATGTTATTCTTTGACTCCGAGAAGCACACACGCCGTCGCAAGACAGTTCATGGTGATGTAGAATGAAAGGAAACACGCGAATACGACATGGGATAATCCATTGTTAAAAGTGTAACAAATATGAAAATGTCCCTTGAATGAAATTAAGATTTGTATTTGTACTAGACATGATCCTTCATCAGAGAAATATTGTTTTAAATTAACAACTTAAAAGCGTGTTAATCTGAAGAGTCATGTGTAATTCCAAGTCTTACCCAGCTTGTCTGATATCAGAGGCAGTCTGAAATTCCACATTGTCGCCAAAACTATATATCTTGACCTAGATGGAACCCCCTTTAGATTAGGTTTAAAACCGTGATAATTTAAATTTCTATTTATACTTACAGGATGTTCAGATGCATGACGTTAGCATGAGTAAACGATGGGCTATCAATAAATCACTAGACTTGATAATGTTAATGCTGTCATTGGTGATAAGTCATGCTACCATGCTGTCTGTATGTATTCTCCACGGACACCTTGTGTTTGATTATATTCAACCGGAAATAATTCTTTGCAGGTACCAGGTATCCTGCGGTCACTTCTTAATAAGTTAATCTCCAAATCTCCACGGTTGGTCATATATACCCGGTTGAAACTTTTATCAAGCTCTTGTTTGCAGAAAACGTGCTGTAGATACGTTTAAATTTGTTTCTGTTGAAATACATCGTGTATACTGTGCAGTGCATACAATCGAAGAAGCAAGCAACAGTCATGCATTCGTAGTGTCATTCTGAAGGGGGTGGGAACGTCTTGTGTGTTTCTTCTGTGCATTGCGATCACATCTCCGTGTGACTGTAGTGCATCGCCATGAGTCAGAGCTACAGAGCTACAGAGCTGAGACTTAATGTTTCAAAGTTGTATTGAACTGGGCATGTGTTTCACTTATTGCTGACGAAATGTCATTAAACAGCAAGTGCTTAAAACTTGTGTGGGTATCTGGAGGAAAAGGATTAAGTTGTACTTTATTTAGAAAAAAACAAATATTAGGGGCCAAAGATATACCATACCATATTGGTGAGTTCACCTGTCAAAGTCTCGTGGGAGGTTTTGCGGTATAAAGGAAAGTGAGTGAGTGAGTTAAAATTTAACGTCGCTTGGGCATTATTTCAACCATAGAGCGACGAAAGGTGCAGGTTATGAATTTGCATGTCAAGCAAACGCCGTTCCAGTTATGTCTGTACATCTTGACTTGTTTCAAACGTCCCACAATGCCATGAACATTGCCCTTCATAAGTGCACTGGTCATACACGCCACAATACCTTATATGCAAACATTCAAGAACAAACTTTACTAGGCTTCAGCATTGACTGTTGTTATGATGAACACGACGAAAAGTCGAAATTGTTTCTACTGTGCTTTGCTTATCTTATAAATATTGAAGCAAAATTACACATTAATTCAAATACGTAAATGATTCCGTTATCATTTTCAATCTATATATCACTGTGAAAATATGATACATGCGCGTCAACAGAAATACGAAATTGGGTTGTCAAACAAGCCTACCATTCATGAAGCAGTCATTTCATTATATATGGTGAATTGCGTCGAACATACTAAGTGAATTCCTAGTAAGTATTAAGTAAAACTTTGAAAGTATGTATTCTTATCGTGTTAATTTTTCATTGACGAACACGCCTTGAACTTTACTTCGCTTGCCCAGATGTCTGCTCTCGCACAGTGTGAGAGATATTCCACATGTATTTCTACAGGCAAGTCTCTCAACGTGTCCAAATGATAAGGCGTTAACATGCCTAGTCTCTCAACGTGTCCCAACGATAAGGCGTTAACATGCCTAGTCTCTCAACGTGTCCAAATGATAAGGCGTTAAAATGCCTAGTCTCTCAACGTGTCCCAATGATAAGGCGTTAACATGCCTAGTCTCTCAACGTGTCCAAATGATAAGGCGTTAAAATGCCTAGTCTCTCAACGTGTCCCAATGATAAGGCGTTAACATGCCTAGTCTCTCAACGTGTCCAAATGATAAGGCGTTAACATGCCTAGTCTCTCAACGTGTCCAAATGATAAGGCGTTAACATGCCTGGTCTTATCTTGCAGGCGAGGATAGGAACACTACTGCTTGTTCATGAGTTACATGTATGTACCCTTTCTCCATGTATATCGTATTTTCTGCTTTATTCTGCTATGTATGTTCTACTTAATTATTTGGATGACTTGGATAAACAGTATGATCAATTATTTTCGAACATTCTCTAGCGACATATCGATGTGAATATCCAAATGTTACTCTTACTTTCATACGAAATCTATATAAACCCTTTTAGTTTGTTCTAAGGTTTTCATTGGCAAAATCCTAAGGTTTGTATGTAAGTTTGATCTCACTCTAGATCCCGGGTCATCTCTTATTTTCATGTTTTCAGCCTACTTGCTTCCCCTTCTTCCTGAAGACAGAATGCTTCCAGTCGCCCATGACGGATAGGCAAGCCACGAATAGGTGAATTGATGATTCAAAAGTTAGGGGTTAAAATTTCATCTCCTTTCCACGGCCAAACCGATATAATACGAATAATTTGTGCGGCCTTAACGCGGGCATGGCATTCCGAGAAGACAGCCAGTCCAGGATTGAGGTATAGTTTTGGTAGCCTTTTCAACGCCGACAGACGTATTTTGTAACACGCTTCATTTTGTTGTTTCAAAATTGGCCATCGATCCCAAGTGCGTGGATCGATGCTCATGATATCAATCACTGGCTTGTCTTGTCCAGACTCGATTATTTACAGACCGCTGTCCTATAGCTGGAATATTGTTAAGTGCGGCGTTAAACAACAAACCAACCAATGATTTGATCCAGGTCAGACTGATCTCTCGAAAGAAAACCTATGCTACACCCGGATCTGCACGAGTTCGTTCTTATTTACGTGTTTGTCGTTTGTTGTTGTTGTTTTCGCCATGTACTAAGCAGAAGCATATCTACAAAACACGGATATCCTTGTTTAAACACCCGTAGGCGTTTGGCCCTCTAATTAATTTCAAGTTTTGGCAATGTCAAAAACAGGACTAAATCTAAACGTACTCTTGTTCTTATACGGATTCCTGTTAGGCTTAGGTCGTGGAAGGTAACTGTTTTGTCGCATACAGGTTAGCGCTACAACTTCAGGAAGGAGTGGGTCGAAAGGTCATTATCAGCATGTTTTTACATATGTTAGGTTATGTGTTATGACTGGTATACAGTATTGAAACCACACTTGTGAGTCAGTTCCTTTAAATGTGTGGTGTGTTTAACGGAATAACGAGACATATTTTGAACGGAATACAACGAGCTTAAGAATCCCCAATGTTTATTGAATGGCGTCAGTATTGTTTGGTTGGTTAGTTGTTCTACTGTTCCAGCTATGTGACAGCCACGTGGAAATAATCGAGTTTAAATTTACACTCCCAGTTACAGCCATCCTCTATGGAAAAATGCATAGTTACACAGTGTTTCCAAATATACCTGGAATAGTTCATACCTGTTTGACGTTTAAATGTGATTCCTGTCTTAACAGCTAATCGAACGATTATCCGGGTGAAGCGAAAGGCAGTGTTTGCCAGCCAGCTCTAAGATTTCTATCTTTTCAAACACAATATCCGGTAGATTTACAGACGGTAATTCACATGAATGACTGAAGCACATCTACAGAAATATCTTAGGGACATAATTCAACGAAACAGAACTGCGGATTCGTCTGCCAGTCCTTAGACCACCTGGTTCCAATTTCAAATGTATTGGAATACTATCGAACGAATCTCCATACACAACAACACAGAATAATGAACGTATCATGTTCAATCGTTAGATAAACGTCGCATAACTTTATCATGCAGGAGTCACTTAAACCCTTGTTTACAAATTGGATTGTAGTCTAATGGATGGTGGAGATGGTCCAGGGATTCAAGTGTCTGGAAAATAAAAAATAATATTCAATTAAACAAATTTCATCAAATTTTCAAGACGTTGTTTTGCAGATCATATCGTACTTCTTATTCTCCCGTGATTTCGGGTTATATTGGCCCCTGTATCTTAACTGACTACAATGGGGATCGGCTTGTCCGGCTTGGCGACTCCGATGGGGCAGATGTAGTTAATGATTTTACAAGCGGTCAAGTTAAAGTTAGAATATAACTGAATGCGGCGTTAAACACCATTCACTCACTCATCCTGTCGCATCTTATTTGCTTTAATAAGACATGTAACAAAGTAAGCGAATATTGTTTAACGGAAATTTAACGGCTTTAACAAAATCTAACTGACACAAGACATAGCGTTTGACGGCATGGCCAACGGTACCTGGCTGTAGAGACACCTGGATATTTTATTTACAAGGTCACGCGTTGTGCCCAAACTATGATCACTTGTTCTTGTCTCACATGAATAGAATTCCATGCTCGTATTCTACCTAGGTATGTTGTGGTTTCGTAACTGTTGTTACAGTGGTTGATTATTTCATGAAAATTCAACAATTCTTACCACTGTCCACCAATGCACGTATTCCTTCTGACTCACACGCCCATTTTCTGAATCAAAATACATTCGTTTTGTATGCTACATGTACAGTCAGAGCGTTACCAAATTTCATCTTAATACAGGGAATGTTTCAAGATGACACATATATACTGTACCAAATCAAACTACAATATGCTTGAGTATCAAAGTTCGGCTGTATACAATTCCATATTTCGTCAATGGTAAATTGTGTATTAGCAAGTGAGTTGTCTTAAACAAAGATTTGAATAGTTATCCAGCTATCTACCACAGCGTGCGAGCTTGATGTTGTTGGAAAGCAAACTGCAGGTGCAGGTAAAATCCACAATGACAGACCAAGGATAATATAGTAACTGAGCATTTGGGATTCGATACCACGGTCACAGGATCCTGGCACAATAAGGGGCGATTAGGCCACTTGTGCCATCAGTCGAACAACAATAACAGGTTCATGATATTCCCCTTAACACATATATTTCTATTTCATAACAAAAGCATCGACATTCAGATTTTAAAACTAAATTTATAAACAGGTGTAGACGATGACATTTAATTTACCTTGAGAACTAAATACAGCAATGTTAAGCAATGCCTTAATTCAAGTTTCCTCGTTAGATTTCCGTTTACCTCGTTTTAATCTCGTTTCGTAGTCAAGAACAAAGTGCAATGGCTATATTATTGGAGCGATTTGATAGTTACCGTTGTTATCCATCAGTTTGAACAAGGCATTGAAATCAAAGAGAGTAAGTACATCATCCTTGTCGGCATCAAAGTTATCGTACAGGGCATGCGTTAAGTCGAACATTTCCGGGTTCAGGTGAGCCGTGAATGTGGTATACTCAGTTCTGGTCACAACACCATCTCCTGAAAACATCACATAAAAGTCAGTCAGTGTAACGCTGCTTCCGTAAAAGGCGGCTATGCTTGTCGTGGTTTGAAGCATGTTATCGATATCAATTGTGTGCATCGATGCTCATGATATCAATCAGTGGATTGTCTTGACCAGAGTCGATTATTTACAGACCGCCGTCATGTAGCTGGAATAATGCTGACAAACCAACATAACCAACAAACATAATTTGGGAAATACCACAATGAAGCTCACCTGTTTTACTGTAACCATTAGATCATAAATGCCAACCATACGTGAGGAAAGAGGAACACACTAATACATATGACAGACATTATGAGACAACAAAAACATCATGTATATTTCATAATGTTTCATGCAACAATGCCCCGATTAATAGGCAAAATAACAGGATTCAAAGTCGGATCTAAATTATGTGAGCAAGGCCTTGACACGCTATGCGAAGGATGTGGAAAATGTAACTTCATAATATATGTAATCATAATCATAGTTTCAAATGAAATGTCGAAATGCAGTCAGTCTAGTTTTTAAGGTCAAAGGCCATAACATTGTCGTGGCGGTCACGTTTAAAATCGATGCAGTTGTGTAACGCCAAAATTAATATGGTATTCCAGCTACAGGACCTCGACTTCTATTGAAACGCGGTTGGGTTGGGCAAAGCATTGACTGAACGCATCTTCATCGACCCACACTTTAAGCCACATATGGAAAACTGACCATCAATCCCCATTTCAGAATTTCTTACAAGCATGAGGTACATTCTGACCCGGGCTTCTTAAAGGAACATGTACTTACCATCAGCATCGTACGCATTGTAAGAATACCGCAGTTCATCGATAGTGAAGGTCTGGTCATGATCAAGATCAGCGGACACAAACATCGCCTTGGCGGTTTCATTGTAGGGCCGGAGGTCTATTGTCGTCCTTCAAGAGACGTTGAGAGAGTACAGAATACAAGAACTTGATTAATTGTCTGTGAAAATCATAGTATAACTGACTCTTGAATAGCAGTAATGTTAACTGTTATTCTGGAAAAAGACACTCGGAATGTGTAGTAAGTCTGAGCAATGGAACGATGAATAGTTCATAGAAATATGCATGTGTACTCACTGACAGGCTCCGTAGGAGACGCAAAGGGCCAACACAACACCAACCAACGTGTACATATTCTCAAGACGCTCGATGATATCTTTCGCCGCGCCTATGTCACGCAGATGAACTAAAAACGAAACCGAAGATATCCCTATGTAAAGTAAGTTACATTCATAGATAAGGTCGTATACCCTGGGCCAACTTTGCCCGTCCAAGCAGAAGGAAGGCTGCGTGGATTCTTGAGCCAATCAAGTGTCGGCTTTCTAAGACGATTCGGCTTCATTCATACGTGCAAATGAAATCCCACACAAATATTCCTTCGATGACACTCCATTTTGGGTGTAGATGGCACGGCGCTTAGACATAAAAGCGACAAAACCATTTTCATATTCTTAGGAAATATCTGCCAAACGGAGACAATTGATTCCGACTATAACATGAGCATATGTTTTTTTAATCATTATCACATAACAATGATTCCAGATGGTTGGTTGGTTGTTTAACGCCGCACTCGGCAATATTCGAGCTATATGACGGCGGTCTGTATAAATAATCGAGTCTGGACCAGTCTATCCTGTGATTGATATCATGAGCATCGATCTACGTAATTGGGATACGATGACATGCATCGCCTAAGTCAGCGAGCCTGACCACATGATCCCGTTACGAGGTTCGTCCTCACCTGTTTTAAGCAGAAATTCGTGGGAAAACATTATAAGGTTTAAAAAATGTCTCGAATTATAGGGTGATTCGAGGTTTTGTTTGTTTTGTTTGTTTGTAATCAACAATATTCCAGCAAAATGACTGCAGTCTGTAAATAGTTGAGTCTTGACCACTTAAATCAAGGGTTTAACATCACTTGGGAGTCGATGCCATGCATCAACGAAGTCAACCAAGTCATAAAGCTGGAATATCGCTGTGTTAGTGCGGTGTTAAACAACAAACCAAGCAAACCAAAGATGTCAATTCATACAGGTGCGTAAATATACGTTTATCAATAAAAGCCGAGACGGAGTTTAATATCAATCAACTAGCTATATGGTGACCCGATGTCTTAATCTTCTGCAGACAAGACCTACAAGCCAACGTCAGAGGATTGCCACGTTTTGTTTCTACTTTTAAGACTTCGCTTTGTTGAGTTCAAAACCTTGGTGTGAAGATGTCGCTGTTTCCATGGTAACCACACACATGAATAATGCTAATTTTATAATTAATATTGTATTTATCCGACATGTGGTTTCAAAACAGATTGTTTATGCTACATTATAGTAAAATAATAGCTAATTGATCTCAACAAGTTATATGAAAGTATTTTCATTGTGTTGATAGTTCTACATCGACATGAACATATTACATCATCGTATGTGTCGTAATAATGCACTCTGTATCATATTGACTTAGGGTTCACCTAACATGAGTCAAGTTTGCACGATTTTACTGCTGCATCTATTAGTTAGCAGAAAAAAGTAACTGCGCTTCATATAAAATGATGTATATGTGATGTTAATGAAACATAATAATTTGGTCATAAGTCTGATCAATGTTTTATCATAAGAAATTCATTACCTTGGGACTTGAGACCGAGCCACACGCCCTAAAAGATGGTGCATTGAAGACACCAGCTTTATTTTACACCATATATTCCTTTTCATGGTTCGTTTTCATTATAATTAGTAATATTGTAAACCATACATATATAGACCTTGAAGAAACCAAGTGTTATGTTTTGTTTTTAAATGATATTAAAGCATGATTTATATACCTACCTGTTCATGCAGCGATTAAAATAGATATAATCAACTTCTACAAGGTCAAAGTGCTGACCTGTCATAATATCAGTCCTGCGTAGGTGCGCCGTAAGAAATGCTGATAAGATGCGTCCCGTAGCTATAGGATATAATAAACAGATACAATTCCGTTTCGAATATGATCGAGTCTGAACTATCATACAGCTATATGACGGCGGTCTGTAAATAATAATAAATAATCAATCTCTTGTATACAAAGTAAATATGGGTATCATTGAAAAATATTCTTATTTGAATTTCTGATTGAAACAATGAAATTGTATGCCTTTTTAACCACCTATACTAGGATCCTGCTATTTATATAAATACCAGTTGCGAAATACCATCTCTCCTATCGCTCCCCACACTGAACAAAATAGTGTTTCTTATTAAAATGCACTTCCCAATTGTACGGTTATGCAGTAATAGTATGAAACAGAAACAAAAAAAACCTACCTTCAATATGTCTTTATTGCATGAGGTTTTGCGTGATACTCGGACATTTCCCTCTTGTCCAAGAAACCGTGACGTGATGATGTCACATCTTATCGGCACAAATTCATATTGTTTGTTTGTTATTTAACGCCGTACTCAGCAATGTTCCAGCTATATGACTGCGGTCTGTAAATAATCGAGTCTAGATCAGACAATCCAGTGATTGACATCATCAGCATCGATCCACGCAATTGGGATACGATATCGATCGATGACATGCATTAACCAAGCCTGACCCCCCCGATCCCGTTAGTCGCCTCTTACGACAAACATAGTCGCCTTTTACGCCAAGAATGGGTTTGTGAAGACCTATTCCTCCCCACCAATTCAAATTGAACCGTATGACCATATAATTGGCGATTTCATTGATCTCTTCTTTGAATTAGGAGATGTGTCATAACACACTGCTGTGTTAATACATACATGCTGCTGTGACCTTATACTAGGCTAGGAGTGTCTCATTCGTCTGTGTCCCCACAATACGCCAAGCAGAGTTGCGTCCCTTAGGTGCGCCCAAAACCGATGATCATAGGTTCGAATCCCATATTTTGCCTGATAATGATCTTTTAGTTTGTCAGAACCATACTCGTGCTCGTTTTACCAAAGATATAAACATCTGACACATGCCTAACTTCATGCAGCCGAGTGATAACTGAAATACGTTTCACAAAGGCGTTAAACTCTCACTAAATACATGGGAACTGGAAATTTTAATGGACACGTTCATCGTGATGTTTTGTGAGATGGTAACATCTTGATATGTCCACCGCCGTGATACCGCTGGAATGTGACTAAAGGTGCCGTGAAACATACTCACTCATTAGAACAAATTTGAATTCGATAAGTTTAAGGGGCAAATGTGCAAGTTTGTCTTCCAAAACAGGGATTCACGGGATGTATGGCTTGGACGAGATCAAGCAATATCACCTGTAGGAGAATTGCGTCACAATGTTTGTTTGTTTGTACCATCAGCACTGACAATACTCGACTCTGGACCAGACAGTCCTGTAACTGCCACCATGAGAATCGATAGACTCCATTGGGATTCGATGACATGCATCAACCACGTCTGGTAACACATTGTGACCGCCAGATCCTCATTGGTCGGCTCTTATAACATTGATTACCGTTTAAAAAGACCCCGTATACTTTCACTCTAAGTTCGTGGTGATGTTGAAAAAATTTACCATTTTTTTGTCCAGTCAGTACATATACACTCTTCAAAAAAGAAACGCACAGGTTGTATGTAGTTCATTGAACATGACTACACAAAAAATCCGGTATATAAACTGGATATGTGTTATTGGAAAATGTTGAAGGCCTGATTTTCGACAAACGGTGCGACAAAACGCAGCCATTATCGATTTGCAATGTCTAAAACGGCATTATTTTCACACGTGTTCAAAAATGTCATGGAGGAAAACAGTGAAGCAAAATGCACGTGCAAGTTATGACATTTGTAACTCATGGTAGTGACCATAAAAAGGCAAGCATAAGCCAATTATTTGTCATTCAATCGTCAACATTTTTCAAGCTCGAAAATGCCGAGACTCAGCACTGCCGATCGGACGTATCGCCTTAGGACGTATCCAAAGAGGGGAATCACAGTCTTCTGTTGCACGCCACTTCAACGTCCACCTCATCACCATTTGCCGCCTCTGTGACCGATACACACAGTTCAATTCCACTGCAGACCGTCCGAGAACCGACCGACCAAGAGTAACCAACCTGCACAGGATCGCTAAATTCGACTGTTCCACCTAGGTCATCGCAATGCCACAGCTGCGGAGACTGCAGGACGCATCCCCGGTTTGAGGAGGATATCGGACCAGACTGTCAAGAACCATCTTCGCGAGGCTGGAATTCGATCCAGAAGACCAGTTTTCGTCCATGCCGTGAAGATCCGGGGTAGAATAGGTCTTCAGCAACCCACGCTTGCGGTAAAAGGCGACTATGTTTGTCGTAAAATGCGACTGACGGGATCGGGTGGTCAGGCTCGCTGACTTGGTTCATGCATTTCATCGATCCCAATTGCGTGGATAGATGCTCATGATGTCAATCACTGGATTGTCTGTTCCAGACTCGATTATTTACAGACCGCCGTCATATAGCTGGAATATTGCTGAGTGCGGCGTTAAACAATAAAACCAAACCAACCCTGGTTTGAGGAGGATATTGGACCAGACTGTCAGGAACCATCTTCGCGAGGCTGGAATTCGATCCAGAAGACCAGTTATCGTCCGTGCCGTGAAGATCCGGGGTAGAATAGGTCTTCAGCAACCTATGCTTGCCGTAAAAGGCGACTATGCTTCGACAATTTCGTTGGCGGTAGTGTCATGATGTGTGGGGCCATACATATCCTACACCACGAGATCTAACTTGGTTGTGGTTCAGGGAAATTCGACAGCAAATCGCTGCATGAAATAAAATTCTTCAACCTCACCTTCTTCCAATCATTGACCGCCAGAGGGAGCTGTTTCAACAGGACAACGCTCCACCGCACACATTTCGTGTCATGTTAGACGACCTTCATAATGTCAACATCAACGGCTTGCCCTGGCCGTCGAGATCTCAAGATCTCAATCCAATCGAACACCTCTGGGATGAACTCGATCGACGTAAACGTCAACGCCAGAACACGCTACAGACACTCCCACAACTTGCCAACGCGTTACAAGCAGAATGGTGCAGAATTCCGCAGGACAAAATTCGTACACTCATCCAGTCAGTGCCGAGGACATGCAGAGCCGTTATTGCTGCCCAGGGCGGTCACACGTTCAGCGTAACCTTATGGCCTTATGTGACATGACAATAAACAGTTTTCAATGCCTTTGGACAACGACAACATGTGACATTTTATCTATGATTTTGAATTAAATATATCGAATTTATTAGGTACAATAAATTTACTAAAAATCTACCTGTGCTTTTCCTTTTTGAAGAGTGTATTACTTGTATTTTGGATTAAATCTAGCGGTATCTGATTGGTCAGTAGAAGGGACGTAGAAGGGACATAACTGGTAATCGCCACTCGTGGCGCTACGATCGAGCCACGAATTTCCAGCCTATTTCGGCAAGGGTGGAAACTGGACTTTTACAGTCAGTTAACTCCCTTGCCTTGTGAAGATGAACAGGTAAGACAAACCGGTCAAATACCATTTGTTTGTTTGTACATTCGTACATTATCATTGGTGTGGTTCATTATACAAATATAGGAAAATTCCTGTTTTATTGATCAAACACGTTTAGCAGTTATTGCTGCAAGTGGTCACGTGATTTAGTTGTGGTGGCCCAAGTGAAGGCCGTGGCCGTGCAGGTGAGCCGTCTTCGTCAAAATCTGAAGTGTAATAAAAATATCTGGTCGATTATATATATTAATACAAAATAATTGCGTGTCTTGTTGTTTAAAGCCGCACTTAACAATACTTCAACTACATGACGGTGAACGAAAAGATATTATCGATTCTGGGCAAGACAATCCAGTGATTGATATAATGAGCAACAATCCACGCCGTCAAGGTACTTTGCCGCGTCATCAACGGTTTCTCATAGCCTGACCAAACGATTTACTTGGTCGCCTGCCCCGTGAAGATTCGGGGTAGAATAGGTCTTAAGCGACCCATGCTTGCCGTAAAATGCGACTGTGCTTGTGGTAAGAGGCCACTAACAGGATCGGGTGGTCAGGCTCGCTGACTTGCTTGATGCATGTCATCGTATCCCGATTGCGTGGATCGATGCTCAAGATGTCAATCACTGGATTGTCTGGACCAACTCTATTATTTACAGACCGCCGTCATATAGCTAGAATATTGCTGAGTGCGGCGTTAAACAAAGAACAAAACAAAACCTTAGTCGTCTCTTACGACATGCATAGGTTGCTGGGGACCTACAATAATTGTTACTCTGGAACCCCCGTGGGTTCATACACAGGACAACCATGCTTGTCATCGCATCCCAAATGCGTGGATCGATGCTCATGATGTCAATCACGGGATTGTCTAGTCCAGACTCGAATATTTACAGACCGCCGTCATATAGCTGGAATATTGCTGAGTGCGGCGTGTAACAACGAGCAACAACGAATTTTAGACAAACAGAGGTTTAGATTTAATATATGGAGCTTTGTACACTTACGTTCATCCAGTAGGCTGTAAACTCATCTTTAGAGACCTCCTTGTTACCTGAACAAAATAAGCAGATTATTGAAATGTCATATCCACATGCTACAAACAGTTGCAGTTACTGTACTTCGTCGAAGACTTTAGAGCTTTGAACAGTAATTCAGTTATATAATGGTTTGTGTCAGCTTTACGCAGGCGATAAACAGGAAGTGACGCAGATTTCCACTTTGTTGAAACCTATGAGCACGGATATAGCTCTAACATAATCAGATCGAACCTGGATTCTATAAAAGGTTTCAAAAGCAACCCAGCAGAGCGAAATGCGTCGCCTGGGCCGACCATTGCCCAGGTGTTAGTGAATGTTATTTTAACGCCCTACACGCAAACTCAATAACGGCGCACGAGCTAAAATTCACGCCTTCAGGGTAAATTTTCGTCGCTTCAAGCATCACATTCTATGGGATACATGTTTTAATGTTCCTTCCTTGCACTTGCCTTTCAACAAAGTTCACAAATATGTCCGCTTGAACCTTTTGGAAAATGTGTTTGTTTGGTTGTTTAACGCCGTACTCAGCAATATTCCAGCTGTAAAACGGCGGTCTGTTAATGATCGGGTCTGTACCAGACAATCCAGTCATTGATATCATGAACCTCGACCTACGCAATTGAGATACGATGATATGCATCAACCAAGTCATCTAGCCTGACCACCAGATCCCGTTAGTCGCCTCTTGCGACAAGCACAGGTACGAGTGTTGTAGGGACTGTAATAATGTATTGTTTACCGTCAAGATCCATTTTGCCATAGACGAGATCGATGTCTGGTGTGTCCAGCAGGTGGTCATCATTAGCGTCGAACTCCTTGAAGACCGCATGGCTGTACTCCCTCAGGGTGGAGTGTGCAGGCACGGAGTCCATGTACTCGTGGTGGGTGACAATCTTATCACCTGGTGACAAAGGAAAGGTATAACACTGGGGAGCCACCATTTCTTTTTCCGACGGGAAGGAGATATATTTTCGATCACTGCTTCAAGACACGATTTTCTCTCTCTAAAGGAACATTATCCAGCGAAACATATTTTACCTCAACGACAACATTTATATGTTTTCAGTGCTTTGGGGAACCTTTCTTTAAAATACAAGGGGAGCCACATGTTGTTTTAAACCACAAGCAGTACAATTCTGGCAACCTGTTATCGAAACTGGGTCAGACTATTAGTCTTTAACCACAGACATCCAATCCCATCCCAGTCTTACCATTTTCATCGTAGTGAGCGAAGACAAGAGTCAGTTCGAATCTTTCAAAGATGCCATCGCCGTTATCATCCGAGCTCAGCCATACATTTTCGATCACATTAGTGTAGATTTCATGGCTGTTGTGATTATGGTGCTGGCTGGAAAATTGCAAAATAACATTTCACATGACAAGCATATACATGGAGCAGCAACGTTGACGCTTGTTTCATTGCCCCCTGCATTTGACGGCATCAACTATTATGTGGCCGACGATTTTATCATACGTTTTGGTTAAACGGTTTTTGAAAACGTACACAACACATACTCAATTGAAAAAAGAGTGAGTGAGTATGGTTTTACGCCGATTTTAGCAAAATTCAAGCAATATCACGGCGGGGGAGAACGGAAATGGGCTTCACACAATGTACCCATGTGGGCAATCGAGCCTAGGTTTTCGGAGTGACGAGAAAACGCTTTAGGCTACCCCACAAGAAATATTAATAATTATTTGTGTGTGTATATTGCGCTTCCCTCCCAAAGTTCAGCGTTGGGCAAAGCGGTAACATTATTACCATTGGCAGTGGATCAGAATGCACTCGGTTTTCATTCTCAGTCCAGCTGCCGAACACTGTCACCCATCCAACTAATCTACGCGGCCGACGTTGCTTAAAGTCTCCTCATTTGTGACCTGTGAACGGGACCCCGTGCTACCACATAAGCCTTTTACATTCCTTGTCAATTAAGGACAAGACAAGCCTGTATTAGAAAAAAACAGTGGTTAACATTATGAGAAAAGTCCTTGCCATAGGGGTTCGATGACACAATCAAGCATGCCTTACCACCCGATCAATTAAGAAGACATGCACAGGTTGCTGGGGGCACGTTCTTACCCGGAGTCGCTGTATGGCAGGAATAATGCCGACTGGACGACTCCTTCACTCTAACCCGAGGCCCCCTCGTGGTCCATTAATTAGCTGTTGATATCATGAGCAACTTGCCACACCGAAAGGGGTTCCAGGTGAAGTGGATTACAAATGTCGTAGTCATGACTACCACATGCAGACATATTGAAACGGTTACATTAGCCACTTATTAATCCTTTTCATTATGAAATTTAATATGTAGCAAGAACCAAAATAACATATTCTTTTCACAAATTTTCGCGTGTTTTTTTCCAGCTACCTTTTAAGCTCCGTTCTTTCTGTATTTACTGCGACTTCTCCTCTTAAACTCTAAGCTTATGAAGCTGAACGTTTGCGAATATGACCTCAGCAGTTGGGTCTCTTCATGGCTGTTACGTAATTCCGATCAGATTTTAAACATGGTCAACATTGAGGTGGGGGGCTCACCAAATAATTTGCGGTTGCAAGCCAAAACTTAGTCAAATATATTAGTAAGCAGTGTCACTGGACTGATAAAACTGACTTTTTAAAATATTACTTACCATGAAACGCCAACGAGAAGGATTGTAACGACCAAAAAGGAATACATTTTTAATGCCTTTTGTACTTAGTAACAATTCAAGGAAAGGAGTAGGTCACGCTAATCTTATCATACCCTGTTGATTAACACCTGTCACAGGTTATACTGAACTGATATCCACGTTTACCTAATACTGTAGACGGCCTATTCGAGTATGTAACATGCGCACGTTATTTGAACCCGGGATTTGATTGTTTGTTGAAAAAGAAGGGACTACAAAATGAAATGATGCGATGAAAGTCTTATAATTATGTAGAAATAATGCATCTTCTGATCAAACAACATAAGCATATGACGAACTTAATCCTCATAAACAATGTCATGACAAATTGAACTCTGCATAAACCTGAACAGAAATATGGAAATCCTGAAAATAGATATTACTTTTTTGATTGTATTTTGACATTCGGCAACCATAATGGAATGAAAGCTGCACGAGTGCTTTCACTGGAGAATTAAAGGAAAATAACAAACCAACAAAACAAACATTGATATGTTTTATTACCAGATATTGTTTAATGCAGTTTGTCAAATATTTCACTTTTCATTACCGTTTGTGGAATTCATCGTATCCCTGTGGCGTTACATAACATACTTGAACTTAAGTAATATTATTTATCTGTGACCCCTTTCCGTGAAGTTTCTAGAAAGTTGGTATTGGCACATTGCGCGTTCCAAGAGAGCAGGGGGCACGAGTGGCCAAGTCGTGTAAGGCGCTGCAATTCGCTGTGCAGAGTTGCGTCTCCAGGGCATGCCAGAAACCTATGTTGGGGTGCGAATCCCAGTTCGCCCCGATTATGTTTCTTTGTTGTTCTTTTTGTTAAACGCTGCGCTCAATAATATTCCAGCTATATAAAAATAGGGCTGTAAATAATCGAGTCGGGACCAGACAAAGCAGTGATTTAAGTCATGAGCATCGATCTACGCAGTTGGGATACGATGTCTTGCATCAATCAAGTCTGATCATGAGAGAGCCGGACCACCCGATCCCGTTAGTCGGCCTTTACGGCAAGCATGGGTTGCTGAAGACCTTTTTTCCGGATCTTCACGGGGCGACTATGTTTGTGGGTTTGTCAGCACCATACCCGTGCTCGTGGGTGTCACCAAAGTGGTAAAAGTCTGTGACCTGCGGACCTTCCTCCAACATTAAGCTGACGCCGTAATATCACTGGAATATCACTCACGATGTTTTCGTACGAAAGTTTATTGTGTGAAAAAGTGTTAATTTTGTTGTATCGAATAGAATTAGATACCTGATTTAATCTCATTGTGCCAAATCAAAATTAAGCATTCTTCAATGTCGGGCGGTGGGGTAGCCTAGTGGTTAAAGCGTTCGCTCGTCACGCCGAAGAACAGGGTTCGATTCCAACCATAGGTGAAATGTTTGAAGTATTTCTGGTGTCCCCCGCCTTGATACTGCTGGAAAACTGCTGAAAGCGGCGTAAAACCAAACTTACTGACTCATTGATTCTTCAATGTCATTGTGGAATACTGGATAACCCCCGAAAACCTCAAATGTGTATCACCTAGATGACTAGTTTGCAGCCCATTGGGTAAGTAACAGATGTGAAACTTGCTTTCATGGTAATATGGTAGCAAATTACTGCGAAAATTTTTCTCTCTCATGTATGAATAATAGTCATATATATTGACAATAATAAGCACTACTCGTTTTGGTTTGTATTAAAGGACAAGCCGTTTCAATGTTATGGTTCATCAACTGGACGACCCATGTGATCCTATGTATACCAGCTTTCGGCACCAACACTGAAGGTAGGCTATTTATGTTAGTACACAATCTGACCCGTGAAGATCTTCATGATCAGCAACCTATACTTGTCCTAAGAGGCGACTAACGGGACATGCATCAACCTAGTCACCGAATTTGACCACCCGATCCCGTTAGTCGCCTCATACAAGAATGGGTTGCTAAAGATCTTCACGGGTTTCGAACGTCTGGCCATGGTGTCATCACTTTTTAATAGTGATCGCTATATGGCTGAAATAATACCGATTCTACATGAAATTTAACTCACTCACTTTGATAGTGATTCAGAAACATATGCTTAATAATATGTTATAGTCGGAATAATACACTGGTTGCTTTTTATTTACACAATGATTTGAACAAACATACATGTTGTTATGTTTCAATGTGGTGTATTTCAGAGGACTCGTGTAAATTAATATCACTGCACCTAGCAGAAAACGTGGGACACGTCGACTGTGATCTGCTCCATCTGACCTTTCATCGCTGACCACAACACATTGTGAATGTCCATCTAGGTATGAGGTGAACAATCTCGGGGTGTTTCCGTCAATTCGTATCAGTTGCGGTCGAAGGTCGCACTTACCCAGCAACGAAGCTAATTTACCAGAGTATGTCATGCTCCTGTGATCCTTTAGTTTCCTTACAATGCAGTTTCGGTGCAATGAGACCGGAAAGCTTATTAAATTATGATTTTTATCAATAACGTCTTAACCACATATCCTTGAACAAATAAGGAAGAATCCAGAGGCAGTACGTACTTTCACTGACAATTGTTATCACTGGACGTAATAAGACACTGTGGAAGGTACTGGATCCAGTAAGCTGGCAGTTTGCTTTGCTTTGTACTAGATTGTCCCCAGAATCGACTGTAACCTTGCCTCAGGGCAAGTGAACTCACCTTTGCAGATTTTTATACTTTAGAGCATACTTAACCACAAGTGCTTGACCAAAATTAAATTTGAAAAACAGAAATATATAACAGACGATAATAAATAATAGCCGAGGTCGTCCCCCAACGAAAAAAATCTGTCACATGGGCAATTCCCTTTGATGGGGTGTTCATGGTGTTTGACGCATTGTGTTTGATGTGTTCATTGTGTTTGACGCATTGTGTGGGGGGTGTTCATTGTGTTTGACGCATTGTGTTTGGGGTGTTCATGGTGTTTGGGGTGTTCATGGAGTTTGGGGTGTTCATGGTGTTTGACGCATTGTGTTTGGGGTGTTCATGGTGTGTGGGGTGTTCATGGTGTTTGGGTTGTTCATGGTGTTTGACGCATTGTGTTTGAGGTGTTCATGGTGTTTGACGCATTGTGTTTGTGGTGTTCATGGTGTTTGACGCATTGTGTTTGTGGTGTTCATGGTGTTTGACGCATTGTGTTTTGGGTGTTCATGGTGTTTGACGCATTGTGTTTGGGGTGTTCATGGTGTTTGACGCAATGTGTTTGGGGTGTTCATTGTGTTTGACGCATTGTGTTTGAGGTGTTCATGGTGTTTGACGCATTGTGTTTGGGGTGTTCATGGTGTTTGACGCATTGTGTTTGGGGTGTTCATTGTGTTTGACGCTTTGTGTTTGGGGTTTTCATGGTGTTTGGGGTGTTCATGGTGTTTGACGCATTGTGTTTGAGGTGTTCATGGTGTTTGACGCATTGTGTTTCGGGTGTTCATGGTGTTTGACGCATTGGGTTTGGGGTGTTCATTGTGTTTGACGCATTGTGTTTGGGGTTTTCATGGTGTTTGGGGTGTTCATGGTGTTTGACGCATTGTGTTTGAGGTGTTTTATGGTGTTTGACGCATTGTCTTTGGGGTGTTTTATGGTGTTTGACGCATTGTCTTTGGGGTGTTCATGGTGTTTGGGGTGTTCATGGTGTTTGGGGTGTTCATGGTGTTTGACGCATTGTGTTTGAGGTGTTCATGGTGTTTGACGCATGGTGTTTCGGGTGTTCATGGTGTTTGACGCATTGTGTTTGGGGTGTTCATAGTGTTTGACGCATTGTGTTTGGGGTGTTCATGGTGTTTGACGCATTGTGTTTGGGGTGTTCATTGTGTTTGACGCATTGTGTTTGGGGTTTTCATGGTGTTTGGGGTGTTCATGGTGTTTGACGCATTGTGTTTGAGGTGTTTTATGGTGTTTGACGCATTGTCTTTGGGGTGTTTTATGGTGTTTGACGCATTGTCTTTGGGGTGTTCATGGTGTTTGGGGTGTTCATGGTGTTTGGGGTGTTCATGGTGTTTGACGCATTGTGTTTGAGGTGTTCATGGTGTTTGACGCATTGTGTTTCGGGTGTTCATGGTGTTTGACGCATTGTGTTTGGGGTGTTCATAGTGTTTGACGCATTGTGTTTGGGGTTTTCATGGTGTTTGGGGTGTTCATGGTGTTTGACGCATTGTGTTTGAGGTGTTTTATGGTGTTTGACGCATTGTGTTTGGGGTGTTCATGGTGTTTGGGGTGTTCATGGTGTTTGGCGCATTGTGTTTGGGGTGTTCATCGTGTTTGACGCATTGTGTTTGAGGTGTTCATGGTGTTTGACGCATTGTTTTTGGGGTGTTCATGGTGTTTGACGCAATGGGGTTTGGGGTGTTCATGGTGTTTGACGCATTGTGTTTTGGGTGTTCATGGTGTTTGGGGTGTTCATGGTGTTTGACGCATTGTGTTTGGGGTGTTCATGGTGTTGACGCATTGTGTTTGGGGTGTTCATTGTGTTTGACGCATGGTGTTTGGGGTGTTCATGGTGTTTGGGTTGTTCATGGTGTTTGGGGTGTTCAATGTGTTTGACGCATTGTGTTTCGGGTGTTCATGGTGTTTGGGGTGTTCATGGTGTTTGACGCATTGTGTTTGAGGTGTTCATGGTGTTTGACGCATTGTGTTTGGGGTGTTCATGGTGTATGGGGTGTTCATGGTGTTTGGGGTGTTCATGGTGTTTGACGCATTGTGTTTGGGGTGTTCAGTGTATTTGACGCATTGTGTTTGAGGTGTTTTATGGTGTTTGACGCATTGTGTTTGGGGTGTTCATGGTGTTTGGGGTGTTCATGGTGTTTGGGGTGTTCATGGTGTTTGACGCATTGTGTTTGAGGTGTTCATGGTGTTTGACGCATTGTGTTTCGGGTGTTCATGGTGTTTGACGCATTGTGTTTGGGGTGTTCATGGTGTTTGACGCACTACGCAATTTCAATTGTCGGGCAACACGACCAGTCTGCCTACTTTCATCGTAGATTTTGTGATCGCTTTATTGTTGTATATACAACTTATTATATTCTAGTTATTGTACTGTCTATCGTCGTCAGGTTTTTAAATATAATTAATGTATACTATTTTCCAGTCACGAGATGGCTGAAATATTGCCCTCGTCACTTATAATACAACTCACTCACTCACTCACTCACCTCTGCTCTTCCGTTTGATTACCATGTCCACAGCTTATGCCTTATTAGTAACAACACTGGAGATACCTTCACAACTGCCTCCACGGGGGATTAATCCTTGAAAGGCATTTATAGTTGGAGTAGGATTTGGTTGGTTTGTTGTTTAACACTGCACTCAGCAATATTCCAGCTATATGACGGCGGTCTGTAAATAATAGAGTCTGGACCAGACAATCCAGTGATTGATATCATGAGCATCGATCCATGCAATTTGGATTGATGACATGCATCAACCAAGTCAGCGAGCCTGACCACCCGATCCCGTTAGTCGCCTCTTACGACAAGCATAGTCGCCTTTTACGGCAAATAGGACTGAGGGCTGCAGGGGATATATTTCCCAAAACTGGATGTTAGTCATAAAAAAAACTAGTTACAGATTGTTGTAGGATTAACAGAAATAGCCGAAACAGTGTGTATATATATATATATATATATATATATATATATATATATATATATATATATATATATATAAATATAATGTCTAAAAATCACAGGGGCGAAAAACGGAGCAAACACGTCTATATATCAGCCAGTGGGTGACTTGGGGTTTACGCCGCCTTTAACAGTTTTCCAGTTACATCATGAAGTGTCAGCTTCATGTGAAGAATAACCAAAAGTGATGCAGGTCTCACATGTTTACCACTTTTTTAAACCCACGATCACGGGTATGGTGTAGACGAACCTAAACATCATCGGGGCCAACCCGGAGTCGAACCCATGATCATAGGATCCTTGCGTGCCCAAGGGACACAACTCTACACAGCGAATTGTGGTGCCGTTTGGGCATTCACACGGTACAACGTGAGTTGTACGAAATAGGACATGATCTATTTTCATGCGACATGTTGTATGAACGCAGCCAATCAAAACGCGTATAATAAGCACATATTTACTCGTCAATTTGTAAACAACAATGGCGACTCCGATTCACGTCGGTAACTTCTGCTTTTCGGTATCCTAAGTGTCACCACTCAATAAAGGAGCTACGGAAATTAGGTACGTAGAATAACCCCGTAACAAATTATATATTTTGACATTTGTATCGGTCTAATTATCCAACTGTTCATAGTGTTATTTGAAACGATGGGCAATGTAACTGTACACTGTAGACCAAGACGAGATTAGGTCAATAATAGGTAATGTGATTATATTTTCAAATAACGTATAAGTTCAATTACAAAACAATTGGGGGTCTGCTCTTTGTCCAAACCCCAATCATAATTCCGAAAAGACTCCAATAACCCTATATTCGTTTTCGAAACAAAAACTCTGGACCGAACCTCCATGTTGGATAGTGTAAAATCATGGTTCTTTTCGCGTCAGTTGAGATGCCTGTAACATCACATGTATATCACACTCAGCTACGATACATATATCCCTGAATTCATCATACCATCAACAATCAATTGACTGAACTGAACTTTATTTCCACTTAGGCCGCTATCAGCGCCATCAGAGGTACACAATTATTTCAACAACATAATACATATACATATAAATATAGAATATATACAATAACATCTTTGCCGAGCATGCATTCATATTTATACAGATTCTCTTGGGTAGCAACATATGTGCAATTCAAGAAGAGGGAGAGTTATTTGATGGGTTTCAACAACGACATGGTGATTTTACTGAATTTGGACAGTTTCCTCAATATTCCTGGTCGTGAATTATTGAATAGTAAACATTGTCTAAGTCGACTGAGCCACTCGTGCCCACTCAGCCAAAGGAAACATTTGTCATGCACCTGTGCCAGTAGCTTTAGACCACACACCCATATAGGTTTCATTTGGAAGCCGATGTATTTCACTTGGACATTAAAATATTACGGATTTTTCTCTCGGCGTGTATCAGAAATGGAGAGGCAGACAACAAAAGACGATGTATTAGCCAGTAGAAATGACAACTGTACGATTCTTAAACTTCAAGTATGAATGAATGCAATAAAGGGTTGGACCTTAAAGCACCTGAACACATGACAGATATAGTTAGATTAGTGCTAAATGCATTCTCAGCGTCTTGGCTCCAGCTGTAGAAATAGAAGTATTATGAGATGCCTTGAAAGATTTGGATCCAATGACAGTAGCAACTTCAAACCTTGCTAACAACCTTGGATCTATCTGTTAAAAAGTGAATACTGAGTATCATACTGAGTTCTTAATTACACATATTTCTGTTGATATATTATTTGATTGGTGTCAGATTTAATAAGTTAGTGAGAGGAAGGTCTCTTTGACAAGGACGATACTAGGATTTTTAATATGAGGCTTGAACCAAATCACAAGTGGCGGAACAAGGATGAGTCTGTTTCGAAACAGTTCTTCATTAACAGAATGAAAGACGCAATAATGCAATGGATGGGATGGGTTTGATCTCTGCACTTTTGTACTTTTACACAGCAGATACAATCCAAAATTAACATATCGTGTTACTTTTCAGCAAAATCAGTACATGCGCGAAAGAGGCGACTAACGGGATCGGATCGTAAGGCTCGCTGACTTGGTTGATGATTGTCATCGATCCCAATGGGGCGTGTTGCTCAATTATCTTCCCCATAGGGGGCGCGCGTGCTCCGACGGTCCTACAGTCGGCACTCAATACCTGAAAATTATATGTGAAACTGAAAGTGATTACGGTGGTATGTATAAGATAATGTAGAAACATATGAGTCTCTCTTCAGTTCAGTTCAATAGGTCTTCAACAACCCATACTTGCTGTAAAAGGCGACTATGCTTGTCGTAAATGGCGACTAACGGGATCGGGTGGTCAGGCTCGCTGACTTGGTTGATGCATAGATGCGTAGATCGATGCTCATGATATTAATCACTGGATTGTCTGGTCCAGACTCGATTATTTACAGACCGCCGTCATGGTTCATTCTCAGGACGACGACCCCCTGTGTCGTATGAAAACAAACTAGCAAAAAGTGAGGTCGTCGTCCTGCGAATATTTTAATCCGCCAATCAAGTTAAACAATGGGTATCGAGTGTTATTTTAACAACTCGAGCAAGTAAAAAAGTGGAACTGGATTTGAAACGAACGAAAGAAAGACAATAAGGGTGGAATATTGATTTATTTACAAATAATTTGAACGTATATGGACAAGATGACGTACATATAAGATTCACAAAAGTCTGGAGCAATTGTCTTTGCATAAATACGTTTATATCATACAGTAATCTAGTCTTTTTTACCTACAGTATCAATATTGATATTCTTATGAGGCCGTAATGCATACCTTATAGTCATGATTCACTGGTTCATGGTTATGAGGACTTCCAAGAGATCCAGTCATTCCTCTTCCTTCTTCCAACTCGATAGGTGTAGCCACCAGTACAAAGGTATCTACTGCCGCGTGTAGTTGGAAGAAACGTGTACTGTAACTGTGCGTTTGCCATATCGAGAATGATGACAGACTACCTTACTTATTTACTTACTTTGGAGATTTAACGTGCGCTTTCCGACTGATGCGTATTTCGCACACGGGCCCGGCCAGGCCATTTAATGTGTTTCCGAAAGGGGCGAAAGTGGTCTGTGCAACCCAAGAGGGGGGTTTAGGGGTTGCTTATATAGAATTTGGGAATTTTGAGATTTGGAATAGGTGCCGATGGGGTTGGGGAGGAGAATTAAGGGAGCTGGGTATGGTGGATGTTTGTTTGTTTATGTGATTTGGTAGGTTATTGTGTTTTTAGATGCGTTTTATTAGTTCCGTTTTTATTAAGAATACGCCTAAGGCCTTGAAGTTTTCTAGTTTATTTTGTGGGTTTAGTATTGCTTCTAGAGTGAGAGCCTTGTTTAGATTGAGGGTGGTTTGTAATGCGGTTCGATGTGTTAGGTAGTGTGGATGAGTGCGTGTTCTGGGGTTTCTGGTTGTTTGCAGTGTGGGCAGCTGCAGTTACCTGTAGTGTGTTTTTTTGGTTTTTTTAGGTGGTTATTTAGGTTGGTGTGTCCTGTTTGAAGTTTAGTGATTACTCTGTCGATTTTTTTTTTTATGGATGGAGAATTTTTGGTTTGGTTAGTGGTTTGCTGAGCACTTTTTTGATGTGGCTATATGAGTTTAGATATAGGTTATGCCATTTTTTGGTGATTTTTTGCTTGTTTACACTTTTAATTTCTGATTTTGAGATGGGTAAGTTTAATCTTATTTCTGGGATTTTGAGGGATAGTTTAGCTGCTTTATCAGCGTTTTCATTACCGTATATTCCCACGAGGGCGGGTATCCACAAGAAGGTTATTTGTTTGCCTGCCTTAGTTAGGTCGCTGGAGCTTTTAAGTATTTGATTTATTAATTTAGGTCGGTTTTTTTGGTATTTTGGTTTTGGAGGGCTTGCAGTCCACTTAGGGAGTCGGTAAGTATTAGGATTTTTTTATGGTTTTTGGATTCTTGATTATGGAGGGCTGAGGCCATGCCCATTAGTTCTGTCGTGAATATTGATTGGTTGTTTGGGAGTCGGAAGGATTGTGTGGTTTTAGTTGGTTGTGTGGTATGGACTCCGAAACCTGTGTGTTTGGAGGTCGGATCTGAGGATCCGTCCGTGTAAATGTGACACCAATTTGGCCAATTTTCGTGTATGTATGCTAGTGTGGTAGTTTTAGCTATGTTTGGGTCGGTTTGTTTATTTATTTGGCTAGCTAGTGTTGTGTCTATTTGGGGTATTTTAAGTTTAGGGGTGAATATATTTGATTGTTTGCAGTTTTGTTTAAGATTTTTAATTTGGTGTTCATTTAGGTAGTTTGTTATTCTTTGGGATATTGGGGTAAGTAAGGGGTGTTTACGAGCTAGAGCTTGGTTTTTGGGGCTGATGTTTTGGTTTATTAAGTTTTGGATGAGAGGGTTTGATTGGGACGCGGCCCAGAAATTTAAGCTTAGCTGTTCCCTGCGTAGACTTAGTGGCATTTCTCCTGTTAAGGCCTGAAGTGAGGTGTAGGAGGTGCCATGTTGGGTGCGTGTAATTAGTTTGAGAGCCTGATATTGTATTGAGTCAAGTTTTTTAGGTAGAGAGTTGTTTAGGGTGTTGTATATGGCGCAGCCGTAGTTTTGATCTAATTAGTGATATGTAGAGAGAGAGGAGGGTTTCTTTGGAGGCTCCCCAGTTAGAGCTAGTTAGGCATCTTAGGGTGTTTAGGTCTTTACTGCATTTAGTTGTTAGGTTTGGGATGTGAGCATCCCAGGTGAGATGTTCATCGAAAATAAGTCCTAAGAATTTGGTTTGTTTTTGAAATTTGATTGTTTGGTGGTGGTTTTGGCTATGTTTGGGTCGGTTTGTTTATTTATTGTGCTAGCTAGTGTTATGTCTATTTTGGGTGTTTTAAGTTTTGGGGTGAAGATATTTGATTTTTTACGGTTTTGTTTAAGATTGTTTATTTGGTGTTCATTTAAGTAATTGGTTATTCTTTGGGATATTGGAGTTAGTAGAGGGTGTTTTCGAGCTAGGGCTTGGTTCTTTGGGCTTATATTTTTGTTTATTAGGCTTTGAATTAGGGGGTTGGATTGAGACGCGGACCAGAAATTTAGGGTTAATTGTTCCCTACGTAGACTAAGTGGCATTTCTCCTGTTAAGGCCTGGAGTGCAGTTTAGGAGGTGCCATGTTGAGTGCGTGTTATTAGTTTTAGAGCCTGATATTGGATTGAGTCCAGTTTTTTGCTTAGGGATTGGTTTAGGGTGTCGTAAAGGCACATCCGTAGTCTATTATAGATCTAATTAGTGATACATAGAGTGAGAGGATGGTGTCTTTGGAGGCCCCCAGTTTGAGCCAGTGAGGCATCTTAGCGTATTTAGATCTTTGCTACATTTAGTTATTAGATTATTTATGTGAGCGTCCCAGGAGAGATGTTCATCGAAAATTAGTCCTAAGAATTTGGTTTGTTTTAGGAATTGGATTGGTTTGTTGTTTAGCTGGAGTTTTGGGGAGGCGGGTTTCATGTTTTTGTGTTTAAATACTATTCCTGTAGTTTTTTTCCGAGTTAAGGGAGAAGCCCCATTTGTCAGCACATTGCTGTATTTTGTTTAGAGATTTTTTGAGTAAATTTTGGACCATTTTCATGCTTTTAGTGCGGATCCACATGGCTCCATCATCCGCGAATTTTGATGTGTTTACTTTAGGGGATAGGCCCTCGAATAGATCGTTTATCATTATATTGAAGAGTGTGGGGCTGAGGATACTGCCCTGTGGAGTGCCATTTTCTAGGGGACATTGGTCCGATAGAGTTTGGTCTATACCCACAGTTATTTTACGATTGTTTAGGAAGTCTTGGATGTAGTTTATTATCTGACCTTTGAGTCCTATTTTTTTAAGTTTTTGTATTAGCCCATCGTGCCATACCATGTCGAAAGCTTTGGAGAAGTCTAAGAAGATGCCTGTAGTATATTGTTTGCTGAGTTGTCCTGTTTTAATGTTCTGCTCTAAACGGGCGAGGTTATCTAAGGTTTGATCTGGGTTTATGATGTTATTTTGAGTTAGGTAATGTTGTAGTCTGTTTTTAGCCATAGCTTCCATTACTTTACATAAGTTTGAAGTTAAGGAAATTGGTTTATAGGAGTAAGCCTGATTAGCTGGTTTATTAGGTTTAGGGATTGGTATGACTAAGGCCTGTTTCCAGGGAGTAGGTACTTGTCCATTTTGATAGATGAGATTGTATAATTTAAGTAGTGCTTGGAGTAGTTTAGGGGGGAGTTTTTTAATTATTTGGTAGGAAGTTAGGTCCAATCCTGGGGCTGTGCCCTTTTTCCTGTTTTGGATGACGTAGAGTAGCTCCTCCATTGTGTAAGGGTGTTTTTTTTCTAGGTTGTCATTATTTGGTTCTTTGGTGGATTTGTTTTCTGTTTTAAGTTTATCTTGAAATTTTTGGCTAAAGTTGTTGTTACTGCTTACGGCCGAAAAGTTGTTGGCGAGGTTATTTGCCTTTTCAGCGGGGTTTGTTGAATTATTAATGTTAGGTGTTTTTTTATGACGTTTTAAGCCTCTAATGGCGACAGACTACCATGTTTCGGAGATTTATAAGAGAGTAACTGTTGAGTCAATCAGCTGAGTAAATGGTACTCACTAGATTATCAAAATCAGAATTCACCAATTCATTGAACACATTTGAGTTTTCGTGTACATATTTCAGTTTTTGTCACTACCCAAGGAGTTAATCCCCTCCTAAAACAACACCACACATCAAAGGTGTACCGGCGGGTCGTCGTCCTGCGAATGGAAAAATTCGAGGGGTCGTCGTCCTGCGAATACCCCGCCGTCATATAGCTGGAATATTGCTGAGTGCGACGTTACACAACAAACAAACAAACAATATAGATTGTCTGTTGTAACAATAGTAACCTATTCTCGCACTCGCGGCTATTAAGCATATGTTGTTTTTGTTATCAAAACATTAAAAGAGATAATATTGTCAAACTTAGTTCAGCATGCATGATAAATTAGTGTTTTGAAAGACCAAAATGTCTATTACATGTTATCAACGACAAGCAAAAATCATTATTGATATTTTCAGTTGACTACTAATAATGAACATGTGTTACTGAACAATTATTGATAGTTAATATGTAACGTAGTTGTGTTGCATCCCATCATAACAATATCAATTATTATCTAGTCAAGGGTGTCCCTAGCTTTTAAAGACTGAACGTTATGAAAAATACGGTCATGAAATGAAACATTCACATTTTGTTGTTGCAACAATATAAAGACAGCCTAAATTTTTTTATTATAGTTTGAACTGGGTGAATGAATGTTGTGAGTAAATGTTGTTTATTCAAACAATGTCGTTCAATTGGTTATATGAAATAATGCCACATATGAGGCCAGTATGTAAACTGAGGATGAAATCTGCCAAAACCATCAATCAACTTTTGACTTTACTCTAAAACCTGAAGACATGTCCATTCCTCCTTTTTACTGGATTCCAAAGCTAAAACATATCCGTACAAAGAGAGATAAATTACTTGGTCTAGCAAATGCACCATCAAATCCCTGTCTCAAAGATTAGGCATAATCAAGGAAGGACTTTCTTTATATTCACAGAAAGTATTTGAGACAAGTGGAATAAATACCATGTGGATTCTCCAAAAGTGGTTTAAGTAATAACACAACTCATTACAAATACAGTTACGTATTCTATCATAAACTGCAGAAGGCAAATCAACACCATAGTTCACGGGAGCTAATGCATTGCACACAACCGGACATGTCATATTGGCGGGGGGTATGAGTATTATTATTTTTATTATCCTCCGCCCCAACGAATTTACAGACTGCCGTCATATAGCTGGAATATTGCTGAGTGCGACGTTAAACAACAAACCAACCAACCAACCAATAGGATAGTGTTGTTTTCGTACGCAAAGTTATTGTGTGAAAAAGTGTTAATTCTGAGGAATCGAATATAATTTCATACCTGAATTTGGTCTTATTGTGACTACATCAGAATTAAGCATTCTTCAATGTCATTGTGAATACTCCATAACACCCGAATATCTCAAATGTTTATCACGAAGATGACAAATTTGCAGTTCATTGGGTAGGTAACAGGTGGGTAAGTTGTAACATATGTGCAACTTGCTTTTGAAGCATGAATGAATAGTTTTGATTATCGTCATCAATGCGTGCATCATAATATTTGTCATAATTTTCCTTTTCTTATCATAATATGTTTACAATAATCAGCTATAATTGTTTTTGGTCACGTGTTCTAATCCACGTATATAAAAGGACCAGCCGTTTTCATTCCTTGATTCACCAACTGAATGACACATGTGATCCTTTGCACACCGGCTTTCTGCATCAACTAAGAAGGTAGGTTATTTACTATAATCTGATACGTGAAGATGTGGGTTAGAATAGTCTTCATAACCCATACTTGTCGTAAGAGGCGACCAACGGGATCAAGTGGTCAGACTCGCCGACTCAGTTTATGCATGTCATTGGATCCCAATTTCATGGCTCGGTGCTCATAAAATCAATCACTGGATTGTCTGGTCAAGACTCGATAACTTAGACCGCCATCATATTTTTGTTGTTGTTGTTGTTGTTGTTGTTGTTGTTTAACGCCGCACTCAGCAATATTCCAGCTATATGACGGGGGACTAAATAATCGAGTCTGGACCAGACAATCCAGTGATTGACATGCGAATCGATCCACGCAATTGGGATCGATGACAGCGAGCTTGACCACCCGATCCCGTAAGTCGCCTCTTACGCGTACGACAAGCAAACCAACCAACCTATATCCCGTTCTTCAATAACTACCCTCCCTATTCTATATCAAATTCTTTAAAATCAGGCTCAAACTACTCGTCCTGTTCTACATCCGATTTTTTAATATCAAGCTCAATCTACTCCCAATATTCTACATCCGACTCTTGAGTATCTCTCTCAAACTACTTCCCCTGTTCTATATCCGAGTATTCTTGAGTATCTGGCTCAAACTACACCCCATATTCTATATCCGACTCTTGAGTATCAGGCTCAAACTACTCCCCATATTCTATATCCGAATCTTGAGTATCAGGCTCAAACTACTCCCCATATTCAATATCCGACTCTTGAGTATCAGGCTCTAACTACTCCCCATATTCAATATCCGACTCTTGAGTATCAGTCTCTAACTACTTCCCCTATTCTTTATCCGATTCTTGAGTATCAGGCTAAAACTACTCCCCCTGTTCTATATCCGACTCTTGAGTATCTGGCTCTAACTACTCCCCCTGTTCTATATCCGATTCTTGAGTATCTGCCTCAAACTGCTCCCCATATTCTATATCCGATTCTTGAGTATCAGGCTCAAACTACTTCCCCTGTTCGATATCCGATTCTTGAGTAACTGGCTCAATTTGCTCCCCATATTCTATATCCGATTCTTGAGTATCAGGCTCTAACTACTCCCTTTATTCTATATCCGACTTTTGAGTATCAGGCTCAAACTACTTCCCCTATTCTATATCGGATTCTTGAGTATCTGGCTCAAACTACTCCCCATATTCTATATCCGATTCTTGAGTATCAGGCTCAAACTACTCCCCCTTTTCCATATCAGATTCTTGCGTATCAAGCTCAAACTACTCTACATATTCTATATCCGAATCTTGAGTATCAGCCTCAAACTACTTCCCCTGTTCTATATCCGATTCTTGAGTATCTGGCTCAATTAACTCCCCATATTCTATATCCGATTCTTGAGTATCAGGCTCTAACTACTCCCTATATTCTATATCCGACTTTTGAGTATCAGGCTCTAACTATTTCCCCTATTCTATATCGGATTCTTGAGTATCAGGCTAAAACTACTCCCCCTGTTCTATATCCGACTCTTGAGTATCTGGCTCTAACTACTCCCCCTGTTCTATATCCGATTCTTGAGTATCTGCCTCAAACTGCTCCCCATATTCTATATCCGATTCTTGAGTATCAGGCTCAAACTACTCTACATATTCTATATCCGAATCTTGAGTATCAGCCTCAAACTACTTCCCCTGTTCGATATCCGATTCTTGAGTAACTGGCTCAATTTACTCCCCATATTCTATATCCGATTCTTGAGTATCAGGCTCTAACTACTCCCTTTATTCTATATCCGATTCTTCAGTATCAGGCTTTAACTACTACCCCCATTCTACTTCCGATTCTTGAGTATCAGGCTCAATTTACTCCCCCTATTCTATATCCGATTCTTGAGTATCAGACTCAAACTGAAACACGGACAGCTGATCACACCCCCGACATCCCTCTCTCCAGCAAGACGATCTATCAACTATCCAAGGAGCCAGTTGTTAATAAATGATGCCATCTGCCGCAGACGCTGCTCCAAAGACACTGATAAATGAGCATAAGTTACTTTGTCGAGCCCATGGACGTGCGTTCAAAACCCAGGATTCAAATATAACGTAACAAATGGCGATGTATCGAACAGTGTAAATGATTGTTAATTGTTTATTGCAATGAATGGTTTATTGCAGGACCATGTCTCAGATGTCGGTACCCTACGACTATTTACGACTGACTGTCTGTGACGTATCCGGAAAGTCCAGAGGAAGAATTCTTCATCGCCGCCATGCCGAACACGTCTGTAGAACTGGGGTCACTGTAGGAGTAGGTATGTGTTATGATCTTAGAAGCCTACCTGTCTTGTGATTCCGGGTAAGAATGTAGGTCCCCGGCAACCTATGCTGGTTTTAAGAGGTGATTAAATGAATCGTGAGGTTAAGTTCGTTGGTCTGGTCAGTCATATCCCAATTGTGGATCGATGCTCTTAATATTAGTCACTGAATGCCTGGTCCAGATTCAATTAAATAGGTAGAATATGGCTGGTTGAGGCGTTAAATAACAAATAAACAAAAAATCTTGTCATGGTTTATAAAACTTTGTTATTGTTGTTTATTAGTTGGGTATAGTGAGTGAGTGAGTTAAAATTTATAGTCACATCGACAGTATTTCAGTATTTCGACAAAGGACAGTAAAATCTCTGGACTTTCACAGATATAGATTTAAAACTAGCATGTTTCCATAAAAAAAGTGACTATTCTAAACAATACATTATAAAAATGGGCTAGAGATCACCAGCAACCAAAGCTAGGTCACCATACTAGGGGCCGTGGGGACTTACTGTACATCTGCTTCCTGCATGGTACCCCAGCAGGATTTACACCATCCCTCTGGCCACTGGTGATTGTAAGTAAGTGTAAGCTAAAGCATTACTAAACAACAAGTATTCTACGATTAAAATCCAGGAAAATGAAATATACTTTGAATTAAGTGGGACTTACGTACCCTCTCAGGGGGACAATTACTTGACGTTACTTCAACCCCATTTGAAGGTACAGCCACTAACAATCACAGTTATATAATCATTTTACCAAATTAAAATCACACACTTTTTACAATACATATTATCAAAATTTATCTAACAAGAATTAAATGCGCCTTATCTGAATTGACATTCTAGTGTGAAGTGATGCAATGAATTATTTTTTCCCATCTTTTGCATGTGTAAGTCCTTGTTACTTACAGCATATTGTTAGTGCTTCAGCTGAAGGTCTTCTTGTAAGTGGTACCTCTGTGCGTTCCACAGTAAAGCTAAACAAACATCTTTTTCAAGATTACACTTTTTTGTGACAAGTTTTAAGTTTGATCATAACTGATTGTCTGGTCCAGACAATTATTCAGAGGACCCTGGTGTACAGCTGAAATATTCTGTGGCGTTAAACACTGGAACATAACCAGTGATTCGTCTCAAGTGAATCCTAATATGGCCTCATTGAAATATAACTTATCATAGACATGACATTATTGTCTTGAAATATTTTCAGGCGTTCCTGCGTCACTGCAAAGGGATTTTGGCTTTGTAATCATTCCCGATCTCAGCACAATGAAAGCTATTTCCTGGGATGGTGGGGAACAGTTCAAGGTCGCTGAGGTCATATGTGACGCGTATTGGTTGAAAGACAAGACTCCTGTTAACTGTTTTCCAAGATATGCTGCTAAACAACAACTCCAACGATTGGCCAACAATGGGTATACGATTTTGTCAGGATTCGAGATGGAATACATGTTGTATTATAAAGACCTACCTGCGTCGGGAAGATGGCGAATGCATCACTTGGACCACACAAAACACAGTGCATTTCTTTACGCCTTAGACAATGGCATGCATAATGCAGGTGTTGACGTTGAAAACTTTCATACAGAGTGGGATGCTGGACTCTTCGAGGGAGTTTTAAAGGCATCCAAAGGCATCACAGCTGCTGACTGGGCTTTTACCTTTCGAAGTGGAGCTCTTGAAGTAGCAACTAAGCACACAGATTATAAAGTCAGTTTTTTGTCCAAGCAAAAAACAGGTGAAGTCGGAATGCATTACAATCATTCGGTGTTATCGATTGAAAGTGGTGAAAATATTTTCAGTGATTCCAGCAAACCCGATGGTATATCTGATTTTGGAAGATGTTGGCTTGGTGGACTGCTAAAACACTCTAGAGCTCTCTCAGCTTTCTGGTGTCCTACAGTAAATTGTTATGATCGATTGCACCGCCCAAGGAGACCAAGAACAATAAACTGGGCTTTGGAAAATCGTCTTTCGTCTTTTCGAGTTAAAGCAGATACTGATAAACAAGGCGTCTACTTTGAGAACCGCATTCCAAGTGGGAGAAGCAATCCGTATCTGACTCTTGCAGCGACTATAGCTGCAGGTTTAGACGGAGTACTCAATAACCTGGATTGTCCTGCTCAATGTCCAGACACAGAGGAGCCAGCTGCTAACTCCAAATCAGCCAATACTCTACCAACCACTCTACCCGAGGCACTATCTGCCCTCCAGGCAGATTCTGACCTGGTCAATATTCTCGGAAAGGAGCTGGTGGAATGGTTTCTCGTAGTTGCTAATCGAAACATTCAGCGATGCAACTGAACAATGTCTTCCAGTAATTGTATTCCGAACAACTCATTAATAAAGACTTTTGACATATAAACCTGATGTCTGTGTTCTAGAATGGTTCCTATATCTAGACTTCGGAAAAACCTCTTGGCATCAACAACGACAAAAGCATCCCATCTTTCAGCTCACCGGGCCCCGAAGATTGGTTAGTTGGTTTTGTTTTACGCCGCACTCAGCAATATTCAAGCTATATGACGGCTGTCTGTAAATATTCGAGTCTGGACCAGACAATCCAGTGACTGATATCATGAGCATAGATCCAAGCAATTGGGATCGATGACATGGTTCAACCACGTCAGCGAGCCTGACTACCCGATATCTTACGACAAGCGTAGTCGCCTTTTACGACAAGCATGGGTTGCTGAAGACCTATTCTACCCCGGATCTTCACGGGTCGAGATTTAAGGGACTACAATGGGTACGAAAATGGCACCCACGTATGCAACTTCTGGATGACTGTTTCTGTATTTGGCCACTTATAGACGACAGATTAAATACATTCACGAGACTGCTTTGTTTGTTTGTTGTTTTACGCCGCACTCATCAATATTCCAGCAATATGACAGCAGTTTGTAAATAATCGAGTCTGGACCATACAAACCAGTGAGCCTCGATCCACGCATAGGGTCATGCATCAACCAAGTCAGCGAGCCTGACCACGCGATCTCGTTAGTCGCCTCTTTCGACAAGCATAGTCGCCTTTTATGGCAAGCATGGGTTGCTGAAGACAATGGTGAAGAAGGCTCGGTGCTTAGAAATAAAAGCGACAAAAGCCTTTCCATATTCATAAGAAGTCTCTGCCAAAAGCAGTGTCGACTGTACGATTCCGACTTATGAGAATGTGTTCATGAATCACTATCAAATAATGATGATTCCAGGAACACATGTGTGACATATCCATAAATTTATATACTTTTTACTTGCCGAATTTGTATTTTAGATCGTTTTCGAGATACAGAAATCAGATATTGTTAATGACCAGCATTAATTTGATTATTTCTTTTGTGCGGTAGTCCGTTATAATTAACTTTTAGTTAGCTCCCTTGTGTTGGTTATTATGGAGAGGATTGCATGTCGCCGTTGATTTCGCATGCCAGTCACGAAGAAAAACAAAGTAATGATGGGTAAAACACAATCACAACTCAATCTCAAAGCCCATTTGTGTATTTCTCGTCGATTGCAGCGCATTGAATTATCTCAAGACACTAATACGTCTTTGTTCTCTCACGAACAAAAGGTTTTTCTTCATGTGCGCGAAAACTGAACCCCTTGCAACATTCAAACACAGTTCATTCCTCTCATTTAGCACAGAAGTGTTGGAACTTTCAGTTATCCTTTAAAGATGGAATCTACCAAAGGTGGGCCACCAAAACTGTCACTTAATGCTGAATTTGATTCTAAACACTTGCGAAGCACTCGTTCTGAGCCTGGTTTGCCAAGACGGTGTAGTAGATCGACAAAGGGAATTCATCCCGATAGATACGAGTTTAACACAGAAAAACAAGACTTGAAGTATGCTAGGAGTGGTTATGCTGCTCGTTTGACGGCAATTATTAATACGGCAAGGTCTCAAATTACGGAAAAGAGGTCGAAACGAACATTATCAGTGACATGCAACAAAATTGAAGCGGCAGTAAAAGCTCTGTATGATGCCCATAGGCAGTATTTGTCAGTGTTGCATGGTGAAACAGAAAGTCAGCAGGCAATGGATTGGTTTAAGGAAAGGCAGGAAATTGCAAATAAAGCACTGGAAGAAATTGGAGACATTTTAGTGAGCAAATCTGTTAAGTCACTGTCTGTGATAAGCTCACAAGGTGACACTAGATCAATTGAAAGTGAAAATGACAATTACAGCCAAGGGAAGAGCAGCAATACAAATATGGTGTTTAAAGCTGAACAAGCAAAACTGAAAGCATTTTTTGCTGAGGAAGCAGCAAAACTTGCTGCAAAAATGACTGAACTTCATGTAAATCAGTCTAAGCAAATTGCTGAAATGCAGGCCACACAAGTCAAGCAGGAAGCAACACACAGAAAGGATATGGCAGATTTGGAGGTGAAAATGCGTGAAGACATGCTTGTAATAGGTAGTAATGTGGCTGATAGGAAAACTCATTTTCAGGAACATGGAAAACAGGAATATATTCAGAAGTGGTTGGAAGCATCTGATGGTGCTGTCAAGTGTAGTAACGTGGATCAACAAAACCCACATTCAGAAGCACTTACCCCAAGTATGAAAGAAACACTCAGATCACAACCAACACAACTCAACATACATGTTCCCAGTTTCGAGGTATCTCGACCTCCTGTCACTGTGCAAAACCGTCAACCATACGAACTGATTGACGCATGGATAGATCACCTCATTCTTGGACAAGAAACGATATCCGAGGTGAATTCTTCAGATAAAGATCACCTAACTCATGCTCTTATCAAGCTAGAGAGCGAGCGCGATCTGCCTAAGATTGACTTACCGAAGTTTAGTGGTAAAGCTATTGAATGGCCTTGTTTCATCGAGCGGTTTCATGCGCAAGTACATACTCGACCCGGAATATTTGATGTTCGGCGAATGGACTTACTTCAGTCTCGTTTGGAAGGGGATGCAAAACACCTTGTGCAAGGGCTAGGATCTTCAGGTCGCAACTATGCTTTAGCACTACAAGAGTTAAAGCGTGCCTTCGGCCATCGTATCAAGGTAGCAAGAGCTTTCTTGGAAAGAGTGACCTCAGGATCGATGATTGCAAGTCACGACCCATCATCTCTTCGAAAGTTCTACGTTACTATTCGGGACTGCATTACAACACTTGAGCAATTTCAGTATTTGTCTGAATTACACAGCCCAGATATGGTGCTCAGAATTGCAAGACGTTTACCAAATGACAAAATCACAAAATGGAATGAGTTTGTGCGACACACCACAAGAACTAGAGAACCCAACCTGTATGATCTCAACAATTGGCTAAGGGACAGGGTAGATGCAGATTTCAACCCATATGCCATTGCATTCGCTGCTCATACATCAACCCAAAGGAAATTGTCTAAACATAACGGATCTTCAGGGTACAAGGGACCTGAAAGACAAAGCACAGTATATGCTACGACGGTTTCCATGACTGACATACAAAACAGTAAGACTCCGCTTGCTCGAAAAGGTTCAGTCAAGCAATATGACAGTCGTTCAAAGTTACCATGCCCAATGTGTAAACAGCCTCATTATCTATATCACTGTCCACTGTTTTCAAACAAGCCTGTTCCTGAACGAAGTACTGTCGTCACTGAGAATAAGCTTTGTTTCAACTGCTTGAAACCCTCTCACACAGCAGATAAGAGTTTCTCTTTGATGGCATGCCGAGAACCAGGATGTGGCAAGAGACATCACACAATGTTGCATCGAAATAATCCAGAAACAGTTGAAGCAATAAACAGGAAGATGCAGTCATTTGGAAACACAGTGTTCTTTCAGATTGTGCCAATTCTTGCGTATGGACAGAGTGGTAGAGTTATGAAAACGTTTGCATTGTTAGATTCTGCCAGCGATGTCACCTTGATTCATGATGAGTTTGTGCAGGATTTGGGAATCAAAGGAGAACGGCAAACTCTTAAGATGAAAACATGTAATAGTATAACTACAGAGCCATCAAGCAGAGTTTCCCTTAACATTACATCAGCAAATATGCTTGATGCCTCCAACATTCATGTAAAAGAAGCATGGACAGTCAAATCCAATGCTTTTGATTGCCGACCTCAGTGCGTGAATCCAGACTGGAAGCATATCAAACACCTAGACATACCCTCAGTTGAACCAGCACAAATCAAGATGATGATTGGCTTAAACATTCCGGAGGCACACTTGCAAGTTGAAGTCATTGAGGGACAAAAAGATGAACCAGTTGCTGTTCGCACTGCCCTGGGATGGTCACTCATGGGGGTGGCAAGTTGTGAAAGTAGTGCTGCTCAGGAAGTCCAAGCCAGTGTCAATCTCACAATTACACGCGATCTGGAAATACACGAGAGTGTTGAGCGATTCTGGAAAACTGAGTCTTTTGGAGCTGCGTATGACAAGAAGCAATCATCGTCCATGGATGATCGAAAAGCAGAACACATCCTGAAAGAGACTACCTGTTTAGTGGATGGACATTACCAAGTTGGTATGCTCTGGAAAAAGGCGGATTGCATTCTCCCGAACAACTATGCTGCTGCGGAGAAACGATTCAAGCTCTTGGCAAAGAGACTAATGCATGATAAAGATTTCGGGATCATGTACAGCAACACTCTGAATGGCTATATATCAAATGGTCATGCACGAAAACTCATGCAGGAGGAAATAGCCAGTGTTTCACCACGAACGTGGTATATACCGCACCATGGAGTCACAAGCCCAAATAAGTCTGGCAAGGTGAGGGTAGTTTTTGATGCGGCTGCAGCATATGCCGGAACATCATTAAATGACAATCTGTTGAGTGGCCCAGATTTAGTGAATAACTTGTTTGGAGTGATTCAGAGGTTCAGGTTATATCAAATTGCCCTCATGGCTGATGTGGAAGGCATGTTCCACCAAGTAAGAGTTTTTGAACATGACTCAGACTCACTAAGATTCTTATGGAAAGCCGACAACCAGCAACCTGGTCCACCTGATGTCTACAAAATGCTTGTCCACATCTTTGGAGCCACCGATTCATGTTCTTGTGCATGTTATGCACTCCAGCAAACTGCTTGCGACAACGCAAATGAATTTCATCCATCAGTGATCAAGGCTGTTTCGAGAGACTTCTACGTTGACGATCTGGTGAAGTCAGTTGAAACTGTAGCTGAAGCGATCCAGATGACACAGGACCTACCAAATCTGATGCAAAAGGGTGGTTTTCATTTACATAAGTGGGTCTCAAACTCAGAGAAAGTCCTTGCTGTTATTCCTGAAAGTCAAAAAGCAAATCAGCCTAAAGACTTTGATTTAGATGAACAACCCCTGCAACGTGCTCTAGGACTGCGCTGGAATGTTGAGCAGGACTGCTTTACATTCAATCCCACACATAGGGATGTGACAAACACTAAAAGAGCTATAGTCAGTACTGTTTGTTCAATATTCGATCCATGCGGATATCTTGCTCCATTCACTATCCGCGCCAAATTCATGATCCAAGAAATATGGCGATGTGGTCTCGATTGGGATGATACACTTCCAATAGATATCCAAGCAAAATGGGAAGTATGGCACAGCGAGCTGGAACAGTTACACGATTTCAATTTACCCAGGCATCACCTGCTGTTCTCGTCACAGTTTGATCATGTAGAAGTGCATGTATTTGCTGACTCTTCAGAGAAAGGATACGGTGCTGTAGCATATCTTCGGTACTTGCTTAATTCCGGGACAAACACATGCTCATTCCTGGCTGCAAAGACTCATGTTGCACCATTAACTCCACAGTTGACGATACCCAGGCTGGAACTTCAAGGGGCAGTTTTAGCAATCCGTTTGTGGGTTGTGCTGAAAAAAGAGCTGGACCTGAAAATAGAAAGAGTTTTGTTCTGGACAGATTCGAATACTGTGCTACAATATCTGAACAATGAAACGAAACGCTTCAAGCCATTCGTAGCCAACAGAGTGTCGGAAATCCTTGACTCAAGCGACTGTAAGCAGTGGTGTCATGTTGCAAGTGTGGACAATCCAGCTGACCACTCAACAAGAGGACTGCATGCATGCAGCCTAACACAACTCATCCATGGTTTCATGGACCTGAATTCCTCTGGTCATCTGAAGACAACTGGCCTTTACATGAGATTCCAGGACACACACCTGGGAATGACCCAGAAATCAAAGGCAAATGTGTGATGAAGAGTCTTGTCAAACGAGATCAATCAGCTCCTGACTTACAAGGCCTCAAGCTGTCGGGCATCTTGGATCCAGCTGACTTTTCATTTTGGCAACGACTTGTCGGCCTGTCGGCATGGACTTTAAGAGCAGTTCAAAACTTTCTGTCAACACTGAAACACAGAGAACTGAAACCAAATCGCAACAAAACAATGACAGTGAGGGAGCGAACAGAGGTCGAGTATCACTTGATTGAAGAAACACAGAGGGAAGCGTTCCCTGAGGAATTTGCTAATCTTGAAGCAGGTCAGGGGCTCTCAGCGAAATCAAAACTCTTTCCGTTGTCTCCGACATTTGACGGTAGATTTATCAGAGTTGGAGGAAGACTGCGCAAAGCTCAGATTCCCAATGAAGCCAAGTATCAGATAATCATGCCTGGCAATCACCCAGTGACTCACCTGATCATGGAAGATATGCATATCAAGTCTGCACATTGTGGACAAGAGCATATGATAGCACTTGTTAGACAACAATATTGGCTAGTCAATGCAAGGAAAATAGCCAAACAAGTTCTACGCAGTTGCCGTGATTGCCACCGAAGACGAGCAAAGCCCACCATTGTCAAGATGGCAGATGTGCCTATATGTCGGATTAGTGCTTTTGAAGGCGTGTTTGCTCATACAGGAGTTGATTATTTCGGTCCACTGATGGTGAAGGAACGTAGAAGCACAGTGAAGAGGTGGGGCTGTCTATTTACATGTCTCTCAACAAGAGCCGTCCACATTGAGCTTGCAAATTCACTTGAGACAGATGAATTTTTGTTGGTTCTTCGGAGTTTCATAGGACGTCGTGGACATCCTGGTCATCTTTATAGTGACAATGGCACTAATTTCCGCGGTGCAGACAATGAACTGTATCAATGTTTGCAGAACCTCCAGCAAACCAAAATTGCTGACTGCCTCACCCCGATGAAGATTGAATGGCATTTTAATCCCCCTCTCAGTCCTCACTTTGGTGGAGCGTGGGAAAGGTTAGTGCGTTCTGTCAAAGCCGCCTTGAGGTCAGTCCTGAAAAATCTCTGTGTTCGAGAAACTGTTCTTCGAGTTGCCTTGATCGAAGTTGAAGCTGTCTTGAACAGCAGGCCACTGACCTACAACAGTACCAGCCCAAGCGACTTTACGGCACTTACTCCGAAACACTTTATTCTTGGGAGAGCTGATGTTTGTACTCCACCTGATGTTTTTCATGATAACGAAATCAATAGTAGACGACGGTGGAGACAGGCTAAAGTCATTGCGGATCATGTGTACAAGCGCTGGCAAAAGGAATATTTGCCGGAGCTAACTGTGAGAAGGTGTTGGAGATCAGAATCTCAGAATGTTTCAGTTGGAGATCTCGTTCTGGTGGTCGACGAAGCTAAACCCAGAGGACATTGGGATTTGGCAAGGATCGTCGAGGTTTACGCTGGCGATGATGGACGTGTTCGAGCTTTGAAAGTCCAAACCAAAAATGGTCAGTACATCAGACCAGCGGCTAAGGTGTGTGTGCTGGAAGAATCTGTGTGTAGTGACGCTTAGATGTAGGACTTGCACAAAGTGAACACAGAGCTCAGATTTCCTATGAACATTCATCTAGATTTATTGATTATCATTTTCTTTACTTGGACATTTAGGTTATTAATGGTAGCAAACGCTTTTGACCCTGTCAGGGGGATGGCTATGTTAATGACCAGCATTAATTTGATTATTTCTTTTGTGCGGTAGTCCGTTATAATTAACTTTTAGTTAGCTCCCTTGTGTTGGTTATTATGGAGAGGATTGCATGTCGCCGTTGATTTCGCATGCCAGTCACGAAGAAAAACAAAGTAATGATAGGTAAAACACAATCACAACTCAATCTCAAAGCCCATTTGTGTATTTCTCGTCGATTGCAGCGGATTAAATTATCTCAAGACACTAATACGTCTTTGTTCTCTCACGAACAGATATGCTGGTTTGAATGTTTCGCTCTCTCGTACCGAAAATTTAAATCCCATACGCTGATTGGCTTATTAGAAGGTTCACTGAAGCGACCTTCTCAGGGGTGGCCTGAGAGCGGCATTGCATCGGAGTAACGTTCCCTGAAGTGACCTTTTCGGGGGTGGCCTGAGAGCCGCATTGCATCGGAGTAAAGTCCCCTGAAGCGACCTTCTCGGGGGTGGCCTGAGAGCGGCATTGCATCGGAGTAAAGTTCCCTGAAGCGACCTTTTCGGGGGTGGCCTGAGAGCGGCATTGCATCGGAGTAAAGTTCCCTGAAGCGACCTTCTCGGGGGTGGCCTGAGAGCGGCATTGCATCGGAGTAAAGTTCCCTGAAGCGACCTTCTCCGGGGTGGCCTGAGAGCGGCATTGAATCGGAGTAAAGTTCCCGGAAGCGACCTTCTTGGGGGTGGCCTGAGAGCGGCATTGCATCGGAGTAAAGTTCCCTGAAGCGACCTTTTCGGGGGTGGCCTGAGAGCGGCATTGCATTGGAGTAAAGTTCCCTGAAGCGACCTTCTCGGAGGTGGCCTGAGAGCGGCATTGCATCGGAGTAAAGTTCCCTAAAGCGACCTTCTTGGGGGTGGCCTGAGAGCGGCATTGCATCGGAGTAAAGTTCTGATTTTTATCAGATTGGTGGAATAAGTGAACATGGGACAAAATATGCTGAACAAAAAAATGATAGGGCTTATGAGTGAGTGAGGAGGGTTAAACGCCTCTTTTAACATTATTCCAGTTATATCAAGGCGTGTCAGCTTAATGTGGGAGGAAAGCCTGAGTGATGCAGTTCTCAGACGTTTACCACTTCGGTGAAACCCACGAGCACAGGTATGGTGCTGACAAACCTAGAAACATAATCGGGGCGAACCGTGATTCGAAGCCACAATCATAGGTTTCTGGCGTGGCCAAGGGACGCAACTCTGCACAGCGAATCGCGGCGCCTTAGAAGACTGGCCGACCCGTGCCCCCGATAGGGGTTATGAAGATCTTTGTGGATATATTTATGAAATTGTGTGCTCCCTCTTAACAACAAAAGGCATCCATACTCCTGAACTTTTGTGTTCAGTAAACATGCAACCTATCATAAGACTGGGTCTGTGAACACTGTGAACGGCAGGTACATGGTAAGAATCAAAATGGGCCCTATTAGATTTTCGTAATCAATAGCAGTGATAAATATTGCATGTGGATTGGATTCTATAAGCACAACTCATCTAAACTATTTTTCAACACACAACCTGATATTATTTTAGTTAAATAAGAAAATGGACATTTTGACCAAACGTTCAACCTCAGTTCCAGATGTATTGACGACCTCTTTTCTTAACCTCAAAGACAGGACTGAGAAACCATATTCAGTGTCTTATCTGGATGTGTGCATAGAAATTATGACGGCAGCTTCGGTGCGATTCGAATCTTGAACGTCCCCTTTTTGCCGAGCAATATACCACTGATCCTGCTTATGACGTCTACGTTTCTCAATTGCCAAGGTTGGTTTGTTTGTTGTTTAACGCCGCACTCGGCATTATTCCAATTATATGACGGCGGTCTATAAATAATCGAGATTGGACAAGCAATCCAGTGATTGCCATTACGAGCATCGATCTACATAGTTTGGATACGATGACATGCATCAACGAAGTTAGAGAGCCTGACCACCCGATCCCGTTAGTCGCCTCTGACGAAATAAGAATGCGGATCTGTAAGGGTCAGAGATACACAGTCACAGACGAAATACAAGAAACACGAAACACGAAACACGAAAACACTTAGAGCATACAATTTACTAATGAAAGGGGAGTAACTCATCTGACCTTAACTACAGTGATGCCCGCAAACACTTACAGATAATTACATCCAGTGATTGTGGACATAATCTTCTTAACTCGTAACATCAAAACTACCCTACCACAAGTGTGGCGGTTTCTCGCGGGGACTTGAGAGAACTCGAGGAGAATGTGATCTACACCGAGGACGTTGTGCGGATGTGTAGATAGATTTATTTTTTTGTCACCTGGAATATTGCTGAGTGCGGCGTTAAACAACAAACACAAACAAACATCAATTCCGCCAATCTGGGATTGCGGGGTTCCCAACACCCTATGCATATGTTTGGCCTATGAGGGAGTGAGTTGGCTTAAACGCCGCTTTGAACAGTATTCCAATTATATCCTTGCTCGAAACGACTCCATGGATCAGTAGTTGAGATCATGGATCCGTGCTTTATGACGGTGGCCTGTCTATAATCGAGTCTAGAGTAGACAAACCAGTGATTGATACTATGAGCAATACCTCACGCCGTCGGGTTACGATGCCAGACAAGTCACTGATCCATGGAGACCCGTAAAGATCCGGGGTAGAATAGGTCTTCAGCAACCCATTCTTGCTGTAACAGGCGACTATGCTTGTTGGAAGAGGCGACTAACGGGATCGGGTGGTCAGGCTCACTGACTTGGTTGAAGCCTGTCATCGATCCCAAATGCATGGATCGATGCTCATAATGTCAATCACTGGATTGTCTGGTCCAGACTCGATTATTTACAGACCGCCGTCATATAGCTGGAATATTGCTGAGTGCGGCGTAATACAAAAAGCCACACCAACCAATCAACTTTATCACCATGCAGTGAACATTGATGAGCACGATTAAGTACAAAATACTGACTGGTAACACAGATAGAAATAATTACACCTATTTTTGATAATTTGTGTATTCCAAATATTCTCCTAATAAAGAAAAATGAGGTAACCGACATTTCCTATTTTCCACGCTTCAGCTGGACCAATCAGATTTAAATCTACTGGTCCCAAATAATGTTTACTGGCTACTGTCCGATGAACTCGTGTATTTGCTGAACCCTGATGGTTGATCCAAAAAAAAGAAATGTGGATATTTCAACAAATACTTGATTTCATTTTGAATTAAATGCCTATGTAATTGATTAAGTTTCGTGAGCGTCTTTCACCCATAAACAAAATCTTGTTTTATACCTCCAATGTGCTTTGTTATGGTAAAGTATTTATTCCTTGTCAATTTAATGATACAGCTGATAACATAGGGTTGTTGTTGTTGTTGTCAATTTAATGATACAGCTGATAACATAGGGTTGTTGTTGTTGTTGTTGTTGTTGTTGTTGTTGTTGTTTTAAAAATCATGTCAATTGTGCTTTCTTTATTCACACCAAAAATATATAATAATTGACACAAAAAAGAACTGAATAGCTTTAAAACGGACGATGTAGTGCCTTGTCAATAAATTGCTCTTTTAAATCAAATGGCACACAACAATTAATCATTCAATTAGTGATATAAATCCTAAACGATGATCGACCATGTGGATCCTTTGCTGGTAGTCTTCCCATAGAATGTAGTGTGTCCTGAATACTGAGGTACTTTTGTCTTTGAAGTGACGTCACCATCTCAACAATCAATAAAATCTGCTCTTTTGAACGCATAGATGAACATTCAAAACCGCGTCCTCGTACGAACTTGAATGGGGTCCTGCCTAAACTACCTACACTGGACTACATAAACTAGTAGAGAGGCGACTGTCGATTTGTCGTTGGCTGCGATTGGACGTCACTAAACATGACATGCATTGGTCCTCGGTATCGAACGAAAACAAATAACGGACTACAGTGAAATAACAGACTCTCGACTAAATTAACATTAGCTGAGCGGTTTGTTGTAATCATTTTCACTAAAGACAAACGTTCCAGTTGGAGTGAGTGAGTGAGTGAGTTGGGTTTAACGCCGCTTTTAACAGTATTCCAGTTATATCACGGCGTATCAGCTTAATGTGGGAGGAAAGCCCGAAGTGATGCAGGTCTCAGACGTTTACCACTTCAGTGAAACCGACGAGCACGGGTATGGTGCTGACAAACCTAGAAACATAATCGGTGCGAACCGGGATTCAAAACCACAATCATAGGTTTCTGGCGTGCCGAAGGGACGCAACTCTGCACAGCGAAGCACGGTGCCTTAGACGACTGGGCCACCCGTGCCCCCTTCGAGGTGGACGTATGTTTCCATGTGTATTTGTATTTGTAATTAATAATCCTCTGGGTGTTACAAGAAGTCCCCAGACCGTCTATGTGGTAGAGGTAGAGCGGAAGGTCCGGGGTTCGATCCACCGTAGTGGTGAACGTCTGAGACCTGCATCACTTCCTGTGCTCCCCCCACATGTGCTGACATGTCGTGATGTACATGTAACTGGAATACTGTTCCAAGCATCGTTCAACGCAACTCACTCACACGGTTCTACAATCCTGTGTCGGGTTGTCGAGAGCCTTTTGTGTGTGGAACTGACCGATACGCCAGTGATTATGTTTCTAGGTTTGTCAGTACCATACACCTGCTCGTGGGTCTCGTCAAAGTGGAAAACGCCTAAGACCTGCATCATTACTGACATGCCGTGACATAACTGGAATACTGTTCAAAGTGGCGCTAAAACAAGATTCAGGAGTTCTTCTAGATTGACATTACTCCAAGAAAGGTTGTCTGATAGTATATCTGCAACATAAAAAGAATACACAGTATACTGACTCGGAGCCGACCAGTCCTTGTTTTAGCCACTTAATGCCGAGCGCCAGGCAGGTTAACAACAAGTACCATCTTTTAACGGTATGACGCGACCGGGGATCGAACCCGGACCTTCCGCTCTCCGGGGGTTCGCTCTACCACTAGACCAGGGAGACGGTCTCGACATCTCAACATATATAACGTGTGGAGGACTATGCACTGCTAGGTGCAACTTGTCGCAACTCCGACACAACAGAGGAACCTACTCTCCTTGCCATGAGAGGGTTTTTTCGGCATTTTGCCAAATTGGTTAAGTTCCGCATGCCATGCTTGAGATTCCAGCTGTGCAGGGAGGAACTCCTCGCCTCCGGGAGCCAGAGCCTACTCTGCATCCTCTTTCCACGCAGATAATGCACTGTTGTGTTGGCACCGTGTTGTTATTAACCATATGGTGATGTTTCAGACCCACCTTACACAACACTCCTCTCGTGTACGTTGTAGACTAAAGAGTGTGGTTGTATTTGAGAGTGGTTCAAATTAATCCCCCGGCCTCCCGTTTCCCCATAACCAATCAATGATAACTTAAGGACTGGCTTCCAGTTGTCCATAACCATCAGCGCTAATTACTGTAAAGTGTTGGCTTCTATTGTCTTTTGCTAATCACCCCTCAGCGGCAGTTATCTGGTGGCCTCCTTGTTAGTTTCCACCTTTTGTTATCTTATTACTTTTATTGTCCTTACATGTACATTATATATAATATTATGATCTCTGCCTCATAGCATTAAGCATATACTCCGAAACGTTGTGTTTCGTCATAATAAAGAAGATGACATCCATAGATTCTCGTCCTTATATTATTTTCTTGTTTAAAAAAATAAATCAATTTATATTTTTTTTAATAAAAACATGTAGAAATATTCTTTGGAGTGCTGACAAAACACAGGAAAAGTTAAGTTTTTAGATGATAAAATCGGGGAGAGGTATAGTTCCTTTTGCTCCTCGGTTTAGGTACCATACATGCAGACACCATAGATAGTGACCAAAGGGATCAAGGCTCTATTCAGCAATGTTTAAAGTACTTTCGTGAGATAGGAAGATTGAGCTTGTACCAACGTGGGAAAAAGAACACTCTCGTCCATCCCATAAACTCCAAGCTTGCTTAATTATAACTAATGCTGTGGGAACTGTTGCACGTGCTGCGGAGGAGGAGGAGGAGGAGGAGTGCGAGGAGCGGATAGACAGTCAGATGTGGTATGCAAGATGTTATACGTATTTACGACAATGGCAGACATGTTTCCCTTTCCTTTACGTCATTCCTCCATACGATTTATTCATTCATTCGGTTCACACGGTTTATTCATTCATTTTCTTAGTGAAGTAACATTTATTTCCCGTTTCCCACTCGGGTCCACTCGTCTTATTCCGCTACCCGGCAGCAATGGTGTTTGTTTGTTTGTTGTTTAACGCTACACTCAGCAATATTCCTGCTATGTGATGACAGAACCTACTGGGGATATTTGTTAAGTCTTTGAATGGCATTTAAAAGGGATACACATAAGGAAGCGAATTTATCGATGTCAGCTTCTTTAGTATGAATATATATAAAACATTGTCTGATGTACAAGACATGGTACGTAATAATAGATTTGCATGATTGTGCAGTATTCGTAGGGCAACGGTTGCCGCTAAATCAATATGTGATGGTAGAATTACCAGTCACCCCAAATTAGAAGCTTCAAACCGGGATTGGATACCAGTTACCCTATTTTCCACTTAAGTGATTACACACACACACACACACACACACACACACACACACACACACACACACACACACACACACACACACACACACACGCACGCACGCACGCACGCACGCACATACATATATATATATATATTCTACTCTCTAAGAGAGAGACAGAAAGAGAGAGAGAGTATTTTAAGTAAAAGGAAGAAAAAGAGAGGGAGGTAAGAGACAAAAAGAGGGGGAAACTTTTTATTTATTTATATTTATTCAACATCATGGCCGACATTATTGCTTGTTATTGCTAATTGTTGATAAATATGTCTGATGATTACATTATTTATACATGACTCATGAAGGGAAAAGGTCAAGCTTATAACAATGTCTCTTAAAGCACACCATGATTCAGCACAAATGACCTTATTACCGTATCCTGTTATATTACAACTTTGTTTGCACACAGTTCGCATTGTGCACTTCCTGCCTATTAACACTTCACGAATGTCATGAGTGGTAGAGGCACAGGAAAAAGATTAGTGATTAGAACTATGGAAAACAATCCAAGTCATCGTGTAGTGAAGTATGGCAGCGCCGTGGTGACATTACCACCGCGCGAATGGACCCAGGGAATATTGTAGTTTTACCAAAATGCAAACCCAGGAAGTATAGAGAATGCGAAGCGATATTGCACAGAAATACCGATATTGAGATGCTGGGAATGATCGTATATGCGATAGGGCGGGTAGGACATGTAAGTGAGCGAGTGAGTATGGTTTTACGCCAATATTCCAGCAATATCACGACGGGGACACCAGAAATGGGCTTCACACATTGTACTCATGTCGGGAATCGAACCACAAAGCTATCCGACCGCCCCAGGACATATAAGCGCTGACAACTCAGAAAACACACCAACCCCGTATATACTGGTACCCCAACTGCTCATACAAATGTAACGCTGCCAAGATTGTTGCTGAATATCAAAATCAATTCTAAAGAATATCATATTTAATAACAATATTTAAACAGTTCTCTTCTGGACGTGTTCTTTATGCCAAAGGAAGTGCTTCGATTCCCAACATGGCTTAAATGTGTGAATCCCATTTCTTGTGTACCCCGTTGTGATATTGCTGGAATATTGATAAAAGCATCGTAAAACACAACTCACTCACTTACTTTAAAAAAACTTCCGTGAAGTGCTGTTTTCGACCTTTATTCACGCTCGATGGACATCCTGTCCAGATATTGCTTGGTCCTAATCCATTGTCACTTTTATTCACAACCTGCTGACCCACGGTCATACAACGACAGCAGTGTGACACGTGGACCCTCGTAAGTGAGGGGTTACAGCAAGATCGCACGAAGAAAACTGACATACGATAACGTTTTCGGTGTATCCCTCGAACAAATGATTCAGAAAATTCTGTTTTCTCGGAAACGGATTCATGAGCTTAGTAAACAGTTCTAGGAAGTATTTTTTATGAGTAACAGGACTCGCAGCATGATCTCATCACGGCAAACCGATGACGTGCCCTTAGTAACACATCACAACCGGAAGCTTAATTAATCCTGATGCTAATTCCTTCGCCAGTCCCATCTAGAGTGGCGAGACAACAAACCTTGTGCCTCTCAAACCCGGACAGACTGTATAATATAAACCCCGACCGCCAATACCGGCAGTCATTCAGTTTCAAGTCTTTCCAGACCCAACTCGCAACCTCGCGACAACTCGCAGAATCTCGGTAGAATAGCCTATTACTGTGTAAAAGCATCGTCTCCGTGTAACTTCAGGCATGGATCTGTATCAAGGAAAATGGGAACTGCTCCCCGAAGAAACAACAGGATTTGATGAATTCACCGATGCTATAGGTAAGACTGTTTTACCTATGATTTATGATTTACCTAACAGAACCGCTATGCCCCGCGCGTACATTAACCCTTGGATTCCTGTTTTTCGATTGCCATTGCCCAAGGAGTGCTGACGTTATACGAATCAAAGGGCGTACACCTTACGTGAATAAACGACCTGCTTAAGATTTTTCCTGGGGCCACAGACTGACTGACTCTAGGTCAAGCTCCGTGCCTTCGTTGTACGTTCTTAATTGCTGCATATCTCTACATGGAACGACTTGCCACTCTCCCAATTGCAAATATCTCCCATTCTGAAAAAGTCAAAACATCAATGTCGTTTAAAGGATGTATTTTATTTAAAGCCTGTCAACTTAAGGCCACAGAAAATATATTTTGTTCGTGATCACTTCTTCAACAAAACAAGTCGACGGGTCCATTTATATTAGTTCTTTTTAGACTTTGGAATCACTCAAACCTAAATTGGCGTTCCTCAAAGGCTCTAAAACCTCACAGCCTGTCTTGATTACCTTAGGATAACTGAGGATCATTCAAATGTTAAAATTAGTAAACATTTTCGGATATGGCCGATTTTTTACGTTGGTCTGTGATGAGAGACACCGCACAGCAGCAACAGACATATGTGTGGTATGCTCTCGACGATATTAACCAGACACTTTACATATTACAGAAGACTTGTTAGCCTCACTGTCAAACGTTTGTCCATGTCACGGCAGAGAAGACCCCACGAGCACATTTTTGCACGTGTTGGCAATAGAACTAAAGGAAACCTTTAGAATCCTGCCGTGCTTTTGGGTGGTCGGTTATTATATAATTATACAGAATATATAATTTTTTATTATGTTGCCTCAGATAGATCCTTGTCAGTCATATTGAAAAACCTGTATTTTGGTCATAAGTTTGAACATACGTTCCGTTGTTGCTATATATATGAAATGTAATTTTGACCTCGTTTTGTCCGTGATCTTAAATTATGTCAAAAGACATATTTGGCCGAGTGAGATGAACCTTTATAGTTCTCAATATTTCTATCTTTTATCTATATTTGATTCAAATTATTATATTTTAGTCTTGGTTTTTAGTCCTCAGAATTTAGGTACCGCTATATTTTGTTTTACATTTTATACTTTTGACTACGTATCCAGGTGAGCTACAATGCCACGACACCATTTTCTGCTTATTTTGATGTTTATCGCCATATTTGGCAAAATCGTTATGCTGTCATGTTCGGCTATGTTAGTAGTAGCCTCAAAGAAACAAACTTTGCAAATGTGTAAAATGTGCACCCAATATTGTGTACCGAATATTTTGCCTAAGAGATGCAGGTTATTAAAAGCATGAACATCTTTAATTCATTTAATGTAACTCATATAGGAATAAAATATAATGTTTCCCACAAGGTATGACGACATGTCAGATACTTTCATCGTATCACTACATATTCATCACCTCAGCTTCTGAGACATGTATGATAGATGCAAATTACTTTACATGTGTCTTGTAACTTCGATCCGTAAAGATCCGGGTTAGAATTCTTCAGCAGCCAGTGCCAGTGCTTTCCGTAACAGGCGACAATGCTTGTCATAAGAGTCGACTAACGGGATCGGCTGGTCAGGCTCGATGACTTGGTTGATGCGTGTCATCTTTTCCCAATTGCGTAGATCGATGCTCATGATGTCAATCACTGGATTGTGTGGTCCAGACTCGATTATTTACAAACCGCCATCATACAGCTGAAATATTGCTGAGTGGGGCGAGATCAATTGCTATGCACAGTGTAACTTAAGCTCAATAGATATGAAATACACTTTACTGTGGGTCTTATGGTCTCAGATATACCGCTGTTTTTTCAACATGAACTGTTCCAATTGTCGAGAGAAGGTGCAGTCGCTGAAGCGTTGCATAGCTCGTCACGCCGAAAATCCGGGTTCGATTCCAACGTGACAACAATATGTGAAACCCATCACTGTGTCAACCATCCCTCGCTCGCCCCGCTGTACATTGGCTAAAGTTAGCGAGAAAAACAACAACATTCACTGACTCAGTCAAAAAGTCCACATCCCGTGTTAAGAGTTGAAGTCTTTTACGTGACCAACAGAGAATGGTGTTGTCGTTTATAAGTTATAACAGGGTTATTAAACGAGGCAGCACGGTATAGCCAGAAAGTAACAAGCCCGTATTCTCGCAGGTTTCCATGGAATCAACACCAAACGATGTATGGTCTGCTAACATTCCGCAGGGGACACAGTGACTCAGTGTTTGTCTCAACTCATATGTCAGAGAGATACATTTCAACTCGATAAAACGCTGTTCAGCACGCCGATCCCAATGGCCCACTTCTCGTTATTGTGAATTGGTTGTGGTGTGCGGCAGGAATATAGCATTGTTTGTGTTCGCCTGCGGTTGGATGTATCATAAAGAGGGGTCAGCTTTGAATCCAGGTCAGGTGTCGGAAAATACCACGCCATGCTGGAGGTTGGGTGAAGGGAGCATCCTGAACGAGGACTGCAATTGGTAGAGCATATAGGATAAAATAATATATCGTCTTGCGTCTCCCCGATTGGACACCAGATAATGTTTTTGAGGTTGGCGATTTGTGAGACCGGGCGGAAGATGGTTTCTGTGAGACGGAAGGAGGGAGCGGGAACAGTCCGTCTGCGAGCTTCGAGCAGATACCACACTCATGTTATTAATTCACATTCTATAGAACAAACAAATATACAAAATGTTCACAGGCTACTGGTAAATAATTATTATTCTTAGCATTGTGATCCAGGTTGTGTTGGTTGGTGCGTCTGACATTAATGTACAGTCACAGTTTATTTTCAGTGAGTGAGTTGTGTTTAACGCCGCTTTTAACAGTATTACAGTTATATCACGGCGTGTCAGCTTAATGTGGGAGGAAAGCCCGAAGTGATGCAGGTCTCAGACGTTTACCACTAAGTTGAAACCCACGAGCACGGGTATGGTGCTGACAGACCTAGAAACATAATCGGGGCGAACCGGGATTCGAACAATCATAGGTTTCTGGCGTGCCAAAGAGACGCAACTCTGCACAGCGAATCGCGGCGCCTTAGACGACTGGGCCACACGCGCCCCCAGTTTATTTTCAAGTGTTTTACTGTCACTTATTTATATACATCACTGTCGCTTTTATATACACATCGCTGTCTATGTCGACTCACATATAGCCGTGAAATCGTATTACAAAATTCATTTCTCTCCTCAATTATAAAAACAAATAATTTTCATAGAATAAACATTTTCAGAGCCTTCCTATCTACAAAAGATGACATGACTGTGAAATAGAGCTGGCTAGAGCTGGCTAGACTTGCTTTTATATAAAATTAGATTAGTTTTGATTTCATAAAATACAAAATATTCAACAGTCGTGATACAGGACTACTGTATAGGGAGTGGACATGTATGCATCACTGTTACTGCTACTGTAAATACAACTGCCTGATATCTGTAGCAACGTGAATGAACGAGTGTGAGCAATAGCATGCCACATAACTACGACCTTTGGTATCCTAACCGCAAGTGTTTGGACATCCGGTCCCTTGATATAATTGTAGTTGGAATAAGACGCTTGAAATTCCATTTAATTATACAGGCTATATATAACCAATGAGAACACGAACTATATTACAAAAATAAATAAAATATATTTATATCGAACCTCCACAAATCGAACAAGATATTTTTAACATAAATAACTTCCTTAAAGTCTACATTTTTTCTTATAAGTGAAGTAGAAAACAATTATATCAGATACACGTTTTACTATGATAAACGGTGGGTTTCAAATAGACGTAGTATTGTGATAACGGTGTGTTTCAAATATAACGGTGATAACGGTGTCTTTCATGACAGAACGGGGGCACGGGTGGCCCAGTCGTCTAAGGCGCCGCGATTCGCTGTTCAGAGTTGCGTCCCTTGGGCACCCCAGAAACCTATGATTGTGGGTTCGAATCACGGTTAGCCCCGATTATGTTTCTAGGTTCGTCAGAACCATACCCGTGTTCGTGGGTTTCACCTACGTGGTAAACGTCTGAGACCTGCATCACTTCGGGCTTTCCTCCCACATTAAGCTGACACGCCGTGATATAACTGGAATACTGTTAAAAGCGGCGTTAAACCCAACTCACTCACTCACTCATTCATGACAGAACTGTTTGAGAAGAAGTACCGTTATTTCTAGCGACTCGAGGAAAATACGCTAACCAAATATATTGAAAATATGTTGTGTGTATTTAAACCTGAATGAACTTGAATTTACATCAGAGGTATAAGATACGTTTTTCTTTTATCTGACATGCATTAAGAAAGTACTTACGGCAAAACATTCCTGAAGTGACTTGAAAATGGCCGCTCGTTTATCTCGTTTTAGTTTCAAAGCATTCGAGTTTTCATACCGTGTTTCTACAAAGAAAATACATCAAAAACCATATTGAAATGCTCTATTCCCTAATTAGCCAACACATGTGATAATGTGTTATTAGGACACATACGTACTATTGGTATATCAAGGCGACTGTCACTTAAGATCACCACATTATTTTCACTGCTGGTAGAACAAACAAACAAACAAACTATGTACTCATATTGGTCCACAGGAGACATGCTATATATTTTTTGTTTTGTTTTTTGGTGTTCAGCGGTTGTTGTTCAGCAATATTGTAGCTATATGACGGCTATAAATAATCGAATCAAGACTTAATACTCCAGTGACTGACATCACAAGCCGTTGAGATACGACAACATACATCAACCAAGTCAGCGAGCCTGACCACCCGATCCCATTAGTCGCCTCATACACAGGTACCTGAAGACAAATTCTAACCCTCATCTTCAGGTATGCTAAACGAAGGTTAGAGTCTAATCACCCTTCCTAGCACGTCAACCAGATGTTCCAGGTAACATATACATTATTTATATATATTTAATATATCAACTGCCAGGTTAAATAAACTTGAAAACTGGATTTGACCAAAAAAATACAAAAGTGACCAAAACCTTACTGGGATGAAAACAGTCTCTGAAACACTGCAAACTTAAGGTCCAATATGATACCCGTCTCTCATACATAACCATCGAATAAACCATGGCTTGTTTATTTCATATTCAGCCACTGTCAAACATGGGTGTATACCTTTACCCTGCAGTATATTAAACAACGGGGCGTGAACATTCTCTATTTTTTAGTTAGTATTCTTTTGTGAAATTTCATAGGAATAACACACAATACATATAATTTACATGGGAACAAAGCCGTCATCTCCTTCGAGTACTGGTAAAGCTATAAAATATCTTTGTGGAAATATTTACAAGCATTGGGCGTGTACCACTTGTCTGGGTCATTGGGCATGTACCACTTGTCTGGGCCATTGGGTATGTACCACTTGTCTGGGTCATTGGGTATGTACCACTTGTCTGGGTCAAAGGGCATGTGCCACTTGTCTGGGTCATTGGGCATGTACCGCTTGTCTGGGTCAAAGGGCATGTGCCACTTGTCTGGGTCATTGGGCATGTACCGCTTGTCTGGGTCATTGGGTATGTACCGCTTTTCTGGGTCAAAGGGCATGTGCCACTTGTCTGGGTCATTGGGCATGTACCGCTTGTCTGGGTCATTGGGCATGTTCCCCTTTTCTGGGTCATTTGGGCATGTACCACTTGTCTGGGCCATTGGGTATGTACCACTTGTCTGGGTCATTGGGTATGTACCACTTGTCTGGGCCATTGGGTATGTACCACTTGTCTGGGTCATTGGGTATGTACCACTTGTCTGGGCCTTTGGGTATGTACCACTTGTCTGGGTCATTTGGGCATGTACCACTTGTCTGGGTCATTGGGCATGTGCCACTTGTCTGGGTCATTGGGCATGTACTACTTGTCTTGGTCATTGGGCATGTACCGCTTGTCTGGGCCATTGGGTATGTACCACTTGTCTGGGCCATTGGGTATGTACCACTTGTCTGGGTCATTGGGCATGTACCACTTGTCTTGGTCATTGGGCATGTTCCCCTTTTCTGGGTCATTTGGGCATGTACCACTTGTCTGGGCCATTGGGTATGTACCACTTGTCTGGGTCATTGGGTATGTACCACTTGTCTGGGCCATTGGGTATGTACCACTTGTCTGGGTCATTGGGTATGTACCACTTGTCTGGGCCTTTGGGTATGTACCACTTGTCTGGGTCATTTGGGCATGTACCACTTGTCTGGGTCATTGGGCATGTGCCACTTGTCTGGGTCATTGGGCATGTACTACTTGTCTTGGTCATTGGGCATGTACCGCTTGTCTGGGCCATTGGGTATGTACCACTTGTCTGGGCCATTGGGTATGTACCACTTGTCTGGGTCATTGGGCATGTACCACTTGTCTGGGTCAAAGGGCATGTTCCCCTTTTCTAGGTCATTTGGGCATGTACCACTTGTCTGGGCCATTGGGTATGTACCACTTGTCTGGGTCATTGGGCATGTACCACTTGTCTGGGCCTTGGGTATTTACCACTTGTCTGGGTCATTGGGCATGTACCACTTGTCTGGGTCCTCAGGCAAGTATCACTTAACAGGGTCATAGGGCAAGTAACACTTGTCTGGGTCCTTGGGTATGTACCATGTGTCTGGGTCCTTGGGCGTGTACCACTTCTCTGGGTCCTTTGGCAAGTACCACTTGTCTGGGTCATTGGGCAAGTACCACGTAACTGGGTCCTCGGTCAAGTACCACTTGTCTGGGTCATTGGGCATGTACCCTTATCTGGGACACTGGCCAGGCAAGGAAACTATTTGTGATTTTTTTATAAGCACGGTTATAGAAAATAAGGTTTATAATTAATATAGTTTTTTCTCCCGGATTCCTGGCTTTTAGGGGGCGAAACGGCAAACCATGTAACATGTAAACATGTAAATTATACGCCTAACAAACTCGCTCTACTCGCTCACAGCGGGAGTAAGCTATTCCAGACTCTGCTGAGTTTATTACGGAAATGAAATGTCAGTATTACTTGTGGTTTCTGTATTTATTAATCAGCGTTGTTTTTCTATGAGCTCACAAAGCAAGTTCTACCTTGTTACAGCCAAAACAACACAAACATCTCGATACATCAACACTGCATACGGATTAGGTGGTTAAGGCTTGGGGTCTTGGTTACTCGAGTGTCATCATAATATCAATCACTGCCTTGTCTGACTCGACTATACACAGGTTGCCTTCATATAGCTGTATTCGGAGTTATCCAACATACAAACACCCAGTTGTATCCCTGTTGGGGTTAACGTTGTACCCTTCTTTCAGGAGTTCCTGAGCAAGCCCGTGAGGCGTTCAGGAAAGTGGCATACGTAATGGAGTACACGAAAGATGGCGACAGCTGGACGGCAAAGGTGGAGGTAGTGGGGTCCAACGAGCCTAAGGTGTACTCGTGGACGCCGGGGGTGGAGTTTGAGTACGAGGGACTCGATGGCATGAAGATGAAGGTACGTGTTTATCTGCTGGGGGGCATGCATTCGTCATGTATGTATGTGTCAGTGTCAGTGTGTGTGCGTGCGCGCGTGTGTGTGTGCGTGCGTGCGTGCGTGTGTGACCTGATTAAAAGCTTATGTCATGGCCCGGTTTTTTGGGCGACTGTCATGAAACTTGTCCATGAGGTTCGATTTCGAAATTCATTATGGCTGATACGGCAGCCATATTGAAAAATTCTTTGGTCAGGGGTCAGGGGTCACGATTGTTTTGGGTTGGCTCAGTAATTCCTTTAATCTTGGGTGTTTCAAAATAGTTAACATGGCAGCCATACTACAGAACAACTATTGATGACCATTACTCAGCCACATGTCTTCAAAATGGATATAATATTTGCCATGGGTTTAGTTACCAGTCGGACCCAATTCATGATTTTCGAGATATTATAAATTTGGACCATGTTTCCACTTTAGTATCTATGTACGGCAGACATAATGCTAAACATCTGTTTGTGGCCAGAAGTCACGAATCTTTGGATTGGGTTAGCATTTCTTGAATCTTGGGCGATCGAAAATAGTTAATATTTCGTCATCCTTTCATTCGAAAGACACTGTACGCTTTTCTGAACCACGGCATTCAAATTATTGGGAATCTTTTTTAGAATATTAGGAAACACAAGCACTAAAACTTTTCGTTACCCGAATAAAATATCTGTTTGATTCCCATAATGCCACCAGGCAGGGTAGAAGTAAGTACTATATTTTAATGTCGTTTGGTTAATGACTGAGGATCGAACCACCGACCTACCGCTCTCCGGGCTACGTTCTATCAACTACACCAGGGAGACGGTTCTAACATGTAAGAGATCCCATACCAGGACATGAGTTCCTAAATGGAAAACTTTGTTACAGAGCACGATCAGATGGGACGTAAGTGCTTGCCAAGAGGAACACGCCTCTGTGACCGGAAAGTGGACCTCGGTCAGGACTGTGGAAGGAGATTCAATGACACTGGTCAGTTACTTGGAATGATTCAATGAGTGCTCCTGCCCAATGATATGGTCCCGTACTTACTATAGTCTTAGCGATAACATCGCATTGTTGAACGAAGCCTTTGGCCCTTTAAAGAAAGCAACTTCAGCTCTACGACTTTCGTAACACCCTAAACATAACTTACTTCTTTAAAGAGAGCAATCTTAGCACTACGACAGCCGTACCATTTTTCTATTACCATTCACAGGTGATAATAGGTTTTTGTATGCTATGAATGTCACGCTTGGTATGGCGTAATATCTGTTACTTACTTACTTATATTGGAGATTTAACGTGCGCTTTCCGACTGCAAGCGTATGTCGCACACGGGTAATATCTGTAATATAACTCGCGTCTTATATATCCGCCCTCTTAGCGCTGAAGACATAAAAGGGAGGCAATCGCGTTTGACTTGACCATGAATGTTGTTTTGTGTAGTGTATTCCTGTAAATCACCAGAGCAATCTTAGCACTACGGCAGCCGTAACATACATGACCTAATTAACACACGGTCAGGGGTTCTTGGCACGAGGAAAGGTACGCAACTCAGCACAATTGCAGCAAATTACCATCTTAAGTCTACTGGACCGACCGCGTCTCCATTTGCCAGTGCTTTGTAGCGCTATGATTGCCGTGTGAAAGAGAGCTCTGATGATGAACATAACTTTGGAATTAAAATCAAGCTCTGTTAAAACATAGACCGGACTCGTGAGGATCCGGGGTAGAATAGGTCTCCAGCAACCCATGCTTGCTGTAAAAGGTGACTATGCTTTTCGTAAGGGGCGACCAACGGGATCGGGTGGTCAGACTCGCTGAGTTGGTTGATGCATGTCATCGTATCCCAACTGTGTGGATTGATGCCCATGATGTCAATTACTAGATTATCTGGTCCAGACTAGATTGTTCCCAGACCGCCGTCATATAGCAGGAATATTGCTTAGTGCGGCGTTAAACAACAAACAAACAAACTAAACATTGACCTTAGAATTGGTTCCCAGTTACCTATGAGATGACTCAAACTTATAGGTCGTCATCCCTTGTGACGTCAGTTGATTGGGTGTCATCGTGCCCATATGCTGTGGATGCTTGATCTGCTTTGCTGGTCTGGCTAAGACTCGGTTGTTTACAGGCCGTCTTGATACATAGCATGAATATGGCTGCATGTGCTGTTAACAATCCACTTAGTCCTTCATTGTTGAGAGATAGATTATATGAGTGGTGTATAACCAAGTATGGGTCCATAGTTGGTTATACACTAACTATACGTATAAAACAGGATGAATTTACTGTTATTGTTTCAATACTCAATTACTTCTTTTCAGACATCGGAAAGCAAAGGAAAGTCCATGGTTCAGAAGTTTAAACGTGTCTGATGCGACCACGAAACCCTTGCCGGTCACCATTTTGGACATGGTATCATGGGTACCTGACGTCAGTTTAAAACATACGCAATGCGCATGCGCATTGCGGTATAGGTGTACGCTTCATATGCAATTGTTGCCATGGCTACTGTCAGTGAATGTGCAAAAGATACATCTCCTGAGTGCAATACATTTTATGAGCGATATCAAAAGTTCATATTTATATCACGTTGACCTTTTTTATATTTATGTCTAATCTTTCATGAAATCAAAAATGAAAATAATGAAAATAGGTTCCGACAATGTTCTTGTCATTTACATCAATAGCATATATACTGAAACCAAATCGATCAGAAAAAAACAGTTCATTGTTAGTGACGTGAAACAACTCAGGGCTGAAATAAAAGACATCTGTTCAACGTGAATAAATAAATTAGCAGCGCATTACTATGGACGGATGTGACCACGTGACCTGCTCAATATGCCCCCTGGTGGTACAAATGCATTCCCTGTATGTAACGCTTGTTATGGTGTAATATAACTAGCGTCGCAGATGTTCGCCCTGTTCACGCTGAAGACATAAAAGGGAGACAATCGTATTTGATTTGATCATGAATGTTGTGTTGTGTATTCGTGTATAATCATCAATCCTGTGTTCGATCCACTAAATTCAATTTACAAATTATTGAAAACATGTAAGAATTAATATTATATTGACAATGTAGAATACGATTATTTTAAGACCATTTATCTTTCGGTTAAAGTACTTATTGATATGTTTTTCATAGTTTTCTGAAGTGTTGGTTTGCGACAAACCCGATACCATTTTTCTATTACCATACACAGGTGATAATAGGTTTATGTATGCTATGATTGTCACGCTTGGTATGGCGTAATATCAGTAATATAACTCTCGTCTTATATATCCGCCCTCTTTACGCTGAAGACATAAAAGGGAGGCAATCGCGTTTGACTTGACCATGAATGTTGTTTTGTGTAGTGTATTCCTGTAAATCACCAATACCGTGTTCGACCCCCTAAATTCAATTTACATCTTATTGGAAACATGAAAGAATTAATATTAGTTTGATAATGTAGAATATGATTATTATAAGAGCATTATCTTTCGGTTAAATTATGGATTTATATTTTTTTCACATTATTTTTTTCTTTAGTTGGTTCAGAACAGCAATCCAATATCAATTTTCATCATCGATCACAAGCGATAATAGGTTTTCATTTTGTTCACTATCACTGGTTTTGAATGTTTGAATCGAAACGTCCATATACATGTGGTACAAGTGATGTATGATACAAAAATAGAATCGATTTTATTTGGACTTGTTTCAAAAAGAACCTTATAATTTGTCCAAATGTAACAGTTTGGAGTATTACGGAGAGAAGAACTTACATTAACATTACGTTGTTTTCTAGGGAAGCAATCTTATGTTACAAATTGTAGTGTACATTTTCATTCAGTATGCAGTATCATAAACACGATGTACCGACCCGTGTATCTAATATGTTCAACAGCTATTTTATTGTGTCGCATATAATACGGCGGAATTGAATAAAGTATGAGTTTGTACCTGAAAATGTTTTGTTATTATTAAGCAAGCAACGATGAAAGTCACACGAAAGAACGGTTCTGTCATCAATCAAGGTAGAGCATCGTTATCATGGTTCTGGTAGATCATCTTAGATTCGAACCAACGATCAGCGTATCCTGGTACCGTAAACACGTAAATCAGATCTGTGTTTACTGAGTGAGGGTGCACGTGAATAAGATGTGTGTTTACTAGGTAAGGGTGTACGTGAGTCAAATCTGTGCTTACTAAGTAAAGGTGTACGTGAGTCAGATCTGTGCTTACTTATATATACAGCGAGGGGCCTGCATTAGATGTGTTTACTGAAATTAATACCCAAGTGTGCGCGCGTTAGATTTGTGTTGACGGAGACATACCGCGGTTCGCGTGCACCACGTTTACTGAGTGTTTACAGCGGTGTTGTTTTAGCAACAATTTTTAACAACACTAAAAACATTTTGAATTTTGAAATTAATTAAATTATGTATCATGATATTTGAATATATATACCTTTGCGCTTTTACAATGCAAATATATAAGATATAGCCTATAGCAGCCATGTGGCTTAAAATTCGAGTTTTGTGGACGTTTGTTATCACTTCAACGAGGGCCAGATACAGTGCGGGGAGTTTCTGAACAAACAGCTTTTCATAATAGAGAAGTGTCGTTTTTATTGATATATGTTTACAGGTGAAATATTTCATTGTCAAATATACATATGGAGGGCGGAGGGGGAGGGGTGGTGGCGTGGTTAAGGTGTTCGCTCGTCATGCTGAAGACCCGGGTTCTCCATTTCGCCACATGGGCACAATGTGTAAAGCTGGTGTCGCAGCAGCTGGTATATTGCTAAAAGATTAGATGCGTAAAACTTTCTCACTCACACCCATATTGAGGGTTAGATCGGTGTTTTACACCGCAGTCATCTCATTTCATTTATATCACAGCGACATCTAGTCTGGGCAAGACAAACCGGTGGTTGATAGAATGAACAACGGTCCAGTAGTCGGGATACAAGGACACATACATGTACTCAAACACATCATACACCAGATACCCAGTAGTCGGGATACAAGGACACATACATGTACTCAAACACATCATACACCAGATACCCAGTAGTCGGGATACAAGGACACATACATGTACTCAAACACATCATACACCAGATATTCAGTAGTCGGGATACAAGGACACATACATGTACTCAAACACATCATACACCAGATACCCAGTAGTCGGGATACAAGGACACATACATGTACTCAAACACATCATACACCAGATACCCAGTAGTCGGGATACAAGGACACATACATGTACTCAAACACATCATACACCAGATACCCAGTAGTCGGGATACAAGGACACATACATGTACTCAAACACATCATACACCAGATATTCAGTAGTCGGGATACAAGGACACATACATGTACTCAAACACATCATACACCAGATACCCAGTAGTCGGGATACAAGGACACATACATGTACTCAAACACATCATACACCAGATACCCAGTAGTCGGGATACAAGGACACATACATGTACTCAAACACATCATACACCAGATACCCAGTAGTCGGGATACAAGGACACATACATGTACTCAAACACATCATACACCAGATACCCAGTAGTCGGGATACAATGACACATACATGTACTCAAACACATCATACACCAGATACCCAGTAGTCGGGATACAAGGACACATACATGTACTCAAACACATCATACACCAGATACCCAGTAGTCGGGATACAAGGACACATACATGTACTCAAACACATCATACACCAGATACCCAGTAGTCGGGATACAAGGACACATACATGTACTCAAACACATCATACACCAGATACCCAGTATACGGCTCATGCTGCACCGAAATATAAACAGAAAACTCTGAATGTAATAAAATCATGTTACCTTTGTTTGGGTCTACATCTTCTTTCCATAGCAACATCGCACGAAAGAAAACTGTCATATGACAAGGTTCTCGGCGTATTCCTCGAACAACTGATTCAGGAAATTCTGTTTTTTCGGAAACAGATTCAAGAGCTTAGTAAACAGTTCTAGGAAGTAATTTTTATGAGTAACAAGACTCGCAATATGATCTCATTACGGCAAAACGATGACGTGCACTTAGTAACACATCACAACCGGAAGCTTAATTAATCCTGATGCTAATTCCATCTCCAGTCCCATCTAGAGTGACGAGACAACAAACCTTGTGCCTCTCAACCCGGACAGACTGTATTTAACATAAGATTTAGAATTATTTAATAATGTTATTTAAAGGTCATGGTTACCTTCAACATACAACATTCTTGGTAAATATTCCCCAAATGCCACGCCTGGACAAATTTCATTAGTTCATTTCCCTGTATCGTAAAATAGGTTCGCGACAGAGCCATGAAAGTACAGAGCAAAAGGTGCGATGCTTCGCGTTAGCCGCGCAGTAGTGTCTATAGTGGCGCATTGGCGGCGCGATAGTGGCACACAACACAACAAATGGCACAAAACAGTTTAGAAATGCGTTCTTCCGCCTATATTTGGGTCATTGAAATATATACTTAGTCTAACATGCACCTATATTAAGCACGTGCAAACCATGTATGTGTGTATATCTCGTGTTCTAGTTTTAAAATGTGCAGCTTTACATGATGATGTGTTCTTTAAAATGTGTATCTCCGCATTGGTACATTTACAAACATTTTATACCAATCAATGAGGAATTATTCACAAACAAATAGTTATATTTGCTTACACACAAATGATAACGTCCCTCAAATGTCTTTTCAATCATCTTTGGACGTGCAAGTATAATGCACTGACTGTGTTTGGATTCCAGCCTCGCTTTATTGCTTATGTGTGGCATTAATTAAAGCTTAACTTAAAATAAGGTTTGTATATTGTAACAGCCGTTGACTGATCAGATATTCGAGACAACTCAGACAATTAATTCAAATATCAACCTGCTACACGAGGCAGGTGCACGAAGAAATGGAATGGTTCATGTGGTTATATGATATGAATCGGCATATTAGTATATCATAAAATTGTGTAATACAATGTTCAATAACCCAGTCAATTGCCATTACGTCTACTGTGGCATTATTTGATATGTTACTTATACCAAGTTTTTGATCAAACAATTAATGAAGTGATGCTTATATGTAATGGTTATGACATTTGAGGCCTTGTCAATGGCAGCAATTCCAAATTCTTTATGTAGGGCCACTTTGCTTTGAATGACAGCTGGGTTAATTGCAAATTTGTTTCCTTTTTTTTGGAGACTGTGCATTCTTTCAATCAAGCACTGACTTAAACCAAACATAACATCCCAAACGGGCTTGGAATTGTTACATCACATTTGGATATATCGCCCAATATATATTTTGAATGAAATAACGCTTCACGTTGTTTTGAAATGACCAAATCACCCGTTCAAACTTAAAATATTTCACCCCCTTTGTAAAATGGTCACGAATAACTAACTCCCGCGTCAGATTCCACCTCTCATTTCACTTGCATATGCATCAAACGGTCAAGTCAAGACGATCTCACCGATAATGAAATTCTTTATTGTATTTAAACGGGTTTTACCTCACGAAGTACTCATATCACTTCAGCACCTTGAGTAAAAACATCAAAACATCAAAAGATATGTGTCGACACCCAGTTGACGGAACTCTGCAAATCCTGCTATCGAACGAATTCGGCACGGCACATGCGATCTTGTTTATGAGCCGGATGTCGATATCGTTTATGGATTTTGATTAGACTATGTATAGAGTCGTTAGTCATGCCAAACTATGTCTGCATAATTCCAGCCTAGTTCGGCAAGGGTGAAAACTTAACTTTTAAAGTCAGGTAACTCCCTTGCCTCGCGAAGATGGAATAATCGATCCGCTTGTACATATTTTGAATATTAAGCGCTCGTGTCAATTGTTTAAAGACTGAAGACTCAGCAATGTCGCAGTAGTCAATATCGCTGGGTTGATCTTCCACTGACTGTCATGAATCCCTTATGTAATTAAATGCTGCTCATATGGAGTCGGAGTCTGGACCCCTGGCAATCCGGGGTAGAATAGGTCTTCAGCAACCCATGCTTGTCCCCCATGAAGATCCGGGGTAGAATAGGTCTTCAGCAACCCATGCTTGCTGTAAAAGGCGACTATGCTTGTCGTAAGAGGTGACTAACGGGATCGGGTAGTCAGGCTCGCAGACTCGTAGTTGATGCATGCCATCGATCCCAATTTAAGGTGGATTCCCTTTGACTTTCTTTTCAATTTTCAAAGGTGTAATATACCAAGTATGTAAGCTGCTTTGGTCATTATAAGACTTATTGAGAGGTAGAAATCAGAGCCAGTAATATTCTGTACAGGTGAATAGTGATATATTGTACGTGACAGAATCGCCACCGGCAAAGCATTTTCGGACACAATCATGAGCAATTTGGGCAACTGTTTACATGGGATGCAAAACGAGCCCTTATGGTTGACTAAATGCTTCCTTATACTACAGCCAGGGTGCCTACAACCAACAACTGGTCATATGAACGAGAATGAACCTCCTAAGTTTATCCCTTGTGATGAAAGGTTCACCGTCAAGCATATATTGCTCGACTGTGTGGACTTTGCAATCGCAGGGATTCACATTCTCAAAGGGTAAATCTGAAAGATCTCGTTTCCCGTGTCAGCGGACATCTCATCATAAATAACTTGAAAGAAATTGGTCTGTATCATAAATTTTAAACATGCATGTGAAAAATTAAATGCTTCTTTTTAAATTGGCGTGATGCTATTAGCAACTGATATTATTGAAGGCTCTGTCCAGAAGCTTAACGTAGCGTAAAAATATTGTCTCCCTGTGTGACACATAATCCTATCATAATCGATGTAACTATCATCAACCAGTGTTTTTAAGCCAACTCATTAATGAGATTTTTTTTAATATTGGCTAGCATTGTGCACAACCCCCAGTAGCTAAAGTGATGACATAAATCCTGCTGAGGTAGCATGCAGGAAGCAGAGGTACTGTAAGACCCCATGATCCCCTGCGAGGTGGCCTAGCTTTGGTAACTGGTGGCCTATAGCCCTGTTTTAAAACTGTATACATGATATTGTTATGCTAAAATAGGTTTCATAAATTGGTTTAAAATTATACTTTGCATAAATGCCTAAATTGTGAATATATTAACTTGGTCGCTATATGGGCGAAATAATGCCTAACACAGTAACTCACTCACTCACCGGTTGAGGGGACCCCGACGTCAAGCGATACGCACAATTTGCTTCAACGTTACCGTCAGGCACGCCGAGCGTAGACTGGGATAGAATACTGTTCACAGATGAGTACATGTCTCGTCCGGACAGCTCTGATGGTCGGGAAAGTGTCTACGGGCTAAGCGACGCTTCCGTTTTGGGGTGTGAATGCAAATGTATGGGATGCCACCACAACTCGTGAGGGCCTACAACACATCAGTATTAACGTACTCGACATCGGTCGAGAATATGTTTTATGTTCTGCAAATGCAGGGACGTAAATTCATGTTACAGCAGGATTATGCCAGCCCAGATGCTGCACGTGTTGTAACAGACTTTTAGAGGCAGCAAAACATTGCTGTCCTGCCATGGCCGCCGGCTGTTTCTACGGACCTCTCCCCCACAAAACATGTCTGGAATGAGATAGGGCGACGCCTACAACAGGACAAGAACCAGCCGGTTACACTAGTTGGGCCAATCTTTGGTTGACATTTGGAGTGAGTGAGTGAGTTTGGTTTAACGCCGCTTTTAACAGTATTCCAGTTACATTGCGGCGTGTCAGCTAAATGTGGGAGGAAATCCCGAGGTGATGCAGGTCTTAGACGTTTACTACTTCGGTAAAACCCACAAGAACGGATATGGTGCTGACAAACCTAGAAGCATAATCGGGGCGAACCGGGATCCGAACCCACAATAATAGGTTTCTGGCGTGGCCAAGGGACGCAACTCTGCAAAGCGAATCGCGGCGCCGCAGACGACAGGGCCACTCGTGCCCCCTGACATTTGGATCAATCATCTGGTGCCTTGAATGCTGCCTCGCCAGTATACTGACTTTGTTAATTGAGTTGTTACACCACGTGTTGCTCTGTCTCCTGTTCCGAGGTATGGGTGTTGTCAATGAATTTCTTATGATAAAACATTGATCAGACGAATGACCAAATTATTATGTTATTAACTTCAATAACATTTACACCACTTTGTATGAAGCACAGTTACTTTTTTCCACTAGGTAATAGTAGATGTAGTTGCAAAACCGTATAAACGTCAGTCATGTAAGCAGCATCACTATTACGAGTGCATAATAACAACAAATACGATGGCGTCACATCAACAAACCCATTACAGATACCTGTCTGACAATGCAGCTGATATCACAGTCCAGCCTACACACACAGCCAGAGCGTTCATGTTGACGTGGAACTATTAACACAAAGAAAATGCTATATATAAAATACATATAAAATGTTGAGATCAGTTAGCTATTAGTTTACTAGAAAGTGGCACCAAAATACGATAAAAACATGGTTTCTCTTTTGAAACCACATGTCGAATAAATATAATATTAAATACAAAACATAGCATTATTCATTTGTGTGGCTGCTATGGAAACAACGATATCTTTACACCAAGGATTTGAACTTGAATAACACCATTTAACAATGCAAAGTCTTTAAAGTGGAAACAAAACGTGGCAATCCTCTGACGTTGGCTGGAAAGACTTATCTGAAGTAGATAAAGATATCGGGTCACCATTTTGCTAGTTGATTGTTTTTTACAAATCCGTCTCGCCTGATAATAAATGTACATGGACGCAAATGTGTGAATTGTTACCTTTAGTTTGGTTGCTTTGTTTAACACCGCGACATTTCAGATATATGACGGCAGTCACTAAACAAGAGTCATCAGAAGATGACAAAAGTACCTGTCCCCACAAATTCGAAAGAACAAATTATCCTACTGTTACTTTAAGTCCAACTTGATGAGAAAATGCGAAAATACAAGAGTAGTTATTGAGCTATCAAAACAATGACATGGAAGTAAGATTCAGAACTTTGTTTTTCTGTCAGATACATAGCAATATGAACAGAGTCAAACTGTTCATGGACAATGGACAAAAAAAAATAATTGTTAAAATCACTTAATAACAAATGGCACCATGTGTGCGCACAGTTTCATGAAAGAATACCTATTAGTTTTAGAATCATGGTCCGGACAAACACACCATTGTGAATAGAGTCAAATTTAAAGTCAAACTTAAATCCCTTAATAGCAAAATGTCAACAGTTCAACCACTGATTAATACATGTACCAAGTTTGGATGACAAATGTTGAACAGATCGTTAGTTCAGCTTCGGAAATGACACCTACCTACCTAAGTCCAACTTGTTTCCATGGAAACAGGTGAAAAAATCCTAAATAGTACAAGGCACCATTTCAGCCTTTGGTTAATACATGTATAAAGTTTAGATGAAAATTCTTTCACGGTTTTCAAGTTGCGTTCCGGAAACGAAATCTACCACCCCCGTTTGAGACTAAGTCCAATTTGTTTCCATGGAAATCTGGAAAAATAAACATACCCAAAATAACTAGCAAAAAGCAGCACATGAGGATCTGTTTCATATATCTGCCAATCTGTGTTGAAAACTATTGAACGGTTTTCGAGTTGTGCTACGGTAACGAAATGATAACGGACGGATGGACGGACAGGCAGACGAGTCTATATATCTTCCCCACCCCACCCCACCCATTACGAAATGATAACGGACGGATGGACAGACAGGCAGACGAGTCTATATATCTCCAACCACCCCACCCCACCCATTACGAAATGATAACGGACGGATGGACAGACAGACAGACAGGCTGGTTGGTTTGGTGTTTAACGCCGCGCTCAGCAATATTCCAACTGTATGATGGCGGTCTGTAAATAATCGAGTCTGGACAAGACAATCCAGTGATTAATATCATGAGCGTCGATCCACACAATTGGTTTTACGATGACATGCATCAACCAAGTCAGCTGACAAGTTCATAAAAGCAACAAAACCCATCCCATATTCCTAAGAAATCTCGATTGTACGATTCCGATTTGACGTCACTGATGCGTCAAATTTGGAAATGCCATTCACATGTTTACCTTAAAACCTTTGAAAAGCTGTACTGGGGCCTTGAATGTTGTAACCTAGATGACGAATGAGCAAGCTCGATGGTACCTCAAAAGTTGTAAAATTTAAATATCAAAGGCTGGAGCTGCTGGAATTTTGCTTCAAATATGGGGAAAATTGACCAGTGGAAAGTTGAAGTTTTCCCTTGTCATTCAGTCTTGTAAAGAGTTTTATTTTTTATTTTTTTGTCATTCTGATTTTTTATGATCTAAATCTAAATATCACGACCTATATATGAAACAGACGAGGCGGTCTGACTAGTTTCCTTTATTTCTAGTTCAGGTGGGTAAATCAGAGGAAGGGAATTGGCTATTTTGATGGTTATTGAACGAGATAAGATCATTGATAGAGCTGAAGTTTCAGTTCAGTTTCGATTTCAATCAGAGCAGAAATTATGGATCTAGAAACAGATCAGCTAGACGAGAGGCACGCATGGTGTCCATGAGGTTAACGTTGTCCTACAACTGTTGATGGGAGCTCAGAGTTCCCAAGGGTTCATTGTGTATGAAACCAATACAGATTACCCTATTGCCAATTCCTTTCAAGATTATGCCATAAGAATGTGTCATGCTTGACACTTACTTCAATTACACTGTAGCTCTATTTTACACCATATATCTCACCTCTCCATGGTTCGTTTTCATTATAATAAGTAATATTGTAAACCATACATATATAGACCTTGAAGAAACCAAGTGTTATGTTTTGTTTTAAAATGATATTAAAGCATGATTTATATACTTACCTGTTCATGCTGCGATTAAAATAGATATTATCTGCTGCTACTAGGTCAAAGTGCTGACCTGTCATAATATTAGTCTTGCGTAGGTGCACCGATTGCATGAAATGCTGATAAGAAACTCGGTTTCGAATATGGTCGAGTGTCGACCATTATATAGTCATATGATGGTTGCCTGTAAATACTAAAAAAATAAGAGAATCTATCTTCTGTATACAAAGTAAATATGGATGTCACTGAATAATATTCTAATTTGAATTTCTGATTAAAACAATGGAATTGTATGCCTGTCTAACTATCTGAGAACCCTCTATTAAAATAAATACCAGTTGCGAAATGTCATCTCTCATTTCGCTTCGGACACCAAACTAAATGGTGTAGTATTTAATATTTCTTATTAAAATGCATTCGCCAATTGTACGGTCATGCTGTAATAGTATGAAACAACAACAAAACAACCACTACTTTCTACATGTCTTTATTGCATGTGGTTTTGCGTGATACTCGGACATTTCCCTTTTTGTCCACGAGTCCGTGACGTGATGACGTCACATCCTATCGGCACAAATTCATATTGAAACCCATTTGACCGGATTATTGCCGATTTCATTGATCTCTTCTTTATTATCTCCATAACACACAGCTGTGTCAATGCGTACATGTTCCTGTGCCCTAATCCAAGGCGGGGCCATGAGTGTGTCATTCGTCTCAGGCCCCACAATTCGCCTTACAGAGTTGAGTCCAAAAAACTATCAACACAGGTACGAATCCCAGATTATGATCTTTTGGTTTGTCAGCACCATACTCGTGCTCGTTGGTTTCACCAAAGTTGTAAACGTGAAAGACATGCGTTCCCTCAAAGGGTGGGTTGTTTGTTATTTAACGCCGCACTCAGCAATATTCCAGCTATATGACGGCGGTATGGTTGATGGAGCGTAAATATTTTGTCCTCCTGATGTTGTCTTACATATCCTCACACTAGTATGGTGATCTACCTTCAGTTGCTGGCGATCTATACCCCTTTTTCATTTTGTATTGTTACATATAGTAATATCCTTTTATGGTTGAATACAAGTATTAAATATTAATCTGTGTTACTTTCTGACCATCGAGGACAGGTTTTTATTTAGTCTCTATATATGTATTATTAATCTATAACTTCTCGTCTCTGTATGGCTGAAATATTGCCGATGTGACTTTAAATATCACTTCACTCAATTCGTTGGTTTCACATTAATTATAAGTTCTTTTCCGTACAGATTTCTGACTTAACATATTGTTTCAATTTGGGAATCGACTCGTAACATCACTGTCATTAGAAAAAAACGAAATCGGTACGTTAAAGGGGCAGATGTGCAAGTCTGTCATCCAAAAACTGGGATCAGCGAGATATATCGCTTTGACGAGATCAAGCAATATCACCTCAAGGTGAACTCCACCACAATGTTTGTTTGTTTGTTTGTGGTTTAACACAGCACTATCTATATGTTGGCGTTCTGAAAACAATCCAGTCTGGACCAGACAGCCCTGTCATCGTGAGCGTGGATCTACCCCATGGGGATTCGATGACATGCATCAACCAAGACTGGTAACACCATGTGACCGCCAGATCCTCATTGGTCGGCTCTTATAACATTCAGACCACTGGGAGAAGACTCCGTATCCTGCTCCTGTAACTCGTGGGGATGTTGCAAAATTTGACGTTTTTCAGTCAGTACATTACTACTAATTTGATTAAATCTAGCAGTATTCCCAGACATTGTAAATGAGTCCTACACTTTGTTGTAACCCAAGTGCATGAAATAGAGGTATCTATCAAACCAATCAGGGAATAATAGCTGGACAGTCAATGTTAACGAGTTTTACATGTCAGACACCAAAACATACCGGTCAATATCCTTTGTTTGTTTCCACATGTATCACTGTAAATATGTAGGAAAATTCCTGTTTTATTGATCAAACACGTTTAGCAGTTATTACTGCATGTGGTCACGTGATTCAGTTGTGGTGGCCCAAGTGAAGGCCGTGGCCGTGCAGGTGAGCCGTCTTCGTCAAAATCTGAAGTGTAATAAAAATATGTGATCGATTATATCTATTAATACAAAATAATTGCGTGTCTTGTTGTTTCAAGCCGCACTTAACAATACTTCAGCTATATTACGATGGACTGTAAATGATCGATTCTGGGCAAGACAATCTGTGATTGATGTAATGAGCAACAATCCACGCCGTCAGGGTACTTTGCCGCGTCATCAACAATTTCACCTGGCCTCACCAACCGATTCGCTTACTCGCCTCTGACAAAAAAACAAAAAACAAATCAAATCAAATACAGGGGTAGATTATATTGTCGTTCGTCTCACGGTTATTCCATAATAACAACGGGGTAGTGATATTATACTTCATCGCCGAAGTTACGGCATGTTTGTATATTGTTGGTATATTGTTGTTGAAATCAACGCAATGTGACGTCGGCCTGTAAATATTAATTTACTGACCAGACAAACCAGTGATTGATATTTTCATCAACAGGTTTGTTATATTTGTTGTTCAGCAATATTCCGACTGAGTTCGACAACACGCAATGACCCATGTCACCGAGACTGAGCACCCGATCCTTTTTATGCGCCTCCTTCGGTAAGCATAGGTAATTTGGGTCCTCTTCAAGTGGAAACTCCACGGGGGTTTTGGAGAGACGGGGAGATAACCAAACCACCAGATATTTATTTTGGCTGAATATTAGACAAGCAGAGGTTTAAACCTAATCTATCAAGCTTTGTACACTTACGTTCATCCAATAGGCTGTAAACTCATCTTTAGAGACTTCCTTGTTTCCTGAACAAAATAAGCAGATTCTTGAAATGTCATAGCCAGATATTCCAAACAAATGCAGTTACTGTATTTCGTCGCAGTGTTGGAGGGCGAGACAGTTTAGAGCTTTGAACAGTAATTCAGTTTTATAACTGTGCGTGTGAGCTTGAGGTGGGCGATAAAACGGAAGTCATGCGGGTTTCCACTATTGTGAAACCTATGAGCGCCATTTATAGCTCCAACATAATCAGGTCGAACCCGGATTCCAGCATAGGTTTCAAAATCAACTCTTGCAGGGGCCGACCATTGCCCAAGTGTTAGTGATTGTCGTTTGACGCACAACACGCAAGCTCAATCATGATGCCTGGCAAACCTGTGACTGAAAGCACGCGACAAGCATCACGTTCTGTCGGACATGTTTTAATGTTCCAGCTTTTGCTTGCCTTTTAACAAAGTTTGTACTTTTGAACCTTTTTATGGTTCTTTGTTGCTAAACGCCGCACTCCGCAATATTCCAGCAATATGACGGCGGTCTGTTAATAATCGAGTCTGGACCAGACAATCCAGTGATTGATATCATGAGCATCGAACCAAGACGTCGATTCGGACCACGCGATCGCATTAGTCGCCTCTTGCGACAAGCATACTCGCCTTTTACGGCAAGCATGGGTTGCTGAAGACCTATTCTACTCCGGATCTTCATGGGTCACATCATAAAGGAAGAGCTGGCAACTTGTAATCGTCCAATAACAGATGAGTGAGTGAGTATGTTTTTACGCCGCTTTTAGAAATATATTCCAGCAGTATCACGGCGGGGGACACAAGAAATGGGCTTCACACAATGTACCAATGTCGGGATTCGAACCCGGGTCCTTCGGCGTGACAAGCGAACGCTTTAACCACTAGGCTACCCGACCGCCCCCAATAACAGATGATCCCACCTCACCTGTAGACATACTTCACCACCGGACCTTTATATGTAGAACCGGACAATAAAATAAAACCTTTGAAAATGTGTGTTTTAGCACAAGGACATCGTTTGATCTCACACGAATGATTTCTGCCGTGGGTGCAAGTAGTGGAAAACGATCCCTACTGATCATAGGTACGAGTGTTGTAGGGACTGTAATAATGTATTGTTTACCGTCAAGATCCATTTTGCCATAGACGAGATCGATGTCTGGAGTGTCAAGCAGGTCGTCATCATTAGCGTCGAACTCCTTGAAGACCGCATGGCTGTACTCCCTCAGGGTGGAGTGTGCAGGCACGGAGTCCATGTACTCGTGGTGGGTGACAATCTTATCACCTGGTGACAAAGGAAAGGTAAAACACTGGGGAGCCACCATTTCTTATTCCAACGGGAAGGAGATATATTTTCGATCACTGCTTCAAGACACGATTTTTTTCTTAAGGACCAGTCAAAAATTATATCATGGCAACCTGTAACCGAAGTGTAATTGGGTGGTTTTGACTCGCTGACTTTGTTGATCCATGTCATCGTACTCCGATGCTCATAATGTCAATCAATGGATTGTCTGGTCCATTATTTACATACCGCCGTCATATAGCTGGAAAATTGCTCAGTGCGGCATTAAACAACAAACATAACCAACATCCCACGCAGTCACCAAGCCTGAACAACAGATCCATAGAACCGTAACGTTTGTTTGTTGTTAAACTCCACACTCAGCAATATTCCAGAGTAAATAATATTCTCTTGGTCAGACAAACCAGTGATAGATATATTGCCGTTTGTGTAGGATGACAACGGTCAACCAGACACCGACGAAGAGCCCCCGATCCTTATAGCATAGCATAGGTTGTTCGGGACCGCTTCTAACCCTGAGTCCCCAAAGGATCTAAACCATAACGGTGACAGTGACGGATTGCTAAGACACACAGCCCCAGTCTGAGATCATACACCCTGACTCCCACTCTTACATCAGTCATCAGCCCCCATTCTTGGTCCAAAGGCACCATGACACTCACTCCCAGTTTTGGTCCAAAGGCACTATGACACTCACACCCAGTCTTGGTCCAAAGGTACCATGACACTCACACTCAGTCTTGGTCCAAAGGTACCATGACACTCATTCCCAGGTTTCGTCCAAAGGTACCATGACACTCACACCCAGTCTTGGTCCAAAGGCACCATGACACTCACTCCCAGTCTTGGTACAAAAGGCACCATGACACTCACTCCCGGTCTTGGTCCAAAGGCACCATGACACTCACACCCAGTCTTGGTACAAAGGCACCATGACACTCACTCCCGGTCTTGGTCCAAAGGCACCATGACACTCACTCCCAGTCTTGGTCCAAAGGCACCATGACACTCACTCCCGGTCTTGGTCCAAAGGCACCATGACACTCACTCCCGGTCTTGGTCCTAAGGCACCATAACACACATTCCCAGTCTTGGTCCAAAGGTACCATGACACTCACTCCCGGTCTTGGTACAAAGGCACCATGACACTCACTCCCGGTCTTGGTCCAAAGGCACCATGACACTCACACCCAGTCTTGGTACAAAGGCACCATGACACTCACTCCCGGTCTTGGTCCAAAGGCACCATGACACTCACACCCAGTCTTGGTACAAAGGCACCATGACACTCACTCCCGGTCTTGGTCCAAAGGCACCATGACACTCACTCCCAGTCTTGGTCCAAAGGCACCATGACACTCACTCCCAGTCTTGGTACAAAGGCACCATGACACTCACTCCCGGTCTTGGTCCAAAGGCACCATGACACTCACTCCCGGTCTTGGTCCTAAGGCACCATAACACACATTCCCAGTCTTGGTCCAAAGGTACCATGACACTCACTCCCGGTCTTGGTACAAAGGCACCATGACACTCACTCCCGGTCTTGGTCCAAAGGCACCATGACACTCACACCCAGTCTTGGTCCAAAGGCACCATGACACTCACTCCCGGTCTTGGTCCAAAGGCACCATGACACTCATTCCCAGTCTTGGTACAAAGGCACCATGACACTCACTCCCGGTCTTGGTCCAAAGGCACCATGACACTCACTCCCGGTCTTGGTCCAAAGGTACCATGACACTCACTCCCAGTTTTGGACTAAAGACACCATAACACTCACTCCCAGTCTTGGTCCAAAGGTACCATGACACTCATTCCCAGTCTTGGTACAAAGGCACCATGACACTCACTCCCAGTTTTGGTCCAAAGGCACCATAACACTCACTCCCAGTTTTGGACCAAAGGCACCATGACACTCACTCCCAGTTTTGGTACAAAGGCACCATGACACTCACTCCTAGTTTTGGACTAAAAACACCATGACACTCCAAGTTTTGGCCTAAAGGCACTATGACTCCCAGAGCAAGGACTTCCTGGCATCCACTCCCAGTCTTTAACCACAGACATCCAATCCCATCCCAGTCTGACCATTTTCATCGTAGTGAGCGAAGACAAGAGTCAGTTCGAATCTTTCAAAGATGCCATCGCCGTTATCATCCGAGCTCAGCCATACATTTTCGATCACATTAGTGTAGATTTCATGGCTGTCGTGATGATTGTGCTCGCTGGAAAATTGGAAAATTACATTTCACATGACAAGCAAACAAATGCAGCAACAACGTCGTCGCTTTTTAGAATGCCCCCCATAATTCAAAGTTATCGCATATCTTGGCTTACAAAGCATTAAGTATGATGTTTTTCCGGTTTTATTTTATCGCCTCAGTTTTAGAAATCCATCTGTCAAAAGGAATACACACAAAATTGTACATGTACCTGCATTTGCCGACATCAACTACTTTATAGCCGACGATTGTATCATGCTTATTGTCGAAACGGCTTTTGAAAACGTACACAGCACATACTCAATGGAAAGAATAATACTAATGTGCGCACGTATATTGCGCTTGCCTCCCAACACTCGGCGTGGCTCAAAGCGGTAACATTATTACTCCAGTCAATGGATCAGGATTCATGCGGTTTCCATTCGTTACCCCTCAGAGACTATACAACGTTAACCCGAGCTGCCTTGAAAAGTGCTAGACAGTTAGCAGTCACAATACCATATTCTACCGGGTACCCATTTTTTTCTTGCATGGTGAACAGACGCATATTTAGAACAAAGTCACTTCCGGTTGAAGGAGACAACATGTGCTACATGTGCTTCAGTGTGGATCGGGACCGAATCCCTAGAAACTCTCAGGGGTCAAACTTTCGAACACTGTCACCCATGCAACAAATCTATGCGACCGACGTTGCTTAACCTCTCCTCATTTTTGATTGTGAACAGGGCCACGTGCAATCACATAAGCGTTTACATTCCTTGTCAAGTAAGGACGAGACTAGCTAGTCCGTAATTAAACTAGCCTGGATCAGTCACGCCAGTGGTTGACATCATGGGAAACGTCCCTTGCCACAGGGTTTCTATGACACAATCAACCGTGCCTAACCACCCATCTATTACGTCACATCATTCGACATTCATAGGTTGCTGGGGAACCGTTCTTTCCATGAGCCTCACGTGGTCCATAAATGAGCTGTTGATATCATGAGCAACTTGACATGCCGTAAGGGGTTCCAGGAGAAGTGGATTAGAAATGTCGTAGTCATGACTGCCAAATGCAGACATATTGAAACGGCTACATTAGCCAATTATTTATCAATTTCTTCATGTAACATTGTGAAATTAAATATTAGCAAGGACCAGAATAAGAGCTTCTTTCGCAAATTTTTAGTCCAAGCTCCTTTTTTTAGCTCCGCTTTTCTTTTTTGCGACATCTTCTCTGAAACCTCTTAATGTTATGAAACGGAAAGTTTGTGCATATGACCCAAACAGTTTTGTGTATACATATTTGTTACGTAATTGCGATCAGATCTTAAACATAGTGAGCATTGAAAATGCAAGTTTTGTGCCGATGGCAAGCCAAAACTTAGTCAAATATATTATTACGCAGTGTCACTAGACTGATCAAACTGACATTTCAAAATATTACAACTTACCATGAAACGCCAACGAGAAGAATTGCAACGATGAAAAAGGAAGACATTTTGAATGTCTCTTGTACACAATTATAACTCAAGGAAAGGAGTAGGTCACGCTAATCTTATCTTACAATGTTGATTAAAACCTGTCACAGGTTATACTGAACTGTTCCATCAGCGTTTACCTAATACTGTAGACGGCCTATTCGAGTATGTAACATGCGCACGTTATTTGAACCCGGGATTTGATTGTTTATTAAAAAGGAGGGACTACAAAATGAATTGATGCGATGAAAGTCTTATAATTATGTAGAAATAATGCATCTTCTGATCAAACAACATAAGCATATGACGAACTTATCTCTCATAAACAATGTCATGACAAATTGAACTCTGCATAAACCTGAACAGAAATATGGAAATCCTGAAAATAGATATTACTTTATTGATTGTATTTTGACATTCGGCAACCATGATGGAATGAAAGCTGCACGAGTGCTTTCACTGGAGAATTAAAGGAAAATAACAAACCAACAAAACAAACATTGATATGTTTTATTACCAGATATTGTTTAATTCAGTTTGTCAAATATTTCACTTTTCATTACCGTTTGTGGAATTCCAGTGAGAATACACTTGGTTGGTGCATGTCCTCGTATCCCTGTGGCGTTACATAACATACTTAAACTTAAGTAATTTTATTTATCTGTGACCCCTTTCCGTGAAATTTCTAGAAAGTTGGTATTGGCACATTGCGCGTTCCAAGAGAGCAGGGGGCACGAGTGGCCAAGTCGTGTTAGGCGCTGCAATTCGCTGTGCAGAGTTGCGTCTCCAGGGCATGCCAGAAACCTATGTTGGGGTTCGAATCCCAGTTCGCCCCGATTATGTTTCTTTGTTGTTCTTTTTGTTAAACGCTGCGTTCAACAATATTCCAGCTATATAAACGGCGGTCTGTAAATAATCGAGTCTGGACCAGACAAGCAGACCAGCAGTGATTTACATCATGAGCATCGATCTACGCAGTTGGGATACGATGTCACGCATCAATCAAGTCAGAGAGAGCCGGTAAGCCGATCCCGTTAGTCGCCCTTTACGGCAAGCATGGGATGCTGAAGACCTTTTTTTCCGGATCTTCACGGGGCGACTATGTTTGTAGGTTTGTCAGCACCATACCCGTGCTCGTGGGTGTCACCAAAGTGGTAAACGTCTGTGACCTGCGGACTTTCCTCCCACATTAAGCTGACGCCGTGATATCACTGGAATATCACTCACGATGTTTTCGTACGAAAGTTTATTGTGTGAAAAAGTGTTAATTTTGTTGTATCGAATAGAATTAGATACCTGATTTAATCTTATTGTGCCAAATCAAAATTAAGCATTCTTCAATGTCGGGCGGTGGGGTAGCCTAGTGGTTAAAGCGTTCGCTCGTCACGCCGAAGAATTGGGTTCGATTCCAACCATGGGTGAAATGTGTGAAGCATTTCTGTTGTCCCCCGCCTTGATATTGTTGGAAAATTGAGGCGTAAAACCAAACTCACTGACTCATTGATTCTTCAATGTCATTGTGGAATACTGCATAACCCCCGAAAACCTCAAATGTGTATCACCTAGATGACTAGTTTGCAGCCCATTGGGTAAGTAACAGATGTGAAACTTGCTTTCATGGTAATATGGTAGCAAATTACTGCGAAAATTTTTCTCTCGCATATATGAATAATAGTCATATATATTGACAATAATAAGCACTACTCGTTTTGGTTTGTATTAAAGGACAAGCCGTTCCCATGCCATGGTTCATCAACTGGACGACCCATGTGATCCCATGTATACCAGCTTTCGGCACCAACACTGAAGGTAGGCTATTTATGTTAGTACACAATCTGACCCCCGAAGATCTTCATGATCAGCAATCCATACTTGTCCTAAGAGGCGACTAACGGGACATGCATCAAAACTCCATACTTAGTCACCGAATTTGACCACCCGATCCCGTTAGTCGCCTCATACAAGAATAGGTTGCTAAAGATCTTCATGGGTTTCGAACGTCTGGCCATGGTGTCATCACTTTTTAATAGTGATCGCTATATTGCTGAAATAATGCCGATTCCACGTGAAGTTTAACAAACTCACTTTGATAGTGATTCAGAAACATATGCTTAATAATATGTTATAGTCGGAATAATACACTGGCTGCTTTTTATCTGCACAATGATTTGAACAAACATACATGTTGTTATGTTTCAATGTGGTGTATTTCAGAGGACTCGTGTAAATCAATATCACTGCACCAAGGAGAAAACGTGGGACACGTCGACTGTGATCTGCTCTATCTGACCTTTCATCGCAAACCACAACAAATTGTCAACGTCCATCTAGGTATGAGGTGAACAATCTCGGGGTGTTTTCCGTCAATTCCTATCAGTTGCGGTCGAAGGTCGCACTTACCCAGCAACGAAGCTAATTTACCAGAGTATGTCATGCTCCTGAGATCCTTTAGTTTCCTTACAATGCAGTTTCGGTGCAATGAGACCGGAAAGCTTATTAAATTATGATTTTTATCAGTAACATCTTAACCACATATCCTTAAACAAATAAGGAAGAATCCAGAGGCAGTACGTACTTTCACTGACAATTGTTATCACTGGACGTAATAAGACACTGTGGAAGGTACTGGATCCAGTAAGCTGGCAGTTTGCTTTGCTTTGTACTAGATTGTCCCCAGAATCGACTGTAACCTTGCCTCTTTGTGAATCAGTCCTGTTCTAATGTCTTTAATCCTAAATACTTGAAAGTCTTTATTCTTTGAACTCCTTAATCTTATAAGATTATATATTGATTGTGTATCAAACAAACCTTTGTGCACATTGTATAAATAATGAATAAGCTTCAAGGGCAAGTGAACTCACTTTTGCAGATTTTTTTACCTAAGAGCATACTTAACCACAAGTGCTTGACCAAAATTAAATTTGAAAAACAGAAATATATAACAGACGATAATAAATAATGGCCGAAATCGTCCCCCAAACGAAAAAAAATGTCACATGGGCAATTCCCTTTGATTTAGGGTGTTCATGGTGTTTGGCGCATTGTGTTTGGGATTGTTCACTGTTTTTGACGCATTGTGTTTGGGTTTTCATTGTGTTTGACGCATTGTGTTTGGGGTGTTCATTGTGTTTGATGCATTGTGTTTGGGGTGTTCATGGTGTTTGGGGTGTTCACTGTGTTTGACGCATTGTTTTCGGGGTGTTCATGGTGTTTGACGCATTTGTGTTTGGGGTGTTCATTGTGTTTGACGCATTGTGTTTGGGGTGTTCATGGTGTTTGACGCATTATGTTTGGGGTGTTCATTGTGTTTGACGCATTATGTTTGGGGTCTTTATGGTGTTTGGGGTGTTCACTGTGTTTGACGCATTGTGTTTGGGGTCTTCATGGTGTTTGACGCATTGTGTTTGGGGTGTTCATGGTGTTTGACGCATTGTGTTTGGGGTGTTCATTGTGTTTGACGCACTACGCAATTTCAAGTATCGGGCAACACGACCAGTCTGTCTGCTTTCATCGTAGATTTTTTGATCGCTTTATTGTTGTATATACAACTTTGTGATATTCTAGTTATTGTACTGTCTATCGTCGACAGGTTTTTAAATATAATTAATGTATAATATTTTCCAGCCACGAGATGGCTGAAATATTGCCCACGTGACTTATAATTCAACTCACTCACTCACTCACTCACTCACTCACTCACTCACTCACTCACTCACTCACCTCTGCTCATCCGTTTGATTACCATGTCCACAGCTTATGCCTTATTAGTAACAACACTGGAGATACCTTCACAACTGCCTCCACGGGGGATTAATCCTTGAAAGGCATTTATAGTTGGAGTAGGAAAATAATAGAGTCTGGACCAGACAATCCAGTGATTGATATCATGAGCATCGACCCATGCAATTGGGATCGATGACATGCATCAACCAAGTCAGCGAGTCTGACCACCCGATCCCGTTAGTCGCCTCTTACGACAAGCATAGTCGCCTTTTACCTCAAATAGGACTGAGGGCTGCAGGGGATATATTTCCAAAACTGGATGTTAGTCATAAAAAAAACTAGTTACAGATTGTTGTAGGATTAACAGAAATAGCCGAAACAGTATATATATATATTATGTCTATAAATCACAGGGGCGAAAAACGGAGCAAACACGTCTATATATCAGCCAGTGGGTGACTTGGGGTTTACGCCGCTTTTAACAGTTTTCCAGTTACATCATGAAGTGTCAGCTTAATGTGAAGAATAACCAAAAGTGATGCAGGTCTCACATGTTTACCACTTTTTTAAACCTACGATCACGGGTATGGTGTAGACGAACCTAAACATCATCGGGGCCAACCAGGAGTCGAACCCATGATCATAGGATCCTTGCGTGCCCAAGGGACACAACTCTACACAGCGAATTGTGGTGCCGTTGGGGCATTCACACGGTACAACGTGAGTTGTACGAAATAGGACATGATCTATTTTCATGCGACATGTTGTATGAACGCAGCCAATCAAAACGCGTATAATAAGCACATATTTACTCGTCAATTTGTAAACAAAAATTGCGACTCCGATTCACGTCGGTAACTTCCGCTTTTCGGTATCCTAAGTGTCACCACTCAATAAAGGAGCTACGGAAATTAGGTACGTAGAATAACCCCGTAACAAATTATATATTTTGACATTTGTATCGGTCTAATTATCCAACTGTTCATAGTGTTATTTGAAACGATGGGCAATGTAACTGTACACTGTAGACCAAGACGAGATTAGGTCCATGATAGGTAATGTGATTATATTTTCAAATAACGTATAAGTTCAATTACAAAACCATTGGGGGTCTGCTCTTTGTCCAAATACCAATCATAATTCCGAAAAGACTCCAATAACCCTATATTCTTTTTCGAAACGAAACCTCTGGACCGAACCTCCATGTTGGATAGTGTAAAATCACGGTTCTTTTCGCGTCAGAGGAGATGCCTGTAACATCACATGTATATCACACTCAGCTACGATACATATATCCCTGAATTCATCATACCATTAACAATCAATTGACTGAACTGAACTTTATTTCCACTTAGGCCGCTATCAGCGCCATCAGAGGTACACAATTATTTAAACAACATAATACATATACATATAAATATAGAATATATACAATAACATCTTTGCAGAGCATGCATTCATATTTATACAGATTCTCTTTGGTAGCAATATATGTGCAATTCAAGAAGAGGGAGAGTTATTTGATGGGTTTAAACAACGACATGGTGATTTTACTGAATTTGGACAGTTTCCTCAATATTCCTGGTCGTGAATTATTGAATAGTAAACATTGTCTAAGTCGACTGAGCCACTCGTGCCCACTCAGCCAAAGGAAACATTTGTCATGCACCTGTGCCAGTAGCTTTAGACCACACACCCATATAGGTTTGATTTGGAAGCCGATGTATTTCACTATTTCAATAAATGCTGTACACCATAGAGCCATTAGATTTTATTTGGGACTCGGCAAATACGCCCCTAACGTCGCTATAAATGGGGACATGGGATGGATACCGCCTGTTGTCAGACAGTGGAAAAGTGTAGCAAGACAATGGTGTCGCCTTAAGAATATGTCTAGTAGGTTAAACAAACACGTGTTTAACTTGGCTGATAGATACGCTGTAAATGCTTGTAAAAATTGGAATGGTAGGGTAAGAAAGAAGTTTACTAATATGGATTTAGGACATCTATTAAACGCTACAGGTTTTATTGATAAATTTTCTGTTTGTACACAGGTGGAACAATGGTGTAAAAATGAATATGTTACCCGTTGGAGTGATATGTTAAGAAAGGAAGAGGGGCGAAATGGGCTTAATAAATTGAGAATGTATCGATGTTACAAACAAGTATATGGGACAGAATACTATGTTTCAAATAAGATGCCCAGAAACTATAGATCGGCACTAGCCAAGTTTAGTTGTGGCATGGCTCCTATTCGAGTGGAAACCGGTTGATCCGAAGGTGAACCTGTCAACAACAGAAAATGTTTTCACTGTAATGACAGCGTAGAAGACGAGGTCCATGTTTTGTTTCACTGCGTATTATACGACGATATGAGGGCAACTCTTTTTAATGAATGTATTGCTAAATCTTATAATGTTTTAGATATACCTGATATCGACAAACTTTGTTTAATTTTCAGTGACTCCAGTGTGTGTTTTATACTTGCCAAAGTCTGCTTTTTAATTCTTAATCGTAGAAAACATCTTTTATATGGATAACTTTTTACTATATCATCTTTATATCATTTATGTATAAATTCTGTGATAATTCGTCTCTCATAATTCTATTGAATGGTTCTGTACATTTTATCTAAGTCAAGTTGTACAAAGCTGTTTTATGTATGTACAGGCGTGAGACGTTAATAAACTATTGTCTGTCTGTCTGTCTGTCTGTCTGTATTTCACTTGGACATTAAAATATTACGGATTTTTCTCTCGGTGTGTATCAGAAATGGAGAGGCAGACAACAAAAGACGATGTATTAGCCAGTAGAAATGCCAATTGTACGATTCTTAAACTTCAAGTATGAATGAATGCAATAAAAGGTGGACCTTCAAGCACCCGAACACATGACAGATATAGTTAGATTAGTGCTAAATGCATTCTCAGGCTGTTTGGAGCGTCTTGGCTCCAGCTGTAGAAAAAGAAGTACTATGAGATGCCTTGAAAGATTTGGATCCAATGACAGTAGCAACTTCAAACCTTGCTAACAACCTTGGATCTATCTGTTAAAAAATGAACACTGAGTATCATACTGAGTTCTTAATTACATATATTTCTGTTGATATATTATTTGATTGGTGTCAGATGTAGTAAAGTTAGTGAGAGGAAGGTCTCTTTGACAAGGACGATACTAGGATTTTTAATATGAGGCTTGAACCAAATCACAAGTGGCGGAACAAGGATGAGTCTGTTTCGAAACAGTTCTTCATTAACAGAATAAAAGACGCAATAATGCAATGGATGGGATGGGTTTGATCTCTGCACTTTTTGTACTTTTACACAGCAGACACTATCCAAAATTAACATATCGTGTTACTTTTCAGCAAAATCAGTACATGCGCGAAAGAGGCGACTAACGGGATCGGATCGTAAGGCTCGCTGACTTGGTTGATGATTGTCATCGATCCCAATGGGGCGTGTTGCTCAATTATCTTCCCCATAGGGGGCGCGCGTGCTCCGACGGTCCTACCGTCGGCACTCAATACCTGAAAATTATATGTGAAACTGAAAGTGATTACGGTGGTATGTATAAGATAATGTAGAAACATATGAGTCTCTCTTCAGTTCAGTTCAATAGGTCTTCAACAACCCATACTTGCCGTAAAAGGCGACTATGCTTGTCGTCAAAGGCGACTAACGGGATCGGGTGGTCAGGCTCGCTGACTTGGTTGATGCATGTCATCGATCCCAAATGCGTGGATCGATGCTCATGATATTAATCACTGGATTGTCTGGTCCAGACTCGATTATTTACAGACCGCCGTCATATAGCTGGAATATTGCTGAGTGCGACGTTACACAACAAACAAACAAACAATATAGATTGTCTGTTGTAACAATAGTAACCTATTCTCGCACTCGCAGCTATTAAGCATATGTTGTTTTTGTTATTAAAACATTAAAAGAGATAATATTGTCAAACTTAGTTCAGCATGCATGATAAATTAGTGTTTTGAAAGACCAAAATGTCTATTACATGTTATCAACGACAAGCAAAAATAATTATTGATATTTTCAGTTGACTGCTAATAATGAACATGTGTTACTGAACATTTATTTATAATTAATATGCAACGTAGTTGTGTTGCATTCCCATCATAAAAATATCAATTATTATCTAGTCAAGGGTGTCCCTAGCTTTTAAAGACTGAACGTTATGAAAAGTACGGTCATGAAATGAAACATTCACATTTTGTTGTTGCAACAATATAAAGACAGCCTAAAAAAATTTATTATAGTTTGAACTTGATTTACTGGATGAGTGTGAATGAATGTTGTGAGTAAATGTTGTTTATTCAAACAATGTCGTTCAATTGGTTATATCAAATAATGCCACATATGAGGCCAGTGCGTAAACTGAGGATGAAATCTGCCAAACCATCAATCAACTTTTGACTTTACTCTAAAACCTGAAGACATGTCCATTCCTCCTTTTTACTGGATTCCAAAGATAAAACATATCCGTACAAAGAGAGATATATTACTTGGTCTAGCAAATGTCTCAAAGATTAGGCATAATCAAGGAAGGACTTTCTTTATATTCACAGAAAGTATTTGAGACAAGTGGAATAAATACCATGTGGATTCTCCAAAAGTGGTTTAAGTAATAACACAACTCATTACAAATACAGTTACGTATTCTATCATAAACTGCAGAAGGCAAATCAACACCATAGTTCACAGGAGCTAATGCATTGCACACAACCGGACATGTCATATTGGCGGGGGGTATGAGTATTATTATTTTTATTATCCTCCGCCCCAACGAATTTACAGACTGCCGTCATATAGCTGGAATATTGCTGAGTGCGACGTTAAACAACAAACCAACCAACCAACCAATAGGATAATGTTGTTTTCGTACGCAAGGTTATTGTGTGAAAAAGTGTTAATTCTGAGGAATCGAATATAATTTCATACCTGAATTTGGTCTTATTGTGACTACATCAGAATTAAGCATTCTTCAATGTCTTTGTGAATACTCGATAACACCCGAATATCTCAAATGTTTATCACGATGATGATAAATTTGCAGTTCATTGGGTAGGCAACAGGTGGGTAAGTTGTAACATATGTGCAACTTGCTTTTGAAGCATGAATGAATAGTTTTGATTAAATAGTTTTGATTATCGTCATCAATGCGTGCATCATAATATTTGTCATAATTTTCCCTTTCTTATCAAAATATGTTTACAATAATCAGCTATAATTGTTTTTGGTCACGTGTTCTAATCCACGTATATAAAAGGACCAGCCGTTTTCATTCCTTGATTCACCAACTGAATGACACATGTGAACCTTTGCACACCGGCTTTCTGCATCAACTAAGAAGGTAGGTGATTTACTATATAATCTGATACGTGAAGATGTGGGTAAGAATAGTCTTCATAACCCATACTTGTCGTAAGAGGCGACCAACGGGATCAAGTGGTCAGACTCGCCGACTCAGTTTATGCATGTCATCGGATCCAGATTTCATGGCTCGGTGCTCATAAAATCAATCACTGGATTGTCTGGTCAAGACTCGATAACTTAGACCGCCATCATATTTTTGTTGTGGTTGTTGTTGTTTAACGCCGCACTCAGCAATATTCCAGCTACATGACGGGGGACTGTAAATAATCGAGTCTGGACCAGACAATCCAGTGATTGACATGCGAATCGATCCACGCAATTGGGATCGATGACAGCGAGCTTGACCACCCGATCCCGTTTGTCGCCTCTTACGCGTACGACAAGCAAACCAACCAACCTATATCCGATTCTTAAATAACTACCCTCCCTATTCTATATCAAATTCTTTAAAATCAGGCTCAAACTACTCGTCCTGTTCTACATCCGATTTTTTAATATCAAGCTCAATCTACTCCCCATATTCTATATCCGACTCTTGAGTATCTCTCTCAAACTACTTCCCCTATTCTTTATCCGATTCTTGAGTATCAGGCTAAAACTACTCCCCATATTCTGTATCCGACTCTTGAGTATCTGGCTCAAACTACTCCCCCTGTTCTATATCCGATTCTTGAGTATCTGCCTCAAACTGCTCCCCATATTCTATATCCGAATCTTGAGTATCAGGCTCTAACTACTCCCCTTATTCTATATCCGACTTTTGGGTATCAGCCTCAAACTACTTCCCCAATTCTATATCGGATTCTTGAGTATCTGGCTCAAACTACTCCCCATATTCTATATCCGATTCTTGAGTATCAGGCTCTAACTACTCCCCTTATTCTATATCCGACTTTTGGGTATCAGCCTCAAACTACTTCCCCAATTCTATATCGGATTCTTGAGTATCAGGCTCAAACTACTCCCCCTTTTCCATATCAGATTCTTGCGTATCAGGCTCAAACTACTCTACATATTCTATATCCGAATCTTCAGTATCAGGCTCAAACTACTCTACATATTCTATATCCAAATCTTGAGTATCAGGCTCAAACTACTCTACATATTCTATATCCGAATCTTGAGTATCAGCCTCAAACTACTTCCCCTGTTCTATATCGGATTCTTGAGTATCAGGCTCTAACTACTCCCCCTATTCTATATCCGACTTTTGAGTATCAGGCTCAAACTACTTCCCCTATTCTATATCGGATTCTTGAGTATCTGGCTCAAACTACTCCCCATATTCTATATCCGATTCTTGAGTGTCAGGCTCAATTAACTCCCCCTATTCTATATCCGATTCTTGAGTATCAGACTCAACTGAAACTCGGACAGCTGATCACACCCCCGACATCCCTCTCTCCAGCAAGACGCTCTATCAACTATCCAAGGAGGCAGTTGATAATAAATGATGCCATCTGCCGCAGACACTGCTCCAAAGACACTGATAAAGAAGCATAAATCACCTTGTCGAGCGTCATAGACGTGCGTTCAAAACCCAGGATTCAAATATAACGTAACAAATGGCGATGTATCTCAGATAAATTCTTTAGAGTTAATCGAACAGTGTAAATGATTGTTAATTGTTTATTGCAGTAAATGGTTTATTGCAGGACCATGTCTCACATGTCGGTACCCTACGACTATTTACGACTGACTGTCTGTGACGTATCCGGAAGGTCCAGAGGAAGAATTCTTCATCGCCGCCATGCCGAACACGTCTGTAGAACTGGGGTCACTGTAGGAGTAGGTATGTGTTATGATCTTAGAAGCCTACCTGTCTTGTGATTCCGGGTACGAATGTAGGTCCCCGGCAACCTATGCTGGTTTTAAGAGGTGATTAAATGAATCGTGAGGTTAAGTTCGTTGGTCTGGTCAGTCATATCCCAATTGTGGATCGATGCTCTTAATATTAGTCACTGAATGCCTGGTCCAGATTCAATTAAATAGGTAGAATATGGCTGGTTGAGGCGTTAAATAACAAATAAACAAAAATCTTGTCATGGTTTTTAAAACTTTGTTATTGTTGTTTATTAGTTGGGTATAGTGAGTGAGTGAGTTAAAATCTATAGTCACATCGACAGTATTTAAGCCATATCGTGACTAAATCAAGTTGTAAAGGAATAATATATAAATAAAGAATATAAAATCTGTCGACAAAGGACAGTAAAATCTCTGGACTATCACAGATATAGATTTAAAACTAGCATGTTTCCATAAAAAAAGTGACTATTCTAAACAATACATAATAAAAATGGGCTAGAGATCACCAGCAACCAAAGCTAGGCCACCATACTAGGGACCGTGGGGACTTACTGTACATCTGCTTCCTGCACGGTACCCCAGCAGGATTTACACCATCCCTCTGGCCACTGGTGATTGTAAGTAAGTGTAAGCTAAAGCATTACTAAACAACAAGTATTCTACAATTAAAATCCAGGAAAATGAAATATACTTTGAATTAAGTGGGACTTACGTACCCTCTCAGGGGGACAATTACTTTACGTTACTTCAACCCCCTTTGAAGGTACAGCCACTAACAATCACAGTTATATAATCATTTTACCAAATTAAAATCACACACTTTTTACAATACATATTATCAAAATTTATCTTACAAGAATTAAATGCGCCTTATCTGAACTGACATTCTAGTGTGAAGTGATGCAATGAATTATTTTTTCCCATCTTTTGAATGTGTAGGTCCTTGTTACTTACAGCATATTGTTAGTGCTTCAGCTGATGGTCTTCTTGTAAGTGGTACCTCTGTGCGTTCCACAGTAAAGCTAAACAAACATCTTTTTCAAGATTACACTTTTTTGTGACAAGTTTTAAGTTTGATTATAACTGATTGTCTGTTCCAGACAATTATTCAGAGGACCCTGGTGTACAGCTGAAATATTCTGTGGCGTTAAACACTGGAACATAACCGGTGATTCGTCTCAAGTGAATCCTAATATGGCCTCATTGAAATATAACTTATCATAGACATGACATTATTGTCTTGAAATATTTTCAGGCGTTCCTGCGTCACTGCAAAGGGATTTTGGCTTTGTAATCATTCCCGATCTCAGCACAATAAAGGCTATTTCCTGGGATGGTGGGGAACAGTTCAAGGTCGCTGAGGTCATATGTGACGCGTATTGGTTAAAAGACAAGACTCCTGTTAACTGTTTTCCAAGATATGCTGCTAAACAACAACTCCAACGATTGGCCAACAATGGGTATACGATTTTGTCAGGATTTGAGATGGAATACATGTTGTATTATAAAGACCTACCTGCGTCTGGAAGATGCCGAATGCATCACTTGGACCACACAAAATACAGTGCATTTCTTTACGCCTTAGACAATGGCATGCATAATGCAGGTGTTGACGTTGAAAACTTTCATACAGAGTGGGATGCTGGACTCTTCGAGGGAGTTTTAAAGGCATCCAAAGGCATCACAGCTGCTGACTGGGCTTTTACCTTTCGAAGTGGAGCTCTTGAAGTAGCAACTAAGCACACAGATTATGAAGTCAGTTTTTTGTCCAGACAAGAAACAGGTGAAGTCGGAATGCATTACAATCATTCGGTGTTGTCAGTTGAAAGCGGTGAAAATATTTTCAGCGATTCCAGCAAACCCGATGGTATATCTGATTTTGGAAGATGTTGGCTTGGTGGACTGCTAAAACACTCTAGAGCTCTCTCAGCTTTCTGGTGTCCTACAGTAAATTGTTATGATCGATTGCACCGCCCAAGGAGACCAAGAACAATAAACTGGGCTTTGGAAAGTCGTCTTTCGTCTTTTCGAGTTAAAGCAGATACTGATAAACAAGGCGTCTACTTTGAGAACCGCATTCCAAGTGGGAGCAGCAATCCGTATCTGACTCTTGCAGCGACTATAGCTGCAGGTTTAGACGGAGTACTCAATAACCTGGATTGTCCTGCTCAATGTCCAGACACAGAGGAGCAAGCTGCTAACTCCAAATCAGCCAATACTCTACCAAACACTCTACCCGAGGCACTATCTGCCCTCCAGGCAGATTCTGACCTGGTCAATATTCTCGGAAAGGAGCTGGTGGAATGGTTTCTCGTAGTTGCTAATCGAGACATTCAGCGATGCAACTGATCAATGTCTTCCAGTAATTGTATTCTGAACAACTCATTAATAAAGACTTTTGACATATAAACCTGATGTCTGTGTTCAAGAATGGTTCCTATATCTAGACTTCGGAAAAACCTCTTGGCATCAACAACGACAAAAGCATCCCATCTTTCAGCTCACCGGGCCCCAAAGGTTGGTTAGTTGGTTTTGTTTTACGCCGCACTCAGCAATATTCAAGCTATATGACCGCTGTCTGTAAATATTCGAGTCTGGACCAGACAGTCCAGTGACTGATATCATGAGCATAGATCCAAGCAATTGGGATCGATGACATGGTTCAGCCACGTCAGCGAGCCTGACCACCCGATCTCTTACGACAAGCGTAGTCGCCTTTTACGACAAGCATGGGTTGCTGAAGACCTATTCTACCCCGGATCTTCACGGGTCCAGATTTAAGGGACTGCAATGGGTACGAAAATGGCACCCACGTATGCAACTTCTGGATGACTGTTTCTGTATTTGGCCACTTATAGACGACAGATTAAATACATTCACGAGACTGCTTTGTTCGTTGTCGCATCTTTCGACAAGCACAGTCGCCTTTTACGGCAAGCATGGGTTGCTGAAGACAATGGTGAAGAAGGCTCGGCGCTTAGAAATTAAGGGGCAAAAGCCTTTCCATATTCATAAGAAGTCTCTGCCAAAAGCAGTGTCGATTGTACGATTCCGACTTATGAGAATGTGTTCATGAATCACTATCAAATAATGATGATTCCAGGAACACATGTGTGACATATCCATAAATTTATATACTTTTTACTTGCCGAATTTGTATTTTAGATCGTTTTCGAGATACAGAAATCAGATATGCTGGTTTGAATGTTTCGCTCTCTCGTACCGAAAATTTAAATCCCATACGCTGATTGCATCGGAGTAAAGTTCCCTGAAGCGACCTTCTCGGGGGTGGCCTGAGAGCGGCATTGCATCGGAGTAAAGTTCCCTGAAGCGACCTTTTCGGGGGTGGCCTGAGAGCGGCATTGCATCGGAGTAAAGTTCCCTGAAGCGACCTTCTCGGGGGTGGCCTGAGAGCGGCATCGTATCCGAGTAAAGTTCCCTGAAGCGACCTTCTTGGAGGTGGCCTGAGAGCGGCATCGCATCAGAGTAAAGTTCCCTGAAGCGACCTTTTTGGAGGTGGCCTGAGAGCGGCATTGCATCGGAGTAAAGTTCCCTGAAGCGACCTTCTCGGGGGTGGCCTGAGAGCGGCATTGCATCGGAGTAAAGTTCCCTGAAGCGACCTTCTCGGAGGTGGCCTGAGAGCGGCATTGCATCGGAGTAAAGTTCCCTGAAGCGACCTTCTCGGGGGTGGCCTGAGAGCGGCATTGCATCGGAGTAAAGTTCCCTGAAGCGACCTTTTCGGGGGTGGCCTGAGAGCGGCATTGCATCGGAGTAAAGTTCCCTGAAGCGACCTTCTCGGAGGTGGCCTGAGAGCGGCATTGCATCGGAGTAAAGTTCCCTGAAGCGACCTTTTGGGGGGTGGCCTGAGAGCGGCATTGTATCGGAGTAAAGTTCCCTGAAGCGACCTTCTCGGAGGTGGCCTGAGAGTGGCATTGCATTGGAGTAAAGTTCCCTGAAGCAACCTTTTCGGGGGTGGCCTGAGAGCGGCATTGCATCGGAGTAAAGTTCCCTGCAGCGACCTTCTCGGGGGTGGCCTGAGAGCGGCATTGCATCGGAGTAAAGTTCCCTGAAGCGACCTTCTCGGGGGTGGCCTGAGAGCGGCATTGCATCGGAGTAAAGTTCCCTGAAGCGACCTTTTCGCGGGTGGCCTGAGAGCGGCATTGCATCGGAGTAAAGTTCCCTGAAGCGACCTTCTCGGGGGTGGCCTGAGAGCGGCATTGCATCGGAGTAAAGTTCCCTGAAGCGACCTTCTCGGAGGTGGCCTGAGAGCGGCATTGCATTGGAGTAAAGTTCCCTGAAGCGACCTTTTCGGGGGTGGCCTGAGAGTGGCATTGCATCGGAGTAAAGTTCCCTGAAGCGACCTTCTCGGGGGTGGCCTGAGAGCGGCATTGCATCGGAGTAAAGTTCCCTGAAGCGACCTTTTCGGGGGTGGCCTGAGAGCGGCATTGCATCGGAGTAAAGTTCCCTGAAGCGACCTTCTCGGAGGTGGCCTGAGAGCGGCATTGCATCGGAGTAAAGTTCCCTGAAGCGACCTTTTGGGGGGTGGCCTGAGAGCGGCATTGCATCAGAGTAAAGTTCCCTGAAGCGACCTTCTCGGAGGTGGCCTGAGAGTGGCATTGCATTGGAGTAAAGTTCCCTGAAGCAACCTTTTCGGGGGTGGCCTGAGAGCGGCATTGCATCGGAGTAAAGTTCCCTGCAGCGACCTTCTCGGGGGTGGCCTGAGAGCGGCATTGCATCGGAGTAAAGTTCCCTGAAGCGACCTTCTCGGGGGTGGCCTGAGAGCGGCATTGCATCGGAGTAAAGTTCCCTGAAGCGACCTTTTCGCGGGTGGCCTGAGAGCGGCATTGCATCGGAGTAAAGTTCCCTGAAGCGACCTTCTCGGGGGTGGCTTGAGAGCGGCATTGCATCGGAGTAAAGTTCCCTGAAGCGACCTTCTCGGGGGTGGCCTGAGAGCGGCATTGCATCGGAGTAAAGTTCCCTGAAGCGACCTTCTCGGAGGTGGCCTGAGAGCGGCATTGCATCGGAGTAAAGTTCCCTGAAGCGACCTTCTCGGGGGTGGCTTGAGAGCGGCATTGCATCGGAGTAAAGTTCCCTGAAGCGACCTTCTCGGGGGTGGCCTGAGAGCGGCATTGCATCGGAGTAAAGTTCCCTGAAGCGACCTTCTCGGAGGTGGCCTGAGAGCGGCATTGCATCGGAGTAAAGTTCCCTGAAGCGACCTTCTCGGGGGTGGCTTGAGAGCGGCATTGCATCGGAGTAAAGTTCCCTGAAGCGACCTTCTCGGAGGTGGCCTGAGAGTGGCATTGCATCGGAGTAAAGTTCCCTGAAGCGACCTTTTCGGGGGTGGCCTGAGAGCGGCATTGCATCAGAGTTAAGTTCCCTGAAGCGACCTTCTCGGGGGTGGCCCGGGAGCGGCATTGCATCGGAGTAAAGTTCCCTGAAGCGACCTTCTCGGGGGTGGCCCGGGAGCGGCATTGCATCGGAGTAAAGTTCTGATTTTTATCAGATTGGTTGAATAAGTGAACATGGGACAAAATATGCTGAACAAAAAAATGATAGGGTTTATAAGTGAGTGAGTTGGGTTAAACGCCGCTTTTAACATTATTCCAGTTATATCAAGGCGTGTCAGCTTAATGTGGGAGGAAAGCCTGAGTGATGCAGTTCTCAGACGTTCACCACTTCGGTGAAACCCATGAGCACAGGTATGGTGCTGACAAACCTAGAAACATTATCGGGGCGAACCGTGATTCGAAGCCACAATCATAGGTTTCTGGCGTGGCCAAGGGACGCAACTCTGCACAGCGAATCGCGGCGCCTTAGAAGACTGGCCGACCCGTGCCCCCGATAGGGGTTATGAAGATCTTTGTGGATATATTTATGAAATTGTGTGCTCCCTCTTAACAACAAAAGGCATTCATGATCCTGAACTTTTGTGTTCAGTAAACATGCAACCTATCATAAGACTGGGTCTGTGAACACTGTGAACGGCAGGTACATGGTAAGAATCAAAATGGGCCCTATTAGATTTTCGTAATCAATAGCAGTGATAAATATTGCACGTGGATTGGATTCTATAAGCACAACTCATCTAAACTATTTTTCAACACACAACCTGATATTATTTTAGTTAAATAAGAAAATGGACATTTTGACCAAACGTTCAACCTCAGTTTCAGATGTATTGACGACCTCTTTTCTTAACCTCAAAGACAGGACCGAGAAACCATATTCAGTGTCTTATCTGGATGTGTGCATAGAAATTATGACGGCAGCCTCGGTGCGATTCGAATCTTGAACGTCCCCTTTTTGCCGAGCAATATACCACTGATCCTGCTTATGACGTCTACGTTTTTCAATTGCCAAGGTTGGTTTGTTTGTTGTTTAACGCCGCACTCGGCATTATTCCAATTATATGACGGCGGTCTATAAATAATCGAGATTGGACAAGCAATCCAGTGATTGCCATTACGAGCATCGATCTACATAGTTTGGATACGATGACATGCATCAACGAAGTTAGAGAGCCTGACCACCCGATCCCGTTAGTCGCCTCTGACGAAATAAGAATGCGGATCTGTAAGGGTCAGAGGAAAGAGATACTCAGTCACAGACGAAATACAAGAAACACGAAACACGAAAACACTTAGAGCATACAATTTACTAATGAAAGGGGAGTAACTCATCTGACCTTAACTACAGTGATGCCCGCAAACACTTACAGATAATTACATCCAGTGATTGTGGACATAATCTTCTTAACTCGTAACATCAAAACTACCCTACCACAAGTGTGGCGGTCTCTCGCGGGGACTTGAGAGAACTCGAGGAGAATGTGATTCAACCGAGGACGTTGTGCGGATGTGTAGATAGATTTATTTTTTTTGTCACCTGGAATATTGCTGAGTGCGGCGTTAAACAACAAACACAAACAAACATCAGTTCCGCCAATCTGGGATTGCGGGGTTCCCAACACCCTATGCATATGTTTGGCCTATGAGGGAGTGAGTTGGCTTAAACGCTGCTTTGAACAGTATTCCAATTATATCCTTGCTCGAAACGACTCAATGGATCAGTAGTTTGTTGGTTTGGTTGGTTTGTTGTTTTATGCCACACTCAGCAATATTACAGCTATATGACGGCGGTCTGTAAATAATTGAGTATGAACCATACAATCCAGTGATTGATATCATGAGCATCGATCCATGCATTTGGGATCGATGACATTCTTCAACCAAGTCAGCGAGCCTGACCACCCGATCCCGTTAGTCGCCTCTTCCAAAAAGCATAGTCGCCTTTTACGGCAAGAATGGGTTGCTGAAGAACTATTCTACCCCGGATCTTTACGGGTCTCCATGGATCAGTGACTTGTGTGGCATCGTAACCCGACGGCGTGAGGCATTGCTCATAGTATCAATCACTGGTTTGTCTACTCTAGACTCGATTATAGACAGGCCACCGTCATAAAGCACGGCGGCGTCAAACAAACAAACAAACAAACAATTTCGTGACAACTCTCGGACATGCATCTCTCTATCTTTGTAAATCATTTGGAATATGCCTTTCCAAAACTTTCCTGGATATACATGTAACATCCACTTATTTCTGAAATGTTTCTTATTAACCAAATAGCACGTAATGTTATTATCATCTTGTTCCATCACTGGAAATATTGATTTCTGATTACATTTCTGAAAACTGATTACTTAAAATCGTTTTGCAATTAAACCAATATATCTGAGTGGTTAGACATATTTGATAGTTATATTGTACCTTAGTATTCCAATAAGGAAAATACTACTTCTGTTCGGTTTATTATTATATAACAGCAATATGCCTGTTTAAAGACAGTACTTGGTTCTTTGGAGGGTGGAATATGTAAGTAATATTTCTTCAGCCTGATTTATGTCCTCTCCCTTGATTCAAAAACACGTGAAAAACAACTTGATTATTTCGCTCGTTTGACACAGATGTTATTTCCCAACAGCAAAGGACATGTGTTGAATGAACACCTGAAGAAAGGAGATATTTGAATTAAATCTTTGCACGAAGATATGGCACTTATCATCCCGTGATTATTTAGAATTGTTTGCGAATAATCACAGTTTGAGATCTTCTGATTACGGTGTAAATATACAACAAGAAGTTGCGTCAAAGCCTACGATGTCAGCATCAACATGTTAATTAAGCTATGCGGCGAAAGTGTCTGTTTAAACAAGTTAGCAAACATTTAAATGTACTGACAAAGACACGATGGTTTCCTGGAGGCGTGAGAGTATTATGAAATATGTTTTCTTAATGTTCCTACATGGAACAATGCTTGAAGCTTGTTTCTTGTGTCCCCAAAAACGATGTAGCAGTGACATCCATATTGAAAACGGGACTGGATCTTCGGGAACATAGTCAGTCAAACTAAATAGTAAGTAAGTAAGTAGGATGCCAAACACTGATGATATGTTCTACCAAACTGACAGGCAACTGACTATAAATAGATCTTCAATGTGATTGCTCAGACGCACACTCTTAACATTTAACGTTATAATATGACCAAATCCGGCATTTCACCATGGCCTTGTATTCATTAATAGGTTCAACCTTCTCTGTTGTATAAACCCGTGAAGTTCAGGGGTAGAATAGGTCTTCAGCAACCCATGCTTGTCGTAAAAGGCGACTATGCTTGTCGTAAGAGGCGACTAACGGGATCGGGTGGTCAGGCTCGCTGACTTGGTAGAAGCCTGTCATCGATCCCAAATGCATGGATCGATGCTCATAATGTCAATCACAGGATTGTCTGGTCCAGACTCGATTATTTACAGACCGCCGTCATATGGCTGGAATATTGCTGAGTGCGGCGTAATACAAAAAGCCACACCAACCAATCAACTTTATCACCATGCAGTGAACATTGATGAGCACGATTAAGTACAAAATACTGACTGGTAACACAGATAGAAATAATTACACCTATTTTTGATAATTTGTGTATTCCAAATATTCTCCTAATAAAGAAAAATGAGGTAACCGACATTTCCTATTTTCCACGCTTCAGCTGGACCAATTAGATTTAAATCTACTGGTCCCAAATAATGTTTACTGGCTACTGTCCGATGAACTCGTGTATTTGCTGAACCCTGATGGTTGATCAAAAAAAAAGAAATGTGGATATTTCAACAAATACTTGATTTCATTTTGAATTAAATGCCTATGTAATTGATTAAGTTTCGTGAGCGTCTTTCACCCATAAACAAAATCTTGTTTTATACCTCCAATGTGCTTTGTTATGGTAAAGTATTTATTCCTTGTCAATTTAATGATACAGCTGATAACATAGGGTTGTTGTTGTTGTTGTTGTTGTTGTTGTTGTTGTTGTTGTTGTTGTTGTTGTTTTAAAAATCATGTCAATTGTGCTTTCTTTATTCACACCAAAAATATATAATAATTGACACAAAAAAGAACTGAATAGCTTTAAAACGGACGATATAGTGCCTTGTCAATAAATTGCTTTTTTAAATCAAATGGCACACAACAATTAATCATTCAATTAGTGATATAAATCCTAAACGATGATCGACCATGTGGATCCTTTGCTGGTAGTCTTCCCATAGAATGTAGTGTGTCCTGAATACTGAGGTACTTTTGTCTTTGAAGTGACGTCACCATCTCAACAATCAATAAAATCTGCTCTTTTGAACGCATAGATGAACATTCAAAACCGCGTCCTTGTACGAACTTGAATGGGGTCCTGCCTAAACTACCTACACTGGACTACATAAACTAGTAGAGAGGCGACTGTCGATTTGTCGTTGGCTGCGATTGGACGTCACTAAACATGACATTCATTGGTCCTCGGTATCGAACGAAAACAAATAACGGACTACAGTGAAATAACAGACTCTCGACTAAATTAACATTAGCAGAGCGGTTTGTTGTAATAATTTTCACTAAAGACAAACGTTCCAGTTGGAGTGAGTTAGTGAGTGAGTTGGGTTTAACGCCGCTTTACAGTATTCCAGTTATATCACGGCGTATCAGCTTAATGTGGGAGGAAAGCCCGAAGTGATGCAGGTCTCAGACGTTTACCACTTCAGTGAAACCAACGAGCACGGGTATGGTGCTGACAAACCTAGAAACATAATCGGTGCGAACCGGGATTCAAAACCACAATCATAGGTTTCTGGCGTGCCCAAGGGACGCAACTCTGCACAGCGAAGCACGGTGCCTTAGACGACTGGGCCACCCGTGCCCCCTTCAAAGTGGACGTATGTTTCCATGTGTATTTGTATTTGTAATTAATAATCCTCTGGGTGTTACAAGAAGTCCCCAGACCGCCTCTGTGGTAGAGGTAGAGCGGAAGGTCCAGGGTTCGATCCACCGTAGTGGTGAACGTCTGAGACCTGCATCACTTCCTGTGTTCCCCCACATGTGCTGACATGTCGTGATGTACATGTAACTGGAATACTGTTCCAAGCATCGTTCAACGCAACTCACTCACACGGTTCTACAATCCTGTGTCGGGTTGTCGAGAGCCTTTTGTGTGTGGAACTGACCGATACGCCAGTGATTATGTTTCTAGGTTTGTCAGTACCATACATCTGCTCGTGGGTCTCGTCAAAGTGGAAAACGCCTAAGACCTGCATCATTACTGACATGCCGTGACATAACTGGAATACTGTTCAAAGTGGCGCTAAAACAAGATTCAGGAGTTCTTCTAGATTGACATTACTCCAAGAAATGTTGTCTGATAGTATATCTGCAACATAAAAAGAATACACAGTATACTGACTCGGAGCCGACCAGTCCTTGTTTTAGCCACTTAATGCCGAGCGCCAGGCAGGTTAACAACAAGTACCATCTTTTAACGGTATGACGCGACCGGGGATCGAACCCGGACCTTCCGCTCTCCGGGGGTTCGCTCTACCACTAGACCACGGAGACGGTCTCGACATCTCAACATATATAACGTGTGGAGGGCTATGCACTGCCAGGTGCCACGTGTCGCAACTCCGACACAACAGAGGAACCTACTCTCCTTGCCATGAGAGGGTTTTTTCGGCATTTTGCCAAATTGGTTAAGTTCCGCATGCCATGCTTGAGATTCCAGCTGTGCAGGGAGGAACTCCTCGCCTCCGGGAGCCAGAGCCTACTCTGCATCCTCTTTCCACGCAGATAATGCACTGTTGTGTTGGCACCGTGTTGTTATTAACCACATGGCGATGTTTCAGACCCACCTTACACAATACTCCTCTCGTGTACGTTGTAGACTAAAGAGTGTGGTTGTATTTGAGTGTGGTTCAAATTAATCCCCCGGCCTCCCGTTTCCCCATAACCAATCAATGATAACTTAAGGACTGGCTTCCAGTTGTCCATAACCATCAGCGCTAATTACTGTAAAGTTTTGGCTTCTATTGTCTTTTGCTAATCACCCCTCAGCGGCAGTTATCTGGTGGCCTCCTTGTTAGTTTCCACCTTTTGTTATCTTATTACTTTTATTGTCCTTACATGTACATTATATATAATATTATGATCTCTGCCTCATAGCATTAAGCATATACTCCGAAACGTTGTGTTTCGTCATAATAAAGAAGATGACATCCATAGATTCTCGTCCTTATATTATTTTCATGTTTAAAAAAAATAAATCAATTTATATTTTTTTAAATAAAAACATGTAGAAATATTCTTTGGAGTGCTGACAAAACACAGGAAAAGTTAAGTTTTTAGATGATAAAATCGGGGAGAGGTATAGTTCCTTTTGCTCCTCGGTTTAGGTACCATACATGCAGACACCATAGATAGTGACCAAAGGGATCAAGGCTCTATTCAGCAATGTTTAAAGTACTTTCGTGAGATAGGAAGATTGAGCTTGTACCAACGTGGGAAAAAGAACACTCTCGTCCATCCCATAAACTCCAAGCTTGCTTAATTATAACTAATGCTGTGGGAACTGTTGCACGTGCTGCGGAGGAGGAGGAGGAGGAGGAGTGCGAGGAGCCGATAGACAGTCAGATGTGGTATGCAAGATGTTATACGTATTTACGACAATGGCAGACATGTTTCCCTCTCCTTTACGTCATTCCTCCATACGATATATTCATTCATTCGGTTCACACGGTTTATTCATGATTCATTTTCTTAGTGAAGTAACATTTAGTTCCCGTTTCCCACTCGGGTCCACTCGTCTTATTCCGCTACCCGGCAGCAATGGTGTTTGTTTGTTTGTTGTTTAACGCTACACTCAGCAATATTCCTGCTATGTGATGACAGAACCTACTGGGGATATTTGTTAAGTCTTTGAATGGCATTTAAAAGGGATACACATAAGGAAGCGAATTTATCGATGTCAGCTTCTTTAGTATGAATATATATAAAACATTGTCTGATGTACAAGACATGGTACGTAATAATAGATTTGCATGATTGTGCAGTATTCGTAGGGCAACGGTTGCCGCTAAATCAATATGTGATGGTAGAATTACCAGTCACCCCAAATTAGAAGCTTCAAACCGGGATTGGATACCAGTTACCCTATTTTCCACTTAAGTGATCACACACACACACACACACACACACACACACACACACACACACACACACACACACACACACACACACACACACACACGCACGCACGCACGCACGCACATACATATATATATATATTCTACTCTCTAAGAGAGAGACAGAAAGAGAGAGAGAGTATTTTAAGTAAAAGGAAGAAAAAGAGAGGGAGGTAAGAGACAAAAAGAGGGGGAAACTTTTTATTTATTTATATTTATTCAACATCATGGCCGACATTATTGCTTGTTATTGCTAATTGTTGATAAATATGTCTGATGATTACATTATTTATACATGACTCATGAAGGGAAAAGGTCAAGCTTATAACAATGTCTCTTAAAGCACACCATGATTCAGCACAAATGACCTTATTACCGTATCCTGTTATATTACAACTTTGTTTGCACACAGTTCGCATTGTGCACTTCCTGCCTATTAACACTTCACGAATGTCATGAGTGGTAGAGGCACAGGAAAAAGATTAGTGATTAGAACTATGGAAAACAATCCAAGTCATCGTGTAGTGAAGTATGGCAGCGCCGTGGTGACATTACCACCGCGCGAATGGACCCAGGGAATATTGTAGTTTTACCAAAATGCAAACCCAGGAAGTATAGAGAATGCGAAGCGATATTGCACAGAAATACCGATATTGAGATGCTGGGAATGATCGTATATGCGATAGGGCGGGTAGGACATGTAAGTGAGCGAGTGAGTATGGTTTTACGCCAATATTCCAGCAATATCACGACGGGGACACCAGAAATGGGCTTCACACATTGTACTCATGTCGGGAATCGAACCACAAAGCTATCCGACCGCCCCAGGACATATAAGCGCTGACAACTCAGAAAACACACCAACCCCGTATATACTGGTACCCCAACTGCTCATACAAATGTAACGCTGCCAAGATTGTTGCTGAATATCAAAATCAATTCTAAAGAATATCATATTTAATAACAATATTTAAACAGTTCTCTTCTGGACGTGTTCTTTATGCCAAAGGAAGTGCTTCGATTCCCAACATGGCTTAAATGTGTGAATCCCATTTCTTGTGTACCCCGTTGTGATATTGCTGGAATATTGATAAAAGCATCGTAAAACACAACTCACTCACTTACTTTAAAAAAACTTCCGTGAAGTGCTGTTTTCGACCTTTATTCACGCTCGATGGACATCCTGTCCAGATATTGCTTGGTCCTAATCCATTGTCACTTTTATTGACAACCTGCTGACCCACGGTCATACAACGACAGCAGTGTGACACGTGGACCCTCGTAAGTGAGGGGTTACAGCAAGATCGCACGAAGAAAACTGACATACGATAACGTTTTCGGTGTATCCCTCGAACAAATGATTCAGAAAATTCTGTTTTCTCGGAAACGGATTCATGAGCTTAGTAAACAGTTCTAGGAAGTATTTTTTATGAGTAACAGGACTCGCAGCATGATCTCATCACGGCAAACCGATGACGTGCCCTTAGTAACACATCACAACCGGAAGCTTAATTAATCCTGATGCTAATTCCTTCGCCAGTCCCATCTAGAGTGGCGAGACAACAAACCTTGTGCCTCTCAAACCCGGACAGACTGTATAATATAAACCCCGACCGCCAATACCGGCAGTCATTCAGTTTCAAGTCTTTCCAGACCCAACTCGCAACCTCGCGACAACTCGCAGAATCTCGGTAGAATAGCCTATTACTGTGTAAAAGCATCGTCTCCGTGTAACTTCAGGCATGGATCTGTATCAAGGAAAATGGGAACTGCTCCCCGAAGAAACAACAGGATTTGATGAATTCACCGATGCTATAGGTAAGACTGTTTTACCTATGATTTATGATTTACCTAACAGAACCGCTATGCCCCGCGCGTACATTAACCCTTGGATTCCTGTTTTTCGATTGCCATTGCCCAAGGAGTGCTGACGTTATACGAATCAAAGGGCGTACACCTTACGTGAATAAACGACCTGCTTAAGATTTTTCCTGGGGCCACAGACTGACTGACTCTAGGTCAAGCTCCGTGCCTTCGTTGTACGTTCTTAATTGCTGCATATCTCTACATGGAACGACTTGCCACTCTCCCAATTGCAAATATCTCCCATTCTGAAAAAGTCAAAACATCAATGTCGTTTAAAGGATGTATTTTATTTAAAGCCTGTCAACTTAAGGCCACAGAAAATATATTTTGTTCGTGATCACTTCTTCAACAAAACAAGTCGACGGGTCCATTTATATTAGTTCTTTTTAGACTTTGGAATCACTCAAACCTAAATTGGCGTTCCTCAAAGGCTCTAAAACCTCACAGCCTGTCTTGATTACCTTAGGATAACTGAGGATCATTCAAATGTTAAAATTAGTAAACATTTTCGGATATGGCCGATTTTTTACGTTGGTCTGTGATGAGAGACACCGCACAGCAGCAACAGACATATGTGTGGTATGCTCTCGACGATATTAACCAGACACTTTACATATTACAGAAGACTTGTTAGCCTCACTGTCAAACGTTTGTCCATGTCACGGCAGAGAAGACCCCACGAGCACATTTTTGCACGTGTTGGCAATAGAACTAAAGGAAACCTTTAGAATCCTGCCGTGCTTTTGGGTGGTCGGTTATTATATAATTATACAGAATATATAATTTTTTATTATGTTGCCTCAGATAGATCCTTGTCAGTCATATTGAAAAACCTGTATTTTGGTCATAAGTTTGAACATACGTTCCGTTGTTGCTATATATATGAAATGTAATTTTGACCTCGTTTTGTCCGTGATCTTAAATTATGTCAAAAGACATATTTGGCCGAGTGAGATGAACCTTTATAGTTCTCAATATTTCTATCTTTTATCTATATTTGATTCAAATTATTATATTTTAGTCTTGGTTTTTAGTCCTCAGAATTTAGGTACCGCTATATTTTGTTTTACATTTTATACTTTTGACTACGTATCCAGGTGAGCTACAATGCCACGACACCATTTTCTGCTTATTTTGATGTTTATCGCCATATTTGGCAAAATCGTTATGCTGTCATGTTCGGCTATGTTAGTAGTAGCCTCAAAGAAACAAACTTTGCAAATGTGTAAAATGTGCACCCAATATTGTGTACCGAATATTTTGCCTAAGAGATGCAGGTTATTAAAAGCATGAACATCTTTAATTCATTTAATGTAACTCATATAGGAATAAAATATAATGTTTCCCACAAGGTATGACGACATGTCAGATACTTTCATCGTATCACTACATATTCATCACCTCAGCTTCTGAGACATGTATGATAGATGCAAATTACTTTACATGTGTCTTGTAACTTCGATCCGTAAAGATCCGGGTTAGAATTCTTCAGCAGCCAGTGCCAGTGCTTTCCGTAACAGGCGACAATGCTTGTCATAAGAGTCGACTAACGGGATCGGCTGGTCAGGCTCGATGACTTGGTTGATGCGTGTCATCTTTTCCCAATTGCGTAGATCGATGCTCATGATGTCAATCACTGGATTGTGTGGTCCAGACTCGATTATTTACAAACCGCCATCATACAGCTGAAATATTGCTGAGTGGGGCGAGATCAATTGCTATGCACAGTGTAACTTAAGCTCAATAGATATGAAATACACTTTACTGTGGGTCTTATGGTCTCAGATATACCGCTGTTTTTACAACATGAACTGTTCCAATTGTCGAGAGAAGGTGCAGTCGCTGAAGCGTTGCATAGCTCGTCACGCCGAAAATCCGGGTTCGATTCCAACGTGACAACAATATGTGAAACCCATCACTGTGTCAACCATCCCTCGCTCGCCCCGCTGTACATTGGCTAAAGTTAGCGAGAAAAACAACAACATTCACTGACTCAGTCAAAAAGTCCACATCCCGTGTTAAGAGTTGAAGTCTTTTACGTGACCAACAGAGAATGGTGTTGTCGTTTATAAGTTATAACAGGGTTATTAAACGAGGCAGCACGGTATAGCCAGAAAGTAACAAGCCCGTATTCTCGCAGGTTTCCATGGAATCAACACCAAACGATGTATGGTCTGCTAACATTCCGCAGGGGACACAGTGACTCAGTGTTTGTCTCAACTCATATGTCAGAGAGATACATTTCAACTCGATAAAACGCTGTTCAGCACGCCGATCCCAATGGCCCACTTCTCGTTATTGTGAATTGGTTGTGGTGTGCGGCAGGAATATAGCATTGTTTGTGTTCGCCTGCGGTTGGATGTATCATAAAGAGGGGTCAGCTTTGAATCCAGGTCAGGTGTCGGAAAATACCACGCCATGCTGGAGGTTGGGTGAAGGGAGCATCCTGAACGAGGACTGCAATTGGTAGAGCATATAGGATGTAGACTTTGCTGAGGAGGTTAAAATAATATATCGTCTTGCGTCTCCCCGATTGGACACCAGATAATGTTTTTGAGGTTGGCGATTTGTGAGACCGGGCGGAAGATGGTTTCTGTGAGACGGAAGGAGGGAGCGGGAACAGTCCGTCTGCGAGCTTCGAGCAGATACCACACTCATGTTATTAATTCACATTCTATAGAACAAACAAATATACAAAATGTTCACAGGCTACTGGTAAATAATTATTATTCTTAGCATTGTGATCCAGGTTGTGTTGGTTGGTGCGTCTGACATTAATGTACAGTCACAGTTTATTTTCAGTGAGTGAGTTGTGTTTAACGCCGCTTTTAACAGTATTACAGTTATATCACGGCGTGTCAGCTTAATGTGGGAGGAAAGCCCGAAGTGATGCAGGTCTCAGACGTTTACCACTAAGTTGAAACCCACGAGCACGGGTATGGTGCTGACAGACCTAGAAACATAATCGGGGCGAACCGGGATTCGAACAATCATAGGTTTCTGGCGTGCCAAAGAGACGCAACTCTGCACAGCGAATCGCGGCGCCTTAGACGACTGGGCCACACGCGCCCCCAGTTTATTTTCAAGTGTTTTACTGTCACTTATTTATATACATCACTGTCGCTTTTATATACACTGTCTATGTCGACTCACATATAGCCGTGAAATCGTATTACAAAATTCATTTCTCTCCTCAATTATAAAAACAAATAATTTTCATAGAATAAACATTTTCAGAGCCTTCCTATCTACAAAAGATGACATGACTGTGAAATAGAGCTGGCTAGAGCTGGCTAGACTTGCTTTTATATAAAATTAGATTAGTTTTGATTTCATAAAATACAAAATATTCAACAGTCGTGATACAGGACTACTGTATAGGGAGTGGACATGTATGCATCACTGTTACTGCTACTGTAAATACAACTGCCTGATATCTGTAGCAACGTGAATGAACGAGTGTGAGCAATAGCATGCCACATAACTACGACCTTTGGTATCCTAACCGCAAGTGTTTGGACATCCGGTCCCTTGATATAATTGTAGTTGGAATAAGACGCTTGAAATTCCATTTAATTATACAGGCTATATATAACCAATGAGAACACGAACTATATTACAAAAATAAATAAAATATATTTATATCGAACCTCCACAAATCGAACAAGATATTTTTAACATAAATAACTTCCTTAAAGTCTACATTTTTTCTTATAAGTGAAGTAGAAAACAATTATATCAGATACACGTTTTACTATGATAAACGGTGGGTTTCAAATAGACGTAGTATTGTGATAACGGTGTGTTTCAAATATAACGGTGATAACGGTGTCTTTCATGACAGAACGGGGGCACGGGTGGCCCAGTCGTCTAAGGCGCCGCGATTCGCTGTTCAGAGTTGCGTCCCTTGGGCACCCCAGAAACCTATGATTGTGGGTTCGAATCACGGTTAGCCCCGATTATGTTTCTAGGTTCGTCAGAACCATACCCGTGTTCGTGGGTTTCACCTACGTGGTAAACGTCTGAGACCTGCATCACTTCGGGCTTTCCTCCCACATTAAGCTGACACGCCGTGATATAACTGGAATACTGTTAAAAGCGGCGTTAAACCCAACTCACTCACTCACTCATTCATGACAGAACTGTTTGAGAAGAAGTACCGTTATTTCTAGCGACTCGAGGAAAATACGCTAACCAAATATATTGAAAATATGTTGTGTGTATTTAAACCTGAATGAACTTGAATTTACATCAGAGGTATAAGATACGTTTTTCTTTTATCTGACATGCATTAAGAAAGTACTTACGGCAAAACATTCCTGAAGTGACTTGAAAATGGCCGCTCGTTTATCTCGTTTTAGTTTCAAAGCATTCGAGTTTTCATACCGTGTTTCTACAAAGAAAATACATCAAAAACCATATTGAAATGCTCTATTCCCTAATTAGCCAACACATGTGATAATGTGTTATTAGGACACATACGTACTATTGGTATATCAAGGCGACTGTCACTTAAGATCACCACATTATTTTCACTGCTGGTAGAACAAACAAACAAACAAACTATGTACTCATATTGGTCCACAGGAGACATGCTATATATTTTTTGTTTTGTTTTTTGGTGTTCAGCGGTTGTTGTTCAGCAATATTGTAGCTATATGACGGCTATAAATAATCGAATCAAGACCTAATACTCCAGTGACTGACATCACAAGCCGTTGAGATACGACAACATACATCAACCAAGTCAGCGAGCCTGACCACCCGATCCCATTAGTCGCCTCATACACAGGTACCTGAAGACAAATTCTAACCCTCATCTTCAGGTATGCTAAACGAAGGTTAGAGTCTAATCACCCTTCCTAGCACGTCAACCAGATGTTCCAGGTAACATATACATTATTTATATATATTTAATATATCAACTGCCAGGTTAAATAAACTTGAAAACTGGATTTGACCAAAAAAATACAAAAGTGACCAAAACCTTACTGGGATGAAAACAGTCTCTGAAACACTGCAAACTTAAGGTCCAATATGATACCCGTCTCTCATACATAACCATCGAATAAACCATGGCTTGTTTATTTCATATTCAGCCACTGTCAAACATGGGTGTATACCTTTACCCTGCAGTATATTAAACAACGGGGCGTGAACATTCTCTATTTTTTAGTTAGTATTCTTTTGTGAAATTTCATAGGAATAACACACAATACATATAATTCACATGGGAACAAAGCCGTCATCTCCTTCGAGTACTGGTAAAGCTATAAAATATCTTTGTGGAAATATTTACAAGCATTGGGCGTGTACCACTTGTCTGGGTCATTGGGCATGTACCACTTGTCTGGGCCATTGGGTATGTACCACTTGTCTGGGTCATTGGGTATGTACCACTTGTCTGGGTCAAAGGGCATGTGCCACTTGTCTGGGTCATTGGGCATGTACCGCTTGTCTGGGTCAAAGGGCATGTGCCACTTGTCTGGGTCATTGGGCATGTACCGCTTGTCTGGGTCATTGGGTATGTACCGCTTTTCTGGGTCAAAGGGCATGTGCCACTTGTCTGGGTCATTGGGCATGTACCGCTTGTCTGGGTCATTGGGCATGTTCCCCTTTTCTGGGTCATTTGGGCATGTACCACTTGTCTGGGCCATTGGGTATGTACCACTTGTCTGGGTCATTGGGTATGTACCACTTGTCTGGGCCATTGGGTATGTACCACTTGTCTGGGTCATTGGGTATGTACCACTTGTCTGGGCCTTTGGGTATGTACCACTTGTCTGGGTCATTTGGGCATGTACCACTTGTCTGGGTCATTGGGCATGTGCCACTTGTCTGGGTCATTGGGCATGTACTACTTGTCTTGGTCATTGGGCATGTACCGCTTGTCTGGGCCATTGGGTATGTACCACTTGTCTGGGCCATTGGGTATGTACCACTTGTCTGGGTCATTGGGCATGTACCACTTGTCTTGGTCATTGGGCATGTTCCCCTTTTCTGGGTCATTTGGGCATGTACCACTTGTCTGGGCCATTTGGTATGTACCACTTGTCTGGGTCATTGGGTATGTACCACTTGTCTGGGCCATTGGGTATGTACCACTTGTCTGGGTCATTGGGTATGTACCACTTGTCTGGGCCTTTGGGTATGTACCACTTGTCTGGGTCATTTGGGCATGTACCACTTGTCTGGGTCATTGGGCATGTGCCACTTGTCTGGGTCATTGGGCATGTACTACTTGTCTTGGTCATTGGGCATGTACCGCTTGTCTGGGCCATTGGGTATGTACCACTTGTCTGGGCCATTGGGTATGTACCACTTGTCTGGGTCATTGGGCATGTACCACTTGTCTGGGTCAAAGGGCATGTTCCCCTTTTCTAGGTCATTTGGGCATGTACCACTTGTCTGGGCCATTGGGTATGTACCACTTGTCTGGGTCATTGGGCATGTACCACTTGTCTGGGCCTTGGGTATTTACCACTTGTCTGGGTCATTGGGCATGTACCACTTGTCTGGGTCCTCAGGCAAGTATCACTTAACAGGGTCATAGGGCAAGTAACACTTGTCTGGGTCCTTGGGTATGTACCATGTGTCTGGGTCCTTGGGCGTGTACCACTTCTCTGGGTCCTTTGGCAAGTACCACTTGTCTGGGTCATTGGGCAAGTACCACGTAACTGGGTCCTCGGTCAAGTACCACTTGTCTGGGTCATTGGGCATGTACCCTTATCTGGGACACTGGCCAGGCAAGGAAACTATTTGTGATTTTTTTATAAGCACGGTTATAGAAAATAAGGTTTATAATTAATATAGTTTTTTCTCCCGGATTCCTGGCTTTTAGGGGGCGAAACGGCAAACCATGTAACATGTAAACATGTAAATTATACGCCTAACAAACTCGCTCTACTCGCTCACAGCGGGAGTAAGCTATTCCAGACTCTGCTGAGTTTATTACGGAAATGAAATGTCAGTATTACTTGTGGTTTCTGTATTTATTAATCAGCGTTGTTTTTCTATGAGCTCACAAAGCAAGTTCTACCTTGTTACAGCCAAAACAACACAAACATCTCGATACATCAACACTGCATACGGATTAGGTGGTTAAGGCTTGGGGTCTTGGTTACTCGAGTGTCATCATAATATCAATCACTGCCTTGTCTGACTCGACTATACACAGGTTGCCTTCATATAGCTGTATTCGGAGTTATCCAACATACAAACACCCAGTTGTATCCCTGTTGGGGTTAACGTTGTACCCTTCTTTCAGGAGTTCCTGAGCAAGCCCGTGAGGCGTTCAGGAAAGTGGCATACGTAATGGAGTACACGAAAGATGGCGACAGCTGGACGGCAAAGGTGGAGGTAGTGGGGTCCAACGAGCCTAAGGTGTACTCGTGGACGCCGGGGGTGGAGTTTGAGTACGAGGGACTCGATGGCATGAAGATGAAGGTACGTGTTTATCTGCTGGGGGGCATGCATTCGTCATGTATGTATGTGTCAGTGTCAGTGTGTGTGCGTGCGCGCGTGTGTGTGTGCGTGCGTGCGTGCGTGTGTGACCTGATTAAAAGCTTATGTCATGGCCCGGTTTTTTGGGCGACTGTCATGAAACTTGTCCATGAGGTTCGATTTCGAAATTCATTATGGCTGATACGGCAGCCATATTGAAAAATTCTTTTGTCAGGGGTCAGGGGTCACGATTGTTTTGGGTTGGCTCAGTAATTCCTTTAATCTTGGGTGTTTCAAAATAGTTAACATGGCAGCCATACTACAGAACAACTATTGATGACCATTACTCAGCCACATGTCTTCAAAATGGATATAATATTTGCCATGGGTTTAGTTACCAGTCGGACCCAATTCATGATTTTCGAGATATTATAAATTTGGACCATGTTTCCACTTTAGTATCTATGTACGGCAGACATAATGCTAAACATCTGTTTGTGGCCAGAAGTCACGAATCTTTGGATTGGGTTAGCATTTCTTGAATCTTGGGCGATCGAAAATAGTTAATATTTCGTCATCCTTTCATTCGAAAGACACTGTACGCTTTTCTGAACCACGGCATTCAAATTATTGGGAATCTTTTTTAGAATATTAGGAAACACAAGCACTAAAACTTTTCGTTACCCGAATAAAATATCTGTTTGATTCCCATAATGCCACCAGGCAGGGTAGAAGTAAGTACTATATTTTAATGTCGTTTGGTTAATGACTGAGGATCGAACCACCGACCTACCGCTCTCCGGGCTACGTTCTATCAACTACACCAGGGAGACGGTTCTAACATGTAAGAGATCCCATACCAGGACATGAGTTTCTAAATGGAAAACTTTGTTACAGAGCACGATCAGATGGGACGTAAGTGCTTGCCAAGAGGAACACGCCTCTGTGACCGGAAAGTGGACCTCGGTCAGGACTGTGGAAGGAGATTCAATGACACTGGTCAGTTACTTGGAATGATTCAATGAGTGCTCCTGCCCAATGATATGGTCCCGTACTTACTATAGTCTTAGCGATAACATCGCATTGTTGAACGAAGCCTTTGGCCCTTTAAAGAAAGCAACTTCAGCTCTACGACTTTCGTAACACCCTAAACATAACTTACTTCTTTAAAGAGAGCAATCTTAGCACTACGACAGCCGTACCATTTTTCTATTACCATTCACAGGTGATAATAGGTTTTTGTATGCTATGAATGTCACGCTTGGTATGGCGTAATATCTGTTACTTACTTACTTATATTGGAGATTTAACGTGCGCTTTCCGACTGCAAGCGTATGTCGCACACGGGTAATATCTGTAATATAACTCGCGTCTTATATATCCGCCCTCTTAGCGCTGAAGACATAAAAGGGAGGCAATCGCGTTTGACTTGACCATGAATGTTGTTTTGTGTAGTGTATTCCTGTAAATCACCAGAGCAATCTTAGCACTACGGCAGCCGTAACATACATGACCTAATTAACACACGGTCAGGGGTTCTTGGCACGAGGAAAGGTACGCAACTCAGCACAATTGCAGCAAATTACCATCTTAAGTCTACTGGACCGACCGCGTCTCCATTTGCCAGTGCTTTGTAGCGCTATGATTGCCGTGTGAAAGAGAGCTCTGATGATGAACATAACTTTGGAATTAAAATCAAGCTCTGTTAAAACATAGACCGGACTCGTGAGGATCCGGGGTAGAATAGGTCTCCAGCAACCCATGCTTGCTGTAAAAGGTGACTATGCTTTTCGTAAGGGGCGACCAACGGGATCGGGTGGTCAGACTCGCTGAGTTGGTTGATGCATGTCATCGTATCCCAACTGTGTGGATTGATGCCCATGATGTCAATTACTAGATTATCTGGTCCAGACTAGATTGTTCCCAGACCGCCGTCATATAGCAGGAATATTGCTTAGTGCGGCGTTAAACAACAAACAAACAAACTAAACATTGACCTTAGAATTGGTTCCCAGTTACCTATGAGATGACTCAAACTTATAGGTCGTCATCCCTTGTGACGTCAGTTGATTGGGTGTCATCGTGCCCATATGGTGTGGATGCTTGATCTGCTTTGCTGGTCTTGCTAAGACTCGATTGTTTACGGGCCCCTTGATACATAGCATGAATATGGCTGCATGTGCTGTTAACAATCCACTTAGTCCTTCATTGTTGAGAGATAGATTATATGAGTGGTGTATAACCAAGTATGGGTCCATAGTTGGTTATACACTAACTATACGTATAAAACAGGATGAATTTACTGTTATTGTTTCAATACTCAATTACTTCTTTTCAGACATCGGAAAGCAAAGGAAAGTCCATGGTTCAGAAGTTTAAACGTGTCTGATGCGACCACGAAACCCTTGCCGGTCACCATTTTGGACATGGTATCATGGGTACCTGACGTCGGTTTAAAACATACGCAATGCGCATGCGCATTGCGGTATAGGTGTAAGCTTCATATGCAATTGTTGCCATGGCTACTGTTGGTGAATGAGCAAAGATACATCTCCTGAGTGCCAAACATTTTATGAGCGATATCATAAGTTCATATTTATATCACGTTGACCTTTTTTATATTTATGTCTAATCTTTCACGAAATCAAAAATGAAAATAATGAAAATAGGTTCCGACAATGTTCTTGTCATTTACATCAATAGCATATATACTGAAACCAAATCGATCAGAAAAAAACAGTTCATTGTTAGTGACGTGAAACAACTCAGGGCTGAAATAAAAGACATCTGTTCAACGTGAATAAATAAATTAGCAGCGCATTACTATGGACGGATGTGACCAAGTGACCTGCTCAATATGCCCCCTGGTGGTACAAATGCATTCCCTGTATGTCACGCTTGTTATGATGTAATATAACTCGCCTCGCAGATGTTCGCCCTGTTCACGCTGAAGACATATAAGGGAGACAATCGTATTTGATTTGATCATGAATGTTGTGTAGTGCATTCGTGTATAATCATCAATCCTGTGTTCGATCCACTAAATTCAATTTACAATTTATTGAAAACATGTAAGAATTAATATTAGTTTGATAATGTAGAATATGATTATTATAAGAGCATTATCTTTCGGTTAAATTATGGATTTATATTTTTTTCACATTATTTTTTTTCTTTAGTTGGTTCAGAACAGCAATCCAATATCAATTTTCATCATCGATCACAAGCGATAATAGGTTTTCATTTTGTTCACTATCACTGGTTTTGAATGTTTGAATCAAAACGTCCATATACATGTGGTACAAGTGATGTATGATACAAAAATAGAATCGATTTTATTTGGACTTGTTTCAAAAAGAACCTTATAATTTGTCCAAATGTAACAGTTTGGAGTATTACGGAGAGAAGAACTTACATTAACATTACGTTGTTTTCTAGGGAAGCAATCTTATGTTACAAATTGTAGTGTACATTTTCATTCAGTATGCAGTATCATAAACACGATGTACCGACCCGTGTATCTAATATGTTCAACAGCTATTTTATTGTGTCGCATATAATACGGCGGAATTGAATAAAGTATGAGTTTGTACCTGAAAATGTTTTGTTATTATTAAGCAAGCAACGATAAAAGTCACACGAAAGAACGGTTCTGTCATCAATCAAGGTAGAGCATCGTTATCATGGTTCTGGTAGATCATCTTAGATTCGAACCAACGATCAGCGTATCCTGGTACCGTAAACACGTAAATCAGATCTGTGTTTACTGAGTGAGGGTGCACGTGAATAAGATGTGTGTTTACTAGGTAAGGGTGTACGTGAGTCAGATCTGTGCTTACTAAGTAAAGGTGTACGTGAGTCAGATCTGTGCTTACTTATATATACAGCGAGGGGCCTGCATTAGATGTGTTTACTGAAATTAATACCCAAGTGTGCGCGCGTTAGATTTGTGTTGACGGAGACATACCGCGGTTCGCGTGCGCCACGTTTACTGAGTGTTTACAGCGGTGTTGTTTTAGCAACAATTTTTAACAACACTAAAAACATTTTGAATTTTGAAATTAATTAAATTATGTATCATGATATTTGAATATATATACCTTTGCGCTTTTACAATGCAAATATATAAGATATAGCCTATAGCAGCCATGTGGCTTAAAATTCGAGTTTTGTGGACGTTTGTTATCACTTCAACGAGGGCCAGATACAGTGCGGGGAGTTTCTGAACAAACAGCTTTTCATAATAGAGAAGTGTCGTTATTATTGATATATGTTTACATGTGAAATATTTCATTGTCAAATATACATATGGAGGGCGGAGGGGGAGGGGTGGTGGCGTGGTTAAGGTGTTCGCTCGTCATGCTGAAGACCCGGGTTCTCCATTTCGCCACATGGGCACAATGTGTAAAGCTGGTGTCGCAGCGGCTGGTATATTGCTAAAAGATTAGATGCGTAAAACTTTCTCACTCACACCCATATTGAGGGTTAGATCGGTGTTTTACACCGCAGTCATCTCATTTCATTTATATCACAGCAACATCGAGTCTGGGCAAGACAAACCGGTGGTTGATAGAATGAACAACGGTCCAGTAGTCGGGATACAAGGACACATACATGTACTCAAACACATCATACACCAGATACCCAGTAGTCGGGATACAAGGACACATACATGTAAGGCAGGGCGGGACAACTTAGGAATGGCCAGGAGTCCGAACTTGACCACACAGAAGGAAGCGAGCTACAAAAACATGTTTTATATCATTGGAAAGCTCTCAAGGAGTCGAATCCAAATAATGTGTGTCCCAGTGTGTTCACATGTTCATAAGCTCAAAAATTGGCTCAGAAAATGCATTACTGCAGAAATTTCTGGCCGAATTTTTTTTTTCTGCAGAAATTTCTGGCAGTATTTATTTTTTCTACAGAAATTTCTGGCCGAATTTTTTTTTTTCTACAGAAATTTCTGGCCGAATTTTTTTCTGCAGTAATATTTAGCAGAATTATTTTAATTCAGGAGAAATAACATTCAATCATTGGATAGTTTGAATTGAATTCAGCAATTGAAGATATTTATCTTGGTATTATATTTACCAAATTTATCAAGAAAAGTTGACGTCACTCGAATTAAACAATGGAACAACATGTTGGCCTCATACCTTTGTATACTAGACAGATGCAAATCATTGAACCTTGAGCTTACCCTATAATTATCTAAATTATTATGAGAATTTCAGTGACCATCTTCAATGGCCTTTTGACGACTTTGAAGTGTACAACATTAAAGGTGAATGTGATTCTCAAAAAATAAATTTCATAATTATTCCATGGGGCCAACCAAATATATAATCCCCAGTTGGAATTCAAAGAAACAACCTACATGTGATATACGGTACTCTGAAAGTAGGTTAACTTCACACATGGAAAAAAATAGAACACAACCAAGATTTTACAATATAACTGCATATATTGTTTTATAAATTTCATTGTGCACATCTCATCTTATATATGTATATATATATACAATTCTAAATACACAGCTTTACTAAGAAACAAAAACATACAAAGTACAAAACTCCTGCAATGCAATCCTCGGCAATATCTCAGCCACATAGCTTAGACAAAAAATATGTTCATTTCAGCAAAACTTGCTGCTCCTTCTTTATTGTTCTGATACTGACGCTTGTCTTCGGTGCTTTGTCAGAGTGATCTGAAAGTAAAGAAAAAAAATGTAAAGAATATGAGAACATAATTAAAATCACAGTGCATCTATACAATAAAAGCAAAAATAGTAACCTCATGAAGTTGGGTTGTTTCTCTGCCCACATTACACATATTCTAAGTAACGCTGACTAACCCTAATATTACACATCACAATACATATTTCAAAAGAAATGCAATATTTATTGAAATTACCTTTGATTGTTTTTGCAGTTTTTCATTGTTCTTCTCTATTGCCTTTGAACTTTAGTTGGGAGGGTTGTCGCTTCCCTTGGGGCAGGCATGAAGGGCTTGAAGTCTCATAGCTTGGTGGTGGGTGTCCGGATGTCCCCAATCTTGAAGGAGGGCATCGCGGGTTGTTGCAGGCTTCTGTCTAAGTTCCCTTGCACTAAACACTTAACAGTTGATCCAAATCTTCATGCGTGTGCCCCACCATGAGAAAGAAAGTTTCACCTGAAAATAGTATTTACATCAGTATTATCACTATGAAAACAAATCAAATTGTACAAAACTTGTTTATTTTTACAGAATATTGATTTGAATATTGAGAGAAAAATCAATCTTGTGCATTTAAAAAGTTTCAACATTGTGTGCAGATTCTTTTATACTTAGGATGAGCAACTGGACATGAAATACTTGCTTCAAAACAATTCTAATGTGGTTTAAAACAATTTACATAAATTATAAAAATATTAACCACATGTGACTTCAGCATTTACTTTGAATTGTATAGTATAGCCTCAAGGAATAAATATGCTATACATGATATTGTATGTGGAGTCATATACCAATAATTTCATTGATAACTATCTTCATGATAGCACTAAAAGTGATACCTTGGATTGCAGCGTCCACTTTTGACTGGCCGACAAAGTCTTGCAGCTTTACTGGTCCTGGAAATGTCAAATAAATATTTGAACAATACATAAATTGCAACTTTAATGTAATTGGATAGTCATACAAATATAACAATTGCCAATTTCCATTCTCAAAAATCCACAATTCCTCGAAAAAATTAGACAAGTCTACCAGACAAACATTGAATTTATTCAACAGGCCCGTACCAAGCATTTAGCTAAGACAAAGATAAATTTCTATCCTTCTAAACGTGTGTTACAAATATAATGTACAAACAAATGTCTTGACATACATGGCACGATCCCATTATAAAACAAATCCCATTACATCCTTTACTAATAATATTGGACAAACTACAATAACGTAACCCATATATGTGCACTGTGGATACTAAGCTCCACTGGTTTCTAAATAAGAATCTACATAACTCCCTACCAATAGGATATGTAGACAGTAAGATATGTTTTGGTTTGGTTTGTTGTTTACTGCCGCATTCAGCAATATTCCACCTATATGACAGCGGTCTGTAATTAATCGAATCTGGACCAGACATTTCAGAGATTCATATCATGAGCATCAATGCAGGTCAGCGAGCCTGACCACGCAATAGTGTTAGTCGCCTCTTAAGACAAGCATAGAATTCACTGGAAACTGGAAAGGAAATATCACAAAAAGACATATTGTGCTTGGATACCAATTACACAATAATGACCCATTAAATCGGGATTAGTGCACTTTACCGGGCACACTTTTTCAGATCCAATTATCGCTGTTGGGGCTCGAACGCGCTTCGCCGACTCACCGGCTCTGCTAATTAATGCGTTAATTAGCCGACGCTCTGCCACTGGACCACAGGCGCTATCACATGTAATCAGTGCTCGTTTAACAGGTCATTAGATTCACCATTGACATGCATGTGTAATTGAGTAAACAATGAATTGCGCATGCGTGTGACGTCACGGCCCGCTCTCCCATTCATCTTTTCTTGAAACCACACCCGCAATTGTTTATGTCAACAACCAATGGGATTAACTGAATTAACGCTTGAAAAAGTAAGAATTCATGGCTAACCCTTGCCCAAAGCCAGCTAACCCTAATGACCGAAAAACGGGTGTTTGATCGTAAAGACGTGTAAGTTTCCCTAAGACCTAGAACGGGTGTTTGATTGTAAAGATGTGTAAGTTTCCCTAAGACCGAAAACGGGTGTTGGATCGTGAAGCGAGAGTCACCAGAGCGTGAGGCACGGTAACGGTATAACGAGACAGCGTGGCACTATAGCGCGGTAATTGAGCGGATGGTAGAGCTCGGGCTGCGCCCGGTAAACTGCATTGTTGCCCAGAAATTCGAGAAGAAAATTCGCGAAATTCGATATCGACATGTCCTCTAAAAACGAAGAAAGGGTTCTATCACTAAGGTCCACGCGAGAGTATGTCTCGTAAACTTGCCTAGCCCTACGCCTACTGTTAGCACCACCGAGTAGACCGAGCCACCCACCAACTCGCACCCTAATTAAGTCATGGCCCTGTGGGCAACGAGGGCAACACTTACCTGGTATACTACGTACGTAACACCAATATAAGGCCACGCGAAGCCATATATATATATGGGCTACACAATCCGCGTATGTTCGCAGAGCCCTGGCTCTTCCGCTCTTCCTTTCCTAGCTCATGTTGACATTTTGATAAAAAAACAAAAAACATGCACCGTGCTTTGATTCCGAAACGAAATTTAAATTGGCAACACAGTCGGTGGTGGTAAAAAAACCCAGCGCAACGAAGCCGATGGAGTACCTCACCCCTACATTCGCCGTACCAGTTTATTTTCGCGTTCGTAGCTCAACTCTACCTAATAGTGCCGATGCAATAAATGAACTATAGTTAACGACATTGCACATAAGCATTACTTACCAATTTCAGTGTTTTTCCTTTTGGGCAGATTTCTTGAAGAAAGATGTCTGCCTTGACTGTTGATGACGTTGGTAAGATCTGTAATAGGGTAGCAACATGTTCAGTGAATATGTTCATAAAGAAACCATGATCCAAACAAAAGGCAAAGGTTCTTCAAGATATATACAGTGTTTGGTGTACAAAAATAGAATAAAATGCCTTACCCATGTCAACGTTGTTGAAGCAGAGCTGGTGAACCCTCCTCAAGGTATCCAGAGCTTCTCACTGCGACCAGAACTTGGGTTTTCGATGTGATTTACCGACTTGTTGAATAGTTATCGTTTGATCGTCTGACAGAACGTTCTCGACGATTTAACGATATTTAACGATACCTGATTAGGGTTAAATCTATATATACCATTTTTATGGTCGGGCGTCCACGGCTGATTGGTATATCAAATCAAACACAAGGGTGTATATCATGCCCCTGAGTGTTCACGCCTCACTGGGTGGTCACGTAATAAGGTGTGGCACCAGCATCTCGGGTTACAATTTGATATTAATTCAAGTACTCCACTGATAATGTACATAGGTAGTTAACTTAATTACATTCAGTTTTGTCCGACAAGGAGCGAGTTTACTTTTTTTTAGACACAGACTTTGTAACAGGCTCTTCCCCTGGAAACACATATATTGTAAATAAATATTTTGCCGTTTCCATCAACTTTATCACGTGATGTTCTATAACTGTTGTCTTGTACACTATCCATAGGGTAAGTCAGCTGGCTCGAGGAATTTTCATATAGTATTATCATTAAACAACATACCCTATGCAACAGTTATGTTGCTACCCAGACAAAACTATTTTTTTATTCTATGTTAAATGTAAACGATCAGTTTTTATTATAAATACAAAACCACCTTTTAAGCGGTAATACCTATCACGCATTAAACAACATATATGAACAACCATGTGATTATAAAGTCTCACGTTGGTTCCTCCGTGCAACTTCATGCCTGACTTACATTCATATTGTTCTTTCACCACACTTACGCTTCTCCAAATTTAGAAAGAAGCTGTGTACACAGTGTTCTTGCGAGTTACAATAACGCGTCCGGTTTGGCGGCAACTTCAAAGAGTGGACATATGGTTGCTCCTTCAGGTAGCTATAATTACCCTCTCTATAATGCAATATCGTATTATCCATTTGTAATGAATGATAGTAACACTAAATCGGATTGGATTCAGTTAAATCTACATTTCTCAAGGTCTCTAACATCGAGATTTGAAATATCTTTCATGTAAATACCTTCTTTGTCATGTGACTTGTATATATTCGTGTATATTCAGAATCGTACCTACGCACAATGTCTTTGAACAATGGCACAAGCAACGTGGTCTCTTTCTGTAAAACATAGCACTCTTTATTTCAGCCACAGCAAAGATCCCGAACCACGTGCAGTCAGCAGAGTTACAGCGTCTGGTTACCGTCTTGCAGTTACGATACAGATAAGACGTCAAAATATTTATTGTTTTATTTCTGGAAACGCCGACCCTAGAACGTGGAATTTTGGTAACACGGTTATTTCATATAACAACAACCAAATAACAACCTGTACTCCAAACAGTGAATGTGTGGCTCTGCTGCCATGCGAAACGCGATTTGTAAGAGTCTAATTTTAGTGTATTTATTTCTACCACTTTTGATAAAAAAATACGCAAACAATCTAATCTGAAAAGGAGATATCTCCATCCCCTATGGTGTTATTGCGACTTGTATACTGTCTACATGTACATTAGGCAACTTATTGTAGCTGTATGGCGACACTTGTAGTGTAGCTATGTGACCATGAATTTGCCTGTGGTGATCAGTGAAAGTGAAAACACGGAAAATTACAAAATACCAATCCATGCAGTATTTTGATGATTTACATGCGAGTTTTCTATTATTTATAACGTTAGAAATATTTAGATAAAAATAACTTTATAGACCCTATGTTAATTAATATAACAAATTGTTGTATTAATGTTTTCCTAAAATAAACATATATATCATCTTTTCTTATTGCCCCATCAAAGCTGGTGCTGAGACAATATAGAATACCCAAACGACGCATATTGTACGTGCCGTGCCGCCAGACTTCCTGCCAACTTGGCAATTAAATATCCTCGGGTATTGTCACTTCATACGGTGATACATTGTCTCGCGCACGTGGTCGGTGGGTTTTGTCTATCAGCGCCACGATCACGTGATCGTTTTGTTAATTACTCTGTGTTACGGTCTCGCCGATCCTAAACTTTCAAAGCCTTCAATAAAATTTATGAGATCATTATCTTATCTTTATTCCGACTGAATCCACCTTTATTTCAGACGCCCCCTCACACACACACTCCCAATGCAAATTCACTGAGGCTTGACCGTTACCAATTAACAGCTGTCAATTAAACAGTTCGCATCTAAGTAGTATGTTATCGAATATATTGAAAACCTTTAGCGTGCTACTTTAGGGGGGGGGGGGGGGGGGGGGAGGTGGTTAAAGGAGGGTGTTGGTTGTTCACAGGGTATACCGGTATTTCAATAATTGTATGATATATTTAGTCCTTGGGCAGCCCCAATCTAAAAACAACAATAAAATTCTAACTCTCACCGACTCCCTTAGTGGACTAAAAGCCCTCCAAAACAAAAATACCAAAAAACGACCTAAATTAATAAACCAAATACTTAAAAGCTCCGACGACCTAACAAAAGCAGGCAAACAAATAACCTTCTTGTGGATCCCCGCCCACGTAGGAATTTACGGCAACGAAAGCGCCGATAAAGCAGCTAAATTATCTCTCAAAATACCAGTAATAAGCCTAAACCTACCCATCTCAAAATCAGAAATTAAAAGTGTAAACAAACAAAAAATAACCATAAAATGGCATAATCAATATCAAAACTCAAATAGCCAAATCAAAAAAGTGCTCAGAAAACCACTAGCCAAAACCTAAAATCCTACACCTCTCTAAATAAATTGACAGATTTATTACAAAAACTCCAAACAGGACACACGAACCTAAATAACCACCTAAAAAAACTTAAAAGACACATCACAGGCAACTGCCCCCACTGCAAACAACCCGAAACCACAGAACACGCACTCATCCACTGCACCCACTACCAAACACACAGAACCACACTACAAACCGCCCTCAATCTAAATAAGGTTCCTACTCTAGATGAAATACTAAACCCTCAAAATATACCAGAAAACTTCAAGGCCCTAGACGTATTCCTAATCAAAACAGACCTAATTAAGCGCATCTAAAAACTAATTATTCTACCAATCCAAAATCCAATAAACATACAAACACCCACCTCACCCGGCTCCCATAGTTCCCTCCTCTACCCACCTCGGCATTTATTCCAAATTTAAAAATTCCAAAACTTCAATATAAGCAACCCCTAAAACCCCCCTCTTGGGTTGCACACATCACTTTCACCCTTTTCGGAATACAATAAATGGTCCGGCCAGGCCCGTGTGCGAAATACGCTACAGTCGGAAAGCGCACGTTAAATCTCCTATATCAGTCAGTCAGACCCCAGTGTTTCATATCATTTTCCCACCAAACTAAAAAAGAATAACCCCCAACTGGATATGTTTCGTTTCGTCTGTCGATTCATATTTTGGAAATTCAAGGGGAACCACTCCGGCTTATGCAGCACACACATTTGGGAAGGTTGCTTCAATAATAATAATACCATGGTTTCACAGTCGTTCGGAACTTTTTTAAGATCTGACATCAGATTATGCTGTCCGAAAATTTATCTATTTTTTTTTAGTGGAGACAGGCCTATCGGAAATTCGAACTTGAACAGCAACGCCAAAACCACATTCCGCCGCAGTGACCAGCTGCTGATGACATAGACTAGGCTAGCTTTACACTAAGTCTTGTACCAGGCTGGCCCCTCTGGGTAGTAGGTCTGGTCTCTCCTTTGTCCTTGGACCCCCTTTCCGATCATAAGGGTTGAGTACCCCTTGCCAATGAAACACGTGTTTACCATCCTTTTACCTTAGAGCACCTATTTACGACACATGGGGTTAGTTTTGAGTTCGGTTATGGTTTAGAAGTCTCTTGATATAAACATATTTATTTCCATAAAGTGGAGGGATTGGCAAACAAGCAAATTTTGCTTATCTGAATGCCTCTCCCAAACATGATACATAAGTCTCTTTTAACCAATTAATCCAATGTAATTTTCGCAGTATACTCATCCTTATATAATTTCAGCTTCATGACAGTGTGAACATTGGGTGCCCCCTACACAAGTATGCAGTCACTGACAACTTGACCTATACAAAACGGAAGATGCAGACGACTAGCACAAGCACGCACGCACACACACACTCACACGCACGCACGCACATGCTATATAAGTGCAATTATCTTGGACGCGACATTCAACCCAATTTCAACTCACCTCACTTATCTTACTTTGTTCATGTGCCTAAAGTTTGTGGAATGTGTTAATTACTGAAATGAAAAGCATTTTAATGTTTTTTTCATATCTTTTCAGAATATGTGCACATAGCTTTCAATGACCAGACGAAAAAAAGAATTCATTTCAAGTATGTTGAGAAGAAAACGTAAGTAAAGCACACTATTTACATTCATAATACATTTTATTCCGCAGGCTCTATTGTAAAGTTAAACTCTAGCTGCGTATAGGCTGCCATTATCCATTATATTAGACAATATGGATCCACTCATCTATACATCTATTTTCTTTTGTGACAGGACCCATCTCTGAAAAAATCACCTCACCCAAGAAAATACGACTCATTCATGAGAATGAAAAGTGCAAAGTCTCCCAAGAAATTGTCTTGTAATATAGCATGTGAATAAATAATTTTTTGAAATATCTCACGAAATTAGTTTTATTTTATTGCTTGTAATCATGTGAACTAAAAATGTTTGTTTTGAGGAAAAATGTCATTTGAAGCAACTCCAGGTTAAACTATCCAATGATTGAATCTTATTTCTCCTGAATTAAAATAATTCTGCTAAATATTACTGCAGAAAAAAATTCGGCCAGAAATTTCTGTAGAAAAAAAAAATTCGGCCAGAAATTTCTGTAGAAAAAAAAAATACTGCCAGAAATTTCTGCAGAAAAAAAAAATTCGGCCAGAAATTTCTGCAGTAATGCATTTTCTGAGCCAATTTTTGAGCTTATGAACATGTGAACACACTGGGACACACATTATTTGGATTCGTCTCCTCGAGAGCTTTCCAGTGATATAAAACATGTTTTTGTAGCTCGCTTCCTTCTGTGTGGTCAAGTTCGGACTCCTGGCCATTCCTAAGTTGTCCCGCCCTGCCTTATGTACTCAAACACATCATACACCAGATACCCAGTAGTCGGGATACAAGGACACATACATGTACTCAAACACATCATACACCAGATACCCAGTAGTCGGGATACAAGGACACATACATGTACTCAAACACATCATACACCACATACCCAGTAGTCGGGATACAAGGACACATACATGTACTCAAACACATACACAAGATACCCAGTAGTCGGGATACAAGGACACATACATGTACTCAAACACATCATACACCAGATACCCAGTAGTCGGGATACAAGGACACATACATGTACTCAAACACATCATACACCAGATACCCAGTAGTCGGGATACAAGGACACATACATGTACTCAAACACATCATACACCACATACCCAGTAGTCGGGATACAAGGACACATACATGTACTCAAACACATCATACACCAGATACCCAGTAGTCGGGATACAAGGACACATACATGTACTCAAACACATCATACACCACATACCCAGTAGTCGGGATACAAGGACACATACATGTACTCAAACACATACACAAGATACCCAGTAGTCGGGATACAAGGACACATAATGTACTCAAACACATCATACACCAGATACCCAGTAGTCGGGATACAATGACACATACATGTACTCAAACACATCATACACCAGATACCCAGTAGTCGGGATACAAGGACACAAACATGTACTCAAACACATCATACACCAGATACCCAGTAGTCGGGATACAAGGACACATACATGTACTCAAACACATCATACACCAGATACCCAGTAGTCGGGATACAAGGACACATACATGTACTCAAACACATCATACACCAGATACCCAGTAGTCGGGATACAAGGACACATACATGTACTCAAACACATCATACACCAGATACCCAGTAGTCGGGATACAAGGACACATACATGTACTCAAACACATCATACACAAGATACCCAGTAGTCGGGATACAAGGACACATACATGTACTCAAACACATACACAAGATACCCAGTAGTCGGGATACAAGGACACATACATGTACTCAAACACATACACAAGATACCCAGTAGTCGGGATACAAGGACACATACATGTACTCAAACACATCATACACCAGATACCCAGTAGTCGGGATACAAGGACACATACATGTACTCAAACACATCATACACCAGATACCCAGTAGTCGGGATACAAGGACACATACATGTACTCAAACACATCATACACTAGATACCCAGTAGTCGGGATACAAGGACACATACATGTACTCAAACACATACACAAGATACCCAGTAGTCGGGATACAAGGACACATACATGTACTCAAACACATCATACACCAGATACCCAGTAGTCGGGATACAAGGACACATACATGTACTCAAACACATCATACACCAGATACCCAGTAGTCGGGATACAAGGACACATACATATACTCAAACACATCATACACCAGATACCCAGTAGTCGGGATACAAGGACACAGACATGTACTCAAACACATCATACACCAGATACCCAGTAGTCGGGATACAAGGACACATACATGTACTCAAACACATCATACACCAGATACCCAGTAGTCGGGATACAAGGACACATACATGTACTCAAACACATCATACACCAGATACCCAGTAGTCGGGATACAAGGACACATACATGTACTCAAACACATCATACACCAGATACCCAGTAGTCGGGATACAAGGACACATACATGTACTCAAACACATCATACACTAGATACCCAGTAGTCGGGATACAATGACACATACATGTACTCAAACACATACACAAGATACCCAGTAGTCGGGATACAAGGACACATACATGTACTCAAACACATCATACACCAGATACCCAGTAGTCGGGATACAATGACACATACATGTACTCAAACACATACACAAGATACCCAGTAGTCGGGATACAAGGACACATACATGTACTCAAACACATCATACACCAGATACCCAGTAGTCGGGATACAAGGACACATACATGTACTCAAACACATCATACACCAGATACCCAGTAGTCGGGATACAAGGACACATACATGTACTCAAACACATCATACACCAGATACCCAGTAGTCGGGATACAAGGACACATACATGTACTCAAACACATCATACACCAGATACCCAGTAGTCGGGATACAAGGACACATACATGTACTCAAACACATCATACACCAGATACCCAGTAGTCGGGATACAAGGACACATACATGTACTCAAACACATCATGCACCAGATACCCAGTAGTCGGGATACAAGGACACATACATGTACTCAAACACATCATACACCAGACACCCAGTAGTCGGGATACAAGGACACATACATGTACTCAAACACATCATACACCAGATACCCAGTAGTCGGGATACAAGGACACATACATGTACTCAAACACATCATACACCAGATACCCAGTAGTCGGGATACAAGGACACATGCATGTACTCAAACACATCATACACCAGACACCCAGTAGTCGGCTCATGCTGCTTCGAAATATACACAGAAAACTCTGAATGTAATGTAATCATGTTACCTTTGTTTGGGTCTACATCTTCTTTCCATAGCAACAACGCACGAAAGAAAACTGACATATGATAAGGCTCTCGGCGTATTCCTCGAACAACTGATTCAGGAAATTCTGTTTTCTCGGAAACAGATTCAAGGGCTTAGTTAACAGTTCTAGGAAGTATTTTTTATGAGTAACAAGACTCGCAACATGATCTCATTACGGCAAAACGATGACGTGCACTTAGTAACACATCACAACCGGAAGCTTAATTAATCCTGATGCTAATTCCATCTCCAGTCCCATCTAGAGTGACGAGACAACAAACCTTGTGCCTCTCAACCCGGACAGACTGTATTTAACATAAGATTTAGAATTATTTAGTAATGTTATTTAAAGGTCATGGTTACCTTCAACATACAACATTTTTGGTAAATATTCCCCAAATGCCACGCCTGGACAAATTTCATTAGTTCATTTCCCTGTATCGTAAAATAGGTTCGCGACAGTGCCATGAAAGTACAGAGCAAAAGGTGCGATGCTTCGCGTTAGCCGCGCAGTAGTGTCTATAGTGGCGCATTGGCGGCACTATAGTGGCACACAACACAACAAATGGCACAAAACAGTTTAGAAATGCGTTCTTCCGCCTATATTTGGGTCATTGAAATATATACTTAGTCTAACATGCACCTATATTAAGCACGTGCAAACCATGTATGTGTGTATATCTCGTGTTCTAGTTTTAAAATGTGCAGCTTTACATGATGATGTGTTCTTTAAAAAGTGTATCTCCGCATTGGTAAATTTACAAACATTTTATACCAATCAATGAGGAATTATTCACAAACAAATAGTTATATTTGCTTACACACAAATGATAACGTCCCTCAAATGTCTTGCAAGTATAATGCACTGACTGTGCTTGGATTCCAGCCTCGCTTTATTGCTTATGTGTGGCGTTAATTAAAGCTTAACTTAGAATAAGGTTTGTATATTGTAACAGCCGTTGACTGATCAGATATTCGAGACAACTCAGACAATTAATTCAAATATCAACCTGCTACACGAGGCAGGTGCACGAAAAAATGGAATGGTTCATGTGGTTATATGATATAAATCGGCATATTAGTATATCATAAAATTGTGTAATACAATGGTCAATAACCCAGTCAATTGCCATTACGTCTATTGTGGCATTATTTGATATGTTACTTATACCAAGTTTTTGATCAAACAATTAATGAAGTGATGCTTATATGTAATGGTTATGACATTTGAGGCCTTGTCAATAGCAGCAATTCCAAAGTCTTCATGTAGGGCCACTTTGCTTTGAATGACAGCTGGGTTAATTGCAAATTTGTTTCCTTTTTTTTTGAGACTGTGCATTCTTTCAATCAAGCACTGACTTAAACCAAACATAACATCCCAAACGGGCTTGGAATTGTTAAATCACATTTGGATATATCGCCCAATATATATTTTGAATGAAATAACGCTTCACGTTGTTTGAAATGACCAAATCACCTGTTCAAACTTAAAATATTTTACCCCCTTTGTAAAATGATCACGAATAACTAACTCCCCGCGTCAGATTCCACCTCTCATTTGACTTGCATATGCATCAAACAAAATGGCGGCGCCCAGTCAAGACGATCTCACCGATAATGAAATTCTTTATTGTATTTAAACGGGTTTTACCTCACGAAGTACATCATATCACTTCAGCACCTTGAGTAAAAACATCAAAACATCAAAAGATATGTGTCGACACCCAGTTGACGGAACTCTGCAAATCCTGCTATTGAACGAATTCGGCACGGCACATGCGATCTTGTTTATGAGCCGGATGTCGATATCGTTTATGGATTTTGATTAGACTATGTATAGAGTCGTTAGTCCAGCCAAACTATGTCTGCATAATTCCAGCCTAGTTCGGCAAGGGGGGAAACTTAACTTTTAAAGTCAGGTAACTCCCTTGCCTCGCGAAGAAGGAATAATCGATCCGCTTGTACATATTTTGAATATTAAGCGCTCGTGTCAATTGTTTAAAGACTGAAGACTCAGCCATGTCGCAGTAGTCAATATCGCTGGGTTGATCTTCCACTGACTGTCATGAAGCCCTTATGTAATTAAATGCTGCTCATATGGAGTCGGTCACACTATGCAACCTCTGCTTGTCTTCAGAGGCGACCGATGGTCTGGACCCCTGGCAATCCGGGGTAGAATAGGTCTTCAGCCACCCATGCTTGTCCCCCTTGAAGATCCGGGGTAGAATAGGTCTTCAGCAACCCATGCTTGTCCCCCATGAAGATCCGGAGTAGAATAGGTCTTCAGCAACCCATGCTTGCCGTAAAAGCATCTCATCATAATTTACTTGAATGAAATTGGTCTGTATAATAAATTTTAAACATGCATGTGAATAATTAAATGCTTCTTTTTTAAATTGGCGTGATGCTATTAGCAACTGACATTATTGAAGGCTCTGTCCAGAAGCTTAACGTAGCGTAAAAATAGTGTCTCCCTGTGTGACACATTATCCTATCATAATCGATGTAACTATCACCAGTGTTTTTAAGCCAACTCATTAATGAGAATTTTTTTAATATTGGCTAGCATTGTGCACAACCCCCAGTAGCTAAAGTGATGACGTAAATCCTGCTGAGGTAGCATGCAGGAAGCAGAGGTACTGTAAGACCCCATGATCCCCTGCGAGGTGGCCTTGCTTTGGTAACTGGTGGCCTATAGCCCTGTTTTAAAACTGTATACATGATATTGTTATGCTAAAATATGTTTCATAAATTGGTTTAAAATTATACTTTGCATAAATGCCTAAATTGTGAATATATTAACTTGGTCGCTATATGGGCGAAATAATGCCTAACACAGTAACTCACTCACTCACTCACCGGTTGAGGGGACCCCGACGTCAAGCGATACGCCCAATTTTGCTTCAACGTTACCGTCAGGCACGCCGAGCGTAGACTGGGATAGAATGCTGTTCACAGATGAGTACATGTCTCATCCGGACAGCTCTGATGGTCGTGCAAGTGTCTACGGGCTAAGCGACGCTTCCGTTTTGGGGTGTGAATGCAATTGTATGGGATGCCACCACAACTCGTGAGGGCCTACAACACATCATTATTAACGTACTCGACATCGGTCGAGAATATGTTTTATGTTCTGCAAATGCAGGGACGTAAATTCATGTTACAGCAGGATTATGCCCGCTAAGATGCTGCACGTGTTGTAACAAATTTTTAGAGGCAGCAAAACATTGCTGTCCTGCCATGGCCGCCGGCTGTTTCTACGGACCTCTCCCCCACAAAACATGTCTGGAATGAGATAGGGCGACGCCTACAACAGGACCAGAACCAGCCGGTTACACTAGTTGGGCCAATCTTTGGTTGACATTTGGAGTGAGTGAGATAGTTTGGTTTAACGCCGCTTTTAACAGTATTCCAGTTACATCGCGGCGTGTCAGCTAAATGTGGGAGGAAATCCCGAAGTGATGCAGGTCTTAGACGTTTACCACTTCGGTAAAACCCACAAGAACGGATATGGTGCTGACAAACCTAGAAACATAATCGGGGCGAACCGGGATCCGAACCCACAATCATAGGTTTCTGGCGTGGCCAAGGGACGCAACTCTGCAAAGCGAACCGCGGCGCCGTAGACGACAGGGCCACCCGTGCCCCCTGACATTTGGATCAATCATCTGGTGCCTTGAATGCTGCCTTGCCAGTATACTGACTTTGTTAATTGAGTTGTTACACCACGTGTTGCTCTGTCTCCTGTTCCGAGGTATGGGTGTTGTCAATGAATTTCTTATGATAAAACATTGATCAGACGAATGACCAAATTATTATGTTATTAACTTCAATAACATTTACACCACTTTATATGAAGCACAGTTACTTTTTTCCACTAGTTAATAGTAGATGTAGTTGCAAAACCGTATAAACGTCAGTCATGTAAGCAGCATCACTATTACGAGTGCATAATAACAACAAATACGATGGCGTCACATCAACAAACCCATTACAGATACTTGTCTGACAATGCAGCTGATATCACAGTCCAGCCTACACACACAGCCAGAACGTTCATGTTGACGTGGAACTATTAACACAAAGAAAATGCTAGTATATATAAAATAAATATAAAATGTTGAGATCAGTTAGCTCTTTGTTTACTAGAAAGTGGCACCAAAATACAATAAAAACATGGTTTCTCTTTTGAAACCACATGTCGAATACATATAATATTAAATACAAAACATAGCATTATTCATTTGTGTGGCTGCTATGGAAACAACGATATCTTTACACCAAGGATTTGAACTTGAATAACACCATTTAACAATGCAAAGTCTTTAAAGTGGAAACAAAACGTGGCAATCCTCTGACGTTGGCTGGAAAGTCTTATCTGAAGTAGATAAAGATATCGGGTCACCATTTTGCAAGTTGATTGTTTTTTACAAATCCGTCTCGCCTGATAATAAATGTACATGGACGCAAATGTGTGAATTGTTACCTTTAGTTTGGTTGCTTTGTTTAACACCGCGATATTTCATGATCAGATATATGACGGCAGTCACTAAACAAGAGTCATCAGAAGATGACAAAAGTACCTGTCCCCACAAATTCGAAAGAACAAATTATCTTACTGTTACTTTAAGTCCAACTTTATGAGAAAATGCGAAAATACAAGAGTAGTTATTGAGGTGTCAAAACAATGACATGGAAGTAAGATTCAGAACTTTGTTTTTCTATGTCAGATACATAGCAATATGAACAGAGTCAAACTGTTCATGGACAATGGACAAAAAAAATAATGGTTAAAATCACTTAATAACAAATGGCACCATGTGTGCGCACAGTTTCATGAAAGAATACCAATTAGTTTTAGAATCATGGTCCGGACAAACACACCATTATGAATAGAGTCAAAGTCAAACTTAAATCCCTTAATAGCAAAATGTCAACACTTCAACCACTGATTAATACATGTACCAAGTTTGGATGACAAATGTTGAACAGATCGTTAGTTCAGCTTCGGAAATGACACCTACCTACCTAAGTCCAACTTGTTTCCATGTAAACAGGTAAAAAAATCCTAAATAGTACAAGGCACCACTTCAGCCTTTGGTTAATACATGTATCAAGTTTAGATGAAAATTCTTTCACGGTTTTCAAGTTGCGTTCCGGAAACGAAATCTACCACCCCAGTTTGAGACTAAGTCCAAATTGTTTCCATGGAAATCTGGAAAAATAAACATGCCCAAAATAAATAGCAAAAAGCAGCACATCAGGATCTGTTTCATATATCTGCCAATCTGTGTTGAAAACTATTGAACGGTTTTCGAGTTGTGCTACGGTAACGAAATTATAACGTACGGATAGTCAGACAGGCAGACAGGTTGGTTGGTTTGTTGTTTAACGCCGCGCTCAGCAATATTCCAGCTGTATGATGGCGGTCTGTAAATAATCGAGTCTGGACAAGACAATCCAGTGATTAATATCATGAGCGTCGATCCACACAATTGGTATACGATGACATGCATCAACCGAGTCAGCTGACAAGTTCATAGAAGCAACAAAACCCATCCCATATTCCTAAGAAATCTCGATTGTACGATTCCGATTTGACGTCACTGATGCGTCAAATTTGGAAATGCCATTCACATGTTTACCTTAAAACCTTTTAAAAGCTGTACTGGGGCTTTGAATGTTGTAACCTAGATGACGAATGAGCAGGCTCGATAGTTCCTCAAAAGTTGTGAAATTTAAATATCAAAGGCTGGAGCTGCTGGAATTTTGCTCGAAATATGGGGAAAATTGACCAGTGGAAAGTTGAAGTTCTCCCTTGTCATTCAGTCTTGTAAAGAGTTTTATTTTTTATTTTTTTGTCATTCTGATTTTTTATGATCTAAATTTAAATATCACGATCTATATATGAAACAGACGAGGCGGTCTGACTAGTTTCCTTTATTTCTAGTTCAGGTGGGTAAACAGAGGAAGGGAATTGGCTATTTTGATGGTTATTGAAGGAGATGAGATCATTGATAGAGCTGAAGTTTCAGTTCAGTTTCATGGCCAAAGTACCTGTTCTTTTACTTTGGCAATCAGAGCAGAAATTATGGATCTAGAAACAGATCAGCTTGACGAGAGGCACACATGGTGTCCATGAGGTTGTCATAGACGAAATATCATAGAAAGGTTTCTTCACACCGATGCTATGTACAGTAGACATCAATACACTGTTGATGGGAGCTCCGAGTTCCCAAGGGTTCATTGTGTATGAAACCAATACAGATTACCCTATTGCCAATTCCTTTCAAGATTATGCCATAAGAATGTGTCATGCCTGACACTTACTTCAATTACACTGTAGCTCTATTTTACACTATATATTCCACCTCTCCATGGTTCGTTTTCATTATAATTAGTAATATTGTAAACCATACATATATAGACCTATGAAGAAACCAAGTGTTATGTTTTATTTTAAAATGATATTAAAACATGACTGATCTACCAACCTGTTCATGCAGCGATTAAAATAGATATTATCTACTGCTACTAGGTCAAAGTGCTGACCTGTCATAATATTAGTCTTGCGTAGGTGCACCGATTGCATGAAATGCTGATAAGATGTATCATTGCGGTAATATTGACTGGGACATATCTATTAGTCGTGTGTACCAAGTCGAGGCAATGGGCAGTCTGGAGTTCCGACCCGTAGCTATGGATTTAACTCGGTTTCGAATATGGTCGAGTGTGGACCATTATATAGTTATATGATGGTTGCCTGTAAATACTAAAAAATAAGAGAATCTATCTTCTGTATACAAAGTAAATATGGGTGTCACTGAATAATATTCTAATTTGAATTTCTGATTAAAACAATGAAATTGTATGCCTGTCTAACTATCTGGGAACCCTCTATTAAAATAAATACCAGTTGCGAAATGTCATCTCTCATTTCGCTTCGGACACCAAACTAAATGGTGTAGTATTTAATATTTCTTATTAAAATGCATTCGCCAATTGTACGGTCATGCTGTAATAGTATGAAACAACAACAAAACAACCACTACTTTCTACATGTCTACATTGCATGAGGTTTTGCGTGATACTCGGACATTTCCCTTTTTGTCCACGAGTCCGTGACGTGATGACGTCACATCCTATTGGCACAAATTCATATTGAAACCCATTTGACCGGATTATTGCCGATTTCATTGATCTCTTCTTTATTATCTCCATAACACACAGCTGTGTCAATGCGTACATGTTCCTGTGCCCTAATCCAAGGCGGGGCCATGAGTGTGTCATTCGTCTCAGGCCCCACAATTCGTCTTACAGAGTTGAGTCCAAAAAAAGATCATCACAGGTACGAATCCCAGATTACGATCTTTTGGTTTGTCAGCACCATACTCGTGCTCGTTGGTTTCACCAAAGTTGTAAACGTGAAAGACATGCGTTCCCTCAAAGGGTGGGTTGTTTGTTATTTAACGCCGCACTCAGCAATATTCCAGCTATATGACGGCGGTATGGTTGATGGAGCGTAAATATTTTGTCCTCCTGATGTTGTCTTACATATCCTCACACTAGTATGGTGATCTACCTTCAGTTGCTGGCGATCTATACCCCTTTTTCATTTTGTATTGTTACATATAGTAATATCCTTTTATGGTTGAATACAAGTATTAAATATTAATCTGTGTTACTTTCTGACCATCGAGGACAGGTTTTCATTTAGTCTCTATATATGTATTATTAATCTATAACTTCTCGTCTCTGTATGGCTGAAATATTGCCGATGTGACTTTAAATATCACTTCACTCAATTCGTTGGTTTCACATTAATTATAAGTTCTTTTCCGTACAGATTTCTGACTTAACATATTGTTTCAATTTGGGAATCGACTCGTAACATCACTCAGTCATTAGAAAAAAACGAAATCGGTACGTTAAAGGGGCATATGTGCAAGTCAGTCATCCAAAAACTGGGATCAGCGAGATATATCGCTTTGACGAGATCAAGCAATATCACCTCAAGGTGAACTCCACCACAATGTTTGTTTGTTTGTTTGTGGTTTAACACAGCACTATCTATATGTTGGCGTTCTGAAAACAATCCAGTCTGGACCAGACAGCCCTGTCATCGTGAGCGTGGATCTACCCCATGGGGATTCGATGACATGCATCAACCAAGACTGGTAACACCATGTGACCGCCAGATCCTCATTGGTCGACTCTTATAACATTCAGACCACTGGGAGAAGACTCCGTATCCTGCTCCTGTAACTCGTGGGGATGTTGCAAAATTTGACGTTTTTTAGTCAGTACATTACTACTAATTTGATTAAATCTAGCAGTATTCCCAGACATTGTAAATGAGTCCCACACTTTGGTGTAACCCAAGTGCATGAAATAGAGGTATCTATCAAACCAATCAGGGAATAATAGCTGGACAGTCAATGTTAACGAGTTTTACATGTCAGACACCAAAACATACCGGTCAAATATCCTTTGTTTGTTTCCACATGTATCACTGTAAATATGTAGGAAAATTCCTGTTTTATTGATCAAACACGTTTAGCAGTTATTGCTGCAAGTGGTCACGTGATTCAGTTGTGGTGGCCCAAGTGAAGGCCGTGGCCGTGCAGGTGAGCCGTCTTCGTCAAAATCTGAAGTGTAATAAAAATATGTGATCGATTATATATATTAATACAAAATAATTGCGTGTCTTGTTGTTTCAAGCCGCACTCAACAATACTTCAGCTATATTACGATGGACAGTAAATGATCGATTCTGGGCAAGACAATCTGTGATTGATGTAATGAGCAACAATCCACGCCGTCAGGGTACTTTGCCGCGTCATCAACAATTTCACCTGGCCTTACCAACCGATTCGCTTACTCGCCTCTGACAAAAAAACAAAAAACAAATCAAATCAAATACAGGGGTAGATTATATTGTCGTTCGTCTCACGGTTATTCCATAATAACAACGGGGTAGTGATATTATACTTCATCGCCGAAGTTACGGCATGTTTGTATATTGTTGGTATATTGTTGTTGAAATCAACGCAATGTGACGTCGGCCTGTAAATATTTATTTACTGACCAGACAAACCAGTGATTGATATTTTCATCAACAGGTTTGTTATATTTGTTGTTCAGCAATATTCCGACTGGGTGCGACAACACGCAATGACCCATGTCACCGAGACTGAGCACCCGATCCGTTTTATGCGCCTCCTTCGGTAAGCATAGGTAATTTGGGTCCTCTTCAAGTGGAAACTCCACGGGGGTTTTGGCAAGACGGGGAGATAACCAAACCACCAGATATTTATTTTGGCTGAATATTAGACAAGCAGAGGTTTAAACCTAATCTATCAAGCTTTGTACACTTACGTTCATCCAATAGGCTGTAAACTCATCTTTAGAGACTTCCTTGTTTCCTGAACAAAATAAGCAGATTCTTGAAATGTCATAGCCAGATATTCCAAACAAATGCAGTTACTGTATTTCGTCGCAGTGTTGGAGGGCGAGACAGTTTAGAGCTTTGAACAGTAATTCAGTTTTATAACTGTGCGTGTGAGCTTGAGGTGGGCGATAAAACGGAAGTCATGCGGGTTTCCACTATTGTGAAACCTATGAGCGCCATTTATAGCTCCAACATAATCAGGTCGAACCCGGATTCCAGCATAGGTTTCAAAATCAACTCTTGCAGGGGCCGACCATTGTCCAAGTGTTAGTGATTGTCGTTTGACGCACAACACGCAAGCTCAATCATGATGCCTGGCAAACCTGTGACTGAAAGCACGCGACAAGCATCACGTTCTGTCGGACATGTTTTAATGTTCCAGCTTTTGCTTGCCTTTTAACAAAGTTTGTACGTTTGAACCTTTTTATGGTTCTTTGTTGTTAAACGCCGCACTCCGCAATATTCCAGCAATATGACGGCGGTCTGTTAATAATCGAGTCTGGACCAGGCAATCCAGTGATTGATATCATGAGCATCGAACCAAGACGTCGATTCGGACCACGCGATCGCATTAGTCGCCTCTTGCGACAAGCATACTCGCCTTTTACGGCAAGCATGGGTTGCTGAAGACCTATTCTACTCCGGATCTTCATGGGTCACATCATAAAGGAAGAGCTGGCAACTTGTAATCGTCCAATAACAGATGAGTGAGTGAGTATGTTTTTACGCCGCTTTTAGAAATATATTCCAGCAGTATCACGGCGGGGGACACCAGAAATGGGCTTCACACAATGTACCAATGTCGGGATTCGAACCCGGGTCCTTCGGCGTGACAAGCGAACGCTTTAACCACTAGGCTACCCGACCGCCCCCAATAACAGATGATCCCACCTCACCTGTAGACATACTTCACCACCGGACCTTTATATGTAGAACCGGACAATAAAATAAAACCTTTGAAAATGTGTGTTTTAGCACAAGGACATCGTTTGATCTCACACGAATGATTTCTGCCGTGGGTGCAAGTAGTGGAAAACGATCCCTACTGATCATAGGTACGAGTGTTGTAGGGACTGTAATAATGTATTGTTTACCGTCAAGATCCATTTTGCCATAGACGAGATCGATATCTGGAGTGTCAAGCAGGTCGTCATCATTAGCGTCGAACTCCTTGAAGACCGCATGGCTGTACTCCCTCAGGGTGGAGTGTTGAGGCACGGAGTCCATGTACTCGTGGTGGGTGACAATCTTATCACCTGGTGACAAAGGAAAGGTATAACACTGGGGATCCACCATTTCTTATTCCAACGGGAAGGAGATATATTTTCGATCACTGCTTCAAGACACGATTTTTTTCTTAAGGACCAGTCAAAAATTATATCATGGCAACCTGTAACCGAAGTGTAATTGGGTGGTTTTGACTCGCTGACTTTGTTGATCCATGTCATCGTACTCCGATGCTCATAATGTCAATCAATGGATTGTCTGGTCCATTATTTACATACCGCCGTCATATAGCTGGAATATTGCTCAGTGCGGCATTAAACAACAAACATAACCAACATCCCACGCAGTCACCAAGCCTGAACAACAGATCCATAGAACCGTAACGTTTGTTTGTTGTTAAACTCCACACTCAGCAATATTCCAGAGTAAATAATATTCTCTTGGTCAGACAAACCAGTGATAGATATATTGCCGTTGTGTAGGATGACAACGGTCAACCAGACACCGACGAAGAGCCCCCGATCCTTATAGCATAGCATAGGTTGTTCGGGACCGCTTCTAACCCTGAGTCCCCAAAGGATCTAAACCATAACGGTGACAGTGACGGATTGCTGAGACACACAGCCCCAGTCTGAGATCATACACCCTGACTCCCACTCTTACATCAGTCATCAGCTCCCAGTCTTGGTCCAAAGGCACCATGACACTCACTCCCAGTTTTGGTCCAAAGGCACTATGACACTCACACCCAGTCTTGGTCCAAAGGCACTATGACACTCACACCCAGTCTTGGTCCAAAGGTACCATGACACTCACACTCAGTCTTGGTCCAAAGGTACCATGACACTCATTCCCAGGTTTCGTCCAAAGGTACCATGACACTCACACCCAGTCTTGGTCCAAAGGCACCATGACACTCACTCCCAGTCTTGGTCCAAATGCACTATGACATTCACACCCAGTCTTGGTCCAAAGGCACCATGACACTCACTCCCAGTCTTGGTACAAAGGCACCATGACACTCACTCCCGGTCTTGGTCCAAAGGCACCATAACACACACTCCCAGTCTTGGTCCAAAGGTACCATGACACTCACTCCCAGTCTTGGTCCAAAGGCACTATGCGATCACTTCCAGTCTTGGTCCAAAGGTACCATGACACTCACACCCAGTCTTGGTCCAAAGGCACCATGACACTCACTCCCAGTCTTGGTCCAAAGGCACTATGACACTCACACCCAGTCTTGGTCCAAAGGCACCATGACACTCACTCCCAGTCTTGGTACAAAGGCACCATGACACTCACTCCCGGTCTTGGTCCAAAGGCACCATAACACACACTCCCAGTCTTGGTCCAAAGGTACCATGACACTCACTCCCAGTCTTGGTCCAAAGGTACCATGACACTCACTCCCGGTCTTGGTCCAAAGGCACTATGACACTCACTTCCAGTCTTGGTCCAAAGGTACCATGACACTCACTCCCAGTCTTGGTCCAAAGGTACCATGACACTCACTCCCAGTCTTGGTCCAAAGGTACCATGACACTCACACCCAGTCTTGGTCCAAAGGCACCATGACACTCACTCCCAGTCTTGGTCCAAAGGCACTATGACACTCACACCCAGTCTTGGTCCAAAGGCACCATGACACTCACTCCCAGTCTTGGTACAAAGGCACCATGACACTCACTCCCGGTCTTGGTCCAAAGGCACCATAACACACACTCCCAGTCTTGGTCCAAAGGTACCATGACACTCACTCCCAGTCTTGGTCCAAAGGTACCATGACACTCACTCCCGGTCTTGGTCCAAAGGCACTATGACACTCATTTCCAGTCTTGGTCCAAAGGTACCATGACACTCACTCCCAGTCTTGGTCCAAAGGTACCATGACACTCACTCCCAGTCTTGGTCCAAAGGTACCATGACACTCACTCCCAGTCTTGGTCCAAAGGTACCATGACACTCACTCCTAGTCTTGGTCCAAAGGCACTATGACACTCACTTCCAGTCTTGGTCCAAAGGCACCATAACACACACTCCCAGTCTTGGTCCAAAGGTACCATGACACTCACTCCCAGTCTTGGTCCAAAGGCACTATGGCACTCACTTCCAGTCTTGGTCCAAAGGTACCATGACAATCACTCCCAGTTTTGGACTAAAGACACCATAACACTCACTCCCAGTCTTGGTCCAAAGGTACCATGACACTCATTCCCAGTCTTGGTACAAAGGCACCATGACACTCACTCCCAGTTTTTGTCCAAAGGCACCATAACACTCACTCCCAGTTTTTGTCCAAAGGCACCATAACACTCACTCCCAGTTTCGGACCAAAGGCACCATGACACTCACTCCCAGTCTTGGTACAGAGGCACCATGGCATTCGTTCCCAGTCTTGGTCCAAAGGCACCATGACACTCACTCCCAGTCTTGGTCCAAAGGTACCATGACACTCACTCCCAGTCTTGGTCCAAAGGTACCATGACACTCACTCCCAGTCTTGGTCCAAAGGCACCATGACACTCACTCCCAGTTTTGGTACAAAGGTACCATGACACTCACTCCCAGTCTTGGTCCAAAGGTACCATAACACTCACTCCCAGTCTTGGTCCAAAGGTACCATGACACTCATTCCCAGTCTTGGTACAAAGGCACCATGACACTCACTCCCAGTTTTTGTCCAAAGGCACCATGACACTCACTCCCAGTTTTGGACTAAATGCACTATGACTCCCAGAGCAAGGACTTCCTGGCATCCACTCCCAGTCTTTAACCACAGACATCCAATCCCATCCCAGTCCTACCATTTTCATCGTAGTGAGCGAAGACAAGAGTTAGTTCGAATCTTTCAAAGATGCCATCGCCGTTATCATCCGAGCTCAGCCATACATTTTCGATCACATTAGTATAGATTTCATGGCTGTTGTGATGATTGTGCTCGCTGGAAAATTGGAAAATTACATTTCACATGACAAGCAAACAAATGCAGCAACAACGTCGTCGCTTTTTAGAATGCCCCCCATAATTCAAAGTTATCGCATATCTTGGCTTACAAAGCATTAAGTATGATGTTTTTCCGGTTTTATTTTATCGCCTCAGTTTTAGAAATCCATCTGTCAAAAGGAATACACACAAAATTGTACATGTACCTGCATTTGCCGATATCAACTACTTTATAGCCGACGATTGTATCATGCTTATTGTCGAAACGGCTTTTGAAACGTACACAGCACATACTCAATGGAAAGAATAATACTAATGTGCGCACGTATATTGCGCTTGCCTCCCAACACTCGGCGTGGCTCAAAGCGGTAACATTATTACCCTAGTCAATGGATCAGGATTCATTCGGTTTCCATTCGTTACCCCTTAGAGACTATACAACGTTAACCCGAGCTGCCTTGAAAAGTGCTAGACAGTTAGCAGTCACAATACCATATTCTACCGGGTACCCATTTTTTTCTTGCTTGGTGAACAGACGCATATTTAAAACAAAGTCACTTCCGGTTGAAGGAGACAACATGTGCTACATGTGCTTCAGTGTGGATCGGGACCGAATCCCTAGAAACTCTCAGGGGTCAAACTTTCGAACACTGTCACCCATGCAACAAATCTATGCGACCGACGTTGCTTAACCTCTCCTCATTTGTGATTGTGAACAGGGCCACGTGCAATCACATAAGCGTTTACATTCCTTGTCGTGTAAGGACGAGACTAGCTGGTCCGTAATTAAACTAGCCTGGATCAGTCACGCCAGTGGTTGACATCATGGGAAACGTCCCTTGCCACAGGGTTTCTATGACACAATCAACCGTGCCCAACCACCCTATCTATTACGTCACATCATACGACATTCATAGGTTGCTGGGGAACCGTTCTTTCCCGGAGCCCCCACGTGGTCCATAAATGAGCTGTTGATATCATGAGCAACTTGACATGCCGTAAGGGGTTCCAGAAGAAGTGGATTAGAAATGTCGTAGTCATGACTGCCAAATGCAGACATATTGAAACGGCTACATTAGCCAATTATTTATTAATTTCTTCATGTAACATTGTGAAATTAAATATTAGCAAGGACCAGAATAAGAGCTTCTTTCGCAAATTTTTAGTCCAAGCTCCTTTTTTTAGCTCCGCTTTTCTTTTTTGCGACATCTTCTCTGAAACCTCTTAATGTTATGAAACGGAAAGTTTGTGCATATGACCCAAACAGTTTTGTGTATACATATTCGTTACGTAATTGCGATCAGATCTTAAACATAGTGAGCATTGAAAATGTAAGTTTTGTGCCGATGGCAAGCCAAAACTTAGTCAAATATAATATTACGCAGTGTCACTAGACTGATCAAACTGACATTTCAAAATATTACAACTTACCATGAAACGCCAACGAGAAGAATTGCAACGATGAAAAAGGAAGACATTTTGAATGTCTCTTGTACACAATTATAACTCAAGGAAAGGAGTAGGTCACGCTAATCTTATCTTACCATGTTGATTAACACCTGTCACAGGTTATACTGAACTGTTCCATCAGCGTTTACCTAATACGGTACACGGCCTATTCGAGTATGTAGCATGAGCACATAATTTGACACCCGTGAAGATCCGGGTTAGAATAGGTCTTCAGCAACCCATGCTTGCCGTAACAGGCGACTATGCTTGTTGTAAGAGGCGACTAACGGGATCGGGCTCGCTGACTTGGTTGATGCATGTCGTCGTATCCCAATTGCGTGGATCGATGCTTATGATATTAATCACTGGATTTGCTGGTCTAGACTCGATTATTATACAGACCGCCGTCATATAGCTGGAATATTGCAGAGTGCGACGTTAAACAACAAACAAACAATTTTACCTGGTCTGTTATCTGTTTACCTCTTTAACATTCCACACTTTTCTTTACTTCAGGCATGAAGTATTATTCAGGTGACTCATGTAACATAACAGCACCAGCAAGTCAGTGTCCACTCCAATGGGGATTGTTGTCTGTTCTTTCACAAACGCAACTGCTGTCGGCACAATCATCAAGTCAGCATCTCCACTGTCAGGTTTGAACTCACATCCATTCTTCTGGAGCATCTCACCTAAGAGTGAGTGAGTGAGTATGGTATGGCAAGATCACGGCGGGGAACACCAGAAATGGGCTTCACACAGTGTACCCATGTCGGGAATCGAACCAGTGTTTGCGTGACGAGCGAACACTTTAACCACTAGGCTACCCGACCGCCCCCTCACCAAGGAAGTCTTCCTTCTTTGAACAGAGAAACATATTCCCGCTAAACTTTACCTTCCCACCAACGGTACCTTTCAGTCTCGAATGGGTCATGTCTTCCTTGAGGGACCATTTTCAATTCCATGAAGAACAGTGGCTTTCCCGTACCTCCTTTACACATAATCTGTATACAATAGACTTATACAATCGTACGTCGATCCACGTGGCCATACTACACGCTGCAGTACAGCTCCACCATCAAAGACAAAGTGTTTCAGTGCATCAGCTGCAGGCGGTTTCCAGTTGGGGTTGTGTGTAACTACACAGTTCATGCATGACAAGTTTTCGCCAATGTTATCTGCTGTGGTGATCAGTCGCTGTAGTTGTGGATCTACATGATTTATGTCTCCATCCACTTGTACTGATGACTTGGTTGCAAGGGTTGAAGCTTCATCTTTCTTTTTGAAAGAAAATCCTAGAACTTGTTTTCCTGTCATGGAATCCTCTGTCCAGTTTGCATAGCATCATCTACATTGACGGAAATGTCTACGTTAAACAACAAAGAAAGAAATAAAACAGTTTCCCCATTAGCATGTTACGCAAAGCTCGGTTCTCACTGAATGGGTATCTATCTTCAAGAAACATCAAAACCACCCGAATGACCTTCTGATGTGATTTGGTCATTTTCTTATGTTGATCACTTGTGCTGAAAGACACTAATGTAAGATTCTGCATGGCAGTGTTGACAGGAGGACAAACAGTCATAGAAAGTAGCCATGTGAGACGCTGACAGTAAACACTAACACTACAATACATGACTAAATTATATTCCAATCAGTCAAACACAGCATACAATTGTTGTTTTCAACCCTCTGTATAAAAACCAGCTTCGACGTTTGTCAAACCTGGTTCAACAACTTTAAACAGATTTCAAATAAACATCGCTGCAGCTAGAATCCCAGATAATAGTTCAATCTTTATGGCTAAGGCCAAAGCTATCTTAACAACTGTGACCTATGTTTAACAATAAACCCAACATAAAAGTGTCATCATCCTTTCATATCCATTGTCTTGCCTTCAGGCACTTAAAATTGTCTCCTCAAGTCATCCCATAATCCTTTACATTTTGGAACTTTTCAATGATTTTTTGCTGGTTAACAAGTCATGTAGGCATAGCAGGTAACTCAAAATCCGATGCTGCAGCTAAAGCAGCACTAGAAATCAATAAAATTCATGAATTCAAAACAACAATAGGTCATGATGTCGTATTAGCCACAATCGGTTCACCCTCGAATATCTGCTTAAAACAGATGAGGACGAACCTCCTAAGTGTATCCCTTGTAATGAAAGGTTGACTGTCAAGCATATATTACTTGACTGTGTGGACTTTGCAATTGCAAGGGATTCACATCATCAAAGCGTAAATCTGAAAAATCTCCTCTCCCGTGTAAGCGGGCAACTCATTCTCATCTACTTGAAAGACATTGGTTTGTATATTAAATTTTAAATATGTATGTGAATAATTAGCTGCTTGTTTTTAAATTTGGTGTGATGATTTTACCAACTGATATTATTGGTGGCTCCGTCCGGGAGTTAACTGTAAAATGGTTGCCCGCCTGTGTGACACGTAACTCTTGTCATAATCGATGTAACTGTCATCAACCAGTGCTGAAGCCAACTAATTACTGAGCATTTTAATATAGACTAGTACTGAGCACACCTTATATGTTTGTCTTCCTTAAATTAACCCTCTTGGTGCTACTGGACCATATATGGTCCCTCAATTTCCACACCCTCTGAGAGCCACGGGACCATATATGGTCCCGTGAAAATGTCCCTTTTCAACTGTGAATTAAGATGTCAAACACTGAGTGCGCAAATTTAAAAATTATGACCATCATCACCCTAATCATCTCAGCTTTAAAATCGTGTAAGTCATATTTTATACAGTGCTACGGATTGCGAAATATGATGAGATTAGTAAAGTGGTTACCGCGCTTCTCGACCTTTTTCCATGCGAAATGAATTTTATGCGAATGACGGCGATGTTTTGATTATTCACCCGGGCCACATACACGTAACTATTTTAATATCAGACAGCCAATTTGAAAAAGAAATCAATGAGACTGGTCCGAAATAATTACTTTTCCCCACTTTCCAATTATTGGCTTCAGACTTCTGACGTTTAGTCCGCAATGGAAGTTTTTTTGTTCAAGTATTGCACATTTTTATCGACCGTGTGTCATGGCAATTTAGCACGGCACCAGAGACAGTGCATTGCAGATTGTCTTTATGTTTATGATGCTGATTTACAGAAAATATTCAAATCTAAGATATGGAAAGATAGCTATGATCGTTAATATTGAGATTGATACAGTGTATATTTATGGGAAAGAAGTTCATTATTCAGTTTCATTGAAACTGTGATAATAGCGCTATGATTGGTTTGCTGAAATAGTATTTTCCATGAGACGAACGTACTTGGAACATGCTGTGATTATACAAGATTATTAATATCCATTTATGTATGTGTATATACACTGATGGAATAAAATAAAGGTTCGCATACATGGCGCAGACATAAGATTTTAATACAACACTTGATCAAATGAAAGCTGCATGGTAAATAATGACTTAACCTCAGTTCTTCAGTATGACATGTGTGACCACCACGAGCTCTCACAACAGCCTGACAACGTCTTGGCATACTCCGAATAAATGCCCGGATTGTAGCCCTTGGAACATTATGCAACTCTTGTCTTAAACAGTCAAACATCTCGCCCAGATTACGAGGTTGATTAATGCGATCTCGCACCCGACGACCAAGAACGTCCCATAAATGTTCTATCGGGTTAACGTCTGGACTTTTAGCCGGCCATGGAAGCACAGCGACCTGGTTCTGCCTAAAAAAATCGGCTGAAACACGAGCAGTATGTGGCCTTGCATTGTCCTGCTGAAACTCTAACAACCGCCCAAATCTGTTAGCGAACGGAAGCACCACTGGGCGTAACACTTCGTCACGGTAACGAACACCAGTAAGACGACCATCCACAAGAATCAAATCTGTTCGGTTGTCGTAGGTGATTCCACCCCAGACCATCACTGATCCACCTCCGTATCTGTCATGCTGCTTGACAGTGCATGCTTGGTATCGTTCATTACGTCGTCTCCAAACACGTATCCGACCATCTGCATTGTCAATATTGAAACGAGACTCATCGCTGAACATGGTGTATCGCCAACGACGCATCTGTCTGGCTCCATGCTGCCTTGCCCACTGTAACCTTCGCCGTTTGTGTTCTTGAGTCATCCTGATTCCTACCACGGGACGGCGACTTTGTAGACCCGCTGAACGCAGCCTGTTACGTACTGTGCGATCACTTAACCGTAGATGTGTGACAGCTCTGAACTCGGTATTCACTTTTGGGGCAGGTTTAAAGCGATCCCTCAAACAAATCAGCCGAATCTGAGGATCTTGACGAGCTGTAGTTTTCTTTGGTGGCCCACGCCCACGTCTCATGACAACATTGCCGGTCTGCCTGCAGAGGTTCCACAGTCGTGAGAGGACACTGATGGACTTATGAAAGTGTCTTGCAACTTCTCGCTGTGACTGGCCTGACCTCACCATCCCGATTGCCTGCCATTTCTCCTTCAAACACATGTACTGTCTTGGCATGTTTCACGCAGTTGATGTCAATGAGATCGGTCTTACAGTAGAAGACTTTATACCCCATTGTGCCATGAAAAACTACTGAAACACGTGCACTGCATGTCTTTCTATAGGTGATACCCTGCGTTTTGGAGATGCTGACCATGTACTTCCGAAAAACGGCCACAAAAAAATAACAACATTTGGACTCATTGACCGAACACACTATGCGATCCCTTATTTATTTCCATCAGTATATTTAAATCTCCTAAAAAAATATCATCACAACACGACAGTTCGTATTTCTAACATTTTGCCATCGATATCGATATTAGACGTAATTAATATTAGATTTAGAAATTATTTATGAAGACACTACTCTTGATCAACGTATGATAATCTATTGCAAGCCTTGAACTCTTATTTGATATATTATCTGAAATGTCAGCAATGAGTAAACACTTCTATTTTTCGTTCAATGACGTTACAATCTGCAATTTTATTTGTGTAGGCTAATAGACTGATTTCCCGTTGTGAATTTGTCGTCTGGGCAGGTGCGCGTGATTTGACCTCGCGTGTTGTGACGTGGATGATATCATCCCAAACAGCTGATCTAATGTTTAGGTACTATAAATGTTTCGTTTTGTTTGTTCGTTTGTGGTTTAACGCCACACTCAGCAATATTCCAGCTATTTGACGGTGGTCTGTAAATAATCGAGTCTGGACCAGACAATCCAGTGATTGACATCATGAGCATCGATTCACGCAATTGGAATCGATGACATGCTTCAACCAAGTCAGCGAGCCTGACCACCCGATCCCGTTAATCGCCTCTTACGACAAGCATAGTCGCCTGTTACGGCAAGCATGGGTTGCTGAAGACCTATTCTACCCCGGATCTTCACGGCCGGTGGTGTAGTATAATGGATACACGTGGTTTCAGCTTCCAAATTATTATACTCTCTTTGACTTAACTGGAAAGATCTAGTACATCACGAATAGAAAAAATGTCCACAGCGACCGACGAGTGAATGAAAACATTTATCACTTGACTAACACTGTTAGAATACTTTTGCACACATTTATTTGTCTGATGACCCTCTTGTGTTTGTATGTTTGTTTGGTGTTTAGCGCCTCGCTCAGCAGTATTCCAGCTATATGAACGGCGGTCTGTTAATAATCGAATCTGGACAAAACAATCTAATGAATGACATCATGAGCATTGGGATACGATCACATGCATCAACCATGTCAGCGAGCCTGACTACCCCATCCCGCTAGTCGCCTCGGACGACAAGCATGAGTTGCTGAAAAAGTACCACATGGGTTGAGAGACTCAGTCCGGATCTTCACAGATCGATGACCCTCTTGTGAAGCATGTCCAGACTCCTGGTGAGAACAAGGCAGTCCACAGTTATTCTCAAACGAGCCAAGGAAGTAGGATATAATCTCACTGTCAATGTTGGTGGTTTTGTACTGCTGGACGGTACAGATATGAGTGAGAACCAAGCGAAGTGCCATATCAAATAGGCCCAGACTCACATTGTCAGTTGATTCCAAGCTCTGGCACAAACACAATATCTTTATCGACATAATGGAGTGGCTCGATCCTTTTATTATCGTTATTGCGTGTCCATCCACGGCACGACCTAAAATGGGTGAGTTGAAATTAAACGTCGCTTAAATTACAGCTTCCAAGAATATGTAGAGGTCGATCTTGTCCATTTGCTTAACCCAATGAAATCATTTATATCAGTGAGTGTTCTGTCTCTTTTGACATTACTATGATTGACAAGATTCAGGAAAAACATGGCAAATATGCGGACCTCGCTTTCGAATATGTCACGCTTGCATCAAAAGTACAGAGTTGTCCGACTCCCCATTGTTCTTGGTGCCTTAGGTTTGGTACCTCCCAAACTGTTGACTTACATTGGGAGAGTACTCGGGTTTGCTACCAGGGATACAACCCTTCTGGCAATCTGGGTAATGAAGAAGGCTGTAGTGTTAGGGAGTCTTCACATTCTCCGAAAAGTTATGGGTGGGTTTGACAAGGCAGTGCTGTCTGGGCTGCGTGTAGAGGGGCAAGGGCCCTGAGCTGATGATGAGCCTAACCAGCCTGACTGTGCCAGGATCACTCAAACCCTCTTTGCTGCATTTTTATTTTAATCTGTAAATAATAATAATGGTTATCCTTCATAACTTGAAACAGAATACAAATCAGAAATATAAGAGTCTCCTGAAGACTTAAAGTAATCATAGCAAAACGACTGTTGTAAATGAATGACAATTGACGTGGTACTAACATGGGTTGTAAAGTTTGATTTCAAAATATCAATAATTCTGATTATTGCTGTTCAGTTCTGTTCTATTCTATTTTTATGTAAAACCCGTGAAGTTAGAATTGGTCTACAGCAACCCTTGTTAGCCGTAACAAGCGTGTGCAAACGGGATCAGGTGGTCAGGCTCGCCGACTTGGTTTATACATGTCATCGCGTCCCATTTGCGTGGGACGAATCTCAACATTGTCTGGTCCAGACTCAATTATTTACAGTGAGTGTAACGTGGCATTGGCACTATTTCAGCCATATAGCTGGACTGTTGCCGAGTACGGCGTTAAACATTTAACAAACTACTAACAACAGTGTTCTTGTAACTAATTCCAAAATTCTAAAAATCCAAATAAATAGGGCGCCAAAAATACCCTACGTACACAAAATGTATTCTATCACAAATTGAGCTATTTCGTGTCAAGTTCACTACAAAAATGTTTATCATCAATTTAATATTTCTATCATTGAAAAACAATGATTGGTTACTTTCCGCTGGCAATTAATTGAAACAGGTTGGCTTTGGAGTCAAATTTAAATCGTTTGATATGGTTTGCAAAGATGACTGAAAATACAGCTGTTGGATTTGAAACATCATTACCGATGTTCTCATTTCACTGATTTCAATGACATGAGTGAGTGAGTTAATATTTAACGTCACATCGGCAGTATTTCAGCCATATCGTGACTAGAAGTACATTAATAATACCTATATTGAGAATGAATAAAAACCTGTCAACGATGGACAGTACAATAACTAGATTTATCACAGATTATATTTATACTAGTAGATAGCAATAAAAATATAACATCATACGTAACAATACAAGATCAAAATGAGCTATTGATCGCCAGCCACTGAAGAGGGATCACCATGCTAGGCTCAATGGGGACTTACAGTACTTTTGCTACCTGCATGGACCCCAGTCAGATTTACATCATCCCTTCAGCTGTTGGCGATTATTGATAAAGTTAGCAAACATTAAAACAACACATATGCTACGATTAAATGAGTGGTACAGATAAATATACTTTGAAAGACGTGGTCTTACATACCCTCTCAGGGGGACAATAATTTTACACTACTTTAACCCCCTTTGAGGATACAGCCATTAACAATCTCAGTTATTAATTTTATTCAACCAATTATAAAAAAACGCTGATTATATACAGAATATATCATTCAAAATGTATGTAATAATTCAATTTCCTTTAAAAAACTGATGATTAAATGAGAACTAAGATTAAAAAGATCCTTGAAGAATGAAACTTTGAAATAGTTATCCCTTGTGATGGCAAAATCAATACAGTCAAGCAGGACAACATGCTTGACTGTGATTCTTTCATTACAAGGGATGAAAAACGGAGGGTCTTCACCTTTCAACAAATACTTGTGTGTATATCTGCTATGGCCAATATGACATCGTCGCATAATGACCTCTTCAAATCTGGACTGAAAGTCCAAGTAGGTATAACCGATAGTTGGTTTAATTTCATTTAATTTATTGATACCTACTTGGGTGTCCCACTTCTTCTGCATGGGATCCCTTATGTAACATCTAATAACAAGTTTATAATCACTGTATGGGATAGGAAGTGGTGTCACAGATTCGTAGAGAGCTGCTTTTGCAGCAGCGTCAGCCATTGTGTTACCAATGATTCCAACATGGCTCGGTAACCAACAAAAAACGATGTCGTATTGGCCAGTAGCAAGATCATTAAACAATTCAATAATTTTGATTAAAATGGGATGCGTACAAGATAGATTTTTAATAGCTTGAAGGCAAAAGAGTGAGTCTAAAAATATGATGAATTGTTTATGTTTTGATTGGTTATTGATATATTATAATGCTGTGAATATTGCCTTTGCTTAGGCCGTAAAAATGAAACAGTTATCAGGTATTCGGTTTGGTATAGTCCTGGATCCAATGACAGTGGTGCTGGCAACAGCGTCACCATCCTTGGATCCATCTGTAAATATAGATTTGTAGGTATTGTATGAGGATCGTAATTGATTATATTCTTGCAGATACATTAGTTGATTTGTTTCAGATTTTTATCCCCCCGACATATAATGACGGGGGGATATAGCTATCAGTATGTGCGTCTGTAATCATTGTTTGTCCGGAGCATATATCCGAAACCGTTCAACCTAGCTTCACAAAACTTGGTACACTTACCAATCAGGCTCAGTAGTAGTGCCTTTTGCTATTTAGAGATTTTTAGATTTTTTTTATTTTTGTCGTTTCCATGGAATTATGATGAACTTAGGAAATTTGAGGGTAATGCTCTTGTCCAGAGCATATTTTCTAAACCGTACAACCTAGCTTCGCAAAACTTGGTACACTTAACAATCAGGCTCAGTAGAAGTGCCTTTTGCTATTTAGTGATTTTTTAAATTATATATTTTTGTCGTTTCCATGGAAATATGATGAACTTAGGAAATTTGAGGGTAGTGCTCTTGTCCAGACCATATCTCCCGAACCATACAACTTAGCTTCTCAAAGGTTTTTACACCTATCAAACAGGTTATGAAGTGGTACCTTTGCTATAAACAGATTTTTTCTTTTTTTATCTTTTTTTCAATTTAAATTGAAAATTGATGAATCTAGGGTTATGTCCTCGTCTGGAGCATATCTTCTAAACCATGCGACAGAGATTCACCAAACTTTATGCACATATCAATCATGTTCACTAGTGGTGCAATTTGTTATTTATTGATTTTAAACTTTTTAATTTGTAGCCCCTGACATATAATTCTAAGGTGTACTATTTACCGATATCATATACTATATATGATGTGAGCTACAAAACCTAGTACATTCTCTTTATGCCTTTGTGTCATGAGGCTACAACAGAGCTATTCATATTACAATTTCATGAGATCATCAGAAAGTGAGCGACATGAACCAATATTTAATAACCTTCATTATATTTCTGGTTTTGGCATCAAGGAAAAAGATTTCCTTGCCAATCTAAATACATTTGAAGGTACACACAGTTTACCGACATGCCACGTCGGGGGGATATGTCATCTTCGGATGACTCTGACTTGTTTAAAATTAGTGAGACAAAGGTCTACTTCAGGCCTTACTAGTTGCAAAGGAGGAGTAGACAAAAGACGGCATGGAGATATTAAATCTAAGTCAATATTTGCATCTGTAATGTGAGACTTGATCCAAATGCCAAGTGGCGGTACAAATTTTGGCTGGTTGTGAAACAGTTCCTCATTAAGAGGATGGACGACGCAGTTATAAGCTGGATTTGATGGGTTTGGACGTAATTTATATTATAGTTATATACTGAAGGGATAATTTTGGTCGGCGTTGTGCAAGCTAAGGCTCATCGGCCTCCACATACAAACTATCTACAGGAGAGGTTCTAAATGCTCCAAGACAGAGCCGCAGTCCTTGATGATGTATGCTATCTAATTTCTCGAAAATTACTTTTAGCGGCTCCACCATATACAATTGAACCATAATCTAGTTTAGATCTCATAAGGGATCTATACAGGTGAAGTAAGGTTGCCTGATCCCCACCCCACTTAGTATTTGCAACAACTTTTAGTAGATCAACAACCTTCAAGCATTTAGTTTAAAGTTATTTTATATGAGGTACAAACGTCAAGTGGCGATCAAAATAAGACACAAGAACTTGGTCTCCTCAACAACCTTGATGGGGGCACCGTTTAAGAACAGTTCCGGGTCTTTATGCGGTCTATACTTTCGACAAAAATGGATACAATTTGTCTTTGCTTTAGAAAATCTAAAGCCATTCTCAAGCGACCACTTTTGGATCTTATTGAGGCAAAGCTGCAGTTGCCTTTCTATTGTGTACATGTTTATGCCACGACAAGATATGTTGAAGTCATCTACAAAGAGTGACCCATCAATTGAGTCATTCAATACCTTGGAGAAACTGTTAATTTTAATGCTAAATAATGAGACAGAAAAGATACTGTCTTGTGGGACACCATGATCCTGACTGTAATGATCAGACGGGGTTGAACCCACACGGACATGAAATTGTCTGTCGGTTAAAAAACTGGATATAAACTGAGGCAAACGACCTCGAAATCCCAAATCATGAAGATCTTTTAAAATACCATGCTTCCAAGTTGTAGCAATAGCTTTTTCTAAATCGAAAAAGATGGATACAGCATGTTGTTTATTTATAATGGATTTTTTTATGAATGAATCTAAACGCACAGGATGATCAATGGTACTCCTATTTTTCCGGAAACCACATTGTATATCTGTAATGAGATGATTGGTTTCCAAATACCAAACTAATCGATTGTTCAACATATGCTCCATAATTTTGCAAACGCAGCTAGTGAGAGATATGGGGCGGTAATTTGATGGATCTGTATGATCCCGTCCATGTTTTGGTATAGGGACTACAATTGCATCATGCCACAAAGGAGGAAAAATCCCTGATGTCCAAATATCATCAAATATAGTTAAATGTGTCTGGAGACATGATTCAGGTAAGTGTTTTAACAGCTGATAATGAATATTATCAGCTCCAGGTGCAGTATCATGAGCTTGCCAAAGGGCGGTATTGAGTTCATGTAGTGAAAATACTTCATTGTTATCTTCACCATTATCAGAGTGAAAATTAACCTTTTTCTTTTCCTGTTTTTGCTTAAATTTCTGAAATTTGGGATCATAGTTGGATGATGAAGAATGCTTGGCTAAAGTTTCACCTAATTTATTTGTTATGTCAGATTTATCCGTTAATACATTATTACCATCTTTGATATGTTTAATGCTGGACTTAGAACACTGGCCTTTAATTTTTTTTAATCATATTCCACACCTTTGATATAGGTGTACGTGAACCTTTTCTAGATACATAATTTCTCCAAGACTGTCGTTTATTCTGTTTAAATGTTCGTCTAGCCTTTGCACTATTTATTTTTAAATTATTTAAATTATGGACCGTAGGGTGTCGGCGGAAAAACTTTTCTGCCTTTTTCCTACGCTTTCTAGCCTGTTTGCAATCATCGCTAAACCATGGCTTGCGAATGTGCAGGTTCACAGAGGACTTAGGAATGGTTTCATCAGCTATGTATTTCAACTGTTCTGAAAACATCTGAATAGGGTCTAGAATGTTTTGAAAAGTTTCAGGTTTCAGTGTTTCAACCCAACGGGTATGAAATAAGGGCCAATTTGCTCTATCAAAATTCCACCTTGTTGAAGGTGGCTCATCAGTCGGGAGAATAGTTTTTAGTAGTGTGGGAAAATGGTCACTTCCACACAGGTCATCATGAACTGACCAGTCAAATTCGTTTAGTAAATTGGCATCCGTAAGTGACAGATCCAATGCTGAATAAGTTCCTGTATGTACATGTTTGGACCATCATTAAATATACATAAATTATTGTTTGTTACAAAATCTTCAAGGACTGTGCCCTTGGCGTTGGTATCAACACTTCCCCATAAAGGGTTATGTCCATTTAGGTCACCCATGATGACACAGGGTTGAGGGAGTTGGTCAAATAAAGACTGAAGATCAGCCGGAAGAGGAGAAGATGGTGGAATATACAAAGAGCAAAGTGTGAAGGCGATGTGAACTGTTAGCCGGACTGCAGCGGCTTGAAGATTGATGGTAAGAGGAATTTCTCTATGGATTACGTCCTGTCTCACAAAGATTGAAGAACCTCCAGCGGCTTTTGCTCCTGGAGCTGAGAAGAGATTATACATGTTATATTTCCTGACATCACATTTATCTGTGTTCTTAAGATATGTTTCTTGTAAACACATAGCTGATGGTTTAAAATCTTGAATTAAAAGCTGTAAATCATTAAAATTATTCCTAAATCCTCTACAATTCCATTGAATTATGGTGGACGATTGAGTCATGGTGAGGAGGAAGGCCTCCTACTACTGCTCTGTGACGATGGCGTTTCATCCATGTCCAGAGCATTAAAGGAGTTATGGAGAACTATCTCTGAAGATGAGGAGTTCCTGGTTGTCTGTTTTCTATTTAGTTTTTTTCTTTCTTTTCTGGTCAAAGGTTGAATGTCTGGTTCTACAGCATCAGATTCTTTAGTGACAAGCACTTCAGCAGCAGACACTGTATTGTCTGTTTCAGAGAGATTCACAGTTTGGATGGAAGATGTTTTAGAAGTTATGCTGACAGGTTGATCTGACTTTTTACCCAGGACAACTCTGTCTAGAGATTGATGAGGTTTGTGTAACAGGACGAGCAACAGCTCAGGATATATTTTATTTATTGACTTTGGAGGAGATTTGTTCTCAACAAGTTTCTTTGCCTCATGAAATGAAATGTTATTTTCATGTTTGACCTTCAGAATTTGTGATTGGGTTTGCCACACAGGACATAACCTTGAAAAAGCCAGATGTTGTCCTTTACAATTTGCACATTTTATCTCTGCATCACAATCGGTGTTCTCATGTCCACCGCCGCAACGTTGACATATCACAGAGTGGTTACAATATTTTGAGCCGTGACCAAACTTTAGGCACTTGAAACATCGTTATGGATTGGGGACATACACCTTCACTCCGATGTTGAGATAACCAACTTTATAGACTTAGGAATTGTTGAAAGTGCAAAGGTAAACAGATATGTGTTGGACGGGATGATGTCACCGTCTCTAGATTTCATAGTGAAACGCTTCACTGCTGTCACTCCTTGTGTTTTTAATTCTTGTGTAATGTCTTGCTCCGACATGTCAGACAGGCAACGAGCTCTGTCTCGAACAATGCCTCGGCAAGAATTCAAGGTTTTGTGTACGGACACAGCAACCTCAATATTTGCAAATGTAGTTAAAGATAGCAGATTGAGAGATTTCTGTCTCTGTGTACACTCAACAAGAAGAGAGCCACAGCGAAGACCGTCACATTCTTAACTTGTCCACAAATTCCAGATACAACTTTGGAAATGGCAAAAGGGATTAAGTTTAATTGGTTGTTTGTCAGCTGCTTCTATGACAACAAATCGGGCCCATGAATCTAAAACAGGAGATGAATTATCGGTTTCATCTTGATCGATATGTCGTCGTTTTGAACGGTTTGAACCAGGGTATCGGTGAGAGATGATGAAAGAAAAGTATTCAACACCCTTCCTCCCCACCTACCATAGGGTGCCAAAAAGAGCGATGTTTTATTGCACCGGATCGCCAACATGCAAACATCAGGGATACAGAGGTGGTATACTCCAGTCTAAACAACATGAATAGCTGAACTTGTCTACCAAATATGCCAGGCTGGTTCGGCCCATGACAGTAAACTGGAGACAGACAGAACTAAGAGGTTGATAGTACCAGATTGGCCCATGAGCCACCGCCTTCTGGCATGGGACTCTAGGCAAGTTGATATCATACATTAATAACATATATACATACCCAACATTCACATAAATTGCAATATTTCAATATGTACATGTTTCATACACAGGGCATGGCGTGACCAGCCGATTGATAGAATCGGGCCCATTCTACCACCCGTCTAGGTGAAGTAAGGGTCGAATTGGTGTGTCGGGCAAAGGAACACTGTTCCTGGCTCCAGTCTCCGCAACCAGACTGCATTCCTCCAGCGACACAAAGGCGCAATCCACGGCAAAATGGTTGCCCAATTGAGTCGCCTCATACGACCAGCAATCGGGTGCTGACGACACATTCTGCCCCGGGTCCACACGGGGGAAGAGCTATTAGCGTTATTCAGCACTCACCACGGGGAGGTTGCTCTTCACGAGTGCCTCAATAACATGAACATGTGTTTGTTGTCAGCTGTCGATGAGGTGAAACCCTCGGGTAAATATATGCATCAGTTGTTTCATATGCGACTCCACAGTCGCGAGTGTGCAAATGTACGTTGCAGGATATGCAGGGCACTTCTTATTTTCCAGTTAGACCAATTTGTTTCTTATACACATGTAAAAAAATTCGAGTCTGGACCAGACAATCCAGTGATCGACATCTTAAATATCGAATGTTATCAAAAATGAAAAGTACCATCACTGTCTGTCCCCGGGCCTGACCATCAGATCGTGCTGACAAGCATGAGTTGCTGAAGATAAATCCTAACCTGGATCTTCAGGTAACCTGCCATCTTCTTCATTGGGCTGGACTTGCCGCCAGTCCTGTTGCTCAGTATGAGTTTATCCAGGCCAACTCATTTGTAAATCTGAAATAAATGAAATTGTTCATCAAAAACGGAGATAAAATATTTATGTTAACGAAGGTTAACCCCAATCTAGAATTGTTTTACATAACATTTAAATGTATGTGTGCTTCTTATATAATAGGTTTCAGAATACATAACTCTTTGCACTCAACATAGTTAAGCTTAGGTTTCATCAAAGTTACATCATTTTGATTGGTTTGTTGTTTTACGCCGCACTCAGCAATGTTACAGCAATATGACGGCGGTCTGTAAATAATTCAATCTAGACCAGACAATCCAGTGATTGATACCATGAGCATCGATCCACGCAATTGGGATTGATGACATGCATCAACAAAGTCAGCGAGCCTGACCACCCGATCCCGTTAGTCGCCTTTTACGACAAGCATAGTCGCCTTTTACGGCAAGCATGGGTTGCTGAAGACCTATTCTACCCTGAATCTTCAAAGTTAGATCACTTTCATTTTTGCCCAAAGCACGAGACCTCTTGATTTTCCAACTATGCTTGATAAAATATATGTTAACGAAGGGTAACCCCAATCTAGAATTGTTTTACATAACAATTAAATGAATGTGTGCTTCTTATATAATAAGTTTCAGAATACATAATTCTTTGCACTCAACATAGTTAAGCTTAGGTTTCATCAAAGTTACATCATTTTAATTGGTTTGTTGTTTTACGCCGCACTCAGCAATATTACAGCTATATGACGGCGGTCTGTAAATAATTGAATCTAGAACAGACAATCCAGTGATTGATACCATGAGCATCGATCCACGCAATTGGGATTGATGACATGCATCAACCAAGTCAGCGAGCCTGATCACCCGATCCCGTTAGTCGTCTCTTACGACAAGCATAGTCGCCTTTTACGGCAAGAAAGGGTTGCCCTCATATAGCTGGAATATTGCTGAGTACGGCATTAAACAACAAACAGAAAACATTGTAGTAACATTAGCAACCTATTCTCGCCTAAAGCGGCGATTGAGCATGTTTTTTTATTATTAAAACATTAATAAATGATAATATTGTCAAAATTAGTTCGGTATTTGTAAAATCAGCGTTCAGCATGCATGATTAATGGGTGTTTTGAAAGAGCAAAACGTCCATAACATGTTATCAACGACAAGCAAAAATCATAATTGATATTTTCAGTTGACTGCTAATAATGAACGTGGGTTATTGGACACCATGTCTATTTGTGATCAACATGCAAAGTAGTTGAGTTGCATTCATTTGATATATTGCATAACATCATGGTAAAACTACAAAATGTCATCATTTTACAAGCATTTGAAACCCGTGAGGATCCGGGGTAGAATAGGTCTTCAGCAATCCATGCTTGCCGTAAAAGGCGACCATGCTGGTCGTAAGAGGCGACTTACGGGATCGGGTGGTCATGTCGCTGTATGCAAATTACGTGGATTGATGCTCATGATGTCAATCACAGGATTGTGTGGTCCAGACTCGATTATTTACAGACAGCCGTCATGTAGTTGGAATATTGCTAAGTGCGGCGTTAAACAACAAACAAACAAAAAGCTGAGAATAGTCGAGGAATACTAGTACTCGATAACCACCGACAATCTCAAATGTTTATCACCCAGATTACTAGTTTGCAGCTCATTGGGTAGGTAACAGGCGAAAAGTTGTAACAGATGTGCAACTTTCATTCGTCACAGTAAATTTATTCGTGGTAGTAAATTGCTGCGGACATTTTGACTCTCGCATGTATGGAATAATTATTGGCTGACAAGTGTAAATAGAATAGTTTTGATTATCATCATCAATGCGTGCTTCATCAATATTTATAATAATTTTCCTTTTATACTAAAATATATTTACAATAATAAGCTTTAATCGTTTTGGTCACGTGTTCTACTCCACATAAGCTGTGTATTAAAGGACTAGCCGTTTTCATTCCTTGATTCTACCACGGGACGACCCATGTGATCCTCTGTACACCAGCTTTCTGCACCACCACTGAAGGTAGGCTATTTACTATAAAATCTGACACATGAAGATCCGGGCTAGAATACGTCTTCAGTAACCTATACTTGCAAGAGGCGACTTACGGGATCGGGTGGTCAGGCTTGCCGACCTGGTTGAAGCATGTCATCGTATCCCAATGTCATGGATCGATGCTCATGATGTCGATCACTTTGTCTGGTCCAGACAGACATCATGAGCGATCTACACAAATGGGATGTGATAACAGTCATCTACATAGTCACCGAATTTGAACACCGATCCCGTTAGTCACCTCATACGACCAAAATGGGTTCCTGACGATCTTCATGGGTTTCGAACGTCTGGCCATGGTGTCATCACTTTTTTATAGCGATCGCTTTATGGCTGAAATAATGCCGATTCTACGTGAAATGTAACTCACTCACTTTGATAGTGATTCAGAAACATATCATCTTCCCGAGGCTTGACAGTTAACTGACTATAAAAGTCCAGTTTCCACCCTTGCCGAACTAGGCTGGTATTTGGAGTTACATTTTGGCTGGACTAACGAGTCTATGCATAGTCCAATCAAAATCGCGCACCGAAATCGAAATCCGGTTCGTAAACTGTCGTGCAGATTTCGGTCGATTGCAGGATTTGCAAAGCATGTGCACCAACAACTCGTTGTCAGCAGATATTTTCCAAATCTTATTATGTTTTTAATCAAGGTGCTCACGTGATTTGATGCATTTCGCGATGTAAGACCCCTTTGATCACAATATATATCTTGATTATCGATCAGATCGTCCTGTCTCGCCGCCACCATTTTGTATGAAGCAAAGGCAATTGATACGAGAGTTGGAATCTAATTGGTCCATAGGAGACGCTTAGAAGGGACATAACTGGTAAAAGCCACTGGTGGCGCTACGATCGAGCCCAGTTATTCCAGCCTAGTTCGGCAAGGGTGGAAACTGGACTTTTAAAGTCAGTTAATTCTCTCGCCTCGGGAAGATGGAAACATATGCTTGATAAAAAGTTATAGTCGGAATAATACACTGGCTGCTTTTTATCTGCACAATTATTTGAAAAACATACATGTTGTTATGTTTCAATGTGGTGTATTTCAGAGGACTCGTGTAAATTAATATCACTGCAACTAGCAGAAAACGTGGGACACGTCGACTGTGATCTGCTCCATCTGACCTTTCATCGCTGACCACAACACATTGTGAACGACCAGCAAGGTATTGTGTGAACGAATTTCCGTCAATTCCCAAGAGTTGCGGTCGAAGGTTGCACCTACCCAGCTAGAAGCTAATCTACCAGAGACCCTCCTCAGATTGTTTAGTTTCCCAACAGTTTCAGTATAAATGACACCGGAAAGCTTATTCAGTTATGATTTCTATCAATAAAATCTTAACCACATATCCTTGAACAATAAGGAAGTATCCAGAGACAGTACGTACTTTCACTGACAATTGTTATCACTGGACGTAATAAGACACTGTGGAAGGTACTGGATCCAGTAAGCTGGCAGTTTGCTTTGCTTTGTACTAGATTGTCCCCAGAATCGACTGTAACCTTGCCTCTTTGTGAATCAGTCCTGTTCTAATGTCTTTAATCCTAAATACTTGAAAGTCTTTATTCTTTGAACTCCTTAATCTTATAGGATAACATTTTGATCGTTTGTATAAAAAAACGTTTTGGCACATTGTATTAATAATCAATATGGGTTCAATGTGAGAAGCGCATTTCTGGCGTCCCCCGCCGTGATATTGCTGGAGTATTGCTAAAAGCGGCGTAAAACCATATTTACTAATAATCAATAAGACCAAAGGGGAAGTACACTCGACATAGCATGTCCATGTCCATGTCATTGAAAGAATATTTATATCTACGATCGTTTAATACGTAGAATATTTGTTATTTTATTTTTGGGCTAAAATTGTTAATTATTGCAAGCAACTGAAGGGGTGGTGTAAATTCTGCTTGAGTACCATACAGGTAGACTGTAAGTCCCCATGGCCCCTCGTATGGTGATCCACCTTTGGTTGCTGTCGAACCGTCCGTTTTTATAATTTAAATTGGTTAAAAAGGTCAGGGGTCATAAACTCTTTTGTAAAACCTGCATATAGCAACCAGGTGATCTTTGTAGAGAGAGAATCCAAACATGATCAGCCATTTACACATCCAGACAAGGTAAAAATCAATTAAATACGCGAAGTTTCACGAATGTTCGATAAGTATTATTCCTAAAAGTAAAAAAAATATTATATTTCACTTCAACCTCACTGTAATCTTTTTTACATTTACATTAAAAGTTGTAACAAGGGTTAACCTGCAACCACTTCATGTAAACTGCCAGAAGATTGCGCTGCAGTTAAGAGAAAACAGAGCCGTGGAGGACGCCCTTGTTTATCAAAATGGAAGAGTCTTCAGTGTCGTAGATCGAAACGCATGATATTAATCACTGGATTGTCTGGTCCAGACTCGATATTTTTACAGACTGCTATCACATTGCTTGAATATTGTTGGGTGCGGCATTAGACAACAAACAAAGAAACAAAACTGTGAGAATCAGTTAACAGTATTTGTTACAGGTTTTGATGTACTGGAAACTGGTTTTCAATTTCTTGAGATAGTAGGTGAAAGAAATATCGCGTTTATATTACAATTAAGGATCTTCGATGATCTTGACACAATGGTTAGAAAGGTATATTTATGCTTCACGAAATTGTATGCCAGAGCTATGTGTTCCTTGATACAATTCTACCACCCTGTTTCTTGACAGTGAAACGCTTCACAGAAGTTACATTTTGTTCTATAAGTTCAGCAACTGTCGTCTGCTCAGACTGTCAGCCGGGTAGCGAACAGTCATATTGATACTTGAAACTCCACGTGGGGCAAACCGCCTCGGAGAGATGAAACATACTTAATTTCTCCACAGACAACTGTCTTTGATATTATAAATGGTTTGAGTTAGTGTGGCTCTTTGTTTGTAGATTCATTTACTTTAAAACTTCGCCATGTTTATCTCAGCTTTGAAACATCATCACATGAATGATTGTAGCCTCTAAACTCCTTTGCTGTCGAATAGAACCAGAATTTGTATGAGACATGACGTAGGTAATAGGATCCAGCATCCCCGCTCGCCAATCAACGGGAAGCAGGTTTCTCAATTTAGTCGCATATTAGAACTAGCATTGGCATACATGGGACACTTTCGAGTCCCCACGGGGAGATGCTTTTCTTAGCTACAATATATAATCACTGCACGTTTCGTCATATCGAAGCCGTGGCTAGATCTATAATCACCGATTTCTTTTTAACTAATTCCGATTCAAATAACAGTCTGGTTTGTACTTGACATAAATCCTGCTGGGAATCATGCAGGAAGCAAAGGCACTGTTAGTCCCGTGATCCCCAAGTTGGGTGGTCTAGCTTTGGTTGCCAGTGGTATGTAGCCCAGTTTTATCTTGTACCAAATCTACTGAAGAATTCTTTGTTTTTATAGTGAACTGGTTTGTTTTATACCTTAGCTGTGATACATGACTTACTGTTTTACTGTCCTTTGTCGACGGGTATTTAATAATAATTAATTTGTTTTCATCGCAATATGGCTGCAATATTGCTGATGCGTTGTAAAATTTTAACTCACTCACTCACTCTGGTGTGTACTGGAATAATTAAAGAACTGAGTGTGAGCGAACTTGTTTTTCAGTCAAATCATTCAGTTAACCTTTAAATGGAACAAGATTGTCGAGGCAAATTGAAAACACAATCTGATTGGCTGAAACGATTTGTTACTTGATCATAATTAAAATTTAAGGAAGTCCCAACAGAGTTGTCACTGTATCGCGCATTTGTTTCACAATGATGTCTGATTAGGTTTGTTACTAGTATTTCACTTACATAGGGTACTGGTCAGGACTGACGCCGGTTTTATAGTGCTGGTCATCTGAGACTCCATGCTGCAGCTTAACATGGATATCCTCACATATTCAGACACAGTATACCGACTCCGAGCTGACTGATATTTGTTTTACCCCTTATTGCCAGGAAGAGTAATACAAGTACCATGTCTTAACGTCTTTTGGTAAGACGCGGTAAAGCATAAGTTACTTTGTCGAGCCCATGGACGTGCGTTCAAAACCCAGGATTCAAATATAACGTAACAAATGGCGATGTATCGCAGATAAATTCTTTAGAGTTAATCGAACAGTGTAAATGATTGTCAATTGTTTATTGCAGTGAATGGTTTATTGCAGGACCATGTCTCAGATGTCGGTACCCTACGACTATTTACGACTGACTGTCTGTGATGTATCCGGAAAGTCCAGAGGAAGAATTCTTCATCGCCGCCATGCCGAACACGTCTGTAGAACTGGGGTCACTGTAGGAGTAGGTATGTGTTATGATCTTAGAAGCCTACCTGTCTTGTGATTCCGGGTAAGAATGTAGGTCCCTGGCAACCTTTGCTGGTTTTAAGAGATGATTAACTGGAATGGGAGGTTAAGCTCGTTGGTCTGGTCAGTCGTATTCCAGTTGTGTGGATCGATGCTCTTGATATTAATCACATGAATGCCCGGTCAAGACCCAATAAAATTACAACAACCATCATAAAGATAGAATATTGCTGGTTGTGGCTTTGAACAACAAATGAACAAAAAAAATGTTCTTGCCATGGTTTTTAAAACGGTTTATAGGATTGGGTTTTTTCCTCAACTGAATTGAAATATTTTCAGGCGTTCCTGCGTCACTGCAAAAGGATTTTGGCTTTGTAATCATTCCCGATCTCAGCACAATAAAGGCTATTTCCTGGGATGGGGGGGAACAGTTCAAGGTCGCTGAGGTCATATGTGACGCGTATTGGTTAAAAGACAAGACTCCTGTTAACTGTTTTCCAAGATATGCTGCTAAACAACAACTCCAACGATTGGCCAACAATGGGTATACGATTTTGTCAGGATTCGAGATGGAATACATGTTGTATTACAAAGACCTACCTGCGTCTGGAAGATGCCGAATGCATCACTTGGACCACACAAAACACAGTGCATTTCTTTACGCCTTAGACAATGGCATGCATAATGCAGGTGTTGACGTTGAAAACTTTCATACAGAGTGGGATGCTGGACTCTTCGAGGGAGTTTTAAAGGCATCCAAAGGCATCACAGCTGCTGACTGGGCTTTTACCTTTCGAAGTGGAACTCTTGAAGTAGCAACTAAGCACACAGATTATGAAGTCAGTTTTTTGTCCAGACAAGAAACAGGTGAAGTCGGAATGCATTACAATCATTCGGTGTTATCGATTGAAAGCGGTGAAAATATTTTCAGTGATTCCAGCAAACCCGATGGTATATCTGATTTTGGAAGATGTTGGCTTGGTGGACTGCTAAAACACTCTAGAGCTCTCTCAGCTTTCTGGTGTCCTACAGTAAATTGTTATGATCGATTGCACCGCCCAAGGAGACCAAGAACAATAAACTGGGCTTTGGAAAATCGTCTTTCGTCTTTTCGAGTTAAAGCAGATACTGATAAACAAGGCGTCTACTTTGAGAACCGCATTCCAAGTGGGAGCAGCAATCCGTATCTGACTCTTGCAGCGACTATAGCTGCAGGTTTAGACGGAGTACTCAATAACCTGGATTGTCCTGCTCAATGTCCAGACACAGAGGAGCCAGCTGCTAACTCCAAATCAGCCAATACTCTACCAACCACTCTACCCGAGGCACTATCTGCCCTCCAGGCAGATTCTGACCTGGTCAATATTCTCGGAAAGGAGCTGGTGGAATGGTTTCTCGTAGTTGCTAATCGAGACATTGAACGATGCAACTGATAAATGTCTTCTAGCAATTGCATTCCAAACCACTTATTCTCTATTGTCGACTAGACATACTAGATAACTGTCTTAGTGACTGTCTTTACTAGTCTTCTTGGTACATTCGAAAATGTCCACAGTTACTCTGTCACAAGACGCATCCTACTTGTGTGGGGACCTACTTTTGTATATGTCATCATCGAACACCCCGAGTGTCTGGTGCCAATTACACTGATCATATCACTTTCAATATCAAACTGTGTTAATAAAGACTCTAGATATGTAAACCTGTTGTTTTTATGCTGTAACGGTTCCTATATCTAGACTACGTAAAAACCTCCTTGCATAATCTAACGACAAAAGCATCCTTTTTTTTATTATTGCGGTATTAATGTCATCAGTTTGAATATACGACAGGATGAATTAAATCAAAGTCAGTCATATTAATTCACACATCAAGTATCACAAAATATAGGAGTCCAAAAAGAAGTTTTGGAAATATTGGACTAAATACGGTTTGTAATGCCAGCCTACTGAGATTCTGATGTGTAACATGGATACCCATTCAGACACATTGTTCGTAAAGTTTACGAATAACCAAGAGTTACAATAAGCTGGTGCTAAACATAGCGGAGTTATGCCCTCTTTTCTTTGTACGTGTGTAACCTCTCTGTCGTCTTTTGACGTCTTAGAAAAATCAGTTTTCGTCATTTTCGGCAGGCTATTTTTCGTATTGCATAACGTTATACATGAGCATATAAATCCATCTGATAAACATTTATGTCGTTCGGGTATTAGGCAATATTTTGTTTGCTCACAGTTTACGTAAAGATGCTAAACGAAAAAATCGTCTCACAGTAATTTTATCAGTGGACGATAAAAAACGGAGACATTTGCAGTTAGGTAAAGGTAGGTGAGGTAAATCCAGTGCCGCGTGAGCGCAATTCTCCCACAACCTGCACTTAATTCACTATTATTAATAGTGTGTGTGTTTGTTTTGTCGAGAAAAAATTAGGAATGATTTTGATTTGTTGTTTAACGCAGCACTCAGCAATATTCCAGCCATGTGACAGCGGTTTGTAAATAATCGAATCTGGACCAGGCAATCCAGTGATTGATATCACGAGCATCGATCCACGCAAATGGGATGCGATGACATGCATCAACCAAGTCAGCGAGCCTGACCACACGAACCCGTTAGTCGCCTCTTACGGCAAGCATGGGTTGCTAAAGACCAAGTCTATCCCGGATATTTACGGGTCCTTATCAATTGGGATACGATGACATGCATTGACCAAGTCAGCGAGCCTGAAATTAGACAAGTATTAGATGATGTTGATACCCCTGTATTTAGCAACTCACTTTAGGATAGCCTTGAACAACCTATTGAAATGTTTGAACTTGCAGAAGTTGTTAATTCATTGAAGAATAACAACAGCCCTGGCCTGGATGGGTTTCCAGTTCAATTTTTTTAATTCCTTTGGAATGACTTAGGTGTATGGGTATTTAGGTATACAAATGAAACTTTCAGAAATAATCAAATTACCTTAACTATGAATAGAGGAATGATTACATGTATTCCGAAACAAAACAAAGACAGAAGGCTTCTAAAAAACTGGCGACCGGTTTCTCTTCTAAATACTTTATATTAAATTTTAAGCTCGTGTGTAGCAAACACAATTAGAAAACATAAGATACGTTAATTCATAGTGACCAAACTGGCTTTATACCTGGTCAATGTATCAGTGAAACCATGTACGATATTATGTATGAGCTGAAAGAGAAAAATAGGGCAGGACTTTTATTACTTATTTCACAAAACATTATTGAATTGGTTATGAAAAAAAATGGTTTTGGACCAAATATAATTAAATGGGTAAATATCTTAACTAAGAATGCATACCTTGTGTAATACAAAATGGACATCTCTCCATTTTTTTTGCAGGCCAGATGATGCAGGCACAGTTACCCACTTTTACCCTACCAATTTTTGCTTGTAGCTGAGATACTAGGAATAGTGATTGAGAATAATAAAGCATAAAAGGAATAACGATAAATGATATGGAGTATAAATTAGGTCAATATGCAGATGATACACAGTTATTTTTAGATGGATCTGAAGAGTTTCTTTGAGATGCAATTGATACTTTGAATATATTTTATAGAATATCTGGCCTGAAGGTAAGTATTGACAAATCTAAAGCTATAGGGATAGGTTCAATGACAGGAAACAGCATCAAACTCTGTGAGGACACAATACTAGACTGGCATGAGGGAAACTTTGAAGTCTTGGGAATAATACTTTATCCCACATTACATGATCTATGGGTAATGAATATAGTAAAAAGAGCAGATTTTGTACAACAGCTAATTTATACATAAATAACATTTTGAGAGACCTGATTTTAAGAACAAAGGGTTCCAGAATATTTTATGATAAACCCACAGCTACAACTAACTTTCCTCTGATGTGTGATAAATGGGAAAATGAACTTAATCAAAACATTTAATGGAATAATGTTTTCACTAATTGTAAAATGTGTACCAATGATATTAAACTAACATATTTCCAGTACAGATTCATAAATAGAGCTCTATAGACCAAAATGGAATGATTGAAAATAAAGTTAATGGATGATGATAAATGCTCTTTTTGTATCTCTAGGCCTGAAAACTTATACCATGTATATGGAGAATGCGTTTTTGTAAAGGAACTTTGGTTAGAATCGAAGGGTACCTAAACTTGCATATGATATTCATATCACCATTCTAGATAAATTATTTTGCTACAACAAAGACAGCTATCTTTTCAACCATATAATTCTTCTTGCAAAAAATTACATTTACCTGTCAAGCATAAGAAAACTCTATTATGCTTTCCTTTCTTTATAAAAATATTGAAAGATGTATGTAAAATAGAAATAATTATCGCAATGAAAAATAGTAGTATTAATAAATTCGACAGAAAATGGAAGGAATTATCAGTCTACTGCTAATTTATATTCTGTAACATAGCCAACATTCACCGACTCCAATTGTGGGCTGAGGAAACTCAATTATATGTATCCATATTCATGAGAAAACAGCAATACTTGTGCTTGATTGGCGCTTGCTTAGGTCTTCAAAGGTCATTTAGGTCAGGCTCTGATTTGCATTTGTATTTCTATCGTCCTCGGGTATCGCGTTTATTAATCTCCATTCCAGTATGATAAATACCCTGGACCAACATACATTTTTTTGGAGTCTTGTGTCATCAATCAAATTACATTGTTCTCTCGTGACAGAAACAAGAGGCGACTTGACTTTGCTGCTGTCTTACATACAGGACTTCCCAATCTGTGCCTCAGTACTCAGGAAAACATCTTTTCCAATTAATTCAGCCTTTTGAATCAATTAATTATATCGACGATACACCCCAGTGAGGACGCTGCACTGCAAAACTGATGTCTCCTACTCTGAATTCGGTGCATTGTGTGTCTGTTTGGAACCTAATAAAACAAATATTCATGGTGTATTGTGACTGAGCTTTTGTATGCTTGTTTTTGAGTTCCCTCTGGCAGATTGTTTCTCTTGAGTGTCTTATGACAGAGAATACGTTATAGGCCTGAGTGCAACAAATGTCTCCATAATCTTTTATTTTCCCCAGTACATTTGCATTGCTTTGGAATAGAGACCCGCGAAGATCCGGGTTAGAATAGGTCTTCAGCAATCCAATGCTTGCCGTAAATGGCGACTATGCTAGTCGTAAGAGGCGACTAACGGGATCGGGGGGTCAGGCTCGCTGCGTGGATGAATGCTTATGATGTCCATCACTGGATTGTCTGGTCCAGACTCGATTATTTACAGACCGCCGTCATATAGCTGGAATATTGCTGAGTGCGGCGTTAAACAAAAAACAACCTTGGAATAGAGAGAGTTGGAAGAGTCATTATTTCTGATATCAAACATATTTTTCAACTCTATAGAAGTGAACTTTATCGCCATAAGTAGCCTTTTTCAAATTGACTGCAGCCAGAACAGCATTTAAGCTTGGTTTGGCACAGGGCTTTTGTTCATTGGTTTGGAGAATTGACTCAGTCAACCTTCACATTTTCGCGTAAATGCATCATTCATCAATTTAGAAAATGATTTTTGAGTTTCATTTTGGCTTGCTTATAGTTTTCAGTGTTAAAATCTGTGTATGATTTCACCCAAGGGGATTGTTGAATTATAATGATTCTATTAATTTTGTTCTGTTTCAACCTCGGATGATGGGGTAGCCATAGTGGTTAAAGTGTATGCTCGTCTTGCTGAAGACCTTGGCTCGATTCCAAACATGGGTACAATGTATGAGACCCGAGACGATCCTGGTTGGAATAGGTCTTCAGCAACCCATGAAGGCGACTATGCTTGTCGTAAGAGGCGACTCACGGAATCAGGTGGTCAGGCTCGCTGACTTGGTTGATGCATGTCATCGTATCCCAATTGTGTGAATCGATGCTCATGATGTCAATCACTGGATTGTCTGGTCCAGTCTCGATTATTTACAGACCACCATCATATAGCTGGAATAATGTTGAGTGCGGCGTTAAACAACAAACAAATGTTCTTTTTTTAAAGTGTCTTATGAAAATTCCAAAACAAACAAGGTATGAAGCTCAATTCTGGTGTCCCCCGCTGTGATATTGCTGGAATATTACTAACAGTAGCATAAAATCAAACTCACTCAATCAGTTTAAACTCCTGTCTCAGATGTAGCTGTAAATATCTGTAATGGGGGACATACTTTTGTTTATCACAGAGATTCGGTTTCCATTGATACATAATTTCTGTTTCAACTTGTGGAGTCGCGGGAAGAGCATGTCCTCTGTCACTGCCTCTGATTCTGGGGCGAGAGGGTAATTGCTAATCATGCAAATAATAGGGGCACTCCAGATCTACCTTCTAGTATATACCCTTCATCTGAACTAATAGCAATGTTAATGATATTTAGTGTGAATGTTCATGATATAAAGTGTGTCGAAGTCTTGTGGACCCACCAACTGAAAATGATACTGAGTACTAGGACATGCTATGGCCACACATCTGAAAACTGCTGTTTCAGATTATCAAATATTGAAGAGCCTTCTATATTCACATTTCTGGGGACAGTGATGAAATTACTGCCTGCTAGATGTACATATTCAGCTATATTAACTTGAAAATGAACTCTAGGATCTAATAGCCACCCACTCCTCTTTGCTGAATTGCTATTTTTTCCTTTTTAGCCCCTAGGTGACGCATGAGGCGAACAACCTCCGCCATCTTTCTTGCAACAGATTTTGTCTTAAGTCTACTCAGGGGCAGTCTTAGGACTTAAGATAAAATTTTGTCTTAGACTTAAGTTATTCTCATAGATTGAGCTTCATGATCCCCGATTTAAGACAAAACTTGGTCTCAAGTCTAAATCTTAAGAGTAAAGACAAAATATGGTCTTAAGTGTTTCATGATCCCGTAAAACGAAAACTTTCATTCCCCAACCCAACACACGTCACACGTCACACAACCAATACAGCTGATTTTGTAGCGCGATTTGTAACCATGTATAAATCTTAGGTTCACCTTTATCAGCCAGAGACTCAACAACAGTCAAAGCAGGGAAAGTATCTAACATCGAAGAAGGCAAAGTCTTTTTCATCAACTGGCAAGGCGATGACTTCGGCTTTCTCGGATTCCAAAGGAAGCTTGTGAACTACCTACAGAAAGGTCAGACCCTTAATGGCCAATATGTTGCTGATCTTCTTAGTCAACAGCGCGAGAATGTCAAAGCTAAACGACGTGGATAACTCAATAAAGGTATGTTTTTTTTCCACGAGGACAACGCACCTCTACCAAGTCTGTGGTCGTCATTGCTGCGATGTGGCCTTTTGCACTCATTGAATTAACCAGGTTTGCCACCTTCAGAATTCCACCTATTTCTAGTTTGTCATACCTCATGCAAATGGTGATGACGTCATTTCTGGTGTGGGGAAATGTTTTACACCATCAGAAGTAAGCCTTCTACACCAATGGGGTCGAGGCACGCCAGCATCTGTGTCAGACGTGAGTGAACCCTTGAGGCGATTATGTGAAAAAATATTTGACACTCCCTCAACGCAGTCAATCATAGTCAGGCTCAGTATTTTTCAGTCACCCCTTGTATGACGGCGGCTAATAAATAATCAGGTCTGGACCAGACCATCCAGCGACTGATCGTATGAGCTCTGATACATTCCATTGGAGTATGTTGACACACAATCAAGCAGGTCACCTGGCCTGACCGCTAGATCAAGTAAGTCGCCATGGGTTGCTAAGGACTTATCCTTACCTGGAATCCCACCAGACTTGCAATGTTAATATGCGTGACCATAGATATAGTTACATAAGCAAATTCAATCTGAAAATTACTGAGAAAACAATATGTGAAATGCTGAACACCATTTGCGCTCCCCTTCTTGCTGATCTGTTTCTTATGCATATGAATTGGAATTTCTGCTCGGATTGGCTGTGTGACCAGTGAGACCACTTTATCATATTTCGATATGCATAAAGATGTAGATTGACAAGAACACTCTCCACAAGACTGTATGACAAGAGGGATGACTTAAACTTTCCAATAGTAAACTTTTCCTTTATGTCGAGCAATATTCCTGCAGATTTCAGCCGTCTTCAATTCACATTTTAAGCCTAAGTCACACTTGCGTTAAATAACTTACTTAAGCGAAGAAACATCTTACGTAGTGTAACGTATCCATACGTTGTTCATTGTAGCTGTCCGTGGCTATCTGTGTTCATAAGGTAGCCATTAACGTGAAAAAGACGTACTTAGGGATTTATCTGGTGTGCATGCACAACAGATAGCCACGTAAGCTGACATTTTTGTTAACGTAGTAGTAACTTAGTTTAATGTAGTTAGATGTAGTTAGATGTAGTTTGCCGTAGATATAACCATAGTCTACTGTAGCCAAATGTAAGGAACATCGTAGTTATCAAGGCATAAAATATCTACGAACAACTACGGTGAACTACATCTTACTAGGGGCACAAGTCCGTCTAACTTCGTTTAACTTCACATGACCCGGTTATACTACACTACACCATATTTACCTTTTTGACTAAAGAACGTTTCGGTACAGTGAACTAAGTATTTGTACAGTAATCTACGTTTTGAAAATGCTATATCACGTCTTGCTAGGTGTGCTCTTAGCACATGTAATACGTTTAAATAAGTTAAACTAAGATAAACTACAGATAACTAGGTAGCAAGTATGGGTTGATACACGAGATATTTATAACCCATGACATCAGTCTGATTATTTGTTGTCTGAACTCTGCAGACACAACATGAGTGATAGAAGAGTAAATATGATTCGGTTCTGGGCTGGTGTCAACAAAGAGCTGCTATGTTATGCCCAGTGTCTCATGCAATTTGAAGAGGACGAAGAGAAGCAGAGAAAACAGAGAAGATGGTGGGCTCGTGATAGGCTTCTGCACAGATCAATCCATGGTCAGTCTGACGCCCTGATGGAAGAATTACAACTTGAGGATCCTGAAGCTTTCATGAACTTTCTGCGCTTTGACATGGCCACATTCCATGAACTGTTAGCAAGGGTTAGTGGACAGTCTCACCAAGAATAGGACCCGATTGACATTAAGGTTCTTGGCTACTGGAGACTCATACCACTCATTGATGTATAATGTCAGACTTGCTCACAACACCATCTCAGGGATTATTGTTTCCGTGTGTAAGGCTATTTTGGATGTCATGCATGGAAGCCAGGGTTATGAAGACTCCTATCGAACCCCAAGATTGGTAACAAGTGGCAGAGCGATTTTAAGGAATATGGCAATTTCCACATGTCTTGGGTGCTCTTCATGGTAAGCATATCGCCATACAAAAAGCCCTCGATTTCAGGCTCTACGTATTATAACTACAATTGGTTCTGCTCCATTGTATTAATGGGCCTGGTTGATGCAGATTACAAATTCCTATGGATTCAGGTTGGTGATGTTGGGTCTAGCTCCGATAGCCAAATATGGAACCACTCTGCCCTCCACCAATCAATACAACAGGAAATCTTGGGTATACCAGATGCAGAGCCTTTACCATTTGATGATGTTGATACACCCTATTACATCATTGCAGATGATGCCTTTGCCATGCAGAGTTGGCTAATGAAACCATTCTCTCGCCGGGGACTGGCACACGATGAGCTAGTATTCAATTATCGCCTTTCAAGAGCTCGCCGTGTGGTTGAGAAAGCCTTTAGGATACTTGCAAACAGATTCAGGTGTCTGCTTAGCACTCTCCAGGTTCAGGTAGATACTGCATCTTTGATAGTGAGAACGTGTGTGGTGCTGCACAACTACCTGAAAGGAACCCCTCCAATGATGTCATGATCCTGGACAAGGAAGATGCGAACCACAACTTGGTACCTGGTGCCTCCAGGACACAGCCAATTTGGAGGACATGAATCACACTGGGGTAACCGTGACACAGTAGTAGCAAAGAAGCTGCGGATTTGCCTGGAACATTACCTTTGCTCACCCGCGGGGTCGGTTCCATGGCAGGATACACATTTTCGCCTATACTGAACCGTTGTTGAACCTCCAATTTAAGGGCAAGGTGAAGAACCATGTTTTACTCTTTTAAGTGAATGCCCTTGTACCAGCTTATATTGTGCGTTTGTATTTGTTTGTGTCCTTGTAGTTTTGTTATATTCAAGACTAAACAAGAACAAACAATAATGATGTTAGGAAAATATATAATTTACAAAGTAATTTCACACCTTTCTTTTCAAAATATGGTACTTGGAATTAATGATTTTGAAAGAAACTCTCATGTTAAATAAAGGCATGTTATAACTTAACAAGATAAAGGTGATTTGGACAGACCACACACCCTTTTTGCACGTGCTATAAGGTATCAAAATTTAATCTTTGCAGCCAAAATGTAGAGTACGACCCAATAGTTCTAACCCTCCTTTGCACCCCTTAAATTTCGACAAAATGATCTCAGATTTTGCGTGAATACTAAGCAAAGATGTCTCTATCAAAATATTTGAAAACCTTTAAAAGTTAAGATTTGACCGATTAAATACAGTAAAGCAGCTTTAACTATATATAAGCTCTACCCCAGAAACACCAGGAACCTCAGGATTCTCATGAACCTCAGTAACCTCAGCAATGTCAGAAGCTGGGGTTTAACCTCTCCTGTTTCTTGTTTTTCTCATAGCTAGACTTTAGTTAAGCTAACCCTAACTAAGACCAAAATGACGAAAGAAATGAAATATATGTGCTTTGTCAGGAATAAAAAAGTTAAAGAATGATGAAAACCACATGTCTCCTTATATATACCCTGTATTTTTTGCGCGAAATGGGCGTTGTTTACCCTAGTTTACCGTAATGTAACGCTGTTAAATGTAGTTCAACGTACCTGAATGTACTAGCTACTGTACTTTACTGTAGTCTAAAGTAGCTTAACGTAAGAAAACGTAGATGATGTGTAGCACCCTTTTCGTACTTCAATGTTGTTCACTCTAGTACAACGTACTTGTCTGTAATTTGAAGGACATTTCCCTGGTAACACTTTGATATAGAAACGTTGTTCGACGTAGTCAAGCTTTTTTGACATATTTTGACACGTTAGTGTTATTTTGGCTACGTTAATATCCCTAAGGATAACTACAGCTACTAACGCAAGTGTGAATGCCGCTTTAGGTACAATCGAGCAAGCTCTTCTACCGAGATTTCAAAAGGCGCCTTACAACTCTTGCTCAGAAGTTGTTCGATCAAGGTTAAAACATTCAAGACGAAAAACATTCAAGGCATAAAACTTTCAAAAGGTTTTATGGTTGACATGCGGAAGATATCTCCAAAATTTACGCATCAGTGACAAAAATGATGTCCGATGCAAAACCCTTTCTTGACCTGTACCATATGGCCCCGTGTTTTTGCATGTGTTTTTGACGTGTGTGGTGCAGGATACGCTCACCTTTTCGTGAACAGCAGCTCTCATTACTACTTGATAATGATTTATAAACACATGCTCATGATAAAGTCGGAATCTAATAATTGGCTGTTTTTGCAGGGATTTCTTATGAAATATGGAAAGGGTTCTGTCGCTTTTGTTATAATTAAGATAATGCCATATTCTACGAGGCTCCTGCATGCTGGTTGTCCTGGGTGTGCCACGTACTATACACTCTTCAAAAAAAGAAACGCACTGGTAACTTTTTAGTAACTTTATTGTTACTAATAAAGTTGATATATCTATTTTAATATCATAGATACAAATATGAAATTTTGGAGCTTGATAGTCACATGTTGTTCTTCAAAGGCATTGAAAACTGTTCATTGTCATGTTGCGCTGAACTCTTGCGTATCTCATGTGACCGCCCCAGGCAGTGTGCGTGCGTGCCTGCTTTCTGTGGCGGATTCTGACGTTATCGTTCACGTCCATCGAGTTCATCGCAGAGGTTAAGATCTGGAGATCTCGACGGCCAGGGCAGGTCGTTGATGTTAAAATTATAAAGGTAGGCTATCATAACACAACCTGTGTGCGATGGAGCGTTGTCCTGTTAAAACAGCTCCCTCTGGCGGTCAATGATTGGAAGAAGGTGAGGTTGAAGAATGTGATTCATGTAGCGATTTGCTGTCAAATTTCCCTGAACCATAACCAAGTCAGATTCCATGGTGTGGGATATGTCCCTCCACACCCCAGCCACCGAAATTGTCGAATTCACGTACACAATGTGGGGCAAAACGCTCATTTCGACGACGTGAAAGACGTTGTCTTCCATCTCGCCAGTGAAGAAGAAATCATGATTCATCGCTAAAGCACACTCCTCTCCAGTTTCCCAAATTCCAAGGCTGTAAGGTATGGCACCAACGCAAGCGTCGTTGTCGATGGATCTGTTGCAAAACAGGGACGATAACTGGTCTTCTGGGTTGTATTCCAGCCTTGCGAAGATGGTTCCTGACAGTCTGGTCCTATATCTTCCTCAACCCAGGGGTGCATCCTGCAGTCTCCTTAGCTATGACATTGCGATGACGTAGGTGGAACAGTCGAATGTAGCGATCCTGTGCAGAGGTGGTAACTCTTGGTCGGCCGGTTCTCGGACGGTCTTCAGTGGAATTGAACTGTGTGTATCGGTCACAAAGGCGGCAAATGGTGCTGTGGTGGATGTTGAAGTGGCGTGCAACAGAAGACTGCGATTCCCCTCCAATGGCGATGTTCCGATCGGCAGCGCTGAGTCTCGGCATTTTGAACTTGAAAAATGTTGACAATTGAATGACAAGTTATTGACTTATGCTTGCCTTTTTATAGCCACTACCACGAGTTACGAATGCCATAACTTGCACGTGCATTTTGCTTTTGCATGTTTTCCTCCATGACACTTTTGAACAAGTGTGTAACAGACATTGCAAAACGACAATGGCAACGCACCGTTTGTGGAATATCGGGCCACAACACTTTCCAATTACATATATCCAATTTATATACCAGATCTTTTGTGTAGTCATGTTCAATGAACTACATACTACCTAAGCGTTTCTTTCTTTTTTTGAAGAGTGTATTCTTGGAACACCATGTTTATGAATACTGCTGTATCATTCAATTATTCATGTGTCACCGTTTCATTAGGATACAATTACACCTTTCTAATCATTCTATTCATGTGAATAACCCGTCGGTATCTGATGGCAGGTTGGAGAGCATCTACCAAGCTGCCACCAGTGGTGCAAACTAGTGTGGGTTAAACGAGCGGCTAAGTTGGACTGGCAACAAATCAACCTTATAAAGCGAGCGCTTTTCACTGTACACAGGTGAGATCTGAACATTGTCAGTATGCATGTATCTCGTAGTAATACATTTTTTAGTCAATGGATAGTTTTTCTCATACTGCTAAACGGGTTTCATAATCAAAAAATGTACTCAAGTACAATATATGAAATCAGCTGGACAAGATGTATTTTGTGTGTGGTTATGCATGTTGGAAATTGACAGTTACTCAACTTAGGAATAGTTATTTCAATATAAAACAACAATGCCAGATAATAAACGGTCACAATTATCTGGTGATACCATGTAGTGTTAAAGGCTTAGTGTAGTGTAAGTGTGTAGTGTTAAAGGCATACTGTAGTGTAAGTGTAGTGTAAAGTTGACGTGTGCCATGAGGCTGGATGTGGTGGGGGCCCCGGGAACACTATCATCGCTTCAGCTATAGGCAGCTAGACAAACGTCCCATGTTTTATGTGCTGTGATATTGCTAGAATATTGCTAAAGGCGGTGTAAAACTATACTCACTCACTCACTCCCGTCCCATGTTTCATGATACCAATGTTGATTCTTTGTTACACAGGAACATGGCAAAGACTGTAGCCTCATACGACTATGTGCGTTTCACATTTCCCAATATCCATGGAACGTCAGAAGGTAGAGTTGTCCCGAGTCGTCACGTGGAGCATAAGATGGAGATTGGTGTTACTGTTGGAGTTGGTGAGTGTATTAACATCTATCCTGAAGGTTCCTGTTGCATCACAGGTATAGTTTGCAAAAAGAATGTCTCTAGTCAACCTTTCATTCTCAAAGGTCAAGAAGAAAATGATCAGGTAGCAATTTTTTTTTATCTGAAAGCCGTAGCAAACTAAAACAGTTTAAAGATTTTTGTACACAACTATGTTTGGGCATTGGCCATAAAATCATCGTTTTAAATACATACAATACCAGCATGCCCAGGGCCAATTTTAAAAACAGGAATTTGTCAAAACAGGAATCTAAGTTAAGATACTGACGTAGATTGATTTTGGGCCGTTTTAGTTTGTCTGGTCCCGTTTGTTACGTCACAATGACCAAGACAGTAGGGAAATTAACTTGGTAGAGCTGATTACTCGGCTATCACCTTAAAACAAAGAGAAGGCTGCTGAGTTTCTTGGTCTTTATTCTTGGCAGAGTGAAATTTCATATAGTGCGAGATATTCAAACAATATTACATTACAAGATACATGCAGTCAATGACTTAAATATAGAATTGACATGAATTGATATACTACTTCAGGATTTCATGTTGTGTACAGAGTAATATATCTTCCAAATAACAAATAATAGTGATATGCCGCTTTCAAGGTTCTATATTCCATATGTGTTCAGTAGATAGTACATTCAATAATACAGTGCGGTAGAACGTGTATCGCTTGTGATGGATTTGAATAGATAATTATGATATTGCTATTATGATAACTACGGTAGTAGCGACTGTCTTGGTTGTTTCTGAACATGATTGTTTTGATAACTACGGTAATATAATTACAAAAGCGAATTGTGCATAATAATGGACTTGGAAGTATTTTATGTTATTCCAGCTAAGGCATTTCATGCAGGAACTGTTAACATTTATTTTCACGGCATTCTAGCATTACAAATGTATTTACATACAAATGTATTTGACATAATATATCAATTCAATGCCGTAAATGCTCAACCACATGATAGACTAGCATGACCATTATTGGCATGAGATGGTGTTTACGTGAGATGTACTCTTTCTCATGTTATGTAATGTATGGCTTTATGTATATCACTTGCCATATCAACAGTAAATGTACAAATGAACTAATCTTGCCAGAAATAGGAACCCTCAGTTGTGTGACCATTGGGTGACGGCCTTACTTGCGTCCTCTATGCTTTGGAAGGTAGAAATGATACAAGATTGGTTGGTTGGTTTGTTGTCTAACGCCGCACTCAGCAATATTCTAGCTATATGACGGCGGTCTGTAAATAATCGAGTCTAGACCAGAATATCCGGTGATTGACATCATGAGCATCGATCCACGCAATTGGGATACGACGACATGCATCAACCAAGTCAGCGAGCCCGAGCCCGTTAGTCGCCTCTTACGACAAGCATAGTCGCCTGTTACGGCAAGCATGGGTTGCTGAAGACCTATTCTACCCCGGATCTTCAGGGGGCAAAAATTATACAAGAAGCCATCGCATAGATCATGATCCTGTGAGAGACCTTGGAGACCGGAGAATCAGTGTAATGAGAGGGAATCTCGCCAATCTCTAGATAGTCAATGAGGGTTGAAATCAGATGAACTTCGGTGTCTCTCTGCAAGATTGTTTTCAGATCAGTTCCAATAGTTTGAACTGTTGGTCCTGATGGAATCTCATCTTGATAATTTAACATACAGACCTATTAATGATGCTGAAGAAGGTGCAATAGCCTTCTGACCAGATGAATGAGGGTTTTCAGAAGTTGAACATTTAGGAGATATCCCATAGTCAGTATCTGCAGAAGTTATCTGACTTTTAGTAATTTTGTGATGGATTGTTGATGAGATATTTGAGGATGGTGTTGAAATAGCTTCAGCATATGAACGCTGGATTGGATGATGATTTGACTGAGTGGTGGCTGAGGTGTAGTTGATAGAGGAGTGTGGGGGGCAAGGGAAATCATCAGTGACAGGTTCTATGATCAGTGCAGGATATGGAATGCAAGAGAGAGCATCATCATTTGCATAAACTTGACCTGCTCAATGTTCGATCTCATAATCATTTCCCTGCAGCATGAGAGACCATCTAGCAAGACGACCTGTTTCCTGTTTGACGTCCTTAAGCCATTTCAGAGCATGATGATCTGTGAAGACTTTAAACTTTTGCTATGTAAGATACACCGTGAAAGTTTGATGCCTTCCTACACAGCCAAACATTTTAGCTGGGTGATGACCATTTCTTCTCAGCAGCATGAAGGACACGGCCACCATAACAGATGACGTATTCTTGGCCAGAAGCATCTCTTTGACCTAGGATATACCCTATGGCTGAGGTGAAAGCATCCATTGAATGGTTTCTTGGGATCAGGATACGTTAAGACAGGGGTTGGGAGAAGGGATGCCTTTAACAACTTCTACCTTTGATTTGTCAACTTCTATTCCATCTTTGCTGAAGACATTGCCTAAGTATGTTACTCTCATAGCTGCAATTCTACATTTGTTTGGTTTTAAGGTATGACCAGCTTCTTTAAGTTTGCCAAAAACATATCTCAGATGTTGCAAGTGTTCTTCAAATGTTCTGCTGTAGATAATTATATTATCCAAATTAGGATGTACTTCCAATACATAGCCTAAAGAGCAGAAGAAAGGGTTTGTTGGAAAGCTGCTGCTGCATTTTTTAGACCGAAAGGAAGTCGATAAAATTCAAAAACGCCATCTTGGGTGATCAAGGCGCATTTATGTTTTGTTTCCGGGTTAAGTGGTATCTGCCAAAATCCAAATGCACAATCAAGAACAGAGAACAGCTGAGTTGGTTATTTTCACCAATAGCATCTATGACATCTTCCAGACGAGGAAGAGGGGGAAATATTGGTTTTGTGGCTGCATAGATCTTGTGATAATAGACCACAAAGCGATAACTGTTATCAGATTTTTTTTACCATGACTACAGACGAATGCCATTCAGAATGACTTGGTTCTATTATGCCTGTGTCTAACATTTCTTCAATTTGCTTAGCACATTCTTTTCTAACTGAAGATGACTGACGGTAGAAGGGGAGTCTAACAGAACGGGTATGCTCTGTCTCAATCTTATGTTGATGCAGATGTGTTTTGCCTATCTCTGACCACTCTCGTGCAAAACCAGATCTTTGACACAAGAGGAAGCCCTCAAGCTTCTTCTCAAAATCTAGGTCAGCACTTAGCTTTGAGGGGCTATAAGGGACTGCATTGTTAACTGAAGGATGGTCGAAGAATGGCTGATTGCAGTGTATGGACAGATGATGGGTCAGTGATGGCTACAATTCGTTGACAACGAAGTGTGACAGATTTATCAGTTGGGTTGAGAAACCTCATACATGGTCTACCTTTGGCACTTTGAATGAGACATTTGGCTCCTTGAAGCTGGAGTGCCTCTAGTCCAGGAAACGGTTCCAGTAGCAATACTCTGTTTGTCTCACAGCGGGAGATTTTAACAGGAATATCAACCTGGGAGTGGGGAGGAATCTGAACTGTTTTGCAAGGTTAATCCATCCTGCAGGTGAACTGTGTGGTTTGATTTTGACCGATTTTGACATGGTTTGACTGTAGAAAGTCTACACAAAAAATGATGGTATAATGTAATGATGTGAAGACATGGAAATCTTGTGAATATGTAGCATGGCTGATGTTAAGTTGTAGAGTGACTAAACCTCCTACACCAAAAATGTCTGTCAGATATGGTTCCTGAAGGTGAAACAGAAGAACCTGGTAACATACAGATGTATGGTAACCTTTCTTTCCACAAACATTGGAAATGGTATGCCGATTGGGACATTAACAATATCCACCACATACTGAGCATCCTTCTCTGTTGTTATTGCTGGACCGATCTAAAAACTACTAGATACAATTCATCATCAAGGTCTGAGGCTTTGCCTTGGTGCCTTCAGAACTTCACCCATCAATAATCTTTGTGTGGAGGCTGATGAGCCATCCCTAAAACACTGTTGCATTAAATTGTCTTTACAATATATCTTGAAATTACATTCTAATAACGCGAATCCAGCATATGACTGGACATATGATTTTTAATCCCCTTTACGAAAACCTCTACAATAACAAATCCTCTCTTATCCCACCGCTTTGAATAAGAATACAATCTCATATTTCTGTTGCTAAAATAAATCTTGAAAATATAGCCCTCACTCAGCTTTTGTCTTCTCCACCATGGCAGTTAGTGAAACCAAAGGTGGACCTCACCTTAACTAAACTAGAGAAATCTGAAACAAACCAACTGATTTATCAACAACAATATACTGAATTAAGAAACTCTTTTGATACTTACAAATCAATCTTTACAGATGGAGCTAAGGATGGTGATGCTGTTGCCAGCGCCACTGTCACTGGATACAGGACTATCTCATCCAGATTACCTGATAATTGTTCTATTTTTACAGCTGAAGCCAATGCCATTCTAGTAGCTCTCAAATATATCAGTAGACAGTCAAAATATCAGAAGTTTATCATTTTTTCTGATTCTCTTTCGTGCCTGCTGGCTATTCATAACATGTCATATAAACATCCACTTTTGATCGAAATAATTGAATTGTTTAATGCTCTTGCTACTTGACAATACGACACCGTTTTTGTTGGTTACCGAGCCATGTCGGAATAACTGGTAACACAATGGCTGATGCAGCTGCAAAAGCAGTGCTCAACAAATCTGTGACACCATTTCCAATCCCATACAGTGATATTAAACCTGTTATTGGATGTTACATTAAAGATCTCCTGCAACAGAAGTGGGACACCCAAGTAGGTATCAATAAATTACATGAAATTAAACCAAATATTGGTTATACCTACTTGTTTTGTCAGTCCAGATTTGATGAGGTCATTATGCGACAATGTCGTATTGGCCATTCAAGGCATACTAATGAATATATATTGAAAGGTGAGGATCCTCCATTCATCATCCCTTGTGATGAAAGAATCACAGTCAAGCATGTACTGCTTGACTGTATTGATTTTTCCATCACAAGGGATAAATATTTCAGTGCAACATCAATTATGGATCTTTTTAATAATGTTTCGTCTCATTTAATAATTAGCTTTTTAAAAGAAATTGAACTGTTTTAAATAAATTTTGAATATGTGTACATAGTTAATATTTTACTGTATCAGTAGTGTTTGACTTGTAATTGAGATTGTTAGTGGCTATATCCTCAAAGGGGGTTAAAGTACTGTAAAATTATTGTCCTCCGAGAGTGTATGTAAGACCACATCATTCGAAGTAAGTTTATTCCTACTACCGTTTTAGTCGTAGCATACTTGTTTGTTTTAATTTGGCTAAACTTGATGATAATCGCCAGCAGCTAAGGAATAGCGTAAATCCTGCTGGGGAACCGTGCAGGTAGCAGAAGTATTGTAAGTCCCCACGGTTCCTAGTATTGTGGCCTACCTTTAATTGCTGGCGATCCCTAGCCCCGTTTTTATACTGTATTGTTATTTATGGTGATATCTTTTTTATGGTTCAATACTAGTTTTAAAATATACATCTGTGATAATCTAGTAATTTTACTGTCCTTTGACGACAGGTTTTATAATAACATTGTATGTATTATTACTGTCTAACTTGATTTAGTCACGATATGGCTGAAATATTGCCGATGTGACTATAAATATTCACTCACTCACTCACTCACTGTTTCTGCTGGAAGGTCGGAGTTGCTCTCGTCTGAAGGCACGTGGCCTGTGCTGCAACTGTGGACTGGCATAAGATGGCGTGTCTTGAGCTGTAGTCATCTTGTCGAGGTGGTGACTGGAACCTTCGTTGGTCAGTCATCTTGGAGTGTCTCCTGCTGTGTGGACATTGCATTTGCCAAAGGCCTCTGTTGGCTCTTCATTAGCGACATCACTTGCGTTGATAGCTTAGTGAAGTTAGCTTGATCTGGCTGCTGGATGCTGAGGTATGACTTGACTGCAAGTTCACCCTGAGTACGCACTTCTTCAAATGTTTGGGGTTCTTTATTATAGACCCATTGTTTGACGGAAGGGTTCAGTCCATTCACAGGTTAGCAACTAAGATGTCGACTGGTGTGTATTTACTAAAGGTAGCTTACTGTAACCTTCTGATATAATCTGTTTCTGATTCATCAGGTTGCTGACTGATTTGCGAATACCGACATATCAAATTGTCCTCATGGTTGAAATCTAGTAATTTAAGCTTGTTTCAAACTATTCCAGTCTGACTTGATATTGTCACTCAAGGCATGATGCTACTCTTTGGCTGGTCCTTCTAAGGGAGGTTCAAAATATTAAAAACGCTGTCTTGATCTGTACCTTGAAGTTTAACCCAAGTTTCTAGATCTAACCACCAGGTAGTTGCATCCTGCTCACCTGAATATTTAGGAAGCTGAATATGTGACATGGCCATGCATGTATTTGGGGCAGTGAATAATGAATGATATACTCGCAAGCTCCGACGTTCATACAGTTTGGTCCTTTGTCTATGAAGGTTCATACTCCAATGAACTCACACAAAGTGAAAGTCAATTCTTCAATAAACACACACTTACACTTCACATTCATGTTGCTTTGTGGTATAATAAATGAAATATAACTTATTGTTAAAGATATCAAACCATGGTAAATATATAGTGGCGTGCATATGATATGATATACGTTTTGGGCAAGAAGAGTTTAACAAGAAAATAATGTTATCTTAAAACAGAGAGATGAGTCCCGTGAAGTCTTTATTCGTGGCAGAGTGAAGTATCTGTCACTGGACTCCGTATATATAGGGACTCGGGCATTCTGTAGAATGCGTTAGTTACCTAATATTGCAGCTGTGATCTAAATCTATCATCTGCCTGGTGTATTAATTGCAATTATTCGTTAGTTACGGAGTGCAATGACTTTGCACTCCGTAACTAACGTGAGTGAGTGAGTTTGGTTTTACGCCGCTTTTAGCAATATTCCAGCAATATCACGGCGGGGGACACCAGAAATGGGCTTCACACATTGTACCCATGTCAGGAATCGAACCCGGGTCTTCGGCGTGACGAGCGAGCGCTTTAACCACTAGGCTACCCGACCGCCCCCCGTAACTAACGAATAATTGCCTTTATATTCCTACCTTTCTAGTATTAAAATGATAGTGCGTCCGGCCATGTACAACATGTTACAGCCTGGGCAAGCATGGCAGCCTGGCTGAGTTAGGTAATCCAGAGTCACTGGTTTATGATGGTCAGTTATGTGGACAGCAACTGACTAACATTATGTTATGAAATATATTTAGGTTGGCTAATTGTAAGAAAAAATATTCAAAAAATACAAAAAATACAAAACGTCATATTTCAATATGACCACTATAATTATGGATAAATTAGGGTGAGTTTAGGCAATACTAAACAAAATGATTAACTACCAAAGAAAAAGTTAATATATTAAATTCTCCTTCAATATCAAGCATGCTGACATAAAGACATAAGTATCCTTTCATAAAGAAATTCTTTCATATGCAATAGGTATATCTAAGGTGCTTACATGTTCAGTTGTGTCACTTGTACGTATCAATGTTGTCATGTGAATGACCTCGATAGTAGCATTTGAATTTGAAAAATAGAAATGCCAACCTTAGGGAAATGTGTATTGCATTTGTTCAATTGTACCGTGACATCAAGAACTTTGCGTGTTCGGTTCCAAATTCTTTTAATTTTGCATGGTAAATCTACAGGTAACCTAGCTCAACACTAAAATATAGTATGTTTCTCCTGTATAACACGGACGCAATGAACAGCACCAGTTGCAGTGTGTGATTCTAGTTGACGAGATGGCTGATGAAGTAAGCTTGGTCGATGTTGGTGGACGGCTCGGCCAGGATCTATGTGATGTACTCATTCTTTACTTCACCATCCTCTGTTTCAGATGCGCTCATGCTCGGAGAATGGCTTACAACGGTGCAAACAAACCTGATCGATCCAAACAAAACATGCATCATCGGTATCCCCGACCTTTCAACTTTGAATGCCGTTACGTGGGATGGTGAGGACAAGTTCAAAGTTGCTGAGGTCATTTGTGAAGCATTCTGGTTGAAGGACAGAACTCCATTGAATGTTTGTACTCGTTATGTGGCCAAGCAACAACTTCAACGTTTGTCAGACCATGGATACAAAATGCTGTCAGGGTTTGAAATGGAATTTATGTTAAATGATGAAAACAACAGTCCAGTGTCAACCATCTGTCATATGAGCCACCGACATCACTCCAAGCACAGCAGCTTTCTCTTTGCCCTTGAAAATGGAATGCATCATGCAGATGTGGATATTGAAAATTTTCACGCAGAATGGAATGCTGGACTCTTTGAGGCAGTCATCAAGGCCTCCTTTGGCATCAAAGCTGCTGACTCGGCATTCAAATTTCGAAATGGCATTCACGAAATTGCAGATAAGAAGGGCTATCGAGTAGACATGACATCAAAGCAGCCCACAGGGGAAGTTGGACTGCATTTCAACCACTCAGTGTGGTCTGTTCAAAATGGAGATTGTGTGTTCAGCGACTCGAACCACCCTGATGGATTGTCTGATTTTGGAAGATGCTGGCTTGGTGGACTGATGAAGCATGCAAGAGCACTAACTGCCTTCTGGTGTCCTACAGAGAACTGTTACACACGGTTACATCTCCCTAGAAAACCAGGGATAATAGATTGGGACTTTGACAATCGCCTGTCTTGTGTGAGCGTCAAGACAGATACTGAAAACCGAGGAGTCTACCTGGAGAACCGCATCCCAAGTGGCAAGAGCAATCCTTATCTGACACTAGCGGCCACTGTAGCTGCTGGTCTAGATGGGGTCCTTAAAGGACTAGGGGGTCCTCCTCATCAAGACCCAACATCTGACACTCTGCCTGCGGGTACCGCTCTACCGACCTCTCTGTCCGAGGCATTGCATGCTCTAGAAACAGATGCTGATATGGTAAACATCCTGGGAAAGGATCTTGTGGATTGGTTTGTTCTCCTAAAAACTCAGGAAGTCAACAAAAGAAAGGAATTAAGTAATTGATTTCTGTGATAATAGTGTCTTGTTTGACGACATGACATTGTATTAGATAAATATCTATTCATATTCAACTTGCAGTCAAACGATTTGGTCATTTGTTTTGGGGTTTTTTTTTATGTGGTCAAAGGAGCCTTTAACCATCAGCTGATATCTCTTAAAAGTTACAAGTATTTCCTTCTAATGTTTATTTACTTGAATGGGGGTAAGAATATATCAAAGTTCTATATTTACATGAGATCATAATCACATTTTCGAGTTGGACTTTAAGAGTGGGAGAGACGACTAATCAATTCAATTCAAATGTTTATTGGATGAAAGGCCATTGGCCCATATACAAGTGAGTTACATAGACATACAGTTATATTAACAAATATTGTAGTATACAGAATATCAACACAGCAACAGAGGTAAGATAAAAGCATGAGGAATGTAACTATAAAGATACTTGTAGTTGTAAGTTTGACGGCAGACATGCAAAGTTATTTATATGAAAATACCAGTCGGGTGAATATTCCATTCAGATTTTGTTATATAAAGGACAAATCAGCAAAAAATGAAATGTGCGGCTAGTCGTGGCGTCGGTCAAGGCCGTCGCCTCATTAACGACTACGTCGACGATGAAGTATTGCCGCCCGACTTCCTGTGGTGTGTAAGTGACAGAGCGGGTCTCCGCACTCGGGAACAATGGCCACTGGGTCCCCGGGGTGCGTTCCGTCAGTTTTTATCAACCTGTACCCTTTCGACTTCATCACCAATAAACATGGCTGATGGCGTCTTAATCTTCATCCCTCCGTTTTGTCTTCCGTCTGGACCCTGAGCTACCATCCTAGGGTAGCAACCAATGCTTTTGGACAGTCATGAACGGACAGTGTAATTTGAAACGACGACTATCTTTAACGTCACATAATTCGAAACTGTCTTGAAACGAACAGCTGTGGAGTCCAATGAATTTCCATTTAGAATGGAGATATGATACACTGAATAATCGAGGATACATTTTATGCTTGGTATCAATGGATTTATGGATTTTGGCCCTTGGGATTTATATTATCAAGTATTTCCATAGATAATGTTTCCCTTGACGTTTCAAATTGTTGCCGAGCTGCTCTCAGTGAAGACACTGTCCGATTATGTGTGTTGTTCATTCGTACGGCAATGTCGGGTGCCGTGTTCTATTTGCTATTACTTTGCGATTAGCCATGTTCCCACTGTGTCCTGTGACACAGGATGTTGTTTAATCTTGCCTCGTTTTGTTGTATAATTGTCTAAATTGGGAACTTTACTTAGCTTTGCATGTGTTTGTGACGGGTTTTGTCGCTTTTATTTATGTAATTTAACTATTTAGCTTGAAATTGTTGCCAGTCGGTGTCTTCTGGCGTTCCTTCGTTATATTTTTTGTTGGTCATTAAAAACTACACTCTGTATGTTTTACTTTCTAACATTTTAGTTTTCTTGTAAATGAACATGTATATTAATGCTTCCATAAATTAATTGAAATAAACTTACTTTTGCACGTTTACATGCATGTTTGTTATAATATTCTATTAGCTTTGGTTATTGGTGGTCTGTATCCTGACTTTAATTGGTAAGACTTAATCTACTGTATATTTATGTGTTTTTAGTGTTGATCAGGTTAGTTTTATTTTAAAACTGAGACACACATTACTGTTTTACTGTCCTTTGTCGACAAATATTGTATATTGAATACCTTGTCCTCATCGCTATATGACAGCAATGTTGCCGAAGCGATGTAAACTTTTAACTTGCTCACTAATCAATGTTAATCAATATTGTTTATAAGTATTGTAAATAGTAATTGTAGAAGTACCCTTGTAAAATTAAGGTCGAAAACATACACATATTACCTTAGTTTCCAATCAAATGGATGAGCAGCATAATGTGTTACAACATCCGAGGCAGACAGGGCGTCGGGCCGATCGTCCTGATCGGTGAAAACAGCAGTGCGTCAAATACGGGGAACCCATTTTAACCTCCTCCAGTATGAGGATCTCCTTACTGGAGGAAGTTTTCATTTGGGGGACAATTCGCCTGTCGTGTTTTATCGTCTGTTTTTTATGCTATTGGGGGGGGGGGGGGGGGGGGGGGCGTAATTTTGGTCAAGCATTTGTGATTACGTATGCCCAAAAGTATTAAAATCTGCAAAAGTTTATATGTTGACTTCACTTGCCCTTTAAACGATATGTGACGCAGATATATGAAGTCAATCTGAAATGTCATTGTGAGATCATCAAAACACAGCAACGATCAACTACACAACCCAAAAACCACAGAATCGAATGATCAGTTGGTGTGTCTATGGATGGGAAGAGGTGGGTTTCGTAGGCAACACGTTATGTGTCAGAAACTGTTCAGCTGCGTTCTTGGGCCGTCGGGTAGCCTGGTGGTTAAAGCGTTCGCTCGTCACGCCGTGAACCCCGGTTCGATTCCCGACATGTGCACGATGTGTGAAGCCCAATTATGGTGTCCCCCGCCGTAATATTGCTAAAGGCGGCGTAAAACCATACTCACTCACTCACGTAATGTCTCGACAAATAGATACACAACGGAAGAAAGTCGTTGGACGATTGGAATCAGGAACATAGCAGTCGGGTGTAGCCAGAGTATTCATGGTGTCGCAAAGCACACACTCCAAACGTTGGTAACGGTACCAACAACATGGTAAGTCACGTGTTATAAAGACTGATTTGTCGAGGGCAGTTTTATACTGCTACGTCTCTCGCACAAAGGTGTACAATAGCTCCCTCTAGCCCTCTGAGGGCCGAGATAATTTTCTGACACACATATGTTTATGTGAAAGTGACAGTTGAGTGATAACTGCGGTCGCAGTGCACTGGGTCGACCACCGACTATATAACACGACACTACGACCTAACGAATGGATGTGTGTGCTGATGTTTAATGTATAACGTAATACATTTGATACGAAAATTAGCTTCCGTAAATTACGAAAATCGATTTTCAGCAACAGACGACAGAGAGTGAGTATACACGCGCACAGAAAAGGGGACATAACTGCTTATCATCACAATGAGGTGCGAGCCACTTGATTATTGTGTACAAGGTTCTGATTGATAAGGAAATAGTGTCATGTAATTGATTAAAACTATAGGTATAGAGTACATATAAATTAAATATAGGAAATATCTAAAGTAGTATCTTGTGAGTGTCACAATGCCTTGTGGCATCAACAAAATCAACGTACTATACCACGGGAGGGCAATGAGATTGCAAACTTTATATGTATTTACTCTATTTCTCCTGGCCTAATGTAATTGGTAGAGGCTTGGGTAGCCTTGATTATTTTGCTTGGTTTGTCAACACCATACCCGTGGTCGTGTGTTTCACCAAAGTGGGAAACGTCTGCGACATCCGCCACTTTGGGCTTTCCAATCTCATTAACTCAGATCTTTTACCATAACTGTCTTCCTAAAGAGGTTAAACAAACATTTTTCATGACAGGAAAAAATCCTTCCACACAACGAAAACATCCTTCCTCACAACAAAAACGAAAACATCCTTCCACACAACGAAAACATCCTTCCACACAATGCAAACATTCTTACAACACAATGTAAAACACAACAAACAAGCTACCAATAAAAGATAAATCATCAATCTATAAAAACACACAACCACACAAACTCCTTTAGTTCACCCACCCTATTAGCATGGCATATTTCAAAATTCCAAATTTCCGCCAAAATTAATTATGCGACCATAAAGCCCCTCCAGGTTGCCTTACCTTTCGGACACACACTTCTCTACTACATCGGGGCGGTCGGGTAGTCTAGTGGTTAAAGCGCCCGCTCGTCACGCCGAAGACCCGGGTTCGATTCCCGACGTACATTGGTACAATGTGTGAAGCCCATGTCTGGTGTCCCCCGCCGTGATATTGCTGGAATATTGCTAAAAGCGGCATTAAACCACACTCACTCACTCACTCTCTACTACATCACTATATGGCCTGGCGGCCGCGGGCCCTTACACGAAATACGCATATGCCGGAAAGCGCACGTTAAAAACCAAAACTAAGTAAGTTAGTAGGAATTGAAGGGTGTCAACTTCTTCATTATGAGGAACACAACATTTCGGAGTATATACACCATTCAAAGTCTTGATAAATACAGTGTTCCTCATTTACATGGTCCAAATAACAGAAGGAAGAGTGTCTGTCTTCCTATTATTTGCTTGTTAACGGTAAATGCACGTTTTATTTAGGAGACATATAGAGGCAGAGTATAGTAAAAACCGTCCCTTGTAATTTGTAATTTAGGTTCGTATTTTTAGAATAAACGGTTGCTTGCGGTTAATTGTGGTCCGGTTTGATATGTCCCTGCTCTCTCCGGGTCTTAACAACAAAAGTCTCGCGAGATTTCATGTTGCCTTGGGGACAGCGGAAGTGTCAATATGGCGCCGATAATATTTGTAAACATGAACTGATGCAGGTTCTCGTTATCTTCTAAGACACGTGTTTTTAACTAAGTGTTAGGAATGCGGATTATTATACGATATATGGGTACAAAATATTGATACAAAACGTTCCCAAACACTGACCTGCTGTAGTCGGAAATAGTAAACACGATGCCGACTGATCTAAACATGGCAGAAACGAGAGCAATTCGGGTTGTACCGAGCGGAAAGGTTTACCGTCAGATGTTTGATGCCCAGGTAAGATTCGTTTCTGTAATAAAAAATATGTACCGAGTAAACTATGGCGAAATAGTTCGTGATATATACGCGACAAACCAAGACAAAATAGGATTCTTATGACCTCAGTTATTTCTAACCTTCTGGGTAAAAATCTTTTAATGTATCTTACACATCTTGTGGAGTAGTGAGTATGACTTCTTATTTGTAGGTACAAACGTCTGTTATTTACTACTTTTTGTAAGGGCATGAGTATCAGAATGTTGGGACAGAATAATATGGAGAGATTTTTTTTTTTCAAACTATAATGATCGGTTTTATATTGCAATTGGGTAACTGATTTGTTGATCAGTTGATAGATGGTAGATTTGCATTTGGTATATTTCTACTTCTAGTCAGAATATATATCAAAATTCAAACAGTAAAGAAATGGTGATATAAAAAGGATACTTAACATGTTTAATAATTTTGTGTCGCTTTTGGCTGAGTTTCACTGTATAGTAACAGAACAGAGACTGACATGTATTTACTTTTACAATATCCTAAAAGATGGTGACAGTTTTGCAATGAGGGCTACATTGAAGATTAGTACCATTTTCTGATGGTTTGTGCAAATTGTAAGTGACTACAAGTTAGATACATACCTAAGCATATTATAATAGCCAATTACTTTAGCATCCTTTTTAATGGTGTATCATTATGTTAAACAGTTGGCTATGTTTGTCTGGTTTGCAAACTATTTACAAATGTTTGTTTATGAAATGCTTGACTGACCATACTTGTAAGTAACTTTTGTGGGTTGAGTCCCATCCGGGAATAGAACCCACACTCTGAGAGTGAGGCTCCTAATCAGTGATCTAACACACTCAGCCACCGAGGCTTCCTCAAAAAAGGAAGTCGGACAACTGGTAGTCTAGATCACCTACTTTGTGTACCCCTCTGACAAGTGTAGATTGGCACGGTTCCCATGGCTGAAAGCTATGAATACACGATGCCTTTTAGAAAGTGGTCAAATGTGTTGAGATAACTCCTTCTTTGTAAAGTATAAATTTTAGTATGATTAGGATTCTCACTCTGAGAGTGTGTGTTTCAATTACGTGAATTTGTCCTTTACCAAGAAAGTGCTATCCCAAATATAACGTTTGTAGCGGCTTTCTTAAAGGCTTTGTGTATTCATAGACTTGTGTTACTAACTCAAGCTATTTGATTAATTTAAAAGTCATATATTCAGGAATATATTACATGTATACAATTAGTTTTTTATTCACTGTTTTGTAGCCTATTGTATTACTCATTTACCAGTGTTTGAAATCAATGGGTTCCCTGAGATTTGCTTATATGTAATTATTAAATATATAGTTTTTAATCTTTGGAGCCACTAAATCTTCAACTGTGTATATTACTATGATAACAGCTAACATAGTTTCAGATCTGTTCATTTTGTATGACATTGACTGATTCTCATACAAAATTGACCTTTTTAGGATTTGGTATCGTTATTCTTGTTACAGAAGAATGATCCTTTAAAATATTGCTGAAATCATGAATATGTCCTCATGCCATTTGATTGTAACAAAATCTCTGAAACTGTTATTACAAGGACACTTTGACTCTGAGTTTCGTGCTTAATTTCATGAGAGTTTGTTTTTAAGAAAAGGTCTTTTCCAACTTGTTCCCAGGTGCAGCTGAACAAGAGTCTGACCAGTGTTCAGAGGAAGGAGCGCCTGCCGCATCCCCCAGGAGAGGGCACAGGAATCCCAACAGTGCACTTGAGTCGTGATGAAACACAGCACGGTATACTTGCAGAACGACAGAAAACATGGGTGGAGAGCTTCCCAAATGATCCGCACATGGAAAACCCCGTTCTTTACAAGTAAGGAAAAGGTTTTTCTACATTGAGGTGCATCTTCCTGAGGCAAGTGTGTTAACTGACTACAAAAGTCCAGTTTCCACCCATTTCAAACTAGGCTGGAATTCTGTGGCTTGATTACGAGCTGTGTCCCTCCTATTGACCAATCATATTCTACCCATCATATTACTTGCATTTGCTTCAAACAAAATGGAGGTGCCCAGTCTAGATGATCTGATCGATAGTCAAGATCTTTATTGTGATAAAACGGGTGTTACATGTCGAAGTGCATCAAATCATTTGAGGGCCTTTATTAAAAAAATGAAAAGATGTGGAAATATCTGTCGACGGCCAGTTAACGGTACACATGCTCTGCAAATTCTGTAATCAACCAAAATCTGCATGTTCGTCACCATGTTGTTAATGAACTGGATATGGAGTCCTTTACACAGTTTTGATAAGCATAGCCATAACAGAACTCCACAATTCCAGCCTACTTCAGTAAGGGTGGAATCTGGACTGTTATAGTCAGTAAATGCCCTTGCCTCAGGAAGATGGTTGAGGTGTGGTTTACTGCAGGCACCAAACCTATTTAGGGTTCATAGAAATAACTCCCTCAATAGTGCTCAAAACATGCTGCGAGGATTTATGCAGCAGGGTTAGACACCATGGGCCATACCCAACAAGTCCACTGTGTCTAACTCTCATGCATTTGTCAGGTTTGTTGGTAGTCAACTTTTATGTCATTTAAGTAAAACTTCCCACTGATTTTAGAAACTGTTTTTAAATTTCAGACAATTCACAGAGTTTGTAAATGCTCGCCGGAAGGAAACAGATGGAAACTTGGCCAGTAAGGAAGTCCGAGGATTACCGGATGTTGTCGGTGAGATTCACTTTTTAGGACCCAAGTATCTGCAGACAAAAAAGTCCCTTTGTGTGTTCCCTCTTTTCTTTACTTGATAAAAACACTATACATGGTCCAATCACATCCATCGGTAGTTAGTATACACAAATTCCTTGACTAGTTTGATAAAGGACGAAACATAATAAAAATGCCTTCCACTTGACATAGTTTAAGAAGGTGGACAAAAATCTAATAATGAATTCACGGAGCCTAGATGAGATATACAACACTGAAGCAGTAGAGAAGTAGAGCCTGCCCTTCGACATGCTCAACACTGAATTCCTTATCGATGTGCGTGAACAGAAACACCTATTGGCAAACCCTTTGTATAGAGATATTTTGTAGATAAAATATTTTGGCATGATCCGATTTCATTTGGTCTTTCATAGTTGCAACCATTTAGCACGTTTAGTAATTGAGTCTAACCGAAATTCTTTTGTTTACAGTTTTGTAACTGATTTGTACAATGTTTATATATTTAAAGTTAAGGGAACTACAATTACACATTCAGCACTGAGTACATGTTATATTTAAAAACAAACAAGACAGTTCAACCCAGGACATATTTTCACTATTTGTAAACACATTTCCATCAACATGATATTTGTTCTGGCAGTGCCAGCAAAGGAGGAGTCCGACATCATTCAAAGGATATCTGCGAGCCGAAAGGAGAGGTGAGATTAAAGCCTTGCTATGTACTAAGGCAAAAGTAATAAAGACGATGACTTTTGAGAAGTTGTAGCATAGGCAGCATAGTTTTCCCATGTGCTCTCTACTTGTAACATTTTTGAAGTTTTCACTTGGTGTCATAAAGCATCAATGCCTGTATAAACCCTACAGGGACATTTTACTGACACTGTGAGGCAAATGTTGTTATGTAGTGCATGGTTCCATAATGAATGACTCGCTTGTACAAGGCAGCATGTTTTAATGTGCAGGGATGTGAAATCTCCGAGGAAACGCAGAATATCACGTTTTTTCAAACAGTAGTCCTTGGAAAAAATCACCTTCCTCGTAAAAATATAATCAAAGATTTAAAAAAAAATATTATCTTGTTGCCGGACAACCGTCGCGGATTGTCCTGTTTTCGATCAGAGTTTTCATAAGTTTTCGGACATCATATGTTTTCTATCACAAATTTTGTGGATGTATGGTAGGCCTGTGTGTTCATATATAAATGCATGCTGACTGGTGTGTTGCAGGCATGAAGCTGCTGTGGAGGACATGCATCAGGAGCTGAGTGTCATCAGTGCTGTAAGTACCATCACTAGTTCATGGCAGCCATACTTTGGACAAACCTTCGGTCACATTTAGTAACCGTCAGTGATTTTTTAACCATTAGGATCACCCTATCCATATAGTGCAACCCTACTCAGAACTTGTCCTCTTTAATTACATTAAGTAATATGTTACCACTGTTATACTGAGGCTGTTGTCCCCCACAGCTGCTCTTATAGCGAAATCTTCCACAGAGATCTCAATCACCTCATGCAGCACATGCGTAGCCACCTAGCTGCCATGTGACACCCTTCACTCTTGTCTCTTCGCTTGCCATAGCAAGACGTGTATCGACTGACATGAAAACAATGTCTGACAATGAAAATGGATCTTTTGTCCAGCACCCTGGCTACTCCTGTTAACAGGCGCTGCAGCGCCTGTCAGAAGGTTTTCCCGGGATCCTCACGACAGTTGCCCGCGGTGCAGGGTCCCTTGCGAGGACACCCGGTGCACCCTGTGTGAGGGTCTAGGGCTGGAGGACTTGCGCGATACAGGTGCTCCGTTCGCGGTCAGGCACCTATTGCAGGCACTACCTCCACGGCGACGGATCCCTTGGCGGCCGTACCTTGCCTCCTCTGGGTTGGACGCCGCCAACCAAGAGGTGCTCCTTTCGCAGCCTTGGTCTGAGCAGACCCTGTTTAATAATCGGATCCCTGGTGTTCTAAAAGAACAGCAGTCTGCTTCGTCTGCCGCGGCTTCGCGGCATACGTTGGATCTGGTTGGGTCTCAGCACAGACGCCTGGGTGGTGCCCCTAAATGGAGTGCCCCTCAGGATGCTGCGGCCGGGAAGTCCAAGGGGTCCATGTCTTCTTTCTCCGGGAAGAGACCCCGCCCTTAGGGCCCCAGTAAGGGCAACATGCCGCCCTTTCGGGGGAAGCCTAAACTGTCTCGGGACAGTAAGGTCTCCTCCAAATGACTCCCACTTGCAAGGTGCGTGTGCCAACAGCGCCAGCTTCGGTTGGCCAGTAGGTGAACCTGAGTCATTCAGCCCTGGACAGTTGCGCCTGCCGCAGCCTGTCAGGCCTCCCTTTCCTTCCCCTGTCGGAGCCAGACTCCAGACTTACTGAGAGAATTGGGAACAAGTGTTAGGCGACCCGTGGGGGGTCAACACGATCCTGTACGGCTATCTGCTAGATCTCAAAGCGGATACGCCGCTCACCGTCGCCCCATTGGAAGTTTCTATTCGGAAGCCGATCTTCCCATCCTTTACCAGAAATAACAGCGGGGTTTTCCTCCAGGATATTTCTCATTCCCAAGAAGGACAGTGCCGAATTCATTCAACAAGTGTTACCTGCACAAGCCGCCCAAGTTCAGAATGTTGACCTTGGCGGACCTGAAAGCTCTGATCATGCCAGCCGACTGGCTCGCTTCGATCGACGTGAAGGATGCTTATCTGCATGTTCTGATTCACTCGGACCATCACAAGTATCTCAGGTTTGTTTTTCAAGGCAGGCACTACGAGTGGGTTTTCTCCCATTCGGCCTTTCGTCTGCTCCCTGGCTGTTCACCCGGTTAACCACTCCCATAGTGGGGTTCCTCCACAGGAGGGGTGTCAGGTATTTCGCGTACCTGGACGACTCGCTAGTGGCCCATCGAATGACGGACACCCTGTCACGCCAACTCGATTTCGCACTTCGGCTCTTGGAGCAATTGTCAAAATTCCCCAAAGGCGAGTTAACCCCCTCACAGAACTTGAAGTTCATCGGAGGTCGGTTCGACGCGGTGACCCATCGCCTCTTTGTCCCCCCAGACATCTGCAGTGGTGGACGGTCCCTTGCAACGTCTTATCAGGAGTCTCTATGCGGCCCTTCCAGGCCCTGTATACAGACGCCTCTCTAGTGGGCTGGGGCGCCCATCAAGAGGGGGAGGGGGGCTGGGGCGCCCATCTAGAGGGGGAGGGGAGCTCGGACCTGTGGTGCGTAGACGAACTAGGTCTTCACATCAATTGCCTCGAGTTCAAAGCAGTGATAAACACAGTCAATCACTGGATGCATCGTCTCGTCGACGCCCAGCTCATGCTGGCGACCGACAACACGACTGTAGTGTCCTATGTGAACAAACTGGGGGGAACCCACAGTCACTCGCTACTCAATCTCACGTTGGACGGTGTCCCGTGCCAGGTTCGCGCCTGTCACATCCCAGGTGTGCGGAACGTACTGGCCGACGCTCTATCGAGGCCTCGGGATCCGAGCCCCACAGAGTGGATGCTCAACCAGTAGTGTTTCAGTGGCTGTGCGAACGTTTGGGTCGTTCGATGGTCGACCTGTTCGCAACCAGGTTCAACAATCAACTCCCGTTGTTTGTATCACCAGTCCCGGACCCGAGGGCCATCGATCACGATGTTCTCGCGTTAGACTGGACGGGTATGGACGCTTATGCTTACCCGCCGACGGCGTTAATACCACTCATTTTAAGCCGGCTCCGAGGAGTTCACTGTCGAATGTTACTGATCACGCCCATGTGGCCGAACAGATTGTGGTACCCTGACTTGCTGGCCCAGGTCACGCAGTCGCCACTTCCCCTGCCTGTGAGACCGGATCTCCTGATCCACCCTCACACCCGTCAGCTTCATCCAAACGCGTGGATGTTGTCACTGAGCGTCTGTGGAGTAAAGGTTTTTCTCGTCGGGTGTCTCAGGCATACGTTAGTATGCATCGTGATTCTACCCAGAAGGTGTATAATGCACGTTGGGCTATTTTCACGAAGTGGTGTTGTAAACATCATATTCATTCGCCAGATAAGGTGTCTGTGCAGGATATTGCTCGTTTCATGTCTCACTTACGAGAGACCCGGAAACTCTCCGGGGGTTCCATTGCCAACTATGTCTCGTCCGTTGCTATGGGTACCAGTCTCTCAAAAGAGCCGGTGATTCGGGGTATTATCAAGGGTTTCAAACAGCAAGATCTTAAGAAAGGTCGCCTTCGGGCTCCTGCCTGGGATCTTTCCCTGGTGTTGAAATCGCTTACGGAAGTTCCGTATGAACCCTTGAAAAATTCTTCGTTTCGGCATGTGACTAGGAAAACAGCATTTCTCCTCTCCTTTGCCATGGCGGCACGTGTGTCGCTAAGAATCAGAAATTTGGCCAAACGGAGAGAGAATTCACTGTTAGATCACTCAAAGAAATCTTACATCCTGCTGATACCGAGGACAGATTTCTGTGTCCGGTTAGGGCCCGTAAGTATTATCTTAAGGCTTCGAATGAACGTAGACAAGGGCGTGACCGTCTGTTCATATCGTGTTACCCTAATCGGATTGCTGACATAACTCGCAACTCGATTGCGTTATGGCTTCGTTCTGTCATCAGTCTGGCGTACTGGTCTCGGGGGTTACAGGTTGCGGGGTCAAACCCGCACAAGATTATGGCGCTAGTGGCAACATTTGCCCTACACTCCAATATATCTGTTCACAGAATATTGAGGGGTTGTTACTGGCATTCTGACTCAGTTTTTGCCAATCATTACCTCAGAAAGGTCTCTGATGAAGACGTGGAAGGTGTCCACCGTCTTGGGACGCTGATCGCGGCACAAGCGGTCATCTAAGGGGTGTGCCCAGCGCAATTCCGAACTCCTCAGGCTTCAGACCTTGCACGGTGGTTAATCTGGGTCTACTCCAACGTTCCCACAGCCGTGGGTACGGGAGTGGGGGTCCTGCAAGCCAGCGTGCTCATCCACAGGTGAGTGCAGCTTTCTGTGTGTTTCTTTATTTTGATTTGACAATTATTAACTTGATTGTCTGTCGTGTATTGCAACCTTGTAATGCATGCTTTCAAATATTGAATTTGGATCACGCGCCTATTACATATGCTTAAGTAGGCTTGTTCTTGGGATATACGGGCCGAATGAAATTAATTTCCCTCTTTTCGACTGTTTAACCTGATCTAAGATTTAGCTCACACGGATACTGTGTTCTCATCCGCTGCAGCGATGAAATACCTATCCAGTGGGGCCGTTTGGAGTCACCAATCGTTTGGCAATAACGATTAAGCCTTACGGTATGCGCTTGACAGTGCTTTGGTATCCCTATATGGTAACGCCAAGCTGGGAGCATGCGCATCGAGTGCTTCCACCTTGTTGTATACTTCCGCTGGTCGGAAGGAACACGAGCAGTCAGGTTTCGGGTTGTAGGTGCTCCCCACCGCCTACTGTGGTAGTCAGCCTCGGTATAACAGTGGTTAAGTATTACTTAATGTCATTTGTAGAATTTTCCTATTCGGAATATTCTATAAGTAATACGTTACCACTGGGCTGCTGCCCACCTGTCCGTCCCCCGAGCACTTGCTCTCGCTAGAGACAAGAGTGAATACATACAACATAAAAGCGACAAAACCCTTTCCAAAGCCAAAAAAAAGTTATTTGTTGAATTGAAATCTGCGGAATATTTTATGGTATTTTAATATTTATTTCAAAAATATTCTTTCCAAATTAGTGTCAATATATTTTTTTAAACTTCCTTTACTTTACCACTCTTGCTTTCTGTCTTCTCCTCTTCTGCAAACAAGTTCTCCTCTTTACAAGGTCAGTAGTAGAACTACTGTTTGGATTCCAGGGTAAAAGTATTCATTGTGTGTCAGCCAAGTTGATATGGACCATTGCCATGTTTGCTGATGTGATATTGCTCACAAGTTGCTGACTGTAGCATAAATTGCACTCATAAATTGGTGCTCTCTGCTGATGCATATTTCATACATGTATTTCTAAGACAGATTATTACCAAAGTGTTTCTTCAATTTTAGGAACTTGAGCCGCGTGTCCTTGAGCTGAGTGACATGACCTTGAGAAGGCTGGAAGATGATGATGGTGAAATCGCCAAACTGTTAGCTACCATTGAGAAGGATGAGGTAGGTCATATAGTCTGGTATTGCTTGCAACGTAAGCCAACAATGTGCTTAAATAATTCTCCAGGGGTATATTTGCTACCCTTTTCCTGAGGCAGTGGAGTTAAGTCCAGTTTCCATCCTTGCTGAACTAGGCTGGAATTTAGTGCCACCAGTGGCTGTTACAAGTTATGTCCCTTCTATATCCCTCCTATTGACCAATCAGATTCCATCTCTCATAACACTTGCATTTGCTTTAAACAAAATGGCGGTGCCCACTTAAGACGACCTGTTTGATAACCAAGATCTATGTGGTAATAAAACACGTCTTACTTCATGAGGTGCCTCAAATCATGTGAGCACCTTGATTCAAAACATGAAAAGATTTGGAAAATATGTGTTGACGCCTAGTTGGCAGTACACATGCTTTACAAATCCAGCAATCTACTGAAATCTTGTTGGTTGTAAGGCCTGACTCGTGAGTAAGTGAGTGAGTGGGGTTTACTTGAATGGTTTAAGGCCTCTTTAGCAGTATTTCACTTTAATTATTCAGTACTTGCTCTACAGGAGATATAAACCGTTGGATAATTTCACTCAGTAAATCTTTGTAAATTTTGACTGGTTGCATTGCCTGGTCACTTTCCTGATCATAGATTTGTCAGTTGACATCAGCATTGTCATGAGATATGCATGGCCCAATCTAACCATAGGTGTCTTATTTCAAGACATCCAAATATCAGACTTTTCTCTGTTTGGAATCTGAGTTAGTGGAAGTGAACATATTCTAGCTATGTGACATCATGGCATAGCAATGGTGAACCATGAAATCACTTTTCAATTGTAAGGTAGCATCTTCTATACACTGGCACTATTAACAAGTGTAATCTTGATCAAGTTAAATTCTATGAAATGAGTAGATTTTTCTTTCAATTTTAATTTAGGTGACTGTGTCATTGTGCCCCAGTGGATTGTTGCTCGTGCTATTATTTGATTATTTACATGCTGCTGTGTGGAGGATGCACAAGACTAATTACTGGCAACATCTGTAATCTGAGTTGTACTTTTCAGGATTTGAAACTCTTCAGTCTGGAGGACCTGTTCCGGTTATGGGAGGATGTCCAACGCCACACCCCGGTCAGGCAGACCTGGATCACAGAGCTTGACCACAAGCTGCAGAACATAGAGGATGACAGGATGGACATGGTGTGTATCTCATGTTGTAGCTCAGGTCATAGCCTAGGGTATAGTTCAAGTTATAGCATAGGTTATAGCTCAGGTCATAGCCTAGGGTATAGTTCAAGTTATAGCATAGGTCATATCTCAGGTCACAGCCTAGGGTATAGTTCAAGTTATGGCACAGGTCATATCTCAGGTCATAGCCTAGGGTGTAGTTCAAGTTATAGCACAGGTAATAGCTCAGGTCATAGCATAGGGTATAGTTCAAGATATAGCACAGGTCATAGCCTAGGGTATAGCTCAAGTTATAGCACAGGTTTTAGCACAGGTCATAGCTCAGGAGCAGAACTCTCAATGTTATCAAGTTAATGAGGAATGCTTGTAGGACTGCCTTAAATAAGCACTATCTGTTTATAAAGCTGACACATGAAGAAAGCAATATTCAATTCTCCAGCAAAGATCTGGTACAGATCAGTGCTATAGTTTGCTTCAGTATGAAGAAGAGCCACTTCAGTGTTCAGTGAACAGAGTGTGGTTGCATCTTACTGATGTCAGAATCACCTGAGAACACAGAGGACTGTGAATATGTATTGTAGTTTTAGCCTGGGAGAAGCAGTGGCTGTGGTGCGGCCTGAATCACAGTCCACAAAACCATCTCACACTACGACAGTCGTAACTCCCATTCTTTAAAGTAGATGTACAATAGGGGCAAGTCACTGAATGAAATGGTCCCTGTCTCAAATGCATGCCTCTGTGACAGATATTGTTCCTTGTATTCACAGATTCAGAGTGTTTTCCAGTCATATTCCAAGAATCTGGAGAAAATAGCTCACCTAATGTCCCCGGACCTCCAGAGGTTTATGGACAAGGAATCACAGGTGAGCATTCATCCTCATTCTCAGCACCATACCCATGCTCATGGGTTTCACCGAAGTGGTAAACGTCTGAGACCTGCATCACTTCGGGCTTTCCTCCCACATTAAGCTGACACGCTGTGGTATAACTGGAATACTGTTAAAAGCGGCATTAAACCCAACTCACTCACAAATCCTCATTCACTTACACGTTATTTATTCCCTGAACATGTCCTTCAGATGATCAACCAGACCATGCTGAGCAACAAGCGAGCATATGCTGATCTGAATGTCCGTCTCCTGTCCTCCGACATAGAGCGAGAGAAGATGCAACACTCAACATGGCGGAGACGAGTTGAGGACTGGAAGAAACTCAACACTGATCTTGCTGTGGCCAAATTTAAGTGAGTACTGTGATTGCATCATAAGGTGTCATAATCTGTTACTGTAGCAAATCCACTGTTAACTGTATCCCCTGAACAGTGATATTAACATTGCTGATTATCTGACCTCACACAGGAAAGTTGGATTCTGATTGGCTGAGACCCGGTTTGTTATTTTTAAGATACCTCGATGATATGTAAGGTGCATATCTTATGTCTCCCACTCGAATTGCCGAATTGTTGGCATTACATTAAATACATACCAACTTTTTTTTTATCGCAAATTAATTATGTAAGATGCCATTCTCGCGATATTAACAATATTTTTGTCTTTAATAGATCTAGGGGGAATAACTCTAAGTTGTTTTTTTGTCATCTGCTATAAATGCCCACCTGTGAAGCATGCATGCATTATTTCAAAGGAATATGAAATGAAAGTTTTAACCACAAATATAATGTCAATAATAACTTCTCAATAAGACACATTTGGGATGTGTAGTGTGTTCTTTTTTCAGTTTTGTAAGATTGAAGTTAGACTTGTCCCTAAAACAAACAAACTTAATTTTCTCAAGTTCTCATGCATTATTTAAAACATACCAATAGAAAGCATTCAGCATTCCGTTCCTGCTTAATGGCCAAATAATTAAGTGACCCCTTTTCCACAGTGCTATTAAAATAGAAGCAATTTTGATTTGTAATCAATAGTTATGTCATTTGTCCTGCAGATACAAAACTTGCAAACAAAGAATAACATGTTGTTTAATTGTCCATTATTTTTTCTTTATTTCCATCCATATTGATATGTGCATGTTCACAAGAGAAACACCATATGATTTCCATATGAGTAGGAGTTTCTGAAAGCCACGTCACTTGCATGCTGTATGAGACACATACTTTGCATGTCAGCTGTCAATGTACATCACCAGAGCATGGATCCCGTCACACACTATCATCACAGGCCAGGTGAGTCCTTGTATCTACACTGTCTTAATCCTGTCAGGATACGAAAATACAGACACTGCTATGCACCATATTACGATAAAGTCACAATTTCTTCTTGATTTCATGTAAAGTTTGATTAAAACTTGTTGTACAGTTGGACTTGGAGAAGTGAAATTGACATTGCATATGGCATGTCTATTTCAGTTTGCCTGAGAAGATTGACGGTGACACCTGGAGACATTCTGAATACAACTACATCCTGAACGTAGTGGAGGAGAACTTGGCAGGAGAAGGAAAAGAGGAGGAGGAGGAAGAAGAGGGGGGGGAGGAGGAAGAAGAGTTGTTTGAACAACAAACAACAGAGAACTTTGAGAAAGAGGAGAAAATATAAATCCAGCACCTGTGACAGTCATACCATGTATCACAGATATTGAATAAACTAGATTCAAATATGTTTCGTGTTCTTTGTTTCTTTTACTATAAAAAAATCCAACTTTTCATACTTTTATTCAATTAGGGTCAGTAGGTTGGATTGAAATTTGAGATAAAACTTGTGCCTCACTTGCCAGGAAATTTGATATTTTGATTGGCATTCACCATTCAAATTCATTGTTTACAAATGATATTGTTGAATACATATTTCATTCCAAAATCTTTCTTTTTGTAAAAGTTTAGCATTGGTGTTAAATGAAATTCAATTGATTCCAATTTTCTTGTTAAGGTTTTGATTTGAGTGCATCATATAATACTTCTGTATTCTGTATGTAGCAGAATTCTTTGATTAAAAATATGTATTCAGCAGCCTTATTCCATGATGTCAAAAACATGTGATTGGAAAGGTTGGAAGATATATGTCTTCAAAGTAAGTAACTAACACCGTAACGGATTAAAATGTGCATGGGATTAATCAAGACTCAATATTGCTGTTGATGTTTTTATGTTGTTTTGTGCTGTACCTGATTATATGGTCTCCTTGAAGATGTTATGTCTGTCTTATGTTCCTTCCTTCAGGGAGTACATGAACAGTGGTGCTGTGACCAACCCACCCGGAGTAGAGAAGGTGTTCGAGTTCATGGTTGCAGAGCAGGCCATCATGAGCGCCAAGAGGCTGGAGCTCATAGAGTCTATCGGGTCAGTGAACACATCTTTCCCAACACTTACCTTCTTTTGACGGATGTTGACTTAAAATGACCATTAAAAGGAATAATATGGACACATGCCGGCAATTACATGGCATAATCGTTACCATATTTTGAACAAAATTCAACCAAAATGATTAAGGGACATATTATTATAATTTAGTGAAGAGACAAAGTTTGCCAGTTATTCAGACTAGTAGCTGTGATTACTACTGGTGTTTCCAAAGTAATTGAATACTCAAATTATAATCTCTGGTTTAAGTGTGATGATTTAAAGAATTTGAGAAATTTGAGTGATACATCTCCATCTCAGTTTGTGATTGGCATCTGTGGCTCCAGGTATGGTTACAGCTTTGGCTCCATCTGTGGCTTCGGCTATGGCTCCAGCTATGTAGCCATGTTTTGTCTGTAAGAGGGAAATGACGTAGCCATGTTTTGTGTGTTACAGGGAGATGCAGCCCCCGTCCTCCACCAAGACAGCTGTGTATAAGTGGAACCAACAGCTGAAGATAGTTACACAGGAAATAGGTGGGAGTTTTGTGCCTCCATCTGTGTTGTTGTCTGTGTCAGTGACGTTTCCTTACACTTTATGTCATTACTAATCTCAATCAATTTCAGTATGTCTTTCCCATGGTTCAAGTGAAATTGACACTTGTACATTTCATGATTGCCATTCCCTAGATGCTGTGAACCAGATGCACATGAGCAAACTACATGAGGAGTATGAGAGTGTGTGCCAGACCTGCCTGGAACATGTGGAATCGGTGAAGGTATGCGTGAAACCCTCGCACACAAACACAAACAAACACCCGCTGCAATGCTTCCCTGCTGGTGAATATTATTATACATGTCAAATTAAGTTGATATTGTACTGATGACAGATGACACCTGAAAAAAAACAGCGCTACTTATATTCATTCAGCTCCGTGCAAGCACTAGTCCAATCCAATCCTGCCCAATATCCTAAGAGCAGCCGATGTCCTTTTTAAAGGGACTGGCCAGTTGGCATGAAAGTGTATGTTTATTTAGGGTTTAAAAGGGCCGGAATCTTTTTTTCAAAATGTCTTTGATTAAACCGACAAACTTATCACCTACTTTTTGGCCAGTTTGTATTTTACAATTCTGTCTTCTATGTTATGCTGTGTAGTTAATATACTGAATAGGTTTATATTTCTTTACTGTCTGACATTTCAGTTGAGAACTAAAACATTATTAATGATTCTTTTATTTACATGAAAACTATGAGAGACAAAGTGTGGTGCTTCCAGAGCCAGTCTGGCGGTGTTTCATGAGACATGTACCCCTGAAGATCCATGGTAGAATAGATCTTCAGCAACCCATGCTTGCTGTAAAAGGCTATTATGCTTGTCGTAAGAGGCGACTAACGGGAGTGGGTGGTCAGACAAGCGATCCAAATTGCGTGGATCGATGCTCATGATGTCAATCACCGGATTGTCTGGTCCAGACTTGATTATTTACAGACCGCCAGCATATAGCTGTAATATTGCTGAGTGTGTTGTTAAACAACAAACAAACAAACAAATCATAAGACATGCTACATGTTATCCCAGACAGACTGTTTTCTTGGAAACATGCCAGAGTTTCAAAGGTTGATGAAAACAATAGTTACCTCCATTGGGTATAACAGCACCAATCTGTTGTCAGCTTTTATCTGTTCATATTGGAATGACTAACTGATGCTGAAGTAAATCACTTTGTTTTTTGTTGTCAGAAATCCCTGATAGCATCTGGTGTGTGCACTGAGGCCAAAGCACAGCAGGTGATTGAGGCCAAAATGTTGCCATTGGTCGGAGACCGACAGAGAGTCCTGGAGTCCAACCTGGAAACTATGGAGGTACGTCATGCAGGTTCAGACATCATCCTGTTGGATAACGTGGTATCGCCAGTGCACTCGAACACAATATGTATTGCAAAGTTTTTTCTGTGTTCTGATGTATCGGGTAAAGAAATGTAACAAGCTTTGTTACCATTTGAATCATTTAAGGTAAAATCTACACAGAAATTCATTCACAAATCATGTTTCCCTTCGAAATTGATAGACAAAACAGCTGGAATTCATAAGTGATTTTTCTGTGGAGTTATCTCCCCTGTATCTACGACAACAAAATGGTGGTGGTCAACTGACTATGCTGACCTTGACATTTCTAGTTTGTAGAATATAGGAACCTGCATGTGCAGTCAGTGTCAATTACTGTCAAACACTTTAGCTCCCGATATATCACAATATATTACAATTACAAAAATTGCCAATACACAGCCCTATTGTTGATGAGAGGTTTCACTGAAAGTGCATAAATGAGTTGTTATTACTGTTCAACAGTTAGATTTTTGTCTTGCTTTTCATGCATGCTGTTGAAGTCCCAACATAAGGTCAGACACAAATTAATTTCACAGCCCCTTCAAATTGTAAAAAATTGGTGATTTCCATTTTCATTCAGGTTTTTGTGTATGTTTGATTCTTAATATGTGTGTTGCATTGACAGAAAGCCATTGAGAATCACAACATCAAGATAGAAGAGAAGACGAAGTCCCTTTTCAAGTTTACCCAGGGTGCAGCACACGTGTGGGATGTCCACGAGATCGGGCTGGCCAAGCAGGAGAGGGCGCTGCAGGAGAAGCTGGAGGCCTGCCGCCATCAACACGACAATCATAACCAGGTAAGTGATCATCATCATCAAACTGTAGAAAAAAACACCCCCTCTAAACAATGTACCCTCATTGTTATTCCTCTATAAAGAAACATGCAATTCCATTGGTTAATCCGTACCACGTGACAAACAATACAAGGTAGACCTCGAATATTGACTCTTCACATGATCAGTATTGACTGTCATGTGATGAATAATGACTCGTCTGCAGGAAATCAAGATGGCATCTGGTGCGAACATTTCACGGTTCGCAGCTAAGGCTAAAAAAAATAATAGTCTTGGTTCTCAGGCACGGCCTGCACCATCATAAAGTTTGCGGCATTTTTATGTCATTTTTTTTTTAGATATATAAAAAATCCCGAAATATTCTAAGTCCAACTCGTATTCCAGTATTTTACTCATCAAGGAATACATTTATGTAGGAAGGCTCTTTCTCAAGTTGATTGTACACAAATGTTTTATTGATTACACAACTGTATATTGGTTACATACTAGTTTGTACAACCAAGAAAAATGAAAAAACACTGCCTGCCTGCACTATATTTTCAAAAACCATTGCCCAAGAACCAATTCCTTTATTTTTTTAAGCCTATGTTACTATAATGAAACAGAGGACGATTTAAAGTATTCATAAAGTTTAAAGTGAATTTAAGTGTGACAAAATGAATGATTGCTCTGGACGAGGTAAATATGCAAAAACAAGAACCCTCGGACCCGAGTCCTCCTCAGCAGTCAGACCACCACGGGGGCGGGTCCTCGGGTCCTTGTTTTTGCATATTGACCCCCTCAAGAGTAATTATTTGTAGAATATTGACCCTTGACCAGGTCAGTGGACGTCATCATCATCATGATCATCATTCTGTAGAAGTAAACATCCCTATTCTGAATATACCCTAAATATTGACAGTGGACTATATACACAGGGCTTGATTTCAGGAGCTTGATTTAACTTGGACCAGGTGCATGTTACCAAGTTGCACCAAACAAAAGCAGGTTGCACCCAGGGCCCATAAAGTCGAAACATAGGCCACATAATTTAATGATGCATTGCTATAAACGTTATAGGAACATGCATTTGCACATAATCTCGAAGTACCCACAGTTTGATGACTGGCAAGTATTAGGTTACACTTTTCGAAAATAGGGTGCACTTGTGTATGTTTTATATAGCCAAATCAACCCAGGTTCAATTCCCCACATGGGTAAAATATGAGAAGTCTCGTTTCCTCTACCATGGTATGGCTAGAATATTGCTCAGAGGCAATTGCTAACATTGCTGTTCTTATGAGGGAATTAAATTGGATTGAGTGGTCAGATTAGATGACTTGGTTGATTACATGTCATCACACCCTGATGATTTGGGATGTTGTTCATGACATCGACCATTGGTTTATCTTGCCAATACTTTATTATTTACAGTCTGCTATAATATTGCTGGAATATTGCTGACTGGAATAACAAACAAGCAGGTCTTCAGGTCACATATTAAAACATGAAAATCATTCCCTAAAGATAGGGATCCTCTGTAGTAGATATTCCCTGTAAATTTGTATCTGTTTGCTTTACAAGATGGTAGGGAACATTTAAATAATAATGTTGTCATCTTTGATGGGTAGTTATTTTTTAATAAATAAAAATACCTGAAAGTCTTAACAACTGACTCACTGACTCACCAACTTATTGACTCACTGACTCACCAACTCATTGACTCACTGACTCATTGGCTTATTGACTCACTGACTCATTGACTCACTGACTCTGACTCACTGGCTATTTGACTCACCAACACACTGACTCACCAACTCATTGGCTCATTGACTCACTGGCTATTTGACTCACCAACACACTGACTCACCAACTCATTGACTCACTGACTCATTGGCTTATTGACTCACTGACTCTGACTCACTGGCTATTTGACTCACCAACACACTGACTCACCAACTCATTGACTCACTGACTCTGACTCATTGGCTATTTGACCCACCAACACACTGACTCAACAACTCATTGACTCACTGACTCTCCTGGACTCACTGACTCACCAACTCTTGCAGGAGCGGGAAGCCAACTTGGACATTGTCATGGACAGGATGCGTCAGGACGCCTCGGAGGACTCCCTCAGGGCCAGCTTGGCCAAGTCCCTGGAGATGCTGGAGAGAATCAGGCTGTCGTAAGTGTGGCTTGCAGTCCATCTCATCCAAGTTGCAGATCACCTGTAGTACTTAGGAAGTTCCAATGTCATTGATCGTGTGGCTGTTGATTATGTGTACATGTATTTGAAAGTTAGCCATCACATCTCAACCATGCCTACCTAGACAGTAGAGATTAAGGATGTTAAATTCTTTGTTTAACTGTCCACTAGACAACTAATCTTTCATGCATTTATATGATCTAATGACTCTTTTAAGTCAACGCTGTTTTTTTTTATGGTTAAGTTGACAAATCATATGTTTCCTCTACAGTATAATGTGTAGTGGTTTGGTAATATAATAGTTTGTGCACATCAACATGATCACCCCTGCTTTATCACTCAAACTGTAGAAATAGTCTACAGTGGTCATTAGTTGTTTCTTAATACCCACGAGTCTGACTTCAGAGTCTTGTAAAATTTATTTGATCTAATATATTCTACTGAGTCCAAAATGATGTCTAATGAGACAATTTGGAGCAAACTTTGCAGATTTTGGCACAGATTGAAAAATGTAAATGGTTCTAATAAGAACAAGTACAAATGCCCTGAAAAAGTGTTGTGCAAAAACGATGAGTAATATATGGGGTATATACGTACATTCAGGTACGAGATATTCCACAACCAGCAGACAGACATTGTCAAGTCCTACCCAGAACAGGTGACCACGGAACTGGGCAACTATGACCAGGCGGTCCTCAAGTTCTATGGTGTAGACAGGTCCCATCCAAAGGTAAGGTATCATTATAGGAGAACTCCATGGAGTCCCAGTTTAGAACATGTACCCTGCTACCTATGCTGGTCATTAGATGTAATGAAAAGGTGGTCATACTCATTGACTTATCGTGTCTTCGTACCCCAACAGAGTGATTCGTTTCTCATAATATCAATCACTGGATTGTCTTGTCCAGACTTGATTATTTACACACCACTGTTATATAGCTTGAATAGTGCAGCGTTATACATCAAACAATCACATGTTATATTACATTAAGTAATACCTTACCACTGTTATACCGAGGCTCCCACAACTGCTCTTATAGCGAAATCTTCCACAGAGATCTCAATTACCTCATGCAGCACGTGCGTACCCACCTAGCTGCCATGTGACACCCTTCACTCTTGTCTCTTCGCTTGCCCTAGCAAGACGTTTAAAGTGACTGCTCTGCTTGCTTTCCTCTACGTTCCAGTTTTCCGCCTTCTGCCAATCCTTTGGTGATATTTATTACTGTTTCTTACTCTTAAGTAAACCGTAATTTATGGGGCATTCGTTATACGGCGCTTGGAAAATTTTCCCGCCTTTTTTTCGCTACTAACAGGGTGTGACGTTGGCACTTCGTGTCTTCCGTCCACCTTTAGTGGTATATCTTGGGGTTTTTTTGCATCACCTATTAATATATATATGTTCTATTATATGTATTTTATGTATTCGCAATTATTGTTTGTTTTTCTTTCGAAAAAAAATATGTTTGCGAATATGTTTGGTGTGTGTGTTGTAACCATGTTTTGTTTTTTGTTCGGACATGGAATTGTACATTTTGTCCAGCACCCATGCTACTCCTGTAAACAGGCGCTGCGGGGCCTGTCAGAAGTTTTTGTCTTCTCGGGATCCTCACGATCGTTGCCCGCGGTGCAGGGTTCCTTGCGAGGACACCGGTGCACCCAGTGCGAGGGTCTGGGGCCGGAGGACTTTGCGCGATACAGGCGCTACGTGCGCTCTGCTATCACCCCTGAGGTGGCCGGTTCGTCCGGTCGGCGCCCCTTGCGGGCACTACCTCCACGGCAGCGTATCCCTTGGTGGCCCTTGGGCTGTCCGGGGATTCTGTCGCAGCTTTATTGGCTAAACTGGTGGATTCCAAACTGGCGGCCTTATCTCAGGATAAGGCCCTGGTTGTTCTGGCCCCCGCCCCTTCGGTGGCTGCGGATTCGAAACGGGGTCCACGGGTACGGCGGCGGCTCCTGTGGTCACCGGTCCTTCCCCCGAGCCGATACTCCCGTTATCGGCTAAGGACCGTGTTGCCATGGTGTATGACCTCTTTGAGGACATGACACGGCCCTAGCCGGTACCCCGGGGAATCCATGGCTCTGTGGGTTCCACCGAGGTTTTCGACGAGTCCGCCGACAAGGCTTTTTCTCGCGTCAACTTTGTTGTGCGGGATCAAGCCGTCTTTGGAGAAAGCCTTCGCGGCGGCCTCCGGTCGGGGACTCATGTTACCTCCTCTGTCATGGAGAAAGGGTTCGCTCCCGGTGCATGACCTGGCCTTCCCCGAGGCAGGTCCCACCGCGGAGGTCCATGTCGAGAGGTTAGGGGTCCATGCCCCACCTGCTGCTACAGTCCCTGAGGCGACTTTACCGCAAATGGACACCCTCTCTCTGCACTATATGCTCGCTATGTCACATGGCGACACCTACTTGGCTGCGGCGGCCAGTCTGGTCAAAGGTTCCCACACAGACAGAGACCGACGCCCGGCTCATGCTGGCGACCGACAACACGACAGTAGCTTCCTATGTGAACAAACTGGGGGGAACCCACAGTCACTCGCTACTCAATCTCACATTCGAGTTTTACGCTCTGGTGGACAGTGTCACGTGCCAGGTACGCACCCGTCACATCCCCGGTGTGCAGAACGTACTGGCCGACGCTCTATCGAGGCCTCAGGATCCAAGCCCCACGGAGTGGATGCTAAACCCAGTAGTGTTTCAGTGGCTGTGCGAACGTTTGGGTCGTTCGATGGTCGACCGATTGGTCGACTCCCGTTGTTTGTATCGCCAGTTCCGGACCCGAGGGCCATCGATCAAGATGCTCTCTCGTTAGACCGGACGGGCATGGACGCTTATGCTTACCCGCCAACGGCGTTAATACCACTCATTCTAAGCCGGCTCCGAGGAGTTCGCTGTCAAATGTTACTGATCACGCCCATGTGGCCAAACAGATCGTGGTACCCCGACTTGCTGGCCCAGGTCACGCAGTCGCCACTTCCACTGCCTGTGAGACCGGATCTCCTGATCCACCCTCACACCCGTCAGCTTCAATCTGCACGCATGGATGCACGCGTCACCGAGCGTCTGAGGAGTAAAGGTTTTTCTCGTTGGGCGTCTCGGGCATGCATTAGTATGCATCGTGATTCTACCAAGAAGGTGTATAATGCACGTTGGGCTATTTTCACGAAGTGTTGTTGTAAACATCACATTCATTCGCTAGATAAGGTATCAGTGCAGGATATTGCTTGTTTCATGCCTCACTTACAAGAGACCCGGAAACTCCCGGGGTTCCATTGCCAACTTTGTCTCCTCCGTTGCTACGGTACAGGACGTTGCTATGGGTACCAGTCTCTCAAAAGAGACGGCGTTTCGGGGTATTATCAAGGGTTTCAAACAGCAAGATCTTAAAAAAGGTCGCTTTCGGGCTCCTGCCTGGGATCTTTCCCTGGTGTTGAAATCGCTTACGGAAGCTCCGTATGAACCCTTGAAAAATTCTTCATTTCGGCATGTGACTTGGAAAACAGCATTTCTCCTCTCCTTTGCCACGGCGGCACGAGTGTATGAGGTTCACTTACTCGATGTCACAAAAGTACGATTCGATAGGGGCGACGAAGGAGCGGTCCGCCTGGGCCTGCTCATGGGCTTCGTCGCTAAGAATCAGAAGTTTGGCCAAACAGTGAGAGAATTCACTGTAAGATCACTCAAAGAAATCTTACATCCTGCTGATACCGAGGACAGATCGCTGTGTCTGTTTAGGGCCCTTAAGTATTATCTTAAGGCTTCGAATGAACGCAGACAAGACCGTCTGTTCATATCGTGTAACCCTAATCGGACTGCTGACATAACTCGCAACTCGATTGCGTTATGGCTTCATTCTGTCATCAATCTGGCGTACCAGGCTCGGGGGTTACCGGTTGCGGGGTCAAACCCGCACGAGATTAGGGCACTAGCGGCAACATTTGCCCTACACTCCAATATATCTGTTCACAGAATATTGCGGGTTTGTTACTGGCGTTCTGACTCGGTTTTTGCCAATCATTACCTCAGAAAGGTTTCTGATGAAGACATGGAGGGTGTGCACCGTCTTGGGCCGCTGATCGCGGCACAAGCAGTCATCTAAGGGGTGTGCCCAGCGCAATTCCGAACTCCTCAGTCTTCAGACCTTGCACGGTGGTCAATCTGGGTCGTCTCCAATGTTCCCACAGCCATGGGTACGGGAGTGGGGGTCCCGCAAGCCAGCGCGCTCATCCACAGGCAATTCCGAACTCCTCAGTCTTCAGACCTTGCACGGTGGTCAATCTGGGTCGTCTCCAATGTTCCCACAGCCATGGGTACGGGAGTGGGGGTCCCGCAAGCCAGCGTGCTCATCCACAGGTGAGTGCAGCTTTCTGTGTGTTTGCTTGAATTGACAATTATGTACTTCCTCCTTGTTGTTTACTTCCGCTTGTCGGAAGGAAAACGAGCAGTCAGGTTTCGGGTTGTAGGTGCTCCCCACTGCCTACTGTGGTAGTCAGCCTCGGTATAACAGTGGTAACGTATTACTTAATGTAATTTGTAGAATTTTCCTATTCGGAATATTCTATAAGTAATACGTTACCACTGGGCTGCTGTCCGCCCGTCCGTCCCCCGAGCACTTGCTCTCGCTAGAGACAAGAGTGAAGGGTGTCACATGGCAGCTAGGTGGCTACGCACGTGCTGCATGAGGTAATTGAGATCTCTGTGGAAGATTTCGCTATAAGGGCAGTTGTTGGAGACAACAGCCTCAGTATAAGAGTGGTAACGTATTACTTATAGAATATTCCGAATAGGAAAATTCTACAAAAAAGGAGCACAAGATCTGGGATTTTGTTGTTTTTATGAATAACTTAATGTAGAGATATAGGAGGCTATTCTTTTTGTACAGACTTTTTTGTTACCTTTTATCTTGATAAGTCAAAACTTTTGCACATTGTTAAAAAAGATGTGACTTTTGTGGGGAAAAATAAATACTGAATCTGTTCTAGTGGCAGAATGTTTACTATTTCTAGAGCAGCATGTATCTTTTCTGTTACTCAGTAATGATATGTATGTCTAACACAGGACAAGGATTCCACATCCAGGGAGTCCAGTTTTCTGCAGCCTGATGACAAGAAGGAAGACTCTGACCTGTCCACACCCAAGTCCAAGAAGAAAAAGAAGACTGCTGGCAAAGATGACATGGCAGAGGAGAAAGTGGTAAGTCACCATATCTGTTATAGCCATTTTCTATTTTTCTTGAAATCATTCCCTACCATGCTGTACAGTTTGCTGGTCTTTGATCTGTTTTATGAAAAAATGGCTTTCTCTGCGTGTTTTTGCCAGTTTGAACCAGATATCAACTTGCTGTATTCACTTGCTAAAAAGAAGGTGTTGTATGGATAACTGAAGTCGGTCATACAGCCCATGCCTAAAAACATTGTATGGATAACTGAAGCCAGAAATACAGCCCATGCCTAAATGTGTTGTATGGATAACTGAAGTCAGTCATACAGCCCATGCCTAAATGTGTTGTATGGATAACTGAAGCCAAAAATACAGCCCATGCCTAAATGTGTTGTATGGATAACTGAAGTTGGTCATACAGCCCATGCCTAAAAACATTGTATGGATAACTGAAGTCAGAAATACAGCCCATGCCTAAATGTGTTGTATGGATAACTGAAGTCAGTCATACAGCCCATGCCTTAAAACATTGTATGGATAACTGAAGTCAGAAATACAGCCCATGCCTCAATGTGTTGTATGGATAACTGAAGTTGGTCATACAGACCATACCTAAATATGTATGGATAACTGAAGTCGGTCATACAGCCCATACCTAAAAATAGTGTATGGATAATTGAAGTCAGAAATGCAGCCCAAACCTAAATGTGTTGCATGGATAACTGCATTCAGTCAGGCAGTTCCAGTCCTAAATGTGTTGTATGGATAACTGAAATCAGCCTAAATGTGTTGTATGGATAACTAGGCAATCAGGCAGCCCCAGCCCAAAACCTGTTGTAGGGATAACTCAAGTCAGTTGGTGTTTATCTGTGTTTTGATGGCTGCACCTAATTTCCATGTATGTTTAGATCTAGGTCGACTCATGAAGTATGTATTAATGTAGGTCAGAGCCTTAATATGTTCATATCAGTAGTAGTATGATGGCTTCCTGTAGAATGCTGGATGAGACAAGACTTGGATGACTCCACTTATATGAACTACAGCTACCACTGTGTTGGGGTCAGTACTTACTCAGTTCAGTGAATTCAGTGCTGTGGGTCTTCACCGGTGGGTCCTGATTCAGAGAGTGTGTTAATTGTCAGCCCCCTATCATACAGGCTTTCATCAGACTCACAATACTGTGTATTATACACATCGTATTAAAAACTGGATGCATATGGTCTATGTTCTGATCCCCATTGCTCACACACATGTGCTGGGGGGGGGGGGGCACGGGTGGCCTAGTCGTCTAAGGCGCAGTGATTCGCTATGCAGATTTGCGTCCTTGGGCACCGCCAGAAACCTATGATTGTGGGTTCAAATCCCGGTTCGCCCCGATTATGTTTCTAGGTTTGTCAGCACCATACCCGTGCTCGTGGGTTTCGCCGAAGTAGTAAACGTCTGAGACCTGCATCACTTCAGGCTTTCCTCCCACATTAAGCTGACACGCCGTGATATAACTGGAATACTGTTAAAAGCGGCGTTAAACCCAATTAAGATGAACTTACTCACTCACGCACATGTAGGGTTGCATAAAGTATTACATTTGATTCGGTTGTAGGATACATTTTAAATCAAAGTGATAGTTCTATCCTGATGGAAATTGAAGTTCAGACTGTCCATTCTCAGTTTCCTTCACTCAGTCACTTATTTCATTTCAACCAAGCAATGTACACTCAACATAGGGCTTCCATTCTTGTAGAGCATCATGGCGTTATAATATCCTTGGAAGTCAAGTATAGTGTGCCACATGGTCTGCCTGTCGAGCACATTAATTAGCCATCGACCCCCTCTTTCATCCCTGAGACCAGAACATACCAACAAGTCCCGTGGACTAGACTGACAGACCAAGTTAAATGCCTGATCATGTGTCTGTTCCGCTGATAAGTTCACCGGAGAATTTAATCCAGACAGGAATAGACCAAACTCTTGGTTCCAGTGGGACCTAAATTCCTTCAAATTATGTTCAGGAGTAACCTTTCCTGTAGCTGCCTCTGCCACAGAAGATTAATTTTGGCAGGTGCCTTCAGCATGTTGAATTATTTCAATATGAAAGTTTAGCTGACAATGACACATATCGACTGCATTGTCATCTTGGGCATTTGATAAGTGCTGTGCCGAAATTGTACAAAATACATTTTTCAGGAATTCACTCTTGTCTGACCTCCATTATCAACCTTGGACTAGAGTTTGATAATGATATATGTTTTGGGATGTGTTGTATGACACCCCCAGTTTACCATTGTGCTACTTATAAACCAGTGGGATATCATGAAGGATAATGCAATGGGTGCAATGTGTGATGACTTTTTCTGGTGTCCTGCGAAAGTAGAATAAACATCTTTACACTCATTTATCAAATTTTTTGAGTCATTCGTGAAGATCCCGTGAAGATCCATGCCATGAAAGGCAACTATATGCTTGTTGTAAGTGGCAACTATTATAACAGTATTGGGTGGTCAGACTCGCTGACTCTCGCCCAGACTTGATTATTTACAGACCGCCATCACATAGCTGGAATATTGCAGAGTGTAGTGTAAAACAACAAACAAACAACAGTGAGCCATTTTTGTTGTTACTGGGTGATACCATGACAGGGAGACAACTCTTCACCTCTTGTCACGATTCATGCTTGCCAAGCTGAAATATAAGATTGAGGTCACTCTTTCACACTGTTTAAGAACATTCATAACGTTTCCTGTACTTTTAAAAGATTCATATTTGGAATTGATGACAATAAATGAGTGCTTGCTTCTCAATATAAGGACTTTTAGGTAGAATGTATTAACACGAGACATCGTTTGTATCAACACGAAAAATGTACAGATGAAGTTAAGTTGAGTTGGATTGCATGTGAAAACCAGGGTACATCCTTTTGATAGAAATATCCTTTACAGTACTTGATATGTGTCAGATATTTCTGTTAATTGTGTCATGGATATATGAATTGATAAACAGCAGTATATATTGAAACTCTTTCAAAGCATATAATTAAGATTGTGTTAATATTGAACTCATTAAAGGAACTGATTATGTGAATGCCTTTGTAAGAGTGGATGAGTAAACATGCATTATCTGGGTGAATGCCCCAACGTATACGGTAGGATGAGATGTGTAGGGCAGAGTTGAGAAAAACAAAGTATCACCTTGCAATGTTCAAAATTAATGGGGGTCTGGGGTCTTTGAAGTGTTCTGTAGTGTTTTAATTTTAGGATCCCTTAAATCTTTGACTCTTAATATTACAGTTATGACAAGTACACCTTGACTTTTCTGCTTAATTTTGAGCATTGCCCTGTGCATTAGGGTTCGGACAAGTCAAAGTTTCCTACCTGGGCACCCTAACCCCCTTATAACCAACCCTACTTCAGTACCCGCTGAATTGTGTTGGGTACAAAATGTCTGATTGGGAATTGTTTTTCTAGAACCCTGGCAATAAATATTTAGATATACGTATAAAATGATCTGATCATGCATACATTAAAATTGACTGAAGCTTTATCTTTGTTCCAAAATATAAAAGTCAGAAGGAATATGTGCATAGTCAGAAAGAAATGCAAACATTAGTGTAATGTAACCATGGAGTTTTATTGTTTTTGTTTGTGTGACTGGTCTGTGAGATCCTGTGGGTACCTAGGTCCTACTCAGTACCCACCTGACCTGTGTCCCCGAGATACCCATCCCAGCCCTACTGGTCATGTTGTATGTGTTGTAGCATGGTGCTGTATGTGTTGTAGCATGGAGTTGTATTCTTATAAGGTGCATGTCCATCTGGACACATTGTCATTGCTAAAAGTTTAGTTGATCACTGAATGTTTGTTGAACATGCGAGAACATTTGATGCTACCATAATAAGGACATATATCAGAATGTAATCATATATGCCAATTGAATCATTTCACACCTTTTCATATTAACACATTCAATGTTATGTAAAATTATATTTTCACTTATTTTAATGTTTCCCTTTGAAAATAAAAGTTTAAACAACCTTTGAAAATGAAAGCTTAAACCACAAAAAAAAAACAACATTATGTATATGACATGCTGAAATACATAAATAATCAATTACATGTACACAACTGCCATTTATAACCTTGTATGGTAATAGAACTGTCACTTCACTTTTTTTATGAGTTAAATTTCGTCCCTCAAAACACCTTGCAGAAAGTGCCCTGAATCTCAACCACAGTTGCATTAATGATTCATGGCCTGTCTACTCCCAACTCCCAGTAAGTAATTCTGATGCCTAGCTTGCATGTGAAGTTCCTGGCAATCTACTGCACGTAAATATTTCATGGAGGTTCCAAGATTAAACTACACTCGCTAATTACCATGCATGAGCACTGTCTTTGTCCTTCATGAGAGGGACATGGGGCAACACTGGGCAGGGAGACAACTCAGTTTTACAATCCACAGGCACAGTGATTATGTCATGGCAGGTATAGGTGTGTGTGTCTGTCTGTGTGTCTGTCTGTCTGTGTGTGTGTGTGTGTCTGTGGCGATATGTGCGTCTGTGTCTGAGTGTCTGTGTCTGCAGTATCTGAAAATGAAGAGAGTCTCTGGGCTCATTTTTAATATGTTTTGATAGCTAAAATTTTACGACGGTTATCATCAGTAAAATATGTTCATTTCAGAGACTAGATGTTAGTCTAGAACGGGGCTTTACACTCCAGTGTTGGTCGAAAGAGGGAATCTGGACCTGGTGGTCAAGCCTTGTGACTAATGACTCTGTTGATTGCATATCATGTCCAGATGGCATTCATTGGTGTCTAAACCCGTGAAGATCCGGGGTAGAATAGGTCTTCAGCAACCCATGCTTGTTGTGAAGATCCGGGGTAGAATAGGTCTTCAGCAACCCATGCTTGTTGTAAAAGGCGACTAACGGGATCCGGTGGTCAGGCTCGCTGACTTAGTTCATGCATGTCGTCGTATCCCAGTTGAGTGGAACGATGCACGTTATTAATCACTGGATTTTGGTCCGGACTCGATTATTTACAGACCGCCATCATATAGCTAGAATATTGCTGAGTGCAGCATTAAACAACAAACAAACATACATTGGTGTCTTCAGTCACTGGTTTGCCTGGTCCAGACTGTGATATGGCTGGAGTACTGGTGCACGTGACTGTAGTGTTTGACAGCAGTCACTCACTCTGTCATTCAGTCAGTTCTCAACAATAGTACTGAGATTACTGATAAACCACTGCCATTAAGCCATTAAATAATCGTCAGCAAAACATTTGATAGAAAAGTCTTTTTAGCAGAGACATAAATCAATAATGTTCAATAGTATGGCTCAAAAGGGTTGAAAGGTTTTCTACACCTGATCAGAATTGGTCCAGGGGGATACAGAAACATCAGCTCATTAACTCTGAACACCCAACTAATGTGAATGTAACACAGAACAACTCACTGAATATCATTGATAGAAAGTAGACCAGGTTGTTCTCAAGTCCCATCTCATGTCAAGAAGGTCAAAACACCATGTAGCACGAAGCCTGTTTGCTGTCTTACTTTATGCCTTATGTAGGCCAGTATCCTCAGTGCTGTGTATCGGCATCAAAGTCATAATACAATATCCTCTAACACATTATTTCTTCTAATACACGACCTGTGCAGATCTGGGTTAGAATAAGCCTTCAGCAACCCATGTTTCCAGAAACAGGCAACTATGCTTGTCATAAGAGGCGACTAATGGGATCGGGGGGTCAGACTCGCTGATTTGGCTGATGCATATCATCATATTCCAATTGCGTTGATAGATGCTCATGATGTCAATAACTGAATTGTCTGGTCCAGTCTTGATTATTTACAGACCGCTGTCATATGGCTGGAATATTGCTGAGTGTGGCATGAAACAAACAAATAAATAATATATACTAATACGCTGTCGGTTCCAAATAAAATTTCCAGGCATCAATACTTAATAGCACCTACACATCTGAAATGTTCTGGTTTTGGAAAAAGGATCTATTTTGTCTTACTCACAGTCACATCAGGGCGAAACAAATAACATTTTGAATAATGTTATAATCAAATTTGATTGAGTTTCAAATAATTTCAAGAAATCTCTTCTGATCATCACACGATGTAAAGATCTATTTTTGTGCAGCAACCAGCAGCAGAACTAGTAATATGTGTTGTTGTTAAAGTAAATGTTTGTTCCAGTTGCTAAAAACATTTTCACCACAGTCACCACAAGTTTACATACGTTGAGAGTGATGTCCCTTGATTTGTTTTTCATGGCAGAAAAGGGACAAGCTTAAGCAGATTTGTAAAACAAATAATTAGATTGGTCTGACCTGAGCTAACATGAGACGGAGCATGTCAAGCAACTATTATTATATATAATCAACTCTGGTCTGGTTTCTACTCAAAGGACTCTGTTGCCATTTTTGTTTTCAAAGAGAACCTGAGACAGTTCAAATTATAAACAATTTGTCTGAGCTTTCACTCATTATTTGATAATGGCATGTGAACATGCAATACGTAGACTAATCATACCACCTGAAATATTAAAACTACATAACTTGCCCTTTGTAATATCTGTGTTTACACAAGTCATTCACAATCACAAAATATATGTTAATGCTTGTTTCCTGATGATGATCTGTGCAAGCTGCACAAGCAGGGTCAGTCTGTGGGCCAATAAAATCATGCCAGCTGAGTGAGTCAGAGACCACATCAAGAAGCAAGGATTTCCAGACACTAATCTGTACTAGACCATGTGATTTATGTTCATGGTGGTCCTAGTTGGGAAAAGTTGTGTTTTAAACATTCTGGGCCATGTAAAACGTTTAATTGTACACAGTAGTTTGTTTCTTAATTTTTGCAAATTTCAGTTTATATCTTTTAACAAAAAGAAAATTGGCTGTCCTCAAAAGATGAGAATGAGAATTGAAATTGATGTCATGGTGATTTTGCTGTAGCACCAGGACACTTTCATGGTTAAATCAACTCCTGATAGGGTATTCATCCAGGTATTACCAAATTTCAAAATATCTTAACAACAGTTGGAGTTAGTGCCCTAGAAAAGCCCTGTTTGAAACCCTGAACGGAGAACCAAGTTTGTCATCTTCTCTATTTAGTGGTGATGTCAATAAGCAAGTACAAACTATTTTTTTATTCCTCATTACTTTCTCTAAAGAATAGTTTACTTGACTCACGTGCCATGTCGATGAGTATCAGTCCGTTGTCAGTTGTCCTTCTTTACCTGTTTGAACGTGTCGTTGATTCTATTTTCAGTCAAATGACTGGGTTTTCCGCACAAAAGGTTGAATATGCAATATCGAGATACGTACCATATCGTGGCTTTTGTATCAAGATATGTATCGTATCATGTGACACCTATATCACAACATCCCTACTATTCCCAACCCGGATTTTCTTTGTGTGCTTCCAGCATGCCAAGCAGGACTGAATAAACTCACATGTTTATAAACTCATCTTGATTATAACAATAGGGACAGTATGGTATATGAATAAAACATTATTGTTATTAAAACCTACACCATCATGCATCTTCCTCTTTGTACTGAGTATGTACTCACCACACCCCACTTCACAAGAATGTAAGAAGATAACCAGGCCATGGCCTGCAGCCTTTCAAGATTCATATGATGCCCTAATTTGCCTGGGGGACCTCTGTCATGTAGGGTGGGGTTAGATGAAGATGCCATGCTTCAGTTGTGTCATTCAGACACTGACACAGGTATATGCAGTGGTCTCGTGATGTGTATCAGCACCGGTATTCAGTGAAGTAATAGTCCTGTTGTATTGAGCAATCCTCATGGAGGGCTGGTCTCAGACAGAGGTGGGAAGGGAGTCAGAGGTTGCAGCACCCTGTGGAGGTCCCGGGTTAGAATAGGTTGTGTTGTCAGTCATGTCTTCATTGTGTACAGTCTGAGACATTGTTCATAAAATGACTGATTTTTCTTCCCCAGGACAGAACAGTCATAGTCAAAGTACTAGTGTAACCATACCATTTCACATAAGATGTTACTAGAACAGTTATTTCTTGTTACAGATAATTTTATTTGTTTTGCAAATGGCTAAAGGAAGCGAAGATGAATCTGTAAAACAAGTATTTAAATTGGTCTGGCCAAACAATAACATTAGTCTGAACATCTGAGGCCTCATTAGTGGTAACTATAGGGACTGAGCTGGAACTATGTCCTGAATCCACTTATCAATTCCAACCGTTCTTCCCAAATAACTAATCATACAGCTGCATAGATATTTATACCTACTGATGCATATTAGCATTTGCTATTAAACATTATTTATAAGTAAACAGATATTGTGATTGTGATCACAGTCTGAGATTCATCCCCGGATTGTTTATACGTCTCCAATGCTGGGACTAGGAGTGTGACATATTGTGGCATTTTCACAGATTGGGAGATAGAGTGGTGGGTTAGAATTAATATAAAACAGTATTTGGGGACTTGCGTAATTAACATTTCTTATCATTACACTTAAAAAATTGCATCTTAAAGGATTTTTCTGCTTGATCACTGAACATATGTTACATCAGATCAGTAAGTGATGATCTGTTTCTTTTAACTTCAGAATCTAGTATCTGGTATTACAACTCCGGTCTGTGACTTTAGCCACTAGTCTGAAGCCTAGTCAAATTTCTTCTGAGATCACACAAGACTAGTCCATAAACTTAGAGACTAAAATATTATGAAAATAGAGTCAAAATACATTTTTGGGGTGGTAGATGCAAATTATTTGTCACAAAGTGCTGTCTTAGTGTTATAGTTACCAGAAATTATATGATGTGAAAGGATCCAACAAGCGTATATCTATCCAAGTTTTCCAGTCAAACAGAGTCTGCCTAACAAGAGTCAAAGTACTTATTGATTCTAATACGGTACCACAAGTTCCACAGACATGATAGAGAAGTAATTAGTTTGTCAAACCCTGGGGGAAATAGGCGTACCTGACTAAGTGCCACGTTTCACTTTCACTTTACACGAAACATTGACAGAAGGTAAATACAAGTAATTATCAGCACAATAGTGACTCCCCTAAGACGTAGGCGTAGGTTCTTGTTAGGTGTTTTTTGATCCCTTGAACAAATATATTATTAGAGTAATGAGGGTTAGGGGTTCGTCGCCCACAGAGTTCACAAAATTCGGGGATGGCATGAATCAAGTAATAGCTAGTGTTGGAAATTCATTAATAGTTTTGATCAGTTTTTTCCAGTCAATCACTAATTATAGTGAATAAAAATTTATTTATTTTTTCAGGTTTCATTAAAATAAGCCTGATAGGCTGCATGTCGATGTTTAATCATGTGTAAACTTCATGGATGATAGAGGGGCGGTCGGGTAGCCTAGTGGTTTAAGCATTTGCTCGTCAAGCCGAAGACTCGGGTTCGATTCCCGACATGGGTTCAATGTGTGAAGCCCATTTCTGGTCTCCCCCACCGTGATATTGCTGAAATTTTGTTAAAAGCGGTTTAAAAACCACACTCACTCACTCACTCAACCACTCAACCACTCAACCACTCACTCAATCAACCAATCACTCAACCACTCACTCACTCATTCACTCACTCACTCACTCACTCACTCACTCACTCACTCACTCACTCACACACTCACTCACTCACTCACTCACTCACTCACACACTCACACACTCACTCACTCACTCACTCACTCACCCACTCACCCACCCTCACTCACTCACTCACTCACTCACTCACTCACTCACTCACTCACAGCTGATTGCCAGTAATAACTTCTATTGATTGAGTTGATGCCTGCTGAACAATCAGTGAAGAAACTAATTGCTTTTAGGAACATCATTAGTAAACCAGATTGAGAAAACAGAGTTAATGACAGTTTTGTTCATTGATTGCTGTGATATTTGTTAACATTGATTCATTGTTTGGTCATGCAAGAATATGTTACTTTTATTTTAGGGTTATTCCTCATTATAACCTCCTATGTAATTTTGGAATTTAGCAGAGAATAACAGCATGATAAGTATTTTTAACTTCATTATATTTCACTATTTCTATTCTGAAATCAGCCAAAAGGTAGACTTGGTATATTTCGTCGTCATATGACAAAGAGAAAAATTAATACAGACATACTCCCTTCTTGAACATTGGATCACAAAAATAATATTTATATTATTATTATTTTTAAATAGTGTTTCATCTCCTACAGACATTGGTGTCTTTTTGTTCATGTGATAGCTGTTTCATTAATTTCATGTCAATTTCACGTTCATTTCATCTCCTGGTAGGTAGTGATGAGCTGGTAGGTAGGCTTCTACATTGTTCATGAGGTGGGTTGAGCTGGGCAAACACTAAGCACTACAATATTGATTTTATCTACAGGGGAGCTACACGCCCCAGGGACGGTAACAGCTATCTTGTTTATGAGGCATCGTCACTCCTTCATTTCAATAGTCATTTGACTCATTTCATCATATTATGCTGCATATATTTACATTGTAATGTCGTTTTTTGGAATATTTGTTTTGATATTTCGTATTAGTCATGGTTTTACACAACAAGTGTATGTGTTTATATTTTTATCCTGTGCCTTGGCCACACTAACCATCAGTAGCTATGGTAGTGAAATTTTACAGGTGTCTTAATTGTATTAGATACAGAATGTGTAATTTATTTGATTAGTTGCTATTCAAGAAAGGCTACTTGTTTTAGCTGTTAGATCTGGCAGACATATTTTCAGAAAAAATGATAATTCACACATCTTTCTTTTCCACCAACATGTCACACATGCAAAATATATATAAATATAATGTGATTATACTCAGTGTTTTTTAAAAAGATACAGTTATTTATCTAGACCTGCACAGAAAGTGATGTTCATCCCCAAGTCTGCAGCCAGTGTCAGTTCAAATTCCTAAATTGGACTCACAAACTTCTCAATTCATGAAGTGATAGCTATAACCAATGATAACCAATGCTATGACATTATATATGACTGTATATTTCACTGATAACAGGGCCATTTAAGAGAACTGAAAAAGCTTTAGAGCTTAGTTTTACACTATTGCATTGAATGCAGTGTTAAAATATCCCCTAATTTGTGGACCGCATCTGTGGTCTAGTGGTACAGTGCCGCCTGGAGATCAGAAGGTCTGGGGTTTGGTCGCCTGGTTGAGCCATGTCATACCAAAAGGCATTAAAAGATGGTACTTGTAGTTACCCTGTCTGGCGCTTGGCATTAAGAGGCTAAAACAAGGACTGGTCAGCCCGGAGCCGGTTAACTGTGTCTGAGTGGGGTATTCATGTTAAACTGGGGCATGGTAGCACTATCAAAGCACTATCAAATCAGCATTAGGGCAGACTAGTACAGGCACGCACGCACCCACGCATCCACACTATTTTAGCTAGTCTATAATCTTGAATGTGAGGATAGAATAGGTCCCCACCAACCCATTTCTTTTGTAAGATGCAACTAAATTGATCATGTAGTCAGGCTAGTTGACTTGGTTGATTGCATGTCATCATACCCAGACAGAGATGTTGGTCATAATATCGATCACTGGTTTGTCTGATCCAGACTTGAATATTTACATGTGTAATATAGCTGGAATATTGCCCTGTGAAACGTTTAATCCAACATGCATATCATGTATACATGAAAATGTGACTGTCTGGCTAACGCTTCTATTATACCATTCATCTGCTATGCAGCTGTCGGGATTATTTATGGAGATATTTACCATGTTACATAGACTGTCAATGCTACATTCAGTAAGGATATCCTTAATGCATGCAGGATGGCAATCATCCAAAAAGTCTGAGATGCATGTAGGTTATTGATTATAAATTCTACCTTAGGTAATTTATTACCTATGTGTAAATTATTCAGCAGTATACATTTCAAAAGTATGCATTATTTAACAGTTAAACCCATGTTGACAGAGACTGATGTGTTGTGGATTTGTGCAGTGTACGTACTGGCTTCATCAGAATGTGGCTTGAAGTTTTAGAGCAGGTGACAGAACACGTTTAACACCAAGTTTCATACTATTTTTTATCAGATACCTTAAAACCACCCTTTCAATAAAACTATGAGTTGTGTCAACATGTGCCGGGAGTATCCAGAATGTGGACTGGTCTATTTATGGACCGGTACTATATATTTCTTGTTGTTATGTCATCAGTAACGCAGTGTCGTAAGTAGCGACTTCTGGTCTGACTCACTGACTTGGTTGGTTGTATGTCATCTTGCCCAACAGCATTGAATGTCATTCATTATATCAATCACTGTTTTGAATAGTACAGTTGATTATTTACATGCCACTGTCATATAGCTGGATTATTGTTAAGTGAGGCAAACAACACACATATGTGACATTACTTTCTCAAAAACTAATTATACCATTTGAGGAAATACGGTATTCTGCCTGGTACCCTTCAACTGCTGGCTGCTCAGTGACCTTGTACAACATTGTCTTAACACATGAGCTGCTGCCAGGGCTCTTGCTAAAAGGAACTAGGGCTAGGACGAGTCCAAATGGCCTACTTGTACCCAACCCCCTATTACCCAATCCTACCCGGGTACCCACTGTAGATCTCAAGTTGGGTACAAATTGTTGGGAATTGTTTTCTGTTTGCTCAAACATATAAAAGTGTTCATAATCAGAAAGAAATGCAACATTATCTACTTGTACCAGTGTAACCATGGAATTTTATTGTTGTTGTCATTAAACAATACATCACGTGACTAACCACGGGTCCAGGTAGTCCTGTGGGTACCAGGCTCTACTCAGTATCCACCGCCCCGAATACCTGCGTTACCTGTCCCGGCCCTACACGGAACACATGCTAGACTACCTGGTAGATACATGGTTTATCGTTACATGTTTCAAGTTTTCACAAGCATTTGAAGTTCACTGTCATGTCTCTGAACAGTATTTGTAAATATTGACAGATCTTGAATGGCACAAAGATTCACAGCCTGCACATATTTAATGGAGGTTGGTTGATTGTAAGATGATCTTTGTTTGACCAGCTGTTGTGTTAAAGCACCAGTCACAAGTACATGGATTGTTGTGATATATACTTAGTTTGCCTCAGAAAGGCAAGACATTCTAGGTCACATGTGGGAATTCCAGGCAATGATATAGTTCCCCAGCAAACTCTACTTCTCACAACAGACGACTACATGGATCAGGTGGCCTAATGCTTGGTTGGTTTGTTCTTTTACGCCGCACTCAGCAATATTCCAGCGATCTGTAAATAAACGAGTCGGTACCAGACAACCCAGTGATTGATATGATGAGCATCGATCCACGCAACTGGGATCGATGACATGCTTCAACCAAGTCAGTGAGCCTGCCCAATGCTTGGTGAATTGTTTGGCTTCATGTAATCATATCCCAGTTGCATGGATACTAGATTATTAAATTTCACCCATAATGTGGAGCAGGAGGCATTTCATTTTGTATTATGTAATTCACATTTTAATTCACATGTAATTCACATGAAGCTTGAATGTTTGGTAGGATTATGTATACTAATTTAAAGAAGTTAAGGACCACCCGATTCTTTCATAATACTAATTATTCTGTCACATCGGGTGGCCCTTATCTTCTCTTGAGTAGTATATATAGTGTGTTCTACCAAGTCATGTTAGAAGAGAAGACACATTGACTTTCTACATCAGTAAATACTTAGGAACAATAAAATGATGTGAGATGGGGTGTTGAGTAGTGAGGCAGACAGGGATATAAATCTCATTTATTTTGGATGGTAATTTATTTTGACACATGCAAACTTCATAATGTTTTTGCCAGTGTCATGGTCAGGTGAATCATGGATAAGATATATGCAACATGTCACAGGGACTTATATGTAATTCTATTAATAATCCTGACTCTAGTAACTCTACCCAATGATTGAGACTGTACATATGGGTGTGGCCCTTTAAGTGCAAACAAAGGATCTACACCGGGTAGGACTTACTAACAGAACCCTGCCTTTTAATGTTAGACAAGCCAAACTTAATTGACTCCCACAATATTTCGAAATACCCGACCACACCCTGCCGTGTGATCTTTGTCCATGTCAGTTTCATGTTGGGCATGCTATGTATGTGGTACGTAGGACAGTGAAGTTTATCATACTGCCACACACATTTAGTTTCTAGTTTCCCAGATTAATCACATGGCAAAATAGAAAAGAGAAAATAGAAGATTGTTGGTTTGAGGTATTTGAAGACAAAAATAGTAATGAAATAACCAACAACTATGTTTTTGTTGGAGGCAACATACTCTTAAGAATATTGTTTTGAGGTATATTTTTAAGAAAATAATAATGAAATAAAATGAACAATTTTTTTTTTTTGGAGGCAACATACTTTAAGAATATTGGTTTGAGGTATATTTTAAAATAAATAATAATGAAATAAACAAATTAACAACTATGTTTTTGATGGAGGCAACATAGTTTAACATATTTTTTTCATGACATTTATGAGTTTTGTTCTAAATTGGAGGAGAACCATAATTACACAGTGGAAACTAGAAAATTCAGGTGTGCTGGCCAAGTAGTTGAAGCATCTTGGCAGATGAGGCTTGGGTTCAGTTTCCACTATGGCTAGGATACCGGTTTGTGAAACTAGCTTTGGATGTCCCCTACTGTACATTAGCCATGTGGGTATTACGGGTGAGAATATGTCCCCAGTAACCGATGCTGGTTGTTAGAGGTGACCAATTGGAGCGGTTGGTTAGTTTGTATGCATATCATCGTACTCACAGTGCCTTGGACCTTACACCCTGCATCAATCACTTTGTTTGACTTGATTATTAACAGGCTGGTGATGTATAGATGGAATGTGGTTGACGGTGGCGTTAAACAAAACAAGCAACTGTTATATTGCCTGAATAATGCTAAAAGTGTCATTTTTCACTCACTCACTCACCTTGACACTATGCTTTCCCCCACATGATTGCAATATTGACTGAATCATATTAATATAGCATCATTTTTCACGCTGTCTTTCTATAACAGTCACACAGACAATGCGACATATTGTCCTGATGAAGCCGGCTAGTATTGATGCAGGCTTGTCAGATATCGATCCACTTTAATTTAACTCCACATTCCGTTCAGCCCCCTAGCAGCTGGGGTATGTCTGTGACACATTGTCACACATTGTCACACAACCTGACCTGGCCCTGGTGGCCGTTGCCTTCAGTCAACACTATCATCACAGTACTTGAAGACATACCACATTTGATCACATTTGTAGCAATTTAATATATTACATAAAAGTATATGATATCAATACAGTACTCTAGGTAAATGATTTTGTTTATTGGTTTGTTGTTTTACACCGCACTCAGCAATATTTCAACTATATGATGATGGTCTGTAAATAATCGAGTCTGGACCAGACAACCCAGTGATTGATTTGGGTATCGATCCACGCCATTGGGATCGATTACATGTATCAACCAAGTCAGCGTGCCTGACCACCCGATCCCGTTAGTCCCCTCTTACAACTACGGATATGAGGCCTATCATCTCAAATAAATCTAGAAATAATTTCATCTATCCGTACTTTCATCACAAATTCTGTCAGATTTAAACCTAATTAATACTCTAAACCCTCAGTGAGAACTCAGTGAGGGTTTAGAGTATTAATTAGGTTTAAATCTGACAGAATTTGTGATGAAAATATGTGAGTCACATATGATATATATGTATCTTGTCTACATTATGTAGTAATTAATATTACATATACACATTACACATAACACCATCCTTTGTTTATTTTATATATCTGTCATGTTCTAACTTAAGGGAGTTAGCTTAGGCAGAAGAGACGACTAGTACCATATCCACAGATAGATTTACATGAAGATCAAATATATACGGTGCTAACAAATATATACAATGGTGAGCACACATAGACTTTTCAGAGACCCAGCACGTTGCTAGGAAGGCGAGAACAAGACTATGCAAGTTCTATGCAAGTAGATATATACAAGAAGCACTACATGCCAGGACTGAGGTCAGCACATACTGGTAGCGGTGTTGTCTTGGTGCCCCGAAGCACCTAGCCTTCCTCTTTCTGTTTCTGGACCAAGGCCAATATACCCCAAGTCATCTGACACGGATTAACTCATAAATATTAACAACAGTAATAATGAGAAGTGACATAGTTGCATAAGCACGTTCAGGATAGCGGACAGTCAAAGCACAATACAATGGGGATTAACAATGGAGATTAGCTTCTTATAATTAATGGCAATTAAGTAGTTCTAGCCATATACATGTCATGGCTGCATGGTAATTAGCCTTCGGAATGAAATGTTCATTCACTAATATGGTTGTCCCAAATCAGTGGCTAATTATATATCCCAAACTGGTGTCTTTAGTTTGACATAATTATGGCATTGATCTAATTTTTATTAGCCTGCCTCCATGGTCTACTGGTAGAGCGACAGCCCGGAGAGCGGAAGGTCTGGGGTTTGATCCCTGGCTGTGTCATACCAAAAGACATTAAAAGATGGTACTTGTTGTTACAGTATGAGTCAGTATGCTGTGTCTGAATGGGGTATTCATGTTAAACTGTGGCATGGTATCTCAGTGGGCTAGCACTATAAATCGGCATCAATTCGGCCACACACACACACACACACACTGTGAATGCATGTCGCTATTTAAGTGCAATAATCTTGGACGCGATGTTAAACCCGATTTCACCTCACCGTATTGTAATAAAAAGGGGTCTTGCATCAAATCACATGAGCACCTTAATTAAAAAAAAGGGGGGATTTGGAAAATACATTCAGACATTGAGTTGGCGGTACACATGCGTGAATGCATGTCGCTATATAAGTGCAATAATCTTGGACGCGATGTTAAACCCGATTTCACCTCACCGTATTGTAATAAAAAGGGGTCTTGCATCAAATCACATGAGCACCTTAATTAAAAAAAAGGGGGGATTTGGAAAATACATGCAGACATTGAGTTGGCGGTACACATGCGTTACAAATCCGGCAAACAACTGAAATCTGCACAATAGTTAACGAACCAGATGTAGATTAAGTAACATGATTTTGATTGGATTATGCATAGACTCGTTAGTCCAGCCAAATTATAACTCAATAATTCACATGACATGACATTACATGATGATTGTTAAAGTCAAGGAGTTGCCAAACCACAAAACTTATAGAAACAAAATGATTGATTCTGCACCTTTATTGACATCTAAACTGACAACTAAAAGGTGACAAATATATATTTTACAGTTATACTGGGATGTGAGATGAGATGTGTTTAGATTAACCTGGTCGCTGTTTTAGATAATCTGGTTGTTGAAGGGAAACCCATGTCTGAACACACAGAGAGAAACTGACATTTACTTTGTCAATAGCCTAGTATAAATACTGCCGTCACTCTCACATTACCTGTCAGCTCTATCAAGTCTACAACCAGGACAGGCCGTTCACTATCTGTGGGCAAGTGTACATAGTAGGTCAATATCACTCTTGTGCTTGTCTACAGCACATGCACAACCAGACACCCTGTATACGACATACAACCTAGGTAGATCCCTGGCCACATCAGATTTATAGTTTCTGCAGTGTCATTAACATATTGAGAGATCCAATCTGTCATTTAGGATTTTATAATGATTGTCATATATATTGTTCTATGTTCAGAGGGTGACAGATAATGTCATCTGGTGCCATATCTTCTCCAGAATTGTTTCATGGGCTGTAGATTGTAGTTGAAAGGAACTTGATATGCACCATTAAGGTAACTGCTTGCGATGTTGACATTAATTAGAATTATCAAAATAGATTATAGCGAGTGAGCTTGGTTTAATGTGATTTGAACAGTATGATTGGTGGAAAAACATCATAGTTTAATGTGATTTGAAAATTGTCTTGACTTTTCACTGCGTGTTAATCCATTTCTTGATAAGCATCTTCTTTTCTCAATCCTAAATTTGAAAAAACGTGGCTTGACAAAAATTCAATTCAGCCTGTGATTTTAGCCAATAGTCCAAATCCCAAACCAGGTAATATTCTGTTTGGTCTGGTCAACCCACCTAATAATAGTCAATATTAGAACACTTATATCTACTGAAAATGATGCTCAGAACCAAGTTTAGGCTAGTAGACTGTCGAAAATACACTGTCAATATCTAGTAGGTTTGACTAATATTTATCAGAAACATTTCAGTGTTATCATTGAAGTATATGATGTCATCCATTGTATCATGACGTCATGTCTGTATCACAGCTTTCAGAGTTCACATAGAAAAAGTGCAATTTATAACTTATTATTGAGTGTTGATGCTTCAAATTCCCCAAAACACCTGCAACCTAAAAACACATGGTGTTTATCTCATATAGGATGCGGGCGGTCGGGTAGCCTAGTGGTTAAAGCGTTCGTCATGCCGAAGACCCGGGTTCGATTCCCGACATGGGTACAATGTGTGAAGCCCATTTCTGGTGTCCCCCGCCGTGATATTGCTGGAATATGGCTAAAAGCGGCGTAAAACCAAACTCACTCACTCATATAGGATGCAGTTGTGACTGGATAATAAGATGTGTTCTCAATCAATAGTTCTACTATCAGTAGATTTTTTTTAATTGGTTTGTTTCCTTTAAGATCAAGCCAGACAAAGCACGTTGTTTTTCTTCATCTAATCCGCAAAATTTGAGGCAGGTTCTGTGAAAACTACACAAAATGTCACCTGCCATGTCTTGTACTATTTGTAATGTTTCTACAGTGCCAAGTTCAAGCCTGACATATATTAAAAAACTCTTGTCAGTATATTGAAAGTTTTAATGAAAATGTTTACTTAGAAATTACAATAACAAAATAAGAGAAGTGAAGGACTGTGGGACAAGGACTTTTGTGTGCAACAGTTTAGCTGGCCATTGATTGTCATGCATTGTTACAAGTATGTGTGTATATGTAGAAGTATCACACTCCTTGATCACCCAGGTAAAGCATGACAATCACTGTATGACTGTTCTGTGATGAGACAATTTGTGCAGTTTCTAGAAGCTTGATCTCACACACATCAGCAGGATTAAAATTGACTTCCAACAGAGTGACATATGGTGTCATGTACGTCATTATTTCAATTGACTGACTCAACCAATCAGTCATGCACAAATGTGTAAACGTTCAACAAATGTACAAATATAAATTTATCATTAAGACAATTTGACTGTGCCTGCTGCACAGTTGTAGTGGCTGATGAGACATTTTCACTATTGCAATAGCATGTTAATTGTTAAAACACCATTGTGATGAACATATATAGATATATATAGATATACTTCCTTCCATACTTGATTGCTGTGGGCTGTTGTTTGAGAGTTGGTCCTAATGTGAATATGCACGTGCTTCTTCAATATTGATTATCAGCATTTGTCTATTAAGTCATGTCTTGCGTGTTATTGATGTCAATGAATGCCTCATTGTATTGTATTATGAACATTTGAAATTCATACCAATTTGATGTGAATGTGCAATAGTGAAAATTTAACATCAACAGTGAAACTCCATTGATTCAAGTACAACCATTCCGTTTGAAATAGTCTTAGGTTTGATAAATTTCCAGATTGAGAAATCATGTCACTTCATGTCCTTCAGCATTAACACATTTCTGGTCCCCAAACCACTGACACAAGCGCCCACAGCGATGTTTGCTAATATATTGGCTACTGAAAAATCCCAATTAGCACACTTCCGATTGATCAATGTTCACAAGTTTATTCGTGTATGATACGCGCTTGTGTGTTATATGTATATGTGTTATACGCATTTCAGGCTGTCATCATAAACGATGAATTTTACAATCTTTCAACTCTGTTTTTTTTTCTCACCAAAATTATATTCTAACAAGAGCCCCCTATTTCTAATTTTGAGAGCGCCCCAGGCGCTTTTTACCTCGAATACCGTAAGTCTATTTAAGATTTTGAGCTGCGCAAATCCATTTTAATTTTTATTTTGACCAACCCAAACAAACTGGTCTGCAGAAATCTGTAAACCATTAAATAATTAAACTGTGGCCTGCATAACTTTATGAAGGAAGTTGGTGTTAAGGGTAATCCTCCTGTCAGGTCTGTTATGTCCTCCGCGTGTATGTACTGTATGAAGGAAGTTGGTGTTGAGGGTAATCCTCCTGTCAGGTCTGTTATGTCCTCCGTGTGTATGTACTTTATGAAGGAAGTTGGTGTTGAGGGTAATCCTCCTGTCAGGTCTGTTATGTCCTCCGCGTGTATGTACTGTATGAAGGAAGTTGGTGTTAAGGGTAATCCTCCTGTCAGGTCTGTTATGTCCTCCGCGTGTATGTACTGTATGAAGGAAGTTGGTGTTGAGGGTAATCCTCCTGTCAGGTCAGTTATGTCCTCCGCGTGTATGTACTGTATGAAGGAAGTTGGTGTTAAGGGTAATCCTCCTGTCAGGTCAGTTATGTCCTCCACGTGTATGTACTGTATGAAGGAAGTTGGTGTTGAGGGTAATCCTCCTGTCAGGTCTGTTATGTCCTCCGCGTGTATGTACTGTATGAAGGAAGTTGGTGTTAAGGGTAATCCTCCTGTCAGGTCTGTTATGTCCTCCGCGTGTATGTACTGTATGAAGGAAGTTGGTGTTGAGGGTAATCCTCCTGTCAGGTCTGTTATGTCCTCCGCGTGTATGTACTGTATGAAGGAAGTTGGTGTTGAGGGTAATCCTCCTGTCAGGTCTGTTATGTCCTCCGCGTGTATGTACTGTATGAAGGAAGTTGGTGTTAAGGGTAATCCTCCTGTCAGGTCTGTTATGTTCTCCGCGTGTATGTACTGTATGAAGGAAGTTGGTGTTAAGGGTAATCCTCCTGTCAGGTCTGTTATGTCCTCCACGTGTATGTACTGTATGAAGGAAGTTGGTGTTGAGGGTAATCCTCCTGTCAGGTCTGTTATGTCCTCCGCATGTATGTACTGTATGAAGGAAGTTGGTGTTAAGGGTAATCCTCCTGTCAGGTCAGTTATGTCCTCCGCGTGTATGTACTGTATGAAGGAAGTTGGTGTTGAGGGTAATCCTCCTGTCAGGTCTGTTATGTCCTCCGCGTGTATGTACTGTATGAAGGAAGTTGGTGTTAAGGGTAATCCTCCTGTCAGGTCAGTTATGTCCTCCGCGTGTATGTACTGTATGAAGGAAGTTGGTGTTAAGGGTAATCCTCCTGTCAGGTCTGTTATGTCCTCCGCGTGTATGTAGTCACAACTCCATGCTTGACTAAAACTGAAGAATACATTTTGCAATGCTATGTCCCTGGCCTCTGTTATCTGATGAAATGATAACATGAAATATATATTCTAGTTCTGTTCTGATTGTTTAATTGCGTGCTCATGTAAATGACATGTGTTTTGTACAGTGGAAGGTACTTAAGGAAAATGTCACTAAAACGCCTTCATTATGTTTGTATTATTTTTTACTTTTTTTATTTTTTATTTTGTCTTTGTATGTTCCGCCATCTATTTCCAGTCTAGATCTGCATCCATGTTTCTTAAGCTTAAAGGGTAGGTTGGGTAGGTTATACACAATAATTAAGCGAATATTCTTCAATTTTCGACAGTAAAATATATAAACCTAATAGAAATGAATCTGCAAAATAAATAAAAATATAAATTCATAAGTTAAATTATACACAAAGATTACAATTTATACAAGATTTTTTTCTACATCCTTAAAGCACCTTGGCTTTTCTGATTAGTGCATGCTGTCTTCAAAGATAGTTTTGTCTTAACACATGTGAAGTGTGTATCTTGCCTTGTGAAATTAGAGAAGGCATACATATAAACAAAATTGAATTATTGTCATATTTCAGAACTTGTGTTATTGTCTCCACGTAATTCAGAAATTAAAATCTGTTGATGTCTTGTATAGTAGGGAAATCATAAAAACAGGACATTGCTCCCTCATTAGTGTGATTTTGTAAACAAACGAGGACCAATCAGGCCATCGAGATGGCCAGCTAGTGTGTTGATGCATTGTATGTAACCGAAGCCGAATACACAAATATCAAAAACCAATAGCTCTTGTCTTTGTCATTTGGCAAAAAAATGGTTTCAGCGTTATTCAGTACTTGATTAACTCTGTTACACATTAATGTTGTGCCCAGTGTCACGTTAATAATCACACAAAAGGGAAGAAACATAATCATGTTGTTTTTGTTTACTTCAAGAAAATTTTCACGTACTGTTGCCTTTTAAGACCAGTCCAGTACCACTTACTTCTATTATGTATATCGACATGTATTCTTAATTCAGTGTTAGAAATTGGCACTAGTCCTGTAGTCCTTGCCAAACTGCCTAATAGTTAAGGTATCATAGGGACTAGTAGAAATTTACCTGTTTGAAGGGTTTTGCTATATGTTATCATTATAAGGACTAGTGGTCTAAAAGTGTTAGTTTCTACCTAATTCCTCTCATCACACAAGGACCCACAGCTGTGGAGACATGAAATGTCTGAATTGTAATGTATAGCGACCAGGGTACACATTATGTTGAATTCTGCACTACAACTAGCAACAAAAACTGCATTGTGAGTACTGGCAGTGTAGTCATCAGTGTCACCTGCTTCAGTGGCTGCACACTACATGAAATAAGGCCCCTGTGTTCTCAAACTGTTCCCACATGGCTTGGTGACGTGTCCACTTACATTAATGACATGCTTGTGGTCACATGCGTACATAGCTGTCAGTCAAGGCATACTACATGTTGTCAATAGCCAACTTCAAAACCTGCTTTTGGACAGAAATTGCGTAGTTGGGTTATACAGGGTTTTTTTGCTTTTTATCCTGATTGTGGAAGATTGTGTCTGAAACATTCTGCTAGAAGTGTGGGTATTGCACGGTCTCACTGTAAATTGTTGTTTGGAATATATATATGTGATCAAACATGATTGAAAATGCTTTTACCAATCTCATTATAATCAGATCTCAGTTCTCGCTACCGCTAAACAAAGATCTGAGGACATCCTATTACGGGTCATGTCAGACCGAACTTGCATGAACTTTGACCCACCAGTGGAAGGATTGACAAGAAGTCGACATAAGTGAATCGTAAGGCAGCTTTCTCGTGATTTACGGCACTGGCTTCAAACCATATTTTGAGAAATTCTCGATTAAAAAATTGAAACCTAAATGGAATGGCTAATAGATGGTCTAGATTGTATGGATTCAGTAACTATCATTCAGAATATCCCATGTTAAAGTTTTCGAGGTTGCATGATTATAAATCACATTCCGACTGTCACGTTCATGATCTGGTAAGCGATGCTCTGATTGGTCGGATGAAAGGTCATTCTGACGTGACCCCTAATGGGATGTCCTCAGATCTTTGTTTAGCGGTAGCGAGAACTAAGATCTGATTTTAATGAGATTGTGCTTTTACCAGTGTTCGAAATTAAGGGGGTCCTAAGGTTTACCCCGAAATATTTGAACCCTCCTCAATGTTTAACATTGTGGATCATGACAAGGTCACCATGACTTTCATGCTTCATTTCAAACACTATTTATAAATACATAATTTCTTTCAACACACAGTAATCATAGATGAATGTTGAATGAATATATTGATACTTATATAGGTAGTGGTAATGCAATGACCCAATACAGCACATAATCTCACAGCTGGCACACACTATGCCAGAGCTATGGATGAAAGAAAATAATAAAATAGACTCTCCAACGTGGTATACTGATCCAACATATACCGGGTTTTCTTTGTGTCCTGCTAGCTTCCTAGTCCTCTCTCCACACGACAGATTTCTTGAACATCACAGCCACTTCCTGGTTGAAGCAAATGACATGACATTTCAGAGGGTTTTCTAAGTTGTAAGAACTTGTTCCAAATCCATTTCACTTACATGAATACAAACTGTTTAAACTATGTAAATAATAATTGCCGTTATTAGTATTATTGTTTTTTCATAATTTTCATTATCAAAGCAATTGAGTGTGCGGAACCACATTGACTCAATAGTCTCCTTTGTCATTAATAACAACTTTAATATATCAACGCCACTGCAATAATAAACAAAAATATTATTGTCACTGAAACAAACGATGCTCATGTTTGCTGTGAATGTACCTAATGCTGACAAACACAGTGTTACATACACCGACTTTATTTCCAATGTTTGACAGGATGGAAAGTTTACTGGGAACATACTTGTACCTAAACAGCAATGTACTAGGGGTATCACGATACGCCCACCGTAGGTATCGATACATATCCCAGTACTTAAGTCCTCATACTTTGATTGCACTGTTGTTGCATGACATTCTCAATGCTCCATCCGGCTACCAAGAGGTTGTCACTATCAACCAGTTTGTGGTAACTCGCACAACTGGTTACTCCAGGCTTGTTTAGTGTTATGAAATCAGATCTAACATTTTCTTGTATGACCTGGGAATGTAACACAGGCTGGGCTATAGCAAAAATTTGTAAATTATGACTTGTTGAATATCAATATAGAATTATATCCCTGGTCGATACATAGGTAGGCGTATCGTGAAACAATCACAATGCTTCAATACAATGTACCCCACTGCTGAAACACATAGTTCAGTGACATAGAAATATATGACTGATAGCAGGATTTTGATTACCCCATATGTTTGGTAATTAGCAGCACAGACATAATGAGAGGACGCAGTAAATGCTTGTCACAGTCTGAATCCACATTGAAAGATTTACTGTATGCTAAGTCACCTTGTCCCAAGTTATAGCAAAACATTGATCTCCATTACCACGTTTTACTTTTCATTATTCAAGTCTGTTGTTGACAAATATGGTGATCAGTACTGCTTGCTTGCAGGAGAGGTACCATGAATCATGACAAATACAGTATTTATAATAACCCAGTACTAGGAACTTGTATCAAATTGCTCAGATACAGTATTTGTGTGTTGAAAATATGACATGGTTGGAATCTTTGGGAGTAAAATGTTTACAGTAAAATCCTCTCCTATATATAATACATATGTTGCTGCTTGTGAAAGTGTCCAGTTGTGTTGCATATACTGAGCATCAAAAGAAATGCACCCTCGTTGGTCTATAATTACTTTCTTGTTTTGTTGTTGATCAAAGAAAACATCTGAAGAATGTTACAAGAATCCAAACACATCCAGCTCTCAGCATATTCAGAAACATTTCCACTTTCTGTGGATTTCATGAAAGCATTGGTAAAAAAGCACTGATACATTGCTCATCCACAGTAATCAACATGTGCACGGTACAAACTTGGAAAGTTCTTGAAGGTAACTTTGTTCCTGAAAAGTAAAAAAATAACTGACCATTTCTCAAACAAGGTGCTTGAAAAGAGCTGAAATTGTATTTGGGCTGAAAGGATTTGAACACACAATATGCCACTGATTTGCAAGAATATTTATCGCTCTAATTACACATAGAGATTACAGTTAGGTGATTGAGCATCATTCCCACTGGCTCCCAGCAAATGATACCGATACGATGGAGGAAAGTATCACGTGACTGTTTCATATCCACTCTTGTGACTAATTAGCCTCTTTTATAGACATAAACTAGTCCTTGAAAAAAGGTTTTTAAAGAGTTTGAATGTTGACCTGAAACATCTGTATGAATACTAAAGTGAAACAACATGGTTTTACAGCTAGACTTACAGTAAGGTAGCAGAACATAATAACAAACTCTGTTTTACAGTTTTCAAATATCTTTAAAGCTGGAAATTATGAAATAAATGCATGATTACTAGAACATAGAATTATTTTGACAATTGTAAAATCATTTATTGACATTTGATATCCAATACTGTTATAGTGACAAATAGCAGTAAAATAATATTTATATATAAATATAAAAACCCTCTATGTGATACTTACATAGCTTGTCTATAGTATGTCCATTGCACTTGATGGTCACTGGGTAATATATATATTCCTGTACACATGCTAATCCATTTCAGTGATATTTACAACACAAACTTGACAAGGCTTGTCAATAAACTGTCAAACTATGTACACGAAATTGATATGTGATTTTCCATGAAGCTCATCAATGTCAGTTGAGGTGCCTGTGATTGACAGGGCATTTCCTTGTTAATTGCATGAATGTCTTTTGGGATTTCTCTTTTATTTTATAGGATGATTCATGGACAAAACCATTATTTTACGTCAATTTCACATTAATTTACCAAATATTAATGTAAATTGATCAGAAACACTACAATGGCTATCTATAAGTCTCAAACCAGTTTTTATCTACAAATTTGCATATAGTAAATATTTTGACCAGTAGCAACCCAAAACAGAATATATGATTAATAGTTTCTATAACTCTCTTCATAATTTGGTGTTCTCGATGATTTCTGGCTGTTCATCTGGTATGTTCCTCATCCCAGGACGCCCGCCACGATTCATGAAAGAGTTGTTACGAAACAGAGGATTGTTGATGACACTCCTGTCGTCACTCCGGAGCTCTGGTGGCACTCCCCCATGCCAGTCATTGACTGTGTCACGTTCATCGAACCCGTTGCCTACATTGTCCAGTACAACCCCCTTCATTTTCACTGTCCACTGACTATTGATGTTGTTATTCGGCTTCTCTTGTTTCGGAATTTCCAATCCAGCCGGATGAGCTCCGATCAGGAGAGGAGCTTCAAGTTTGACTTCAACCCCCCCTGTTAACTCCACCCGAAACTGGAAAAGATACGACAGGTCGATAATATCGCAGTATTCCAAGTTTGATTCCGGTATGTATGGTGGAACAGTGAGACGAACATATGACCATCGCCTTCCATCATTGTAGGTTAGGTCATACTCATCGCGTTTCTTGTTTACTATCTGTCGAAAGTTTGTGGTGTACTTCTTGGCATTGTATGTACTATGCATGATGATAGATGCCTGAACGGCAGTGATCGTACGCCGACTTTTGTTTTTCACTTCCGCATGAACAAACAAATCTTCTCCCGGCACGCCACCTTGTTTGTTAAGTCCGGCTCGAACATAAACATTCCCGAATGTGCACGAAGCCCAGAAACACTGATTTCGTTCCAATTCTAATGGTGTTTCTATGAAATCTGGCAAAGGACTCCTCCGTAAACACAGAAACGGCTCACTTGTAATAGCTTGGTCAATAGACTTGTCTCCCTTGACCGTGGCTTTCATTAGGTATGTTACACTCCCGTATTTTCCGATGTACGAAGACGGGAGGTTTTCAGGAAGCTGGTATTCGAAGGGGAAGTCGTTGTTGCCGACGTGAATCCCCTTCGGTCGTCCTCCCCGAGCGTCAATGACAACTTTAGACGCGTTAATGTATGTCTCGCTGGCCGTGTACGTCTCTCCGGAACTCTCATCGTCCCACCCGACTGAGCCCTCCCCCACTATCGTGATGAATATTGTCCTTATGAAGGTGGGTCTGGAGGATTTGATACATATGGCGCCACGCACCACCTCGCCCGGTTGATACTGATACTGCTCGTCAATATCATGTTCCAGAGTGATTGACAACTGCTCAATTGCAGACATGTTGTGTGGTGTGTTAATCCAGTTGGTGGGATACAGATTTAGGGCTCGCTGTTTGTGCTGCTTCAACTACATCACAACATCACTGTTGAGGTTCAAGTTCCAGATCTGAAATAGAATTATCGTTATTAAGTATTTTGTTGACAAATAGTTCAGTTTTGCTGTTAAAATGACACCTAAAACAATGTTCTGACTAATACCTACGGATGTACCCTTTACATGTGCAAATTCTTGTCAAACTTGCCACCATGTTTCACGGTTACAAAAAGAATATTGTGTTCTGATTTACAATCCACAGACTCGTACATCAGTGTATGTCTGACACTCCCACAGCAAACCAAAACCCATTGCAGAAAACACACAGCTGTGCTCTGGTTCGAAACATCGGAAAGATTGTTCATATTTTTTTACAATACCCTCACAATCACAAGAATGAAGATGTTGTTAACCTGTTTGAAGTCGGAAGTTTATAGCAACTCGTATACCTGGCGTAACTGGTGTAACTGAGTGTCTGGCGTGATCGACATGAATAATAGATACATTGATTCTTCACTAATTAATACAGGCTTTCTCCTTCCTTAGATTAAACGAGATGAAGTAGACTATGTCACATTTCAGACCTCTCAATCAATAAATGTAATTTGACTGACCTCATAATGGGGACCTCAAGACAGAATCGCATACTAATGAGATTAACAAAGCGACAAATGTTTGCGCTGGTTTTGTTGCAGCTAATGCTGTTGCTGTTTGTTGCGGTTGCTGTTTGAACAAAAGTGCACGAAATGTGCGACTGCTGCAGTCAATATCAATGTATTGTGATTCAATTCGCTCTTTAAGTACATTTGCATGTTTATCAAAGAAATGACGATGTCAAGTTAATAAAATTAAAATCCAGTTTAGACCATAATTAAAAGATGAATACAAAATGAAATTATAATTTAACAAGCAATTTACTTCTCACCTTTTACTTTGACTATGAAATTATTAACATTCTTTTTTAGGTAGGATGTCTTTTGAAAATCCTTATAACTCCATATAACTGAATGTTCTGTTAAGTTGTGATAAGATTTAGATGAAAATAGAGGGTAAAAGGGCATGAGAATTATTTCGAAATCATAAAACCTTTTGAGAAAGTCTTTCCTTGCACGGGGTACATCATGACTTGAAGAAAGCTGTTTGGTGTTGACTAATTGTGTTGGTTTGTACACACTGTTTGGTCTGGTGGCCACATGACAATGGACGTTAGGTTACCCAGTGCTGTTCTCCCAGGTCAACTCAATCGACAGGTAGTTTAGATTTAAAGATTGAATATGTAATATGTTTACTTGTATCCAGTTTGTCTGCATTCAATCTGACACCACTGGAAGGGGTTACCATGTTTACAGAAGTTACGATAGGTGTATTCATAAAACCTGTCACATATTATGAGGGTGGAGATGGAAGATAAACTTGATATAGTTTGTAACTTTACTACTTTTAGATCCCCCTATTTTTAACAAATTTTGAAGGGAATTTGAAGTTTGCAATATGAAAGTAATTTTCTTTGAAAATGGGAGTGAATAGGTTTTTGGTGATGTGGATTATTTTTTAACTATTACATAAAAAATGAAATATTTATTAATGTGTATCAATACCCATGCACAGGTTTTAGGGGTGGATGGGTAGGTGGTTGGGTAGGTAGCCTAGTGGTTAAAGTGTTTACTTGTCATGCCGAAGACCTGGGTTCAATTACACACATGGGTACAATGTGTGAAGCCTATTTCTGGTGTCCCCCCTCTGTGATATTGTTGGAATATTACTAAAAGTGGCGTAAAACGATACTCACTCATCACTTGTCACTGTTTGTGATGACAATCCCTGTCACAAGAGATGTCAACTTAATGACACTTTTAACTTGTTGTACAAGACTTAATTCAGTAATAGTGGGAAGTAGCTTTCACATTTAACTGATTGTTTCTGAAATGAGATTTGTATGCGACATTGAGCTTTTGAACCTCTCTCTTCTATTAGTGAGATCAGCAAATATTGCCTCAGTAGGTACACATGTTTTCATTCAAGCTTGAGAAGTGCAATCTTGGATAATTTCTGTACATCCCCCGGGTGTGTCATCGGAACACAATGTTATCAACACCTTTCATTGTTCGTAATATCAATTAACATAGTGACAGCCTGAGGGGGTGTAATGCACCACTGGAGGGTGTTGAAGCGTACTGTGATCAGCTGACTGGGATCACCTCCATCACTTGTCCATCAGGTGTACATTGCACATGTCAATCACTAACCAGCTGCTATTTCAATGCATGGAAATATAATCATTATCTTTTCATAGACCATTAGTGCGGAAGGAACGGTTCTTTTATTTGATGCTTGAACCAAATTCGATAAGAAACTTGTCAGTTCTGGTGTTGATTGATGGCTATGCAAGTGTTGATTGTAGGTTATCCATGAGAGAGTATCGGGACGGATGATGACACTGGTGCTCTAATGCACACATGTCTGTCAGTATTGACTCTGTAACACAGCAGCGTACATAACAGCAAATATTGTCATAGCTCCGACCCAAACTAAATAAATATTTTAACACCTTCCTATTGACACGATATTGTATATATATAATGTTTGGTTTAATAATTTCATGTAGGGTATTGTGCGAATGATTACAATGTGGTGAGGTTGTATAATTTTGGATGTATATTTCTGTAGTGAAATGTACTTTGACAAGTCTGAGGGGCTTGAAGTCAACGCAGGTGTTCATATATTCAATAAACTGGAGGTTTCAAACTCAAGGCACAGAGATGTGTTATTAACTGTGTTGTCTGACTAAGGGTTAGGCAAACAATAGTTTTATTCAGTTCCATCATCATATTTCAATTTGGTGCAATGGACTTTTTTCTTGATTTTAGTACACATATATATGTTAGTCACGAAGTTCTTGGTTTCATATTGCAATTTTACCCAGACTTTTTAACAAATCAGATTTTGGCAGCCCCACATTTGTCTTGTACAATGAATAATAAATGACTATGAACGAGACATATTATGTTACAGTTAAGCTTGATGTCGGCAGTTGTAAATCGTCCATATACATGCAAGAAGCAAACATTAAGAAAGCTGCCTTTGTCTGCATGAGGTGAAAGCTATTCCATTAATTTGTAGGGAATTCATGCCATCTTTACATTTCAGCCAAACAATTGTTCATTCATGATTTGTCGCAAGTGTCACTTTCAACCTCTCTCACAGCTGCTGAAGTAATAAATGGCCAGTTAATGATTTTTGGGGTTATATTGTAGGGGCTAGTTGAGAGTGTGTGAGTGAGGCGACTTTAGCAATATTCAAACAATATCATGGCAGAGGACATCAGGAATGGGCTTTTTAACCATGGGCCGAACCCAGGATGTGGATGACAAATAAATGGCCCAGTTATCTTATCAGTTTACTTGGATGCATCATAACACAAACACAGCCTGAGAATGTGCCAGACATATATCCCCGTTCCCATGTTTCATGTCACAAGTCTGTATGTGTACAGTCATAGGAACGACTCAGTGGTTTCAAAAGATTTATGTACATAACTTGAGAATTAACTTCCTTGAAGCTAAGAAACAGTAAGTTTTAAAAGCAGCACAATGCAAATATATTCTGACTTGTTTATGTTGCTTCTTTAAGCTGGCTGAAATTCTCATCATGAGCAGCCCAACCTGTTAAACAAGTTCATAAAACACAATGTCAGGTCAACATTTGCCTTCAGTTTTAACATGTTTGTTTCCTAGACTTTCAAAACGTCTTAATACAAAGATACATTTGAAAAAGAGGATAATAAATTGCTCATTTAAAAAAGGATTCCCTAGCATTCTTGGTAACAATATTTATATACATGCTGAGACACACTGATTTTTCCAGAGGCAAATGTTATTTGTTCATCAAGATAACTTTTGAAAGGACATTCTTCTATTTCAATATCAAATTTCTCAAAAATATTTGGACATATTGCATGACAATGAATCAAGATTGGTGTCCCAGAAAATCACCCCGTCTGAAATTTTGTAATGTTTGTAACATTTTTCAATATCACTTAGAAATAAATGACCTGATTTGGGATTGAAAAGAGATTGTTAATGTTGATCATATGGTAAAAGATTTTTCCTTTGTACATTGCTGAAATGAAATTCACAATATACTGGTACGGCTACCAGCATTCCAGTGTAGGCTATATATATTTACTTGGTTGTCAGTTTTAATGTACTACATGTATAAATACGTCGTACTTTAGCAATGAGATCAACAACATCATTCATTGTTATCACTGTTGTCACAATACAGCATGAAATACATTTCACTTCATCTGAAATGAACGACTTACCTACCCGACAGTCTGAACCGGTCTATATCAGTGGAGCATGAGTTGTCAAGTTTTCTATTCAATAAAGGGTGGGGTGACATCTACCCACTACTGCCATGTCTTCTGTGAAATAGACACTTGTACATATCACTCGTCAATTTCACATGCACAACATACCTCAACAACTGTATTCTCTCCCAGAAACTTGTCTTTGGTCAAAGTGTATATTTCACAAGCTGTTGATCACTATGTGGTGGTGTTATACATTCTAATCTCTGCTACCCCATCCTTACTGGGTCAGTCTGCATTATAAGGAGCGGGTTGTCAGTCAAGCAAGAAGGACTGTAAATGCTACCCACGCTATTTCGGGATCATAAAACCTGTTTTTCCAAGCCAGTGAAGAAAGATCTCAAGCTGGATGAATAGCTAGCACACCTGATCTCGTTAGGGTCTGTAGCCTCAGTGCAACCTCAACCAGTCACATACACAAGCACTTGAGCTGCTGTGACAATGCTGAAAAGCTTCAAATAAAAGCTATCATTTTCAGACTTGGTGCTTCTGTCATAGCCATTCGTTTGTTAGTTGACATGTTGTCAAGGAACCTACCTGTCTGGCACAGTTGTATCAAGGGCTCTGATTGGATGATAAGAGACTATGGGTGGCTTGTGGAGGAGTGACTCTAAGCCTGAGCGATGTTAGTGCTGGCTTGGGGTATCAGATGTCATTAACGAGACTTCTCTAACGAGGTTACGTAATAATTTGTTTGCATTGTTGCTTGAGCAGTGATCACTGGGTAAAGTGTGCTCTTGCATGTCATGTACAATTGTTTCATTTTCAGCAGTAGAAACTAACAGGTTTGATCCACTAGTCCTTATTAATGATAACATATAGTAAAACCCCTAAAAAGGGGAAATGTCTACTCGTCCTTATGATACCTTAACTATTGGGCAGTTTGGCAAGGAATACAGGACTAGTCCAATTTCTAACGCTGCATTTTAGGAAATTCACTTAGATTTGGAAGATTTGTTTTAAAGCGGCACTGATCTATAGCAAGTCCCCAAGACTGGTTGTTGCCTTTTTATTTTTTTCCCTGTGAGTGCCTGGATGATATCCCAGAAATCTTGACTAGTTCGCGACTGGTGCTGCGCCACCAGTAAGCACATTAGTCACTTTTATTGATAGTATAAGGGTGTATCGTCACATTGGTCAACAATATGAAATATAGTTTTGTCTTGGGAACAATAAGGTACCTTTAGGGTCGGCATCGGTAATGGTGACAAAGTTTTGATAAGTCACATGCTTGGTATTGAGCAGTTTTCATTTGCACTTTTGTGACTTTTAACACAAACTAAATATTTTACCTGATTATTGGTTATTTTATCATTTGTATATGTTATAGTCAATGTGTAAAACGAGTAAAAATTTCACTTATGTCACTTATAAATGCCAAAATATTCTCTTAATTTACTAATTGACCGAAAAATCGGTCCAGTTGCTTTGTTATGATAATGAATTCCAAACATTTTGATGTTTTATTTCATCACCCAGTGACTGAAAATGATAGGATTAAAAGAAAACTAAAGTCAAAGTACATTTCTATCATCCTAATTGGTCTATTGTGATGTTTTAAGCCCTTTGAACGTCTTAATAACTTCTTAGTCAGTCAGTTAAATAAATGGACAGATCTGTTTGTCAATTTGTAAAATGACTGAAATATTAAGACATTTTATAAATTTCCTGAGTGAATCACATTTTACACATTGACTGTAACATATACACATGCCTGCGAATTAAAAGGCTTGTGAAAACAACGCCTTTGTGTTGTCTATTTTGCATCAAAGATCTTCCCAACGAAAAGTAAGAGGAACAAGAACAATTCTGTTCAATGCAACAGCAAATGAATGAAACAAAATGCAAATATCGTAATTAAAACTGACCAAAGTTATATGTGTAGTATTAAGCTGTTACTTTGTTCAAGGAATGTTTCCGTCAATACCCACTGAGAGAAACAACATCCCATACACCTGCAGCTGTACAAAGAAACCCTTTTCTATGTCACATGTCAGAATATTTCACCCAACTTTAATCCTGGATTTAGGTTGAATAATTAGGTCATGTAAAATATACCCCACGCTTGGATATTAGTCATAGGTGATGTGAAATATACCACACCCTTTGGACATAGGTCATGTAAAATATACCCCACCCTTGGGCATAGGTCATGTAAAATATACCACACCCTTGGACTTAGGTCATGTAAAATATACCACACCCTTGGGCATAGGTCATGTAAAATATACCACACCTTTGGACATAGGTCATGTAAAATATACCACACCCTTGGACATAGGTCATGTAAAATATACCACACCCTTGGACATAGGTCACATAAAATATACCCCACCCTTGGACATAGGTCATGTAAAATATACCACACCGTTGGACATAGGTCATGTAAAATATACCCCACCCTTGGGCATGGGGCATGTAAAATATACCCCACCCTTGGACATAGGTCATGTAAAATATACCACACCCTTGGACATAGGTCATGTTAAATATACCACACCCTTGGACATAGGTCATGTAAAATATACCCCACCCTTGGGCATGGGTGATGTAATCCTTATGGAGATAGGAAATACAAACATGGTGATCTAGAACTGTCTATAGTTCCTTCTGTACAAAGTAATTAGTGTTAGAGCGTGGCCTGTTTCCACCCTGTGTCTGACTTGTCTCTCAGCAGTAACGGTATTTGCAGCCTCCACAACTACCTCACCACAGCTTTAGATAAACTGTTGGATTTTTGGGGTAGTTTACCCAGGGGTTGATTTTGATTGAGTATTCAAGACTTTTGTACCATGTTTCGTGACATTTGGGTATTTAAACATGTTTCGTAACAATTTCTAGTGTATTTCAGGTGGGAAATGATAGGGAATTTGGTTACAGATGGTAAATGGCAGGTGTGTGTTTCAGGTGGTAAATGACAGGTATGTTGGTTTGAGAATGTTATTTCATATTAGCGGTGATAACTGATACCATGTAGTGATTTGTGTTTATTCACTATGTGACTCGTGAAATATTTCCGGATTTACTGTAATTGTTTTGTAACAAAAGAGTATCAGCAGACAACCCCTGTCTGTGACTTCACATACGGTGACCTTTGCACTTACTAAAACATTGCTGTCAGAACTCACAATTTTTATTTTCATTTCTCTCTCGTCATATTCAACGGAAATATGAAAACAAAACACTCTTCGATTTAGAAGATCATCAACTTTCGCCAAGGCATATATATGAAGACAATATAAAATTTGTTGATATTAAAATAGCAATAAGTTTCACTGAGGTCCAATGAAACCTGCCATGTTTGATTTTCATACATCTGCTAACATTACGACACAGGATTTGTTCTTTTGTATGGCGAAAATATCCAACCAAAACACTTAACATTATGATTGGTGATTATTAAAAAAGGCGTTTATTGTATCCTGAAAATTTCATTACATGACACGTTAGATTAATCCTTATATTCTCATTTCTGTAACTGACACGATGACCTCGAAAATGGCAGGCATGTGTGTTACAGGTGGTAAATCATAGCTATGTTGGTTACAGATGGTAAATGGTAGGTGGGTGTGTTACAGGTGGTAAATGATAGCTATGTTGGTTACAGATGGTAAATGGTAGGTGGGTGTGTTACAGGTGGTAAATGCAGGTGTGTGTGTTTCAGGTGGTAAAGGCAGCTGTGTGTGTTTCAGGTGGTAAATGATAGCTATGTTGGTTACAGATGGTAAATGCAGGTGTGTGTGTTACCTGTGGTAAATGATAGCTATGTTGGTTACAGATGGTAAATGGTAGGTGTGTGTGTTTCAGGTGGTAAAGGCAGGTGTGTGTTTCAGGTGGTAAAGGCAGGATTGTGCGTTTCAGGTGGTAAAAGCAGGTGTGTGTGTTTCAGGTGGTAAAGGCAGATGTGTGTGTTTCAGGTGGTTAAAGCTGGTATATGTAGCTGGTATAAAGCTGGTATATGTGTTTCAGGTGGTAAAAGCAGGTGTGTGTGTTTCAGGTGGTAAAGGCAGATGTGTGTGTTTCAGGTGGTTAAAGCTGGTATATGTAGCTGGTATAAAGCTGGTATATGTGTTTCAGGTGGTAAAGGTAGGTATGTATGTGTTTCAGGTGGTTAAAGCTGGCATATGTGTTTCAGGTGGTAAATGGTACATCGGTGTGTTACTGGTGGTAGACAATGGGACATGGGTGTTGTAGACCAGTAAGTGTTTCCCTTCCAGAGCTACCAAACAAACATGACTGCGTCACTACCTTGTGATCTGTGCAGCCACACTTATCATATCATTCATTCTGTGTAACGCCTACACGTGTTATACTTCATACTTGTTATGTCAGAAGTTTTGGATATGTAAGGATTTCTTTTGGTCTCTGTGATTATTTTTTTTTTGTGAATGTCCCGTTGTTGACATGCGTCTCATCAGCATTAAATATTTTAGACTACACATTTAGCTTCAAAAAGTTGTTTGTCTTGTGTCAAAATGTCTCATACGCTCTCAGCCAGAACTAATTCTCCAAAGCTTTTTCAACATGACAACTATCACATATGCTCTGCTGGACTATAGAAGTCAGGCCAGATTCTTCATATTTCTTGGTTTGGAGATTAGTTTGTAAATATAAAAAGTCATGCTGAGTAGGTGGAGGATAAAATAAACTGAAAACACTTTTCAGAATATTTTTTTTGTTCTTCAAAACAATATCTGAATATGTTGCAATTTATGCATGATTGTCACATCATTTTACCTACCTAAACGGTAAATAAACATGTCTGGTGATTTTTTATCTCAAATTTCGAATTTGTACTGACGAAGTTTCTCAGCACCCGTTCGTTTGCCGGACTTCGCTCAAAGGGTACGGTGTAAAAAATTTCTGCGCATAATATTCAAATTTCTTTTTTTCCAAAATATTGAACCCGCTAGAGGGGGGTGCGCATTATACATGGGTGCGCACTATACTCAAGAAAATACGGTATTATAACCTATTGTCTTGCAGTTTTACCCATTGTAACCTATGTCTTGTTGTTTTATCCGTTATAACCTATTGTCTTGCAGTTGTACAATGTGAGAGGCCCATGTCTGGTGTCCCCTGCCGTGATATTGCTGGAATATTGCTAAAAGCGGCGTAAAACCATACTCACTCACTAACTGTAAATAATCCGTGTGTGGACAGGACAAAGTATTGGTTATTATATGTCAGGGTGCAATGATACCAACAGCTTTTGACACTGAGCGCAACTGAAATTTTGATCAATGAGATCTTGCATTTACACAATGGAATGATCCAACGGCCACACTTACCATGTCCATAGTAAAGGATTGGAGTTTGTACAGCCAGATGTCTTTGTTTGCTCAAAATCTGTATGTAGAACCCCTTACAATAAACAATTGACAACCATACCTTGCAAGTTTAACCAGAATCACAACTGAAGACTTTGTTAAGTTGTGAGTAGCATGTTTGGCATATTCGTCAGTCTTCACCTCTCCTTGCGTGTTATTTACAAAAACATTGCAAACCAATCCACATGCTTGGATCATAAAAGCAAGTGTGCTTTCAATATAAATGTATAAAATATTTACTCTTAAGCAGCCAAATCACAGAAAATTGAAAAAGATGACCATATATTTTAAAATGCCAACTTGCGCAAATACAGAATAAATGTTGACGTGAGGGCAGGGGTCACTTTCAGCTTGTCCTTGAATATCAGGAGTGGACATGAAAGATGTTTGTTTGCTAACAAGTCAGCTTGAGATTATCAATTCACAATGTTAACATGTTTACAGATCAATGAGATCTGTGCAACAGGCGTGTAAGCCATCAGTGACCCATGGTCTGATCAAACGTCAATACAGACCAACAGCTTCACAAACATAGGTTGGCCTTTGTCTAGAGTTTGTAAATAGTGATGTGTGAAATTGAAACAGAATCTATATGTAATTAAAGTAATTGTCCATAGTAAATGTCACTCATCCTTCCAGAATTTTACTTGACTCAGACTAGCAGACCCATATATTTCAAACCCGGCTGTTTTAGTGCCATACATTATCCTTTAGATGACTTGATTTCTAGACTCGCTGAGGCATGACCGCCTCCGGGGTCTAGTGGTAGAGCGTCCGCCCAGAGAGTCAGAGGTTCGATACCTGGCCGCGTCATACCAAAAGATGTTACTTGTTGTTACCCTGCCTGTCGCTTGGCATAAAACAAGGACTAGTCAGTACACTGTGTCTGAGTGGGGTATTCGTGTTAAACTACGGCATGGTATTTCAGTGGGCTAGCACTTTAAAATCAGCTTTAGTCTGGACTAGTACAAGCAGCCACACAAACACACACAAGTGCTTGCACATCGCTACATAAGTGCAATAATCTTGGACGTTAAAACCATTTCATCTTCACTTTATTGAAAATACGGGTTGTGCTCATTTCTGGAGCAGAACTCTAAAACCATTGTATGTTTTAGATGAAACTTGCTATTCAGATCAGTCTTGTGGTGAACTGATGCCTTTTGATGTTTTGGGATATTGAAAAATACTGAATAGCATTATTTTTTTCTTCTCTGACCGTAAGGTATCAAATAGCAATCAACCAAAAGTTGGGTATAAGTAGCCAAACTCCATTTCCGAATTGCACCAGACTGGGGGGATATGTCATCTCCTGATGACTCATGTAAGCTTAGCAGTGAAATGTGTCTATGTGTAACTCATGTATGTTGTGTAAACCCTACCATTACCTGAGCCATGCAGAGAGTAGATGGCCGCAGGGCTGTAACACATGTTGCACAATAAATATTGCAGTTTGTATTATTTGTTGGAGGACATGCTGGCTCCCTCTTGCTGAAACCAGGCCATCGTTTGAATTGTTGGTTAAAAATGTCTCAACAATGCAAAGCACTATGCATTCATGAGTGATGGAGGAAGGTAGCACACCCATGAAGATCCAGGGTAGAACAGGTCTTCAGCAACCCATGCTTGCCGTAGAGGCGACTATGCTTTCATGTGAGGCTGCTAACGGGATCGGGTCGTCAGACTCACTGACTTGGTTGATGCATGTCATCATATGCCAATTGTGTGGATCAATACTCATGATATTAATCACAGGATTGTCTGGTCCAGACTCGATTACTTACAGACTGCCGTCATAGCTGGAATATTGCTGAGTGCAGCGTTAAACAAACAAACAAACAAAGGAAGGTAGTGCATACAAACCTACAATCCCATTTAGCACTGACGATGACTTCCAGGTTGAGTTTGGCTGTCTGTTGGCCTGGAATTAGAGTGTTTGAACGCCAATGTTCCATTGATTATGTTGTCAGTGATGTTTGCCATCTTATTGAAAATTAAATATGTATTAAGCAAACACTGGACTTGGTGCAGTGTGGGTGTGCTGTCAAGCAGGTTATTGATTGTAAAACTTGGCTCACTTAGTACGAGTAAGTAAAAGTCAATATTGACATGTGACAAAACTACTCACAAATCATCCTAGACTGACCTTGCTGCCGATTTTCATTATCACAATATTGAAGACATCAAAAGAAAACTTTCATTTGGAAGGAACAGTTCAAATGTGTAGATTGCATAACATCAAATATTTAATAACACCTGACAGACACTGTTGATCCCCTACTAACTGGACTCCATGTGTAGACCTAAAGAACAGAGACAGGCTGGGGTCCCTGCTCATAGTTTGAGGTGATCGTTGTAAGTCTGTGACTTTAGCCACTAATCTGAAGCCCAAGTCTATTAAAATCCTGTTAGGTCTAGTAACCCCAGCTAATAATAATCAATATGATAACAGTAAAATCTATTGAAAATTATGATTAGAGCCAAGCTCAAGTGAGTATAGTAGACTGAAAAGTATTTGCACATGTTGTAATGAACTGTTTGAGACGTAAAGTATACTCGAATGTCCTCACCCAATTGTTTGGGTAGCTTGGTTTGAGAAATTGACTTGTTCTATCAAGTTTACATTAGGCAGCTGAGGATAATAGTGATTTTGTTCTGACCTTATTTAAATCAAATATATTGGAGATATTTCCTTGGATATACAACTTCTTTATAACAATGAATGCAATGTTTCTGTGTAGATATTCACAGTGTTGTCAAGCTAGTGGTAACGTTGATGTATGGACTATGATTGGCTTTTCTTTCTGCACAGTTTTACGGAAGCATAATATTTAGTCCTGTATGCATAAAGATCAAGGTTGGCCCAAATTATATCCATTGCAAGTCCCATTGGACTCAAAAGAGTTGATGTTGGAATGATTAAAATTCATTTACTTGAAGCATGTATGAAAGTTTTATCTGATATTTCTGTTCTGGTAAGAAATACAGTCAATGTTCAGGTCGGTTGTTTCCACTCAATCACTATGTGTGATACAAGCAGGGACACCCTCATCTACATCAAGCCTCAGGCATCAAACATACTTTGTAGTTTATTTGCTGTTGGAACCCATGAAGATCCGGGCTAGAAGAGGTCTTCAGCAACCCATGCTTGCCGTAAAAGGCGACTATGCTTGTCGTAAGAGCCGACTAACGGAATCGGGTGGTCAGACTCGCTGACTTGGTTGATGCATGTCATCTTGTGCCAATTGTGTGGATCGATGTTCATGATAACAATCACTGGATTGTCTGGTCCAGACTTGATTATTTACAGACCGCTGTCATATAGCTGGAATACTGCTGAGTGCAGTGTTAACAAACAAACAATATTATTTGCTGTTGGTGTACAGTGGTTGTCTGGGACCACCATTTTAATGCCTAGGATCCACACAACTTGTTAGATGGATGCCCATGCATGTATCTACAAACAAGATGTGTTTTTGGTTATTATCCACAGCAACAAAGTGTAGAAATGGGTGTGGTCCATCCATCCTGCGGTCCATCACATTTTGTTGCCTGAGCATAACTCAAAGACGGTTCAATATTTCTTGATCCAACTTTGCACTAATATCAGTCTAGCCATGAACTGGTGCCTTTTGCTATTTAGGAATTAAGGGTTGTTGGGGGAGTATAAAAGAAAGTTTGAAAAAAACTAATAAAATAGATTACAAACATAAGTTGAGATATATAATGAACACTTTATATTACTAGACAGTGTCATAACAGGATTAAATTGCGTACTTCAGTATGGACTTGTTGACATGGTTTTTTTGGTGTAATGTACTGGCGATAATTTCTTTACATAGGGTAAAAAAACATCAGAATTCATATCATTGTAGGCATGTTTTATGTGCGCCCATTCTAAACCGCTGTATTTGGGGGGCAGGGGGTGCACTATACTCAAGAAAAAATGGTAAAATGTTTATTTAAGGGAGAGTAATGTGGGGTGTTTTGGGATAGTGGAGGCCTAGGGAGTGCTGAATCAGATGCTGGGGTGAGATTCTTGGAATCCTGCAGTTTAATTTAGTTTTGATGAGGAAACAGGTAGGCTGTGGACAGTTAGCTTGAAGCTGTTGCAGTTATCTTTGTGCCCCTTTTTATTCAAGTGATGGTTCCAGTGAGACTGATAGGGTTCACAGGTTTTCATCCTCCACTTTAGGACAGTGGGGTCATTGGCCTGTGTGATATTGTGTTTATTTTGTGTATTGGACTATTAAGGGTTGTGTGTAGCACAAACTCTTAGTTGGGACATGTCTTTTGGTGGTTTGTTTGCTGAGATTGTTTGAGAATATATTAAAGATATTTCACTGCTTTTTCCAGAAACCTTCATCAAGTCAGCTGCCACTGGCTGTCAGTGAGGTATTGTCGACAGAGCGGGGCACGACCTTCTATGTGCTGACAGTTGCTGGGGAACATGGGATACCTCAGGACAGCCCAAGGTCAGTGCCGGGCACTCCCACCACGAAGTCTGTGCCGGCCACGCCCCCCAAGAGGTCGCTGACCCCGGCATTCATGACTGAAGAAGCAATTGTTGATGACAACATGCCAGAGTATATCAAGAGCGTGGACATTCCCTCCTCACTCCTCATAGAAGTTAGAAAAAAGTAAGAATATGTTGTTGTTTCACCAGCTCCAACCAGGGTTCACCTTTCACCTGACTGGGACAACCCTCGTAATATCAATCACTGATTCATCTGATTCCGACTTGATTATTTGCAGGCTGTGTTAAAGAACAACCAAAAAAAACAAACGAAAGGTGGCTTTGGACCCTTGTCACTCATATCATAATTTATTTTACAAAAGTAGAAGCCTCTCAAATATTTTGACCGTATTTTCTATTCCAAGAGCTGTTTGGTTCAGTCCCTCTGGAGCAGTGTTTAATCTTGCCACATGCTACCAAGGCCAAACTATGGTCTTACTTTGTCTGTGACAAAAACGATCAAGATTACTAACCTCGTCCTGTCACTCAACATCATTCTTTTTTAGTAGATCTTAGTGTTAATGTATGGACTTAGTTACCAAACCAAAAGAAAATTTTACTAGACTTGGGCCTCAGACAAGCGGTTAAAGCCACAGACTGTACTTAGATCACAGATCGGTATGCTCCATTTCATAATTCAAATGTACCCCTGCTTCCCATATAAAGGGAAACAACTCTCACTGTACATTTTCCTAATGTTTGAAACTGCATAAAATCCTTCTCACTTTTCTAAGTTGGGTTCTTCATTGATGGTCTGGATTCTTCGAAATCTTGATTACAAACACTTTTGGGTGTGATTAACATCTGCATTGTTCAGCTCACTTAATCTCAGCATTGTATTATCTGTTTCCATAATGATACAATAATTGACACTCAAATGCAGCTCCATTTCAATGCTCAACACTTTCAATAAGGTGTCATTTTTTGTAGCTTTTTTGCAGTGTCTGACATGTAAAATAGGCTGTTTGACTGGCTCGTAGCATTTATAAATGTTGTTATAATTGGCTTTTGCTAACATGGGTAAAGATCTCTAGACACACTTTGGAAAATCAACAATGCAGCGATTGTGTCACGCCTTTCAAAATGCTTTTGTGTTTATTTACTGCATCATTGCACAGTCGAAGGCAGACTTTCCCATTCAGGAATTGGGCAAGCTGAACAGCAAGTGAAAAAAAGTCAGACGATGACAGCTGTACTGTCACGATCAGTGAAACATCATCCCGGTCCAACTACTTATTGCAAAAGAAGGGGACAGCTGTTTTTCCTTGGCTGTTTTCTTTTTACTAAAATAAGAATTTAATGACTCAAACTTCCATACCAGCACCCTGACATGCTTAGAGTAACCATCACCAAGTAGTTGGTGAAGCCCCTTCACAATGACTCCCACCTCTCCCGTTTTGAAAATGCCCTTTTAGAAAGTTCCCCTTCCCCTCCCCTTTTCTAAACCTGCCCACCTTTTTTTCACTACTGGGCCTGAAGGACTGTTCTATTTTGTCAACTGGAATGAAGATTGTTTAATGTATGGTTATACTTGGAAACATGTCAGTTTTGCATGAGAGTTTTCCAGTCTGTCCTCACCATGCAGTGATGTGTTGCAGGGTGAGGATGAACTTTCTGAACCACCTGGAGGACTGGATGACCCAGGCCGCTGAGCGAGCAAGCAGCGTCGTGGTGGCCAAGGTACGCCATGGTCATGAAGTGACAGTTAACTGTACTTATTGTTCTGTCCTCATCTGGCCAAGGGTCCGAGTTTGAGGACACTAAATTTAGTCATGTTAGTTGGAGTCTTTCTTCTTTTGTGGGATTAAATAGGCCCCCAATAACATAGGCTTTGCACAAGAGGCTTCCAGTTAGATTGGGTGGTCATACTCTGTGCCTTGGTTGAATGCATGTCTTCATACTCCTACAAAATGTCAATAATTGTTTTGTCTGGTCCAGATATTTTACAGGCTACCATAATATTGCTGGAATGTTGCGGAGTGCAATGTTAAATGATAAACGAACAAAAAATTTAGCTTGACCAAACCAGTTCAGTAGATTTTACTGTTATTTGCTGTCTTTCAGAAATATACTAGACCGAAAGAATTTATACCACAGACAACAGATCTTTATGAAATTTGATTGATTCCACTTTGACTAGTTGAGAGGACTGTCTAATGTTTGTGGTGTATTACAATGTTGTCCTTGTCTCCATCAGTGTGAGGAGTTGAACAGTGAGCTTGATCTGCGCCTCCATCTGCACCAGCCCCGAGCCCGGCGGGCTGAGTTCGACGTCCACAACGTCAGAGCAGGTACGTGGATGCTGGAAACACTCATCTGCAGTGTTCAAAATTAACCATGGAAGTCACTGGTCCTTGATACAGCCTTAATGTTAAAAGATAAATAGGTATGGGGTCCATAGATTCAAATAACATAGGAGCAAACCTCAAGGATCCCTGGACCCGCATTAATTTTGAACACTATCTGTGTATTAGTCACTATGTCCGATATCTCTGTAGTTGTCACAACAACCATTGTCTCTGTAGTTGTCAAAAGAACCATTGTCTTTGTAGTTGTCATAACAACCATTGTCTCTGTAGTTGTCATAACAACCATTGTCTATGTAGTTTTCAGAACATCCATTGTCTGTGTAGTTGTCAGAACATCCATTGTCTGTGTAGTTGTCAGAACAACCATTGTCTGTGTAGTGTCAGAACAACCATTGTCTGTGTAGTTGTCAGAACATCCATTGTCTGTGTAGTTGTAATAACAACCATTGTCTGTGTAGTTTTCAGAACATCCATTGTCTCTGTAGTTGTCAGAACATCCATTGTCTCTGTAGTTGTCAGAACAACCATTGTCTGTGTAGTTGTCAGAACATCCATTGTCTGTGTAGTTGTCAGAACAACCATTGTCTGTGTAGTTGTCAGAACAACCATTGTCTGTGTAGTTGTCAGAACATCCATTGTCTGTGTAGTTGTCAGAACAACCATTGTCTGTGTAGTTGTCAGAACATCCATTGTCTGTGTAGTTGTCAGAACATCCATTGTCTGTGTAGTTGTCAGAACATCCATTGTCTGTGTAGTTGTCAGAACAACCATTGTCTGTGTAGTTTTCAGAACATCCATTGTCTGTGTAGTTGTCAGAACAACCATTGTCTCTGTAGTTGTCAGAACAACCATTGTCTGTACAGTTGTCAGAACAACCATTGTCTGTGTAGTTGTCAGAACATCCATTGTCTCTGTAGTTGTCAGAACAACCATTGTCTGTGTAGTTGTCAGAACAACCATTGTCTGTGTAGTTGTCAGAACAACCATTGTCTGTGTAGTTGTCAGAACAACCATTGTCTGTACAGTTGTCAGAACATCCATTGTCTGTGTAGTTGTCATAACAACCATTGTCTGTGTAGTTGTCAGAACATCCATTGTCTGTGTAGTTGTCAGAACATCCATTGTCTGTGTAGTTGTCAGAACAACCATTGTCTGTGTAGTTGTCAGAACATCCATTGTCTGTGTAGTTGTCAGAACATCCATTGTCTGTGTAGTTGTCATAACAACCATTGTCTGTGTAGTTTTCAGAACATCCATTGTCTGTGTAGTTGTCAGAACAACCATTGTCTCTGTAGTTGTCAGAACAACCATTGTCTCTGTAGTTGTCAGAACAACCATTGTCTCTGTAGTTGTCAGAAGAACCATTGTCTCTGTAGTTGTCAGAACATCCATTGTCTGTGTAGTTGTCAGAACATCCATTGTCTGTGTAGTTGTCATAACAACCATTGTCTGTGTAGTTTTCAGAACATCCATTGTCTGTGTAGTTGTCAGAACAACCATTGTCTGTGTAGTTGTCAGAACAACCATTGTCTCTGTAGTTGTCAGAACAGCCATTGTCTGTGTAGTTGTCAGAACATCCATTGTCTCTGTAGTTGTCAGAACAACCATTGTCTGTGTAGTTGTCAGAACATCCATTGTCTGTGTAGTTGTCATAACAACCATTGTCTGTGTAGTTGTCATAACAACCATTGTCTGTGTAGTTGTCAGAACAACCATTGTCTGTGTAGTTGTCAGAACAACCATTGTCTGTACAGTTGTCGGAACATCCATTGTCTGTGTAGTTGTCATATCAACCATTGTCTCTGTAGTTGTCAGAACATCCATTGTCTGTGTAGTTGTCAGAACATCCATTGTCTGTGTAGTTGTCAGAACAACCATTGTCTGTGTAGTTGTCAGAACATCCATTGTCTGTGTAGTTGTCAGAACAACCATTGTCTCTGTAGTTGTCAGAACAACCATTGTCTCTGTAGTTGTCAGAACAACCATTGTCTCTGTAGTTGTCAGAACAACCATTGTCTCTGTAGTTGTCAGAACAACCATTGTCTCTGTAGTTGTCAGAACAACCATTGTCTCTGTAGTTGTCAGAACAACCATTGTCTGTGTAGTTTTCAGAACATCCATTGTCTGTGTAGTTGTCATAACAACCATTGTCTGTGTAGTTGTCAGAACAACCATTGTCTGTGTAGTTGTCAGAACAACCATTGTCTCTGTAGTTGTCAGAACAACCATTGTCTCTGTAGTTGTCAGAACATCCATTGTCTCTGTAGTTGTCAGAACAACCATTGTCTGTGTAGTTGTCAGAACAAGCATTGTCTCAGTAGTTGTCAGAACAACCATTGTCTGTGTAGTTGTCAGAACAACCATTGTCTGTGTAGTTGTAATAACAACCATTGTCTGTGTAGTTTTCAGAACATCCATTGTCTCAGTAGTTGTCAGAACAACCATTGTCTGTGTAGTTGTCAGAACAACCATTGTCTGTGTAGTTGTCAGAACATCCATTGTCTGTGTAGTTGTCATAACAACCATTGTCTGTGTAGTTGTCAGAACAGCCATTGTCTGTGTAGTTGTCAGAACAACCATTGTCTGTGTAGTTGTCAGAACAACCATTGTCTCTGTAGTTGTCAGAACAACCATTGTCTCTGTAGTTGTCAGAACATCTATTGTCTCTGTAGTTGTCAGAACAACCATTGTCTCTGTAGTTGTCAGAACAACCATTGTCTGTACAGTTGTCAGAACATCCATTGTCTGTGTAGTTGTCAGAACATCCATTGTCTGTGTAGTTGTCAGAACAACCATTGTCTGTGTAGTTGTCAGAACAACCATTGTCTGTACAGTTGTCAGAACATCCATTGTCTGTGTAGTTGTCAGAACATCCATTGTCTCTGTAGTTGTTATAACAACCATTGTCTGTGTAGTTTTCAGAACATCCATTGTCTCAGTAGTTGTCAGAACAACCATTGTCTCTGTAGTTGTCAGAACAACCATTGTCTCTGTAGTTGTCAGAACAACCATTGTCTGTACAGTTGTCAGAACATCCATTGTCTGTGTAGTTGTCAGAACATCCATTGTCTCTGTAGTTGTCAGAACAACCATTGTCTGTGTAGTTGTCAGAACAACCATTGTCTGTGTAGTTGTCAGAACAACCATTGTCTGTGTAGTTGTCAGAACATCCATTGTCTGTGTAGTTGTAATAACAACCATTGTCTGTGTAGTTTTCAGAACATCCATTGTCTCAGTAGTTGTCAGAACAACCATTGTCTGTGTAGTTGTCAGAACAACCATTGTCTGTGTAGTTGTCAGAACATCCATTGTCTGTGTAGTTGTCATAACAACCATTGTCTGTGTAGTTGTCAGAACAGCCATTGTCTGTGTAGTTGTCAGAACAACCATTGTCTGTGTAGTTGTCAGAACAACCATTGTCTGTGTAGTTGTCAGAACAACCATTGTCTCTGTAGTTGTCAGAACATCTATTGTCTCTGTAGTTGTCAGAACAACCATTGTCTCTGTAGTTGTCAGAACAACCATTGTCTGTACAGTTGTCAGAACATCCATTGTCTGTGTAGTTGTCAGAACATCCATTGTCTCTGTAGTTGTCAGAACAACCATTGTCTGTGTAGTTGTCAGAACAACCATTGTCTGTACAGTTGTCAGAACATCCATTGTCTGTGTAGTTGTCAGAACATCCATTGTCTCTGTAGTTGTCAGAACAACCTTTATATGTGTACTTCAAGAAGAAAATGTAGCTTGCTTGTACATGCTTGTTATAATAAGTGACTAAAATGGCTGTTGTCATGGAATCATTGTACCATCCCGTTGAGGAAGCAGAATAGATACTGTAAATATTTGAAAAAGCACAGGGCTTTTACTGTTTTCATAAAGTCCTTTGAATGCATGGATGTTTTAAGCATTTGCATGAAGCTTTTACAATTTTGTTTTAAATGCCTCTTTTCTGTGTCTGGAACTAAGATAGGAAGATTTGAAAACTTAATCAAATGTAATCGTTGCTTTCCATCACTGTTTCATAAGGAATTGTTGAAGGCAGGCATTTATTCAGTGCAGCCATTATTCAAGGATTAATGGTACATTTAGAGATTTCTTGACATGGGAAGTGATGACAGACTAAGTGGCTGAGACAGGGCACCTGTATCACTGCAGTTTGTTTCCAGGGATTATTTCTAGAGATGGCTGACATTGTTCCATCACTTTGTTAATTTCTAATACTGCATATTTTTTGTTATTACCAAATCATTTACATTCTAAACGACACTTTTAAAATACAACTATCAGGTAGCAAAAATAATGTCCATATAAACGTACTAGTCTTGATGGTAACTGTCATGTTGTGAAGTGATGTGGCGTTGGTCTAGTGAAGTCATCCCTTCTGTGTTGCAGCCGAGCTTGTGATGCACTCGGAGCGTGTGGCCCGTCACTGTAAGGGCATCCAGCAGGCTCTCTCCGAACTCCGGCATCGCTTCAATGGCATGAGTCATGAACACAACAAGCTGGCACAGAAGTTCCGAGAGGATATCGAAGCTCTGGAGATCATCTTTATCAATGCTACAAAATCTTCAAGGTTAACACAGCAATCAGTACAAAAACACATAAATATTTCAGGGATTGATAATTAGTGGATATTTGTATTTTCTTGTTAAATAACATGTTTATCTCAATGACAGTCTCATTAACATCAGATTTCCCATACCATGCCTCTCTAAGGGAAGATCTTAGGACGCCTCCATGGAAAGTCACATCAGGTTAACTGTCTTATCGGCCAATCAGCATTGAGTCTTCTAAATTATTGCCACAAGTGAGCGGAGCATGCAGACCAGCATATCTGATTTTTGTATCTCGACTTCTTCTGAATGTAGATAAATGAGACTGCTCCATTATTTGTTGTAGATATTTGATTCACCTTGTACTTTCTGAGCACCATGGCATCTACACCCAAAAAGCAGTACAATAGTGCATGTTTATGTTCTATGTGTGTGTTTTCAATATTACGAGTCAAAGTGGTTAAACAAAAGGAATTAGTGATTTAGGAATAATAGAATATCTGTTCCTTGTGGAATATTGCTGCAAAAACTCACTCACTCACTCCCTCGGTGTGTTTCCAGACTTGTGGCTCTACAGAACCAGCTGAGTGTAGAGCTGGACAAGTTCATGTCGGTGATCCGCACATCACTCCGGCAGTTCCGCCAGCACCTTGACGAGACGCTCCAGATGCTCCGCGAGTCTAACGCGAGGTTCATCAAGTCCTTCAAGTGAGTAACAATGAGTAGACATTGCCAGTTGATCAACCTATACACTGTAGAGACAAGTAGACATTGCCAGTTGATCAACCTGTACACTGTAGAGACAAGTAGACATTGCCAGTTGATCAACCTATACACTGTAGAGACAAGTAGACATTGCCAGTTGATCAACCTGTACACTGTAGAGACAAGTAGACATTGCCAGTTGATCAACCTGTACACTGTAGAGACAAGTAGACATTGCCAGTTGATCAACCTGTACACTGTAGAGACAAGTAGACATTGCCAGTTGATCAACTTGTACACTGTAGAGACAAGTAGACATTGCCAGTTGATCAACTTGTACACTGTAGAGACGAGTAGACATTGCCAGTTGATCAACTTGTACACTGTAGAGACGAGTAGACATTGCCAGTTGATCAACTTGTACACTGTAGAGACGAGTAGACATTACCAGTTGATCAACCTGTACACTGTAGAGACAAGTAGACATTGCCAGTTGATCAACTTGTACACTGTAGAGACGAGTAGACATTGCCAGTTGATCAACTTGTACACTGTAGAGACGAGTAGACATTGCCAGTTGATCAACTTGTACACTGTAGAGACGAGTAGACATTGCCAGTTGATCAACTTGTACACTGTAGAGACGAGTAGACATTGCCAGTTGATCAACCTGTACACTGTAGAGACGAGTAGACATTGCCAGTTGAATAACCAACAGAATGTAGAGATGAGTTGACATTGCCAGTTGATCAAGTAGACATTGCCAATGGTCTCTACATTGTATTGGTGGATCAAGTAGACATTGCTAGTTGATCAACCAACAGAATGTAGAGATGAGTTGACATTGCCAGTTGATCAACCAACAGAATGTAGAGATGAGTTGACATTGCCAGTTGATCAACCAACAGAATGTAGAGATGAGTTGACATTGCCAGTTGATCAAGTAGACATTGCCAATGGTCTCTACACTGTATTGGTGGATCAAGTAGACATTGCCAAAGGTCTCTACACTGTATTGGTGGATCAAGTAGACATTGCCAATGGTCTCTACACTGCATTGGTGGATCAAGTAGACATTGCCAATGGTCTCTACACTGTATTGGTGGATCAAGTAGACATTGCCAATGGTCTCTACACTGCATTGGTGGATCAAGTAGACATTGCCAATGGTCTCTACACTGTATTGGTGGATCAAGTAGACATTGCCAATGGTCTCTACACTGTATTGGTGGATCAAGTAGACATTGCCAATGGTCTCTACACTGTATTGGTGGATCAAGTAGACATTGTCAGTTGTCTCTACATTGTATTGGTGGATCAAGTAGACATTGTCAGTTGTCTCTACATTGTATTGGTGGATCAAGTAGACATTGTCAGTTGTCTCTACATTGTATTGGTGGATCAAGTAGACATTGCCAGTTGATCAACCTATAGAATGTGTTCTGTGTTACTGCAGGGTTTTCTCAGATGGAGGCAACTTTTGTCCAGATGAGATCGAGGAATATCGGAAGAAACTGGAGAAGATGTCCCAGAAGATAGACACGTCGGAGGGTTCCATCATGTCCGACCTGGAAGGAATGGAGTCGAAGAGACTGGAGCAGGCCACTAAAGTTGCCATAGAGTTTGAGGACAGGTGGGGACTTCAGAGTGTTTAATGAGGGACTCATTTGGCTGTTTGTGCAAGTTTGATTCACTTTGGTTCATGATGGATAGCAGTAGACACAATTTCACACATGGGATTAATTACAGTGTCTACACTCTTTTTTCTGGTTTTATTGTGTAACAGCACACACTGCAATGTTCTAGCTATATCACATCTGCCTGTAAATTATCGAGTCTGGACCTGACCAACTAGTGATTGATACTATAAACAAGTCACCAAGCCTGACCTCACAATCCTTTAAGCTGCTTCTTATGACAACCATAGGTTGCTGGGAACCAATTATAACCCAGAGTCCCCACCCCACACAGGGTACTTATTACAAGTCTAGACATCGTCTGGAGATGGGCACCAGAATGTGGTCTTTCTTTCAATCTGTGCAAGGTGTAAAGAGTAAAGGATTTTATTATTGATATTTTGAATTCAATTTGAACGGTACATTTTGAAAAGATATAGTGTGGAAATATTATGCTGGAAACTATCTTACAAGGAAAGGGAGTTAACTGACTCTAAAAGTCCAGTTTCCACGATTGCCGAAATATGCTGGAATTTCTGCGCTCGATCGTAGCGCCACCAGTGGGTATTACAAGTTATGTCCCTTCTATGCCCCTCCTATTGACCAGTTAGATTCCAACTCTCATATCACTTGCATTTGCTTCAAACAAAATGGCGGCGCCCAGTCAAGACGATCTGATCGATGATAAAGATATATATTGTAATAAAACGGAACTTACCTTGTGAAGTGCATCAAATTATATGAGCACCTTGATATAAATCCTGAAAAGATTTTAAAAATACCTGTCGATGCCCGGTTGACGATACACATCTTTTGCAATTCCTGCAGTCGACCGAAATCTGCATGCTGAAATTCATGTTGTTGACAAACTGGATGTTGATTTTGTAACACCATTTTGATGGGACTATGCATGGACTCGGTAGTCCAGTCAAAATATAACTCCATAATTCCATCCTAGTTCGGCAAAGGTGGATACTGGACTTTCACAGTCAGTTAACTCCCTTACCTCGGGAAGATGCCTGGAAACTTGGAAGACATATTTGTATAACTGAATGTATTACTCCCTAGATGAGTTTTGGCTCTGATCAGTGGGAAAGAGAAGGCCCCCAGTGCAAATTAACATGAGAATGAGGTGGTCAGTAGGATATCTTCTTGGATGGTGATATCAAAGAACCCTGTCAGGTAGACCTCAGCCACAGTTCACACCTTGATAGATTCAGCTTGAGCTGATGGTTGCACTTGATGTCCACAGGTTCAAGAGTCACATGTTTGACCTGCTCTTCATGGAGAAGATCGCCAGATGGCTGACTAACACCCAGGTGAAGATCAAGGCTGAGGTGGCCAACAGCAACTCCCAGGCTCAACGACTGATGCAGCACCTCAATGACCTTGACCGCAGGATAGATGCATGTGAAAAACCCAACCTTGACAAGGAGGTGAGTCAGAAGGTGCCAATGACTGTGACTTCATGGTAGATGAATGTGGGAAACCTAACCCTGACAAGGAGGTGAGTCAGAAGGTGCCAATGACTGACTTCATGGTAGATGAATGTGGGAAACCTAACCCTGACAAGTGTAAAACATAGCCGCAACTGGGAGGTGAGCTGGACTGTGTTTAACCTTGACCTTGACCTCTGCATAGATGTGAGAAACGCAATCTATTAAAAGGAAATAGGAATTGTGTCTGTTTGAGTCACTGACCATAGTTTAAGGATGAAAACATAATTTTTACATCTCAAAAATATAATCTCATTGACCTTTACTGAAAAATAAACGCTTTTCAGGGACAGAGAGAACTGTAAAAATTACAGTGGGCATGACTGTAAGTGACTATTCTCAACACAAATTACAAACAAATTTATTGATAATTATTACAATATTTTATGAATGCTTCATCACAGTTGTAAGGAATAGTGTATTTCATTTGCACTGAATTAAAAAGGAAATAGATGCATCACATTTGTAAACTAATGATTAGAATTAAATTTTCATTTGGAGTTTTTTGAAATATAACCCTGAATTGTCAGAGCTCCAAATAAGCTTTGTATCTGCATAAAATGCACAAAAATAAATTACTATTACCCAGTTACTCAAGAGAGTGAAAATACATTGACTACCCAAACAAAACTATATATGTGCATGAAAACATAGAAGCAAATATTAAATGGCTGAAAACGTTATCTGGAGCCCGGATACATAGATCATAATTCCATCTTCTGTATTCCAGCAAATCACATCCAGTCAGCTGAATGACAGCCTTAAAGCCTTACTGGAGGCGTTCCATGCACGCTGCGTGTACCTCAACTGTATGAAGGAGGGGCTGGCCCGACCCCAGTCAGCCAGCCTGCAGGGTAATCCAGCCACCGGTGAGTATAGAGGGTAGGGGAGTGTGGAGTGATACAATGCTTCTGCATGGTCACTTGAGTTAAGCAGTACAAAGAAGAGTGGCCTTTACCCAAACAACCTCTGCTTGTCATGAGAGGCAACTGTATTGATCGGGGGAGGCAGGACATGGTTCATTGCATGTCATCATACTCCAATGGCATGGACTGTGCTCATAATAATAATCACTGGTTTGTCTGGTCTAGATTTGAGTATTTACATGCTACCAGTATATAGCTGGAATATTGCTGAGTGTTTAACATCAAACAAACAAGCAATATATATTCAACTGCAACCATCCAGGAGGACTTAATTGTGATGACCAAATGTTAGACTAAATAATGTGACATTTACAGTTAAATATCTTTCTCTTTGACCAACCAGAATCATGACCAAATGTTTATGATATTGTCTGCTTATTTCTGTGTATTTTCACATAGTTTTAACTTTGGTAATTAATGTGATTCTTTTTTTGTTGGTATCAGGCTTTGCCAGAAAAAAGCGTCGGAGTTATAGTCTGTCATTGCCTACATCAGCTAGAATAGTATCATTTGGTATAGTGGTCCTTTCTATAACACGTCTTTTGTTCTTTATATTCATTTGTTTGATTTTTGTTTATTTGTTTTCCCTTTGTTGTTTTTATTTGGAAAATATTGTCACTTTTGTTTTGCTAAGTTAATAGCCATGGAGATTGGGGTCAGAATATGTCCCCAGTAACCTATGCTGGTTGTAAGAGGTAACTTAATGGATCAAGTCATCAGACTCCGTGACTGAGCTGATTGTTTGTCACTGTACCTTGATGGCGTGGGTCGTTACTCATGACATCAATCACTGTGGAGGATTTCCAATCATAAGTCCACAGTGCCAGATGCTTGTCATAAGAGCTGAACAAATCGAGAATAAGTTGGTTATAAATGTTTAACCTTGCTGATAATTGCTCATGCTATCAACCTCTGGTTTGTCTGGTGAGGTGAGGTGAAAAGGGGCTTAACGTCACGTCCAAGATTATTGCACTTATATAGTGATGTGTATGCACTTGTGTGTGTGGCTACATGTACTAGTCTGGACTAATGCCGATTTTATAGTGCTAGCCCACTAAGACACCATGCTGCAGTTTAACATGAATACCCCACTCAGATGCAGTATACTGACTCCGAGCCGACCAGGGGTTGTTTTAATGCCTAGCGCATTTGGTATGACACGACCAGGGATCAAACCCTGGAACGTCCGCTGTCCAAGCAGATGCTCTACTACTTGAGGACGGAGGTGGTAGGTTTGTCTGGTGCAGACCCAACTTCTTGCAGACTGCCATGATATAGCTGTAACATTGCTGGCATGTTGTTTAACTACAACCACGTACATCACTGTATATTCCACAATATGTTTCCTAAAATATAAAACAGATTTATTTGAATGTACGACATTACATTTAAGAATAATTTTGTCTTGATATTTATCAACTGATCAAGTTTGAGACTCTGCTAGTCTTTGTTGATTAGAATAGGTCCAGAGCAACCTATGCTTGTCATAATAGGCGACTAGATGGATCCGGTGGTCAGACTCAGTGGCCTTGCCGATTATGTGTCATCATGTCTCGATGATGTTGATCATTGCTCATGCTTTCAGTCACTGGTTGTCTGGTGTAGACTTTTGTAGATTTGGATATGGCTGGAATATTGTTAAATGTGGCATAAAACAACACTCACTCACTTTGTTGTCCTCAAATGGCGGAGAATGTTCATGTTGTCTATACCTCCCCTTGCAGCTGCTCGGGTCGGCTTTTCGTACGATGTGACTGCAGTCAGCAAACCCGGCAAACAGCCATCGGAAGATCCCTCTGTCGGAGTCATCAAGAGCATTCTCAAGTCAGTGTTTTGTTCCAGTTATGTTTATGTACTTTGGATGCACAAACAATATGGCATCAGATCACATGATATAGAGCCCTGAAGAGGACAAAACTATGTACTTGGTTATCAGGACACCTTTGTTGCCTGGGTAACTGAATATCTATATATCTGAGTCAGATACCAGTTATTACAAAGTCACACAACCCATAATCATGCATCAATGAAGTACTTCCACCTCTGTTCTTTTTAAATTTTGAAAATCTAATAATGAATTTTAATGAAGCCTAAGGACTTTTGTTTTATGTATGTCTAGCGTTTATCTTTTGTCACTAAACCAGATTTTTGGAAAAATGAACATGCCACATGAAAGTGTTGGTTATAATGAATATATCATGGTTATCGGAAGTCGGTGAGTCAGGTGTAGTAAATATAGTTGTTGTCCCAGAGCAGCAGTCATTGACATCGTATGTAACAATAAACCCCTGCTAATCCTAGTAGAATTGTTCCAAGTTAAATCATCAAGTAGAAATGTATGGATTAACAAACCATGAATATGTAGCAATGTTCCTTTCACAGAAGTACACATTCCAAACAGTAATCATCCACAAGATGGGATTTCATTGTGTTAAAGGGGAACTAGCCTCATGTTCACTGGCAGTCCCAGCTGATTCTGTGTCTGCTGCCTCAAGTTATTTCATGTATATCAAACCCGCAGTTCATTTTGGTGAGATGAAATGGGCTTTAACATCGCATTCAAGATTATTGCACTTATATTGCAACGTGCCTGTGTCTGTGTCTGTGTTTGTGTGTGTCTCTGTTTGTACTAGTCCAGACTAATGCCGATTTATAGTGCTAGCCCACTGAGATACCATGCCGCAGTTTAACCTGAATACCCCACTCAGACAGTATACTATCCGAGCTGACCAGTCCTTGTTTTACTCCCTCAATGGCAAGCGCCAGACAGGGTAACAACAAGTACCATCTTTAACGTCTTTTGGTATAAAGCGGCCGGGGATTGAACCAATTAGCTTCTTATCACCAGGCAGATGCTCTGTCCACGGAGGCAGTCCACAGTTCTTGATAACCCTAATATCACAGATTATCAGATAATGTCCACATTGTGCAATGATTACACTGTCTAGACCTTGGCTGAGTAGCACAGAATGTGGAGAGCTAAACAGTGAAAAATCCCAATGTATTGGAAGGTTGCTTATAAAAAAAGGTGGAACGTGTTGTTAATACTTCACTGATGTTTTTACAGAAGCCAGAAGAGCAAGATGCGTTTTGGAATGGATGCTGAGCTGGATGGTGACACGATGACGCCGTCCACGACGATGCTGCCCACTTCCACCAGCATCACCCAGGACTTGGCCAGAGATAAGCAGAAGTCCTCCATGTCCCAGAGCTCCAACAAGCTCAGCAACATCGGGGAGAAGAAGGCGGGGAGTCGGCGTGGAACTCTCGGATCAATTGTCATTGACCTAAATGTTCCAGTCAAGAGAGTTCACTCAGCGTGAGTTGTGTTTAGTGGCACAGAAACTGTTCTGTTGCCATCTGTTAACTTGAGTCCTTAATTGTAACTTAAAACATGGATAGAGTATTCATGTAAGGAAAATATTAATGCTGTGTCTTAAATCTTGTGACGTTGTGATATGATGTAAATGTACATATGCTATTATGATAGTACGGAGTATGGGTCAGTTGGTGATATATAAACATTCATTAAGGGGTTAACTTGAAGACATATGGATGTTTCAATAAGTTTTGTCTTTTTGGTCAGGATCTTGGCAATCAGTTTCCTTGATTAGTTCTATTAATTTAGGGAACCATCTGAATGAAATATATAGGGTCATGTTCCACAAAGTGATCTTCGTTCTAAGGTGATTGTAACTCCTATACTTAAATTAACGTGGACATATGATTGCTCACCAATATGAATTTGTAGAACAGGGCCCTTGAATATTTCATTCTGCTTGACGATGTCGCTGTCAAACTGTTAATCATTATACATAGTTTGGCGAAACCGCGTTATCAGTGGTTCATATTGGGAAAGGGAGGTCACTCTAAATTCAAACGGGAGCTATCTCCGTTGTTTTCGGATTTGCGAGAAATGGCGTCAGTCATGCTGTACGTTGTTGGTCCAGCTATTAAATGCCCAGCTAATCCCTAAGGTAAAACGTATTCTTAATTAAATGTTTGAATGCATCATATATTTATGTTTCCATCCGTACATCTTCTTAGATTGGTTTAGTGCTGATAACCATTTTCTAAAATGTGGGCCCACATTGTTCCCGTCATATATGGTGATCGAAACAAGTGGGCCCACATTTGTATATAACCTAGCTTCGTTAGGTTGTTTAATTAGTTCTGATAATCAATTCCTAAATGTGGGCAGACGTTCTTCCGTCATATTGATTGCAACAGGAGGGACCACATTTATTTATCGCGAAATTCTACTTAAATATTGATAATCATTTTCTCAAATGTGGGCCCACATTGTTCCCGTCATATATGGTGGTCGAAACAAGTTGGCCCACATTTGTACATCTACTAGTAGGAAGACGTTCTTCTGTCATAGTGATTGCAACAGGAGGGACCACATTTATAAATCGCTAAGCTTCATTAGCCTGGCTTACTTATAACCATTTTCTAAAATGTGGGCCCACATTGTTGCCGTCTTATAGTGATCGAAACAGGTGGGCCCACATTTGTAAATTGCTGGGCTTCATTGGGTTGACTGAGTCATTTAGACTAGTGGGCTCACATTTGCATGGGTATGTGACATTATATATTATTCTCATTTTGTAATATTGATGGGAAATATCTTTATAAATGCACACAAAGTCTTTGAAGTTTGAATAACGTCATCATAGCTGACCACACTAGTTTTGCAAAAATAGTTACAAAGCAAGAAACTTAGATCTACTTCAAATTAAATTTACAGATGCAATACCACTCATTCTACTTTTTCCAGTATAACACATCAATCTGATGATAGGTTTGCCGCTGGAAATATGTCTACACTTGAATTGATCTCGGACATGACAGTCATGATACAAGCCTCAAACTTTTCCGAGAACTTGTTCCATAAAAGGAATAACTCATGAATATTAATGACCCTGCGACCTAGTTTGGCGATGTTCGTAGAAGTGAGTTCTGCTGTATTGTCATCGCATTTGTACATTCTAATCCAATTATAAGTCATAATACTTATTTTAAATAGACAAAATAGCAGTTTGTAATGCGGGTTAGTTTACATTGTACATATTCTCAACAACAAGTGCGTTTAGTTTCGAATGTGGGCCCACCTCGAACTTTTGATTAGGCAAACGGAGTTAGCTCCCTTCTCAAACCACCGATAATGCGGTTTCGCCCATTGTTTTGCTGGCTTGGAGGAGAGATTTTTGCACAGACTTTCTTGTGTTTGAGCTGTGTCAGTTGCCAATCCAAAGCCGGTCCCTCCTGTAGTCCTCCACAGTCATACCAGCCACATTGTTGCAACCTAAATGAGGGACTGGGTCTTATTCTGCCCCTAGCTCCCACAGCTGCTCTCAGTGCTGTTTACATGTTGTGCTATAGGTTGAGACGCAGCAGCAAATCCAACAAGTTTGACAAGAAGTACCTGGTGTTCGGGGAGAAGGAGGAGGAGATAGAGCTCACCAACATCATGGACATCATCAGACACACGCTGAGGGAGGCCCTCGATGGGCTGCTCACTACAGCCGACGTACGTGTCTACAGCACTATCATGACAACAGTGTGTCATCTCCGATCTATTATGTTGATGGATACCCTGGACCTATTGCCACCATAGCTTTGTTCTGGGAGTGATGTGACCAGCTCCATTTCTCTTATCCCTAACTTAACACAGGATTTCTCTACATCTAAATTATCAGCCTCGTCCGAGGTATTGTATGAATGGGTCGGGGGTATTTAACATACAAGAATGGAGATGTAATACAGAGGATAATCGGGGATGGTGACTTGGTTACTCCAGAATCTTGGTGAAAAAAAAGGGAGTGTTAGAAATGCATGCATACAGGGATGGAAAGTAGCTCTAGCCCGCTAGCCCAGACCAGTTTTGTTAATGTTAAAAGTATCCTAAGAGCTAGTAAAATTTCGAACATTTTGGGTTATTGCTATCACTGCTCAGGATAGTGGATGTTTGTCAGATACAATTGTGTGAATTATCAGGTTCACATTTGACCACATTGTTTACAGCTGTACTACCGCCAGAAGGGGAACCGCGTGGTGACTCGGCCACAGGCCCTCCAGGAGACCTTCGAGCAGTGTGCCGACACCCTGGTACAGAAACTCCAGTCTTACTTCAAGCAGGCAGCGGAGTACCACAACCAGTGCCTCCAGGGTAGGGTAACAGTTGTCTCTTTTGGTTTGAGTGATTGAGTGATTTTTATGATCCTTTTGACAATACTCCAGTCATACCTCAATAATGGTGTTCCTGGTATGGACAAGTGCAGACAAGTGTAGACAAGCATAGACAAGTGCAGACAAGTGAAGACAAGCATAGAAAAGTGTAGACAAGTGTAGATAAGCATAGGCAAGCATAGGCAAGCATTGGACAAGTGCAGACAAGCGTGGACAAGTGGAGTGAGTGAGTGAGTGAGTTGGGTTTAATGCCGCTTTTAACAGTATTCCAGTTATATCACGGCGTGTCAGCTTAATGTGGGAGGAAAGCCCGAAGTGATGCAGGTCTCAGACGTTTACCACTTCGGTGAAACCCACGAGCACGGGTATGGTGCTGACAAACCTAGAAACATAATCGGGGCGAACCGGGATTCGAACCCACAATCATAGGTTTCTGGCATGCCCAAGGGACGCGACTCTGCACAGCGAATCACGGCGCCTTAGAGGACTGGGCGACCCGTGCCCCCCTGGACAAATGGAGACAAGCGTAGACAAATGCAGACAAGAGTAGACAAGCATAGACAAGTGTAGATAATTATAGACAAGCGTAGACAAGTGCAGACAAGTGTGGACAAGCGTAGATAAGCATGGACAAGAATAGACAAGTGTAGATAAGCGTGCAGACAAGTGTAGACAAGAGTTGACAAGTGCAGACAAGCTTAGACAAGCATAGACAAGTGTAGACAAGCATAGAAAAGTGTAGACAAGTACAAATAAGCATAGACAAGCCTAGACAAGTGCAGACATGTGTGGACAAGCGTAGATATGCGTGGACAAGCATAGACAAGTGTAGATAAGCGTGGACAAGTGAAGACAAGAGTAGACAAATGCAGACAAGAGTAGACAGGTGCGGACAAGCGTAGGCAAGTGTAGACAAGCATAGACAAGTGTAAACAACCATAGAAAAGTGTAGACAAGTGCAAATAAGCATAGACATGAGTAGACAAGTGTGGACAAGCGTAGATAAGCATAGACAAGTGTAGATAAGTGTGGACAAGTGTAGACAAGAGTAGACAAATGCAGACAAGAGTAGACAGGTGCAGACAAGAGTAGGCAAGTGTAGACAAGCATAGACAGGTACAGACAAGCATAGAAAAGTGTAGACAAGTGCAAATAAGCATAGACAAGCGTAGATAAGTGCGGACAAGTGTAGATAAACGTGGACAAGTGCAGACAAGTGTAGACAGGCACAGACACGAGTAGACAAGTGCAGATATCAAACCTGTTTGACAAGTGAAATGGTCCACTGGGCCACCTTTCTTCTGCCATCAGATTCTCCTTCAGTTTCATCAGTATAGCTTCCTGAAAATAACATTTCAAATTTCATTTTGTACATTGAGGCCCCTTTTAACATGTTTATGATTCTGATATCTATGTCTATTGTCTTCTGTCTTCTGTATCTTATTCTGTAACAATCAGTGACACATGGTTGGATAAACGTTTAGCCTGCAAGACCATTTCCTACCTCCAGACAAGTTATGGATCTTGTAGCTATTATACAGAAATGGACAACAAACAGAACAGTATCTGTATTTTTTGTGATACCTTCCGTTTCTATAGTGACTGCCATGTTTCAGAGCTCCGTAGCCAGCTGGAGCAACTAGAGGAGAGTATTTCCCACGTACCAGGACTGGTCATCTCGGATATCGTGAAGGAGGAGATACAGGTTGCCGAGGATGCCCACACAGAAAGGGAGGGTCAGTTCCTAGACAAGCTGGACAGCATCACCAAGAGACAGGTGAGTTGTCCTGACATGTGCCGGGAGGCAGGAGACGCCGGTACTAGTTTGTTTTCCTGATGGTCTGTTTCTGCCAGAGTGATTCTTGATATTCTGATTGATTCTTCCAGAGAGATCCTTGATATTCTGACTGTTTCTACCAGAGAGATCCTTGCTATTCTGACTGTTTCCACCAGAGAGATCCTTGATATTCTGACTGTTTCTACCAGAGAGATCCTTGATATTCTGACTGTCTCCACCAGAGAGATCCTTATGATTCTGACTGTTTCTACCAGAGAGATCCTTGATATTCTTACTGTTTCCACCAGAGAGATCCTTGATATTCTGACTGTTTCCACCAGAGAGATTCTTGATATTCTGACTGTTTCAGCCAGAGAGATCCTTGATATTCTGACTGTTTCCACCAGAGAGATCCTTGATATTCTGACTGTTCCACCAGAGAGATCCTTGATATTCTGACTGTTTCTACCAGAGAGATCCTTGATATTCTGATATCTTAAAAGCGCTTTTAAAATTTTTTTCATTACTGCAAATAATTTTCCTTATAGCCGGAATGGCTTGTTTTGACTTTATAAATATTAGCACACATGCAACTATCTTCATTAATTAATAATCGCAATATTGTGTGATTGTATTACGAGTAACGAGGGTTATGACCAACATGTAGCACTGCCAGCTTGTGGTATAACTTGCATCTCAGTACATGTATATGTAAAGATAGTTAAAGCAAAACATGTTTCTCTACTGGAGGAATCACAGACAGTCTCACATACCCTATAGACATAAAGCACAGTACAAGCCCAGGTGTTCTATCTACTGGGTGTCAGCACATTTTGTGAATTTAATATCTGTGTCCGGACCTATAGACTACTAGTATCTCAGCCTCTCCTGAGCCATCAGTGTATTTCTTGACTGGTACTTGTGGCCAGTGGTTAACAGGGAAATTTTAGACATTCATCAAAACAATCTATCCAGTGTTTCAGGCAAGGAAAACTTCCTGTCTTTGATAATTTAGCATATTTGAAAAATGTTTGGGCAAGTGCTGAGGAAGGCATGGTCTGTGAGTCATTTCTTGTAAACAATGACAGGAATCTGTAGAAATTGTCAATTTTTACAATAAATTGTATATTGATAATACTTATCCTATCTCACACTATGCATTTCTCATTCTTCTTACGATCCTGAGTGGAAACTTACCTTTAGAAACAAAGGTATCCAGCTTCTACAAGACAATTCTCCCGAACATACCCAGCATCCCCATGGTCACCTCCCAACAATCTGACTTCCCCAGCCAACTCCTTCCTTCTCTTTCTGGAGTCTAGAAAAAGTAGAACAAAAGTCTTTGTACATGTTAAAATCTCCCCGATTCCTGTGATATAATAAGGTTGTGTGTGAAAGTTTGTGTGTCTCTCTTGCTGGTTCTAAACTACCATTCTGCTGAAACATATACACTAATTATATATCCACAGATTCCTCCACCAGAGTATGTACCACCCTGTACATGTAGGATGTAAATGCTTGACCTGTTTCTTAAAAATAACACGCTGTGTTTCATTGTACTGTAATTGAAGTATTTTTTGTCTTGTAGTTGGTTGGTTAGTTGTTTTACGCCGCACTCAGCAATATTCCAGCTATATGACAGCAGTCTGTAAATAATCCAGTCTGGACCAGACAATCCAGTGATTGATATCATGAGCATTGATCCACGCAATTGGGATCAATGACATGCTTCAACCAAGTCAGCGAGCCTGACCACCCAATCCCGATAGTCACCTCTTACGACAAGTGTAGTCGCCTTTTACGGCAAGCATGGGTTGCTGAAGACCTAGCCTATCCCGGATCTTCACGGGTCTTTTGTCGTGTAAGTTCTCTGTTTGCACATCTTATAGCCTCCTAACGCCAATACAGCCATTGCACCACAAGCTTAGCACTATCATGATGGTAATAGTTTATGAATATGAGCAAAGGCTCGTCAAGAATTTGTTAAATTTCATGAGCAGTTTTCAACTGTTGTGATTGTAACCACAGTCGCTGGGTTTGTTTCATTTCTTTTCTGTTTTCTTCCCCCTACCCGCTCGGATTGGTGCTAAACATAAAAATGAGTAACATAAAAATAAAATGAATGGGCTTATATACGCGTCTGACTTGTGAGCCCCAGCTGAAGCAATTGTTTGTTATGTCCCAAGAGGAGTTAACCGCCTCCGTGGTCTAGTGGTAGAGCGTCCGCCCGGAGAGCGGAAGGTCCGTGGTTCGATTCCTGGCCGCGTCATACCAAAAGACGTTGAAAGATGGTACTTGTTGTGACCCTGTCTGGTGCTCGGAATTAAGGGGCTAAAACAAGGACTAGTCGGCTCGGAGTCAGTATGCTGTATCTGAGTGGGGTATTCATGTTAAACTGCGGCATGGTATCTCAGTGGGCTAGCACTACAAATTCTGCATTAGTCCGGACTAGTTCAAGCAGGGACACAAACACACACACACGTGCATGCACGTCGCTATATAAGCGCAATAATCTTGGACGCGACGTTAAACCCCATTTCACCTCACCTCACCAAGAGGAGTTATCTCCCCATTGACTAAGATTCAAGTGGACCATCTCTGCCTGCAGTTTTCTTGTATATTGTTATTCGTCATCAGGTGGAGCACCAGAAACAGCTCCGACCAGCTTTAGGTCACCCCCACCAGGTGGCAGCTTTGCAGGCCCTGTGTGAGAAAGAGGCTGCTCGAAACGCCGACTATCTCGCTGCTGTGCAGGAACAGACTGCAGATCTTCAGGTGAATGTTTCATTCATGTCTTTGACTTAAAACTTAATTATTATTCTCATGTATATTTGAAATTAGTTTAGGCACGGGTCGCCCAGTCGTCTAAGGCGCCGCGATTTGCTGTTCAGAGTTGCGTCCCTTCGGCACGCCAGAAACCTATGATTGTGGGTTCGAATCCCGGTTCGCCCCGATTATGTTTCTAGGTTTGTCAGCACCATACCCGTGCTCGTGGGTTTCACCGAAGTGGTAAACGTCTGAAACCTGCATCACTTCGGGCTTTCCTCCCACATTAAGCTGACACGCCGTGATATAACTGGAATACTGTTAAAAGCGGCGTTAAACCCAACTCACTCACTCACTGAAATTAGTTTATTAAATCTATCCTCTTGCGTTTTAAATTGGTCCTACATATTTAGCACCACAATTTACAAACTTCAGCTTCTAGTGTCAACAAATAGCTTCAGATATGATGAGTTAGTCTTTATTTTCATTTGAAATAATAAACTCATGGAAAATAAATATGTGAGCCCCAATACAAATAAATTGTGAGGATAAGTCTTAATCCATCAAGAGTTATCTCCCCTTTGACCACAGTTCATAATTGACCATCCAAACATTTACAATTTTCTTTCAAATTTCATAAAAATATTCAATCTGAAAATGTCCCCTTAAAAGATGTTTGCTGGTCTGTGTTTAAGTATTAAAATTTAGATGATTTAATCTAAAATCTCCAATTGAAAAACAAGGGGGTGCACTTATGAACTACCGCGCCAAATGCACACTTACTGTGGACTCATGTAGGAAAACGTTATCAAAACGTATGATAAATAGTATTGAACTTTTTAACTCTTTTAACTACCCATGGATAAAACATTGATCTTATGGAAAAGATCATAAATTCTTTCTGTTAGCAGTGTTTGAAATAAGCACCTGCTGTAGGCCTGTAGCAGCTAGATCTTGTGTCAGGCCCAAAGTTTCAAAGTCTGTGGGCCCTGATGGCAGCCTGGCAATTTATTTTATTTCAAACAGTGAATATTTGTGTTCAAATTTTTAGCAGCCTGATTTACCATGGTTTAAGTTGTGCAGTTAACACAAAAATGTCCCAGTAGGCATCCTTAACACCATTTATCCCCTACTGAAGAGTGAGTGAGTGAGTGAGTATGATTTTATGCTGCTGTTAGCAATATTCCAGCATTATCACTGCGGGGGACAACAGAATTGGGCTTTACACATTGTACCCATATCGGGAATCTAACTCGGGTCTACGGTGTGACGAGCGAAGACTTTAACCACTAGGCTACCCAACCGCCCCCTACTGAAGAGGTGTCTTCAGCAATTGTAAGATAAGACAATGAAGATCTGGTTCATTCCTGTGCTCTCTCCTCTTTGACCGTGAGTGTGTTGTGTTTCAGGCATGTGCTGTGGAACATGGCCGACAGTTCCTGGAGCGCTTGGCTGGCATGGGGGAGAGACAACTGCTGCAGTTTGATAACCTGCTGGTCGTGGACGATGTGGAGAAAGGAAGTGGGTGGTGTTTTTTGTTTTGTATGTTTGGGAGATGTTAAGGCTTACATTGTTGAGGCTATGCTTGTTGGTGAAAATTTTGAACCAACTTCCGCCAAATATGTTATGTTTGTCAAAACAACTTCGCCATTAATTTAAATAGTTATTGACCTTGCATGGTCACATGTACAAGCAGTCAATAATATATTGTTTAAGTGGGGGATGGGAAGAGATTGGTAATAAAACGCAATGCAAAAGATGATTGTATTTTTTTGTTAAATAATTATTAGTATTTGGGGTGGGGGTGGGGGAAGGATTACTATTTTTAGACCCAAATTATCTAAGTTATTTGTAACTGCCTCAAAACGGGGGTTAGCATCTCTTTATATACAGTGAAATATTTATATCCGACCAGTTTGTTGATAAAGTTTTTTTCTATACAGCTTTTACATTTGTAATATTCACTCTGTGATTCTGGACAGGATGTCCACAGCAACCTATGCTGGTCATTATGGCGAATAAATGGATCCAGTGGTCAAGCTCGGTGATTTGGATGATTGTGTGTTATCATATCCCGATGGTGTGGATGTTATTGTAATATCAATCACTGGATTGTCTGCTGGACATTCAACTATTTACAGTCCGCAGTCATATAGCTGTAATATGGCCGACTGTGGCGTTAAATAACTATAAACCTAACTGTAATACATAATCAGTGAAGCCAGGATTGTCATGTCTTGCTTGATCTTGTTCCCATACAAATTCTGAAATGTTCTCCCTCTTCAGAGGTAGAAGCTACGAGGCACCCAACAAATGAGTTGATCCGCCGCAAGAATGCTGGACAAAGTTTGTTTGATACGGAGGACAAGAATGCCCTTCCCAGAGGAAAAGGAATATGGACAGGTAAGGTCTTACTTTTTATTAAAAGAGAAAAACTGAAACAGGTTTATGTCTTTTAGATGACAGCAAGGAAAATTTTGTTTGTAGAAAAGAATTCTCAAAACTGCACGGAGATCTATATGGTTTTCTAAGCTGATATACAGTGTACTTACTTTTAAACTTATGAGGAATGGTGGCATATTTATTTTGTATTTCTATTATCGTCAACAATTTTGGAGGATTATCATCACTGTATTAGGTATTATGTTTAGAACAAATCTAGATATAAAAGGTATAACACTTAACGATAAGGAAAATAAACTAGGTCAGTATGCGGACGATGCTCAATTATTTCTAGATGGATCTGAAAAAAGCCTTAATACATCAATGGATACCCTCAACAAATTCTATCAAATGTCAGGACTTAAAATAAATGTAGAAAAAACAAAAGTAATTTGGATAGGATCATTGTCTGAAAGTAATCTAGTTTTAGCACATGACTTTAAACTTGATTGGTATAAGGGAGATTTTGAAAATTTAGGGATAACTTTAAATGCTTCATTGAACGACCTTTGGGTAATCAATACTAGAAAAAGATTAGAATATATTAATAGACTACTAGCTAATTGGCGTAGAAGAACCTTAACTCTTATTGGAAAAATTATGGTTATCAAAACTCTTGCTATATCAACTCTGGTACACATCTTCTCTGCTTTACCTAATCCACCTTAAGCATTTATTACCGACCTAAACACAATAATTTTTAGATTCCTTTGGAATAACAAAAACGACAAAATTAAGAGATCAACTATTAGTAGAAATTATGAAGATGGAGGTCTAAGGATGATAGATATTGAATGTTTTATTAATGCTCTCAAACTATCTTCATTACAAAAGTAAATTAAAAGGCATGAACATTCTACAACAATCTTTCCTCTAAAACATCTTTTCAAACTTGGTTCTAATGCTGTAGACTGTTTGTCTAAACATGATAACCCTTATTTGAGAGATGTATTGTCTGCTTGGAAGATATTTTACCAAAAAATGAGTTTGTATGAATATGATTTGGACCACATTTTGAATCAACCACTCTGGCTGAATCATTTATTTGAATCATCTTATATTATAAAAAATTGGTTTTCTTAGTTTTGAAAATTTCAAACAAAGATATAAGATCCAGGGAACTTTTTTAGACTTTCAAAAATTACTGAACAATATTCCAAAGAGTTGGAGATTTCAAATCAGAGACAAAACCCTTGATGTTAATGTAGTTCAACTGAACAATATATGTAAACACTTTTTTAATGACGTTAAAAAATCAAGGACTTTTTATGATGAACTAATTAGGAAGGATACTGTCCCGAAATCATTAGAACACTGGAATACTGTTTTTCCTCATGGTTTGGATTGGAAAGATATACTTCTATGTTATAGAAAATGCACTCGTGATTGTAAACGTTTAGATTTTCAATATCGATTTATAAACAGAATAATTTACACTAAGAAAGATTACTCAAGATGATACTTGTCGATGAAGATATTTGTACTGTCTGTAAAACTGCTTCTGAAGATATGTCTTATGTATATTTCGATTGCCAATCTGTTCAACAATTTTGGTTTAAAGTTTAAAACTTCCTAAATAACAACCTGCAAACAAATTTCATCCCTTCGAAACTTAATATCTTTTTTGGAATTTCCACTCAAAACCATGTAGCAAATCATATTATTATACTAGCAAAGAGATTCATCTACATATCAAACATAAAACAAGATTTATCTTTCCAACAATTTCTTTCACTACTAAAAGACACAATTTGTTTGGAAAGGTATATCGCTAAAAAAAATAATCAATTTAACCAATATGCTCAGAAATGGCAAAACATACATCTCATAATCTAATGAAGCAGTTGAAACATATTACCTGTTAATTAGTAATCATCTATTTCTTGTAAACAATTATCTATAATCTCCCTCTCAGTTTGAGAAGAACCTCAATAACAACATACCCTACACAATCTGCCTGTCCTCACCTATGAAAATTATAACTTGAGTTAATACTGTCATATATACACATGTTAATATCTACACTTGTAACAATATACGTGAAATGGAATAATAAAAAAAAAGATTTAAAACATTTTTTAAAAATTTGGAGGACTCTGTAAAGTACACGTCTGCATCAAAGTTTGAAAGGAATATTGTCATGGGGGCTGTGCAGCTGTCATCCCCACAAACTCCTCAGCAGCTGCTGAAATTTGCAGCATTCCATGATGGAAAGAAATATGATATCGATTGATAACTCATTGATTTCAATACAAATAGTGTGCATGTTTAACAGGCCTTCCAAGCAATGAACTTGTTGTGGGCCCTAAGCCAACTAAAGCCGAGAAGACAGCGTCAGTAACAACAGCCAAGACTACCCTTGGGCACAGCGCTACCATCGCCGCCAGAGACCAGGCTTACAAGGTAGGTCTTGCCTCAGAGCAGAGGCAGGTGTTCTGTCACACATGCTGACACTTGTATTGTATGGCCTGAAAGTTGACGGACTCTATGATCCTGAAAGGCATTATGTGGGACATGATATTAGGATATGTCTGCATTCCAGTGGATGGACATCACCAACATGTCTGTCAGATCAGGGTTCTAGAACAGGCGTCAGATTAGTCAGGCTTCAGTCATTGACATAGTTTTCTCAAATGGCCAAAAGTGTTCCTGCAATAATGGACAATACAGAACTTATGAAACCCTGGAAATACCCTATGGCCATTTGTCTCAAATTGTCTGAGAGGGCAAGACCAGTTTATTTCATCTTCTGTTAACAGTACTGCTGTAACCATTGTTTATTTCATAATGAATAGGAGCTAGAGACATCCAGAGTTAAGAGATTGACGTAGTATCACAAAGCTTTCTTCATGCTACATCTATTGTTTCAGCCATGTCATTGAAAACAAATGAAATATTCTTCTCATGTATATTTGGGAAAAGAACAATCGGGTTGAGTAAAACATTGATCATTATTATTTTATTACATCTATCCTCTTACATTAGTCCTCAATTCGATTGAAATAAATAACTCATTGAGATTATTACGTGATCCTCAATATAACTTAACATATCGATATATATGATATGAGGGTCCCTGTCTACCATCAAGAGTTATCTCCCCTTGGACCACAGGCAGTCTGTGTTAGTGTGTGGAGTTTTTAGAATGGGTCCCTAGTATAAAAATGAAGGCCTTCTCCCAGCTCAGACTGACCTGACTGGATACCCGTTTATAAGAACAACTGACTTTCACATACTGGGACATATGGAACATCATTACTGGACAGAATGAGAGCAGCTGTAGTCACCTTAGCGTGTAACCAAGGCACGGACAAAGTGGGCTGAAGATGAGGAACTATTCAAGTTACTGTCATCCCACATCATATCAGGACATTAGGGACTGAAGCATTTTATATTGTGGAGGGGGAGGCTGGAACTTTTGTTTAGCTCCATGAGATACATATTTTCTCTTTAAAAAAATTTGGATCCGAGATATATTTTGTTTCATTGAGTGAAAGTTGATTTATTCCATAGAAAGCAATGTCCCAGCTGTGTCCCGCCAGACAGTCTGGGAAACGTTTGGTCCAGGACATGTAAGACACAAGTTGATGTATGAGCAGCGATCCATGTAGACAGGCAACGATGACAAAAATCAGCTAGTTCACAAACTGTAACACATCATCCTCATGTTAGTGTCATCTAAGGCACTACAATTCCCTGTGCAGAGTAGGCATGCCAGAAACCTATGATTGTGGGTTCGAATCCTGGTTCGCCCAGATTATGTTTCCAGGTTTGTCAGCACCATACCCGTGTTCGTGGGTTTCACAGAATTGGAAACATCTAAAACCTGCATCACTTTGTGCTTCCCCACATATTAAGCTGACATGCTATTATATAACTAAAATACTGTTCAAAGCGGCATTTAGCACAATGACACAAAATCAGTTAACTTACAAACTTTAACAAATGATCCTCACTCTAGTGTAACCCAAGTCATCTATGATGTCATAGAGTCACCTGACATACATGGAGTGGTCAGGTTCTGTGACCGAGCTGGCTGTGTGTCATTGTGCTTCCATGACGTGAATCATTGCTCATGTTGCTTTTCAGTGATTGGTTTGCCTTGCCCAGAATTGGTTATTTACAGCCCATGGTGATCTTGTCAGAATATTACCATCAACGGCATTGTGCAGTGTTCACTCACCTTGGTCGGTTCATATGACCAGCGAGGTCCTGTTCTGATATATTCCATTGTTTCCTGAATGTGTGTTTCATTTTCTTTCTCCAGGAGTACAAAGCTAAGTTTGAGCACACATTGGTGTTGATCGAGGCTGAGAAGGCGCGACTACTGCGAGCAGAACAGCGATGGGTTGACAGCTGGAACATGTCCGTGGAGAAAGTCAAACAGCTTTACTAGAACACGGTCACAAGTCAAACAGTCGTAGTAGAACACGGTAACAAGTCAAACGCCTTCCTGAATGCCATGCTGTCATTCCTGAGCGCCATGGTCTATATTTCATGAATTCATATATTTTGTAATGATTCCGTTCCTGTGTATGAAGTGGTCAAAGCTTTAATGAGGAACACAGATTATACTACTTGAACATGTATGTGTGTATTATTAAGGTGTCTTATTTTAAGTTGAACTTTTCCTTTCCTTAAGGTTGATCACAAAATTGCAATACACTGGATTTGTCCCGTTTAAGGTTATTGGAGGTTTTTGTGGAGTGCAAAAGCATCTAATATATTTGTTTGTAGTTAAAGTTTCTCTTTATATCTGATATGAATGTGATATGTAACATATTCCTAATATATATATATGTACATGTTGCTGGAGCTCAGTGATAATGAACTGCTATTGTGGGTCCGTCCATTCTTGTTTTATTTTATACATACTGCTTTTTAGTGCACAAATGTACATTTTACTGAAAGCAAATACGCTGTAAATGTGTGTGACGATGAGCTGTGATATCCATATTTGCCTTGTTGACAATTTTCATGAATAAAGAGTGTCGAGGTTGGTCCAAACCATTAGTTTGTTTGTCACGTGTTTCTTTCCTCACATGGGTACAGTGTGTGAAGTCCAGTTCTGATATCCCCAGTCATTATGCTGCTGAAATATTGCAAACATCAGCATAAACACCATTCTTATACACACGCACGCACACATGCACACACACACACGCGCACGCGCACGCGCACACGCACACGCACATTCAGCAAAGGGATTGTTTATTGACATTTCTCATCCTATTCTGTTCCTTTTTTATCTAGTTCTCTTCAAACTTTATTTATTTGGTTTCTTCACAGTGATACGTAACAGTCACAACATTTTGGGTAGCAGTCAAAATCAAAATCTAACCCTGACACACATTGTCAAGATCTGCTTGAGGTAGACTCAATCCCAAATCAGTTGACTTCGGTTTACCAATAGTATGACATGTCATCTCAAGGTTTCGTTGATAACATTAACGAGATTCGTTTCCACTGTGATCACAATGAAATCTCTGACACTCAATCCCAGCTTCACCTGACTCTGTTCACCGTCATTCTCGTGGACTTGTCATACATCACAAGCATCTTCTTGAGTCTACAAAACTGGTATGGGCGGCCCTATATCTTACATTGGTTCTGGTCATACCATGTCAATGTCAGATCAGGTGTGCATGAACATGTATGTGGGGTCCCACAAGGTTCTTGGACCTATGCAGGTCTCGGTGATCTAATCTGTCGTGCTGTCGATAATCACTACTAGGCTGCCGATGATGCCCAGTTCCTGAAATCGTTCAGTCCCAAACCTGAGATCATTCAAGTTCAATAATGTGTCTCCGACGTGAAATCTTGCATGACCACACGTACATTAAAACTGAATGACAATAAGACTGGTATTTTGTTGGCTGTACATTGAGCTACTGTCATTAGTGGGGACTCACCAATATCTTTCAGTGCTGAAGTGAAAACATCCAGGCCTTTCAGTGTAGAAGAAAACATGTGGGGTACATCGCAAATGGAGACCCGTGAAGATTCCGGGGTAGAATAGGTCTTCAACAACCCATGCTTGCCGTAAAAGGCGACTAACGGGATCGGGTGGTCAGGCTCGCTGACTTGGTTGATGCATGTCATCGATCCCAATTGCGTGGATCGATGCTCATGATATTAATCACTGGATTGCCTGGTCCAGACTCGATTATTTACAGACCGCCTTCATATAGCTGGAATACTGCTGAGTGCGGCGTTAATCAACAAACCAACCAACCAACCAACATCGCAAATGGACGCCATCTCCTGACATCTGAGGCAACATGTCATTAAAGTAAGGTCAATGGTGCTGTCCCGACTCTACTTTTACTGTAGTAGTCTTTTCGGAAAAATGCGATAGGACTTGGTAACCAAACTACAGCAGTATAGAATGCAGCAGCCCGAATCAACAGAAGCAGCAACACTCCCACACCAGTCGCCTCCACTGGTTACTGGTCTCAGCGACTTTCACTTAACGGTGTATTAAAGGGTCAGCGCCATCATACTTTGGTAAGAGAATGTGTACCATCTAGATACCTCAGAGCAGCTTAATGCTCATCATACCAGCTACTAGATGAAAAGGTTTGTTCACTGACGTTGTTCCCATCATACCAGCTTCTCTTTGGAACAATTTACCTCTCTCCATCAAGAAATTTTCAATACTTAGCAGCCTTCAGTCAAGACTAAGAACTTTCTTTTTTCGGGAAATACCATGCGGATGCCTACTTGTAGATATTATGTTTTTCAATCTGCAGTCTGGTTGTACGTGTGTTCAAGGCGAACCGCATCTCCAGCAATGCCCGTGTCTAAGTGCCATGATCGTGTTGTTTATCACTTGTGTGGAAATGTGTAGCGCCGTGAGCAATCATTTCGTTATTGGACATTAGGAGCATTATTACATGGCTTATTATTATTACATGGCTTTCAGAAAACAAAATATGTCATATAAGAAAATGAAAATGGTTTTTGGCTTCTCTTTCTATTATGATCAACATTAGCAGTGCAAAAAAAAATCAATATTTACTCATTTATATAACATCATTGGACCCACTAAAGTCTTTTAAAGTGAACTCTGCTGTAATTTCAACAATGGGTAAACATCACATATTACGTTGTCATACTGGGTTTACACTGTACCGGTAGAGACAGATATTAATCAGTTGACAGTGTGTGTGATTACCCGTTAGGTAAAATGAGGTTGATGACCGCGTCCATCTCCAAATGTTTTGGTAAATCATACGAAAATTGTACCTCTAATTTTCTCCCCGATCCTGGTCCCGTGGTGATTCCGGGTTAGAATTGGTCCCCAGCAAACTATACTAGTCATAAGAGTCGACTTCGTGGATCGAGTGTTCATAATATCAACCACTGAATTATCTGATATGATTAATTATTAACAGGACGCTGTCCTATAACTGGAATATTGCTGTGTGCGGCGGTAAACAACAAACAAACACGTCGCCCTTGCATTTTCTGTACACTGCAAGTCGTATCACATTATTGACAAAACTTCTAGATTTGTTTGAGATATTTCCCAGTCAGCGTTCAAAAGGCCCCTTTCTTTGACTGTACCCAATAGCAGGCTGACATGAAGTGTTCTTCCAATGGATGTGTATTATTACACGACAATAATTTTTACTCCATAGAAAACGATTATAAATGCTTACATATTAGTCTGGAACGCCCTAACACATATCGATTTCAAGATTATTTGGTCTGAGATTATCTACACACATACTATTAATTTGTTTTAAAATATGTCTGATCGGCATATGAAATATTGCACACTTGACGACAATGTCATTGATTTTTCCTTCTGCAAAGCGATAGTATCCGAACTCTTCGAACTTTGTACTTTCAACTATTGTCGACATTAGCTGAACAAATATTTCCAGTACAAGTGTAATTAAATCTTACCATCTTGATTTATAAGGAAAACGTCATTTTCTTCTTCTTGAAGTGTAAGGAAAACGTCATCTCCTTCCTTTTAGTGTGTAAGTAAAACGGCATTTTCTTCCCTTTTCCCAAATGGACCCAGTAGAAACTGTCAAAGTAACTTAGTGGTGATTGTGACAAAGTCTCGCTTAAATATGCAGTGAGGTGAATCACAAAGTGACTTAGTTGAAGAAAGGCTTTAGGCCAAGGAGATACCAGATGTTCCTCACTGAGAGACTTCATAAGCAGCAGGACAAGTGGCCTTGGTCTTCTTGCAGCATGGGTGACTGCTCCTGATAAAAACCCTGACCTGTTTGACAATGTGCACTGTTCTCTCAAGTAAACTGTCTATGAATTTGGCAGTTTTGCATCTGAATGTTCATTTATATAATAGCATTATGTTGTTGATTGCTTTGTGAGGAGGGTTGGCTCATTCCTCTAAGGCACCACAATACGTTGTGCAGAGTTGCATCCCCAAGACAAGAAAACCTATGATCGTGGGTTCGAATGTTTCATGGTTTGTCAGCACCACAGCTGTGCTGGTGGACTTGTTCAAAGTGGTAAACATCCTAGACATGCATCACTTCGGGCTCTCTTCTCACATCACGTTGACATCGTTGTCACTGTGATAGAACTCATATACTATACTGTTCAAGAGGCAGGGAGGTAAACATTCACTCGCTGGTATGGTCAAATGAGAAGGCTTTCAAACGCGTGAGAAGGATATTATTATTAAAACATTATTATCTGTTGTTGTTTTCTCTAACTTCCCAAACACAATATGAATACTATGGAATTACTATGGATAACATGCATGTAAGACATATCTGCATGATATTCCTTCCCGATACAGTTAAACGCCGCTTTGTCCAACGTCTGGTTGTCTCGAAGTAAAAGCTTGGTCACTGCATATTCTTTTTTTAGTGGTAATTTTCGGTTGTGTCGAACTTCTGATAACTCGAAGTATTTACGTAGGTCCCTTCAACTTCGACACAACGGAGTTTGACTGTATTCTGAGAAAGTTATCAGAAGAAAAACTCAAATTCATCTGATTCACCCGTAACACTTAGAATATGAAGAATTGTATTAACAGTGTTTGCATGTGATCAGTGCCTTCAGTTAACAATAGTAAGTACATGGTAGTCGGCAGCAAGCCTGGTCCGAACTTCACCCAAGCATGAAATATTACATGACATACAGACGTACAGACGTACAGATAGCTGGTACGGTATGAGCTACTGCTTGTCTGCAGCAAGTGTGTCATGTGATCTGATCGTCTGACAAATGCTGATGAGGATGCACATACACTTCCTCGTGCTCATTCGTGTCATATTGAAGGGCGCTTGTAGCCCGGTGGTCGAACAACCTCGCTCTGAAGACTTACCTCCCTTAGTCATGCCAGGATCCACTGGTCCTATGTTTGATTCCATCATTCCCTGAAAGTCCAATATTCCCCCGATTGTGCCCCTTTGTTGATACTGTATCCTGGTGTGGTGTTCGTGTTACTTTCGCCTTCTTTCACACAGCTGATATGTGGCGCAATGACGGAAAACTGTTCAAAGCTGTGCCAAGTGACTTGAGAAGCTCATCCGGAGATAGTTCCTTATCAAAGTTAGTATATATTTAATACTATCTAAATCTAAAACATAATCTGCTCTTGTACTGAGTTTCCGTCATGTGATTTGAAACAAATGGGGCACAAATGTATTTTGCTTGTTGAAAGTTTTGTTTATTTCTTAATAGGAGTAGGTGTGTATGTAGTTATGTCATGAAATATATGTCTATATACTCTGTCATAACTGTTGCCGGAAAAAGGTCTACCTTGTGTCATCTTATATGATTTTTTTTTTTTATTGTTGTTGTTGTTGATGATGATGATGATGATGATGATGATATTAATAATAGTATTAATAATATTCATAGTATTATTATTTATTTGAATGCCTACTCCCTGTCAAACCTAGGCAGAAATGGTTTCTTCCTATTACATCATTCAACTGAAGTCATAGACTAACATTTAGTCTCTGAAATCTTATATTACACAATATCCTTCTTGACTCTAAAAATAAAAAAAATTCCCTACGCTGATTTCAGAAATCAGCATGGAATAGAGCTAGCTTGAGCTGGCTAGACTTGCTTTTGTATGCATTTCTAGATTATTATTTTTTCATAAAATAAATATATTCCACGGTCATGGTGCAGGACTACTGAAGTCAGTGTACACTAACAAACCTAATTTCAATGATTTGTCGCGTTTGGGTGAAATATTGATGTGAGCGATGGTTTTTTTACCAGTTAGGTAAATCTGAATTTGTACGACAAAGTAGTTATTTATCATGAAATATGATTGTTCAAGTTCCAAACCTTCATTATTACCGAACACCGATCACAAAGTCACGGCACATTTGATGAGTCATAAGTATTACTATTTCTTGAAAATGGAAAGTGACCATTGCTGTCTCAACAAACACTGTCTTGAAAGTCGCAGCATCGCGTTGTCTAAAAAAGTGATAGTTCTTTATTATTTATCTCCCAATTTCTGTCGCCAATTACCGAAACGTGGCATCTTTGATTAACTTGACGGGGTGCGCGCTGAGTAGCGCCAAATGACTTTTTAATGACTTATGGGGTTTCGTCTTTTGACATTTCACATTATCCTGCAAATGAGGCGGCCTCTGTGCAACCTAAACAAGACAAAGACCCCTGTGTCACTGACTAGATTAGCTTCATCATAAAGTTTATCCAAATGGGAGTTCTATATGTATTCGTTTTGTTTCCATATGAAAGAAATTGAATTATCAACTTCCCGAGAGATCAGTAAAGCAATTGCATATTTATATATATCTTTACAATTCGCGTTTAGTGTGTCATTAAAAGAAAGGATAATATATCCTTTCACCTATAACAAAATACGAATGTGTAAATGTTTCGTATGCTTAATGCGCACACACAAAAACACAAACACACACTCACTTCTGGATCCGAGTTCTGAAAATAAAAATATCCCACCAATGCAGAATAGCAAATAAAATATGTTTTACACGAACTTGAACATCTCCTTTTTGTGTCAGTCAAAAAAAACTCTTTTTTTATGCAATGCATTTACTGTGTTAATTTAAAAGATATGTCGTGTAGTGCCTGATGTCTCGAGAACCACGAACACGTATAGAACACGTGCAGATTGATTGACGTGTCACTAAAAACATGCCCTGCAAGTGTAATAATAATACAAATATCATAATGATAATATATGATATTGGACATTTAACAAACGGGACTAACGACAATGGTTTCATACAAAATCACTTCGAACGCATACGAACACGACTCTATTCTTGACACTTCTGGTAAGCCCGAGCGCATGTAGAATTCGCGATGCATTTAACGGTATACATATATTCATATACATACCAAAGCTATTTATGAGTTTTGTTCGTGTCACTTGGAATTTTATTTTGAAAAAAAACAGAATTTAATTCAGAACGAACATGTCAACGTTGAATGAAATTAAAGTCATTCGAAAAGAATTATTACAATGCCTCGCAGTGCTACGCCAATCAACCGTCAACATGACCAGATAATATAGCTAAACTTGAGCATGGTGTATTCAGGTGAATGTAAATAATGACAGTTATTGCTTGTTTCTACAGCTGTTCCAAGTATATGAATAAAGTAGAATATATTTGAATAGCATTAACTCTTGTTGTCAAAAGGAGCATAACATATGTATGTACTACTCAGCGAAGCCACATTCCACACTCTTCCTCTATAATATTCAGTAAAACTGTTTTACTTCTGAACATGCATGACAGGTGTGAGTGTACGACAGTACGAATAATCATATATTTTATTATTTCTGTAAAGCCAATCTCGTTTTAGACTAGTTTTACTATTTCCTATTTTAAATTAACAGCCATAAATCATAAATTGATATTATATTAATTCGGGTGTCCCTCTTAATTTAATTTTATTAAAGTTTATTAACCAATTTATAACTGTAAATTTCAGTTAACGGTACAGCTTGACAATTCCACAGCTTCACAATATAATGAATCCATCAACGAATATGACATGCATGGACCTGCGTGCATAGAGGCTTGAAGAGCGATTTGGAACAGAATACAGCAGTTATATGCATGCGAAGCACATGTGCCATAATGTCTGACTTCTATAGGCTGTATAATACGCTAAGACACTGTATTTGTATATTCTGTGGAGAGTCTGGTTTTTCCCCGTTGAAGGTCAACCTGTTATTATGAGTAGGGCTGATTCACTCGTCAGGACTAACAGTGGGTTTGATTCGTCACAATATGTTAAGTGTGACATTGTCTATGTATAGTTAGGGCAATAATTAATGGCCAATTTAAAATTAATTCCTCATTTGAATCAAATTTACCTGAACTTGGTCCCTTTAATAGAGTTTGCATAGAAACCAAAGGTCGACATCATGAGCATCGTTCTACGCCGATAGAGAACACAATACACACTGTAATGCGGTACTTGCGACATGAAGTCTCCATTGGTACCGTGGGGAGCCTAAATGAATTATGGAAGCCTCAGGTTGCTGACAAAACTAATTCAATCCCAGCCCTTTCCTCCCGCGCCACGCCCCAGAGATTAAATGGCGTTTTCTGCTTCCATGGCTAGGTTCATGTTTCGCCCTGACAGTATATTTATGTGTTTCTAGTTTACTCAAGGCGCGTGTGTCGCCCATTCAGTACAACAAACTAGGACCTGTAGTCTGCTGTGCTCGCCCAGTTCAGTGGCAGGGTGTCATGGCGTGGAGTCGGTCCTGGTATTGATGTGTCCAACGACCCATGTAAAACCTCTTCAATTGGGAGCCTGTGAAGGACTTAACGCTGAAGTGTCAATGTAATTGAGCAGACATGCCGTCCGGGGGGGCATTATGGATTTGCGATGGAACATTGTTAGACAATGGTTCCCCTAATAAACATAATAATTCCACATACTTTGTGACAGTGACATCGGAAAATGAGTTTAATTAGTAGAAATTATTGTCCGAAATGTTGTAATGTTTAAGGCCATTCAGAGGTATCATATTACAGTGACATGTTCTCTGATCGCATGACCTATTTGCCCCGCAAGGACGTCGGTACACGACAAGGTTCGTGTTTTATTGACAATCACCTTGAACTATCAACTAATTAACATTTGTAGGTTCGCTAAAATATAAAGTTTTACCGACATTTTGGAAAAAAGTCAATATGATGCACGCCTGTCGTTGGCACAAAGTAAACATTTCCAAATATGGAACATTATTTCCACGGAATTCACAAAGAAGTCGAAGGCACGTTTTGCGCGATCAGATATATGGTATCGCTGTCATTATCCGTTTTATTAATCGTAGATGTGAGTTTTTGTTGAACGAGTTTGATCATTTAGTAGGGGAATGTCGTTTGGAAACACATGTAGGACATTTAACACAATATTAAAGACAATTTGCAGTTTCAGCATGAAACGTGCATCAAAACAATTATTTATTCTGTTGATTTTAGTTTGTAATCTTCATCTATTTGACCTTAAACTGTTGCTTTGTTTGTTGTTTCACACCACACACGGCAATATTCAAGCTTTATGGGAGGTAATGGAGAAAATAACTAACTTGTATAAAAAATGTTCGGAATGTCTTCACTTAACCTGGAACATATGTAAATAGTTGTGTAAAGTTCACTGTGATGTGGGTGGTTGTTTGTAAGGGAAGTCACAAACACTTTTCAAACATATATGACAACACATTTCTTAACTTAATTCAAATATTTTATCTCTGTGAGGATTTTTCTTTGAAGTAAATGCTTTTCAAGCAGTATCTCGAAATTTTGGTAATGTACACAAAGAAAAAAGATAAGCACGCCCTAATATATTTCATTATTGTCGTCGTCGTCTCATACGCCGAAAACTTTTTAACAAGTATTCGTCTGAAACAGCTGTGGTTGCCCAATCGTCGTTTCAGCACCAGAACCGTCAGGAACCGTCTGAAAGCAGCAGGACTTAGTGCTAGACGAGTCATAAAGCGTCCCTTGTTAAGAGATCACCACAAAGCTGCTCGTTTAGCATGGTGTATTGCGCGACAGAACTGGAATCTGAGAACTTGGAGACGGATCCATTGGTCAGACGAAAGTCGCTTTCTGCTCAACGTCACTGATGGAAGAACGAGGGTTTGGAGGCACCAGGACACGGCCTACACCCCCAGGAACATTAAACCGGCTGTTGCATACGGCGGGGGCTCGGTAATGGTTTGGGGGTGTATCTCTCATGATTGCAGGTTGGATTTGGTCACCATGAGGGGCAACTTAACAGAGGCTCAGTACATCTGGGACGTTTTGAGGCCCGTCATCGTTCCTCATTTTGACAACCACCCTCTTGCTACTCGAACTCAGTACATGGAGGACAATGCCAAGCCTCATCGTTCGCATGCAGTCGTGGATTACATGAGGGCAATGCAATAACGACTCTACCCTGACCAGCAATGGGCCCAGATTTGAACCCCCTTGATCATGTTTGGGATATTCTGGGGCAGCGCATACAGGCACGAGAACCTCCTGTACAAGATTTACCCCAACTGGAAGCAGCATTGAATCAGGAGTGGTTGTTGTTGACCCATCAACAGATCCAACGTCTGTCTGGAGGCATGAGACGTAGGGTGGAATGCGTCATCCGGGCACGTGGCGGTTATACCCGCATACTGGTCTGCATCACGTGTCATGTCAAGTGGAGACTTTAAGGAACATTTTTACATAAAACATCAAACGTAACTCGTTTACTTAATCCTGCAGCTCCATATTTTTTTTAGGTATTGTCTAAGGTCAAAAACAGTACCTGTGTTACCATGATGTTTTTGTCAGTAAATTTCAATCACAACTCACCAATATCTTCTTTATTTGTTGTCAAATGTTTGTCCTATCCTATGACATTGGTATCGCCCAGCTCCTGTGGTCAGTCATCCCTTGCCATGATTTTTGCCATTTGTCATGGTTCAGAAATAGGGGTGTGCTTAACACACGACTAGGGTCGAGTGGCTACAATGTGGGCAGGATACACTCACCTCTCAGCAACACCTGGTCTCACCACTATTTGATTTTGAATCATAAACACATGTTTGTGATGAAGTCGGAATCGTACAATTGACTCTGTTTTTTTAAAAGATTTCTTATGTTTATGGGAAGGGCTTTGTGGCTTTCAGTTATTGGGGTTCGTAGCCCAATGGCGTGCGTGTTCCAAACAAATTATGTATAGATCGCTATTATTGATAGCTGGAATAGTGTTCACTGCGATGTAAAAAATCACTTTCACTCACTAACTCAAACCTGCATGGATAACCACACCAGTCCATCATTTACAGTATGATTTATATATCATTTATAACACGTCGTCAGTGAGTGATGCACAACAATAACTGGATTACATCTGAGAGATGGTCTTTTACAACCAACGGCCAGAAGTAGGATCACATCTGAGAGATGGTCTTGTACAGTCCACGGCCAGAAGTAGGATCACATCTGAGAGATAGTCTTGTACAACCCACGGCCAGAAGTAGGATCACATCTGAGAGATGGTCTTGTACAGTCCACGGCCAGAAGTAGGATCACATATGAGAGATGGTCTTGTACAGTCCACGGCCAGAAGTAGGATCACATATGAGAGATGGTCTTGTACACCCCATGACCAGAAGTAGGATCACATCTGAGAGATGGTCTTATACAGTCCACGGCCAGAAGTAGGATCACATATGAGAGATGGTATTGTACAGTCCACGGCCAGAAGTAGGATCACATATGAGAGATGGTCTTGTACAACCCACGGCCAGAAGTAGGATCACATATGAGAGATGGTCTTGTACAGTCCACGGCCAGAAGTAGGATCACATCTGAGAGATGGTCTTATACAGTCCACGGCCAGAAGTAGGATCACATATGAGAGATGGTATTGTACAGTCCACGGCCAGAAGTAGGATCACATATGAGAGATGGTATTGTACAGTCCACGGCCAGAAGTAGGATCACATATGAGAGATGGTCTTGTACAGTCCACGGCCAGAAGTAGGATCACATATGAGATATAATTTGAGAAATGGTCTGGGACATGGTCTCCCCAGGCATCTGGAATACGTCGGACCCTAACACAAGTCAAGGACAGATTTAATATGACGTCACAAAGACCTGACCGAGGATTTCACTACACATTTTTATTTCATGTCTGTTTCCTTGCCTTAAAACAATATTTACACCGCGATTTCAATGGTCTTATTCAGAAGGCACGCCAACCCTTAGAAACATGGCCGATTAACGAGGAAGTGGCGACAAGGTAAAAGAAAGCATGTTGCTTTTCGTGCAGGTAATTTACAACGATAATATCCTGCAACAACCTCGCTGAAGCGACATATCAAACGTTTTCACGAATGAGCCAATTTCCCTATTCATGCAACATTAATTCTGATAAACCATTCTAATCTCTCGTCCAAATTAAACTGCACAATACAGTCTTTTACTTCTAATTAATTGACATGTGTCATTTTTAAATGGTTGGAGTTGGGGGAGGTAAAGCGGAGATGGGAAAGTTTTATGTTTGTAAATCCATTGGAACATTTCGCTACTGCTGATATCATTTTCGCATTTTACACCGACCGAAATAAGATTGATGCTACACTCGTCTCTGAACACGTCAAGGTCACCTTTCCTTCTAAATGTGGACAACTAAACTTGGTTTTTTTACACCTTAACAGAAACACAGAATCACGCGAAGAAAGCCCAATTAGGGATGGGGTGTGTGTGTGTGTGTGTGTGTGTGGGGGGGGGGGGGGGGTGTCAGAGGTTTTTGGATACACAAATATACTGAAAATAAAAACCTACCCTAGTGCTTGTCATATTTTTGATGACCCTCCCCATGTCCTTGTGCATGTGTCTTCATGGCCCAATATTCCAGCTATATGACGGCGGTCTGTAAATAATCGAGTCTGGACCAGACAATCCAGTGATTAATATCATGAGCATCGATCCACGCAATTCGGATCGATGACATGCATCACCCAAATATGAGTATTATTTGTTTTTGACCCTGCCCAAGAGACTGTCATATGTTTTGGTAACCCTCCCCTGATTCCATCTGAACCACCCACACAAAATAAATGACTGTAACCTTAAGGTCCAGGTAGTTATAAAACTAAGAACGAGTTTTTAAAGAATGTGTAATTTCTTGAAATTAATTGAATTTCTAAGTGCTGATATCGAACTGTATTTCTATACGTCCATACAAACAGAAATACTCATGATCATTAGAATGAGTGAATGAGTTGTGTTTTACGCCGCTTTAAGCAATGCCACAGCAATATGCCGGCAAAGGGACACCATCAGAGGGCTTCACACATTGTACCAATGGATGGGACAGACTTTGCCTTGTGGCATTAGATGTTTCCACTACTTTGGTTGTTGTTTAGTCTATGGTTGATAGTGGTGAACCTAAGCTTTATTCATGGTTACAAATCGCACAACACAATCGGCCGGATCTGCTTCAAAAAGACGTAAATACTCGCGTTTTGTAGTCCGAAGCGTTGGAACCCAGCCTGCTGAAACCTTTGTCATAGCCAGTTCATTCCTTAGAATGTTCAATGGGCTTTGTGACGTGGTGAGTCGTCATTTTTAACGGCTACAACTAAGGTTGGATGGTTGGTTTGTTGTTTAACGCCGCACTCAACAATATTCCAGCTATATGACAGCGGTCTGTAAATAATCGAGTCTGGACCAGACAATCCAGTGATTAATATAATGAGCATCGCTCCAAGCAGATCGATAACATGTATCAACCATGCTACCACTAAGGATAATGATGATAAAATACTTGACATAGGTCATCAACAATATCCTCAGTGGTAGCAGTTGAAGGTCTTCCTGATCTTGGTCATCTTCGAGGTTCTCTCTTCCCCTCTTGAACAGTGGCAAAGGAAGGAGCATCATCCCCTTAATTCTCTTTCAGCTGGGGATACTTGGTGACGGCGCGGGAGCTGATTTCTTTCCATTATCATCAACAGAGAATACCTTGACACGTGGAGGCAGAAATATGCTGGCTGGTTGTGTCTTTGGTTCGAATGTAGCCTGTAAGCTTGGAAAAAATTGTACTAACGTATGCAAACTGTTAAGGATGTCCTATACATCCTTTGTAGTAGGGGGCACGGGTGTCCCAGTCGTCTGAGGCGCCGCAATTCGCAGTGCAGAGTTGCGTCCCTTGGGCACGCCAGAAACCTCTAGGTTTGTCAGCACCATACCCGTGCTCGTGGGTTTCACCGAAGTGGTAAACGTCTGAGACCTGCATCACTTCGGGCTTTCCTCCCACATTAAGCTGACACGCCGTGATATAACTGGAATACTGTTAAAAGCGGCGTTAAACTCAACTCACTCACTCACTCCTTTGTAGTAAGACTCTTTTCAACAGTACATTCTATAACTTGAATGTTCACCATGTCATCAGCGTGTTATTTGTACGCAAAAACAGAATCGTAAACTGATTCATAGGATAGTACAACATGTTAACAGTTCTGTATTTCTATATTTCACTTTGCATCCACGTATAGAGACATTCGGTCGTCCGGATACTGAGAAACAAAGGGGAAATTAAACAGGATCCAATTACCCTCTGATTTGACATTGTTCATCACATTTACCTAATCAAATATATTCATGAAGCCCTGAAGTTTCAGTTCATCTGTCCACGGGAATCTTTACACACAACTTATATAAACATGATATACGCGGGCTGTTCATGTAGGATGTCATAAGCAATTTGTAACAGGTAGGTTTTCAAATATCTTCGAAATGACGCTGGCGTTTCCGGTGATTGATGTGTCCTGGAAGGGAGTTCCACAGCGTTGCGGCGGAACATCGGAACCTACGTTTGCCCATAGTTAGTTGCACTCAGGCTTTTGCAGAAGCTGTTTATCTTGTAAAGGCAGAACTCTGTTTGGTTTGTGAGGCTGAACGAAGGTCTTAAGATATGCAGGTGCAGAGGCTGTGTTGAGGCGTCGATGTATGTGGAACAGAATCTTGAAAGAACCTGCTGGAAACTGTGTGTCAATGAAGTTGTTGGAGAACTTGTGTGATGTTGTTTCGGCATCCTAGTGACGATTTACCACACAGGACGCAAGTTGCAGACAACTAAATTACAAGTTTTATCCTATGTTTCCAATCAGCAGTTTTTCTAACTTTGATTCGGTTAGAGTTAATAATGTGTATATTTATAATGCGCCAATCGGCATCATAATACATGCTCAAAGTGCTACATTATTTCCCCGGTCAATGGATCAGTGAGCACTTCATTTTCAGTCTCAGCTTCCTGGGGAGTATACAACCAAAGCTGCGTGCGAGGCGTTAGGAGGTTAAGAGTCGACAGTGTCATGAGAAAGAAAACAGTCTATGTATTTGGGTAGTGAGAAGCACTAAAATATGAAGAAAAAAACTAACTACATCCTAGCTTTTCAATCTAAGTGAAGAACCGGGCTAGAATGGTTCTTCAACAAACCATGCTTTCTCTAAAAAGCGACTATAGTTGTCGTTAGAGGCGACTAGCGGGATCGGGTGGTCAGGCTGCCGACTTGATTGATGCATGTCATCGTATCCCAATTGCGTAGATCGATGCTCATGATGTCAATCACTGCATTGCCTGGTCCAGACTCGTCATATTGCTGGAATATTGCTGAGTGTGGCGTTAAACAACAAACATCTAAGTGAAAAACAAAATAATATAAATTAATATGATGATATAAAATATCCACAACAATACCATTAGTCCACTGAGAACACATTTATAGGATGACATGAAAATTCACTTCGCTGGATAAGGCACACGTGTACGTTACACGTTTTGCACATGTGTTTAAAGTTCACCGTATAAACACCGACTCGGGCAGCGATATTATGTAACTTGCTATAAACACAGGTGCATCCATTTCCTAAACAATGCTTTACTATTGGGTGTCGTCTGGGGCTGTGAAATAAACAACGTCATGTGACCTGTCAGTTTGCAGACTTGAAGAGAGGCCGCTCTCGTGCTTCTCGTGCACTGTTTGAAGTGCAAACATTTACGAGAAATGTATAAGGTTATGTGTGAGAATGTACATGCTAATCAGAATTGTGTGATCAAAATTATGTGGAATTTAAGAATAAGAAGAGTCTGTGTGTCTCTTTGATCTAAGAATGAATGTCGAAATCAGCAGACTTCCAACAAACGTAGACATTCTGTGCTGTCCCGTCGGCCTTTGATATGCCGAATCTCATATTATTAGGTACACTTTACTTGCAAATGGTTAATCTTTTAGTACATAAATCGATATGTTTGCATGACAATAAATCAAACGAGTTGCACACAATCCAGTTCAAAGGAAACGCAGCATGGTGAATAAAATGTGCAGTATATAATTCGAAACAATTTGCACAAACTTTTCAACCCATTCTAACGTCTGGAAACCTGAATTAAATTAAGCGAACTCTAAACCAATAAAATAGTTTCGTGAGAAAATAAACTGTTGGGTTGTATTCCTACAAGGCAGGTCATATTGATCCAAACGAAATTGTAAACTTTTATTTCCGAAATGCGTTTACTTCCGTGCTGGTTAATTGAATAAAAATAAACATGCGTAGCTATGTTGTACAGTTAGATCTAATCTCTTAAACGACATCCTGTCTAACCCTTTGCTTCATTTATGGAAGCAAGTGATTATAGTCCTTTATGCTTCGTCTTAGGCGATAGAACCGCAGGCAGTCATTAACATCGCTAACGATCCTGACAAATCGGATCGCGAATGGGTTGTAAAAATGTCACATTTTCACAGTAAGGTTATTGGGAAGGATGTTGAACTAATCTTTGTTGACTTTTTCCTGAAACTATATCGACTGGCAAGATGTAATGGGGGGAAGGGAGATTTTGTAACGTGTAATGGACGATAAGAAAACATTGTAAAATTGAAACCAGTGTGGATTGCATGTGATGGTTTCCAAAAAGGACACGATTTGTTTTGAAAATAAATGCTACTTGTTTGTGTTTACTCATTTTCGCAAACATGGTGACTGTGTTGTTTAAATTTCAACCTGTGTGTTGTCATTTCGCCGAGTTGAGACTGAGATTGTATTAGATGAATAAACATATAAACGCACCGAATAAACAGATCGTGTTCGAACTCAGAAGAAGTTAATTGTCCATATCAGGGTACTGCTATAACAGTCTGGCAGAAGCCTTTGTGTGTGTTTGTTGTTCAACGCCGCACCTAGCAATATGCCGGTTATATGATTTAATTGTTTGTTTGTTTGTTCTTTAACGCCGCACTCAGCAATACTCCAGCTATATATAACGGCGGTCTGTGAAAATCGAGTCTGTAACGGACAATCCAGTGATTGATATCATGAGCATCGATCCACGCAATTGGGATAAGATGACAAGGTTTAAACAAGTCAGTGAGCATGACCACCCGATCCTGTTAGTCGCCTCTTAAGACAAGCTTAGTCGCCTCTTAAGACAAGCATAGTCGCCTCTTAAGACAAGCATAGTCGCCTCTTAAGACAAGCATAGTCGCCTGCCGCATATATGACGGCGGCTTGTAAATAATTGAATCTGGATCAGACAGGTTGATATTATGAACAGCGGTCCACGCTGTCGAGGTACGTCGAAAAGACATCAGCCAAATCACTGAGTCTGACCACCCGATCCACTAGGTCTCCTCTGGACCAGTATTGGTTGCCGTGGACCAAGTCTAACCCGGACTTTCCATTGGTTCCAAGTTTAGTCGCCTCTTACGACTAGCAATAGAGTGCCAGGGACACGTTGTACCAAGGTTTTGTTTGTTGTTTAACGCCACACTCAGCAATATTCCAGCTATATGACGGCGGTCTGTAAATAATCGAGTCTGGACCAGACAATCCAGTTATTGACATCATGAGCATCGATCCATGCAATTGGGATCGATGCCATGCATCATCCATGTCAGCGAGCCTGACCACCCAATCCCGTAAGTCGCCTTTTACGGAAAGTATGGGTTGCTGAAGACCTATTTTCTTACCCGGATCTTCACGGATTTGTACGAAGGCACCCACGGAAGTGTTGGTAGAGGATCCTAATGCGGACACTTTATCAGAGTGTCCTCTTCTGCAGAGACCCTGGTTTCTACCTTGAAAAATATACCCAGATTCAAGATTCCATTCAACAGTCTAGATAATAAAAATAGGTAATTCACGTTCCATTACATTGTAATCTTCCCATCCCCGGACGATAAACTAAATGCTTAGGAAAAAAGATGTTCAAGAAGTGCTCTGCAGTAAGCATATACCATAGATTTCGCGCATCGTTACATAGGCTTTATAGTTATGAAGGCAAATAACGTTCCTCCAATAACATTGCGACAAATAGCGCGGTACGTGACGAGAAAAGGAAACAAGATACAATCTTAACAGCTTATGTAAAAGCTGTAACCGCATGCGCATATATTTATGGTGTTTTGCATATGTCAAGGTCTACTGAAATTTTGTGGAGTAAATATGCCATATTTAGATCTGGGTTGCATGGTATGTGTTTTCATAAGGTTTAATTCGCAATGACACAAACCAATCATTAGTTTTTCCAAAAGATATTTCATTATGAAAATATTATCCTATGCATTGGTCAGACATACAGACGGTTCATTGAGGTTCCTTTTCTATACCTCAGTAGGCCTTGCTATCTTCTGTTATACACACACCCCAGCAGTTTATAAAAACACGACTACAACTGGTTTCCAAACTCTCCATGGGTGAATGTACACAAAATGTTAAGTGCTATTTAATAAATACTTGAAATTTGAACATTTAGCGTTTAAAGAGACCTTGGAGTGGGGTTTTCACTGATGGTGGCCATGTTAAACTCGGGATGACACGCATATCAAATCACCCCATGTTATAATGGACTCCGAACGAGAAAATTAACGCAGGCGATGTAGCATAACATTCGAGGGCCATAAAATACTTGCTCTAAAGCTCATATTTCTTGCCGTCGCCGTGGGCAAACTCAAGTCAACCGCGGCCCCTTCACCCGAGCGCAGCTCATGCGTGAAATCCGTGCGTAAAATGGTCAAAGGTCAAGTAACCACACAGAGGAAGAGTATTGATTTTTTGGTGCGAAATGAATACTCAGGGAACCTTCAACAAAGTGTCGAATGCATGCAATGCAATTTTCTCCTTCCAAGCGTTTCTAAATTAGCCATCTTGGACTGCAGATGCCTCTTTTTTCCCGCCCAACGGCCTCTCCAAATTAAAATGGCTTGAGCAACAGACGACAGTCAAGGCAAACGACCGGGTCTTCCTTTCGCGGCGTGTCTGTACCTTCATGTCAATCACGCGCGGTAATTTCTCGTCTGCCGCCAGGATGACTGGGGCCTGTGGTCCTTGTGATGTAAAATACGAGAAAAAAACGTTTTGAGTCTGAACCAAAAAAAAGCAAATTTCTCGTAAATTAATCAACGGTTGGTAATTCAGTCTCCCCTTAGCAGTTCTTCAGTTTGTTCCAGCTCGCGACAACTTGTCCGGCTTTTGGCTTCTGTCAACTACTACTGTAGTCCACAGACTACTGGCAGGGATCCGACACCACTGATCAGATCCGAATTACCATCAATAATACCACAGATGCTTCTGGCATTACACCTTTTACTGCCAACAAAACCTCGTTCAAACACACAGGCAACAAACAATATCACGAATACACACATAGATCACAAATCACATGCCACCCAGACACACACGCAGATCACATGCCATCCACACACACAGATCACATGCCATCCACGCACACAGATCACATGCCATCCACACACACACAGATCACATGCCATCCACACACACAGATCACATGCCATCCACACACACAGATCACATGCCATCCACACACACACAGATCACATGCCATCCACACACACAGATCACATGCCATCCACACACACACAGATCACATGCCATCCACACACACGCAGATCACATGCCACCCAGACACACACGCAGATCACATGCCACCCAGACACACACAGATCACATGCCATCCACGCACACAGATCACATGCCATCCACACACACACAGATCACATGCCATCCACACACACAGATCACATGCCATTCACACACACAGATCACATGCCATCCACACACACACAGATCACATGCCATCCACACACGCAGATCACATGCCACCCAGACACACACGCAGATCACATGCCATCCACACACACAGAGATCACATGCCATCCACACATACACAGATCACATGCCATCTACACACACAGATCACATGCCATCCACACATACACAGATCACATGCCATCCACACATACACAGATCACATGCCATCCACACACGCAGATCACATGCCACCCAGACACACACGCAGATCACATGCCATCCACACACGCAGATCACATGCCACCCAGACACACACGCAGATCACATGCCATTCACACACACAGATCACATGCCATCCACAAACGCAGATCACATGCCATCCACACACACAGATCACATGCCATTCACACATACAGATCACATGCAATCCACACACACAGATCACATGCCATCCACACACACGCAGATCACATGCCATCCACACACACACAGATCACATGCCATCCACACACACACAGATCACATGTCATCCACACACACAGATCACATGCCATCCACACACACAGAGATCACATGCCATCCACACACACGCAGATCACATGCCATCCACACACACAGATCACATGCCATCCACACACACACAGATCACATGCCATCCACACACACAGATCACATGCCATCCACACACATACAGATCACATGCCATCCACACACACACAGATCACATGCCATCCACACACACAGATCACATGCCATCAACATACACAGATCACAAGCCATCCACACACAGAGATCACATGCCACCCAGACACACACGCAGATCACATGCCATCCACACACACAGATCACATGTCATCCACACACACAGAACACTGTTTGCGACAAAATTTCCCCTAAGCAATAAATATTCCAGACAAAACAGAAAAGGGCATAAAGACATTCGAAGATGAAGTAACGTCAAAGTATTATAAGCAGTGTGTTTGCTAGGGAGCCATCAACTGCAATAAATACATAACTGTGTATACATGTGTCCCGGTGTACAGTAACCCACGCAGACACTCCACCTGTTGCTGCATCTGAGTGGATGCTTTATGTAAAACATACATTGTAATGCTAATTATGACAACAAAAATCATGTATAACTGATCTCGAAGGGCATATTTTTTACATATTCGTTGATTTATTTATTATTATTTTTGTTGTTGATTTTAATGGAAAAGCAACTGTGTGAAACATGTCATGTTAAAATGATCGACTGATCAGGCAAATACAACATTTCATTAAGTATTTGTTCAGTGAGCTTGTTTTTTCACAGCGATCATTAGAAGAAGTATCTTACTGGAAATTTTAGTCAAAGGGATGTTTTGCTCGAGGACATATTTGACAACTGGAATACCGGCCAATCTCTGCCTGACAAACATGGCCGTGACACTCAGGCAAAATACAAAAGCAGGATATTTGTGTAGGACCACGACTGTGTATAAACATTCACCCTTGGAAGCCCAAAACGTTGATCGTGACAAACAATAAAGAAGGTGTTATCTGTGTTTCATGTCTTCATATTCAACGTCTAAATGCCAAGCAAAGACTTAGCGGTCAAATACTGTCAATACTGGGTAAAACTAATATTCGATTCTAACAAAAATTCTACTCCACCGGCTGATGAAAAATTCAACTGTTCTTACGAATTAGGAATTTCGGATACAACGAACTGACCGTGGTGGTCTGTTTGAGCTCGTCATGGTTGAGTGTCTTGTATACTGAACAAATAAAGTTAGGGATCATGAATATTTTGGGGATATTTTTGCCGACGGAAAACTGAGCACACAACGTTCTAAAAGTATCCCCTGACCCGTTCAAACGACTTCATGTGCCCTTTGGTATTTTATTCCTATATGCACGGTAGGGTAAAGGTTAATCGAATCACCAGTACTTACAAAATCTAAATACACAGCAAAAAAAACCTTCGGCCTAATGAGTTTTCATGTGGCAGGCTTAAGGTCTTTAAACCGTGACACTTCGGCCTAAACAAAACGCCAGTTGTCATAATAACTAATTATCCGCGTATTGTTTTCGTATCTGACATCATAATAGCAGAGATTATTACCTGATGATTATCCGTTTATACAACTGTGACTAATTCCCTGACGAGGGTGCCTTTGGAGAAAGCCATAATACTTTTACAATGCGACTCACGCTGACACGAAACTCCGTTACAGTTATCTGCCCTTGGCGCGGCCCGAGAGCGGAAAGTTATGTCCGCGGGGTGCGGATTGAGTGTCGTGCCATGTCTACATGTGACCTGAAGATTTGTGTCAAAATATGTCACAAATTGTTGATGACTCTATGTGAAAGTTATGTTATGCTTGTGGATCACAGAAACATTCTTGACGGATAGGCGGCATTTGGATTTTATGTACTGAATCAAATGTTTCACATCGTCGAAGATTTTGAAGTACCTATACGTCTCATACGCTCATTATTCAAACTGACGTTTGTTTTGCATTGAAAGCTTCCAAATTGATATCTTGGTTGATAAATCGACCAATAAGTCTGATCTCTAGTTTAGAGGGCAAAAAAAAATAAGGTGTTTTTTGAAAAGGTATATTAATTAATACACATGTAAAGTCATGATATACGGTACTAATTCTACATAATATGCATATGACATCAAAGCAGTTCATGCTTAAAAATAAGCTAAATACATTTTACAGTGTTATCGGGCGTACACAAACCTACGTCTGCTCATTTTTAAAAAGAGTTTATATTAAATATCTACAAGCATGCTACTGAGCATAAATTGAAATAAGTTTTCATATCGTTATGATTGACAAAAACTGGGTTAAATACTGTTTGTATTTATGAGATTGATATTATGTAACCAATCTTATATTGTTACAGAGGCTGTAGGTAGCTAAGTGGTTAAGCGTTCGCTCGTCACGTCGAAGATCTGTTTCGCTTCCCAACTTTGGCATAATGTGTGAAGCATAATTATGGTGTGTCCTGCCGTGATCTTGCGGGAATATTGCTAATAGCGGTGTAAAACCATACTCGCTCACTCACTTATAATGTTACAAGATTGTAGAGCCCGTTGGTTATGCTGGGGAAGAATTAGTCCCTGCAGACATCATGAACACATGCTGGGAGAAAGAGCTAACGAAAATGTTAGCGATTATCCAGTATGTTATATCTGCATCCCATTACAAGAAATACCCTGGATCCATTCGCCATGATAGTTTTGTGTCAGAAGTGACCCCTCTATCTTTTCTATCACCAACTTGGCAAAAAATGTATCATGCTTTTAAGAGATATTTGCCTGAAGACCTATTTTCAGCGTCGCACCATTCAAAACATTGTGGCGAATGTGCACAAGGCATTCACCATCTTATCATGGAGATAAAGCATAATACACTTGATAACCGAGGGTGGTGAAATGACACTGGATAACCGAGGGTGGTGAAATGACACTGGATAACCGAGGGTGGTGAAATGACACTGGATAACCGAGGGTGGTGAAATGACACTGGATAACCGAGGGTGGTGAAATGACACTGGATAACCGAGGGTGGTGAAATGACACTGGATAACCGAGGGTGGTGAAATGACACTGGATAACCGAGGGTGGTGAAATGACACTGGATAATCGAGGGTGGTGAAATGACACTGGATAACCGAGGGTGGTGAAATGACACTGGATAACCGAGGTTGGTGAAATGACACTGGATAACCGAGGGTGGTGAAATGACACTGGATAACCGAGGGTGGTGAAATAACACTGGATAACCGAGGGTGGTGAAATGAAGGTCGTGTGGCTGTAATGTGTGGCCACGCTGACTGTGTCAGCATCATTGCTCATGCTGTCAACCATTGGTTTTCCTGACCCAGATTCCAGTTGCATATTAACATTCCGCCATGAGATGGATGGATGGATGGATGGATGGAAAATGCTGACGACGATGTGCAATATCATTTGGTGTTTTACATTCACTAACGTTCACATAACGTTGGGTTAGCGCAGAGTGGTATTCCTAATCAGGGTGACCCCATTGTTTCCTGCCACAAGATGGGAACAGTCGTATCAACGGGGGTCTAAACAGATGGTGCATGTTTATTATTAGTCTTCATCTTTGAACACATTCCAGCTATATCACGACGTCTTGTAAACTATCGATTCGGGGTCAGGCAAACCGATGGTTGATGGCACGAGCACCTATTCACGCCATCAGGACAACATGACACGTATTCATCCGTGTCTGTCAGCACCATACCACTCTCTGGGCTTTCACCCAGTGACAACGTCTACTTTGGTTTTCTTCACTTTGGGCTTTCCCGCACGACGGTGACACGACGTGAAATAACGGAAATACTGTACAAAACGGCATTGAACCCAACTCACTCACTCACTCACCACACTTTTGGCGGCGGTTTGGACGAAAAAGTCCCTCAACTCCTTGTCTATATGAGGTAGAGTGTGACCACACATGGAATGACATAGCGGTGGCGAGATATAGTCCCCGAAATACAGTTTTGTATTTAAAGGTAAAATAAAACTAATGTTAAAAAGGAACCCCGAAGTGGGATGAGTCTCTCTCTCTACTGACAATAAGCTTGAAACATATTTATATCCACTTCGCGCTAGGCCTTATATTATACTTTTTTGTCGAACGTCTTGTCACCGCTTGCCAACTGAAGCAGGAAGATGGGATAAAACTCTGTACGCGAACTTAACTGTAAATTATGTGATATGAAAGATGTTGGTGATGAATATCATTCCATTTTGAATGTACCTATTTTAATGATGCTCGTGAATTGTATACCCATGTAAATAAAGAATTCAATCAAATATGATAAATTTTATAGAATTCCTGAAGAGATATCTGTCCAGAAGAAACTGTAAACTTTCCGATATCATTATGAAAACTGTTAAAGGCAACTTTCTTTCAGCCTGACCCCTCCTCTCCGTACCTCATATGTCGAGGTCCTCATCCTGAGCGAAATAAAGTTCTGTCACAAGGGTTTCAAACAATTCTTGGACAAGTCGACAACAATATATATATATGTGCCTGATAAAATCACAGACACCTCGTATAACGTGGAATGATAAATATATATGCTGTGAGATAAATATGTCTTTTCTAAATACACTTGTCCATTCGTACTTGTGCGGTGCAATGATTGACTTTATGTAGCAATATCAAGTATATAATTAAATAGGTGCTACTAGTCGTATTAATCACATTTGCCGGAATGGACATGGGTAACGAAACTGTCACGCACTGCAATGAAGTCCTTCACATTCCGACTGGTTCGTGACAGAATTTGCTTTGTGGCATTTTCTATGATCTGTGGAGATGGATTTCGTCGCCGACGGAAAAGTTGTGATTGAGTTTTTTAATCGCCATACATTTTTAAAAAATATTTATCCCGTGCATTATTATAAATGAACTGACCATGGTTGACATCTCTGAATGACGGGTCATTTTTATCAATTATCCTTTGCGAAAAGAAGAGCCTTTAAAACTTAAATCTAATTCAACTATAAACAAACTGAGACACTGTCCTTTCTATTCAGTTTCATTGTATGGGTGCGGATAAGGCGGTTAGAAAATCCAACATCCCTTATCAACACAGACGGAGTGTCTGGTCACTGCACGGTAAAGTTGAAATAGATCCTTTGAGCCTAAAAAAGGTTGTATTGTTCCGAGATTATGAAATAAATCATTAACGCGAGCTCAAGTTCCCCTTTTGTCCACCAAGTACCCCCTAAGGGCTGGGGATTCACAAACACACAAGCATTGTTGACTTTTACAGGAGTCCCGTTTCGCAACGCGGAACCGAAAATAGGACGACTGGTCAGTGATAACAGTGGTCATTGTATCCGCTAACGACTGTTGAATGAAGACAGGGGTCGCATTGTGTTAGGTAAATGATACATTTGTCAATCGCTGCTGTAAAGGCCAGCAATTTCTACAGCTGGCGTTAGTGTCATTGAAATCCCTGTTTGTCGAATTTGACGCAACACTTGGTCATCCGAATAGAGAGAAGACTTTCGGTGGACATCAGACGGAAGATTGATCGATTTTCATAAATTATCACACCAAGATGCAAGTCCTGTGTCAAAGGGTGTAAATTTTGTGGCGGAACTTTCGTCTAAGTTGCAACATTACATGACATCTGTCAATCAACACAATGCAAGAAAGATATCACACTTTGAGATACAGTCAAACTGATTAGAGATGTGTTATTTCTGCTTTGATGGAATGAGATTTAATGGCGTTGATGTGTTAAATCCATAGTTTTCATACCGTCATATGTTAAACCCGTCTGTCTAATCGAATTGCAATCGGTATTAGCTGAAAGCGGATTTAAGTCCGATAATGATAAAAAATGTCCGATTTAATTTTCAGCAATACACAATATCGGAAAATGATTTGTCATCCTCTTCTAAAGAAAAGAAAACCATGATTCACGAAATATGCCTGACTTCAAGACGAACATCTAGTCTCTGAAGTGAACGTATTTTACAGAAAAAAAGCAGTTGTCAACATATAGTTATAAAATATAATATAAAAGGAACCACGAGAATGCATGAAGTAAACTAAAACATGTTTATACTGTTATAGACTTGCATGGACTGTTTGGGATGTATTTGTTTCAGGGTCTGTATGGTAGACTGCATGACGTCTTAGCCATAGAATATCCGTTCACATATTTTCTGACCATGTTGTATCTGTTAAGTCCCTCTCTGTTCCCAGGTATGCTAAATCTTGTGAGCCTCTCGTAGCTATGATACATTGGATCTATACTGTGCCCAGTGGTGATATATCGATTTAGACACGTAGCTAGTTATGATATACAGTTCCTAGTTATGATACTGTAGGAACAGGAACACTGTAGCTTGTTATGATATTTGTTTGTTTATTGTTTAACGTCACACTCAGCAATATTCCAGCTATATGACAGCGGTCTGTAAATAATCGAGTTTTGGCCTGACAATCCAGTGATTGACATCGTGAGCATCGATCCACGCAATTGGGATCACTGACATGTGTCAACCAAGTCAGCGAGCCTGACCACCCGATCCCGTTAGTCTCCTCGTACGACAAGCACAGTCGCTTTTACAGCAATTGATAGTTACAATATATTTGTCAATATATTTGTTATATATTTGTTATATATATATATATCTCTGTTTATACTGTACCTTTACCGAGCTATGATATATATGTTTATACTGTACCGAGCTATGATATATATGTTTATACTGTATCGAACTATGATATATCTGTTTATACTGTACCGAGCTATGATATATCTGTTTATACTGTACCGAGCTATGATATATATGTTTATACTGTACCGTACTATGATATATATGTTTATACTGTACCGTACTATGATATATATGTTTATATTGTACCGTACTATGATATATCTGTTTATATATTTAACCGTGCTACGTTGTACCGGTTTATACTGTACCGAGGTATGCTATTTTATTAGCACTGTTTTAAAGCTATACTTTGTGTCCACTGTTCCTGAGAAGGCTATAGCGGTACATTTGTTTGTTATTCCTCGACATGCTAACAATGTAGCCAAAACTAATAGAAGTTACTTAAAACGCGAATTTACATTTCACCTGACGTGCACCACACGCTTAACTCATTTCTTAAACAAATATAATAAGATTATAAATTATTTATTGGGGGTCACATTTAAATATAATCTATTCGATACAGAAAATCTGTATTATGTACAATTATTGATACAGTAAAGATTATGTGTGCTTTGATGTGTTGATATTACATCTCATGTCAGAACATTTTTAATCAACAACATTAACATCGCGAATGTTCGATGTCCTGAATAAGGAGCCTCATGTATCAACTTGGTAGGACCCCGTCAAGATCCGGGGTAGAGCTGGTCATCAGCAACCCGTGCTTGTCATGACTGGCGTCTGACGGGATCGGGTGGTCAGGCTCGCTGACTTGGTTGATGCATGTCATCGCATCCCAATTGCATGGATCGATGTTCATGATGCCAATCACTGGGTTGTCTGGTCCAGACTCGATTATTTACAGACCGCCGTCATATAGCTGGAATATTGCGGAGTGCGGCGTTAAAAAACAAACAAACAACTTCGAAGAAATCCATTATAAATATCACACCTCTGTCCAACATGCCATTCTACCAGCGAGACCTTAGTCCACACTGCCGCTAATAAAGTCCAATTGCAATAAACAGTTCATGAACTGTTTTAAAGATAGCTAAAGATAACGGCTCACCATGGCCCGGATCATGTCAAAACCAACAAATTACCGGCAAATATCCTTGGGCAGTTTGAGCAAAAATGTAGTAGGGATGTGACTTTATTTACGTAATAGACCTCGACTAAGCCTAATTTTGAACCATGATGGATTAGTCGTGTCACATCTTTTAACCCCAGGGGACTCTCCGCAATCAACCCCCCGACAGGCACCCTTTGTTTGTCAGCTACCCCGGGGCACGCAGAGGCGCCCGTGTGGAACATTGCAACCAGCCTGCTCAATTTTAGATGTACGTTATCTAGATCAACGCACCCGATACCAAATGCACTTAATATATTGTAAGACGTTTTATCTGGATTAGTTCACGAGATATATGGAATATTGAGTCTGATAAATTAAAACTGTTTGATAAGAGAATTATTACGTTTGGAATTCGAGCCAACTTCGGCTAACTTGATTGTTCAATGTTGTTTATGAATGTAACCGATACACAACACACGAAATTGAAATATATAAAAAATTTCGCCGTGTTGTTATTCCGACATGGAAAAATTACATCAATCGGAAAAATAAAAGTTTTTGGAAGTGAAAAAAAATGTTCGAGCGTGCCAGGATTCGAACCTGGAATCTTCTGATCCGTAGTCAGACGCGTTATCCGTTGCGCCACACGCCCTGCTGACGTGGTAGGGCAAATTTAGGCTATATATAGCTAAAAGGATTTATGCTTCGCAACCACTTCCGGGATGCTAAAAATAGCCCAGACGACAATGCCGACAATTTTTGTTTGCATGTTTCGGATTTTTCTACCTCAAACTAAATCTTGTAACACTTCGTTTTCAGTAATACGCTAAATACAGCCGATGTGCGCAACGTATTTCCGATGTTTCAATTGAAATTATTGTTTAAGAAGGCTGATTGCGTTGGATCACAGCCTTGTCGTATAACAGCAAACTTGGGTTGATTATGATCTGAGTACAAAGGTGGAATGTTTGAGGTTATTCAAATGATCCATGCCCAAAATACGAACCAGACTTGTGAGAAGATGAATTCGGTTGTTTATTGATCCTGGATATGCTCACAGACAAAACTACAGAGGTCATGTTTATAATATATAGATCTAGGCCTGCTGCAGTAGATCTGGATCTATTAATTACTATTTCTTACCATGAAGATTTAGGCCTGAAGTGTGCTTGGCTCAAATGGACCCCATAGCTTGGCTTTACACAGAATTTGTAAACAAAAGTTTAAATTTAATCAAATTCAAATTCCATAGAGCATTTTTACGTGTTGTGTACTGTGTGGAAATACAGCGAGTTCCATCAGAGACCATAACATATTCTATGGTCTCTGGTTCCATGCTCTCCCTTAAGATTCTAGAGTATACTAACATATAGGCCTATGAAATCTCTTATTACACAATACACATCTCTCCTCTAACATTAAAACAATTAACTTTCCCGATGCTGATTTCATATGTGCAAGATTAATTCTAGAGCTGTACAGCAGTTTGAAAGTGAAAGAAAATTTGAAGTGTGACTTTCCCGTTGACCTGCAACAATTTTAAGGCATCGCGATCGGCATGTATACACAAAAGACTGATCAATCAACCCAAAGTTCGTATCATCATAACGGTCAGTTTTCATATATCGATTATAATGTATTTCTATAAATAACAGCTTAGTTTGCTTTTTGTGCATCACGTACGATATCATTGATTGGATGAATCAATCAAGATCATTAATTCAAACAAATATGGTTATCGATCAGAAAGGACAAAAATCTTTTGAATTTGCATGTAACACTAAAATTAGTGGTCCTTTTGAATTCGTTGTAACCGTAGTTTACTGTATGTATTTATTGGTAAAATGAAACAAATTTTATAAAGGAACCCCCAAGTGGGATGATCGACTCTCTCTCTCTCTCTCTCTCCTCTCTCTCTCTCTCTCTCTCTCTCTCTCTCTCTCTAGATAATTTAGCAAACTGTCATATATAGCATACAGGGTTGTTGTTTTATTTGGACACAAATAAACTCTCTCTCCCTCTCCCTCTCTCTCTCTCTCTCTCTCTCTCTCTCTCTCTCTCTCTTCTCTCTCTCTCTCTCTCAGATCAAGGTACGGTGAAACACTATAAGCACGGTTACAGCCATTGACAGTAGTCGGAATCTACAGGATACAAATAAGGATTAAAATACCCGAAATTTGGCTTTCTCATGCTATTTGATGGATTGCCTTCTGCTATTTTGTAGGATGTTTTCTTTTATGATTTAGTGTATAAGTGCTAAATTGGGTTAGGAATTCATGGACCCAATGTAGGTTTTCTCAAGATTTAAAAAATCCCCGTGAAGTTTCACGTTCGAATTGCGCCTCGAAACTTTTGTGTCCTTCGCACAAACTGTGGTGAAATGTTAACGTATTCCCCATAATATATCTCGGAAATTTGAAAGGAAAAAAACATTTTGAGGTGTCACTTTTGTGTTTGACTCCACTGAAAACGGCATATAAAATAAAGCTACACGGTATGTTTCACAAGCGATATTTCGTGCACATGTGCACTTAGAAGATTTATCAGTCTAGTCCATTTCATTATTATTTTCAGTTTTCGATAAATTTCACAGTTACGTTTGCCTTTGTGTATAAAATGTACTTTAATCTACAAGTTTTATGCCACTCCTATTTCAAATTGCATGGGCACGCTGACCTACCCGCGTTCCCTTTGTATGTACTTAAAGTCTACATATGTCCCAGTTAACTTAAATACCGGGTACATAGCCACAGTGTAGCTATTTCTATAAAACGCCAAAAGTAATGGCCACCTAGCACGAAATACGCATGCGTTAAATGGCGTTTCGTGTTTATTTTTTCTTTTACCTACGTTACTTATAGAGAACGCCCAGTTCTATCGCTAATATAGGTAAAACTGTTAGGGGGTATCTGTGTCTGTTTAATCTTATCCGCGACGCTCTGTCTGCTATCGCAAACGACAAAACATTTCCCAGTCCATTTAATTCACATTCTCATTTCACGCATGAATTGCCCGTGGTGTAATGTCAATCCTCACGAGCGCCTCTTGTCAACGCCGAACCCGACTCCATTTATAACTCCGTGCAACTCGTGCAAGGCGAGATAACGCCTGATATAAACGTGATAGTGATAATTTGTTGGACTTGTCACTGAACAGTAGTATAAATATGGGAAGGAACCATTTCTTATGATTTTGTCACAAATATACTATTTTCGCGAACGTTATGGGTATTTCAATTGTTGTCACTGTTGATAATTCACCTACCATATATAATCCTGTACCATTTTTATTATTCAGTACCCGTGAAGATCCGGGTAAAAAAATAGGTCTTCAGCAACCCATGCTGGCCGTAAAAGGCGACTAACGGGATCGGGTGGTCAGGCTTGGTGACTTGGTTTATGCATGTCATCGCATCCCAATTGCGTATAGATCAATGCTCATGATGTCAATCAATGGATTGTCTGATCCAGACTCGATTATTTACAGACCGCCGTCATATAGATGGAATATTGCTAAATGCGACGTAAACAACAAACAAACATATCATTATTGTGTCTTGCTTTACAAGGGTTTAAGGATCTATTCCGAAACGCAGCTATTACAGTATAATAAAGAAGTTGTCATTCATATTTTCTAGTCTACTATTTCAATCTGCCTTCAAACGGCCTTTCTCTGCCAATCAACTGGAAATGCCAAATCTGAAAGTTGCAGAAAACTTTGAAATAATGACATAAACATTATGAGAAATGCTGCAAAGGCTGACCTTCCTGGTCATGCTTGTTCCGGTTATATCTCTATGTCTTAAAAATATCATATTGGGTCAAAGGCTTGCTCATGTTCAATATTAGAAACACGATTCATGAAATCTTTTCAATCTTTCTTTTCGACACAGTTTAGTCTCAATCCACATTAAGGGAGCAACCATTTGATTTTCAAAAAAATAATGAAACCCATGCATGTTTTACTCAGAAAATAATGCCTCGCATTGTAGAAACAAAATACTCTTTCATTTTCTTGCAGACAAATCCCCAAAGAATACAGTTAGTTAGCTAGTTAGTTATATATATATTTTTTTTAAACTTCTTACTACTATAAACACATCGGATAACTTTCATAACCCATTGTGAAAGGTTTGTCCATTGCTTCAACTATGCAGATCTTGTGTTTTGGCTTAAAAAGACCTTTATCATAAATTATCATTACAAAATCCAGATTTTGAAATTCGCTCCATGTAATACGGATAGAAGAATATACAAATAAACACTTTTGGCAAATAGTTTATGTGTATATCAACAATCGTTTTGTTTTCAACATTTCAAATGGACAATATTTTTATGGAGCTGTTGTAAGTATGTATCCCATGCGCAGAATGGATAAATGATGACATATTGTATGATATATTATAAGTTCCTTCACGGACCTAAATAATTTATTCAGGTCCTTGATTCCTAAATATTATATATAATATATATAATATACCCCCTACCCTTCTAAATGTGTATTATCATTATTAGTGCTTTGATATCGCACCGCCTTGCTTGTATCAATTATTTTATGTCAATGGAGATAAACAGACTGTTTATACAAAAATGGGATGTTTCCCCCATTATATGCATATTCGTTCTCAAAGACAAGTAAAGCATTTGTGGTCTTGCTTTTGAAGCATAAGTCTAAAAAAACAACTTTAAAACATTTTTGAAAACTAAAACTGATGTTAACTTGGGCTAAAGATGGATCCCATGTCTACATTATAATTAAGAAATTCAAAAGACGCCAATATGTATTTGTAAACTATAGCCTGGCGTGCCTGCCTTGAGAACATACCTGTTGTATATACACAGTTAAAGTCTGATCAATATGCAGAGTCGTATTTAGTTCATATAACCATATTTGGTATTAATTTTCAGTTACCAATACAATACAATACCTTTGCGTTTCAGTACATGGCTGATTTTGAATATGACATTTAAACAACATTAGAAACAATAAAATCTGAATATATGAAAATCCAAAAGTCCAAAGATGCATGAGCTGTATAATTTACTCAAACGGTTTCACGAGTGTGATTTTCAAGAGTTCAGTTACAGTTTAATGAGTTTATATATATATATGAAATCTGCTATCACTTTATAAGCTTCAGCAATGGACAATATATTATTAATCATATTTTAACATACATGAACACATATTATAGATTTATTCATAAATAATCACACTTCACTCATCAGTCAAAAACTCCCCTCCCTACCCTCCCCCTCCCACGCTACCCTCACTTCCACTTCTGTCACCCCTGGCTCACACCGCAAACCTGGACTAAATTCGACCTATAGTTTGGTCTATTTTTACCCACTGTCGTTTCATTCGCATGGGGCACCTGTAACCGTCACTCAAAGTGACACATTTCATGCGAAATATGTATACATTTTACTTTCTTTATGATAAATTGAAGGAAGGCAAAACGTGACCTACAGTCGTGCATAATGTCTTGCCAGATACGCTGACCGTTTAGATACTTATGTTGCCAAGGTGTCTATATGACCAAACTAGTTATATACTTGTACATTGGGCAATTCAAAGTCAAATCATTCTCGTGAAGTCAAGCGCTTTTATGCGACACGGAAAAATGCGAAGCTGTAATTCATAACAGTAATACATGACGTGTATATCAATGATATAACTATAAAATATATTGGTCATATTTTATACGATCTCCTTGCCCTGTTAAAATATTTGTAACGACACTTGACTTAATAATAATTGATTCATTTGGTGTCTCTCCACCTGATTAAAATACCTTGAAAAAATAATACTTTCAGCGTAAATGTATAAGTATACGCTTCTCTGTATCAAGTTGGTGTTTTCTTAAAGTACACCATCTTATCTATGTTGAAAATTAAAAGTTCGGTTCTCGTCACTCCGATATTGTCGTCGGCACGAATCGGATGTTTCCGTAAGGAAGAGTTAAACTAGGTGAAGGATTTGCGTCACGCGCTGTTGTTTGGTTTTAGAATCTCGGTACACTGAACTGTCACACAAAAAGTGTATATTACTGTGGTTAGTACAAATCAATAATAAAATAGTAATGCCACAGCTTAAAAAAGTGATCCTATTGGTGTGAATCTTTAAACAAATACTGACCCAAACCGAGATGTATCTGAATGTGCGATATGTGTGCAAATGTTTATAATCTGAACACTTATGCGAAGAAGATGATGATGGTTATTATTATTGTTCCTAGTACTGTTACACCAATGACAATAATAGTGATGACAACAACAACATTATTATTATTATTATTATTATTGTATATTGACAATCTGTGTGGTATATGATGTGTTACTGATATGTACGAGATACTCCGAACAAGCATGCGGCCATGCAGGTGGAAACATATCCTTGTTTATATCAACTTTGTTGACCTTGACCGAGCTCTCACATACATAAAATGTCACCAAGGGGACAACCCATGCTCACAAAACGTGTTTTGACCTTAGAAGGTCACGAAAAAAACTTGTGAAAACATAAGGTGTTTGCATACAAATATAAATTAATTGTTTTAACTAAAACTATTTCAGGATATAGTTGGTTGCGTTGCCATACGTTTCTACGGTGATCTGATGTGTAATGTGTTGTTTTATGCAAGAAGTTGCCCGTGAGAAACTCATAGCAGAGCTTTCACTTCAATGGTATATACTGTTTATCGTCATGACGGAAATATATATATAAATAAATTTGTTTTAAAAAAATGCATCATCTGTGTATTCCGATGTATGAAGCCAAAAACGGCAATGACATGTTTCTAAACAGATAAATCCTACGCATGCCTCTGCAAGAGCAGAAAAGGGTTTCATATGACGAAACTTTATATAGTACTTTGAGTTTTTACTCTCAATTTCAATTAAACACTACATCCAAATTTTAATATTTTTAGAAATTTACATTTAGAAACAAACAAAAATGAATAACATGCATCTGTAAAATAGATTCGATTCAAAATGTGTTTCATTTACCTTTATAACTTTAACTTTTAAATTCAGTTGTTGTATTATTTATTTCTGCTCAGACAATGTACATTAAATTAACTTGTAACATTCTAAAATTAAACGACACTTTTACGGTTTGGTTTTGTGTATTTATGGATTAAAAAATATACGACATAAATATTATTATAGAAGATATTTAAATTGACATTCCGCCACAAAACACAATAACCCGTTGTCTGTAATGTCAATAAACTGTCATTTGTCTACAGGTGGTCCTGTTAAACAGGTAGCAATACCATGTTTACCGTATGCTAATAGCTATCAGCTATATACCTTGGCGCTCAGATAAGATCACTGTTTTATATACCCTGCAACACTTGCCGCTGTGACACCTGCAAGCTAATTCGCTTACCGTTACTGATTGACTCTTGAAACTGGAGTAATTAGTGACGCGATTCCTAATTTTTGATTGGCTTAGGTAGGGGTGGGGGAGGTTACAGACTGTCATGCCCTTTCCGTGACATTTTTACCTCTATCGCCAGCAAGAACGGATTAGAGGATTTACTGTTAATCTTTATCTATTTTGACAGGTGCGAAATTGATACGTTTGAAGGACCATTAGTGATAAATGTCATCACTCCAGGAAAGGAAAATGAGAAGTCACTTAAGATTCAGATTATGTCACTTTTATGTAAAATACGTTGAGGAAAACAAGAAATTAAATTTTCGAAAGTATTTTGAGCAGTGATAAATAAAATTGTCAGGTAAACAGAACCGCTGAATATTATTTTAAATATATATGCTAATGTATAATGTATACGCATATTACAGAATGTTACAAATAAACAATAACACTTCGTGAAAACTATATTTCATCGGACCAAACTTACGTTGTTGAAATCATTATCAGAGATGATGGGCGTTGATTTCCATACGTATCGCAGATTATCTTAATATTTACATGGCCCAACGTGATTGTGTACTATAGTATCTGATGCAAGAGTAAGCTATGTCCACCATACTGCATGGCACTGGAAAGGAATCAAATATGACTGGTTTCTGTTAATGAATCGTAATATATATTAACACATTTAAAAATATTATAGGAGTGTCTCAACACTTGAATTAACTGCCATGCATGTGTCATACCAATTTCCTTTTGGGGAAATATTTCGTCAAAGTGCATATATCACACGGGTATTGTTATTTAAGTCGCGAACTAGAATATAAGTTAACTGTTTGTTTGGCTTTCTAGAAGTTGGTGAGTGAATAAAAAATAATTCACGAATGACAACTTCTGGTTTATTGTGTAAGCCACGTTTCGATGGAGATTCTTACACCATACATGCTCAAGCCGCAATATTTTTGTGTGTGAATTGTTATGGCAAGCTAAATAGATAAAACCAAAAAGAACAGAATCACATAAAAAAACGAACGGAAATAGACTACATTTCTTTTGAATTTGATATTTAAATTTATTACAAATGGAATGAGCGAAATTTTTCAAATGTGTATGGTTGTATTATTGATTTATGTACAGAATAGTTTCAAAATTAGTTCCTAAAGTCAGAAATTTTGTTAGTATGCACTTTTCACCGTTATGACAGGTACCACTACTAAAGAAATGTGACAGTTCCACTGATTGGTTGAGAGCATTGTAGTATATTTACACACATGTCAATAACTGTCAATCTTCATCAACTTGATTATTGACGGGCATGAGGGTGTTACCAAACTTTCACCTAAGTTAACCCTTTTAAAAATCCCTTTTATTGCATTTATACGAGCGGATATAGACCGGCGTGAAACTGTCTCGTAAATGCAGTGTTTGTATAATGCAACCATAGACAAGTGTTGGTTTTATCGACGTTTTATTGTAATACTAGCTAAAACGGGGCCCCACGGATATCTCTGAAACCCGCAGACATTTTAGTAGGTCACTGTGCCATTCTCTCCCGCTAAACGTGAGCTCGTGCGTCCTGCGCTCTGATTGGCTGGTTCCGCGCACTGGCTCGAGATTTTATGCACACCGCCGTCGCCATTTGTGATTATTATGAAGATGACTGAGTGAGTTTGGTGTTTGGATTTCGAGCTTTGGACGCATGTGTAGGAGACAATCGACGCGGAAATTCAGTGTGCACGTAGGACTGACATTCACACTTTAGTGTGACGTATTTCTGTGTTGATTCTAAACGCCTCCAAATGGATAGTTTAGTTCGATTCGCCTCGTCCGCTGCGACAACGGGCATGGAAGATCAACAAAGACTTCTTCATCAGGGCCAAGTTAGCATGGCGAGTGGAGTGATGACCCAGCAGACTGGATACGACCAAAACATGCAGCAATCTGGGAATCCTTCCGATCCAGACCAGCGCAAACAAGAAATTGGGGATATCCTTCAACAGATCATGACCATCACCGACCAAAGCTTGGATGAGGCTCAAGCCAGGTGGGTCGACAGGCGAGTGCAAATTTTTATTTCAATATTTTCCGAATTTCGATTTCTGGAATTTTACAACCGCGAATATTCGCTTCGGCTGTGTGCTATGATCTATATTTGTTTTCTCAATACAGGAAACATACCCTAAATTGTCATCGGATGAAACCTGCGCTTTTCAGTGTGTTGTGCGAAATCAAAGAAAAGACTGGTATGTACAAGTTTAACGTTGTTGCCCATGTTGTGACTTTTTATCTGTTTTAGTCGTTATTGTTAGAATCCCGTGTTTTAAAACATGCAACAAAGTGCTCTATCTCCATTATTTTATTCTTACGCATGCACATAATTTACTACTAAATGTGTTGACAACTATGTTACAAATAGTAGCGCATGTGTTGAGTGCTAATTAACATTGGAGGTGCCACAAACTCCATAACATTAAACTACACGAACAGAATATGTTTCCTAGCCAATATATAAAATGGTACAAAATAACAAACAATGATACAACTTATGTCTATCACGAATATCTTAACTGAGGAAGTGATAGTGATAAGATTACGTTTAATATGTATTACTAGATCTAAGTTTAAGAAAACCCCTCTCAACGCAATGCAGTTTGAAAGACACATATTATGTCCTATAATTATATACAATGAGAACAAGCCTGCCAAAGCGCTGCAGCAAATTTGCTGTATTGTCAACATTATCACATGCTTTGTACTGTCAAATGTCATATAGTCAACTTGTAAACCAGTGGAGTTTCAATGCCTTTTAATTGATGTCTATAGTGATAGGCAGTCTATGTATATAGTCATTGCTAATAATTAAGTCAAACTGTAGATTTAACATGTCTGCTACCGAAGACTGAGTTGTAATTGTTTTATGTTAAACAATTATGTTTTTTACATAGTAATGAACAAAACAGTTCAGGTAGATGTGTGTGGTTCTAATCGTTTTCTAATGCTAGATGTCAGTGTTGTCACAATACCCATGTGAGGCTCATGGTCACAGCTGGAACTTGGTCAAAGAAATAAAATTATATGTACCTTGGTACTCGATGAAGAATCACAGATATCTGTTTAGGACAGACACAGAATGATCGCTTTGTTTATGAAGCTATTTGTGAGGAAGAACAAGGGAATGTGCAGATATATTTTGACAACCTAGGCTTGTTAACTTCCCTTACGAGTAAGAAGGGACTTTTTATACAGTATTTATCAACAGAGATCCCCAACAAGAAAGTAGAGACCTTTTATACAGTATTTTCTTGCAGAGAGCTGTATACTTGACAGATATGTTGTTATTGATATGTATGCATCATTATTACAGCAATTGAAACAATAACATAGATAAGAAAACAAGCATTACATTAATTATGAAAATATTAGAATGTATTTCTAATACCATTTTCACCTTTATTGCCTATCATGTATATATTATAAATATTAATTTTAAGATTTATTCAGTTTGAAAAAGGAAGCAAATTTATGTCTCAGTATAGACAGTTTCTAATGTCTCCAACTAATAGAATTTCTCTGTTCATTTCAATTAGTCACTTGAATTATCGATCCATTGAAATTGATGATCATCTCTTTGACTATTTTCAAGTCGATGAGTAGAGATTTAATCAGCATTGTTTGCTATGGCCCTGAACTCCCATTGACCAGTGGTCATTGTGTATCATGTGTATCCATTCTTTGGCTTCATGGGAAAGAAGAGTGACTGTAGAAGACTTTCTAGCCCAGACTGTCAGAGCTAGGAATATTGGGCTCAGGGGCTGTAGATTGCAATCTTGACACTGATCTGTCAATTTATGATGGATTGGGCTGCTGAATATTTGATACAGGAAATTGAACACTCAGGGTTTACATTTCGCTCTGGAATAATTTCTTTCACCACAAAGCTATCAGGATTGATGAATGTGAATTATTTCCAACACAAGACGAAGACCTACTTTTACATAGGAAGCTAGCAAGTTTTCTTGCTTTCAAAGAAGAGTCTGTCTGTTGGGCACAGACTGGCAACATTAGAATAGCTTTGAATGATAAGTTTTTCAAACATTTCTTGGTTTCACCAACAGAGTAGAAAAGACTTTAGGTCTGTCTTCAAGCAAGCTTGAACTACTGATTTTATTAACTTTTTGCAGGAATTTGAATTATTTTTTGAAAATACTCAAAACACACTTTTGAAGTTAAACCCTTAAGCAGTGTTAAGCAAATAACTTCTTCAAATCGAAGACATTTTATTATTAATTTGTTCTGAGAAACTCAATTTCCTAAGACCCTCAACAAAGGAATTGTTGGGAACAATTTCCTCAACTGAAACACATGCTGATAGCAGACATTAACTGACAAAGAAAATTCCACATAGATACTAATCATCTGTAGGCCACATTGAACGGACCCTACCATCCTCAGCTGGGAAAATTAATTTCCAACCCTCCAAATTTCTCAAATAGCTGGCCTCTAAATCCAAGTAAATGGTCCTGCCTAGTTCTTGTAGTTGAGCCCCAAGGAAATGGTTACAATGAACCCTGACCCTCTGACCTCAGGGTCACAGCAGGGAGGGAAGACTTTCCTATCTAAAATTGCCCCTGTGTCAGACAGGGCTGCTCCTAATACCATGGCAGCCACTGCCTTCAAAATATAACCTGATACTTAGCAATAGATGGGCAGTTGGGTCTAGTGGATGTTTGGGTGTGTCATACAATACTGAAGAAATTGATTAATGATTTGGTCCCATGGAATCTGTTTAGGACAAAATGAGAGAATGCTGTTCAATTGGCCGTAGAATAGTTTTACACATTGATTTAGGTTTTATGTTTCAAGTTTAATTGAAAAGATAGATGTTCAAGTAAAGAGAAAGTAGATAGTATCATGTTAATTTAACATTTTCACAATGTCTGTTCTTATGTGGCACTTGAATGAATCCTGTTTGCTGTTTTATGGGTTTTTTATGATCAGAGGATCATCTTGTTTGAATTACCACTCCAAAAAATCATTTAATAATATTTTAAGTTTTTGGAACAAATATCTCGAAAACAACAAAAAGTTGGAAAATGTCTTGAAATCCCCAAGTAAATATGATTTATGATGTTTGCTAATGCTTGGAAATCAACATCGCAGTTTCATTACTTTCAACGAATGATTTATTGTTGTTATTTTGGGTATTTGCCATATTTTATAAACTTTCATTAACTTCCAAATTTGAATTTATGTTTTGTACATCCCTATTTTCGCAGTGCTTGTTTTGGCGTCTTGCTTAACTTGCTGTGAGACACTTCTGTTTAGATTAATATTTGTTAACATCACTCATGCTATGTTGTGCAGACTTGCATTTGGTATTTATTATTTTGAGATAGGTATCTAATTTTATGCGAATACATCATTATAGTTATAATAAGGTTAGAAAACACCCAACCCTGTTATGCCCATGTTATGTAAATAGTCACTGAGTTTCCATAAAGTTTGACAAAATGTAAACGTGCAGTTCAGTAAACAGTCGTTTAATATCATTAAAACTGACAAAGCATTTCAAGTATTTGGACTAGTGGATCCTCTCTGCCAGTTCAAATGTGATACCACAGTAATTTAATTAGACAGGCAGTTCCTTGACAGTGTAAACAAATCATTAACGGAGAAGCATTCAGTGTCATGATATTTAAATCAAAAGGAGCCTTGTCCAAATCCAGATTTATTGTGGAAAGATTTACTCCAATTTGGGGGTTCAAATGTCTCCAGCCAAGCAAACCAATAGGCCGAGGGCCCCGTGTCTGTTTACAGCCCACACTTAAATAGATTCTTCCATTTTGTTCTCCTCTAATGACCTTTCTTGAAGTGTGGGGTGGAAAATGTGCCATTTATGAAAGAAGGGTGCTTTTATGAAAATCACCAGTTAATGCCTGAGTAGCTATGGCTCTCACAGGAGGACAAAAGGGGGTTTGGAGGCTCTAAGGGCATGGATGCCTTGGACAAACTAAGGCAGCGATTCCTTTGTTGTTGTTTGGAAACTGCCAAGCTGTGACCAATGAGGATGATTTGACATGATTTATTATTTGGGGAATCGAAAAAAGGAATACGAAAAAATTGTTCATAGTTTGTAGTTCTGCAAAGCATGTAATAAATTATGATGCATAAATCATGATATAAATTAAAATAAATAATTTTTTTGTTTTGTCAATTTACCATTTTATGCTTGACTTGATTGCTTTGTTCAGCTTATTTATTGAATTCCTTGGAATATGTTATTAGGAATTTAAATTGCTGATTATGTACATTTTGTTAGATGATTATATTATGTAGATTAAGTAGATACAATTACTGACCCGTCCTAAAATGAGTGAGTACTTCCTAGTTGGCCAAGGTGTTAATGTCTATACCAGGAATGACATGAATACAAAGTGATGGGATATTAACATATGTTATGAGTTATACAATTTAGGAAACCATCTTCATGCTTCATACATCCTGTTTGGGATGACAAATTTGCTCTTGCTTTGTGTTCTGGTTAATAATGATGTTCATGGCGTGGACTGTGTTCAGATGTTCACCCGTTGCCATGTATTTAGTGGGTTAAGTATTTCTGGCGTCTCAGTGTGAATCCGGTTTGTGACTGCTCACTATGTAAATTGCCCTTTTGATAAACAAAGGAGACAATTCCTTGTGAACCCTGAAGATAGTAATACTGGCCAATTCAAATGTTTCATGACAAATGATTTCAATCAGGTCAATAAATTCTTGCAGCAAAATTAATTCTGTCAAATACATTAGTTTGAAAAAAGGTCTTTACTGAATATTGTCTTTTCAGAAAGAAAGCAGGAAACATAACATAGTCCTACTGTGTAAACTACTCTTGTTTTCCCATTGAATGTGGTCTTCACTGTCTGTAGCTAAACCAGTTTTATGTTTATTTATAAAAAAGACATCTCATTGATTAATTAGGACAGTTATATACCTCACTGGCAGTAATTCATTCATTCAAGAAAAGATCTACAAACTTTTTGCCTGTTCCTTTCCATGTCAGAAATTCTCTAGTGTAATTGGGGATTGGATCCATGATCAGAGAGAACGTAATTCAAGATTGCCAACAAATATTTTTGTTCAAAAATGTCTTGTCAGCTATTTTAAAACATGATTACCATCAACTCCTTTTTCATATAAGCTCCAATTAATTCTCAGTATGGTCTTATTAAAACAGATTGCAAGTTGTGTCTGACAATTAATTATAGACCATTAATATTCCATCAAGTAGAAACGTTAATCTAATACCATCGTTAAGTTTTCGGTTACATATTATGTCATGTAGAGGTCAACAACCCCATTTCCTTAACGAGTGCTGCATGTTAGTCATCAAGTTATTATCGGTTCTAAACCCGAGACTTTTTGCGAGATACACAACCTTGTCGCAGGACATACTGAAGTGTATTGTTTCTTGAAATTTATGAGCGAGGTTTCCATGCGTTCTATTTTTCGTGTGTACCTTGCCGTTTGAAATAATGGCAACGTCGGTGTAGTGATTACCCAAGATAACCTACGTGACCTGAGATCTGGGCAGACATGGAGACCTAGCTCGCATAAGGAGTCACACCGATAAGAACATAATATGCAATCACTGTTTCCAGTTGTAAATCAAGCCTAAAATAGTCTCATTTGGGCATTTATGAAGCTTGGGTGACTAGCTTGAGTTAGGTTCGTCTCGTGGGATCTTATCATTGTAACTCTGTCGGCTACACTAATAAGCAAATACACTATTTGTCCAATAAGCTGGTAGTGAACTGTGAAACATGCTCCAGGGTACTGCCCCAGTATATGTGTTCCAGGCAGTGGGATGTACTCGTTTACCAGGCCTCCAAACTGAATGTTCAAGTCCCTTGGTTCAGTGTGGGCCCTGCGTTAAAAAATATGTGAATCGTGACACAAAAAGCTGGAATATGTGTGATGGATGTTTTTACATCTTTTGTGTGAATGAATATGTGTATAAGTGTTGAAATTTGAACGTAGAGAAAGGACAATGGCTTATGATATTTCTATGGGATTTATCGTTTTGAAAGAATCTAAAATCCAGGCCTTTATGGCCTCCAACACACTTGGAAGTAATTGATAGGCACACGCTGTCAAAGGTTAATATGCTAGGAAAAGGATTTAATGGTTATTAGGTGTGTTCACAGATCACATTAGCCCATTGTAGCTTAGTATAAAGTGAGAGATTTTTTCAACCTTGGAGGTTCTATAACCGAGCGTAAATGCCTTATAAGAGCCGACAAAATATCACACATTCGACTCGTTTTTCTGCTTATCGATTTTTAATTCAGTGGCAAGTTAAGGGGTCACCCGATAGCTCCAGATACAGCAAGGATGAAAATTATCTGCCTGGGATTATTATGCGTAATTTGAGCTCCCCTTCTAGCCCATCCAAGATCTGTCAATGGTGTGTGTGGCCCTGAAATGATAAGATAGGCTGCCACACAGTGAGCCCTTGAATCTCAATGCGTTATTGAAATGAGCATGATCTATAGCGAAATCTACATGACAGTAGGGATTTATCTTGATGTGGATTTCTTCCAGGTGACATTGTTGACAAGGCGACAGGGATTTCTGGAAACAGCTTGTATTACAGAAAAATTTCAACAAATCTCTGTTTTATATTTCTTCTCTTCCATGTTGCGTAATGTCAATAATGATCCTGCAAGATTTCGTGATTGTGGCTGTGATAACATTGTGATATAATGGACGTGATCATGTGTATTTCAATTTGAAGGAGAGGAGAAGGCACAAATTGCATTCATTTCATCTAAACCTGTTGCATGTAGATTTGAGCTGTGACAGCTGGTCTGAAATTGACAATGATGATGTCATATCATTAATTTCCATGAGATGACCACAGATAAACAGACACATGTGACCAGAGTTTACCTCCAGGGGAGTGCAATCAATCTTGGTCTGATTGGAAATCAGCCATTATTATGATGTAATAGCAATTTACATTCTTAGTAAATTTGAAATAGGCATGAAATTTGTATTTCAAGTGACCGCAAGAGCCACGGGCGTATCATCAGTATAGCATTTAACTAACTAATAAGAGAGTTACCCTATACAACAAGTAATATTTACTCATTTACTTGACATTTTCCTGACAATTCTTTGAAAAGTTGAGTTAAATTCATATGCAGCTAAGTTGTAAATTTATAAACATACCTTACATATGTAGAAACACATTCTGACAAGTTTTATTTGTAAAATATTATTCAAACCCAGATTTTTCGTTTATCAGGAACTGCAGTTGAAAATGTTCTAACAATCAGTGTGATTTCAAAGCATAATTATTTGTCACTGTGGGTTAACCTATGCTACCGGTAGTCCTGCTGTAATAGCTTATGTTAACAGTTTTGTTAAAGTTTAGGCATTTGTATGTCTTTCTTACCTATAACAAATTTTATTGATTCTTACAAAGGCCACTTCACCTTTTTCTGGCGCCAAGGAAATGTCTGCTAAGTTTATTTCTCTTCTCGGTATGGCTTTAATGCAGCTAGCTGATGTTAAACGCTAAATTAACACAGCATAGACAAAATTAAACATTGACATAATTCATCAAATGTTCTAAGTGTCAAGTCATAGACACGTGGTACAGAGCATTGATAGATGGACGAGTGCTAACAGAGATATAAAACTGGCGTGGGGTCTACCGGGCATGTGTGTGGAATATCTCCTGGTCCAATACACACGTGAAATGCAGCAATGCAGTTCTTTTTCTGAGTATGTGCTGGGAATAAATTACCAATAAATAATGTTATTTTATGTTGATAAATTATTTTGATGGAAAATGTTTGAGAGCAATGTGTATTGTTGATAATGTAAGTGATTTTGAGAGTCGTGTATGACTACGTTTTGCTTGACATTCTGTGAATATATTAGTTGGGTCCCTGTTTACACAGTAGTCTTGGTAAGTTCTGGTGATCTTAGCACTAAGATCCTTTCATGGAATTTGGCCAGGAATAAGTCGATTGTAGCGGACGACCAATTTCTGTTTTTGTGATTTTGTTGAAAAATCAATTTAAGTGATTTGTTTGCCCCTAATTGTGGATAATTGTAGTTGAAAAATTATCTGAAACATTCGGACACTTAATTGGGGTAAACGTTTTATGTAAAGAATGTGGTGTTGACGTTTGAAAACTGAGTTTTAACTTGACATTAAATACAGCGCTAAAATGGTAACTGGAGGGGTATTACATTTTGAGTAAGGAAAATAGTGGAACATGAGAAGATTGCATAAGAACGGTTGAGGAAGCCATTAATTCAGAAAAGCTGATAAAATCATGTAAATTAATGGTTAAATTTAGCCTAAAAGATCAAAAGATTTTCATGGCATTTCCTGTTTTAGAGATAGTGTCAAAAACACCTTTTGTACCTCTTTGACAAAAAACACATATTTCTCACTCTTAATTTACTGCAACACAAAGTTACATTCCATCCAGGCTAGTGAAACTGAGCTAAATCAACGCCATGGTAATTACAACGATAGCTGATAATTACAGAGAACATGTTTATCTAATGTGGAATTAATGACAGCATTTTTAGGGGGCCATGATTTGATGTAGATCAAATAACAGTTCTATACAGAAAGCATTGCTATACTTAGCCCGTCAGTGGATAATTAAATACACATTTTCTTGCCGAGGCAGATAACCTCCATCACAGTGTGTTTTCTTTGACACTAAGCAGCACAATTATGCAGCAGGATTAGCCATAAAGTGCAGTAGATTTGTAATATCTATTTCCAGTTGTGCATCATGGTATTTAGCACTGTGTTGAAAAAGATAGGAGTTGGTGGAGCTATCGTCGGATAATGTTTATGAGTTTTGATATGTGTCAGTCGGTAATGGCTCTGTGTGTATATAAACGTTGGCTCACGCCTGTGTTTATTACACAAGATGGTATTTCAAAGTCTCTATAACAAACCAAACTTAGTCAGTTTGCCATGCATTAAACAGAAGTTCGTGCTTATGAACTGTCGCTAATGGTCATGAGAAAGTTTCTTGTAATGGTGGCATGGCATGGTTGCTGGCTTTTTGGCCTGTGGCCAGTAGAAAAAGTATAGGGCCAGCTGTTTTGTTAACCGAGTGGTTTGGCCTGTTGTCAAAAAACTTGCATAAGAATGTACACAGTTATCAAGGTATTAATCATATGTTTGTTATTTCATGATTTTGTGATGTTGTTTGTGGATAAGTAGGGTGCTGGTTCCAAGATCTGGAACCTAGTCATAGTCATCACTGTGAGGTGTCCCAAAGTAAGTCTGGTCTTGGGGTCCTTGAGTTACTAGGTTGGTTGGGTCTAGGGATCCTCTAAATCTTGCACTTTCCACATGAGGGTTATGACATGGACTTCTTGACTTTCATGCTTTATTTGAAATACTGCTATGTAAAATTTGCGAGTACGTCTACCTGGTCCGATGTTTGAATTAGGGGCTGCAATGAACCTAGTGGTTAAAGCCTTTGCTCATCCCGAAGACCCGGATTTGATTCTCCGATTGGGTACAATGTGTGAAGCCCATTTCAGGTGTCCTCTGCCATAATATTGCTGGGATATTCCAGCGTAAAATACTTCTCACTCACTCATGATTGAATTGTTTCAAACACTGTGTACTGTAAATCCTTTCATGGTATTGGATGGCTAGTTTCTAGGATTGGAGTAACATCTGATATTAATTATGGTATGAATGTTTGAGATGTAGGTAAGTGTTCCACGCTAATGTTTGACATGATTTCTTGCAGTACTGAGTATTCGCAATACACAAGAGGAGGAGCCCCCAGATCCCCAGCTCATGCGATTGGACAATATGCTGATAGCTGAAGGGGTAGCAGGGCCAGAGAAGGGGGGTGGGTCGTCGGCAGCGGCCAGCGCAACAGCTGCCGCATCAGGGGGCCAGCCAGACAGCGCTATTGAACATTCAGATTACAGGGCCAAGTTGGCCCAGATCAGGCAGATATATCACACAGAGTTAGAGAAATATGAACAGGTGAGTTCAAGTTCATTTGATTCTGGGCCACATTAATAATGGACATTCTGTATTTGACCTTAGTTCCAACCTAAAGGTTTCTGGAAAAGCAATACTTGTTCTTTACACTTCAAACAGCATTATTGAGGCAATTGTTTTTTTCTAGGCTTGTAACGAATTCACAACACATGTGGTCAACTTGTTACGGGAACAAAGTCGAACGCGACCCATAGCACCTAAGGAAATCGAAAGAATGGTCAGCATAATCCGCAAGAAGTTCTCAGCAATTGAAATGCAACTGAAACAAAGTACATGTGAAGCTGTGATGATTCTCAGATCACGGTTCCTAGACGCCAGGTCAGTCACTTCAAATTGTTTATCATTTCAGATTTAAACTATCCTGAGGTTTTCTGTACTTTGAGTAGAATGTTTTGTTGGGCATTCAGTCTTATCAAGTTGCATGGACCCAATGGCTTGGTGGTAGGGGGGCGAAATCCTTGTTTAACAACTCTGGGTTTGAGGACTGGAAAGTGGTTGGTCTGTTGTAGTGTAAATTTGGAATTTTCATGTATTAGTTGAAACCAACCATCTGATTTTTTTTTTAGTAAGATGGGACACATTGTAAGCCACTTTCAACACCAGGAGAAACTATTCCATTCTAGTTATTATTTTTAGATTAAAATGTCATCAATGTCATTAATGTATTCTACAATCAAGCAAGTAGTTGCACGTAAGTCAATGAATGCACAGCCAACTTAGGGACATATGACCCTATATGATCGCTCCAGTAATCTTTTGATAATGGTATAACTACCAGCACCAGATTCCTGACAAAGATAGGCTTATGTACTATGTATACAGGCCAGACACATGCTATGCAGCATTCCAAGTACAAGTTATTTCACTTGTTTGAATATTTAATAAAAGAGAATTGTGAAAATAGCACCTGACTGATAGTCCTTCAACAGCTGACAGTGATGAAGTTTATGACTTTGTGTTAAGTTCCGACGGTTTGGAAGTAATTTCTTTGAAACCAAATAAAAACATGTGGTTTAAATGTTCAGCATGTTATCTTATGTTTGTTGATATGAAAAACCAACACAGCTGTTAACTCAAGAAAATAACAATCATGCCTTATCTTTTTAGAACTTATTAAAATATTCATAGGACACGGCATAGATAGTTCCACATGGCGGAGTTGTCGCGTTTGACTTAGAGAAAGATTTGTTGGTACTGTGATAAGCAATGACATGTGAAGGCAATTATGATGAATTATGCATGCTCTGAGTTTAATTTGAGGTTAGATTGTGCGAGAAATATGCATGCTTTGGTGATAAAACCAAGGGGGGTGGCTGAAGAAACTGTATGGAACGTTCCAAGAAGAGATCTGCTTTAAAATCTTCGAAAACATTTCTTTCCGCATCATACAGCTAATTTGAGGTAATTTATGGAAAGAAATGACATTCCGTTTTTTGATAAGATGCTTCAGTCTTCATGTCATGTGCTGTGAGTGTAAACTTGTACTATTGACATGAATCTTACGAATCCTTTCTGTGGCTGTGTGACCTTCACCTTTTTTTGAAGGTGAACTTATTACTTAAATTATGAAAATCTCACCAGGATTTGATGTGAATGGCTGACAAAAAATTCGAACTATATAATATTTTCAAAATGACCTTTATATGACCTTGACCTAATTTTGTTTCTAAAAGAAAATTTAAAATGTTTTTTTCAGAAGAAAGAGGCGTAACTTCAGCAAGCAGGCTACAGAGATACTGAATGAATACTTCTACTCACACCTCAGCAACCCCTACCCTTCAGAAGAAGCAAAAGAAGAACTGGCGCGGAAGTGTGGCATTACCGTATCTCAGGTTGGTGCTATGATCGTGATGGCTACTGCAATAACATACTGCCTGTTTGGGCCAAGTAGACTTAGAGTCACGTGGTTGGGTTGAGTACATTTAGTTTACGCTGTTTTTGACGCTTTCATTGGCATTTTTAGTTTCCGTACGTGGCCTAGAGCATTTATCTCAACATACCCAGAGGAAATGTAGCTCAATATGAATATATTATGCATGTTGTTGTAATGTTTTTGCTCATTAAAGCTGATTTCGCTGTAAACGTGTTGGCAATAACGGAAAAATTGTTCCCTGGCTAGCTGTAACTAACTTAACTTGTCTGTACATTTTTGAGAATTGTTTTTGAACACTGCATGCTTGAAAATTGTAAAATAACAAGTCGTTGAATTACATCAAAGTAAATGTAATACCTTTTACCAAATGCTAAAGTCATTGTATTTTATAGAACGATTACAGTATGAATTAATTTGAAGCAAGTATTAACTTTACATTTTTGTATCTTGCATACTAAGCATAACATATAAGAAAGCAATGAAGACGTAGTTTATTCTGTTCCTACATAACTGTGATCAGTATTTAATCAGTAAAGTGAAACATATAGGTTTAATGCGTAACTAAATGTATCGTCAATTACAGCAGTTAGAAAACCGTTGCCACGGTTACCCACTACTTTTGACACTACGACGCTTGGTAGACAGTGCGGTGATATTGTTTTAGCACATCAAGATTTTAGCAGCAATTTGGGATGCAGCAATACATATTTCTTCTCTTTTTGCGGTCCCCAATTTGTTAACTGAATAGAATGCTTTACAAGTGGATATTTGTGCTCTTAAGTTTAAGTTTGTGTTGTAGTTTAGAAGCTGAACATTGAGTTGGTATGAATCATCAGGATAATGTTCACTGCGAGCCATGTATTTTGCTATTGGCCACATTTCATATCAACAGCCAATCAAATGATACTTTAGAAATTTTGAAATGAATATTCAACCAATCAACATTCTACTATTATGGTAAATTAGATTTCAGTTTTTATTGGACAAATGTTGAAAGAAGATTTCTGAACAATTTCAAATCAAAACAGAATCATAATAATTTCAGAATAGCAAAATTCCCTTCTAAATAACATAAGATAATTTGTTTTGTTTCTATTCTAGAAATAATGTTTAAATTATTGCAAAGAAAAATCGTAACATCTTATTGATTCTTGAAGATAGCGATATCTCAGCCTTATGCAGTGTATAATTTAGAGAAAGGAGTTCAACCAATTTGGGTCCTCTCCTGTCAAATCTAATAAGCAGGTTTTGGCAGTGGAATTGATTTTTTTCTGACCTGCTTCCAAATTTCTCAGATGATTGTAGCTTGATTGGCTGGTTAATAATAGAACTGAGTAATGACTAACTTGAACCTGGGTAATGTGTGTTCGTGTTGGCAAAATTCACGACACGTTCTAAATAACGTACGGTCCGGGCTCTTAATGACATGACAAATGGGATTTCATTCTTTGAAATGTACATAGTCTTAAAGGTAACAGATCATTGAAATACATTTTTGAAATGATTTAATTCAAATTCTGTCCATTTTTTAATTTATCATGTTGTTTTTTTTAAAAATGATAATGATCAAGAAATAAAAAAAACCTATTCAGTGACACTCAAAATTGAGTTTAGATATTACTGCAAGACTTTTAATACCACTGAATAAGATGGAAATATTATGTTATTAAAATTTCTATTCATAAGCATAATTTATCATTTTTTTTAATAAAAAAGAAAGAAGAAGATAATGATTGACAAAAAATATATTCTGCAGCACTATGCTTTGTGTAGTTGTTACTGCAATAGATCATGTTCTGAAATCAGGTGTTAATAATTTGATATCCACTTGTAAGGAATTGTATTCACATTCACAATTAATTGTATAGCTGAATGACCTGTATGGGATTTGTCAGCTCTGTCTGGTACTGGCTTCAAGTTTCACACAGGTAGACAGTAGTAAGTTTTGCAGCTAATTGTGAAGCAGTTTGGGGAGTCTAGTCAGGCTGTTTATGTCTGGTGAGAACATGAACGCTGATGACATGGTGCTGAGTGCTTTTGAATGTGTTAAAATGCATTCTGTTTCAGAATTGTTGAACATGTCTCATCTATGCATTGCGACAAATGGATACGTGTCATGACATTCAATTTGTGTTTAGATGCTTTTTTTCCAGGATCCAGTTTAAATGACATGTTTATCTAAAGTAGACTCGTTTGCTTTGTTTTGTGACAACAATAATGATTTTATGGAAAAATGTAGAAAATGCTCAAGATTCATTTTGTCAGGTAGTTATCATGACCGGCCATATGTTAAATACATGAATGTCTTTTAGTGCATGTATACTTTTGCACCAAACTAAATTTTGAAATCCAAACAACACAGCAAAATTGTTGAGTCTTAGTACTTTGGAACACACAAAAAACCCTGACCATTGATTTAAGTTATTCATAACTTGCTCTGTGTCCAGGGTGAACAGCTAAAGTTATGTTTGTTTGTTTGTTTGTTGTTTAACGCCGCACTCAGCAATATTTCAGCTATATGACGGCAGTCTGTAAATAATTGAGTCAGGACCAGACAATCCAGTGATTGATATCATGAGCATCGATCCACGCAATTGGGATGTGATGACATGCATCAACAAAGTCAGCAAGTCTGACCATCCGATCTCGTTAGTCGCCTCTTACGACAAGCATGGGTTGCTGAAGACCAATTCTCACCTGGATCTTCAAGGGTATAAAGTTATGTAGTGTAGCCAGTGCACATGTTCTTAATTCCTCTCCTTGAGGTACTGTGAGAAGTGAGTGAGTGAGTGTTGTTTTACACCACAGTATGACGCCAGTGTTACATTATATCCCTGTGTCCTGTAAGTAATCAAGTTTGGATCAGACAAACTATTGGCTGACAACACGAGCAACGACATATGTAGTTAGAGTGTAAGTCATAGGATTTCAGAATGATTAATTTTCTTGGACTTTGGCTATTGTATTCCAAAATGTCCTAAAGATTTTATGATCCCCCGCCCAACAATGTTGGCGGGGATATAGAAACGGGCTCTGTCCATCCGTCACGTTTCGTTTCCAGAGCATAACTGAGAAACAGTTCAATATTTTTTCATGAAACTGTGCAGATCTGTCAAGTACATGCTGAACTGGTGCCTTTTGCTATTTAGAAGTTTTAGAAATTTTTATTTCTTATGTTTCCATGGCAATAAGATGGACTTCGGTTCTGTGAGGGTAGGGTTCGTTTCCGGAGCATAACTCATAAACCATTCAGTATCTTTCATCAAACTTTGCAGGTCTGTCAGGTACATGCTGAACTGGTGCCTTTTGCTATTTAGAAATTTTAGAAATTTTTAATTTTTACGTTTCCATGGCAACAAGATTGACTTAGGTTCCAAACTCTTCTTTTTTTTAACATTTTCCATGACAAGTTCCACCTCGGTTAAAAAAGGTTAGGGTTTGTTTAGATTTAATTATGTCATAAATTCTGCAACAGGGATGGGGGGATATAACCACGTTAGTGGCAAACTCTTGTTTAAATTTCTTAACGATATGGAACAATGTTGTTTAAAGCATTGATGAAATCATGAAAATGACCTAATGCAATTTGTCTTGAGCAAAATCTCTTGGTAAGAATGATCTGATCTGGTATATTTACAACATTAATAATATATATTTAGCTCTGACAGAGATAGCAAAATTTTTTAAGCTAGACTGCTTATCACAGGGATCGAAGCCAAATACAGGGACTTTAGCTGTCAGTGGCCTGTACATCAATTGAAAAATGATGTTGCTTGTGGTAGGTGAAGTCTTTTGTGAATCCATTCACGCCAACAGTGATCAAGAACTCAAAATTGATCCCAACCGGGAAAAAAAATTTTTTGGTGAAAAGTATTTAAATTTCACAAAATCATATTTTATTTTTCTCAAAACAATGCTAGAGGGTAGTTTAAAAATATTGTTGGACAAAACTGGCTTTTTTCATATATACTTTCAAAATATATAAGATTAAAATTAGAAGAAATCTCATGTTGATATTGAAAAATTAAACTTCATGAAGAAATGGAATCTCCAACTTTATTCTAGGAACAGCCATTCTTGTTTATTTGCACACCAAAAAAATTCAAAGTTAAAAAATTAGTTCCTCCTACTTGGCCACTTGTGTAGAGCCCCATCCAAGACTGGCTGAACGTTGCTGCTGATAATGAAGCTGTCAATCAAACTCCGTTTCCTGCACAAACTGTAATGGCCACCAAGAAATTACTATGCAAATAGCAGTCTGCTCACAATCCTTTCCAACAATGTAGTCATGGATATTTGGGCAATTTTATTTTTGTTATGGTTCAAGAAGATATTTGAAGAATTTCTAAGAGACTGTGAACTAGCTCTAATTGTTGAGACAGAGAAGAGAAGGGTATTGATATCTACAACCTGGATACACTGATTAACTGGTTTAACATCCATCTGTTGTGTTAAATATATCATTGATGTATGTCATTGATGTATAGCATTGATATAATGTCCATGGTCGTCTTTGTCGATTTTTCTTCTTTATGTTTTGACATTTTCACACAAAAAATACCAACCGTCTTACTTCTGAATAATTAATAACGTAGTTATTTCAGTCAGCAAAGTATCAATATGAAACAGATAACAAGTCAAATACTTTCTGCCTGTGATGTGTGATAAGAATTACCCACTTTCAATTAAGGAAAATGGCTGACTGTCCTGATTTTGCAGATAAAGTCCATTATTTTTAACCAAAGAAAATATCAGTCTTTTTTCGTGTCCTTGCTTCACAACCTCCAGAGAGGGTAACGCAATATGGAAAGCGGCCTGATAATGAATCTGTCACTCAAGCCGGGTCGTCCGGATATCGACTGCGTGTGGAATGGAGGGAGAGCTCTATAGCTAACCTGCAGCTTGCATCACAGACTCTGCTGGACTTTTGTTGCAGTGCTGCCACTTCCCATCTCAACTATTGATCAGATTAGAGTATATCATAGTTTGTACCAGAGACTTGCCTATGCTAAATGTAGGAGACGGATTTTGTAGTGAGGAGTATATGTGACCTGAGAATGGAAAGTTAGTTTATGAGTTTGTTAAAAGGTTCTAGTGCTGCTGTAGGGGATATGAAAGCTCATATTTTAGCTGAGACTTATTTGTTTAGGAGAATAAGGCAGTGAACTATGATAGCCTTTGTTATGGATTATTTTGTTGCCCAATTTGTTGTCATGTTGAAATACAAACAATAATATTTTAATGATGAGTTTGATCCACATATGTATTGGTGTAGTCCTAGATTCGTAGTGCGCTGGCTGTAGATTCTGAGGCTATATTTGCCATGACACTATTTAAGACATATTGACTGTTAACTGTATGATGTTCAATTTTGTACTCATGTGAATCTATCAGATACCAGATAAACTAGAATGAGAGCTAATAATTGGTTAGTTTATGAAATTTTGCTGTGATATTTGTGAATGATATTCAAAAATGAATTGGGATGGTGGGGTAGCCTAGTGGTTGAATCAAATGCAGTCATCATGGTTTGTAAACAGAATTGGTGTTTCTACGGACAAAATGGTGTTTGTACACTAAATTGGTGTTTCTATGTCCCCAATGGTGTTTGTACACTAAATTGGTGTTTCTATGTCCTCAATGGTGTTTGTACACTAAATTGGTGTTTCTATGTCCTCAATGGTGTTTGTACACTAAATTGGTGTTTCTACTTCCACAATGGTGTTTGTACACTAAATTGGTGTTTCTATGTCCTCAATGGTGTTTGTACACTAAATTAGTGTTTCTATGGCTAAATGGTGTTTGTACACTAAATTGGTGTTTCTATGGCCAAAATGGTGTTTGTACACTAAATTGGTGTTTCTATGGCCAAAATGGTGTTTGTACACTAAATTGGTGTTTCTTCGGTCAAAATGGTTTTTGTACACTAAATTGGTGTTTCTACGTCCACAATGGTGTTTGTACACTAAATTGGTGTTTCTACGTCCAAAATGGTGTTTGTACACTAAATTGGTGTTTCTACGTCCACAATGGCCACTGGTACATTTGGTACCCATACCCTGATGTTCACACCCTTGACCCCTTGACCTCTTAACACAAGATTACCTTGACTGGATAGAGTTAAGAGTAAATGCATTGAAAAAGGTTGGAATTTGACAGAATTGGACCTTTAAGAATAATTCTCGGTTGTTTTGTATGTATAGTAGGTGTTTATCAAGACCAGAGGCCAAAAATTGGGCACCAACACTGCAGCAAATGTCAGTAAAAAATCTCAAATTGCAATTATATATGTTCCAATTTATATGTATGTAGTCATAACTAACTTTATGGCATTTGCCAAGTTTTAGGAGGTGATATGGGTTTCACTGATAACAGGACCAGTGAAGCGGAAGAGGCTTTAGTGCTTAGTTTTACATTGTTGCACCGAATGCAATATCAAAATACATTAGAACTTCCTAATTTTGAAAAAAATAACTTCTTTCTTTGCGATTTACCTGCCAAGGACAATGACAAAGTTTGCAGATGTATTGACTTTCAGCCTTAAAAAGTAGTAACAGACTTGAGAGGGTCTTAAAAATCCTGAATTGGGTGACAAAAAGATATTTCTGAACCATATATCAGTTCAAACATCACTGAAATTAACACTTTTGTGATTTGGTTGCTAGGCAGGTTTTTTTTCCCCCTTCTGTGCTGCATTTAGTTTGTTAAACAATCTGTAATAAGTACAGGAAAATATGGACAGTGTTACAAAGATTGGGCTAGAATTTGGTCAGGAAGCACTTATAAGAACATGGCGCTAATATGGTGAATATGGTATGTTTTTGATCAATTATTTGAAGAATCCTCAAGCAGAATTTATCATTACAAATCTTTTCGAACTTAAGACCTGAGTCTGTCACCAGAGACTACAAGAAAGTATTAAAATAGAATAATTTGGAAATAGGGTAAATTGCTTCTAGTCAGCATGCACAAAATCTTGCAAAATGTGCAGATTATTACAGGGTAACCGTCAACCAACTGTTAAATGTTGAACTGTCACCCTGGCAGGGTCTGGCATGTCTTTCATATTAAACACCCAGTCGATTCCTTGACTTAACACTTCTGTTCAGTTGTAATGATAAAATACAAGAACATCTATCTAAGTGAAGGAGAGCAAAATGCCAGTCTGTGCTCGTCCATCATCAAACATCAATCTTTCTTGAGTAAAATATTTCAACATATTTTAGATTTGCATGTAAAAATACTGTTTCATGAATGAGTGGAGGAGATTTTGGAAGAATCAAATGATTATAACAAATTAAAATTGAATTTAAAATAGAAAATCCTGTTGGGGTGTGTGTGTGTAATTTTTTATGCTATTGGCGAAAAAGAAAATCTTCAGCTTCCCACAAAATATGGCGTCTTATTCAAAAGGCATTATTGCAGTTCAGAAAATGATCTCCCAATCTGTGAAATGACATGATTTTTTTGGGGGGGTGAATGACGGGTTTGTGGTTTGGTTAAAAAATCAACCTCCTAAACTATATTTAATGAATGAATTTAAAATTGATTTTAATGAGTAAACAGTATGTTAGATATGACTGTTGTATCTGACATGTGTTCTGAACATTAGGCTTTGTTCAACTTGCTGAAGTGTTTGATTCATTGCTCAAACATAAATTGGCTGGATATTTAACACAATCTGTTAAAACTGCGACAACAGCTGTTTATGTTATTAACGGAATCATATACAATTAGAGTGTTGTCTAGGGACGATTCATATCATGTCGCCAAATCATTGAAAATGGGTGAATAATGGCATAATGTTTGACAAACCATTATGAGAAATCTCATTTAGAGGTATCAAATACATTAGAGGGTATCAAATACATGCAGGCAATGATATCTCATGAAAAATAATTAATTTCTTAAAAAGAAAATTGTGTAGGTGATTTGTAGGATTATCTCATGTGAATTTAACGTTTATAGAGAATAATGCTACACATCAGTTAGGGAAACTGAACATCTCTTTCGAAGCCCCTCCTGTAGAGCCCCACAGTAGGAAGGGAACTAGAAGTGCTGTGATAATGAATGTGCCAATCAAATCCCATGCAGACAGCACCATCTTGGTCGACTTCACTAGATTAATACAGGACAGCTTAGGTAGAATTCGTTTAGACTGCAACCTAAAAAGTTCTTTTTCTTCCGAAATCGGGGTATCTCAGTGCAGTCTTGAAAAAAAAAGCGTCTGAAAAGATTATTTCCAGTGTTTTCAAATTTCATTTAAGTGTCTGCATCGTTTGTTGCTTGACCCTCCCTTGAGTGCACACGGTGTTGTTAGACTCTAGGGGATTGGAGATCGCGGTGGAAACAACTTGCAGGATACATTTATCTTTACATCAGTAGGTGTCAGGGAAAAGGATGTATCGTTTTTTAAACATTTTTAACCATACCATTTCATCCTCTGTTAAACTTGTGTTGAAAGGTCTGGCTGCTATATGATCCTTTCAAGTAAATTTTTAGGTTTCATGTATGTTGATTTTAATCTGTGTTTTATGATAGTTTAAATTTTGTAATCAGGAATGTGGCATCACTTGGTGAACACTGACTTTCATCATGCAGGGGTGACATTACTATTGCCTAACTTTTGAATGTGCGTTGAGAAGTCGGACAAGTTAGGCCATGTCTGCCAATGGAGGATGTGCATTCATTTTATTTCTTTGTAGTGTCAAGTGAAATAGAAATCAACGTTAGTATTCATTGGGCCAACCCAATCAGTTACCCGTAAACAGATCTGACTGTCAAACTTTAGCCATTGCACCCAAAATGTCTGTAACAGGAATTAGTCTTGTCTAATGACCCGGCCCAGTCTCAAAATTGACAGGTACATTGCCATCATTCGAGGATTGGTTGTTCTCTCCCTCTCTCTCCAGTTGGTTGTTCTCTCCCTCTCTCTTTAGATGGTTGTTCTCTCCCTCTCTCTCAAGTTGGTTGTTCTCTCCCTCTCTCTCCAGTTGGTTGTCCTCTCCCTCTCTCTCAAGTTGGTTTTTCTCTCCCTCTCTCTCCAGTTGGTTGTTCTCTCCCTCTCTCTCCAGTTGGTTGTTCTCTCCCTCTCACTCCAGTTGGTTGTTCTCTCCCTCTCACTCCAGTTGGTTGTTCTCTCCCTCTCTCTCAAGTTGGTTTTTCTCTCCCTCTCTCTCCAGTTGGTTGTTCTCTCCCTCTCTCTCAAGTTGGTTGTTCTCTCCCTCTCTCTCCAGTTGGTTGTTCTCTCCCTCTCACTCCAGTTGGTTGTTCTCTCCCTCTCTCTCCAGTTGGTTGTTCTCTCCCTCTCTCTCCAGTATGGAATAACATTGCTCTCGCTTGATCGATCGAGAGACAAATTACCCACCAAAAGTAAGAACGCCCTTGTCCCTTCATGTGTTTTCTAGTGGCCTCACCTTATAATGAAAGGAACTTAGTGTTCTGTAAACCCCCATTTCAGAAGAGATGATGTATGGTGTATTGGTGTATAAGTGTAGACAGCATCTTCCTCTATGATATGAAACACTGAGTCCAGCAGGACCAAGTCTTCAAGTTTTTTTATGGAGAATCACAATACGGCAGCATTTGTTGGCAAGAACCACAGGAAAATAAAAATCATTAAATTTGGTTTAAAGTTAGAGCTTATTTCAGGAACAGCTTGGATGTAGGCTTTTTGTCAAACATAGACCACATACTGCACTGTTTACTTTAATATATACATTGTTTGTTTTGTGAGATACAGTCAATAATGATGTTTCCCTGCTGACGTGCAGAAAGAGAATGCAGTTGTGATGTATGTAGGGCATGTGTTACTTTAGGTCCTCCAGAATTTTGGTGTGACTCAGTGACTATTTTTAAATGAGATATTTGAAAACAAAAAAGTCACATTACATTACACATAGTTAATTCTTTTGTTCAGTGATTATTTTTAGTGGAAGTTCTCCCCTTGGTCTGTTAGGTTCTCTGTAATACAGTTGCCGTTGTACAAGGTACAATACATGGCCTTTGAAGAGGCAGTTGCCGGTTGCCCTTCAATACAGTATACTCTTGCCCTATGATACTGTAGTTGTCCTATGATACTGTAATTGCCCTATGATACTGTAATTGCCCTATGATACTGTAATTGCCCTATGATACTGTAGTTGCCCTATAATACTGTAATTGCCCTATGATACTGTAGTTGTCCCTCAATACTGTATTTGTCTTTCAATACTGTAGTTGTCCTTCAATACTGTTGCCCTTTGATACTGTTGTCCTTCAATACTGTTGCCCTATAATACTGTTGTCCTTCAATACTGTTGCCCTATGATACTGTTGTCCTTCAATACTGTTGCCCTATAATACTGTTGCCCTATAATACTGTTGTCCTTCAATACTGTTGCCCTATAATACTGTTGTCCTTCAATACTGTTGCCCTATGATACTGTTCTTCAATACTCTTGTTCTTCAATACTGTAGTTCTTCAATACTGTTGCCCTATAATACTGTAGTTGACCTTCAATACTGTTGCCTTATGATACTGTTGTTGCTGTATACTGTAGGTTACTATTGTTTAGAAAGGTGTCATATGATACAAAAAGGTGTCCCATATGTTAGAAAGGTGGACCATAGGTCAGAAAGGTGTCCTATGATGGATAACGGTGTCCTATGATACAAAAAAGTACCCAATAATACACTTACGGTGGCTTGTGATTCAGAAAGCTGCCCTATGATTCCATAGTAAGTAGTACAAAGTTAAAAGTCTGTAATTGAGAGAAGATTCCACATACACTCAGGGACATGGGGACAAAGGCCAATACAATCAGCTCTTTATGTATTAAGGTACTTAATATTCTGAAGCAATAAAGTGAAAGGGTTGGGTGTACATAAGACTGCCGCAGGCACTACAAGTGTTGATAGTAAGGACAAGCCCAGTGTTGTACTGTAAGACTCGTGGTAATCCGTCAAGGGATAGTCCCTCGCGGAGGCTGGCCTTCTGGCAGGAAAGATTTCCCTCATCAATCAAGTCCGTCTTCGCCAATAGCCTGAGGGACCAGAAAGAGAAGCTGAGAAGAAAAAAAAAAGAAGTTATATTAGCGTAGCCTGACTCTTACGGCTGAGGAGATTCTCAATTGTTGATCTGAGGGGTGCTTAGATATGTGGCTAGATCTTTGTCTTGCTCTGCCTACTCGTCATTCTATATGGGAGACAATTTATTGTGCATTTGTTAAGGCACTTAACATAAAGAAATCGTTGTCTTTTTAGTTGATTTTGAAATATGCTTTAGTATTTGATAGAACAACATGATATGGTAGTTGGTTACATCAGCATTTCGTGTCTGACTGGAGGAAATTTATATACGCTATCAAACTTGATAATATTTATAAAAGCTTTGTCAGTGTTGAGTTATTTAGTGCATTAACGAAAGTATGTACAAACATATGTTTATTAATTTGCGACTTTGAAATAATTGCAAAAATAGTTTTTGTGGAATGTAAGCATCCTGGGAACTGTTGTGTTTGATTTATGAGTGAGACAGCATGCAGGGTTGGCATTTAAGTTTTACTTACACAATTAATATCTTTTTATCTACATCGAATTAGAATGTAATAAACATCAAGTTAACTGTTGGATTCTTAACGCTCGAATAGACAAAAATCACAACATTTCTGTGAAAATGCAACAACTCTTTGAATAGCAGGTGAAGATCACAGTGATATTTCCACTCCGATGCATGTGGCATCATTTATTCATGTGTTATAGTTGAAGGGGAATGTTATTGCTGGACATGGCCGATAAATGTATTGATCACGGAATTGGTGAAAAGATAACACTCACATTGTTCAATGTTCTTGTTCTGGATTGACGGAAATATTGTTGAAAAAATAATCTAACCTTACGTTATTTGTCAAATATATTTACAAGAGTGGAGAAAACAGCAGCATGAGAAGGCAGGAGACTTTTTAAGCAAAATTAACCTGACAAAAAAAGTGGTTTCATAAAGAGGAGTCTGTTTTCGTAAAAAAGCAACAGGAAAAACTTTAATAACAGAAAACCCAAAGACAGAAATGTCTTCCTTTTGGTCTGTTACATAGATAAATGATAGCTAATCCTATGGATACCAGAATGTTGAGAAATTTGGCTTAGATTACAATGCTAAAGACAGAAAACTAAACATGCTAAACTTTGGGAGTAGTTTATGATGTTGGTAAGGTTTATACTTTTGCTGACAATTATCCGTGTTTGTATGACTGAGAGATTAATGCACATGATGATACAGGGATTTATCTCAGCCTGCTCAGAGGCAGATATTCGGCCCCAGGTCTGCAGCAAATTTCAGTAAAAATTCCCAATTTTTTTTTTATATAACTATTAATGTTATTGAAATTTTTATTTCATTGATAACAGGACCAATAAAGTGGAAGTAGTTTTCATGCATAGTTTTATTTTATTGCATTGAATACAATCACAAAAGACAATGATAAAATATCTTTTAAATTTAAGAAAATATGAACTTTAGCAAATGACAATTTTTAACATTATAACATTTTTTCCCCATTATGCCTGCCAGGGGCACTTAGTTCAGAATCGGAGCTAAATCCCTGTGACAGCATTCCAGCGTTCCAACGTTCAGTTGCCTCACAAAGAAATTGTGTACAGCTCCTGCACCAAGGAATAGGACCACTAATCGATAGATGACATGAATGTAGTCATGCAAGGAAACGAAGCCACATTTCAATATGGAATGTAAGATATGTTGAAAGTGCTACACCTTCAATGTATGTTTCAATCAGACTTCTTTTATCAAGTGGTTTTTTTTATGTGCTGTTTTTTTATGTTAGTTATTTCATGGTTCATAGTTTCTTAGTTGCTAATTGATTTTCTTAAAATCTTTCCGTCATCAATAAATCAATGTGACAAACGTCTTAATATGAACAAAGTATGTGTTCAGAATCAATAGATATGAAAGTATGACTTTCACTGACTACCTTCCACATACTTTGACCCACTTCCTGTAAACTTCTCTGTACTTAAAATTACACAATCCTTGGAGACTGGAGGGTAAAAAATCCATTGACTAGTTACTATGGCAACCTAAGATACAATACGAACAAATCTTGATCTTCTTGCTTTGGGATCAACATTTTGACTGATAGGTCAGTTACAAGACGGTAGGAGAGAAATTAAGCCTGCACAGAGAAAAAAATCAATATCGTCCTCGGAATTCTTGACATTAAAAAATTGTCTCCGAGAGTATCCAGATCCCTTGACAACTAAATTTTACTGCGACATCACTGTGGATTTAATTATGTAAATATAGGAGACATCTTTACAGGAAACGAATGGATTAAAGATTCAATGGTTCTTAAACTTGATTTGATTCAAAGATAAGGCATATATAACATGAGTGCACCAAGTTATCGATTTAGTCAGTGTTTGGATCTGTAGATATAGGTTACGTGGGTTGTTTTGTGGCTAAAACACAGACTGATGCAATGTGAACTCACTCACTCACTCACTCAAAAATAACCTTATTGTGTTATAGGTCCATCAAGAGAAATGTTGAGTGATAGTTGAACATATTTTCTTGATAATAATTTAATTTATTTTGTTCAGTATTTTTATTCCTTTTTCTGAACACGCTATCCCTATTTGAACATGAAAACACTTATGAAATTTGGTACCAAGCCACTGAGCTGACCTGTTATCATTGATCAGATGTTATTGTCCTGTTGTGTATTTACGGACATTTCCTTGTGATCCGACTCCTTGTCAGTGACAAGAAGCAGTGTTGTCAAATTTACAAGAAACAACATAAAATTTGGGATAACAGAAGTCAATCAGAGCATTCCTCTGTTATATGGATAATTAAGGTCAATTAGAGCATTCCTCTGTTACATGGATAATTTACGTCAATCAGAGCTTTCCTGTGTTGTATGGATAACTGAGGTCAATCAGAGCTTTCCTCTTGTATGGATAACTGAGGTTAATCAGTGCATTCCTCTGTTGTCTGGATAACTGAGGTCAGTCAGCTTTCCTGTGTTGTATGGATAACTGAGGTCAGTTGGTTGCAACTTAAGTGAATTCTATGGACAACTGAATTCATCAAGGCAGTCCTAATTTACTTGTGTTGTATGTATAATTGAAGGTGGACATTCCTATCATAACTGTGTCGATTTTGTTGAATATTTTCCCCAATGTAAATCTGATTGTGTACCAAGGGGTATTTTACAGAATTGCCTGTGGACTGTTTGGACCTCCGATGACATGCTTGGTTGTCTCCGCAGGTGTCTAACTGGTTTGGCAACAAACGTATCCGCTACAAGAAGAACATCGGCAAGGCGCAGGAGGAGGCAAACCTGTACGCAGCCAAGGCAGCATCAGCAGCTGCATCCAACACCCCTGGCGGAGATAGTGCTACAGCTCAAGGTGAGACAGTGTTCATAACACACTTTAAGACCGTCTCAGTCACCAGTCAAATCTGTTTGTCTCTCACTGAATTATTCATATTTTTAGAACAAAAAAGAAATTGTCTGCCATCAAAATTACATTGTTGCAATGTGTTTTTAAGGAAAAAATATTTAGGCTCATAGGTTTTGCAAAGTCTCAGTGCCCCGCAACCTAAATATTTCAAAGATTCTCTTCAAAATTTGGAATTATATAGAAGAATGACCAATAAAAAAACCGATACAATGACAAAGAATGTGAATGTGAGTGCAATTTCTCTTGACGTTGCATAAAATCTGTCGTCAGCCTCACACAATCACCCAACACAAGAGACCCACCGAATTTGGATTCCGGGGAAGAATAGGTCTCCAGTACCACATGCTGGTTGTACAGGCAGCCAACTTGTGAGGATTGGGTGGTTACGACCTCACTGCTTTGAATTGTTGCTCAGTGTTGACCACCGGGATGTGGCTGGAATATTGCTGACTGAAGGAGAAACCAGTGACTCTGTGACTGAGGAAGATGTTGGTAATCATTGTGTTCAGTAAAGTATTCCTTACATTCCAGGTGCAGCTGGCTTTGGGACCTCACAGTCTGGACTTATAGGTCAGCAGCAGGGGATGTATATGAACATCAACGGAGAGAGTTATCAAGGGGGAGACAACTCGGTAGGAGCTAATGTTCAGTCACAGGTTGGTAATATTCCATCCGACTGTTTCACTCAATGGACAGTGCCTCATTTGGCAAAAAAATTACAAGTTCTAAATTTGATTTTACAAACTTATTTTGTTTACTTTTTTATCAAGTTCAACCATTTGAATCAAATACCAAATTTTAGCACTGTCTACTGAAGATGAACGTCAATGAAATTACCAATTGTAGAAACGCTGAACATTATTTTAAGTTTGTGTATTGTGGCATGTTCTGTTGTTTGTTGTTTGTTGTTTGTTGTTGTCATCTTTCACAATCCAAACTACATGATACCTCAACAAATCTTACAATCTCTTCCCCCTCGAGTGCCTGGGATAAAGCAAATATTGATGGAGCATCAATGCAATTTTATGGAGCTTTGCTTTTGGCAGCAATTTTTGCTTTACTTGTTTTCACTCTCATTGGGGCAGAAAAACAATTGCAATTCTATGAGCATGTAAGGTGTACCGGTAAGTTGTGCTTGAGGTATGGCGGAGTACATGGGCTATACAACTGCATGTGTGACTGCTTGGGACACAGACATCGTACATGTATGGCATGTGGTGCATGTGTGGCATGTGTGGCATGTAATGATACAGGGACATGGGAACACTGTATTTAGATACTAATCCAGACTAGGGCCAGATAGGATGGTAGGCATTTTTCTAGAGGATATGTAATGTTCTAAAGAATATGCAATATTCTAAAGAGTGTGAAATGTTCTAGAGGAAATTTAATCTAATGGCTATGCAATATTTGGCAATATTCTAAGGAGAATGCAGTATTCTAGAGGGTATGCACTGTTCTGGAGGGTATGCAATGTTCTAGAGGGAAAGCAATGTTCTAGAGGGTATGCACTGTTCTAGAGGGTATGCAATGTTCTAGAGGGTATCCAATGTTCTAGAGGGTATGCAATGTTCTAGAGGGTATGCAATGTTCTAGAGGGTGTCCAATGTTCTAGAGGGTATGCATTGTTCTAGAGGGTATGCAATGTTCTAGAGGGTATGCAATGTTCTAGAGGGTGTCCAATGTTCTAGAGGGTATGCAATGTTCTAGAGGGTGTCCAATGTTCTAGAGGGTATGCTATGTTCTAGAGGGTAAGCAATGTTCTAGAGGGTGTCCAATGTTCTAGAGGGTATGCAATGTTCTAGAGGGTGTCCAATGTTCTAGAGGGTATGCAATGTTCTAGAGGGTATGCTATGTTCTAGAGGGTATCCAATGTTCTAGGATATAAGTGAGTTCTATGAAGCCTTGCAATTCAATGTCTCCTTTTGTCAAGAAAATGTGTTGCTGTATCCAACAGATTCAGATATAATGCAGCCTTTGGAAGCTGAGTCTGACCTATGTAACTGTTGTTGATGTACTGTGTTTCATGTGTGTATATTGTTCATGGAATGTGTGAAGCTTTGTTTGTTGTCTTGTCAACCTTGCTTATTATTTAGGTCTGGTCAAAAAAAGGAGTTAATTTTTTAAGCCGAATTCTTGAGAAAATTTGCTCTGAAACATTTTTCAAGCAATGATGAAACTAAAAGAAAGTGTGATTCCAAACATAATATATGTAAACAAGACCCACCAGCCGCAAACAAATCTGAATAAAAGTTCTCTTCTCATGTTTGTTTTTGATTACCAGTAAAAGACCAAAGCTGTATATATTCCTAAACATAGAATTTGTTTTGACAAATTTCTCTTTGAAATTTCACTTTCAAAATCAGTTTTGTCCCACAACTCCATATTGTAGCACGGCATGATATTGACCAGACTGCTTTTATGTTGTTGCTCTGCTTGACTATCGGAATGGCTGCATGTTCGTAAACAACTTTCCTTTCCTCCATAGGTGAATGCACTTCGGCATGTTATTTCTCAGACTGGGGGTTACAACACAGATGGTATCCCAGGAGGCACTGGCATGTACGATCACATGCAACAACAGGTACTTCCTGTCACATGACCTTCAATATCCTGTCACATCATGACCCTTGCATCTTTGGCAGCAGTTTGCATGTTTGCATCACCTCTGTCTTTATGTACATGTTGTGGGCTTCGTATGCATGCTTTATTCTTTTAATTCTGCTAAGTTCAAATTTGTTTACAGAAAAACAATTACCTAATTTCTAATTTTGCATTTTTATTTGTAGATTTTACATGAATTCTAAATTATCAATGATTTTTGTAAGAAAGAATTGTTTGCCCATGGATCAAGCTGTTTAAAATGAGTAACTCTTTTTTCATAAGCATAAGTCAAATTTCTTGTTTTCTCTAGTATCAATTTGTTATTCAAGTTATCCTAAATTGAAATATTAGAGTGCTTCTTCCTTATACACTTGTAGTCAAGAAGGAAAATGTTTCTTTTTCTTAATTTGAATTTCAGACAAAAACATTTGCAATAAAATGCAATATTTACTTTTATTGATATTAAATTCAGTGATGAGCCTTAAAATAATGAAGTGATGAGCCTAAAAATAATGAAGTCAAAGTTTGTCTGAAATTTAATAAAATGAACTGCCAAATGTTTCTGCAAGTTGGCTGCATGTGGCGCTTCTGTTTCTCTTCAAGTCAGCTTACAGGTGCACAAATGTTTTAAGAAAAATTAAACAAAAGCCGAGACAAAACTCTTTCAGACGGTTTGATCCAAAGGACGTGTTGTGAAAACGGAGGCAAATTTTGAGTTTGCATATACGGTTATTTTCAGAAATTTCATCTGAGTGGGGACGAATCGGACGCATACGATGAAGAGGATCCGCAATACTGATGGAGTTGAGAAGAACGTAGCAAATACGTTACGTAGACATGACTCTTGGAGATATATTTCTTTACGTTTTAAGTGCTCATTAATTAGTATTATTTGAAGGACAGAACTGTTGACTGGGTGCAGTTTTTACGAGACTTAAAGGCAACATACATTTATATCATGACAATTTTTTTAACATGCAAATTTTTATTGGATGATTTTATGTTTGGTTGTAGTCAATGTCTATTTGTTTTGTTTGTAGAATTGTCAAATCTCGAAAAATGTTTACTCGAAGATTCATGCAATAAACCTCTCGTGGATGTGAATTTTTTTTCAAATCACAGCAATATGCCGAAAAATGCCGAACTCTAAAACAAAGGATATCGACCAAAGAAGCTCATAATAAGAGCTGTAGTCAGTGGTTGGACAGTCTGGACGTTTCAGTAATGGAGACCTATGTTCAGATCTACAGTCGCGCATGAATGAGAACTGGCGGTGTTTCCTATTTCGTACCGAGAAGAATTCTTACGGACAAATACCTGATAGTTCTTGTTTGGATTAAAGTGTGATCTTGTCCACTGTAAAGAAAAAATTCACATGTCTGTGACACATCACAACAAGCATAGACTATTTTCTGGATGATTGGTACATGCAAGCATAAGCTCAGTATGCTTTAGGAGAAATCATGTGTGTCGACGTGTATGCAGGCAGAAATCATACAGTGATTTATCACACTGTAAGTCAAAGGTTAATGACAACAGTGTTTGGATTGTGGGCTTGATTGTTAGCAGCAAGCATACTCCATGCATATGATTGTTATCAGAAAGTATACAAGTGTATGCTACTATGTCTACAGTGTATGCATGTTTGTTAACAGCAAGCACACTAATAAATATATGCTTGCATGTTAACAGCAAGCACACTGTTGTGTATGCTTGCGTATTGACAGCAAGTACACAATGTGTATGCTTGTTCAACATGTATGTTAACAGCAAGCACACGGTTATGTGTATGCTTGTTTGTCAACAGTCATGCTTGTATGTAAACAGCAAGCACAGTCACTGTTATGTATGAACTTAGTCTTGAACAACAAGCATGCAGTTGTATGTAAGCTTGTGCCGACATCAAGCATACATGCTGGAGACTATGTTTGTATGTCGACCGCAGGCCTTCAAGGCTATGTGTAAGCTTGTATTGAATGTAGACGGATTAAAAAGGGTAAATTACTGTAGATTTCAGCCAGTAGAATTTTGAAGAAGACAAAATCAAAATAAAAAGGCTGACCCATACTTGAATAGAGTGAATTGTGTATTATTGTATTGTCATCTATCTTCTGTTATAAGAAAACTTTTATTTCTTAAGAATGAAAGACTGGATATAGTAGTGGCAAGATTTATTTATTTGTCTTTTAGAAATCTCACACTGCAAATGTCAGAGGTGGCGAATGTTGGACTATGTATCAGAAATCTCTTACCTTTAATAACCCCTATGGTAACTTCTACTTTAGATAGTAAATACATGTTCATAATGTATTATAGATGGGATTTAGGTGAATTAGATATTATATTGTGAAATGTTATCACCAATAATGTCAACTAAAATGTAGAAATACTTCCTCCGTATGATGTGATCAGTTTTTGTTCTAAATGTATTGACGTCAGGAATAGAATCAATAAACCACATCTGCTATATTCAGATTAGCAATATTTATGAAGTAAAACTTCACAATTAAAGAATCATTAGACACAATAATAGTAACTGTATCTTGGCTCCTGAATGACAGAGATAGGGTAACTTGCAGGAATTAGCCCACTCCCAAAATTTCATAAATTAATCAGATAGGCCCCTATTTCTAGGACACTGTGGTTTTGTTATTATTGGAAGGTAATTTCTGTGTACATGTCCATGTGAGTTTCTGAAGGATGACTTTATAATGCGTGCGCACACTATGTACGAGGTGCCATGTCATCCGATATATAACTTATATTGAAAGACTATCAAGTGCTGCAGGAAACACGAGGAGCTGCTAGATGCTTTGTTTTCCTGTTTCATTGACTGTGTCATTATGATTTTTGTCTGTCTGTCATTATTGTCCAAATCTTACCACTTCTGAATACAACTGTCTTCATATGTTTTTGGTTGCATGTGCCATTGTCAAATGATATCCTGTTTTGGCTGAACCAAACATTGTGCCTATTCCTTAGAAAACAATGTTCATTTTTGTTTGTTTGCGATAAATCGTGTTGTTACTAGTTGATTTCATAAATTATGTATACATTTACTCTTTTAGGAGTCTGGATGTTGAATTGTGGAAATAATGTTTGGTAGCAGCCAAAATATTACCGTATCTGAAATTATCATGGATATCAGCATTACCTCCCTTTGGCCATAAAAATATTTGGAGACAGTTTTATATAGAAGACAAGTTTGTTCTTTGCATAATCACAGGGACTTGTTAGTGAATACTGTGTGGTACATAGCTTTAATGATGACCATTCCAAAACAAGCTGGGATAGCATGTCCATCTTACCTAGATGTGTGAGGGCAGATAGTGTGGCATCAGATCTTGAATGTACTTAATACCTCTTCATTTGCTGATGTCAGGACAAATGTTAAAAGTTGATGGAATCCTGATGATATGTTGCTTAAAAAATACTTTAAAATAGTTCATTTGTGTCAGAAGTAATTGTGAAATTTATTGTATTTTTATTTCATTGTCAGAATCGTGACATTTTGTAAAAATTGAAAATAATAATTCACTTTGTTGCAAATGTTGTTATATTTTTGATCACTTTTACTCATTATCCTTGTGTAATGAATTCACATTTGACAGATCATGCTCATGAGAGTTTTCATGACCTTGACCTTCAGTGTTGAAAATTGCTGCCGGTCACTCATCTAGATTTGATTGCCAAGTTATCATATTAAAGTAATAAGCGGTGCTACCTCATCGTTGAGAAAATGTCAAACCAACAAGTAAAATTAAATCTAGCTTGCATGCAGATATCTCAGTAATTGCATAGTCAATAACAAAGATAGCCAAATTGTAGATTTCATGTTCTGCAGCCAGACTGACATGACCTTTGTAGGTCATACAAAGGTCATGAGGTCATTTCAGTCCTTATATTGTGTGAAATTTGTGTACTGTACTTCAAAAAACAAACATGCATTAAATGTGTAAACGTTTACCTGGCTTTGTTTTATTCATGTCATTATGAAATATTGTTGTGCATCCCCATGTCATTGATAACATGGCTGCATGGGTGGCCCAGTCATCTGAGACTCAGTCTGCTGTGTGGAGGGGTTCCCCTAAGGTGACAGGATATTTAGCATCCCAAAACAAAATGGTGATAACCTCTTACTTGTTATGTCATTTCTAATTACGAAATCTCAAAAACACTCTTACAAACAGTACCTAAACATTGCAAGTTTTCTTTGAATGTGCACATAGATATTATGTGCCACAAGGTCAATGATTAATCAGTGATGGCAGGTAATATAATCCCTACTGAAACTTATTTTGTAGACAGTGACTTAACTAACTACCATATAGGCAAAAATATAATTGCCTACGCACAATTTTTCAATTTTCAATTTGTCAGTGATTGTCTTTCGCAGAAATCTATATGTCCGCCTGCTTAAGTAACTGCCCTTTTATCAGGGAAGCTACTCTAGTCTATGCCATGCCATGTTTGTTTACAGTCTTCCTGGTCACATACTTTCTGTTTTGAAGTTGTACTGTATTGGGCAAGAAATGTCTTTAGAGCTGAATTGAATATCAATTTGTATTGAGGTCATGTGTTTTCTCAGACCACAAGTAATTACATGATCAGAATTGCATGTAGGTTCTCTCCGGGTTAGCTAAGGTAGCTTGTCTGGTTGGAGGTTGTAGGCTTATGTGTCACCAAACTGAACCGGAAGTGCATGGTGGCATGAAATGATTCCTGGGGCTGATTCTGTTTTGCAAACACATAGCAATTTTTTTGTTTTGTTTTTACCCTTTGTGCCCATGCATTAAAACAATGAGAAAACTTCCATACCTTTGACAACTGATTTGTAATGTTGTTTAGTCCAAGTAAACATTTTCATTATTGATAGCTCAATTAGTCGGAGATGAACAAAGCTTATATGAGTTTGTTTGGTATGTTGTCCACACCAGGCTCACAAATGGGTAGCCTAGTAAGTTGCTGAAGGAGAGGTCAAGCCCAGTAACATGTCCTCCCAGTGTGGTCCAGCAGGTCACAAGGTTCTCGGCGCTTAGCACTACCAATGCGTTGTTACCTGAAGCCCCGGGGCACAGCTCTGTACAAATGTACTACCAGTATAAGACATTGCATAATAACATGAAGGGAATGAGGGATATTGTTGGCAAAGGCGCTGCAACTTCTGTGTAGAGTTGCATAAAATGGGTGTGCACAAAGCTAGTATCATGGGCTTTTCTCACACATAAAGCTGAGACGCTGTGATATAAATGAAATTCTGGTCGAAGTGTCTTTAAACCTATTCTCCACTCACAAGGAACAAGGAGTCCATGAGGAGTGTGTCAGGCTATGAAGTTACACTGCTTTAAATAACATGTCGAGAAAATGGAGTTAAAGTTTGACTATCCCTGTGCAGAGTTGCGTCCCCTAGGCGTGCCAGATACCGATGATAATTGGTTTGAATGCCTGGTTTGACATGTTTAAGTTTATTGGTTTGTCGGTACCCGTGCTCATGTCTGTACCGACCCATCTTTCCGAGGCAAGTGAGTTAACTGACTGTAAAAGTCCAGTTTCCACCCTTGCCGAACTACGATGAAATTATGGAGATATATTTTGGCGGACCAAGGAGTATATGCATAGTTCAATGAAAATCTTGTAATGAAATCAAAATCCAGTTCTTCAACTGCCTCGAAGATTTCGGTCGATTGCAGGATTTGTAAAGCACGTGTACCTCCAACTCGGTGCCAAGAGATATTTTCCAAAACTTTTCATGTTTTTTATCACGTAAATTGACGCACTTCGCGAAGTAAGACCAATTGTATTACAATTTAGATCTGATTATTGATAAGATCGTCTTGACTAGCGCTGCCAATTTGTTTGAAGCAAGTAATATGAGAGGTGGAATCTGATCGGTCAATAGGGTTATAAAAGGGACATAGCTTGTAATTATTAAAATTATTATTACCAGAACTTTAAAATCAGTTGAGAAATGTGGCCATAATTGACAACTTCTAAAGAAATATCTTGCATTTCATAAGCTAGGGATGATTTCATGACATTGTTATACAAAATGAAATGTATTACACTGAGGTCATAATATTCTCTCACATCAAACCAGACCACATTGCATGGTCAGTAAATGTGAAAGGCTTCTATATTGTAATTAATGGCTAAATATTTTACAACATACATCTCTCAACAAACTCAGAATGTACCTGCTCAGCAACAACACTTTGGCCGTAGTTACAGAATATGAGACACAAACCTTCGCGAACAGCCAAACCTCAGTATTTTAACACATTATATGTTATCCAGCATTACCAACTAATTTAGTTCACATACAGTTGGTATCTACAACATTGACATCACAGTACTGTAACCTTGTGTGACATCACACCACTGTAACCTTGTATGATGTCACACCACTGTAACCTTGTGTGACATCACAGTACTGTAACCTTGTGTGACATCACGACAGTGTAACCTTGTATGACATCACACCACTGCAACCTTGTATGGCATCACAGCACTGTAACATTGTATGACATAACAGCACTGTAACATTGTATGGCATCACAGCACTGCAACCTTGTATGGCATCACAGCACTGTAACATTGTATGACATAACAGCACAAACCATGCATGACGCAACACCACTGCAACCTTGTATGGCATCAGAGCACTGTAACCTTGTATGATGTCACACCATTGTAACCTTGTATGACATCACACCACTGTCACCTTGTATGACGTCAAACCATTGTAACCTTGTGACACACCACTGTCACCTTGTATGACATCACAGTACTGTAACCTTGTATGACGTCACACCATTGTAACCTTGTATGACATCACACCACTGTCACCTTGTATGACGTCCAACCACTGTAACCTTGTGACACACCACTGTCACCTTGTATGACATCACAGTATTGTAACCTTGTATGACGTCACACCATTGTAACCTTGTATGACATCACACCACTGTCACCTTGTATGACGTCCAACCACTGTAACCTTGTGACACACCACTGTCACCTTGTATGACATCACAGTACTGTAACCTTAGGTGACGTCACAGTACTGTAACTGTGTGACTTCACAGTACTGTAACCTTGTATGACATCACGGTACTGTAACCTTGTATGACATCACAGTACTGTAACCGTGTATGACATCACACCACTGTAACCTTGTGTGACATCACAGTACTGTAACCTTGTGTGACATCACAGTACTGTAACCTTGTATGGCATCACAGCACTAACATTGTATGACATAACACCACTGTAACCTTGTGTGACATCACAGTACTGTAACTCTGTGTGACATAACGGTACTGTAACCTTGTATGACATCACAGTACTGTAACCTTGTATGACATCAGACCACTGTAACCTTGTGTGACATCACAGTACTGTAACCTTGTATGACATCACGACACTGTAACCTTGTGTGACATCACTACTGTAACTCTGTGTGACATCACAGTACTGTAACCTTGTATGACATCACAGTACTGTAACCTTGTATGACATCACACCACTGTAACCTTGTGTGACTTCACAGTACTGTAACCTTATATGACGTTACACAACTGTCACTTTGTGTGACATCACAGTACTGTGACCTTGCATGACGTCACACCATTGTTACCTTGTGTGACATCACAGTACTGTAACTTTGTATGACATCACAGTACTGTAACCTTGTATGACATCACACCACTGTAACCTTGTGTGACTTCACAGTACTGTAACCTTATATGACGTTACACAACTGTCACTTTGTGTGACATCACAGTACTGTGACCTTGCATGACGTCACACCATTGTTACCTTGTGTGACATCACAGTACTGTAACTTTGTATGACATCACACTACTGTAACCACGTGTGACATCACAGTACTCAAAACTTGTATGACGTCAAATCACTGTAAACTTGTGTGACATCACGGTACTGTAAGCTTGTATAACGTCAAATCATTGTAACCTTGTGTGACATCTCAGTATTGTAACCTTGCGTGACATCACAGCACTGTAACTCTGTGTGACATCACAGTACTCTAAACTTGAACTGTAACGTGGTAGTGAAGTGTTGTGTAGTGCAGCATCAATGTTAACTATTGATATTTTATCAGTGTCTTGTTATCCTCCCATGGACAGTTGTGATGCAAAGATCATTTGATAAATTCTTTCACCTTTAGAAATGTGAGAATGTACTTTGAGATATCCTTTCTCATAAAGCACGAATTAAGATCTGTGTATTTATTTCCAAAGAATAAAATCAGTGGTAAGTAACACGAATTGCTACAAGACAACATTGATAGTGACCAATATCACTTATACCCCCTAACAAGATCGTATCTATTTCCTTATTACAATTGTAGTAACGCTGTCGTGTAAAGATGAGGACTATAGTTTTGGGCCAATTGGGGGTCCCTGTAGGTTTGATTAAAATTCCACACCACCACTTTGTAAGTCTTCAAAATCTATATGTACTAACATGTTGTACATAAATCATGCACTTCATGACTAACCATTACACAAGGCACTAATTACAACGTCTTGACCTTGAGAGACAAGGGGCACAGTACCATTATTAACTTGCATTTTAGGTGTACCTCCGGATTTTTACCAGCCTTGGAATAACAGGACAGTGTAGATGTCGTGATGTACATTCATTCTTACTTACTGCCATATGTATGCATGCTTGTCCAGTGTGGCACAGTGCACGTGCATGTGTAAAGTCTTACACACATTACTGGAATTTCAAGGTGTAAATGCAGTGATATAATACTTGTGTCAGACTGGCTAAGAAAACTTGCTTTACGTTCCATTTGATTTTTGCAGGTGCCCTCTCACAGCCGAGGTCGCAGTGACAGTCAACCAAGTCACTCTGACCTAGCCTCTCTGAAGTCAGAGAAGGTCGGCATGACCTGGGCTGGGTCGGCCATGCAGGGCTTTGTTGCAGGCCTCCGGGCAGGGAATGAGGAAGAACGGGAGGAGGAGGACGACGACGAGGAAGGGGAAGGGGACTACGATGATGAAGAAGAAGATGAAGATATCAAACACAAAACTGGATCCATGGGGTCGGACTAAACCAGTTTAGGCAGATTAGACTGATCTGAACTGGTTGAAGACTAGCTGAAGCTTGTCAACTCAAAAGTGTTTCTATTTGAATGGAGTATGTTATGATTTCTAGAAATTATTGCCAGATTCCAAGTAGGACACTGTATCATGCATTACTTTTACACATGAAAGAACGTTAAATCAAGAGGCATTAAGGACTAAATAACCATCATGATTCAACTTGAATGGTCTCACAACACAACAGGTAAATGAGAAAACGCAAAGATTAATGAAATTAATTTGTTGACATATAAAATGGAAAAGTAGATTTTAGATTGGTCTTCATTTGTTTTGTTGAAGATTATAGAATTCTAACTTCCTCCTTTAACTAAAGCCTAACATTCAGGACTCCACAACATGCTTTCAAACTTGGAGGAAATAGGTAAAGGGAGATAACTCTGTCTTGTCCGATGTCCAATATGACCGAAGCGTATTCGCATACAGTTGTACATCTCGGCCTTCTGTAAACCAGCAGGTGAAACAGAGGAAACTATTTGACCGACTTTTGCATGGTTCATCTCAAGACCGGTGTCTCTAAAACACATCTCAGGTTCGATTTAAATACTGGCCATAACACACACCCCCACCTCCCCCCATTGAAAACCTACACGTCTGTAGTTGGCCGTTGACTTTCGCATACTGATATGATTTAAATACGATATCTAGGAAACCAATTAGCCCAGGATTCTTGGACAGTAGTGTCTCTAAACGCTGCTTACAGACATTGAAGAATTAGTTGAGCTTTCCGGATAAAAAAAGTTTCCAATGTTAAAAAAACACCTTAATGTCAATGAAACAGACCATAGTATTTCAGATTTCTTCATATATGTCTTCGTGATATATCATCTTTGACTGTTATCAACAATGTTGGAATTTTGTTGCGTGGGTACCAAGTTTACTCCATGTTTTACCCAAACAAAGCTTAGTTTGGTTTCCATAGCGCTAGAGATAATTCGATGGGAAGTTTATTTTACAACGAATATAAACTCTTTAGTACTAACAAACTAGTTTTGACTTTGTTTGCGAGTTTGTAAGTTGCTGGCCATGGTGTACCTTGTCCGAATCAGGCCCTCATTCAATGCTCAGTGTACTTTAGCGCCAACTCTCACGTGCAGCTTCTTTTGATTGTGCAACGTTTACCATTGGCTGTTGTACATTTTGTGTTGATCACGGATTGGTGAGAATTAAGAATTTCATCGCTACTGTGATCTTTGACACTGAGGGACATTCATTCGTGTCTCATTCGCCAGTATGGGAAAGTGGATGGTAATACTTTGAACGGTAGAATTAAATGGACTCCATTACCTGTGTCTCGACTGACCGTCAGAGCTCTTAGGTCACCAGAGACAGGACAAGTAGGGAATGGGGAAAATAACACCATTTTAGGAGAGGGTCATTGAGAAAATAGACGATAGCGTTACAGTTACAACACATTGTGATTCATCAATATTCCTTCAAGTAGACACGCATTTTGGAGGGTCACCATGAACCAAACTGTCGGGCAAAAGAAAGTATACCCTTGAAAAGTGGATTTGACCAAAAAATTACACAGTATTCCAGTTATATCACGGCGTGTCAGTTTAATGTGGGAGGAAAGTGATGCAGGTCTCAGACGTTAACAACTTCGGTGAAACCCACGAGCACGGGTATAGTGCTGACAAACCTAGAAACATAATCGGAGCGAAACGGGGTTCGAACCCACAATCATAGATTTCTGGCGTGCCCAAGGGACGCAACTCTGCACAGCGAATCGCGGCGCCTTATACGACTGGGCCACCCGTGCCCCCTTATTAGACTGAAAACAGTGGCTGAAACACAGCATACTTGAGGTCCAAGACACGACTTTGATGCCCGCATCAAATACATCACCATAAATTAACCATTCTTGATTGTTTCAGTTTTAGCCATCAACATCGGTGTATACTTCCTTGCCGGCTGTTTATTTAATGAAAGTTTAATCATTTTACAAAGCCCCTTTCATTTATATCAGCATTACAATTTCATACGATTTATCTGAACTTATTGATGTATTAACCTGGTGGTTTTTAGTCAAACTTCAATAATTGTAAAATGTTGTGAGGATGAAAATAAAGAGTTAGCGTTAGGTGTAGTGTGACTTTTCATTCATCCCGCTCGGGGACCATGGTTTAAATCGGTGTCAGTATTTGATGCAAGATGGCGCTTTCTCAGAAGGACATATACAGCTCAAGAGGACAGGAGCAAAGTGATCTTGTGAGTGAGTGTAGTTTACTGACCCTTTGAACATGCAATATTTCAATTATATCCGAGCATGTCAATAGAGTTTTCTGGAAATGACGCAGGTCTAAGACATTTATCTCTTTCCTGAAACCTAAGAGCCGGGTATGGCAATGGCAAACCAAGAATCATAATTAGGGCGAAACACGGACTGGAACCACGATCAGAGGGTTCTGGAACGCCTAAGGGACGCAACTCTACACATCAAGTTGCGACACTTAGACGACTGGATGACCTGCGCCAAGTGATAATTGTTTCTTGTTTATTCAGAACCATATTAAAAAGGTAGGTTGGCTACACGTGAAAATGCGTCACGAGACTTGCACAGGTAATTCTACTTATTCTTGGCCCTGTTTGCATATACTGGTCTCTCCGTCTACTCACACGTGCCAGTGTCAGAATCTCAGTTTATGCCACGACCTGTTTGTCAGTCGTCATGTGCAATCATTCATCTCCCATAATCCGTACGGTGAAGCGTCCGCCCGGAGAGCGGAAGGTCGGTAGTTCGATGCCCTGGCCGCGTCATGCGAAAAGAAGTTAAAAGATGATACTTTTTGTAGTCCTGCCAGACGTTTGGCATGCTATCTCAATGGGCTAGCATCACATAAAATCAGCGTAAGTCCGGATTAAACTCCATTTTCAGCTCCCCCATCTCAGTGAAATGACAAAACCAGTGAAGATGAAACTTGCCATGCTTGTTTCCGTCAGTAGTGATGACACTAGATTTAGAGAGGAGCGGCTGTAAGTTGTACTTAGACAGTTGCTTGTATCATATCCAAAACATTTCAGCAGTTACAAAGGATATGGCGAATATGAAAATAAAAGTTGATAGTACTGAAAGATCCCAGGTTTAAAAGTAGAGAAAACCTAGTACAAGCAATTCGCATATGAATATCATATTGTTACGTAACGACTTCCAAATTGAAAGAATCAGTTAACCTTGAAATCTGTACGCAAAAGAATTCCGTGGGAAACCCACAAACAACCAACACATGTTATACAGTTAAAATTTACTAGGTTGACAAATCAATACAAATTATTGCAAAGTAATGGTAGAGCGTCCACCCGGACAGCGGAAGGTCCCCGGCCGCGTCATATCAAAAGCTGCTACTTGTTGTTACTCAACTTACTCAAATTGCATAATCTTGATAATATTTTAGCCTTCATTAATCTTAAATCAACGCAGTTACCGTGTTACTTCACAAAAGGCGCTATCTATAATTATAACTAGACTTGGCCTGGAAATGGTAGTGGGGCACAGTACATCTTTAAGTGAGTGAGTTGGGCTTATCGGCGCTTGTCGCATTATCCCAGTCACATGACGAGGGACACCAAGAACGGGTTATACACATTGTACCACAGGGTGCGTGTTCCCATGTCTAACCAGCGCTTTAGCCACGAGGCTACCCCACCGTCCCTTCTATGTCTCTCCTTTACGTCAGCTTCCTCGAGTTAAACATAATTACATAAACATGTGTCATTGTGAAGCGTTGTATATTTCACGCAGGTGTTCACCAGCGTTGCCACGTGATGTCATGGCTACGAGTTACACCAATCGGGTTGCACTTTCTTTGCACGAGTTTTTGATGCGCGTTTATTCCAGACGCCATGAATGGAAGCAGAAGTGGCGGATATTGAACACCTGCACCGGCGCATGTTAAATTTATTTCACAAAACTGATGGAGTCCATTTAGAATCGAGATGAAAATTACCTTAAACGCTTATTATTGTTGTTTCTACAATTAAGGCGCTTCAATGAATATTTTTAGATGTTTATTACGAAGGCACAAGAAACGTTTTTCAACTTGATTTCTTGCCATGCAGTGATTTCGGAAGGAACGTTGGAAATAACAGTAAGATAAGTGCAGAAATGTATAATTCAGTCATCTATTTCTTGCCACATAATGTTTACAATATTCACAACTTCAGCAATTGCAACATTTAGTGTTATAAGGAGTGGCTGAATAGACAGCAACACTTGTTTTCTGGAATGTATCAGGACTTAATTCTAAATTAACTGATCAGGATTATTTAAACTCATTTGACTTCATCGGCATAACAGAAACATGGATGAAAGGTATAGACATAAGTTTGATATTCCCAGGATTCAAGCTATGGATCAAAGAAGCTGAAAAGATTTCCAACTTTGGTAGACTTTCTGGTGGTATTGCCATATTAGTTAGACAGCAGCTTGTTAAATATGTAAAATGGTCTAAAGTTTACGACAGTGGCATTTTTATGCTGTTAGATAAAACCGTATTTGGATCTAAAAAAGATTTGCTATATTCATGTGTCTATGTTCACCCTGAATGTTCGACTTGGTACACCAACCCTTTGAGGCAATGCAAAAATGGTATACAAATATTACAAAATGACTTACTTGATACACTAGCACATTGTGATGATGTTTATTTGATGATTGGGGGAGACTTGAATGCCAGAACTAGCACGGAATCTGATTTTGTAGAAGATGATATTCTTGAATATCTCGAGGGTCATGATAACAGTGTATGGGGATTTCTGTTAGACAATTTCAGCTTAAAAAGATTTTCTGTGGATTTATCTTTGAATAATTTTGGAAAGAGCTTACTAGATTTATGCAGTATACTAAATATACATATTATGAATGGAAGGTGCGGGTCAGACGCCGGGGTGGGAGATTTTACTTTTATAGGAAATCAGGGTGCGAGTGTGGTGGATTATGTTATTGCCTCGTCCGAGTTGTTTGATATGTGCCATAGCTTTGACATTCCGTCTCGAGCCGAGTCATCACACCTTCCTGTCACGACTAGTTTACGTACGCTTCTAGTAAATGACCCTATGCCACGCAATACACGTAACAATGCTTCCTTCAAATTTGTGTGGGTTGAAGAGAAGGCTGAACAGTTTAGAATAAACCTTATTTCTGGGACTGCGAATGATTTACTGGAGAAGGCTGTAGATGTAGCATTTGTTAATGTTGAAGAAAGTATTAGGTATATCACTGAAGCTGTTATTATTGCTGCATCAGATATGAAGAAAATGAATAAGGACTGTAAATATGATCAACAATGGTTTGATAGCGAATGCCAGCTACTTAAAAAGGAGCGATGTAGACGTTTGAATAATTTTAGAAAGAATAAGGATAGAGGATCACTAACCGACTATAATAGAGTAAGAAATCAGTACAACGATGTTTGTAGGAAAAAAAAGACAGAATATTTCGAACAAAAACAGAAACTGTTGGAATCAAGCATAGATAATTCTAAAACATTTTGGTCATCGCTAAAAGCCATTAAACCAAATAGATATTGCAAAAATGATATTGATATTCAAGCCTGGTTTGAGCATTTCCAGGAACTGTTTTCAGTTCCATTTAGCCATGACAATAACAATTTATTTGACATGGAATTCATGGAAGATAAAGTTGACAGCGTAACAGATGATATTCTTGAATGTCCAATATCTAGAGAGGAAATTTTTGACAGCATATCCAACCTTAAAGATAATAAGGCATCTGGAAATGATAATGTGATAGCAGAGTTTTTTAAACATTCCTCAGACATTTTAATACCATATTTGGAAATAATTTTTAATATCCTTTTAGAGAGATCATATTTTCCAGATAATTGGACAGTTGGCATTATTGTCCCTCTTCACAAACAGGGCGCAACCAGCGATGTTAATAATTACAGAGGCATAACTCTCCTAAGTACATTCAGTAAAATATTTACTTCAATTATTAACAAGAGACTTGTTTTCTGGGCGGATTCTTTGGATAAGATAAGTGAGTCACAAGCAGGTTTTAGAAAAGGATACTCCACCACTGACAATGCTTTTATCCTATATTCTATAATTCAGAGATATCTATCAGTGAAACGAGGGAAGCTATATGCTGTATTCGTAGATTTTGCAAAAGCTTTTGACTCTGTGAAAAGGGATAACTTGTGGTCACACTTTCAAAGACATGGGCTAAGTAGCAAAATTGGAAAGTTATTATGCTCTCTATATAAAAATGTGAAGGTATGTGTACGGAACAATGGCGCTATATCGGATACTTTTGTAAGTAGCAGGGGTGTCCGACAAGGGTGTATATTAAGTCCCTTCTTATTTTCCTTTTTCATAAATGATTTGGCATATCAAATCCAAAAAAATTGCACTGATGGAATACAACTGCACCCCGAAACTATTAAATTATTTCTGCTTCTTTTCGCTGACGATATAGTCATGTTCTCGAGCACAATACCTGGCCTGCAAAAGCAAATACATGTATTAGAGAGTTATTGTGACGAGTCAAAACTTACTGTAAATATGGATAAAACCAAAGTTGTAGTTTTTAAAAATGGTGGTAACATATCCAGAAAAGAAAAATGGTTTTACAGAAGGAAGCCTGTAGAAGTTGTTCCATTTTATAAATACTTAGGCTTGTGTTTTACAAGTAGATTAACTTGGTCAAGGAATGCACATAACATTTCATTGCAAGCCAAGAAAATTTTTGTAGGCATATTAAAAAGTCTTAGAGTTCTGGACAATGTTACATATGATGTTTATTTTAAAATATTTGATACAAAAATAAGCCCGATGCTATTGTATGGATCCGAAATTTGGGGCCTAGAACATTTGGATGTTATTGAGAAAATACATTTATATGCATGTAAACGGTTCTTGGGGGTAAAATCTAGCACAGAAAACGCAAGGGTATATGGTGAATGCGGACGGTTTCCCATGTATATTAATAGTTATTTAAAGGTTATTAAATACTGGGTTAAGATATTAAATATGCCATCTTCAAGATACCCGAAAAAATGTTATAATATGATGCTTCTCTACGACAGCCATGGGAAACAAAATTGGGCATCAAAAGTTAAAAACATGTTATACGAATGTGGATATGGTTATATTTGGTTACAGCAGCATGTAGATATGCCACAACATTTCTTCTCCCGTTTGACACAGACTTTAAAAGATATGTACATTCAAAAATGGCATTGTTCTTTGTTTAGTTCTAGAAAAGCAAACTATTACACTACATTTAAGACTACTATTATATTAGAACCTTATCTATTAAGTGTAAATTTACATAAGTTTAGAACAGCTCTTTCTCGATTCCGTTGTGGCTCACATGATCTATTTATTGAAACAGGCAGATATGAAGGTATTGCAAGAGAACACAGACTTTGTAGGATTTGTAAAACTGATTGTACTGAAGATGAATATCACTTTTTATGTGTATGTCCAGTGTATGAAGATTTAAGAGCAAAATATCTAAATAACTATTTCTACCGCAACCCAAACGGTAACAAATTTTGTAAATTAATGACTTGTGATTGTACAGAAACTATTAGAAATCTATCAATGTTCATTTATCATGCCATGAAACTAAGAAAATGTATGAATTTGTAACACGCCCCACACATTGTACTATAGGCCTTTGGCCTCATAAGTACCATGAATAAAGATTGATTGATTGACAGCAACACTGCTTTCAACAGTATATGCTGGGGTGGAAACAATTCACTGATGTGGCTTTCCTTCTCGGTAGTTTGCGAATGTGTTATTAAATGTTATAATTCATACCAGACCTTACATGTGGAGGACATAATTGTGTTTCTGCCGACGGTATGTGGTAAAACAAGTAATACTTCAACTGACATGACAGAGTGCGTATCGCGTATCCCGACTTTACCACTGAAGTAATGTTTCTATCGTTAAAATCCTTATAACAAAGTCGATAACTAGGAACTTCCATTTACTTTATTGTAATGATGTAACGTCTGATAATTGAAATACTGACTTATCATACCTTCATGTCAAAATGATGAGATCTGATTGGTCCACGTGATCTTCATAAAATATTTTGTTCTTACCAGTGACCATAAAATGTATTTTGATGGTCTCTGTACTTACGTCTGGATTTTACTAAATGGTATAGACTTGTGGAAGGTGTGTAAAGCTTATTGTTTGTTTGTTGCTAAACGCCGCACTCAGCATTATTCCAGCTATATGACGGCGGTCTATAAATAATCGAGTCTGGATCAGGCAATCCATTGATTGGCATCATGAGCATCGAACCACGCAATTGGGATACGGTGACATGCATAAACCAAGTCAGCTAGCCTGACCACCCGATCCCGTTAGTCGCCTCTTGAGGCAAGCATGGGTTGCTGATGACCTATTCTACCCCGGATCGTAAAAGCGTATTACGACGTAACAATAGCATGTTTGTTATAGGTATTTAAAAAGGCAGAGGTTCATCAGAAATATACAGTGTATTAACATAGAAAGTTTGGAAAAAAATGACTTAGGTTTATACTCTATTACTGATTCTCAACCCGTTGGAACCCGGGTTAGAAAAGGCCCCAGCACTCTGGATAGGATAACAACTTTTGAAAAGTCCCGATTCCCAATTTTCTTATTCTATTTGAATTATTAGCAAATTAATAAAAGTTGGTGATTTACACATGAAAAACACCTTCCAGATGCTTTGGGGGACACGTTACTTTGTGATAAATGAGACTTGTCAATGCAAATATAGTCTGTCAGTTTAGTAAATTCTCTCCCTAGTTTGTGTGGCTATTTATGGGAACGAAGTTTTTAACCACAAATTGTAACGAAATATGTTTATCTTTTTTTCTGGAGAACATTATCTGATTAGTTTTGTTTTGGTGAAGATCAAGTCCATTCCAGTGCATCACTAACTGCTCATGGTCACGTGGGCTCCATTCTGCGAAAGCCATGCTATGCTGGACTTTCCCTGTTAAGAATGTGGTCAGTAGATTGTGTATTTTGCTGGTCTGAATGTTCCGAGTAATGGGGAAAGTATAACCTTCCGCATTCATGGTGAAGTGTAAGAATGAGTTGCGGGTGCTGTCCACGCCAACGGTACCCTAGTCCCATAGAAAGGCAGTTGTAATGTCAGCTGAAGTCGTATTGAAGCCGGAACACATGCGCTAATCGAGAAAAGGTTGATACAAATGTTGGATGGTTATAGAATTTCGGTTTGCTTTTAGCAATTTTTCACAGAAGTCGGTGCTGAAAAACAGCCCATTCGAACGCCAGTACTATCGCTGAAGACAATTTTCTATTATCTGTTATTGACGGGGATGCTGAAGATATGTCTTGTGATTCCGTACCGTTCTTCAACATAACCAACCACTCGACTCTTTTCAGAAAATGCGGACTCAATTTAAAGCAGGAATGTATATATAGGCCTATATACATAGAGCTATTTCATTTATATGCATCTTAAATATAGGCACCATAGTTCAGTGTGTTATATAGACATCAAGATAATTTGAAGAAGTAGTGATATTCGTTGACACTGACTGGTGAATCACATGGTAAAGTAAGTGTAGAAACTGTAGTATCAGTGACGACAGAGTGAACGTGTTGATTTCAACTTCCTTATTCTTTCATTGCCCAGTGTCTGTAGAAAAGTGTGTTCTTCATCAGGCAAATACCTTGTTAAAGGCAGGGGCATATATTCTGGTACTATTTGCTGATGATGTCTTCTTCCTAGAGTTAGACAAGTGATTGATTTGGGCAACAGCATAAAGCTATGCACATGTCGGAATCTGTTTGATATGTCGGTCGTATTTATATCTTACGAAGGTTTCTCAGCTCCGTGCTCGTGCTCGTGTGTTTGACCAAGTGGTAAATATCTTAGACCCGCATCACTTCGGACTTTCCTTCTATATCAAGCTGGCATGCCGTGATATTACTGAAACACTGTTCAAAGCTAGCCCATACTCAATCTCTCACTATAACCACGAACCCTGTAGTGCTGAAAGTTTGCATTGGTGGTCCTTGTATTGATATTTCTAAAACTTGGCTAATGACGATCATATTCTAAACGTTCCCCTAACGAAGACTTTAACTTTCATTTTGAACCCGACTGAAAACCACGTGAGCCTTTGCCACATTTGGCCTGCTTGTCCGGGGTCCGGCATCGTCGTCTGTAACCATCTTTCCACAGAAACCACCTGACCAATGATGCTGAAACTGCACGTGCTTAAGTGATACTCGAATCCGTTCAGGATGTTCAAATCCGATTTCTGTTCTGTGCTTTGCGATATTTAAAATGTGACCTTGATTTGACCTAAGCACCATGCTCCTAAATTCTCTCAAAATGCATGTGCTCGCATTGTAAACATCACATCAGAATCCACTGGACGAATGAAGCTAAAACTTTCACCTCACCATTGAAACATTTTGGAGTTTGCCGACGTATGTTTTCCGTGTGAAGCCGCCTTTATGACTACAAAATACTTTACTCATAATTCTCCTTGAAGGTAAGTATAAGGCTCAGAAATGAGTCTTGTGCAATGTCAATTTAACTGTTGAGTATTAAAATAAAGTTATACAACAACACATTTATTCTTGAAAATTGATAAACATTCATTCAATAAGAAAATACAACATGATAAATGAATCCAAGTAAACAAATAAAAGACTGAACTGCTCAGTCTATGAAGTGCACAAGTATAGAGTTGACCAAATGATGTTCAAGCATGGTGACTGAACTGACATCCTACAATTACCCCAAAAAGAAAAACGTGTGCCAGAAATATGAGTATTTCAATGATAATTCGAATTTCGACATTGAAGGACGAAGCGGGACTATCACCAGACGAGTGCAATCAGGACTGTACAACGCAACACCCGGTCAGACTGACCAGTTGACCGATGAGTCCTCGCCCTGAGGAGGGGTGGGGGTCGTCAGACAGTCGGAGGGTGGGTGAGGAACATCACAACTCGGTCACCCGGTCAGCCGCTTCCGGGTACTGGGTCAGTTCCTGGCTTGACAACTTACCCGGACGACAACCCGACATCGTCAGATATTTGAATTTATCAGTTACAGTTATGTATTACAATGAAATTATTATTACAGTGTGCATGAAGAGATATCGAAATAAATTCAGCGGTTTTTTTGTTCCATGTAAAGATGTCAGCTAGTCAACATTAACGGAACATTTAGCAGCAGCAGCAGCAGCATGCAGCAAATGGTCGGGCAAGGATACGTAGTCCCTGAAACAGAAGGAAATAAGAAAAGTCGAGTCTTGACAATCAAACATAAAAATAAATTTTATGTTGGACACTAGTTTCACCGATTCGTTCATGATACACGTGTATTATGTTTTTATTTGATGGATGTTTGTAACGCGTGTGGTTGACACAGTATAGATGTACGTACCCTGAGAATCACTCTTCCCACAAGGCGAATCCTAGACTTCCTTTTGTTGGAATTGTCTGTTGAAGAAAGCACATTTGTTTATCTCAGCGACCATATGGTCTCTGGTTTATCTCCAATTCGCGATTCAAAGTATTTCACATGTTATGCTATCTATTCGTAACTCAACGCGTATTCCCGTCGGGAAATAAACATATACGTTTTGTCATGAAACAAGAAATATATAATGGCAATTCTACAACTTCCAACACAAATTCATCAGATCTGTATTGTATTGTAAGGAAGGGCGGATATTCACGAGGTTTACGCACTCTTGACAATATAGGTACCTGAGAAGGTGGCGGAGGGTGCTTCAGGAACTCTGGAATGAGGAGGAATACAATAACATTACTGTCTGAAGAATTGTCATTTTCTACCTACCGGTTTACAGTTTCTAGCAGGTATTCTGACAGCGTGCATGCTTCCATAGTGTCACTGCCTTTACTCGAGAGGAGGACGCATATAGAGGGGATCAGGATGTTCGTAGAAAAAGTATCTCAAATATTAGCCCTGCGATTTTTTGTTTGTCTCAGTCTCATACCAAGTTTGATGAAAAGTTAATGAAATTATTTAATCATTAAACGTATCGGCTCTGACGCGAATAAGTCAAAGGCATGTCTTATAGTTAGTTGTATGATTTGTTAAATAATTAATAATAAGTGATGATAAACATTCGACAGCTATTGTCAACTTTGCAAGAGGCTGTCCGACCAACTTCCTGTCTGTGATCGAACTGTCGGCCATAATTAACTGCTCTTTAACCTAGTAATTATTTACAAGACATGTTGTCTTTAATTTTACAGTACCTATTGTGATAATTAAAACACAGTAAAAAAGTATAAGTCACCTATCCACTTCATCGATGTAGTAGAACGAGATGATGCTGATGTTGCTCGTGGTGCTGCTGCTGCTGCTGGTGCTGCTTGTTGAGATTAGGCCAGATGAGTCGTGCCTAAATACAGAGAATAACACTGTATTACTGTCTGTATCCCGCAGGTCATGGCTGATGTCAGTACAGAGAGTGGATAATAAACAATGTATGGTGTATCACTGTCTGTATCCAACAGGTCATGGCTGATGTCAGTACAGAGAGTGGAGAATAAACAATGTATGGTGTATCACTGTCTGTATCCAACAGGTCATGGCTGATGTCAGTATAGAGAGTGGAGAATAAACAATGTATGGTGTATCACTGTCTGTATCCAACAGGTCATGGCTGATGTCAGTACAGAGAGTGGAGAATAAACAATGTATGGTGTATCACTGTTTGTATCCAGCAGGTCATGGCTGATGTCAGTACAGAGAGTGGAGAATAAACAATGTATGGTGTATCACTGTCTGTATCCAACAGGTCATGGCTGATGTCAGTACATAGAGTGGAGAATAAACAATGTATGGTGTATCACTGTCTGTATCCAACAGGTCATGGCTGATGTCAGTATAGAGAGTGGAGAATAAACAATGTATAGTGTATCACTGTCTGTATCCAGCAGGTCATGGCTGATGTCAGTATAGAGAGTGGAGAATAAACAATGTATGGTGTATCACTGTCTGTATCCAGCAGGTCATGGCTGATGTCAGTATAGAGAGTGGAGAATAGACAATGTATGGTGTATCACTGTCTGTATCCAACAGGTCATGGCTGATGTCAGTACAGAGAGTGGAGAATAAACAATGTATGGTGTATCACTATCTGTATCCAACAGGTCATGGTTGATGTCTGTATGGAGAGTGGAGAATAAACAATGTATGGTGTATCACTGTATCCAGCAGGTCATGGCTGATGTCAGTACAGAGAGTGGAGAATAAACAATGTATGGTGTATCACTGTCTGTATCCAACAGGTCATGGCTGATGTCAGTATAGAGAGTGGAGAATAAACAATGTAAGGTGTATCACTGTCTGTATCCAACAGGTCATGGCTGATGTCAGTACAGAGAGTGCAGAATAAACAATGTATGGTGTATCACTGTCTGTATCCAGCAGGTCATGGCTGATGTCAGTATAGAGAGTGGAGAATAAACAATGTTTGGTGTATCACTGTCTGTATCCAACAGGTCATGGCTGATGTCAGTATAGAGAGTGGAGAATAAACAATGTATGGTGTATCACTGTCTGTATCCAACAGGTCATGGCTGATGTCAGTACATAGAGTGGAGAATAAACAATGTATGGTGTATCACTGTCTGTATCCAACAGGTCATGGCTGATGTCAGTATAGAGAGTGGAGAATAAACAATGTATGGTGTATCACTGTCTGTATCCGACAGGTCATGGCTGATGTCAGTATAGAGAAAAAACAGTTTAGTTAGTGGAGAATAAACAGTTAATGGTTTATAAACTTACAAGTTGTCTGCGCTTCGATTCAAGGCAACTTCAGGATCCCTGCAAAGACCAGAAAGTATAACGAAATAAAGTTATAGGACTCGATTATTTAAAGATCGCCGTCATATAGCTGGAATATTGCTGAGAGCGGTGTTAAACAACAAAGAAACAATTTTTCTACCTTCGTGAATACTGTTAATTTCGTTATACTATTGTGGAGTAGGCATATTTGTGGCGATAGGCAAGAATACGATATCGTTGAAACCAACTTTCCAGTCTAATTTCCCTATGTTATATAAACTGTCAGTCAATACAAACAACAGATGCCAGATAATAATTCTTGGGTTCATTAAAAACGGGTTCATATAAACCGCATAAAAAGTCTAATCCCGTTCCCCGGACTTGATGGATGTTCTGAAACATAATGTGTTGTGGGGGAAACAATACATCCAGTGATCGCTATCTTACCTGGGTGGAGGACCTGGTGACCTGGGGTGGGATAATTCATCCTTGCAGTCATCCCCAGCCCCGAGATCTCTGTTCTCGTGTCCCGCTCGGGGAGCAGCCCTAAACAACAGATAATGGTAGATTGAGGGAAATGGTATCAAGACAGACATGGTGCACTTTTATCATTGTGATTTTGTAATTGTGTTCGTCCTTGAACCATGGGAATCTGTGTATTACCTTGTCTCCAAGAGATGTCCTATAAAAAAACCCAACTTCTTACTATTGAACATATGTATGAAAACAATAGAACAACTGATACTTTTCATGGATACGAACATGTTACATTACAGTCTCTACCATAACAACATTGGGGTCAAGCTGATGTCGGACCTGTCTGGCTGTTGGCACCGGAGTGCTGCTGGGAGGGGCCGCCTCTTGTGTCCCCCCTCAGTCACTGCGTCGTGTACAGAGGGGGGCATATGGGGGGTGTCCTCCGGGGGGAACTCATCTGGTACATCCTCAACACCACCATCTTCCCGTACTGCATGATTCTGTTCTTGTCTGTGCAAATATAAAATCTGATGTCGTGTGGCGCCAACAAACCTCTTTAAGTTATGCCAAGTACACTATGCTGCAAAGGCTAGTCACATGTTGAATGAAGGCTAGCAGATTGTACGTAGTGTGAATGACCTTCATAAACAAACACCCGTCACAACCAAATACCTGCATCCCAACATTATCATACACCCGTCACAAACAAATCCCCTACATCCCATCAGAAACAAACACCCGTCATAAACAAACACCCGTCATAAACAAATCCTCTACATCCCCTCATAAACAAACAGCTTACATTATGTTTTCATAAATATATCTTCTATTGAGTTCAGATACATATATAAACATTCATTGGTAGGATTGGGTTATAAATAAGATATGGTTTTATAAGTGTACAGCTACGCTCTCAAAACCCCGAGCTAACTTACATTGAATTAACACCCATCACAAGCATATACTGTCGAACCACCCGTGGGATCCCTTATTATGTCGAACTTACAGTCAGGTACCGACATACTCCTAATTATTTTCCACTCTTTTTAACCCGGTTGTGTCGATTTCCTCATTTTATAGTCCCAAGTGTTAAATATTAGGTTAAAACTTACCCTGATTAATCTAACTCAATATTTTGGAATATTGTATACAGTTATATTTACACGTCTATCAATCATGTGTAGGTATACATGAATAAAGTTATATTAACACGTCTATCAATCATGTGTAGGTATACATGAATAAAGTTATATTAACACGTCTATCTATCATGTGTAGGTATATATGAATACAGTTATATAAACGCATATCAATCATGTGTAGGTATATATGAATACAGTTATATTAACACGTCTATCAATCATGTGTAGGTATATATGAATGCAGTTACATTAACACGTCTATCAATCATGTGTAGGTATATATGAATGCAGTTATATTAACACGTCTATCAATCATGTGTAGGTATATATATATATATATATATATATATATATATATATATATATATATATATATACAGTTATATAAACGCCTATCAATCATGTGTAGGTATATATAAATGCAGTTATATTAACACGCATATCAATCATGTGTAGGTATATATGAATGCAGTTATATTAACACGTCTATCAATCATGTGTTGGTATATATGAATACAGTTATATTAACACGTCTATCAATCACTTGTAGGTATATATGAATACAGTTATATAAACGCCTATCAATCATGTGTAGGTATATATGAATACAGTTATATTAACACGTCTATCAATCATGTGTAGGTATATATGAATACAGTTTTATAAACGCCTATCAATCATGTGTAGGTATATATGAACACAGTTATATTAACACGTCTATCAATCATGTGTAGGTATATATGAATAAAGTTATATTAACACGAGTATCAATCATGTGTAGGTATATATGAATACAGTTATATAAACGCATATCAATCATGTGTAGGTATATATGAATACAGTTATATTAACACGTCTATCAAGCATCTGTAGGTATATATGAATACAGTTATATTAACACGTCTATCAATCATGTGTAGGTATATATGAATAAAGTTATATAAACGCATATCAATCATGTGTAGGTATATATGAATACAGTTATATTAACACGTCTATCAAGCATCTGTAGGTATATATGAATACAGTTATATAAACGCCTATCTATCATGTGTAGGTATATATAAATGCAGTTATATTAACACGCATATCAATCATGTGTAGGTATATATGAATGCAGGTATATTAACACGTCTATCAATCATGTGTAGGTATATATGAATACAGTTATATTAACACGTCTATCAATCATGTGTAGGTATATATGAATACAGTTATATTAACACGTCTATCAATCATATGTAGGTATATATGAATACAGTTATATAAACGCCTATAAATCATGTGTAGGTATATATGAATACAGTTATATAAACGCCTATCAATCATGTGTAGGTATATATGTATACAGTTATATTAACACGCCTATCAATCTTATGGTATATGTGTTCATGTATGTTCATGTCTGTCAAAATTATGAAAGTATATGTGCATGCTTTTTAAGCAGATGATCGTATAAGTGCAGGGTTGCGGATGGGTACAAATTAAGATTTAGCAATGTGTCTAATGCTTTGTGGTCAAAAAGTAATTGACAGAACAGATGCCTAAAAATATTCGGGGTTCACATAATTGTGTGTGCGTTTCTGATTCTGCCCCCTTTGAAGCATTATCCTCTCCTGTTTCTTGAATTGAGCGTCATGTCCCGTGCCCCTCCCCTTCGCATTCTCCTCTCCATCACCTGGTTTCTCTCTGTTAGAGAGTTCAGGAGAAAGAATTAGCGTACGTGCGCCCAAACATACACTGTAGGACCCATATGACACTTTGAGTGAGTGAGTTTGGTTGCAATATTCCAGCAATATCACGGTGGGGGACACCAGAAACGGGCTTCACACATTGTAACCATGTGGGGAATCGAACCTGGGTCTTGTGCGCGAAGAGCGACCGCTTTAACCACTAGGCTACCTCACCGCCCTATGACACTTTGAAGCGTATCTACGGGTAGCGTACAAAACGTCATTTACATGTATTTCAAGTACCGCTTCGAAATGACATACTGGATTTGTTTGGAAAAGTCACGAGCCCCAGTTATCAATCAAACATGAGTTTGCATATTAACCCCAGACTAAGATCATATATGAAATGACGATGTAGTGATCGAATCCTTTAAAAAAATACATTAGTTCCCGTAATTATTTATCTGGTAAATGTATTATTGAATTCTATCTCAGATGATATATCGGACGGGAGAGCTTAGGACGAAGCAGCGTTGTGAATGAGCACGGGTGTTGAATGATTATAAATGATCAGCATTGGACAGTCCTGATGGAATGCTGAGTGAGTGTACGGAAGGACTTTAGGTCTCAGCCCCTGCTGATTCTTAACAGAGAATTAACTATGGCTAATTTATTACCTAAATATTGTAACCTGACAAGCATGAGAAAAAAACATGACAGATTTATATGAACAAAAGACTTATGATATATGACAACAATTTGGCAACTGGGGGCAGGTATGGCATTGGGCCCTGCTCGTCACATTGAAAATACAGTGGGTTGTTTAACGCCTCATATCAATGCAACCTGCAAATAATAGAATCTTGGCCAGACAAACCAGTGTTGGGTAGTATGAACAATGTCCCTCGCCATTGGGTACAGAATTGAACTTGATTTCACTCAAGGCTACAAGACATAGCATGTTAACAGAGATCAATATAAAAACATACATGGTGGCATTATGTTCAATAATCACTTATCAACATTTGTAATAGATTAACAGAAAGGATTTCTTGTATAATAAGAATGACTATATTTTGAGCGATGAGCAACATAGGTACGATGATACCTAATCTTCCAAGTCACCGAGCCTGACCACCCGATCCATTAAATCGCCTACTGTTGACAAGCATAGGTTGCCAGGGATCTATTCTAACCCGGAATCAGGTACCTATTCTGAGAGCATGCACTATAAAATGCTTACCTTTCCATTTTGACGGTCCCAGTTGTCTAAACACGTATGCTCTGAAGTCGATCTAACATTGCCTCTTCTATGACGTCATTAGATTGTGACGTCATCGACAATCCGCGCAGTACCAAGCCCCGTTCCAGTTAAAGTTATAATGTCCTTGTGCTTTAACTATAATAGTTCAGGGTATAAGTATACTTTGTTACACTGAACATAGGGTCAGAGCAAACTTTATTACTTTTCTAAGTTGCCAAATTTAAGACTAACCTTGTGTTTCATTTGAGCTGGATTTAAAATCAAATCTGTAATGACCTGTGACGTAAACTGAAAATCTTCAAACATGGCTAACCGACGGGCTCTTCCACTCATCGCCTCCACCCTTACGTTAAGAGACGTATTTAGGTTTTGAATATAATTCAACACCACTAAAATGGATAGTTTATAATTTAAGTAGGTTATAGTTCATTATCCATTCAGTGTGTGGATCGTGGGCCAAATGTTAACGATAAAGGATATCTTAGTGGAGCTAAAATAATATCCACCATTCTAAATTGTCCTGTAGTACAGAGTGGTCTAGGGTACATTCACCACGTAGTGTCCTGTAGTACAGAATGTCTCAGGATACATTCACCACGCAGTGTCCTGTAGTACAGAGTGTCCTAGGATACATTCATCACGTAGTATCAGGTAGTTCAGAGTGTCTTACGATACATTCACCACGCAGTGTCCTGTAGTACAGAGTGTCCTAGGATACATTCACAACGCAGTGTCCTGTAGTACAGTGTCCTAGGGTACATTCACCATGCAGTGTCCTGTAGTACAGAGTGTTCTAGGGTACATTCACCACTCAGTGTCCTGTAGTACAGAGTGTTCTAGGATACATTCACCACGCAGTGTCCTGTAGTACAGAATGTCCTAGGATACATTCACCACGGAGTGTCCTGTAGTACAGAATGTCCTACGATACATTCACCACGCAGTGTCCTGTAGTACAGTGTCCTAGAGAACATTCATCGTGCAGTGTCCTGTAGTACAGAGTGTTCTAGGATACATTCACCACGCAGTGTCCTGTAGTACAGTGTCCTAGGGTACATTCACCAAGCAGTGTTCTGTAGTACAGTGTCCTAGGGTACATTCACCATGCAGTGTCCTTTAGTACAGAGTGTCCAAAGGTACATTCACCACGCAGTGTCCTGTAGTACAGAGTGTCCTAGGGTACATTCACCACGCAGTGTTCTGTAGTACAGTGTCCTAGGGTACATTCACCATGCAGTGTCCTTTAGTACAGAGTGTCCAAGGGTACATTCACCACGCAGTTTCCTGTAGTACAGAGTGCCCTAGTATACATTCACCACGCAGTTTCCTGTAGTACAGAGTGTTCTAGGATACGTTCACCACGCAGTGTCTTGTAGTACAGAGTGTCCTAGGGTACATTCATCATGCAGTGTCCTTTAGTACAGTGTCCTAGGGTACATTCACCACGCAGTGTCCTGTAGTACAGAGTGTTCTAGGATACATTCACCACGTAGTATCCTGTAGTTCAGAGTGTTCTAGGATACATTCACCACGCAGTTTCCTGTAGTACAGAGTGTCCTAGGATACATTCACCACGTAGTATCCTGTAGTTCAGAGTGTCCTAGGATACATTCACCACGCAGTGTCCTGTAGTTCAGTGTGTCCTAGGATACATTCACCACGCAGTGTCCTGTAGTACAGAGTGTCCTAGGATACATTCACCACGCAGTGTCCTGTAGTACAGTGTCCTAGGGTACATTCACCATGCAGTGTCCTGTAGTTCAGAGTGTCCTAGGATACATTCACCACGCAGTGTCCTGTAGTTCAGTGTGTCCTAGGATACATTCACCACGCAGTGTCCTGTAGTACAGTGTCCTAGGGTACATTCACCACGCAGTGTCCTGTAGTACAGTGTCCTAGGGTACATTCACCATGCAGTGTCCTGTAGTACAGAGTGTTCTAGGGTACATTCACCACGCAGTGTCCTGTAGTACAGATTGTTCTAGGATACATTCACCGAGCAGTGCCCTGTAGTACAGAATGTCCTAAGATACATTCACCATGCAGTGTCCTGTAGTACAGTGTCCTAGGGTACATTCACCACGCAGTGTCCTGTAGTACAGATTGTTCTAGGATACATTCACCACGCAGTGTCCTGTAGTACAGAATGTCCTAGGATACATTCACCACGCAGTGTCCTGTAGTACAGAGTGTCCTAGGGTACACTCACCACGCAGTGAAGGCCTCAATGTTTAATTTATACCTAGTAGCCATATGGCTATAAGCATTTTATTCCAGGTAGCCACTGGTAAAATCAGTGTAAGTGTACTTATGGTAACTTCATGGCTGAAACAGGCGTCGTCGTATAGCATGAAGGTAAAAATAAATACAAAAGATATACAGGTTTATTTCATTTATATGCAAGTACGCATAAAGTAAACATTAAGAGCAAATTGGGTTTAAAATAAAATCACATTATGTACAATTGATCTCTTTTCTTGTATAAAAGTCTTATGAAAGTATGTGGACATTTCCATCTCGACACACATCTACAACTCCCCCTCCTCCTCTTCCTCCTCCTCCTCAATCACATCGACTCCCCAAACAGTGACACGTGACCATTTGGTCAGAAACTGGGTTTGGTGCATTCGGTTGCAGCATTTGAGTGTCCATAATATCAGGAATGTCTACACATCCAAACTCAGCGTCCACGGACCGAGAGAGGCGACGGTTGCTTCTCCGCCATGCACGGTTGTGTGTTTTGCCGAACGTCTTCCACAGGTAGTAGACACTGGCCAATACAGCTGAAATAGAAACATGGGGTGACTACAGCTGAACTAAAACAATATGTCTTTGAGGAAAACAGATTGATAAGCTGTCAACATCAGATATATATTTCAGATAAATGTAACAATCTGTGGTTATTTCTATTCATCATATGATTTCATATAAGACGTTTTATGATAAAGCATACATACAGAACTATTTTTGATATGGAGAGTGGGTAAGAGGATGGTTATATTTATGAAATATAATACGTAAGACGGGAAGATTAAACAAAATCAGCCTACCGATTGCTGCCATTATTGTGAGAGCGACAACATAGATCTTGCCAGGGCAAAACCACGAGATATCTGCAAAATAAAAGTGACCTATTACTTCAGTAGTCCTACAATGGCGCACTGGTTCATCGTAGATGATGGTTAACAGTAATTTTAGTCATATTTGATTTCGATATTTGACATAGACATATATCAAATAGCTTTAGACTAACATCAGTTGTTTGCTTGTGGTATATAAAGAGGATATACTCACCACGGAAAGAAACATAGGAGGTGACACCAGCTGACGAGGCTGTTGTGCTGAAACTGAGGACGGATTTTCATGAAAAAGGTCAAGTTGATTGTTGAGTATGTATATTGTTATAAGAATGTCAATTAACATTTTAGGTGCAAATGATTAGTCATGACAAGCTGTTGTGTTGACATTATTGGAACAAAAGATGTCGATTTGATTCTGTCACAACAAATTTACAACATCGTCTCCCTTCTCACAAAGCTGTGACGTTTAGTTGTGACTAAGAGTCAAGAGACAATTAAAGGTTCCTAATGATAATTTGCATACATTGTTCGATTCCATGTAAAGATAAGGTTATCTCACCTGGGATGCCCTGGTACAGTCCAGATGGGAGACATGTTGATGGACAAAATGACGGAGAAAACGAAGAGCGTGAAAATTTAGCACCAAGTGATAGAAAGTGATTGTCATGATTATGACGTCATTGAACTTAGTTACCATTGTGACGTAAAATACAACAAAAGTGACGTCATATGTTTATGTGTCTATGACGTGACTGATAATTGCCATTTTTGAGAGAGTTCCTTGTGGTCAGTGATACAGCAGACGCCATCCTATCTGCCTTAGCGATAAGATTGTCGTATTTCAAAGGTGTCGCGGCGCAAAATCTAGACTTAGTCCCCAAAATACAGTTATCTCATTTAAGAACATATATCCACAAACTACAAAGTAATATTCAAATAGAGCCCAGAAAAATGGTACATTTCAGGAGCTGATGCATGCAAGATTTGCCTTATCTTTCTGGACTGAGTTGGATTCCATATTTAATATATTCTCTCTGGGTTATCTTAGTTCACCACAAACATTAAAACAGTCGGACCTTATATCTCTGTGTTCAGGTCGTAGAGTGTTTACAATTCACGTCTACTTCACTGCCTCGGGTATTTTCCATCAGAGAAAAAAATATAGTGGTTGGTATTTGATATAAAAATAATCTTATATGGTTCTTCTTATTCTGTCCTTGGCGGAGAAAGATTTATATATTTTTTTCACCAGGCAGATATGGACCAGACAATCTAGGGATTAATATCATGAGCATCGATTCACGCAATTTGGATCGATGACATGCATCAACCAAGTCAGCGAGCCTGACCACCCGATCCCGTTAGTTGCCTCTTACGACATGCATAGTCGCCTTTTACGGTGAGCATGGGTTGCTGAAGACCTATTCTACCCCGGATCTTCACGGGTCGTCTTGATAGGTGTGGTATATAGACCATGGTTCGGGTATGATCCTTCACAAGCACAGCCAGGCTATGGCTAGGTATAATGCTACACAACGGCAGCCAGGCTATGGTTCGGGTATGATGCAATACCAGTACAGCCAGGCTGTGGTTCGGGTAGGATGCTACACCAGGGCAGCCAGACCAGTTTATTCTACGTCAGGTAAAGAAAAGGCACAATTCCGGAACATAACGTAAACATGTGCAAACATACCAGTAAATGTGCTGAAAGTACCTTTTGTTATTTATAGGTTTCTTAAAGATTACTTTTTGCGTTTCCAAGGCATTAGGTTGGACACCAAGGCTGGGTTGATTTCGAGTCAAAGTTAATTTTAAAACTTTGCCTAAAAAAACAGACAAACTATGCTATTCGCATGTTTAATTGATCGTGTGTGAACACATGTTAAAGTCTTAGTTTTCACTTCTTTTCGACCTCTCACAGTTGTACAAATGCCGTTGAATCCTACGTGAGTTTGGTTGAACGCCGCTCTGAACAGTATGTCTGTTAAGTCACGGTGTGTCAGCTTGATGTGGGAGGAAAATGCATGTCTTTGACGTTTACCGGGCCACTTTGGTAAAACCCACGAGCTCTCGCATTGTGCTGACAAACGTGGAACCATGGATTTCAAACTATGATCACAGGACTCTGCGACGCCTAAAGAATTGCACAGCGGATCGCTGCCCCTCAGACAGCTGGGCCGGCGATGCCCCCGGACGCCGTGGCAATAACAGCTGCATGGAAGAGTCGGAACAGGGCACAGACATCAGCAACGACTACCTCATTTTGTTTGTTTGTTGTCCAAGACTGCACTCAGCAATACTCCATCTATATGACAGCGGTCTGTAAATAATCGAATCTGGGACAGACAATCCGGTGATTGACATCATGCACCCATGTCCTATTATAGTGTAATATTATACTGCTCAACAGTAGTTAAGTACCACTCTATTCTTTCATATCCGTGCTGTATGCGGTCGAGCGTTGTCCTGCTGAAATACACCGTTGCCGTTGGCTGCAATTGGGAGGACGTGTGGTAGGAGAATTTTGTTGATGTATCGCTGAACCGTAAGATGAGAGATTGCCATGATGAGAGATAGCCGCCCACATCATCGCTACCCCAACCAAACCTGTCAACTTCCTCTACGCAATTTCTGGCTTAACGTTCTTCCCGACGTCCGTAGACCCGTGCTCTTCCATCCCCTCGATTCGTCGCTGAACCAGACATCTCTCAATCGCAGTTGAGGCCATACCCAGTGTTGATGACACCAATGTAGTCGTTGTTGACGATGTTCTCGACTCAATATGACGCGTCGAACAGGACGCTCGTAGACCTGCTTTTCTTAAACGGTTTCGTACGGTCTGGTCGGAGATTATGCGCAGTCCGGGTATTTGGGATGCGGTTGAGGTGGCTGTGACCATCCTTGACGCAGGTGGCGCAGTCGGATGTAGCGATCTTGAGCGGGGGGGTCGGTTACTCTTTGTCGTCCCGACCTTGGCCGATCACGTGTTGACCCATGCTGTTGAAACCGATCCCATAGTCTTGTGATGGTGCTGGGCGCTAAATTGAAAATCCTGGCTACAGCTGATCGGGATTCCCCTGCCTGCAAGCGGCGTTGTTTCTTTGCACTTCTGATAATCTTGGCATGTGTTGAACTGTCACTGATCGATTGACGCATATGCCACGCAATCAAAAACCCTGCACTTTAATACCGTGCATAGTGCTGCTGCACGTGCAGTACGTGCAGCTCCATGGCCCTTTTGTTAATGCACTGGGTGCGTTTTTACGAATCGTACGTTTTTCCCGACTAATGGTTTGCATGTCCTTGTTGTGATCACTTTGATCCCGGAAATTTGTCACTGACACTGTAGCACATTAAACCTCTTCATTTTGCACATCTTGGTCCGCTAATTTTGCTTTTATGGCCAAGAGAATCCGTATTGCATTTCTTTTTTGAAGATTATATTTCTATAGATTGTGTCATATTACTGTAGTTGGTCTAACTGTAGTAATATGAAAGAATTATTACATTATACATGCAAAACTAAATCCCTTGTTATATTCAACCTTGTGTCTTACTTTCAAGCACTATATGTTTCAGCTGGGCCTTCTGAAATAGCATATACTTTGCATAAAAAGAAACGCAAATGTAGTAAAATCGTAAATATCTGACAGTGTTGCTGACATCCATACAAAATTTATACCAAAAATGAATTGGTCATTTCTGCATGGATTGGGCTTAATTTGTGTTGAAAGAATGAAGTACTGCAGAAATTTGGTGAAAAGATGAAAAAATCTCAAAAACACAACCACGTGAGAACCTGGCGCCGAAACACCCCAACATGACATGCACATGTACCTTGGTGGGCTGTAAAAACATTGGATTTTCATTTGCATGCCATCACAATCTTACAGCAAGTAAACAGCAAAAATGTCAAGACTGACGGAAGCCAAACTCAACATCGGCCGACTGCAAACAGGAGATCCCCCTCCAGCTGTAGCCCAGGGTTTCCACGCAGCACCAACACCATTACAAGACTGTGGAACCGTTAGCAGTTATCAGACTCCCCAGATCTCTTTACCGTGTAATCACAACTAGAGAACAGAACAGATTCATACGGCTACGTCGCTTACATGATAGAACCACCACGGCCACCTCTACAACTACGGCAATACAAGGATTGCGTAGAATATCCGCCCAGGCAGTGAGGGTGCATTTACGTGCTGATGTTTTCTCGCTAGACGACCAGTTCAAGGTGTCATGTCCACAACTGCGATTGAGACAAGTTTGGTTTAGTTTGGTCCCGTTTCATGCTTCGCTGTGTGATGGTAGACGTCATGCACGAAACTGCATGCAGGCAGTGGACAGATTTGGTGGTGGCAATGTGATGATATGGGCAACTATCTCCTACACTGATAGAACAGACTTGGTGCAAGTTCTGGGGAATTTAACAGCACAATGTTACATGGATAGATTCTTCCGCCACGCGTCCTTCCCATTAAGCAACAAGTGAACATCATTTTCCAACAAGACAACGTCCGACCTCACATGGCAAGACTGACAACAGCATTTTTGAGGAATCACAACATCTTTGTCCTGCAATGCCATCTTTGTCCTGCCATTTATGGGATACACTCGATCAACGACTGCGAGCACGTCAGCAACATCCACAGAACCTCCGACCGTTGGCACAATCACTTCAGGCAGAGTGGGTGAACATTCCCCGGGCCACAATTCGTGACTTGATTGCTTCCACAGGACGACGATGCCAGTCAGTTTTGGGCTCTAATGGTGGCCATACAACATGTTGAGAACAGATGACCTTCATCTTGAAAATCTACTGTTCCATGTGTGCCATATGAGACTGGGTCAATGACAATGTGTGCCAATTTTGAACAATCGATTACCATCTGTTGACTATTTAAATAAAAAATAAATATACATCTAAAATCACTTTTGAGTATCTTTTTTAGCAGATTATATTTACACTTACAAGCAAAACCTTAGGTCTTCCGGCTTTCCTTGGTCTATGGCTTCATCCGTTCTGAAAATTTAGCTACAGACAAAACAGTACAACTACCTGGTCACAACTTGTCCCATCTACTTTGCTACTATATACACCAGAATTACACTCAATCAGTCTGTTGTACCGGTGCTATCTCACAAAACACACCACTTTTATATTTATCTTTTTGTAAACTGTAATGAGTTCTGTTTTTAGCCTACGTGCATACCCTTGCCTCAAACCTAACACAAAAGCAACATAGATTTTGAGGTACAACAGTGACAAGTAGGAGGTGAGGTTCTGAGACAACAGTGGACAGGTCAAACTGTCAGGCCTCTGTACAAGACCACTTTTCATGGAATCTCTCCGTCACTTTATCCTTCTGTTATGGTGGGACTAACATTCAGGACTCGGGACTTGCTTGTAAGACAAAATACTGATTTACCATGTCAATAGTGTTCCTTACTCTCACAGGCCATCCCACATTTTATACTAGTGAGTGAGTATGGATGTACGTCACTTTTAGCAATATTCCAGCAATAACACAGCAGGGGACACCAGAAATCGGCGTCAACCTAGCAAGTGACTTAGTTCAAATGAGCCTTTGTTCGTCCAGCAGAGAATGGGTACCCGAAATGTGAGATGGATGTGAAAACCCTCTAGCGCCCATAGGCAGCTTGCGTGAAATACTACCCAGGGAGTTGAAAATGATGACTGGAATGGATATGGATCCATGGGTTGGGTACAAATAAACCACATTTGAGCAGATAAGTGTATCTAGATAGTTTGGTTGGTTGGTTGTTTTTTGTTGTTGTTTAGTGCCGCACTCAGCAATATTCCAGCTTTATGACGGCGATCTGTAAATAATCAATTCTGGACCAGACAATCCAGTGATTGATATCATGAGCATCAAGCCATGCAATTGGGATACGATGACATGTTTCAATCAAGTCAGCAAGTCTGACCACCCGATTCCGCTAGTCGCCTCTTACGACAAGCATGGGTTGCTGAAGACCTATTCTACCCCAGTTCTTCATGGGTCGTATCTGGATAGGTGTGGTATATACATGTATAATATAATTCAACACTTCCGTGACCAATCAAGTACACTCTGCAGTCTTGCTTCAACTCTGGTTTATTACAGTACTTTATAATTACAATAAACATTTTAGACATTGTGACATATCTATTAAAAGACATGGTCTAATCATGGCCAGATTGGTCCAAAAATGTTATATTATTTAAGGCAGGTCCTCTGTATACATGTATACTGACCCAATAAAGTTTTGAACAGTTGTGTGACTGTTCCTTACTGTATGACGCCATTGTCTGCATGTCGAAGTCACGACTGTCCTCATATAGTCCTTGACACCAACAAATAAACACACACACACTCACAGCCACACACACTCTCACCTCTCCCATACCCACAATCAGTTTGCTAGTACCCCTGTGTGAGGACAAACACACTCACTCACACTCATTCTATGTATGCTGGTGTCTGGGTCCGATGCAAAGCATCTTTTTTCTGTGTGGAATATTGAGGTCATGTCCCAGCGTGTTGGTCATCATTACCTGTGAAGACAACATCAGGAAGAGTGATGAACTGATAAACCATAAGGCATGAACGCCTGAACTGACAAAAAACACAGACAAATATTGCACAAGAGCTGAGATTATTAACCAATTTGAGAAGCTATCAGCAAAGTGTAATTCAAAATTACTACGACAAGTATACTGTCTTGGTAAATCATGTTACATATCACCAAGTAAAACTATAGTGTTGTGATATGTTTACACTTCGCATACACAACCAGCAGTAAACAGCATGGGATTAGTCGGCTTCAAAGAATTTATGTATATGGCTGGTACATGTATATCGACGTGTATGATTGTCTTGTTTGTTGGTTTACTTGTTTAACGCCGCACTCGGCACTATTCCAGCTGTATGATGGCGGTCTGAAACATAATCGAGTCAGGACCAGACAATCCAGTGATCATGAGCATCTATCCACACAATTGGGATATGATGACATGCATCAACCAAGTCAGTGAGCCTGACCACCCGATCCCGTTAGTCGCCTCTTACGACAAGCATAGTCGCCTTTCAGCATGGGTTGCTGAAGACCTATTGTCCCACGGATCTTCTTGAGGTGTATGAATGATTCAATGATGTGTGTGGCTGTGGATGAAACAATGAGCATATTGTTGTATTCAGGAGTGAATGCCATATGCCTCATGTATGTTCCTGGATTAGATCTTCATCACCATGCACCTGACACGTACCACTGAAGATCATGTGCAGCTGATGTTTTGTCTGTAATGACTAGCTGTCAGACACTACTTACTGTATGAAGACACTTTCTGGGCACACTTGTTGAACTGGTCAAACTGAGGCCGGCAGTGCTCACTATGTATTGGGTTGGCCACCACACATGACTCATACTTCTCAAACTGAGAGGCACAGACTGTCTTGATCTTCTTAATGGTAGGCCTGTAACATAGTCACAGGTGTTAGCCTGTTATAGTCACAGGTGTTAGCCTGTAACATAGTCACAGGTGTTAGCCTGTAACATAGTCACAGGTGTTAGCCTGTAATAGTCACAGGTGTTAGCCTGTAACATAGTCACAGGTGTTAGCCTGTAATAGTCACAGGTGTTAGCCTGTAACATAGTCACAGGTGTTAGCCTGTAACATAGTCATAGGTGTTAGCCTGTAATAGTCACAGGTGTTAGCCTGTAACATAGTCACAGGTGTTAGCCTGTAATAGTCACAGGTGTTAGCCTTTAACATAGTCACAGGTGTTAGCCTGTAACATAGTCACAGGTGTTAGCCTGTAATAGTCACAGGTGTTAGCCTTTAACATAGTCACAGGTGTTAGCCTGTAACATAGTCACAGGTGTTAGCCTGTAATAGTCAGAGGTGTTATAGTCTGTAACAGTCACCGGAGTTATAGCCTGTAACACAGTCACAGGTGTTAGCCTGTAACAGTCACAGGTGTTAGTTTGTAACAGTCACAGGTGTTGGTCTGTATCACAGGCACAGGTGGTAGTCTTTAATAGTCATCGGTGTTAGTCTGTAACACAGGCACAGGTGTAAGTTAGTGTGCAAGACATTTTGTCCCTGATTACGAGTGACTGACTACAAAACCATAGTGCCAGTAGGGAAAATCCGGCTACACATTGTAACCATCTGATCCTCATTCAAATGGCTCTTAAGGCTAGCACTGGGAATCTGTTCTGCCATGCAATCCTGACAGAATCTGTCCTTTTTCACTTTTGTCCAAATGTAATCACATAGTTTTTAACCGAAGTGATGCAGGTCTCAGACGTTTACCACTTCGGTGAAACCCACAAGCACCGGTATGGTGCTGACAAAACTAGAAACATAATCGGGGCGAACCTGGGTTCGAACTCACAATCATAGGTTTCTGGCGTGCCCAAGGGACACAACTCTGCACAGCAAATCGCGGCGCCTTAGACGACTGGGCCACCCATGCCCCCAGCCCAATAATTGCCCTTAATCTGTGTGTGAATGTCACTTCTCCTTGGAAGTCAATACAAGAATAGCGCCGACAACGTACTCAGTCTCAGCACAGCTGGCTAGTTTCAGCTTTTGCTTGTTGCAGTCCAGGTGCCAGGTGTCGGGGAAGTTGCTGATGCAGGTGGCGTAGGTGTTGAGGTAGCGGCCACACTGGCGCTCCACCAGTTGCATGGAGGCATTCCTGGTCAAAACAGTATACAAACTTAGTAACATTCAAAGCCACTTTTCTATATTAAAGACAAATATATTTTTAATGAAGCGCTATCAACATAATCAACAATTCAGAGTCGTGTCACCCTGATCATGGTGACAGGCATCATTCTTGGTTCAGGCTCATTCCTTCTGCTGGTTTGGAGAAGCTGAAAGTATCAGACAGAGGATGACAGATGATGTACAACATGCCATGCCGTAACCTCACTTGGACAGTCAATCCTGATGAGCTAAATAGAATGGCTAAAGACCCTGCAAATCTACAGTTCAGCTCCCTATTCGGCCACACAATCTAGGTCCACAGTAATAACATGATACCTGTAAGCCGACCCTGTCACTGAGGATATGATACTACAAGTTGTCAACTGATCTTGAGTCATATATGGTGTGATGTACCCTGTGTGTGAGCCTATGTAACCTGTGTGTGAGCCCATGTACCCTGTGTGTGAGCCTAAGTACCCTGTGTGTGAGCCCATGTACCCTGTGTGTGAGCCTATGTACCCTGTGTGTGAGCCCATGTACCCTGTGTGAGCCCATGTACCCTGTGTGTGAGCCTATGTACCCTGTGTGTGAGCCTAAGTACCCTGTGTGTGAGCCCATGTACCCTGTGTGTGAGCCTAAGTACCCTGTGTGTGAGCCCATGTACCCTGTGTGTGAGCCCATGTACCCTGTGTGTGAGCCTATGTACCCTGTGTGTGAGCCCATGTACCGTGTGTGAGTGAGTGAGTGAGTGAGTGAGTGAGTGAGTGAGTATGGTTTTACGCCACTTTTAGCAATATTCCAGCAATATCACAGCGGGGGACACCAGAAATGGGCTTCACACATTGTACCCATGTCGGGAATCGAACCCTGGTCTTTGGCGTGACAAGCGAATGCTTTAACCACTAGGCTACCCGACCATCCCCCTGTGTGTGAGCCTATGTACCCTGTGTGTGAGCCTATGTACCCTGTGTGAGCCTATGTACCCTGTGTGTGAGCCCATGTACCCTGTGTGTGAGCCCATGTACCCTGTGTGTGAGCCTATGTACCCTGTGTGTGAGCCCATGTACCCTGTGTGTGAGACCATGTACCCTGTGTGAGCCTATGTATCATGCGTGAGCCTATGTACCCTGTGTGTGAGCCTATTTACCCTGTGTGTGAGCCTATGTACCGTGTGTGAGCCCATGTACCCTGTGTGTGAGCCCATGTACCCTGTGTGTGAGCCCATGTACCCTGTGTGTGAGCCTATGTACCCTGTGTGTGAGCCCATGTACCCTGTGTGTGAGCCTATGTACCCTGTGTGAGCCTGTGTACCCTGTGTGAGAGCCTATGTACCCTGTGTGAGCCTATGTACCCTGTGTGTGAGCCTATTTACCCTGTGTGTGAGCCTATTTACCCTGTGTGTGAGCCTATGTACCGTGTGTGAGCCCATGTACCCTGTGTATGAGCCTATGTACCCTGTGTGTGAGCCCATGTACCCTGTGTGAGCCTATGTACCCTGTGTGTGAGCCTATGTACCCTGTGTGAGTCCATGTACCCTGTGTGTGAGCCCATGTACCCTGTGTGTGAGCCCATGTACCCTGTGTGTGAGCCCATGTACCCTGTGTGTGAACCCATGTACCCTGTGTGTGAGCCCATGTACCCTGTGTATGAGACCATGTACCCTGTGTGTGAGCCTATGTACCCTGTGTATGAGCCTATGTACCCTGTGTGAGCCTGTGTACCCTGTGTGATAGCCTATGTACCCTGTGTGAGCCCATGTACCCTGTGTGAGCCTATTTACCCTGTGTGTGAGCCTATGTACCGTGTGTGAGCCCATGTACCCTGTGTATGAGCCTATGTACCCTGTGTGTGAGCCCATGTACCCTGTGTGAGCCTATGTACCCTGTGTGTGAGCCTATGTACCCTGTGTGAGTCCATGTACCCTGTGTGTGAGCCCATGTACCCTGTGTGTGAGCCCATGTACCCTGTGTGTGAGCCCATGTACCCTGTGTGTGAACCCATGTACCCTGTGTGTGAGCCCATGTACCCTGTGTATGAGACCATGTACCCTGTGTGTTAGACTATGTACCCTGTGTGTGAGCCTATGTACCCTGTGTGTGAGCCTATGTAGCCTGTGTGAGCCTATGTATCATGCGTGAGCCTATGTACCCTGTGTGTGAGCCCATGTACCCTGTGTGTGAGCCTATGTACCCTGTGTGTGAGCCTATGTTCCCTGTGTGGAACACAGGTACACTACACCTTATGCCCCTAGGGATAGGTTGACAACAAATTTATCTCACCAACATTTATTCCTACAGATCCGGAATATGTCCAAAGTTTCACTGAGTAAAACACTTTGAATCAGACATTTTGACACCTAGCAGACGAAGGAAACAAACTGAGTTACTTCCCTTAACCAATGCATTTGGATAAACATCAGTTTATTTCAGCTCAACGATACTTATGAGAGATAAGCAAGTTACCTAAGGTGCGTTATGATTGATTTCTCAGCGGGGTACATTGGGCTACATGAAAAATAATTACCCAAATAATTAACTAATCAGAAGCTAGTATTTAAATGTAAGGTGAGATAAATCCTGTTGTACATGAAACCAAACAAGAAATGATCACCATAATCACCTACATTTTGTCCAAGTCCAGTTCCTTCAGCTGAATACACGAGCTGTCACATTTCAACTCTGCATCCTTGTACCTGCATACATGGATTGAAAGATGATAATCAGCATAATGATGATACAGGTCAGAGACTTTCACAATATTTTGGTGAATCCAAAAATCAAGGGTCATCAGGGTGATAACCAGTGCAGGTCTCTGAATTGAACCCACAATCAGCTGATCCTGGCAGGACTAAGACATGTAACTTTCTTCATCATATTCCTGAGCCTTGAGTAAATAAAACTAACTAAAGTGCGGAATATGTTTTGTTTCTACCGACTTTCAAAAATACATGTATACTGCAACTGCAATAATAAAGTATGCGATTCTACACTGTCAAATATTCAAGACATGAATTTCAGAAATAATAAATTCTGTAAAAAATAATCAGCTTGGTCTTTTTATTATGCATCAAACTGGACAAAATGTGTAATGAATATTTGGGCTGGGAAGGGTAACTCGGGAACTCGGATCAGGTGGGTACCGAGCAGGACCCAGGTACCAACAGGACTACCCGGACATGTGGTTAATCACGTGATATATTGTTTAATGGCAAAAATTATCTAGAACTCTATGGTTACACTATAAGTGACTAATGTTTGCATTTCTTTCTGACTATGTGCCGCTCCTTTGGACTTTATATGTTTGAATAAAGATAAAACTTCTCTCAACTTCAGTTTATGCATGGCCAAATCGTTTTAAACGAGTATCTAAATATATTTTGCCAGGGCTACGGTCAAACTATCCCCAAAAGGACATTTGAACCTATCTCTGAGACCTACAGCGGGTACCCGGGTAGGGTCGGGTAAAAGGGTGGTGGGTACCCGGGTAGTAAATTTGGACTCGTCCAAGCCCTAATGAATATCACATCTAGTTCTCTATAATGCAGCATGTATCATATCATAATACATGTTGAAGAAGCTGCCTTTAGAAGCATGTCTCTGACGCTCAGCTTCATCTGTTCAAAGTAAACATAACTGATAACTGACGCTGCTGGCTGTTATGTAAAAGCATGCAATTGTGTAATGTCATCATCAACTGACCGCCGTGTTTTGCCTTACACTTTCTGAACTCAAGATTCCTTATCCACAACAGAAACACATGTTTTGCACGTCGGAGAAAATTACATGAAACAGCCGAGTTGTTGATCACTTCAATGATAAAAATATATAAATTAGAATAATAACATTTTACTAAATAGTCAATGATGCAATCATTCAAGTCCCAAATTAGACGTGATTTTGAATTCATTATCAACTTTCATGGAATTGTAACCGGGGAAAACATTTGCTGCGGAATATGAGACTTCAAGATGGCTGCGCCCTTAAATGACGAGATCCAATCTGTTTCCTACTATAATATTCGACATGTATCATTGCATGGCTATGTTGCGCCCTTTATTTTCATTTATATAGCTTGGTTTTATACGTGGGCTAATGTCTATGGAATTCAGGATTACTACGAGGGCGGTTTGATAGCTTTGGCAATTATCGGCTTGGTGCAGATTCTGACGGCGTTGTTTTGTTTGTGGTCGATTCATGTGAGATGTGCACTCACATGTTCTAAAGTAAGACATGATACTGATTTACAGTAATACTCGTTCAGTTTCTATCGGTATATTTTCTAACCTCAGAGATATATCAGATAGCTCAATTAATGTGACATTTAAAGATTTGATTTTGCACCTTCATGAAATTAATGGGATACCATATGGTGAGGGGTCGATCGTTAGTCATTGATTACCATTGGTTTTGGGTTGGTCCTCCTCAGGGTGACAATGTGTTCATTTTGAGTAATATCAAACTGAAATATTAAATCATGAAAATTTAAAATTCTTTCGAAATTAAAGTGTATGGCAAATATCCTAAGAAGTATGTTACTTGTGCCTTAGGGCAGTTTTCGAATCATTGGTTCCAAATTTGTCCCACACTTTCTTAAGAGGTGCAGTTTGAGGCTGGATATGTATGTCCAAGATTCAGTCACTGCTACTTGCTTGTTGCATTTTGTCAGTTATCAAGCATGTCAAACCTGTTAAATGGTCTTTCACCATGATCATTTTCATCATATGTTTCTGGCGGTAGTTTGACTGAAAGAAAATACAACTGACCTCCAATTGGAAATGATTAAACTTGTATGTACCTGTATGGAACATCCAGCCTCAGCATTTAACTGACCATTTCAATAATTAAACATCAGACCTCTTGTACTAACCTATTCTTACTCGTGTTAATGTACTTAATCAACGTGATCAATGTTTTGACAGGAAACCAGTCCGTTCAAGGCGTCCTGGGTGAAGGTTGTGCCAACACCAAACAATGGATCTACAGAACTTATTCGACTGCATCACCAAAAGGTAAAGAAGGATGATTTTACAAACAAAGTCTTTGAACTTAGTCAGATGTTGAATAATAAACTGGTATGTCATGTCTCTGTGTGGGTAGCTTTTGTACGTGATTGATGTGGAGCCATGGGCATGATGAACAATGATGAGTATTAAGTACTTGAACATGTTGAATGGAAATCTATCTGTTAAGATCATATTCACTTGAAGGTCTGATTTCAGCTTTCCTTATTCTTTCCGAGGAACTACACCATGCTACACTTTGAACACTTGTTGAAAGGATAAGGAAGTTGATATCTGAATGGCAACTCTGTCTTCATTGATACTAAAGCTTCTAAAGTGCCACTTAAATTAAAAGGCTAGTTCTCACCTGCGATTCTCATAGAGATTGATAATCGTTAACTAAATATCGATCAATTATCGATAAATATCGGACAATGAATGTGCAAAAAAATCCGAAAGAAATCAACATACTTCATGCTACTGGTGGGTGGTGACACATATATGCACGGATTACTTTGTGGACATTAAGCTATGACAAAAACAGTTGCTTTCTGTCTTTGTCAATTGACATGATTGACAATAACAAGTCTGTATTGGTAAATTTAAATTTTATTTCAACATATTTGTTTTTCTAAGATTTTATCGAAGACACAATTTTCATATCAATAATCGTTAATATTTATTCCCATCAGCAATAATTCTGATTATCAATCTTTTAAGCCAAACATGGCAAGTAAGTTGATTGATTGTCATTATGGACATTGTACTGTTATTGAATTGATTCCAAGCCCTTGATCAAGTCCTTGCTAAACATGCTAAATGTGTGTGAAAATGCATAAATATTCCAAGAAACCCCTTTTGATATTTTGAGCTGCATTGGACGTAATATTATCCCTCATGTTAAGATTGATGCTGTGCTGCAAGTATTCTGTCTCAGTATCCCTCATGTTAAGATTGATACTGTGCTGCAAGTATTCTGTCTCAGTATCCGTCATGTAAAGATTGATACTGTGCTGCAAGTATTCTGTCTCAGTATCCCTCATGTTAAGATTGATACTGTGCTGCAAGTATTCTGTCTCAGTATCCGTCATGTTAAGATTGATACTGTGCTGCAAGTATTCTGTCTCGGTATCCATCATGTTAAGATTGATTCTGTGCTGCCAGTATTCTGTCTCAGTATCCGTCATGTTAAGATTGATACTGTGCTGCAAGTATTCTGTCTCAGTATCCGTCATGTTAAGATTGATACTGTGCTGCCAGTATTCTGTCTCAGTATCCGTCATGTTAAGATTGATACTGTGCTGCCAGTATTCTGTCTCAGTATCCGTCATGTTAAGATTGATACTGTGCTGCCAGTATTCTGTCTCAGTATCCGTCATGTTAAGATTGATACTGTGCTGCCAGTATTCTGTCTCAGTATCCGTCATGTTAAGATTGATACTGTGCTGCCAGTATTCTGTCTCAGTATCCCTCATGTTAAGATTGATACTGTGCTGCCAGTATTCTGTCTCAGTATCCATCATGTTAAGATTGATACTGTGCTGCCAGTATTCTGTCTCAGTATCACTCATGTTAAGATTGATACTGTGCTGCAAGTATTCTGTCTCAGTATCCATCATGTTAAGATTGATACTGTGCTGCAAGTATTCTGTCTAGGTATCCATCATGTTAAGATTGATACTGTGCTGCAAGTATTCTGTCTCAGTATCCATCATGTTAAGATTGATACTGTGCTGCAAGTATTCTGTCTAGGTATCCATCATGTTAAGATTGATACTGTGCTGCAAGTATTCTGTCTCAGTATCCATCATGTTAAGATTGATACTGTGCTGCCAGTATTCTGTCTCAGTATCCGTCATGTTAAGATTGATACTGTGCTGCAAGTATTCTGTCTCAGTATCCGTCATGTTAAGATTGATACTGTGCTGCAAGTATTCTGTCTAGGTATCCATCATGTTAAGATTGATACTGTGCTGCAAGTATTCTGTCTCAGTATCCATCATGTTAAGATTGATACTGTGCTGCCAGTATTCTGTCTCAGTATCCCTCATGTTAAGATTGATACTGTGCTGCCAGTATTCTGTCTCAGTATCCCTCATGTTAAGATTGATACTGTGCTGCAAGTATTCTGTCTAGGTATCCATCATGCATGTCATTGCAAGTAGACAGGGTAGAGGTGTTCAGTAATACAGGTATACCACGATTTGAAAAAATCATGCAAAAGTCCATCTGCTTGGAAAAGTTTACATAAGTGACAACAATGGATTTAATGATTTGAAATGATGAAATTAGCAACTGTTTTCTCTTATCGAAAAAGTGTTTTGAGACCAGTTTCCTGTATAGAATCTGTCTATAACAGATCTGTTGTGACCATATCCACAATAACAAGATGCGAAGTTGTCAAAAATATGCAGGGAAGTTCATAAATTACAGATGGAAGAATGCATGCATACATTGTAGTACGTATCCCTGTACATGAATCATTATTGTAATAAATTGCAATAAGAAATTGTAAGTATTGACTAATTGTAAGTATTAAATAGAATCATGTTGCACTACACTTAATTTGCCTTCAAACAATGAACATGATGCAGCCGATTAAACGAGTAGTAAGTAATTTATTTTAGCAAGTGCCTTGTCCTGGATCAATATTGAAAAAAATATACTACTCAAAAGAAGTTAAGGAACACACAATTCTTACATGTGGCTATCGAGTTAATCTGTCATGGCATGAGAGATTAGCTGTAGCCATTTGAAAGAATTGGATGTTCCTTAACTTCTTTTGAGTAGTATATATCGACGCATGAAAACTCATGATGCACAGGTGCACCGATGTAGCGTTTCACCCTCTTTCTGCTAGGGACACTGTGGTTTGTGAATTGCTGGCAAAACTAAAACATGATTAGGGAAAATGCAGTTTTGACATGTATTATATATTATCATCCTAATGTAGAAATCATAGATCACATATTTCACAGTGGACTGATAGTAGCCTGCTGCTTTTATCACTCTCTCATCATTCTTAAGGACGAATCCCTACATGGGCACCCATTTCTTGTACCCTCCCATCATGATATTGCTAAAAGAGGTGTAAAACCATACTTCCTCGAAGAACGGTATGCATCCCTCCCACATCCATCCTGTCATACTTCAGTGAAAAAATGATTGCAGTCGGTATTTATATGGCCATACTGTCCACCACTACATTAAACCTTGCCTCCTGTATCATGTATACATGCCACCACTACATTAAACCTTGCCTCCTGTATCATGTATACATGTCACCACTACATTAAACCTTGCCTCTTGTATCATGTATACAAGCCACCACTACATTAAACCTTGCCTCCTGTATCATGTATACATGCCACCACTACATTAAACCTTGCCTCCTGTATCATGTATACATGCCACCACTACATTAAACCTTGCCTCCTGTATCATGTATACAAGCCACCACTACATTAAACCTTGCCTCCTGTATCATGTATACATGCCACCACTACATTAAACCTTGCCTCCTGTATCATGTATACATGCCACCACTACATTAAACCTTGCCTCCTGTATCATGTATACATGTCGGTTGTGCATGTTTCATGAATTCCATTGCTCTTGTTAACACATGGTTAAGCATGACAGCTTCATGATAGACTAAGCTTCTTGAGTTAGTTGGGGGCACGGGTGGCCCAGTCGTCTTAGGCGCCGCGATTCGCTGTTCAGAGTCGCGTCCCTTGGGCACGCCAGAAACCTATGATTGTGGGTTCGAATCCCGGTTTGCCCCGATTATGTTTCTAGGTTTGTCAGCACCATACCCGTGCTCGTGGGTTTCACCGAAGTGGTAAACCTCTGAGACCTGCATCACTTCGGGCTTTCCTCCCACATTAAGCTGACACGCCGCGATATAACTGGAATACTGTTAAAAGCAGCGTTAAACCCAACCCACTCACTCACTCACTGTTCAGACTGTGTTGCATGCTACAAGTTGTTACTACAAATCGCACCGTGAGAACGCACCTTAAGCTTCTTGAGTTAGTTGATGGCTTGATGCTGGTAACTGTCTCCATGATGAAGGTGTACAGTATCTTTAAGTGGCAAATTAGGAGCTGTGTTGAAGACATCTTGTTGATCTTGCTTCATAAACGATGCTGAGTGTTGCTGTGCCTAGATGTAAAGCAGGTGTGGCAGTATATTTCAGACATACTGACTGTAGTGAAAACTCTATGGACAACATGGCATGGTGCTACTTGATCATGTTTATCATGTACTGGAATGATTTCTCTTTGATGACAGTATACTTGGATCTACTGTATGTAGAACATTATGACGTTATCATAATGAGCAACCCATGCTTGTCGTAAAAGGCGACAATGCTTGTTGAAATAGGCGACTAACGGGATCAGGTGGTCAGACTCGCTGACTTGGTTGATGCATGTCATCATCTCAAGTGCGTGGATTGATGCTCATGATCTCAATCACTGGATTGTCTGGTCCAGACTTAATTATTTACTGACCGCCGTCATATAGCTGGAATATTGCTGAGTGTGGCGTTAAACAACAAACAAACAACAACCAAACAACAACATTATTATGATGGGGTAGTTCTTTATCCATACAATGTTAATTTTGTCTTTAGAAGGAGAAAGGGGAGGAGATATGGTTCAACTTCCAGAAGACCAAGTACCTGTATGATGCGGACGAGCGGAAACAGTTCTACACGTTGTCCTTCCCCGACAACCACAGCATCAAGTACTACATGGAGTGGAAGGGCTACCAGGATGAGGTGGAGATGAAGGCGGCAGAGTCCAAGTTCGGACTCAACAAGTAAGTGTTTCAATCAACCTATGCTTGCCGTGACTCATTGATAAGGTGTTGTCAGGGTGACTTGGTTGATGGCGTGTCAGCATACACTGACCCCATTATGTAATTGGTAGGTCTGTGATATGTGAGGGTGAGGGTCCACAGTGAATTTTGAAATTCTTAGATATAACATGGTATAATTAAGACTGTAATAATCATGATAATAAACTCTGTGTTTATTATCCCTTGCCACAAAGTGGAAGGGGGATATAGGAATGGGTGCTCTCCATCCGTCCTTCCTTCCTTCCTTCCTTCCTTCCTTCCTTCCTTCTGTCACGTTTCGTTTCTGGAGCAGAACTAAAAAACCATGAGAGATACCTGAACCAAACTTGGCACATAGGTACAGTGGTGAACTGGTGCCGTTTGATTGTTTGGGTTTTTTTGAAAATTTATTTTTTGAGTTTCCATCGCAACGACTTTGACTTAGACTGAAAATGGCGGTAGTGCTCCTTTCCGGAGTAGATCTTGAAAACCGTACAGTATTTCTTGCCTTGGGCACAACCAGACATGTCATATTGGCGGGGATATGAGTATTTCATACTTGTTAATTGGCTTGGAACTGGTGTGTCAGCATAGCCCGACCCCATTATCTTGTTTGTTAGTGATGGCATAGATATGTGAGGGTCGACAGTGAATTTTGAAATTCTTACATATGACGTAGTATAATTTAAACAGTAATATCAGTAATAATAATAATAATAATCATAATAATAAACTGTGTGTTTATTAAGAAACTGGAAGTTTTCAAACCACTGATCAAATATATGAATATCATTATAATGTTTGTGTGTTTATTGGGTCCCTCAACATGCTTAATATACAGTTTAAATATTTTCTGTGAGGAAACCATGCTCCAGTTTGTGACACCAACCGTGTTACTGCTCCATCTTTGTAGCATGACCATGGACATCCCCGCGTTCATGGAGCTGTTCAGTGAGAGGGCCACCGCACCATTCTTCGTGTTCCAAGTGTTCTGCGTGGGTCTGTGGTGCCTGGACGAGTACTGGTACTACAGTGTGTTTACACTGTTCATGTTGATAGCGTTCGAGGCCACGCTCGTACAACAGCAGCTTCGCAACATGTCGGAGATCAGGAAGATGGGGAATAAACCCTATGTGATGCAGGTGATGTAGTTGACAGACAGACAATTTAGTCATGAGACATTGTACTGATAGAAGTGTCCACAATGAAGTGTGAAAGGAGTCATTGTCCCAGCACTAAGGATAAAACTTAAATATATTGGGGTCCCTGGATTGAAGAATTATAGGAGCAACCCTGAAGGACCCCAGGTTCCCCTTATATTCAAACACTAGGTTAGGCAGACTAGTTGTTCATATTTCCAGGTTCAGTTTCCCACATGGGTACTTTGTGTAAAGAACATTCCCAGTGCCCCCTCATGTTATTGCTGGAATATTGCTAAAAGTAATGTGAAATCATATTTATGGTTTCACACAATAATTATCCTGATATTCATAAAGGAAAAAACTTCCCAAGCACATTGTTGTGATGGAGCTAACATAAAAAATATAATATATTTCGCAGGCAATGTCTTTGGAAAAATGGTGCAGCTGGCTAGTGTGATGAAATGTGTTACTTCTTCATCAGAATTGTCATACTTGTCTCAGAAATGTTTAAGCTTTGATGCAGAAGGATTTTGGTGAACTTACACGGATGATTAAGATCTAACCCAACCCAACTGCGTGTTAATTTCTTTGCCAAATTTCAATTATGTTTGTACTCTTGGTTTATTTGTATATGAACATGTAAAAAATGCCTCAAAAGAAATTAACAGTCATGTGATGATGTGATTACCATATTCGACGTAATAAGCGCCCAGGGTGCTCTCAAAATTAGAAATAGGGGGCTCTTATTAGAATATTATGTTGGTAAAAAAAATAGAGTTGAAAGTTAAATTTTGTGGTTTATGCTGACAGCCTGAAATGTTTATGAACGGCAGTTATATTTTTCCAGAATTTTATTGTCAATAATAAAGGGTGCATATAACACACGAGTGCGTATTATACGCGAAAAGGGGAAGGAAACGGTGCGTATTATATGGGGGTCGGAAGGGGTGCTAATTGAATTTGTTCACTAGCCAATGTATTAGCAAATCTCGACGTGGGCGCTTATTAGATCGGGGCGCTTATTACGTTGAATACGGTAAGTTCAATGCAGAGACAGGAGTTGGTCAACTCTTTCCATGTTTCAGGCCTATCGGAACCGGAAGTGGCTGCGAATTTTATCTGATGAAATAGTCCCAGGGGACATAATCTCAATAGGTGAGACGAAGGATATATCCATGTGTCTATGTTGTTCACACAGTTATGTCCCTTTGGTATGATTGTGGATTCAAATCCAAGATTCCCACTGGTCATGGTTCCAGGTTTGTCAGCACCATACCAGTGCTTGTGGGTTTCACCAAAGTGGAAAACATCGAGACAATCACAACTCCGGGCTTTCCTCCCACTTCAAGGATACATTATGCAGCGATAGAAATTGGCACTAGTCCTGTAGTCCTTGCCAAACTGCCCAATAGTTAAGGTATCATAAGGACTAGTAGAAATTTGTCATTTTTAAGGGATTTCCTAAATGTTATCATTATAAGGTATGTAGACTAAACTGTTAGTTTCTACCGCTGAGTCATTATATAACTAAAATTCTGTTCATAGTGGACCACCTGTGTGGCTGCGTCATACCTAAAGATGGTACTTGTTGTTTCCCTGCCTGGCATTAAGGGGCTAAAACAAGGACTGGTTGGTTGGGAGTCTGTATACTGTGTCTGAGTGGGGTATTCATGTTAAACTGCGGCATCATATCTCAGTGGGCTAGCACTATTAAATCGACATAGTCCGACTAGAAAATGTAGCCACACACAAACACACACACACATGCATGCATGTCGCTATATAAGTGAAATAATCTTGATCACGACATTGAACCCCATTTCACCTCACCTCTGTTCATAGCAGTGTTAAACCTGACTGTCTCCAATTGGGAATCTCTGATGCACCTGAAAATAATTGCCCCTGCTTCATGATACTGGAATATGGAAACTAGTAACATATCACAGAAGGTGGAGGTATTTTAATCAGTCGGGCGACAACATGATTTGTGGAGATTGGTTCCAAGAGGAATGACAATTAAATTTCGTTGTAAAAAATATTAGGTTGAGTTTCCCACATGATTCTTTTGCACCTTGCAGGGCGATCTCAGGACGACCGCCTCGTACCATGTGACATGCTGCTACTGAGGGGCCCCTGTATAGTAGATGAGTCCATGCTGACAGGGGAGTCGGTGCCCGTCATGAAGGTCCGTGGTGCACACAGACAACTGGTGGCAAACTGATAATGCAATCATGGTTATTTGACCATCCTCAGATACGAATGCTAAGAGAAACTAACTGTATAAACCTGTTGACATGACATTTAGGGGTGACTTTTTGCATAACTTGATTTTGAGTGGGAAATAAAATGAATTAGTAAACAAATTATTTTTTAGATAATTACCGCCTGAAGTTCCAATCTTTTTTACTCTGCCCTGATCATGCTAAAACATGTTTTAATTTTAGAAACCTGACTTATTAATCATTTATGGTTCCGTGGTCTGTGATGAGAAAAGGTGTAAATTGCTGGTGGACTGTTTGCATTTCAATTCTCCATTTTGCTGTCAATTGTTCGAGTCACTGACTGTTGCTATGTGCAGGAGCCGGTGGAGTGCCTGGATCTGGATCACATGTTCGACCTGGAGCATGACGGCAAGCTGCACGTGCTGTATGGTGGTACAAAGGTAGTGCAGCACTCGCCCCCCAGCAAGACCGGACCGGGACTCAAATGTGAGTATTTCGTCAGTCAACTCTTGTTATCTAACCTGACAAAAGGTCCAATGAGCTCATGTAGTGACTTCTTGATTGTCCGTCATAAGTCGTGTGTCTTCTCAAGAACCACTGGACCAGTGAAACTGAAACATCAATGTGCTTATTCCCAGCAACTATGACATCTCAGTTCATCCAAGTGGTTTGAATCTGATTCTCAACATGGCCCCACAAAAACCTATTGAAGGCCATTACAGTCATGCCCCGCTTATACGGACTTCAGATATCCTGAAACCTCGGTTCCCGGACGATTTTCATTCAAAACGAAATAATTACTATATAAATTTACCCGTATATCCGGAAATTCAGTTTCAGGAACCGGACGGTCATTTTCATACACAAAACACTGAAATGCACAAAAAATTGTCTCACTTATCTGGACACTTCCGCTGGTGGTAATCCTTTGATTCGTGAGAAGTCAATTAACCAAGTGACACTGAGTTACATTTGAGACGAGCTTGTTTATTGTACATGTAATCCCGTTCGATAAATATGGTGTCTGTGGAGGTCAGAGGTCAAAGTTACAGCACGCGAAAAAAGGGAAATTTGTCTGTTTAAAGAAAAACACCCGTCAGCAAGTTTAGAAACCATCAGTAAGCATTATGGCACTGAATTTGGACATACCATAGGAAAATCGTCAATTGGTGACAGTTCAAACTTACATGACAGACTTTTTGAAACGGTTATGAATAAAGATTGAGTGGATGTATCTGTTTGCTCTGTCATCTGTCATGAGTTGCATAATAGAAGGGAAGTAACTCTTCCAGTAAGAAGCTGGTTTCAGTTATACGGAAATTTGTTTATACGGACGAATTGTGAAATGACGCAAGTGTCCGTATAAACGAGGCACGACTGTACCATGATACTGTCATTTTTGTTAAAAATGTACTGAAGTTATATATATGTTTAGTTAGTAGTAGGATGCAACACATTAGTTCTGTTTTAGCATTTTATATTTTGAGATTGTCATGACTTTGTTTTGTACCTTGTCATGACCTATTCTTGACCTTGTTATGACCTTGTTATGACTTTGTGTTGAATCTGTAAACTACTTCTCTGAAGATATTTTAAGTCCTCAGTATTTATTCAGAAAATATGGGAATATCACTACTGCAGCACCTCTTGATAAGTGACTGTCTTTGTTGACAGTTTAAACTGTTGACTTCATACCGTGGTGAGCTGCTGATGATGTACAGTTTTGCCCTGACCTGCATCCCTGGCATCAAGCTAATCTGCTGTGATATAACTGAAATGCTGCTCAAAGCAGCACTAAACCAATCTCTGTAACTCACCTTTTAGATAGTCTCCTTATGACTAGAGATACTGGATGACCAGGTTATTGATAACAAGAGTCATAATCTCCCTCACCCTCTTTCAGCCAGTGACAATGGGTGTATAGCATTCGTATTGCGGCACAGTTTCAACACGTCTCAGGGCAAGCTGCTGCGCACCATCTTGTACGGTGTGAAGAGAGTGACGGCCAACAACCTCGAGACGTTCTGCTTCATCCTCTTTCTCCTCATCTTCGCCGTCACTGCGGCCAGCTATGTCTGGATAGAAGGTGCTTTGTTATGCAAAATTTATTTAAAGTCTAGCCTTATTATTCTATTACTAGTGCCCACTGGCCAAAGGCTGCTGTATTTTTCTGTGCCAAACTTTTGCCCTTTAGCTGATATATCTGATGATTGTTGGCTTGAACCCTAGATTTGTCCTGATTGTAACAACCCCAGACCTGTGGTGTTCAACATAGGCATCTTGACATTGGAATTTCCTTTCACATTTACCTGTGAAGATCCGGGTTAGAATTGATCTTCAGCAACCCATTCTTGTCATAAGAGGCAACTAACGGGATTAGGTGGTAAGACTTGCTTACTTGGTTTGATGCATGTCATTGTATCCCAATTGCGTGGATCTAAACTCCTGTGGTCAATCACTGGATTGTCTGGTCCAAACTCGATTATGGACAGACCGCCATCATATAGCTGGAATATAGCTGAGTGCAGCGTTAAACAACAAACAACAAATCCATTCACATTTAGCAGACACCTTGTGATATTACATAAATACTGGATTAAGAAGCATAGACTATTTGCATTGCAGGAAATATACCCTCAAGCTAAGGCATGAGACTAAAAAAAAGACACTACACAAGCAGATTTATTCAAATCATGAGCATGATTAAGCAGCTGCCAACTTTTACAAATAATTGAAAACGAGAAGGTTTAAATTTTCAATAGGGATGTCACTATAGATGTGCATTTCACCTCATTACGTTGGTGTATTTTCAGGCACCAAGAATCCTGACCGAAACCGCTACAAGCTGTTCTTGGAGTGTACTCTCATCCTGACTTCAGTGGTGCCACCGGAGCTGCCCATAGAACTGTCTCTGGCTGTCAACACATCGCTACTGGCTCTCACCAAGCTGTGTATGTAGACTCAGGGCAACACTTTTATCAGCAAGGCCACAAAATACCTGTTTCACTACCAAAAGTGTACATGTGTTTGTGGTAGATGATAGTTTGTTATTGGATCTACATGTGTGGTTGAGTTGGAATCTGCTACCCTGGAAATCAAAATGCTAACTATCAAAATCTTTGCAAGTCAAGATTGTAACATACATGTTAATTTTGCCATTCAGCTTTAATTTGCCTTCACGTGCATTACATTCATTTGTTGAATTTACCTTTAAAATATCTATGAATACTCGTTCATTCTTTCCATATTTGAATTTTGTTTTTTATCGAACTTGTTAAAAAGTGATTCAGGTTCAAACAGGAAATTAATTGTGTACAGCATGTTCTGTGCTGTTTGTTTGCAAGTGTCTAAAGGGAGATAATTGTTTTCGAAAGGGTTGTCTCCCTTTGATCATACTCGGATGAGAAGTGGTTCTTTCATGTCTACACGTCTCAGGTCCTAGGGGCTATTGACCTTTGTTTGATGTATGTTGTAGATGTGTACTGCACCGAGCCCTTCCGTATACCCTTTGCTGGTAAAGTAGACATCTGCTGTTTTGACAAGACAGGCACGCTCACAAGTGACAACCTGGTGGTGGAGGGTGTTGCTGGTCTCAAGTAAGTACTTATAGGATGCTGTTGAAGTACTTACGCCCTGCATGTCAGCAGTGGTTAACTAAGACTTGTTGTCATTGCATAGTGCTAGTGCAGTTTTCTTAATTAAACATGAAAGCCAAGAGGTCCTTGCCATTGCTCTTATGCTGAAAGATTTTGGGGTCCCAAGATCTCCACTATTACTTGTTTTCAGTTATTGCTAGTGGGGCTCACATGATCTCCGCTAACGCTTTTTCTTTGATTTCGCTAGTGGGTCCGAGATCATCTCAGCACAAGATGCCCCACTGGAGACGGCACAGGTGATGGCAACGTGTCACTCTTTGGTTCAGCTGGATGATGAGATGGTAGGCGACCCGCTGGAGAAAGCCACTCTCAATGCCGTGGAGTGGACACTCACTAAAGGTAGGAACTGTGACACTCACTGAAGGTAGGAACAGTGATTACTTAATCTGTTAGGAAAATACGCTCTCAAACCTGTAGAGGAGACTTTTGTCTAACTGACTTCCTCCTCCTCATCAGGTGAGGCTGTGGTTCCGCAGAAGAAGAAGACACATGGCATGAAGATCTTCCACAGATTCCACTTCTCCAGTGCCCTGAAGAGAATGTCCGTGATTGCTGGTCACACAATGCCTGGCTCCATGGAAACAGACTACATGGCCACAGTAAAGGGAGCACCAGAGACACTTAAACCCATGGTGAGCCACTAAAACCCTTGTTGAGACATTTAAACCCATGGTGAGCCACTAAAACCCTTGGTGAGACATTTAAAACCTTGGTGAGACATTTAAAACCCTTGGTGAGACATTTAAAACCTTGGTGAGACACTTAAACCCATGGTGAGACACTTAAACTCATGGTGAGACATTTAAACCCATGGTGAGACATTTAAACCCATGGTGAGACATTTAAAACCTTGGTGAGACACTTAAACTCACGGTGAGACACTTACACCCATAAGGAGACATTTAAACCCACAGTGAGACATTTAAACCCACAGTGAGACATTTAAACCCACAGTGAGACACTTACACCCATGGTGAGACATTTAAACCCATGGTGAGACACTTACACCCACATTGAGAAATTTATACCCACAGTGTGACACTTACACCCATGGTGAGACATTTAAACCCATGGTGAGACACTTTCACCCACGGTGAGACACTAACACCCACGGTGAGACAGTTAAACCCATGGTGAGACATTTAAACCCATGATGAGACACTTACACCTATGGTGAGACACTAAGATCCACAGTGTGACACTTACAACCATGGTGAGACACTTACAACCATGGTGAGACACTTAAACCCATGGTGAGACACTTACACCCATGGTGAGACACTTACATCTATGGTGAGACACTTACACCAATGGTGAGGCACTTAAACCCATGGTGAGACACTTACACCCACGGTGAGACACTTACACCCATGGTGAGACACTTACAACCATGGTGAGACACTTACACCCATGGTGAGGCACTTAAACCCATGGTGAGACACTTACACCCACGGTGAGACACTTACAACCATGGTGAGACACTTACATCCATGGTGAGACACTTACACCCACGGTGAGACACTTACACCCATGGTGAGACACTTACACCCACGGTGAGACACTTACACCCATGGTGAGACACTTACAACCATGGTGAGACACTTACACCCATGGTGAGGCACTTAAACCCATGGTGAGACACTTACACCCACGGTGAGACACTTACAACCATGGTGAGACACTTACATCCATGGTGAGACACTTACACCCACGGTGAGACACTTACACCCACGGTGAGACACTTACAACCATGGTGAGACACTTACACCCATGGTGAGACTTACAACCATGGTGAGACACTTACACCCATGGTGAGGCACTTACATCCATGGTGAGACACTTACACCAATGGTGAGACACTTAAACCCATGGTGAGACACTTAAACCCATGGTGAGACATTTAAACCCATGGTGAGACACTTACACCCATGGTAAGACACTTACACCCATGGTGAGACACTTACACCCATGGTGAGACACTTACACCCATGGTGAGACACTTACAACCATGGTGAGACACTTACACCCACGGTGAGACACTTAAACCCACGGTGAGACACTTTAACCCATGGTGAGACACTTACACCCATGGTGAGACACTTACAACCATGGTGAGACACTTACACCCACGGTGAGACACTTATACCCATGGTCAGACACTTACACTCACAGTGAGACACATGCACTGTGATATGCAGTAAGCATGGTGAGCATGTATTGTGGTATGTCTATTTACTCATGAAATATGATGCATCTTTCCCAGTTCAAGAACCCGCCAGCGGACTATGATGACGTGTACCTGACCATGGCCAGGAGAGGTGCTAGAGTGCTGGCCCTTGGATACAAACGCATGGGAAGCCTTTCACATCAAGAGGTCAGTAAGAGCAGGTGTCATGACATGCTCTTTTTGTTGCTAGCATATTTCTGTGTCACACTCTCCCAAAGGCACATCAAATGCAGTAACTAAGATGAAGATCAAATGGTCACAGTATGCGTTCTCACTATTGATCACTGGTTTGTCTGGACAAGACTTGATAGCTTCAATTCCCCAATCTACCAGGTCATGTGACATTGCCTACCCTCATCAATACCGGTGGAGATCCGGGGTAGAATAGATCTTCAGCAACCCACGCTTGCCGTAAGAGGCAACTATGCTTCATCGTAAGAGGCGACTAACGGGATCGGGTGGTCAGGCTCGCTGACTTGGTTGATGCTTGTCATTGTATCCCAATTGCATGGATCTAAGCTCATGATATCAATCACTGGATTGTCTGGTCCAAACTTGATTATGGACAGAGCGCTGTCATATAGCTGGAATATTGCTGAGTGCGGCATTAAACAACAAACCGCCATCAAGGACCACCACTAGTTTTGCCAGATCCCTGGTGTTCCCCCTGATTATTTACAGCCTGGAGAGTGTACTGTAAAACAACATTCCCTTCGCTGTGATATTATTGCTGGTGTTTACCAGGGTTGAGACTCGTCCACCAACAGGCATGTGCATGCTGTTGCAGGTGCGGGAGATGACGCGGGAGGAGGCGGAGTGTCAGCTGGAGTTTGCAGGCTTCATCATCATCTCTTGTCCCCTCAAGGCCGACTCCAAGGCCTCTGTCAAGGAAATCTACAACGCCTCCCATGTGGTAGGTACACAAACTCACGGTGTCATGTACAAGTATTGTTAAGCCATATCTTACTTTAGACTGTTCAATCTCTCATACCTGTGTGGAATCAGGTCCGAATGGGTCCCCAGTACTTCGTATTATACTAACATATAAATAACATGCCCTCTCTTGTAACTCTGTATGGAGTGCATTGTGTATTCATTATACTGTGTAGTTGATGGTGTTGTGTTTTTTATGTACACAGTGCAAGACCTCAATAAGCAATCTGTCTGTCTGACTAATTATTGGGATTTGGTGCTTAGACTTGCTGACTTCATCTTCCAAACTGACTAAAAAAATCCAGTTTCCACCTTTGACAAACTAGGCTGGAATTATGGACTTATATTGTGGCTAGGACTAATGAGTCTGTGCATAGTCCAATCAAAATCTTGTAATGAACTCAATATCCTGTTTGTAAAATGCCATGCAGATGTCAGTCGATTGTAGGATTTGCAAAGCATGTGTACTGTCAATTTAGCGTCAACTTATATATTCCAAATCTTTTCATGTTGTTAATCAAGGTTCTCATGTGATTTGATACACTTTGCGATGTAAGACCCGTTTTATTACAATAAAGATCTTGATTATCGATCAAATCGTCTTCACTTGGTGCTGCCATTTTGTTTGATGCAAATGCAAGCTATATGAGAGGTGGAATCTGATGGGTCAAGGGGAGGGACATAGAATGGACATAACTCTTAAGAGCCGCTTGTGGTGCTACATTTGAGCCCGGAAATTCCAGCCAAGTTCAGCAAGGGTGGAAACTGAACTTTTACAGTCAGTTAAATCCCTTGCCATGGGAAGATGGCTGACTGGTGTGTTGCACTTTACCCACGTGGCTATTGTGGGTTCGAGGCCCAGGTTCAGCCTGGTTATGTTCCTCTGTGTGTCGGCACCATACACACGTTCGGGCTTTGACCAAAGTGGTAAAGACCTATGTCATTTCTGGTTTTCCTCTTACGTCAAGATGATGCACTATAATATAACATGATATTCCAAACTCATTAACTCACTAATGGTGTGGGATATTGATCATTAACCAGATCTGTCTTTCAGAAATCTAAGGATTGGTGTTTTCATGGTTATTTGAGATTTTACAGCCACTGTTGACGACAACAAGTAGGAGCATGTAGGGTCTGGTCCGCACTGTTACATGTGATGATTCTTGAGATTATCTGCATGTTATATGAGATGAAGATGTGAATTAGTTGTTGTTCTTCAGGTTGCCATGATTACTGGAGACAACCCACTGACAGCCTGCCATGTTGCCAAGGAGCTGAGAATCACCCGGCGAGAGACTGTCATCCTGCAAGGGCCAAATGATAAAGGTGGGTACAAGGAGTACACTGGGTGTGATTGTCCACATGTCAGTAGCGTGATATAGTTACATTTCCACTTAAGGCTGGGTTGGTTTTGTGGTCAAGTGTTCACATCCTGCAGCAGATCCAGGGCCCACTTGCACAAAGCGGTCTTAGCACTAAGATAATCTAACTCCCATACTTTAACATAGGCTTACAATAGTCTTAGCTCTAAGATCGTTTTGTGCAAGTGGGCCCTGGTTTGAATCGCCAATGGAAACGATTTGTCCTGTCAGTTTTTGGTGCTCCCTGTCTACAACTTCATTCTGCATGCCTGCCAACAATTACAAATTAACAGACTTTAGTTTAAAGTAATAAATTAACTGCAGAGACAAGTGTGGATTTAATTTTGTTCAGACTGGGATACTTGGCTTTGACAAAACAATGATAAGTGATTGCACATTCACTCAAAGCTGATATCTACATTATGTTTAATATCATGTTGCCACTCTCTTCACGATAACCACCTATTATGATAATACCAATGATCATAGCAATAACCAGCATGTTCATGATAACCCTCAGTTAGTTATATCCACCTAGTACAGGATTGCTACTTCCAGTATGATAATTCCTCTGCGTGTGATAACACATGAGAAGTACCAAGTTCCTGGAAGCCGCCCAGTTCATGCTAACCAACTTGCCTCTTGTATTCCTGCAGCCCGAGGCTGGCACTGGCAGTCAATCGATGATCGTGTTGTCATCCCAGCCATACCAATGGACATGAAGAAAGAGCTTCTAGCTGCATACGACCTGTGTCTCACGGGAGAGGTATGATTTATCCTGTGTAGAATGTTGCCAGTCTCAGTTTCCTCGGGCCTGGGGAGGTAAGAGAGTAGACAAGGTGGCACAGTTTTCTTTGTAACAAAAAGGATAAGCCCATCAGAAGCTTGGATTTAATATATATTATGAAACATGGCAGGTTCCTACGTACCATGCTATATGTCAATTGATCTATTTAATTTACATATTGATCAAGTGAAAGGTGGGTTGTCAACATTTCTTTTTTTTTTAATATGAACATGATGAATGATTGTTTTTTATCATCCAAAACTGGCTCCCACAGGAGATATCGCTTGGATGAAATCAAGCGATATCTACATTGTAGATATCGCTGCAATGAAATTACATCACAATGCTTTGCTGACCATTATGACGTCACTGGTTACCACGACGTCACAATCATATGACATCACTAATGGCTCTGCTACTGAAGCTGTTAGCAGTACTTTTTACACTGAAGACACTGCTAATTACTGTCTACAAATTGAAAAAGCTGGAAGAATGATGTTGGATGATAAATAAAATCTCACCCTTGTGTCGTTGATAAAAGTGACAAAATCTTCGGCAAGCTACAGAATTTTTCCACTTTTATCATCTCGTGTTGATATATTTGATATCAAAAGACACTCGGATGAGATTCTCTATTTCTGCTACCAGCTGTTTGTGAGAATTGACTCATAGACTGAGACTAGACAAATGTACTCATCACTCCCTGCTTGTGGTTAGAACCGACTATTATCAGGAGTTTGTTGTGACCTGGCTGATTGTGTATTACACAACAGGGATTATACTTGGTTGTCATGGACCCATGAAGAACTGTGTTAGAATAGGTTTTCAGCAACTCATGCTTGCTGTAAGAGGCGACTATGCTTGTCGTAAGAGGCAACTATTGGGATCAGGTGGTCTTGCTCACTGACTTGGTTGATGCATGTCATCATATCCTGATTGCGGAGATCGATGCTCATGATGTCAGTCACTGGATTGTCTGGTCCAGACTTGATTATTTACTGACTGCCGTCATATAGCTGGAATATTGCTGAGTACGGCATTAAACAAACAAACTTGGTTGTCATGGAGTCGATATTTGACCACTGGCCTGCCTGGCCAAATTGCAGAGATGTGGCTAGAACATTGCGGATGAAAGCAACATTCACTCGTTCAATCACATACCAAGTGTCTAACAGCTCTGACCACTGATCTCTTCTCCTAGGCCCTCACTTGGCTGCAGACAGAACACTACAAGCTCCTGAGAATCGTGCTGCCAAATACTAAAGTCTTTGCCAGGGTAGCCCCAAAACAAAAGGTAGGTACATCTCACCAGTTTGATCACATCCTACATGGCTTCACAGGACTTAGGAATTCTTCATAGTTGACACAAATTTTTGCCTAAAAACAGTAACATTTATTCTGCAATGGTTTTGCTTTGTAAACAACAAATGACCTCATTCACTTACTGTAAACAATGAATGACCTCATCCACATGCTGTAAACAATGAAGGACCTCACACAAGCTCTAAACAATGAAGGACCTCATCCATACACTGTAAACAATGAATGACCTCATCCACATGCTGTAAACAATGAAGGACCTCACACAAGCTCTAAACAATGAAGGACCTCATCCATACACTGTAAACAATGAATGACCTCATCCATATGCTGTAAACAATGAACAACCTCATCCATACGCTGTAAACAATGAAGGACCTCATCCATATGCTGTAAACAATGAAGGACCTCATCCATACGCTGTAAACCTAATAGACTTCAATTGTCTGAAACATCCTGTAATTATAAGTTGATTGACTCATGTTGTGATTGACTCATGTTGTGATTGCTTCATGTTGTGATTGACACTGTATCATGTGTTATCTGCCTTGCAGGAGTTCATAGTTACAGCCCTGAAGGGCATGGGCTACACCATTCTCATGTGTGGAGATGGAACTAATGATGTTGGGGCTCTCAAACACGCTCATGTTGGTGAGGAGATTTGTCCCTTAAAAATATGCTGAACCCCAAAAAGTCGGGGATCATGAATATTTTTGGAGATATTGTTTGTAGTGAAGATTGAGCACACAATTTCATTAACCTATCCCCAAAAATATTGATGATCCTTAACATTTATGTGAATTGTACAATGTAACTATAATATACCAACTATCACCACTGATTAATTATTTGAAGTCCTTGGTTACCATCAGTGTTGCTGCAGGAATTACCAGTGACATAGACCTCAGGCTGCTACAGGCCTCCAGGGTGAACTATGTAATGAGTCTGTGAGACAAGGATTTGTTGTAAGTTTGAAGGTGTTACTGGGTATTTATGTCACACCAAAAGAGTTTAAAGCCCCATCTGCGGTAGTAACTACTGCACTCTAGTGGGCGGAGCTTATACAAATGATCTGACAGGTTAATATGACGTCATGATAACACATACATTTCATTGGTTAATGCGTAAACGGGTGACGTCATGTAAACACCCACCCACATGGGACGTTTGACAACAAGGACGTAAGTTTTAATGGAAATATAAATGTCTACCAAACGATTCCAAGACTTTTCGACAAACGCGTACATCTTTGGTTTCAAAATGTACCTTCAATGTCGTCTTCACATCTTCATTTATAGCGCAACCGTAAATAAGCTCCGCCCACTGTGATTGATGCAGACGCCAAACACGATCGATTCGATTTCTTTATGATAAAACTACAGAAGATTTATTGACTTATATCTAGATATGGAGCCATTTGTGGTATCCAGGGTTGGTCATTCAAGTTGATACGAAGTTTGACGGTCAATGGTGATCTTGTTCCCGTATGGTTTTCAAAAATCTTCTCCCGACACTCAGTTGTGTTTACATTGTCAGTCATTGTTCGAAACTGAAACACCACCACCTTGCGGGCTATTTATAGTCAGGGTGGGGCTTTAAGCATTAGCATTGCTAGCAAAGGTTTCGAATTTATGTGTAAATATTGCTGGGATCCCTTTCTGCTTATGTTGCAGTGTAGGTTGTGTTGTGTTTCAGGTGTTGCACTACTGGCCAACGCTCCAGAGAGGCTGCCCGACAAGAAGAGGAGAAGAGATGAGGTATGTAGACAAGTTGGCAGTGAGGGACTACTAATGCTGAGTCAGGTTATTCAGTTACTCGTAACTCTTGTTATGATTACAGATGCCTAATGATTCTAGCAAGAGGCCCACAGCTTATTATTAATGTGCACATTTTACAACATTGGGATAATTGATGTGAAATCGAGTTGTGAAAATTCTCAAGTGCAATTTCATGCAGCAATAACACCAAATTGTCAGACTGGGTGACAAGGCTCATTGTGTGCCACCATACCCTGATAGCATTACACATTACTCATGATATCAATCACTGGGTTGCCTGGCCCATACTGATATATTTACAATCTGCTTTTATGGCTGGAATAATTCTGTCTGTGGCTCTTTACTCGACAGTTTCATCCTTGTATAACCAACGTATTATATGTGGATTCTGTTTTGATGTATACACAGGATCCATTTGCCATCGTACCTTTGTATTGTTTGTTTGTTTATTTGTTGTTTAACACCACACTCAGCAATGTTCCAGCTATATGACGGCGGTCTGTAAATAATCAAATTAGGAGCAACTTTCTACACAATTGGGATACGATGACATGCATCAACCACGTCAGCGAGCCAGACCACCTGATCCCAATAGTTGCCTCTTACGACAAGCATGGGTTGCTGAAGACCTATTCTAACCTGGATCTTCAGATCTAACCTTTGTATTGAGTCTGGTTTTAATGTCCAAATGAAATATGTCTGATTTTGAAAGTAGATCCCTACTATACTCACGTTCTGAAGAGGTATTTTGACCATGGTGATTGGCTCTAGATTTCAAGCTCATAGTGATAAGAGAGCAGTAGATACTGATGCATGTATCAGGGTATTTCTCGGAATAGAACAGAGATATAAGAGCTGGATAATCAAACTCTGTTTTTCTTATGAGGTATCTCATACTTGACATGACGCCATACATTGCTGTAGTCCAACAGATTTCTGTGTTTGTGTTCAGAACAGCAGCAGTGTAGATGGCGAGACCCCCAATGACAAGCTGCAGATGATGAGTCAGCGCGGTGGGGGCAAGGTGTCAGGACGGGCTGCCAAGCAGAGAGCCATTGCAAGGGGAGATAACCTCGCTCCTGCACAGGTAGGTACCTTAGAAATGTCATGTACAATGTTACGTCAGTTAGAAGGTGTTCAAGGGCATTAGTACATTCACTGTGATTGATGGCTGGAAAAAGCATCACAAAATGTTAGTTTTGGGCTAAAATTGTATGATTCATTGATTAAATGCTGTGATTTATGGTTTAGTGTATATAATTTTGTATTACATATATTACAGACTATTTCTATTCAGTTGAAGGACTAAATATAAATATGACACAACAGAATCCTTTTACATACTGGTGGGCTAGATATTAAATAAATACTTCTGAGGGATTGTTGGGCTGGTTGCTTTTCGCTACAGCTTGAAGTGCCGCTCCTGATGTCATGTATAAGAAATTGTATAGGTACTCGACCATGGAACGTAACTCTGCATGATGTGACTAGTGATACAGGATTAATGCAGAGGGCGCTGAATCCAGACTATTCCAGCGCTGGTTACAATAGCGCAAGCATTGCATTGTGTTGTGTCAGGATAAGAATCAATTTACATGACGTTGGATATTAATTATATTAGTCTACTTATCCTGACACAAGTCTCAGGCCTGCCCTTCCTTTGCCCATCTGGATAACAAGCTGTGTGCTGATGGCTGATCAAGGACAGATAACTCTGATTGGTAACCAAAGGGCAAGGCAGGCCCTGGGGTTAGAAGAGGCATGTTTTATGTTCTGTGTGATATGATCGAAGTGGAAAAGGAAATTGCAGGGTGTCGTGTCAGGATAATAATATGCATAATGCATAATATATATGCAACATCGAGGCTTCACCCTATCTCATGTACTGGCATGAGCCAATCACACTCCTTCCTCTGAAGGGACTAGCGCCTTAACAGACATCACCCATGGCAATTTACAGGAGTTTAATATGCCATTTGTCGTTACAGAAAAAGCTTGCTGCCATGTTGAAAGAACTTGAAGAAGAGGAAAAATCACAGATTGTTAGACTTGGAGATGCCAGCATAGCATCCCCTTTCACATCCAAACTATCCACAGTGGCTAGTGGTGAGTGACTTTCTACCAGTATAGCATTAACCAAAGCAGTGTTAAGATAAGCACCACTGTATATATTCTGTTGTGTAAACTCCAGATGTATCAATGTATAACATGCCAATTTTCTCCTATTTCAGTGTGTCACATCATCAAACAAGGGCGATGTACTCTTGTGACAACCCTGCAGATGTTTAAGATCCTGGCCCTGAATGCCCTGATCCTGGCTTACAGCCAGAGCGTGCTGTACCTGGACGGCATCAAGTTCAGTGACGGCCAGGCCACCATGCAGGGTCTGCTGCTGGCTGGCTGCTTCCTGTTCATCTCTCGGTCCAAGGTAACACCATAGAGCTGCGTGTCACATCTGGCTCCCGGGCGGCCCATGTTGTAAGGTGCCGCTATTTGAGTTCATCTTTTACAGGTGCTAGAAACCTTTGATTGTTGGTTGATTGCCATAATCACCTTGATCATGTTTCTAGGTTGGCCAGCACCATACACATGCACATGGGTTTCACCTAAGTGATAAACGTCTGAGGGACTAACCATTTGATATTTGGGAGTGGCCTGGGATTTTGTATTGAGACCAGATATTTTTTCCAGCTAGAACTGCAAAACCAGACATTTAAAAAAAATTAAAACTCTGAGCCAAAATATTTTTTTCTAAGTTTTGTGGCAGAATATCAAATGAGTTGCAACACTGTGTGCTTTCCACCAACATCAAGCTGACACACCCTGCTTGAACTGAGATACTGTTCAAATAAGCGTGTAAGAAAACTCACTCACTGTTAATATAGACAGACACAGGTTCTTTATTTACCCTTGTATTCATCAGCTAACACAATACACCTGCTTCACTCAAACATGTCACCCAACTGCCAGCCTAGAGCAAATCAAGATGGCTGCCGTAAAGTCATTCCCAATACATAGAGGGCAGTTTCGTAATTTGGGGGAAAGTTTCGTATCCACATATTAACACTCACTCAATGTTGTATTATCCCAACAACAACATGATAATAATTACAGCAATAGCTAGTAATAGTAATAATAGTAAGAAAAAGAATTGAAGTTGTTTTCTCTGCTGTAACAAGTTGTTAAGCAAGTGGTTACACTTGCCTACAACCCATATCTGTTGTACTGCTACTCATTCAGTGCCTTAGTTTAGTCAATATCTTTCTGTCTAATACCCTTTGTATAAATCAGCTTATATAAAAGTGCCTGAAAATGACACTGAGGGCAATGTTCCAGTCAGCAGACACTGTAGTATTGTTCACAGCCTGATGTTTTGTCATCTTGTTTCAGCCACTGAAGACACTGTCGAAGGAGCGTCCACTGCCAAACATCTTCAACCTGTACACAATACTTACAGTGCTGTCTCAGTTTGCTGTACATTTTAGTAGTTTAGTCTATTTAGTCGGGGAGGCGCATCGACACGATGCAGCAAGGTAAGTCCCTCAATGTCTGTTAATATCCTCAACCGTGCGATGCATGGTGGGCCCTGAGAGTGTGTCCCTGAGTGTGTGTCCCTGGGTGTGTTTCCCTGGGTGTGTGGCCCTGAGAGTGTGTCCCTGAGTGTGTGGCCCTGAGTGTGTGGCCCTGAGAGTGTGTCCCTGAGTGTGTGTCCCTGGGTGTGTGTCCCTGGGTGTGTGTCCCTGAGTGTGAGGCCCTGAGTGTGAGGCCCTGAGTGTGTGTCCCAGAGTGTGTGTCCCTGGGTGTGTGTCCCTGAGAGTGTGTCCCTGAGTGTGTGTCCCTGAGTGTGTGTCCCTGAGAGTGTGTCCCTGAGTGTGTGTCCCTGGGTGTGTGTCCCTGAGAGTGTGTCCCTGAGTGTGTGTCCCTGGGTGTGTGTCCCTGGGTGTGTGTCCCTGGGTGTGTGGCCCTGAGTGTGAGGCCCTGAGTGTGTGTCCCAGAGTGTGTGTCCCTGGGTGTGTGTCCCTGGGTGTGTGTCTCTGGGTGTGTGTCCCTGGGTGTGTTTCCCTGAGAGTGTGTCCCTGAGTGTGTGTCCCAGAGTGTGTGTCCCTGGGTGTGTGTCCCTGGGTGTGTTTCCCTGGGTGTGTTTCCCTGAGAGTGTGTCCCTGAGTGTGTGTGTCCCTGAGTGTGTGTCCCTGAGTGTGAGGCTCTGAGTGTGTGTCCCTGAGTGTGTGTCCCTGAGTGTGTTTCCCTGAGTGTGCGGCCTTGAGTGTGCGTCCCTGAGTGTGCGTCCTTGAATGTGTGTCCTTGAATGTGTGTCCCTGAGTGTGTGTCCCTGAGTGTGAAGCCCAGAGTGTGCGGCCTTGAGTGTGCGTCCCAGAGTGTGCGTCCTTGAATGTGTGTCCTTGAATGTGTGTCCTTGAGTGTGTGTCCCTGAGTGTGTGTCCTTGAGTGTGTGTCCTTGAGTGTGTGTCCCTGAGTGTGTGCCCCAGGGTGTGTGTCCCAGAGCGTGTGTCCCTGAGTGTGTGCCCCTGGGTGTGAAGCCCAGGGTGTGTGTCACAGAGTGTGTGTCCCTGAGTGTGAGGCCCTGAGTGAGAGGCTCTGAGTGAGAGGCCCTGAGTGTGTGTCCCAGAGTGTGTGTCCCTGAGTGTGAGGCCCTGAGTGTGAGGCCCTGAGTGTGTGTCCCAGAGCGTGTGTCCCTGAGTGTGAGGCCCTGAGTGAGAGGCCCTGAGTGTGTGTCCCAGAGCGTGTGTCCCTGAGTGTGAGGCCCTGAGTGTGAGGCCCTGAGTGTGTGTCCCAGAGTGTGTGTCCTTCAATGTGTGGCTCTGAGTGTGTGTCCCAGAGTGTGAGGCCCTGAGTGTGTGGTGCATAGTATGAGAATCTGAGTGTGTGGCTCTGAGTATGTGGTGCTTAGTGTGTGGTTCTGAGTGTGTGGTGCTTAGTGTGTGTCCCTGGGTGTGTTATGCTTAGTGTGTGGTGCTTAGTGTGTGTCCCTGGGTGTGTGGTGCTTAGTGTGAGGCCCTTAGTGTGAGGCCCTGAGTTTGTGGTGCATATTATGAGGCTCTGAGTGTGTGGTGCTTAGTGTGTGGCTCTGAGTATGTGGTGCTTAGTGTGTGGTTCTGAGTGTGTGTGGCTCTGAGTGTGTGGTGCTTAGTGTGTGTCCCTGGGTGTGTGTGGCTCTGAGTGTGTGGTGCTTAGTGTGTGGCTCTGAGTGTGTGGTGCTTAGTGTGTGTCCCTCGGTGTGTGTGGCTCTGAGTGTGTGGTGCTTAGTGTGTGGCTCTGAGTGTGTGGTGCTTAGTGTGTGGCCCTGAGTGTGTGGTGCTTAGTGTGTGGCTCTGAGTGTGTGGTGCTTTGTAAGTTATATGTGACAAGAAGAAGAAAACTTTTGACCGTCACAAAAGTATCTAAATGTCAGTACCAGTATATCCAGTCAGCACGGTCAGACGAGTAAGAAACATAACAGCTTTTGCTTTTTTATCCAGAAAAGAAGAGTTTCCAGATTTAGAAGCAGAGTTCAAGCCAACCATCTTAAACACAACTGTATATATCATGTCCATGGCTTTACAAGTCTCAACATTTGCTGTCAACTATAGGGTGAGTCATGTCAACTATAGGGTGAGTCATGTCAACTGTAGGGTGAGTCATGTCAACTATAGGGTGAGACATGTTAACTGGAGGGTGAGTCATGTCAACTGGAGGGTGAGACATGTCAACTATAGGGTGAGTCATGTCAACTGGAGGGTGAGTCATGTCAACTGGAGGGTGAGTCATGTCAACTGGAGGGTGAGTCATGTCAACTGGAGGGTGAGACATGTAAACTGTAGGGTGAGACATGTAAACTGAAGGGTGAGTCATGTCAACTGGAGGATGAGTCATGTCAACTGGAGGGTGAGTCATGTCAACTGGAGGGTGAGACATGTCAACTGGAGGGTGAGAAATGTCAACTATAGGGTGAGACATGTCAACTGTAGGGTGAGTCATGTCAACTATAGGGTGAGACATGTCAACTGGAGCTGAGTCATGTCAACTGGAGCATGTTTGAGCATGTATTTCTGGTATTAATCATCCAGTCGAGGTGAGTTTCTCTGTTTGTGGTTCTTTGATTACGATATTGAACACAGTAAAGACTGCCTCCATAGTCTAGAAGATAGAGCGTGTGCCTAGGTATTAGAAGCTCTGTGTTTCAATCCCCAGCAGGTCATGCCAAAAGTCGTTAAAAGATGGTACTTGTTGTTACCCTGTCTGGTGCACTGCATTTAAGGGATAAAACAAGGACTGGTCAGCTTGGAGTCAGTACACTGTGCCTCAGTGGGGTATCCATGTTAGACTGTGGCGTGATATCTCAGTGGGCCAGCACTATAAAACCATCATAAATCTGGACTAGCACAAGCGGACACACTGACAGGTGCATACACATCACTATATAAGTGCAATATTCTTGAATGCAACATTAAACCCCTTTTCACCTCACTTATCTCAACAGTTAGGGTTGCTGTAACCACTGAAGATGACACATGTCTGAGTGGTTATCATAGTTAACTAGCTCAAAAGCCATCATTACAGACATATCATGAAGAGTTATTTTGTAACGTATATCTGTTACAGGGAGAACCATTTATGGAGAGTTTAAAGGACAATAAACCCCTCCTGTACAGTTTGATGTTCTCGGGCGGCGCCATCTTTGCACTGGCAAGTGGACTGCTTCCTGACCTTGCAGACCAGTTTCAACTGGTGGCCTTGCCAGATGAGGTAAGTATAGCAACAAGTCCAAATACCCCCTTGAATCCATGAGGTTGGAACAACATCCTCCAGTGTCTAATTATCAAAATGGGTGAACCAATTCTTTTTTAAAACTCTCACCTCATTTACTGCTGATCCAGCAGTGTGTTTTCTTCACAACCCTCTTGTGAGGTGCACCAAGCAGATAGTTACTCTCCAGACAAAGCTGATAACATGTCTATGCCTGATGTGATCGACCCAAAATGCAGCATGCTCATTGTGCTGTTGTGCTACTGTCCTACAATTCCTGATTTCTTTGTATCTAAATAATCTAATTGAAGATAGTTATATATATGTGCAAGTAGTTAAGTTTGCAAGGTTGATAGGGAAAAACATTTGTTCTTAAACAGAAGAGGTAATGTTAGGAAGGTGTTTGACCGGAACTGAAGAACGCGATTAAATCCCATCATTATGATATCTAGTAATAAAAAAAATTGTTCACTGTTTATCTGGACAAGAGTTTGCAATATATTTGATTAATATTATGCAATATTTCATTCAATAATTCTGATAATGTTTACAATAATTTTGCCGAAATCGTATGCGAAGTGATCGGTAGATCGCACAACTCACCGTTTTTACAGCAGCCACGGTCAGATTACCGCTATTGACGCCTTGAACTGAACTTTAGTTGCAAGAGAATGGATACACATATCATGTATGCAGTACCATGACTCGCTAAAAGTCATATTTGAGGCAGTATGACTATAAAATGTCAATATAACGTTTTCGAAATCGAAATACATGTAGCGTGGGAAGTCCCTACGGTGACTGGTCAAAATCGTGCCATCTGTACCAAAGTGCTACACTTATGGTTATTATGATTTTAAGTATATATGGTGGAAACTAAAATAAAACAATATTGGAATATATTATTCCTGATAAAATAATAATTTCAGATACAATTTCTTCCCACCATTGCATCAAAATTCTTTGAAGTTCTTTCATTGGGTACATTTTAACTGAATCATCGGTAGATTGGGAGGAAACGTGTGCACAGCTGATTGCTATTTCCGGCTTAGTTTATGAGAAAATACACACGGTAATCTTAATCTCTGCATATAAAACAATGCCTTTGAGAGCAGGAAATACATTTTAAATGGTAAAATCATCATGTCTAGTGATGTTTTATATCAAATTTCATACTTTTATTGACCAAGTTTGTTGTCAACTGAAGTCGTTGAAGGGATATGATAACGCTCATCAATTATTTGGACCCCGAAGGTCCCAATCGGACATGTCTGGCGCATATGACTGTTTCCGGACCCCTGTGTTTGACGGTCTTATATCTTCCACTGTTTGCTTACCCCCTTCTTTTTCTCTGTTTCAGTTTCGCAACACAGTTCTTGGTGTCATATCGGCCGACATTGTTTTAGCATTTGTAGTCGACAGAGTTATACGATTTTGCCTAGGAACGGGGAAGTTAAAATCTACATATTAATTTATTTTTATATAACATTGCCTTTCACATGCTTTTATTAACATGGCTGTGTCTCAAATACAGGATTTCCCCCTAGCCCCTTGAGGTACTGTTTCTCAGTCACACATCATTCCTACATTGACTTTCATCCTATGGTTTACAATGGGGCCAGTTGGTGTTGGAGGTGCACCCGCTCTTCAGATGCTAATGTGCTGTCATGTGGCGTCTCCATGTGTGTCTGGTGCACTGCACTAAGGAACATCACATGAAGCAGTATACATTAACTCAATCATGCCTCTCTTATAGAATATTATCCTTAGACTGAGCTGCTTTTGTTGTGCTATGAAATCCTGAATAAGTATTATCTGATACCAGTATATTTGATAATTCTGTGACGTAACATGGATCCCATGTCAGCTGGATGACATCCCATGTTTGCAAGGTGATGTCCCATGTTTGCAAGGTGATGTCCCATGTTTGCAAGGTGATGTCCCATGTTGCAAGGTGATGTCCCATGTTTGATTGGATGAAATCCCATGTTTGCAAGGTGGTGTCCCATGTTTGATTGGATGACATCCCATGTTTGCAAGCTGACATCCCATGTTTGCAAGGTGATGTCCCATGTTTGCTAGGTGATGTCCCATGTTTGCAAGGTGGTGTCCCATGTTTGATTGGATGACATCCCATGTTTGCAAGCTGACGTCCCATGTTTGCAAGCTGACATCCCATGTTTGATTGGATGACATCCCATGTTTGCAAGGTGATGTCCCATGTTTGATTGGATGACATCCCATGTTTGCAAGCTGACGTCCCATGTTTGCAAGGTGGTGTCCCATGTTTGATTGGATGACATCCCATGTTTGCAAGCTGACGTCCCATGTTTGCAAGCTGACATCCCATGTTTGATTGGATGACATCCCATGTTTGCAAGGTGATGTCCCATGTTTGATTGGATGACATCCCATGTTTGCAAGCTGACGTCCCATGTTTGCAAGGTGATGTCCCATGTTTGATTGGATGACATCCCATGTTTGCAAGGTAATTTCCCATGTTTGCAAGGTGATGTCCCAGGTTTGACTGGATGACATGTCTGCTAGGTGATGTCCCATATTTGATTGGATGGCAATCTGTTGAGATCTACTACATGTACATGTATATGCACATTCAATTTCAAATGCAAAAATCTGTTTGGAAATTTTTTGTTTGTTTGTATGACATATAGCAAAATTTGCAGCAGATTAAACATCAATCAACACCTATGCATTTCATATTTCATGTGTTATTTGTAGTTGAGTAGGTGTGGGAATTAAGAATCAGTGTCCCTATTACTGTGGTATTGTTTGTTAACAAAGCAAATGTACTGTTCCTGTTAGCCTCAACGGAGATATGGGCTTAGTGCTATCCAAGGGGAGATAACTTAATAGGTACCCTGACAGTGGGGAGGAAGCCTGTATTCGAGACAAAGCTTTCTCCAGTCACCTCAGTGAGAGCCAGAGTTTTGTAACACTATTTTTGATTGGGCGGAGATGTGGATCTCAAGCAGACCAATTGATAGTATAAGTAACCATGTGATTATGTCATAATTGTGATTGGATGACAGGCTTGTATATTATAGACCCAGGGACAAATTCTGACTATGAAGCAACTGTTTGATGTCTATAATGAGACTTTTGATGAGGAGCAGGCAACTGTTGATAGATGTGATGCTCTAATTGTGTATTCCTGTACCAATATGGAATCACTCTTGATTTGGCTTTGTTATTCATGGAGCTTGATCTACCATGTCTCTTATGTTGAGTTGTTTCCCTTAGACATGCCAGAATCCTGTGATTGAGGGTTGAAATTCGCACATCTGCCTGATTATGATTCTTGGTATCACCATACACGTCACTGTATTGGAAATATCTTAAGACCTGCATCATTTTGAGCTTTCTTATACAATAACCTGACGTGCCGTGATGTAACTGAAATACTGATCAAAGTGGGGTCAAATCAAATTCACTCACTCTCGATTACTGTATCTGTACTATTCACACAAGGGGTTTCCCAGAAATGTGGAAGTAGTGGGTCACTGTCTACATCACTTTCAAGTGAAAGTGTGCTGTTTGCACGTTATGAACATCAGTTTTGTTGTCATGTGCCCATTATCTCACTGACAAAGCATATGTCGCATAAACATTACATTAATACATTATGCCCTGATTAGTTCAACTCTGTTCTAATGTGATAACATGTTTGAATTTGTCTCGTGGGTGACAGTTGAGTGAGTGTATTGTGTCGTTCCTCGTGTTCACACGTGCGTCCTATTGATGTCCACATGGAGATAAGGCCCTGCTAGATGTTAGCAAGAAATAAGGCTGCATTGACGCAGAAGTCACAGTAAGAAACGCATCTTGTTATATGACCAGTGGGGACATTAGCATTGTCAAAATAAATATTGCCTTGAATACTCTGACAGTTTATCCAGTAAAACTGCATTTCAGGAAAAGAAGTTTTCTTATCAAAATATATATAAGCATTGGAAAAAAGTTCAGAACCATGTGTCGTATCAATATCTACATATGACACATATCTCATTTTTGTAAAGTACCTGTTGAAAAATTGGTACGAGAGCAGTAAGATTGTCACTTTGTAAACACGCACAAATGTGTTTCATTATAATGTTAATACAGGAAACAATTTTTTAAATAGCTACTTTATGTGCAAGTACGTTGTGACCCATGTTTAACCTGTTCCCATGTTTAAGCATTTTAACCAGTGACTAAATATGAGCAACTACACATGTCTAGGACGTGTTGGGGAAGTTGTTAACGCCATAGCTATTTGCAAAACCGACTTTTGTAATACATAGTACATGGTCACATTGATGAGTTCTGCATGATGAGGTAACAAGCATCGAGTATTGTCGTCCCAGGGTCAAGTCTCAGGATGTGCAGATGAATCATTGACCCATGTATAGTGTACTGTGTATATGTTTAAGGGATGACCGAGGGTTGTGTTGGGTGCCTTTGTTCTGGTATTGTCAGTTGGATAACTTGACCTGAATAAACCACTGAACTGGACAAGATGGAGACCTTTGTTTTCTTTAGACACGCCTAAATTATGTCTTACGATGAAAGTGTGAACTGGACAACCGAACATGCACCAGCAACATCGGTGAAGTCTTCACTGACTTGAATTTGGAGATAAACATCTTGTGTTTTCAATGAAGAGCTGGGTTATCTGTAGATTTAACCGTACTAAAGTAGATCTGAAACCAAAAATTGCAGTGTGTTTATCACAATTCTACCATGACAAACATCAAAGTGATCACCTTGGTGTTAGCTGAGATAGAGTGAAGAGACAATGGTTGAGTCCAATGTTTGCAGTGGGTTGTGGGTTGTAGGTGTCAATATGATGCATCAAACAACGATTGGTTCTGTACACAGTAAGTAACACATCTTGTTATATGACCAGTGGGGACATTAGCATTGTCAAAATGAATATTACCTTGAATGCTCTGACAGTTTATCCAGTAAAACTGCACTTCAGAAAAAGAAGTTTTGTCCTCCAATTATATATAAGCGTTGGAAAAACGTTCAGAACCATGTGTCGTATCAATATCTACATATGACACTGACCTCATGTTTGTAAAGTACCTGGTGAGAGCCGTAAGATTGTCACTTTGTAAACGCACACAAATGTGTGTACACATATGAGTGTATATGATTGTATATGATTGACCATGATTGTATATGATTGTACATGAACTCAAACGTTTATGGCAGTGACTGCACCAATCAGGAAGATTGCAGCGTAGAGTTGCTTCCCTTATGTGTGGTAGAAACCAATGGTTTTTCGGCACCATGGCCGAGCATCGTGGAAGAAGAAAGTCAGAAGCGATGCCGGTCTTACATGGTTCCCACTTCTATGAAGCTAAATATAGAGTAGTGCTGCCTTAATAATATCTAGTCTCTGAAATTAAAATAGTTTACAGAGAAAAAAAGTTGCAAATTATAGTTACATGTATAAAATATAATGAAAAGGAGCCCAGAGATTTTCTTATATAGTAATCTAGACTTGCCAAATAGTAAAGACTCCCAGGGGCTGCATTGGATATATTTGTTTCAGGGTCTGTATGACAGACAAAACCCACTGTCAAATCTAAAACATTACCAGGGCTACCAGAAGTTTACATTTGTGACATTTGTTCATGATAATAACTTTTAGCCAAAATTGGATATGAACCAAATTTGATAATTTTCCTTGTAATCCCAAACAGAGGCAGAGGGGTGTTATTTGTAAACATCATCACATGGGTCAAGTTGGATAGCCAAACCAGACATTTGCTTGTTGTATAGTAAAAAAAGACATTTTCTATGAGTCTTGATACGAAAGAGAGCAGAGGCCATATCTATAGAGAGTAAGTCGTGATGGATAACTCGTCACGATATGGCTGCAATATTGCCGATGTGACGTTATATATTAACTCACTCACTCACTCGTGATGGATAATTACCTGGGTAATATTTGGTATTTGCACACTAATTTAAAATACTGCCTGCTCAGTTTAGACATAAACGTATTCACGGTGTATTCGTGTAGAAGTGCGGTTTCTTGTCATATCCTGGATTTGACAGGTCGTTGTCACGTGCTGCACGGACTGTCCGTGCGTTAGCGCCTCGCTATAACAACTTAAACTGTAAAAGAGTTTTATTGCCGTTTCAAGGCGGCTGCTAACTTTTCAAGCACTCTAGAAAACAGAAAATGGATTCAAAAATGGGATGGGATGGTGACATCAGAAACATACTGAGGAGAATTTACATCAATCGCCTTACAAAGGGGTACATGGCATTTCCTGCACCTTCCAACATTTCATTGAACGCGATCGAGCGATAGTTAATAGAACTGACAAGACTCGCTGCTTTCAAATATTTATCGTAAGCTGATTATGTAACATGTATAAAATACCATTTGTTTGATGGAACCCGTGAATGTCCGGGTTAGAATTGATCTTCAGCAACCCACGCTTGTAAGAGGCGACCAACGGGATCGGGTTGTCATGCTCGCTGACTTGGTTGATGCATGTCATCGTATCCCAATTGCTTAGATAAATGCTCATATGTAAATCACTGGATTGCTGGTCCATTTGTTAATAGAAATACAGTCCCTACAGCGTGTCATTTTCTCACACTTTAATGACTGCTTGCACTTTAATGACTGTTTGCATTAAACAATTTTAGAAATCGAAGATGGCCCACAGTTTACGTTTACTTTTTATACTATAACTTTGAAAGTATTCAGCACACAACTACAAGTCCAAAGATGCAATTGCTTTTTTTTCAACTTGAACATTCCTGGTTTCAATAAAATATCTTGCAATCACTATAAAAAAGTTATGATACCAGGTATTCGCGAAAAGATGGTTAAATACAGTGTATTGTGATTTGATACCTCTGAATAACCAAATCCGAATCGAGTATTTCCCAAATTCTTAGAAGTATCAATAATTAATATGATCAAATGATCATATCTGGTTGCACATGGAAATAAAGTGTAAAACTTCAAATACTGTTTATGAATATATATCTATATAATACAACGAACATTTTCAGAATACAGCCTTGACAACTTGAACTGTTATACTGTCGGTATTCCTCTAGGATTTGTCAGATCCTTCATCGTCACGATCCACTCATTATTTACTTTATACCCGTATTTGAATAAATTGCATCAACGAAAACCTCTTTCCTACTAAACAAGGATAAGGGCCATTTTTGCATGAGCTAAGAAATGTGGGACACTTCCATATAAATATTCAAGATGCCTTCTCATGAATGAGAATTAAATATATTTTCACAAAATGCAGAGATAAGGCCTCGTCTGGATTTAGAGGTTCTCGGGACATGTTTTCTGATATTCTGACGCGGTCAAGTCCTTTGCCCGAACCGACGTTTTATAGGCTGTAATTAAATATATAAGCGACAATACCGTTTCAATTTTCATAGTTATAGTTCCAATAATGTTCATCGTTAAATTACTACCATTTGCATTTACTATTTCCAGTTATGTCACATCACAACCAAAGGAAAACATATTTTTAACTCGAAACAGATTGGGTTTAATGAGCCACATTAACAACGTATTCTATGTGACTTGAATAATGTCTACATCGCGCTACAAATAGTGTAATTCTCGAAGCACTGAACACTCGGACATGGACATTTCTGGCGTGGACACTGTCATAAATTAATGATCATGAGAGCATATGGGATTTATTAAATGAGGCGGTAGGTGGTAACAAATATTACCTACATGACTTGTTTGTTTAACGACTCCGCAATACACCAGCTTTGTGTCAGCGGACTGTGTTCAATCTCGAGTCTGGACCAGACAATCCAGTGATCGTCACCATGAACATCTATCTACGCCATTGGGATATGACACGCAATCAACCAAGCCCGATTACCCGATCTATTTAGCCGCCTTTTACGACAAGCATAGGTTGCTGGGGACTTATAAACTTTCCAGAATCCAAACAGGTCTTGAGGAACGTAATATGTTTACGAAATTAAACCTGCCAGGTCGAGATGGAACCTGCCATGTACCTTGTGTCGTGCAAACTACATACCCGGATTGTGTGTATCAATTCCATAAACAAGCCTCAGTTGTTTATTGTTGCTAGGCAACGTCACACTTAAATATCCGCGAGGACCATTTGCATTAACGTTACAAATACATTCCATACACCATCAACAGTTTAATGTAAAATACAGCATATATAACATTGTGTATTCATTACTAAAATAATACATACAACAATCAAGTGATTTGCGAAATTACTATATTGATGTCCACTCCCAATCAAATATAGCTTTGTTATCATGGCCCCAATACGAGCTTGTTTTTATAAATCGTTCAGGTTCCATACACATGACAGAAATAGTTTTATACATTGTTCCAGTGAGACCATTAATAGCGGCCTATACTTGTGAAACGCGGTCATATTAAGTCTGCTGTTTACAATCCACGCGGGACCACAATCCGATCAACTATGAATTAATTTATTGTACCTCAGACCCTGTTCTGATTCAAAAGGTGTAGCGAAAGTACACAGCAATCTCATGGCAATCATTCAGTATTCTTTCCATTTGTGAGAACATGACGAACGACCGCCGTCAATTCTGGATGCACTGCCGAATATCTATTGAAGTGAGATTCAATATAGGAGTTAAATAGATTGACATATGAATAGCTCTTCTATTGAATCTTGGATGTGTGAAGTGAAGATCAGAGAGTTGTGATCGTCTGTGGAACCCCAGCGGGCAGTCGGCTACCCGTGACAGTGAGTATATAAGACTTATTCCGTAGTTTTTGTCAATTATTATTATTGTTATTTTACATAAAGTTTTCATTAAACAAACGTCTGAAACAGAAACCAGACCGTGTTCTCTGTGATATTCTTTATAATAGCTTAAAACAACCAGACGTGTGTGAGGCTTACTGACTTGCGTTTCCTTCACACGACATGTTAAACAGGTAGTCATAGTCTACCGTTTCACCAAGATTCTTCTCCTGACCTCCGATTATAGTATACCAGCTGCACCCGTGGTGATTCCGGTGTAGGAGGACCAGGTCACTCCCCAGGATCATATCACTCCCCTTAGGATCATAACACCACCCCTTTGCAGGATGAAAACACTCCCCAGGATCATATCACTCCCCAGGATCATATCACTCCTCTTAGGATCATAACACCACCCCTTTGCAGGATGAAAACACTCCCCAGGATCATATCACTCCCCTTAGGATCATAACACCACCCCTTTGCAGGATGAAAACACTCCCCAGGATCATATCACTCCCCAGGATCATATCACTCCCCTTAGGATCATAACACCACCCCTTTGCAGGATGAAAACACTCCCCAGGATCATATCACTCCCCTTAGGATCATAACACCACCCCTTTGCAGGATGAAAACACTCCCCAGGATCATATCACTCCCCTTAGGATCATAACACCACCCCTTTGCAGGATGAAAACACTCCCCAGGATCATATCACTCCCCTTAGGATCATAACACCACCCCTTTGCAGGATGAAAACACTCCCCAGGATCATATCACTCCCCAGGATCATATCACTCCCCTTAGGATCATAACACCACCCCTTTGCAGGATGAAAACACTCCCCAGGATCATATCACTCCCCTTAGGATCATAACACCACCCCTTTGCAGGATGAAAACACTCCCCAGGATCATATCACTCCCCTTAGGATCATAACACCACCCCTTTGCAGGATGAAAACACTCCCCAGGATCATATCACTCCCCAGGATCATATCACTCCCCTTAGGATCATAACACCACCCCTTTGCAGGATGAAAACACTCCCCAGGATCATATCTCTCCCCTTAGGATCATAACACCACCCCTTTGCAGGATGAAAACACTCCCCAGGATCATATCACTCCCCTTAGGATCATAACACCACCCCTTTGCAGGATGAAAACACTCCCCAGGATCATATCACTCCCCTTAGGATCATAACACCACCCCTTTGCAGGATGAAAACACTCCCCAGGATCATATCACTCCCCTTAGGATCATAACACCACCCCTTTGCAGGATGAAAACACTCCCCAGGATCATATCACTCCCCAGGATCATATCACTCCCCTTAGGATCATAACACCACCCCTTTGCAGGATGAAAACACTCCCCAGGATCATATCACTCCCCTTAGGATCATAACACCACCCCTTTGCAGGATGAAAACACTCCCCAGGATCATATCACTCCCCTGAGGATCATAACACCACCCCTTTGCAGGATGAAAACATTTCCCAGGATAAAACACTCACTCCCCTTATGCTTCCTGCCTACAGTATTGGCGATAAGCATCACCTATCCCAATTAAATATACGTACCTACCCAAACCTTTAAGTTCGCTATATAGATACAGTTTAAATATTTCATTAATACGTCAAGAGTTATTATAAAACATCCTAACTTGAAATCTCTATTTAATATTATGCTCTGTAAAATAAGCATTGAACGATATTTATTAATGAAAGGTAAAAATAACAATTCCTTGAAAGAATGAACATTTTATATGCGCTTTTTGCTTGTTATCTTATCTATATTCGTATACAATTTATGTTTCAAATGTATATTCCAGTCTTTAATAAAACATTGTTCAAATTAAATCAGCCAGTCGATTAGATTAACACTGTGGTAATTGATGGTATACTTTAAATCCTTTCTATCAAAGGTCACTACTCCGAACTGTTTTTCCAACTCTCCCAACGTTGCTAATGTTAGACATTACATGTTACACACTACTGCTTATTGTAGCAATTGTAAGATGAGTAAAGAGAGACCCAAAGCTGACTTGTCAATATACTACCAGGATCACTGAATATTATTATAAAATGTATTTAATCAATACGTAAGTATATATTAATCATAAACTTCTATTTGTTATAATGCTTTTTATGTAATTAGTAAAGATTGACTGAAATATTTATCCCTGGCTTTACCCCCAATGTTAGAATAAATTGATAAACTTTTCATTTCTGTACCAGCATTTCAATATAACAAATATAAAATACACAAAATATATAAAACCGTTTTGACAAAGTCCAAAGTTTTAGCACAAATATATCACACCACACGAACATTTCCCAACACGGACATTACCCACACAGACATGTCCCCATGGACTATACCCCACGCACTATATTACATTGTATATAAATAACAAAACATGACATGTATTACATATTTATTATGGCCTTTTTACATCAGTCTCCCAAATATTCACATAAGTCATAGTATAACGTATAACGGTAAAATAAAGCAATAAACACACATAAACTGTTCTTGATGGTATGTTACCTATGACCTTTTAACTATAACCTTCCATGCAAGTCGGATCTTCTTTGTCCGACGACTGTAATTTATTGTCCATAATTTGTCCATAACTTTTAACTCCTACCAAGTGGTGTGATACTTTGATAAAGGATGTATATAACTTCATGGTTTAAAGTTATATGTAGACATCTGCTTAAATCTGTGTGTATGTGTAAATATTTTAGATGAGTTATTTTTTAAATATTTTTAAAGAATGTTCCATTAATTAAATATATATATGATAAATATGGATTTTAAAACGGCAATATTTATTTCCACTTGGTACAGTGAAAGGGGATTAATAAACTGGCAAAGCCTATATAAATATCTCCCCATCAACGTTCGAACAAGCAGCAGTAGTATATAAGTTATTCCTTAGTATAAACTTGATATAATGTCACATGTGGTACATCAAAGGTAAACAGTTGTTATTGAGAGATATATATAAGAGTGCATGTTTATATAAATCTTTTGCTCATAGTGAACAAATGTTGTACAGAATCAATGATATTAAGAAGTATTTCTTTGTCAACGTTGACGTGGCCATACAGGACGGTTCGACGGTCATATCCAAAAGCATAATATAGCTTTCAGATCTAACCTCAGTGTAAGTTGGACAAGTGAATAGGCAGTGTAACAATCTCATCAAAATCAGATCTTAGTTCTCGCTGCCGCTAAACAAAGAGCTGAGGACATCCCATAACGGGTCACGTCAGACCGACCTTTCGCTAACTCTGACCGACCAATGGAATTACTGACAAGAAGTTAACATTAGCCAATCAGAAGGCAGCTTTCTCGTGCTTTACGGCACTAATTTCAAATTGGCGACTACGCTTCGAAACATATTTTGACAAATTCTCGCTTAAAATTTGAAACCTGAACAAAAGAACATTCTCGAATGGCTAATATATGGTCTAGATTGTATAGATCCAGTCGTTAAGCCCGTAATTATCGTTCGGAATACCCCGTTTTAAAGTTTTCGAGGTTGCATAATTAGAAATCACATTCCGACTGTCACTTTCATGATCTTTCTCTGATTGGTCGGATGAAAGGTCATTCTGACGTGACCCCTAATGGGATGTCCTCAGATCTTTGTTTAGCGGTAGCAAGAACTAAGGTCTGATTTTAATGAGATTGGTAGTGTAAAAAACTTTCACTGAAACAACCACATGAACATTATCGCTAATAAATCTTTCAAATATGTGACCGTTCAAACCACTGCATCCTTGTCTTAACTTGCAGTGATTTGCAGTGAAAATATACAGTTTTCCTAAAATACATTATTTATTACAACTTAACTGGGAAAACATGTGATTCATGGTTTTCGTTTTCTCGGGGCGATTGCATTAAGTATCTGCGGTTAGTTTGAAAATCAGAAGTTAAAAACTTGACTTACGATGTAATGAAATAACGACCTATCTATGCCTTCATTCATGCCTTCCTGTAGTAATGTTTTGGCTATCAAATACTTCTCTACAGATATGGTTAATAACATTCTGTGGGTTGGTTAGGTTCCCCCTGCCATCCAAATAATTGTAGGCACTGACGTTGTGATCGAGGCTAAGGAACCCAATAATCCATCTTCAGCATGGAGGAAATATTAACTTTGATAGTCATGTAAATCCGACATTTGACTTTGTTTGCAATGTAGTTTCCGGGCGATACTACTTACATTACGTTAATTCATGTTTGTAAAAAAGTTGAGAAACCAATTGGGCCATTTAAAACTGCTATGGCCTTTTAAGGCGACACTTTTTTATTTCTTAGTTTACGGATTACAAAATCATTTCAAAAGTGAGGCAGACCAATTGAAAAAGCCTCTCATATTTTTTTACTTGAATTTTGTCCTAAAAAGTTAGGTAGGTATGAAAAAAATATCCTAGAGTAACAAAAGTAAAATAACTCAATTCTTCAAGAACATTTTATTATATCCCTGGCACTTAGCTTGTGCACAAATGGCAATATAACAATATTCATGTCATGGGTGGAAATGCATGAAAGCTATTTTGGCAGCATGGGCAACGTTTAATTCTTTCAACACCATCCGACCAGAAGATTATTGCTGTGACACCAAGTTCCCAGAGACTCTTGTGTGATAGATGAAGCCAAAATTTATCAAGGAAATTATCTGCTTGTAAAACATCTTTGCCACTACATGTTTGGCCATACACTATTTGAAAGGTCTAATTAATCCTATTGTTTATTAATATGAAAGTTATATGTATTACATTATTTAAATAATTCATTAACAACTTAATAAAGTTCGTTTTATATAAACATAATGTAAGCTTTAACATTCATAACGTCCAGATTAAGGACCAATGAAGCGAAAATGTAACGATTTTCGGCAAATGTAAGATTTCATAAAATCCACTTACCTATTTCTTTTTTATTTTCATTTCTTTACGAAGTCGGAACATTATTTTAAAAAGAATTACAAATAATATCTTTCATCACCCATTTCCCGATGATAGTGGCTGTCCGCTCACTAACATGAGGATATACCTCCGTTTTCAAAGCTTCGTATGAATAACACATACGTCGAAGGCTGCCATGTCAGTAAACATTAAAATAACTATACAGTATACATAAAAAAAGATTGTTTCACCGACATAATCTGCTACAAGGTTCGTGATTGGTCACACGTCTCACTACATCGCGTTTACGTTACCTATAACTGATACTTTTAGAAAAATATTATGTCAACAATATCAAACTGGTGCTCTGTTGTTCGACCATCTTTATCAAAGGAAGGGCGGGGAATCACCACGTGGTGAACTGTGAGCCAACGGTGATATAACATAGTTTCCCCGACACGCAAGTGATATTTGATGGCGTGGATTAATGATTCATAGTGGTGAGGTGAGGTGAAATGGGGTTTAACGCTGCGTCCAAGATTATTTCACTTATATAGCGACGTGCATGCACGTGTGTGTGTGCCTGCTTGTACTAGTCCGGACTGATGCCGATTTATAGTGTAAGCCCACTGAGATACCACGCCTCAGTTTAACATGAATACCACTCAGACACAGTATACTGACTCTGAGCCGACCAGTCCTTGTTTTAGCCCCTTAATGCCGAGCGCCAAGACAGGGCAACAACAAGTACCATCTTTTAACGTCTTTTGATAAAACGCGGCCGGGGATCGAACCCCGGACCTTCTGATTCGTAGTGAAGTAATTGGACGTACACAGGAACAAAATACTTTCAAAGTCTGACATGAGGTCATTTTCTTAACCTGACTTGTTATGTAATGAAATAACGACCTTGTATGCTTCGTATTACATTCATTCCTTCTTGTAGTAATGTTATGGTTATTAACTACTATGCTACAGATATGTTTAATAATATTCTGTGGGTTGGTTAGCTTCACCCTGCTTTCGAAATTAATGACGGAAGCTAATGTTGTTTTTGTCTAGCCTTTCTTTTATTACTTCATTTGTAGAATCACTTTGTTTCTTGTTTCAGCCATTTTTTCTAAAAAAAGGTTGGGACAGATTTATTACCCCACTCCAGTTTTCGCAACAAGCTAGACACTATGAAAAGACCAAATTATGTGAAACTACATCAAATATCAGAAAATGACAGACAAAAGTAAGATTTTTTCTCCGAACTGTCAAAGGTTACACAATGAAAAGAAAAGAAAAGATGTTTCTGTAAACTTAAAAAAGAACAGGGAAATGTTTATTGCATTCAAGCTACGCTTTTTACGAAAGATATATAACAGAAAATATAATGTCACCATTTTATTTGAAAATACCAGATATTAAAAAGGATTTAGTGATAAAGAAAATAGAAATTATTTGATAATTAAGAAAAACCAACAAAGTATTTTCTATCACTTGAAAAACAGATGTTCATAAAAAGGCTATAATTGAACTTGAAAAGGGATAACGAACTCTTGACAGATACCAAAGATAATATTGATCATGTTCAGAAATACTATCACAGTTTATATACAACTAAAGACACAACAGATGTTAATCTTGAAGATTTGTTCAAAGAATCAACAAATCAGACACAGACTCTCAATCGAGAGAAGGTGAATTACAATATGAAGAAGTGCTTTGGGCTTTGAAAAATATGAGAAATGACAAAAGTCCCGGCCCATCCGGAATTCTTTAATTTCTTTTGGAAAGATATTTACAATTCCTAAATTATTCTATAAATTTTGCCTACCGAAGAGGTGAACTTTCTATCAGTCAAAAGCAAGGTCTTATAACATGTATTCCTAAGAAAGATAAATCAAGAGAGTAAATTGTTTTACCGACCTTTGTCCCAACTGAACATAGCATCAGCAACTCGAATTAAAAAAAGTACTTCCGACTATCATTAGTGACGATCAAAGTTTTTATGAAAGAAAGATACATCGGTGAATGCACCAGACTTATATACGACATAATGGATTTTACAGAATACAAGAACATACAAGACTTACCTATATTGATTGAGTTAAAAAAAGGCTTTGATTCAGTTGAATGGAAATTTGTAGAATCTTGCTTTGATTTCTATAGGTTTGGTCCTTCAATCAAAACATGGATAAAGACATTCTACAATAATTTAATGTTTTGGTTAATGGATTTTTTGTCAGATTTCTTTACAGTTCCGAGAGGATGCAGACAAGGTGACATATTCTTATATGTGCAGAAATTCTTGCACATATGCTGCGAGATAATGAAAAAGTAAAAGGCTTAAAACTGCTCAATACAGAAAAAAACTCTTGATACAATTTGCAGACGATACAACAATCATACTTGACGGATCACACCTTTCAGGCAACTATAGACTATAGAAATTCTGTAAAAAATACGTATATTTTTCTGAACTGAAAATAAACATAAAAGAAACTAAAACGATATGGATAGGCTCGAAACAATTTTCAGGCACACAGTACGATAAATCACTAACACAACAAGGCAGAAATGGTTGAACAGAACTATAAAGACAAACTACAAGAAATTAATAGAATAATGAGACTGTGGTCCCTACGAGACCTAACACGGTTGGGTAGAATTATTGTCCTCAAAAGTCTAATTTTACCATCTTTACATCACCTTTTTACAACACTTCCTAATCCCAGAATGGACACTATAACTAATCTGAAAAATATGTTTTAAATATATTTGGAAGGACAAACCTGATAAGATAGAACGTGCCACTATTATTCAAACACATAAAGATGGAGGACTGAAGGTACCACCTATATTTCGAAACAAAACAAGCTCAAAATATAACTTGGATACGAAGAACCTTTGCCTAAAATACAAAGCTAAGCAAACTCATTGAACTAAAAAACCCATCATGCAACTTGCATCCAACAGAAATGAGATCGAAATACTTAAAAAAGATGTCTTACCTAAAATCAAAAATCGTTTTTGAAGATGTCTATGAAGCATGGTCTAAAATACAGTCACGGAAAACAAACTACAACGCAGAATTACCAAAACGGTACATATGGGGAAACGATAACATCCTGATTTGACATGAACCAATTATATCATCCAAAACTGGCTCCCACAGGAGATATCGCTTGGGTGAGATCAAGCGATATCTACATTGGTGATATCGCTGCAATGAAATTGCATCACAATGCTTTGCAGACCATTGTGACGTCATTCGTTACCATGGCATCACAATCAAATGACATCACCAATGGCTCTGCTACTGAATCTGTTAGCAGTACTTTTTACACTTAAGACACTGCTTATTACTGTCTACAAATTGAAAATGTTTGAAGAATGATGTTGGATGATAAATAAAATCTAAAACTCGTGTCTTTTGATATCAAATATATCAACACGAGTTGATAAAATTGGAAAAAGTACTCGGCAAGCCTCGGGTTTTTTCCACATTTATCAACTCGTGTTGATATATTTGATATCAAAAGACACTCGGGTGAGATTATCTCTATATATAAACACTACCTAAACGCAAATATATAAGTCATCAATGATCTGATAAAAGATGACGGTACATTCTTTACATTAAAGAAATTACAGAGGAATATACTTTAAAATTAAAAATCTGAGAATACGCAGTTCTTATTAAATCCAAAAAAAACATATATGGGTTCCAAATCTGTATCATTAGATAGGAAAATTAAACAACAATTCATTCCATGTAATTTCACGTTATAAAACGAATATGTATTAAAAGAAAAAACCCGGAGTCAATTAAAATAGGAAATATATATTAACACAGAAATAACACATGACATGGGACGACTTTCAACTATTTACCCTTTAGAACAACAAACAACACAAAGCTAAGATGGTTCCAATACCGTATTATTCACAGAAAGCTGACAACAAATAAAGATTTGTACAAAAATAAATTTATCCCTTTTGTTCTTTTTGCACTACTGAAACTGAAAAACAAGACAAGATGTGAATACCACTAGGACCTTACACCACCTACACACACGATACAGGAGTAACCTCCCTGGTGGTAATCACTGTGGCATTCGGTATCCCTTTTAAATTATATTATTCCAAATACAACGTGTATTTCGCATTGGGGGTTGGGTTGATCCTAAGGAAATTGAATATATCCTGAAGGAAGTGTTTTGATCCTGAGAGGGGAGTGATCCGAGGATAATTTCACTCAAGAGTGTATCGGGTCTAGGATCAGGCCACTCCAGAGTAAAATAAAGGGGAGTGATTTCATCACCGGGATAGAACTGGTCCCCTGTAACTTATGTTGATCATAATAGGCGGCTAAATGGAGGTTTGTGACTTTTGACTTCTTGAAAACGAACATTGCTTTTTACATATGGCTTCGGTTTCATTTGGCTGTCCCAGACAATTAGTAACGCAAATGTTTTCATTAAGTACTTTCGCATGCGTGCCATTGATATGTTTCATCAGAAATGGCATTCAGATATTTACGAAAGTTCAAGATATGATACTTATCGCCATTTCAAGTCATTGCTTAGACCAAAATCTTATTTATCAAACTTACGGTACAGGAATTTTCGTAACATCATTATTCGTTTTAGACTTGGCCTGAATGATCTAAAAATTAACACATTGAAAAATCCCTAAGGATATGCCCATTCAGTGACAGTGTTGTCGAAGATGAATACCATTTTATGTTTATTTACCCAATATACGAAAATCTAAGAAACTTACCGCAGTGGTCTTTATCTCATTTTAATGCTGTAACATTGTCTTCATTACTGTCCTGCAAGGATCTTCTAACACAAAATCAACTCGCTTTGTACATACATCATGTGTTTTTGTTACGAAGGGAATTGTTACCTTGATTTTGTATCTTATAAAATATGTTATGTAACTCCGTTGTATACTTTTATTCTTTGTCACGACGTTTCAGAGCTACTTTTTGCTCCTTCATCAGGTGAATGCTGAGTAAGAACGTAGAGTTAACATATAATGTGGGAAGGTGTGATTCTTTGCGTGCCTCATCCCCTCCTGTACATTGGAGATGGATGGAGAAGAAATGGATGTCGTGTAAGGCGCGGTGGGCGGTTGAGCTGGTATTTTCGAAACACAGCAAGGGCGCATTTAGTAATTTTAAAAGTGAGGGATCCAAAATATACAAACTCTGTCTGTCAATTATATTGCCTAAAAAAAACTACAAGTTGTTCCTCGTTACACCTATCTGGGATTATGTATTAACAATAGGCTTAATTGGTCTAAAACGGCTGACAATATAACTCTGCAGGCCAAGAAGGCATGGGTAAATAGTTTGAGCAGTTCACACTCGTTACAACCGTTTTCACCAGATTTCTTTAAAAAAACGTTGAGATAATGCCCCCAATATGGTGAGGACGTTTGGGGGTTCGAAAAGGTAGAAAGTTTGGATAACGTACAAGTGGATGCATGTAAACGCTTTTGCATGCAACACCGCAGTGTCAGGTGAGTGTGATAGATACTCCAGGCCAGTTCTTCACATCCTGTTAGGATGGTACATCACCAATGCAATTACCTGGATCAATTCGGTGACTTTTGTTGATTTGGGGTCATTCTACACTGATGATTTGGTTTGTCTCGTCCAGATTCGTACCGCCTCCGTGGTCTAGTGGTAAAAGGTCCGCCCGGAGAGCGGAAGGCCCGGGGCTCGATCCCAAAAGACGAAGTACTTGATGTTACCCTGCCTGGCGCTTGACATTAAGGGGCTAACACAAGGATTGGTTGGCTCGGAGTCTGTATACTGTGTCTATGTCGGATATTCATGTGAAGAATGGTATCTCAGTGGACTAGGTGTATAAAATCTGCATTAGTCCGGAGTAGTTCACACACACACACACACACACACACGCACGCACGCACGCACGCACGCACGCACGCACACACACACAAATATACGTGAATACACGTTACTGAAGTGCAATAACTTTGGACGCGACATTACACCCCATTTCACCTGACCTCGTCCAGATTGGATTATTTACAGACCGACGTATATTCCTTGACTTTACACAAAAACAAAATACGTTTTGGTTTAAGCATTACAATAATACAATAATTCATTCCTCAATATGTATTACAATGCCCATTTCAAATTCGAATGAAATAATGTCCCAATACTTTATAAGTTTACAGTGCTGATTGATACGATGAAGGGAAATGACGTCACATTGAGCATTTGATAACCCATTGCTTCGGACGTCACCTTACGTAGTCAGAACAATAATGTTGTTGTTTGTTGTTTAACGCCGAGCTTCGCAAAGTTTCCAGTTCTATAACGGCAGATTGTAAATAATTGAGTCTGGACCTGACAGTCCAGTGATTGACATCATGAGCATCGATCTACGCATTTGGGATACGATGACAATCATCAACAAATTCAGCGAACCTGACCACCCAGTCCCGTCAGTTTGAAGTTTTAAAGATATATTGTCAGCAGGCTTTTATCATAGTATTTTAAATAATTTGTGTATATTGATAGCGAAAGTAAATGATCTAAAAAACCATTTAACTTCTGGTTGGCGGAATAATAAACCCCACTGCATTTCATTTTGTATTTTTTTTTTAAGATTTCATTTTTTTAATCGGCGGAATTCGTAACTCTGGCCCAACATGACAAATGTACCGTTAAGGTGTAGCTATTTAGAACCTTTATGATAGGAAATCTCTTAGGGTCTGTAATATCGAGTATACAGAGAGAAAACATTATCTATTGAGGCTGCCGTCTTGATAATTTGGTCTTAAAAAGTAGGTTCTCTTTGACACATTTCCAATTGACTACTTTTCGAGCACACTCGTTGGTATAGTTGGTCAATATGTCGTTATTTGAAATGACAACACAGGTTGAATGAAAGACACCTGTCTGTTATCCAGTATGACATAACTGTAACCATGCACGGGGTGACAGGCTTCTTGTTCAGTTATATCCGCTGTATAACCACACGGCATCATTAACAAGACAGTGTTGTGTGATCGACCAGTAAGCTAGTTATCTTGACTTACATCAAAGCGATATTAATAAACTCCATTGTCAGTTTACTGTAATTACCAAAGTCTCGAACCACTTGCTTTTTTCAAGACATATAACATGTTTTGCAGACAGGTATTATTAAGCATGAGCCCAACTATATCAACAAATATATGCTTCTGTAATCAGTTACCTTTAAAACTTGCATCAGAGACCTACGGCTAATTTTAATGTTAATTAAATGTTAATATTTGCTCGAAATCGTATGAGCGGTCGGGTAGCCTCGTGGTTAAAGCGTTCTCTTGTCACGCCGAAGACCCGGGTTCGATTCCCGACATGGGTACAATGTGTGAAGCCCATTTCTGGTGTCCCCCGCCGTGATATTGCTGGTATATAGCTAACAGCGGCGTAAAACCATAATCACTCACTCGGAATCGGTATACATGTACTATGCTTGAGTGGGGTATCCATGTTAAACTGTGGCATTGTATCTCATATACACATGATGGTTAAGCTTTGCTTGAGTGTGGCAGTTCTTGTTTGTCTTGGGGTTGAAGTCAGGATGAAAGTGGTTAATGTATTCAAGCTTCATGCTTGTGGCAATATTCTGCCCGTTGGTAGCTTTTGCCACAATACAAGCAGACACGTGTGTTCGACGTGTGACCATATGTGGCCAGCTCCGGTTCAGGGTATTCGTATCAAGATTTCACATGAGGTATTTAAGCTACGTTATGTTCAGACAACTGGACTAACGTATTGCACAGTTACACTCTTTCAATGAATAGGGTTAATGTGTACCCACAGTTGCTTTGATTCATCATTCTATCTATATAGATATAAAATTGTCAGATATTAACACTTGACATAAATCTGGTGATGAGTAACGCAATATAGGAATTATGAAACAGATGCTTAATTAAAGATAATAAAGACAACAAGAGCGTTTCACCGTTATGTGTATGTTCACTTATTTTTTTATCATATCTAGAAACAAATATTTGGAAATAAAACAACTGAGAATAATTAAGTTAGATTAGATTTTCAAAACATAATTTTAACATTGTTTTGATATATCAAAGAAGTTTAATTCTTTGCAAAAGTGTTACTGTAACGGTTATCGTTCTTGTTTGAAGTAGTTCTGATGAAATCCTTCGAGAGGGACACGAGTCGACATTCGGATTGTCCCGGAATGAGTGGGGCACGAATGAAATACTCTAAAGCGTATGTTTACGAATCAGGCATTATATCGATGTTGGGTTGGACGAATTATGTTAAGTTCAGTAAACACAACTTAATTGTTTAATATCTTTTGTTTAAGATGTCTTCAAACCCTTTTTTGACAATTATTTAGTTACACAGCATGGTTGAGTACTCAACGTTGATGATGATGATGATGGAGATTTAAAGAGCGCTTTCAGAGGATCAGATTTCGCACTCAAGAGTGTATTCGACCAATTAATGTGGTGGGACCTTTTTATTTCTATTTCTTTAATATGTTTCTTTAGGGCTGAAGGTAGTATATGTATTTTCTTCTAAACGAGAGGAGCTGTCAGACGAGTTCTGTTTAATCCATCGTGTAAACAACTTTAAATGTCAGATTTCTCTTGGTTGATATCTTCACCGTGTATGTAGTGTCTCGCGCCTGAAGCCCAATAGTCTATGTCGCATCACGCCTCTCTGGTTGTGTCAGGATCCGCTGGTCTTGTGACCGAATCCCAGTTTACCCCGAGCCTGAGTCTGCCTGTACCACATCGGTGCCCCCGGGATCCCTGAAGTGGTTCACGCCTTTCCCCTGCGCCACCTTCCGCCACGTTAAGCCGAGACACAGCCACACCACTACGTTACTGTTCAAAGCCAACTCACTGTATTGAAAATATATTTTATAACCTGAGCTAGATTTGTAATTGTTTTATTTCATTCAATCGTTAACAACACAGTTTTAAAGACTACTGACTGTCAATAATGCTACAGTTATTATTGATTACTTATGTTTTTAAAGTAATTATTTTTACATTGAAATGAGTGACAAAGGGTTGTGTAAATATTTAATTGTGTGATAAGATTGAATTACGGCGCTACCGCAAGCAGTGTTGTACAGAGGATTATAACTTACAATAAACCGTGAACGAAACATTTTTTATGAGTTATTGATTCATTCCGTGTTTGTTTCTGATCAATAGTGTCACTGTTTACTTTTCAGACTCGTTCAAACTAAGGATGAAGATGGCCTACCTCCTACATCTGACTTTGGCGATTCTTCTCCTTGGTAGGATATTTGATACATTTCTCTTTCTGATATCACAAACGTCTGATATATCGAACACGGTGTTGTGAAACAAGGATGTTTTAGCTGTTCCCACGGAGTGAGTGAGTGAGCTAGTGCGTTGTGTTTAACGCTGCTTAGAACAGTGTTCCAGTTATAGCTCGGTGTGTCAGCTAAGGTGGGGGAACGCCCGAAGTGATGCAGGTGTAAGACATTTCTCCTTCTGATATCACGAACGTCTGATATATCGAACACGATGTCGTGAAACAAGGATGTTCAAGCTGTTACCACAGAGTGAGTGAGGGAGTTGGGTTTAACGCCGCTTAGAACAGTGTTCCAGTTGTGTAACGGAGCCTGACCCCCCGATCCATTTGGTCGTTTCTTACCACAACTTTAGGTTGCTGCGGATCTATTCTATTCCGCAATCCCACGGGGGATTGATATTATGAGCCACGATCCGCTCCGTCGGAGTATGATGTCACGCTGTCCATTAAGTCCACTCGTACGACAAGGCAGCCTCCGTGGACAGTGTTTGCCCGGAGAACGGAAGGTCGGTGGTTCGATCCCCGGCCGCGTCATACCAAAAAGACTTGTAAAAAGTTTTTAAAAGGCTTATAAATGGTACTTGTTGTTACCTTGCATGAAATATCACAAATGAACCTTCCAGTTATATAAATGAACTTGTTCTCATAGATATTGGGCGTCTGTGATGGGCGGATTGACCATTTGATATACGGGGGTACTTCGAAAATACTGGCCAAAGTATATTCGGCTTTTTAAATGAAAAAATGCCTGTTCACCGGTGATGTCCTGAAAACACCCGTGATGGTATCTTCTACTTTCAGACGTACAAATTGTAAAGTAATTTTTTTCCTCTTTTCAAAATCATCCCATCGCGTGATCCCAGCGCCCCCCCCCCCCCCCCCCCACACACACACACTACAATTGAATAGTCAATTCTAAATATCTTGTAGCCACAGCAACAAGGGGAGACTACTCGAGTGATGAAATTGCTCTTCTGGCAGCCATTCGAGCCAACACCAGCGTGGACGTCAGACCGATACAGAACACTGTCGTCAAGTCCACCATCTTGCTGTTTGCTCTCAATGATGTGGTAAGTGTATCCTACACACCTGCGGCCTGTGAAACCTCGATAGTAGGAAACCTCGATAGTAGGAAACCTCGGTAGTCCGGAAACCTCATTAGTCCGGAAACCTCGTTAGTCCTCGGAAACCTTGTGGTACGGACTACTTATGGGAACGTCTGTGTATGACGAAACTACGTACTATGATTCATTAATCCGTACTATCAAACTGTACTGTCTGGATAAACGGGGTTTCACTGAACTAGCGTGGGCGTCTCTAGTTTGTTTTCACCTTAGTTTGTTTTCAACATATTTCACGAGTCGACAAAACGTTAACTCCATTTGTAAATGTATTGTCCCCGTACGATTCTGTATCACACCAAGATTTGAGATAAAACATCCTCAATATGTGTATGGTTCACGTACAGTTGTGAAAATTTAAACGCTTCATAAAATCAGTTTGTTATCATACTAACGATACAGTGATTATTTCACACACATATTCTTATGGGACAAAAAAAAGAGATCGCATGAAAAGTTAGGAACAGTTCGTAGGGGATTATATTCAATGATAACTGCAAAGTGTTATTCCAAAGTATGTATCCAGACGCTTCCATGTCGCGGAAAAGCTAGCACCCATGGATTGCCTTGTATGGTAAGAGATTGATGGACAATTGCTGCTGCGTAAAGGAAATCATCATTACGAGACAATACATGACAGTAGCGAACAAATGGCAAGAGGTAGTCATGATTAGATCGGGGAACTCACCCCAACAGGCTGCTAATGATCTCAACAAAAACATGAAAAAACATGAAACATCCTCGTGAGGTTGTAGAGATAAGTAGTGGAACCCTTTGCGCGTAGGATTGGTCGTCAGTAGAAGTTGGAACACACCCGCCAACACATAGGTCTTGTGCAATTGGATCTTGTTAGGAATAGGAATATACCAGAAATGTTTTGGCCAGCTGAAAGACCTGACATTATAAAAAAACCCATCTGAATGATCAACTTGGACGTCTTGTGCCGCAATGTCATGTGGCGTCTTACAGTCTTTGCAGTTCTGCAAGAGGAGTGGCTCCAAACTCCACTGACTGCCACCAGACCAGTGGGGTCACATTCGTTAAAACTATGATGTTACATAGCTGTCAAGTATATACTGAACAACAAAAGTTCCTGTAACATAGAATAGGATTTAATGCAAAGTTATGTTTTTTACCAAATCTGAAACAATTTCGGTTCGCAACAGATACAAGACAAGTGTTCAAATGGTTTAATTTGCCATACTGACTTCAGAAAATGCGTGATTTCATAAAAAAAACCCTGAACATGCCAAAATGTCAATTTACAATTCAATAGCGTGTGTGTCCACCTCTGGTTGCGATGCAAACAACACATCTTCGTCTCATGGAATGGACCAGGCGTCGCACAAAGTCCCTTGGGATATCTGTCCATAGCTGCTGGAGCATGTTTCGAAGTTCCTGGAGTGTCTGTGGAACACGTGGTTGAGGTCGAAGGCGCCGATCCATCTTATCCCACATGTGCTCGATTGGTGAGAGATCAGGGGATCGAGCCGGCCAGGGGATGACATTCACGTTGTTTTGTTGAAGAGAATCCTGAACAAGTCGAGCAATATGAGGCCGGGCGTTGTCATTTTGAAAGGTAATGCCTGGGCCATGACGACGCAAAAACGGTAGAACAACAGGGCCGATGATCTCGTCGCGGTAGCGCTGTCCATTTCCCTCTACCACTATCAAATGGGTCCTCTGTCTTGCTGTAATCCCGACCCATACCATAACGCTGCCGTCCCCAAACCGATCTTCTTCCATGACACAATGATTGACGTAAGGTTCACCTCGACGTCGGTACACTCGAATCCGTCCATCGCTGTGCATGAGGTGAAAACGAGACTCGTCAGTGAATAGAACTTGTCTCTACTGCATGGCCGTCAAGCGTAGATGCTGTCTGCACCACTGTAGACGTGCTTGACGTTGGTTTCCTGTCAAAATGGGACGTCTGGCGGGTCTTCTGGCGACAATCCCTGCACATCTGAGGCGGCGACGTACGGTTTGTGAAGATATTCGTCGAAGGCCAGGGATGCTTCTTGCAGTCACTGTTGTTGGCTGGAATCGATTTCGTATATGTGTTGTTCGAATCCAGTTGTCTTGTCGATTATTGGTTACGCGTGGCCTGCCACTCCGAGGATGGTCTCTGACTGCATTCGTCTGTTGCCAACGTTGCTAAAACACCAAATGGTGTTTCTGTGGACGTTAAAATGTCTTGCAACATCACGTTGACACGATCCTGCTTCAAGCATACCAATAGCTCGCAGACGCTCATTTTCGGACAAGCGTGGCATTTCGTAATGTTGAATAATTGCGTAATTTTGTTGTTTTTCTGAGTGGTTGTTGCCAGCACGATGCTAAACAATGCATATGGAAACCCGTTAACGCACATGTTTTTATACCCATTCTTGGGTAGTGAAATGCATGGGGCTTGCATAAAAGTCAACTTTTGCATGGAATGCATGCTTTTCTGTAGCAGTTGCGTTTTTGTGACTTGATTCCATACATGTACTACAATATTGAAAACCAAACTTTACTTGTTTGAAAAATACACTCAAATATTGGTGTCACAGGAACTTTTGTTGTTGGGTATACAAGACACGACCATTGGTTCAGGTCATGCAATCCCTTATTTTAAGTCCACCAGGACGCGATGCAGAACAACAGAGATGAAAGGTAACCCTTTTAATGAATCCAACCTACGCTGTATTACTGATACACCATTTATCCTTTGCAGAACATCGGCTCGGAAACCATGTCATTGTCCGGGGTTTTGGTGGTTGTGAGTATATTAATGATTGCGAACACAGTAAAATATGTCTTAGTTTGCTAGGTTTTGAGTTTAAATCACAATATGGTCACATGTACAGTATTTACACATTGACATGATCACGTGTACAGTATTGACCCTCGACATGATCACATGTACAGTATTGACATGATCACGTGTACAGAATAGACATGATCACGTGTACAGTATTGACCCTTGACGTGATCACGTGTACAGTATTGACCCTCGACATGATCACATGTATAGTATTGACCCTTGATGTGATCACATGTACAGTATTGACCCTTGACATGATCACATGTACAGTATTGACCCTCAACATGATCACATGTACAGCATTTGCCATCGACATGATCACAAGTCATCAGCAAATAGAAATGAAATTATATTAAACATGTGTTCAGATATGAATATGCAGTCATCAAATTTACCATCTAGATATGCTAAGTTCATTAATAAAAAGAGAAAATAACACGGGGCTTAAGGTACACCCTTGTTTCACACCACAAGCACTCACAAAATACTCTGCTAATCTCTTACCGTAGTTATATGTTACAGTAGCTTTTACATTTTCAAACATACTTTTGATGATTGTGACAAATTTACCATGAATACCATTTTTAAGCACAACATACAAAAGCTTTCATCTGCGACCAACGTGATCACATGTACAGTATTGAAATGATCACATGTACAGTTTTGACACATGTCGACAGTTTTGGAATGACCCTCGACTGACGTGGGACCCGGCATCTGCGGGAGGAATACAGAGGATGGTTTCCTCCTCAACGTGAACACATGTACAGTATTGACCCTTGACGTGATCACATGCACAGTATTGACATGACCACATGTACAGTATTGACATGACCACATGTACAGTATTGACCCTCAACGTGATCACATGTACAGTATTGACCCTCGACATGACCACATGTACAGTATTGAAATGATCACATCTACAGTATTGACCCTCAGCATGATAACTTGTACAGTATTGACCCTCAACGTGATCACATGTACAGTATTGACCCTCAACGTGATCACATGTACAGTATTGACCCTCAACGTGATCACATGTACAGTATTGACCCTGAACGTGATCACATGTACAGTATTGACCCTCAACGTGATCACATGTACAGTATTGACCCTCAACGTGATCACATGTACAGTATTGACCCTGAACGTGATCACATGTACAGTATTGACCCTGAACGTGATCACATGTACAGTATTGACCCTCAACGTGATCACATGTACAGTATTGACCCTCGACGTGATCACATGTACAGTACTGACCCTCAACGTGATCACATGTACAGTATTGACCCTCAACGTGATCACATGTACAGTATTGACCCTTGACGTGATCACATGTACAGTATTGACCCTCAACATGATCACATGTACAGTACTGACCCTCAACGTGATCACATGTACAGTATTGACCCTTGACGTGATCACATGTACAGTATTGACCCTCAACGTGATCACATGTACAGTACTGACCCTCAACGTGATCACATGTACAGTATTGACCCTTGACGTGATCACATGTACAGTATTGACCCTCAACGTGATCACATGTACAGTACTGACCCTCAACGTGATCACATGTACAGTACTGACCCTCAACGTGATCACATGTACAGTATTGACCCTCAACGTGATCACATGTACAGTATTGACCCTTGACGTGATCTCATGTACAGTATTGACATGACCACATGTACAGTATTGACATGACCACATGTACAGTATTGACCCTCGACATGACCACATGTACAGTATTGAAATGATCACATGTACAGTTTTGACACATGTCGACAGTTTTGGAATGACCCTCGACTGACGTGGGACCCGGCATCTGCGGGAGGAATACAGAGGATGGTTGTCAACACCAAATACATCTGGAAGCCACCACTGGTCATTGAAAATGAGTATGTATACATGAGCGAACTGTGGCATTTACTACACCAAGTACGTGAGTAATATTATGCTTAATTTGGTTTGTAAGTAATACTGTGTTCAAATTAAAACACTCGTTGTTACATAAAGTACTACCCTTGCTCCTCAAAGCAGAATGTGAGGGGACGTGGTATGACAAGAGACCCACCCCCCCCACACACACACACCTTTTGTTTTTGCGCCCAATGGAATCTTCTGTGGCCAGGTTTTGTTCTGAGAATAAGATTGTATCTCTTGAAACAGTGATGGAAAATATTCTCTGTCTTTTGCGCATCCTTGGCCTCCCTTTTGTGTCATGTTCCCTGTTCAGCGCCCAATGGAACCTTCTGTTACGGCAGGTGCTCGGGACTGGTTGTCATGTGGCGTTGACGATTTGAATTTACATAAACCTGAATCACTCACACCAATCTCTTCCCTCCCCAGCATCAACTCTGCGGTCGTTCTAGGAAGCGACGGCACCCCTCTCCGAGTGTATTCCAACGGCGAAGTATTATGGTCTCCCCCCATCTCCACGACCTCCAGCTGCTCTGCAGACATAACGTACTACCCCTATGACAAGCAGACATGTTCTCTGACGCTGGTTGGCTGGAGTTACACCACGGATGAGGTAGATCTCCTCACTGACCCAAACAGTCCGTTCGACATGAAGTATTTCACCAATAATGGAGAGTGGCAAATGTTGGGCACTGGATATGAATACACTAACGTGACCCAGGGCTTTATGACATTCCGGAAACTGGTGTTCAAGGTAACTGTCCGTCGACAATGGCAGTTCTATGGCCTGAACATCATGCTGCCCCTTATCCTCAACTCCATCTTGATGATGGTGGTGTTTGCCTTGCCCATAGAGTCTGGGGAGAAGATGGGGTACTGTCTGACTGTCCTCCTGTCCTACATCGTCCTGCTGACTATGATAGCTACCAACCTGCCGCCCATATCCAGTCAGACGTCCATCATCCGTGAGTGGCTTAGTGAAGTAGTGGCGGATGTGATGGTAGACGTTACATCATCAATAGTTACATCAGATGTACAGTTAGTAGTTGTAGATGTGTTAGAGTGAGATTTTAGGGTGCCTTCATCAGTATGTCAGCCAACCACAAATTGGCTTCACAAACTGAACCCAATGGGCTTTGTGAGGCAACAATTTTAACTGTTCGGCTACTCCATCGCTTTATCTTGATCGTAGAAGCATTAGTGATTGAGTGAGGAAGTGAGTGAGTGAGATGGGTTTAACGCCGCTATGAACAGTATTCCAGTTATATCATGGCGTGTCAACTGACTTTCTTAATGTGGGGAAACCCACGAGCATGGATACTGACAAAGCTAGAAACGTAATCGGGGCTAACCGTGATACGAACCAACGATCATAGGTTTCTGGCGCGCCCAAGGGATGCAACTCTGCACAGCGAGCAGCATTAGTACCCAAGACGGAAACGAGTAAGTCACGAAAATATACGTGTATTCTTACTTTCCATTTTTATTCGATTCGACACGTTCTCATTGCTCGATACAAACTTTGCTGAAGAACAGAATTTAAAAAGTGGAAAAGCTCGTTAATTTCATGAAATAAGTAGCAGCTGTATGCTATGGACCAGACGAAACAGTAGCAGCTGTATTATATAGACCAGAAGAAACAATAGCAGCTGTATGATATAGACCAGAAGAAAAAGTAACAGTTGCATGATATAAAGTAGAAAGATAGTAGCAGGTGTATGATATGGTCTGGAAGAAAAGGTATCTGTATGGTATAAAGTAGAAAAATAGTAGAAGCTGTATGATATAGACCAGAAGAAAAAGTAGCAGCTGTTTGATATAGACCAGAATAAAAAGTAGCAGTTGTATGATAATGACCAGTAGAAAACGTAGAAACTGTATGATATGGACCAGAGTGAGTGAGTGTATTTGATTTTACGCCGCTTTCAGCAATATTCGAGCAATATCACGGCGGGGGACAGAAATGGACATCACACATTGTACCCATGTCAGGAATCGAACCCGGGTTTTTGCCGTGACGAGCGAACGCTTTAACCACTAGGCCACCCGACCGCCCCATATGGACCAGAAGAAAATGTAGCAGGTGTATGATATAAAGTAGAAAAATAATAGAAGCGGTATGATATAACGTAGAGGAATAGTATCAGCTGTACGGTATAGACGGGACGATAAAGTAGCAGCCTATGACCGCGTCAATGACGTCACTTAATCAAGTTATACTCAGGAATATTCGACTTCTAGGGTGTTGGACTTGAATACATATACTGTCCAGCAAATAAGCCTAATATAATAATATACACGTATACATCACCCATCACTTAATGTAGATACTCACTATTTGTCCTTTTCAGAGGTGTACCTGTCCGTGGTCATGTGTGTAGGCACTGCGGGCACACTCTGCACTATCGTCGTTCTCCGCCTGTATCACCAGGATGAGGCCAAACCAGTTCCAGCGTGGCTGCAGAAGGTCACCCAGTCCTTCCTGTCTCCCCTGGCGTGCATCACCTGCACGTCAAACAGAGTGGTGTCCCCTCTCGGAAAGGACTTGCCCGAAGGTACAGAAGAGAAAACATCTCCCCAGTGTGGCTACAGTGCAAAAGAGATTGCGCATATACTGGACAAAGTTCTCTTCCGTATTTTCGGAATCTTCATGTCTGTCACGACGATTGCTTTCGTTTTCATCCTTATGACTCATTATATTTAACATGATGATGGACCACTCTCTGTACAGCGACACTTCTTGTGGATGTGGAACTGTTCCGTTCCGATCAAAAAGAAGTGTGCACCAGTGCATGTCGTAATCCGTCTGAAACAGTCGACTGTACTCCAGGAACAAATTATTGATGACACAGACCCCTAACCCCCCCCCCCCCCCACCGCCATTGTCAGCCAACCTTAAACTAACTTTAGTTGAACACTACTCCCAAATATCGACGTAGGTGGTTACGTGTATTTGATTTAGTGGTTTATTACGAGTGTTTATTTGTTTACGCACCTCAATTCACCTCAGTGCGTGATCTTGTCTCTAAAACACATGAAATAAAAACAATTGTTCTGCATGTCGATTTCAGTTTTGTCTTTTTCACCTGAAACACTTCCGGTAACACACAGACCAGATATCGGTAACAATCAACCACCTGTCTTAACTTTAATCCATGCGAAGCTGAAGAACTTGATGTTACACAAATCTAATACTGGAGCACATGCTACATGTGGAGTTTCCTTAGGAAGTGACTTTGTTCCATATGTGCCCGTGTTCACCCAGCTATGAATGGGAACCCAGTAGGATGAGATGGCAATGTGACAGTGAACCTTCTAGCGCCTAACAGGCAGCTCAGGCTGTATACTCCCCAGGGAGATTATTATTAGAATTATTACAGATTAAAATAAAAAATGCAGCAAAGAGGGTTTGGGTGATCCAGGCACAGTCATGTTGGTTAGGATCAGTCCTTGCCCCTCTACACGCAGCCCAGACAGCGAATGAGCTTCCTAGTCAAACCCACCAAGAACGTTTCGGAGAATGAGATGACTCCCCAACAATGCAGCATTCTGCGTTACCCTGATTATCAGAATGGCTGCATTCCTGGCATCAAACCTGGTTACTCTCCAAATGTCACTCAACAGATTGGAAGGTACCAAACCTAAGGCACCGAGAACAATGGTGAGTCAGACAACTTGGTAGTTTGGATGCAAGGGAGACTTTTCGAAATCGAGGTCTGCCATGTTTTTCATTAAAAAAACACCTCTGTAAATGATTTCATTGGATTTATTAAAAGGGACAAGATCAGGGGTTTTGGCCTGGATAGGTCTGTGGCTGTCAGTCTTAAGTTCAGCCTGAACATGATTGTATGTGGTTGTTGATTGTATACAGACTTTGAAACCCTTCTTGAAAGGGACATTTCGAATGTGAACATTGTTGTGTCAGAGGAAGATGGCTTTGACCCAAAACATTCTTCTGATGAACAAGTAGTACATGCTACCCAAAAGTGCGAGAACATCATTCTTCCTAAAAAGGTCCTAAATCAAGAATCCGAGTCCCGATTCGGTACACTTCTAATTGTGGAGGAAAGCTACAGCTTGGAAGGTTTGGCTAAAAGAGGCACACAGAAAAGAAAAGTCACTGGGCTGAACGGTTGTTTGATTCATGGTATCTGGAAAGGAAATGTGCCAGCGATTATCTTGGACAGTGTCTCCTCAATCTCAGTGATGACGTTTTATGTTGTCATCTGGTTTCTTTTATAACGGAAGCAAAGAATCGGAAAGGGGAGAAGTACCATGGGAACACCATCACTGAAATTCTGAGCTCAATGCAATTCTTCCTCGGACAAAACGGCAAAGACATAAACATTTGAGTGATTATGGGGCGTATGGTGGGGTTGAGGGCTACTATACCAATCATTCACTGCGACCAACCAATTCGATTGTATGGGAGCGGGCTTCATGAGCAGCTAATTGCCGACAGGTCATCTGCTATCCGAGGGTAAGTAGGTGTTTTCAATGTTAAATTATGAAGTACAAACCCAAACAAGATAAAGACACTTGCACTACATTCTCTAGCTATTGATCTGTACGAACGATTTTGTGAAAGTCATTACTTTACGTTACAGGAAACAATATAATAGCGTAAACCTGATGGTAAGTGTGTCCATCTCAATAATCGCTGCCAATGTCAGATAGACACGTCACAGGCGTAATCTTGGTCTTTCCATTTCCCATAACAATATTTAGGATAGCATTCATTTTAGGATGTGATGACGTCATATAACAACCAAGGGCGCCATCGTATGTCCTATGTCCGCTGACGTTAAACCAGTTATAACTTATGGACAGAACAGCCTCACTATTATTATATTTAAATACAGGATAAGTACACCATAAATTGTAGAGAACCAATAAAGAACGAAGAGTGATTTATTTCACGATAAAACATTGTCCTATCATGACGTCATTTCTTGAAATTTCGAATATGCGCTCTCAACTTGATAACGTAAATTAGACAACGTTATTTTTGAGAGGGAAGTGTCAAGCGAGGTTGTTCCTGATAGACGTAACTGGGCCTCGCAGATGTACGCTGTGGCCGAACGATCGCGTCCAGAAGTGGGCGAGGTACGACAATCGGGATTGGGAGATAAGGTACAGGTAATCGACGCGAAAATTAAGAGAATACCAGACTTAACCCCCCCCCCCCCCCCCAATGTCTCCACAGTTGGTAGAGCAACGGAAAGTAACTTTGGCGACGTCTCAAACGCTCCCATTAGCTTTACCGTGGAGAGGAGCAGAGCTGAAGTCACATTCCAAATGTAAACATCAGTGTTTTGTGAAGGGATCGATTATTAACTGAAATAAAATCATTGTGTTTTTCAAGTTCGAGGGCATTCCGCCTCACCAATATCAACAATCAATTAGTCTTATCGTATATCGATATTATAAATATCATAATGTACAAAATCATGCACATATACGTACTTGTACTTGAACCCCCGTTTAGTGGATCATTTGCATAAAGCGAGTAGATTCACATGGACTCCCGTATGTCCTTCGTCAAAGGTAGTCGGCCAATAGTTGCAAACTATGGAATGGTTAAGAAACTATTGAAGATCTTTGGGCAACCAACGAGGATACACTGATCACCAACTAATGAAACCTGATTTGGTTTAAGGTTGTATAAGACTGTAAGGCCAAGGACTTAACTTCGTGGTCAACTTTTGACGTGTCTGAGGAGTCTAACAGAATGAAATATAATGAAAAGGAACCAAGAGATTTTCTTATACTCCAGTAATGTAAACTTGCCAAATATAAAGACTTACATGGGCTGCATTGGATATATTTGTTTCAGCGTCAGTATGACAGATCTACGGCGCTGTCAAACCTAAAACACTGTCAGATTTATTCATGATAATCATTTTTGGCCAAAATGTTGGATGTGAACCAAATTTGATAATTTTCGTGTTTCTTTAATACCAAACAGAGGCAGAGGGGCGTTTTCTGTAAACATGAGTAAGGTTTGATAGTCACATCAGACGTTTTCTAGTTTTCTAGTTAGAGATATGTCTGATTTGACTATCAATCTGCATATGGTCAGTAGTATATAGTGAGGGCGCAGACGCTGGTTTTGGTTGAGGGAGGTTGAGTGAAAATAGGGAAGGTGATTAGCTGATCCAAGTCACGTGATCGGATAGGATGACTCATGTATCAACAGCGCGTCGGGAAAGGGCGGGGAATGAAAGGTGTGTGTTTATAAGACAGAAAAGAATTCGTAAGTAAACAAAAGTAAAGGGTATTCAATAGAGCTATGTGTATGGCGTGCTGTCCTGAATAGACAAGCAGCCCAGTTTGAATTGAGCGCGCTTGACAACTCACGTGACCACGTCGTTTCAAATTGTTTATTGGTCATAATGGTTTCGTTTATTTCAGGCGTTAGCAGAAATTACAATTAGTGTACAACTCACGTTGTCGTTTCAAATTGACCGCGCTCGCGAGAGTGTGCGACCTGGTTTGATGAATGCAGGGTGTGTGTTGAAAGTACGACCATACCGCAATAGAGGGTTATGTCAACACCATATACGCCGGGTAATGTAAGGAAAAAAATGTACGTCTAGCTGGATCAAATTCATCTTATACGGTCTACACGTTGTACACCACGAACGTTAGACAACCTGTATAGAAAAAAAATATATATAGACAAAATAGATAAGACTTCACAATCGGCAAGCTAGCGGTGTCGTTTAATTACATTTAGCGCGCAACAACGAGGTAGTCACGTCACCCTGCATTGACTATAACGCTGAAGGCAGCCGGATTTCGAATCACCCGCGCTGCGTACTATTGTGAACCATTTGTAAAGAATTATTCAGCCCTGTCCCGACTTGCATAGTTGATGTTTCAATGCCAGCGTTTCCATTTAACGCGATGACAAATAAGCCCTACGGTTTGAGTTTTAACCGTGTAACATGATGTGCACAGTTTTACTTCAGAACGTGCTATTTTGAAAATAGATAGAAAACTGATAAGTACATGTACCCGTGTGACGGCACGAAGCTAGGTTTGTTGGGAAAGTGATGGAAGCAATCTATAGGACAGTTTCATGTTTACAATACTCACCCTTAAATCGAAGAGAGAACAGAGTTTATCATGGAAAATTGTTTGATGAACTCGCCCGCACACATGTCTATAGGGTTATGTTCGCCCGAACTGTAAACAGTGACACATTGGATAACAGGAAGGGTGTGCGGAATGCGCTCGTCCTTGTAAGGGTAAAATACGCGTTTAAACTCACCATTTAAACGATGACATTACTTTTTAGATGTATTGGTATCAGTGAGTGAGTGAATTTAGTTTTACGCCACACTCGGCATTATTCCAGCTCTAGGACGGTGGTCTGTCAATAAACGAGCTTGGACCAGACAATCCAGTGATCAACAGCATGAGCAGCGATCTGTGCAACTAGGAACCGATGGCATCCGAGTCGGCGAGACTGACCAACCGATCCCCGTCAGTTCATTCGTATCATTTATTGATTCGAGTCAATCGGTTCCATACAAAGCCGTGATATACGAATGGACAATAGTATTCACTCTGGAACATTATTTAGTCACTCATATACACATGCTGCTGCTGCTCGAAGGCCCTATTGTTTAAATAGCGAGTCCATGTTTTGAAACACATTTCGCACTGTTGAAAGTTTCCTTTCCTACGCTGTTTTAAGGTTGAATGGTTGTCTATAGTCTATGCTTTATCCATTGCTTGTAACGATTTCCGTCCAGGAGGTCCCAGTTTCACCATTCCTCTCACGTAGAGGGAAATTCGGCGTTTCTTATCGTTCAAACGCCTCAGTTTACGAGGTGTTTTCAAAATATGAATCAAACTAGACGCGTGGCGTTGACTCGGCATTCTCTTCTGACTGTTAGACTGATATAGTAGTGATGGGTATTTATGCCTAATCGTTGTACTCACGATCACCATCCTCCTCGTCATCACCGTCGTTATCCTCTGCAACGCTATCAGATTCAGTCTCACTTTCTATTTCCGGCATATCCATCAAAGGCAGGATCTCTTTCATCTTGGGTTTTAGGAGGAGTTTGATTTTATTTTTGAGAACGGATTGTTCCGTGGAAGGATTCATGTCGCCCAGGTTGTATAGCATGTTTTGAAACAGAGGTGCCTCTTTAAAGTACGTGGTATATTCCATCGCATAGTTGAGAGTACTACGCACTAGATCCTCCCACCTCAGTTTCAATCTTCTCTCAATCCATTCTTGCGTTCGTCCCTGTCGCTCGTACTGTTTTTTTCTGCAGTTTCATCTTGTCATGAAACGTATCGTACACCTGCTTCCAGATGCGTTGTAAGCCTACATTTTGCCACTCCTCGGCTTCCATATTAGTGAATGTTGACTTCCCACGTGGAGGTTTGACGGCAAGACCACTGCCTTTCTGGGAAGAGGCTAGGTCGTCAAAGTCACTGTCATCGTCATCACTCTCGAGTCTGGCACGCTTTCTCTTAGGTTGAAGGCTATTGGCCGGACACCAGTGTTTGATATGTCGCTGTAGATCGTGCATGTTATCTATCAGCACCCCGCAATCTGCGCAAGCCGTGGCCATAGTCAATGATGTCTCACTACTCGTGTCTGAATCGGTTTCAATTGGAGTGAGCTGATGTTGGGGCAATCTCTCTTCTTGTGTCAGAGGACTATCCAGAGATTCTGTTGTAGTCAACTTCTCCCTACGCAGATCAGGTTCAGACTGTGCTGTTGTTCTCCTGTTTTCCTCATTTATGAGGTTAACATGCAGTCGATCCTTATCTTTGGTGGTAGGTTTTAGATCGATGGTGAGTTGTCCATAGGGTGTTTCAGCAACCTTTTCATACATAGCCATAAAGTGATCCATATGTTCGGTGAAAATTCTACGAGCGAAGAGTTTGATTTGCTGTTTATCTATGGGGGAATGAAACAGGGTGACATAATGCGCGTTCAAAGCAATGTCTCTCGATTCCTTACCTCTCGGAAACAGATTTTGTATCAAGAGAAAGATCAATACATTCTTGTGATGTGAGGTTTGAGTAAACAGCCGCGAAATACGCTTGTCGTGCTTTGCTTCGGCCAGGAAATCATCCAGGACCAACACATTCTGTTGACGAGCATCAAAGTAATCCTCGTCCAAGATATTGTAGGGAATTCCTTTTACAAAGGTCAGCTGAGGCAGCTGCTCACCGAGGTCCTGATATAATGGCTGCCATTGAGTATAACACCAAACGATGCGGGTAGGTTGGGGTTGGATCAGGCCATGCCGGAGTACATGAGAGGTAAACACAGACTTTCCACAACCACTGGGTCCCACAACGAGCGCATTTGAGGGAATCAGGAACTTGAATTATTCTCGAAGATCAGATATACATGGTAAATGAGGCAGCCACGAGTGGATTTGCGATGGCGGCGGCGGCGGCGGATGTGCTTGTAACGGCGGGTTGGCTTGACGCAGCGTCGGCGGTGGGTGGACTTGCGGCGGCAGCGGCGTTAGCGGGTGGGCTTGTAATGGCGAGTGGACTTGCGGCGGCGGGTGGGCTTGTAACGGCGGCGGCGGTATGCTATGTTTATTTCTCCTGTGTCGTAACATGACATCTCTACTTGAAAACATTTTTTCACAGACCGGACAGGTGGCAACCCCCATGGTGATCCAATACGGTGTGCGATTAGAGGGTATGAAGCTTTCTTTTATACCCTTGACTCTGTTGACGCTTCAAGGCAGCAAGTGCCCGTTCCACCACAGCCTTCACCTCCGACACATGTTGTATTTTCACGGGTTGGGGTGTTGTCTTCGATCCCTGTTTGGTTGTCATCGTTTTCATTTTAGGTGTTACCTGTCTCTTCTTTGTCTTCAGCGTCGACTTCTTGGCTGCGTGTGGTTTCTTTCTCTGTTGTGATTTTCTCAACGTAGTCTTCCTAAATATATCTCTAGGGTCAAGTCTAATCTCTGATGCTTTCTTCATGTTGTTCACGTCCAATCCGTTTGCTGGCGAGAGTAAAACTGTTTGTCGGGCTACACTACTGTAGAGTTTATACTGTCTTACACGTGCAGGGAATCTTGGAAGACACTCTTTTCTTCACAGCACACATGTGAGTATGTAAAAAAAGCGATCATATTAGTATATAGTCTTCGTCATACTACACCCGTGAAGGTCCCGGGTTATAGAATCGACCTTCAGTAACCCATGCTTATCGGCGACTGACGGGGATCGGTTGGTCAGTCTCGCCGACTCGGATGCCATCGGTTCCTAGTTGCACAGATCGCTGCTCATGCTGTTGATCACTGGATTGTCTGGTCCAAGCTCGTTTATTGACAGACCACCGTCCGTGAAGGTCCCGGGTTATAGAATCGACCTTCAGTAACCAATGCTTATCGGCGACTGACGGGGATCGTATGGTCAGTCTCGCCGACTCGGATGCCATCGGTTCCTAGTTGCACAGATCGCTGCTCATGCTGTTGATCACTGGATTGTCTGGTCCAAGCTCGTTTATTGACAGACCACCGTCCTAGAGCTGGAATAATGCCGAGTGTGGCGTAAAACTAAATTCACTCACTCACTGATACCAATACATCTAAAAAGTAACGTCATCGTTTAAATGGTGAGTTTAAACGCGTATTTTACCCTTACAAGGACGAGTGCATTCCGCACACCCTTCCTGTTATCCAATGTGTCACTGTTTACAGTTCGGGCGAACATAACCCTATAGACATGTGTGCGGGCGAGTTCATCAAACAATTTTCCATGATAAACTCTGTTCTCTCTTCGAATTAAGGGTGAGTATTGTAAACATGAAACTGTCCTATAGATTGCTTCCATCACTTTCCCAACAAACCTAGCTTCGTGCCGTCACACGGGTACATGTACTTATCAGTTTTCTATCTATTTTCAAAATAGCACGTTCTGAAGTAAAACTGTGCACATCATGTTACACGGTTAAAACTCAAACCGTAGGGCTTATTTGTCATTGCGTTAAATGGAAACGCTGGCATTGAAACATCAACTATGCAAGTCGGGACAGGGCTGAATAATTCTTTACAAATGGTTCACAATAGTACGCAGCGCGGGTGATTCGAAATCCGGCTGCCTTCAGCGTTAAAGTCAATGCAGGGTGACGTGACTACCTCGTTGTTGCGCGCTAAATGTAATTAAACGACACCGCTAGCTTGCCGATTGTGAAGTCTTATCTATTTTGTCTATATATGTTTTTTTTTTCTATACAGGTTGTCTAACGTTCGTGGTGTACAACGTGTAGACCGTATAAGATGAATTTGATCCAGCTAGACGTACATTTTTTTCCTTACATTACCCGGCGTATATCGTGTTGACATAACCCTCTATTGCGGTATGGTCGTACTTTCAACACACACCCTGCATTCATCAAACCAGGTCGCACACTCTCGCGAGCGCGGTCAATTTGAAACGACTACGTGAGTTGTACACTAATTGTAATTTCTACTAACGCCTGAAATAAACGAAACCATTATGACCAATAAACAATTTGAAACGACGTGGTCACGTGAGTTGTCAAGCGCGCTCAATTCAAACTGGGCTGCTTGTCTATTCAGGACAGCACGCCATACACATTGCTCTATTGAATACCCTTTACTTTTGTTTACTTACGAATTCTTTTCTGCCTTATAAACACACACCTTTCATTCCCCGCCCTTTCCCGACGCGCTGTTGATGCATGAGTCATCCTATCCGATCACGTGACTTGGATCAGCCAATCACCTTCCCTATTTTCACTCAACCTCCCTCAACCAAAACCAGCGTCTGCGCCCTCACTATATACTACTATGGTCTTTGTAGAGAGTAAGTCGAGATGTTTCGTTTTGTAAGAATGTTAAATGTACACACGGGTCAAATTCAATACCTTGGCAATATGTGGTATTTCCACACTAAATTAAGATACTGACGGCTAACTTCAGCCATGAACGTATTCACTGTGTACTCGTGAAAAAGTGCGGTTTCTTGTCATATCCTGGATTTGACAGGTCGTTGGTTGTCACGTGCTGCACGGACTGGTCGTGCGTTAGCGCCTCGCTATAACAACTAAACCTGTAGACGATTTTTATTGCTGTTTCAAAGCGGCTGCTAATTGTCCAAGCACTATAGCAAACAGAAAATAGATTCAAAAATGGGATGGTGACATCAGTAATCTACTGAGGAGAAATTACATCAATCGCCTTACAAAGGGGTACATGGCATTTTCTTTCAACATTTCATTGAACGTGACCGAGCGATAGTTAATTGAACTGACAAGACTCGCTGCTTTTAAATATTTGTCGTAAGCTGAATATGTAACGTATTAAATACCATTTGTTTGATGGAACCCGTGAATGTCCGGGTTAGAATTGATCTTCAGCAACCCACGCTTGTAAGAGGCGACCAACGGTATTGGGTTGTCAAGCTCGCTGACTTGGTTGATGCATGTCATCGTATCCGAAAAGCGTGGTTCGATGCTCATGATGCAGTCACTGGATTGTCTGATCCATACCCATTTACCGACCGCCGTCACATAACTGGAATATTGCTGAGTGCGACATTAAACAACACAATTTTTTTTATGGAAATACAAACCCCACAATGTCACACGTTTTAACTGCCACTGACTTTCCCTGCCATTAATGACTGAGGTACCAGTAGGGCAACCTACATTTATACGTACACAAACACTGAACTTTATCTGAAGGCTTGCTGACATAGCCTGTTATGAATTAAACGTACCATTTGCTTCAGAAGATTAACTACACCTCAAAAGAAGAATGAGGCACCTAAATTATCGGTACAAATGAACGATGCGTTAAGACGAGCACTTATTTGTTTTCCGTATCTCGAAAACGAACGTTATCGGGGAGTTCTGAATGCAAATCCAAATGGGTTTCACAGGTTTTGGGGAGTCAAATCCAGTCATCTACGTGCCGAGTGAACGCTTTAACCCTTGGCACCCAACCTCGTCACGTTGATAAAACGCCCCTCTGTTAAAACTTTTGTTTATGTAAATGTATCCTGTTCTTCCATGGTTTCATAATTGGATTTTGACAGATGTAATCAGTAGCCACTCGCAGTGTGTATCAGCTTTGTGTGCAATGTCTAGTTCTGTGTTTGGTTACTCTCCTTGTATGAACAATACCCATATAGTTCGAATACACAAACACTGTTTACCCTATTAGTGGGCCCATTGTGGACATACAACTGATCAAAGCTCGGTCGAGTGGTTATAACATCGTCTCTACGTACGGCCGAAACAAGCCGCGTGAAATATGAAATAAAAGGGCCTTTACGTAATTATAAACCTCACACATACCAGGTATCCAACGGGGTATGGGTGGATGCAATTTTCAAAAGGGTATTATGTTTGTCATTTACTCAAACCTAAATGACACAGCACAGCATTTTCCCCCGTCGTGATTCCAGGTTAGAAAAGGTCCCCAGCAGCCCACGCTTATGGTAAGAGGCGACTAAATGGATCCCTCAATGGATCATTGCTCAAAGTATCGATCACTGGATTGTCTGGAGTGAGTGCGTGAGTTAACATTTAATGTCACATCGGCAATATTTCAGCCATATCGTGACGAGAAAATTAATAATACATAAACTTAGACGATTAAAAAACCTGCCGTCGACGGACAGTATAATAACTAGACTATCACAGTTAAAAGCGAACAATTAAAAGGATAATCTATGAATCAACAATACATGATAAAAACGGGTTATATATGACCAGCAACCAAAGTTAGGCCACCATACGAGGGACAGTGGGGACTTACCATACTTCTGCTACCTGCACGGTTCCCCAGCAGGATTTACAACATCGCTTCAGCTACTGGTAATTGTAGTCAATTTTAGACACGAATTAAAATTTCAAATATTCTACGATTAAAAATTACGATAGGAATAACAAACTGAATGAATTTGTCTTATGTTACCCTCTCAGGAGGACAATAATTTTACGCTACTTCAACCCCCTTCGAGGGCACAGCCACAAACAATCTAGGTTAATAATTATACACTACCATTTCGTAAAAAATAACTATGTACATCAAAATGTATCAATTAATTGTACTTCTTTTAAAAAAACTTATTATTAAATTATCCTTAAGCAATGAAACTTTGAAATATTGGTCCCTTGTAATGGCAAAATGAATACAGTCAAACAGTATGTGCTTCAAATCTGGACTGACAACCCAAGTAGGTGTAACAGATAGTTGGCTTAAGTTGATGTAATGCATTGATACCTACTTGGGTGTCCCACTTCTTTTGCATAAGATCTCGGATGTAACATCTGATCACAGGTTTATAATCACTGTATGGAATTAGAATTGGTGTCAAAGATTTGTTGAGTGCTGCTTTAGCAGCAGCAGCCAATGTGTTGCCTTTTATGCCCACATGACTGGGCAACCAACAAAAGACGATGTCGTATTGGCCAGTTGAAAGATCATTAAAAAGTTCTTGGATGTTTTGAAGAGACTTTTTCCAGTGCCTGAAGACAAGATAAAGAATCAGAAAAGATGATAAATTGTTTATATGCGTACTGCTTTTGAATGTATACCGAGGCTGTAAGGATAGCATTGGCGTCAGCAGTGAGAATAGAGCTATTGTCTGGTATTCTAGATGATAAATGTGTTGAGTGGCACATGCCACTTTGCCACCGTCCTTGGATCCATCAGTAAAGATAGAACGGTGTGTGTCGCATTTATTTCTTAATTGTTAAAAGTCCTGTTAAAAATAGTTGGTTTACGTCAGCTTTAATAAAACGGGTTAGAGAAACGTCTACTTCTGGCTTCACCAGCTGTCAGGGAGGAGGAGATAAGAGCCAATATGGAGCGATAATATCTACATCTATATTTGCAGCAACAATGTGTGATTTGATTCGAATTCCAAGTGGTGAACCAGCTTTGGTTTTCTCTGAAACAGTTCTTCATATAGGGGATGAAAAACGTCATAGGCAGGATTAGTACGGTTTGGGTGTAGTTTAGTGATATATTGAAGAGACAATTAAATACGGCGTTGCTTCAAAGAAGGTTCATCAGCCTCGACATAAAGGCGGTCAACTCGTGAAGTTCGGAAACCACCAAGGCATAGTCTTAGTCCTTGATGGTGGATTGAATCTAGCTGATTTAAATTACTCTTGCAAGTTCCAGCATACACAATGGAACCATAGTCCAATTTAGAGCGGATTAATGATTTATATAACTGAAGTAGTGTTGTTTGATCTCCTCCCCACTTTGAATTTGAGACGACTTTCAATAAATCTAGGGCATTCAGCATTTAGTCTTTAAATATTTAATATGTGGCAAAAACGTCAAATGGTGGTCGAAAATTAATCCCAAACATTTTGCTTCTTTTACAACCTTAATTGGAGTGTTATCTAAGAAGAGCTCTGGGTTTTTATGGGGTTTATATTTCCGACAGAAATGTAAACAATTGGTCTTAGTCTGTGAAAACCTAAAGCCATTCTCAAGACACCATTTATTAATTTTATTAAGACACCACTGTAACTGTCTTTCAATGGTATGCATATTTTTACCACGGCATGAACATTAAAATCATCCACAAACAATGACCCATCAATTGAGTCATTTAATACTTTTGATAGACTATTTATTTTTATACCAAACAATGTGACAGACAATATACTGCCCTATCGAACCCCCCGATAGTGACTATAATGATTAGACAGGGTTGATCCAACACGAACTTGAAATTGTCTGTGAAAAACTGCGATACAGATTGAGGCAAAGCGGCCTCTTAAACCAAAGTCATGTAAATCTTTTAAAATACCATGCTTCCAAGTGGTATCATAAGCTTTTTCAAGATCGAAAAGGATAGATACAGCATGTTGTTTATTGACAAAAGCATTTTTAAAAAATGATTCTAAACGAACCGAATGGTAAATTGTACTTCGCTTTTTACAGAAACCGCATTGGATATTACTGATAAGATTGTTGGTTTCTAAAAACCAAACTAATCGATAATTCACCATGCACTCCATGGTTTTACAAACACAGCTAGTTAATGAAAAAAGTCGATAATTTGATGGATCTGTATGATCTCTGCCAGGCTTTTGTATGGGTACAACTATGGTATTTCTCCACGAAGTCGGAAAATGTCCTGTTGTCCAAATATCATCAAAAATATTCAGTAGTGTTGTAAGATAAGATTCAGGCAAGTGTTTTAAGAGCTGATAATGGATCTCATCAGCACCAGTTGCATTATCATGAGCTTGTGCTAAAGCAGTGTGCAGCTCATGTAGTGAAAATACTTCGTCATAATCTTCGCCATTGTCAGAAGAAAATTAACTTCTTTCCTCTCTTGTTGTTGATACTTCTGAAACTTTGGATAATAATTTGACGAAGGAGAATGCTTGGCTGAAGCCTAATTTTTCAGTCAGTAAATTATTGTCATCTTTTAGACGATGAATACTAGATTTGGAACCTTTCCCTTTCATTTTTTGGATCATTCTCCACATCTTTGACAGTTTTTGGAAACATAATCCTTCCAAGCCTGACGTTTATTGTGTTTAAAAGTTCGTCGAGTCTTGGCATAATTATGAAACAGTAGGATGGCGTCGAAAATATTTCTCTGCCTTCTTCCTCCGCTTCCTAGCTTATTTGGACTCGTCAGTAAAATATGGTTTCCGAATATGTGGGTTCACAGAGGACCTAGGAATAGTTTCATCAGCTATTTGCTTTTGTCTCCAGAGAACAATTGAATTGGGTCAGGAACATCTGTAAAAAGGTTTGGTTTCAATTGGTCAGTACATATGGTCTGACATAATGGCCAATTTGCCTTAGAAAAATTCAATCTTGTAGTAGGTGGATCATCAGTGGGGTTTATAGCTGTAAGTACTGTCGGAAAATGATCACTTCCACAAAGGTCATCATGGACTGACCATTCAAATTCATTATATATATTAGAATCTGTGATTGACAGATCTAATGCAGTATACGTTGGTCTTCCATTACGTGGTCGGTCATCTGTAGTGTTGGTGGTCTGGTACCATTGCTGGAGCCTTTATATGATCCTTACGTGGACTTAAAAGGCATTGGCTACTTGCCGGGGGCTTTGTCCAGTTGCAATCGTCCAAGGGCTTTGTGTCACTGATTTCTTGTCAAGCTTGGCATGTAGTAGCAATTTAAAAAAAATGAATGTTATCCGTACTGGTTGGATTTTTACAGGGCAAAATTGGGAGAACACATATATGCATTTCAATCTGCACGGAACTCACGAGCATTGGGTTACCATGGCCGTTGCCGTGATGCGTTTGGGCGATCGGTTTTGTTTGTCATCTGCTTTGTTTTTTTATCATCAAATTTCATTTTTCCGGACAAGATAATGTTAGATAATAGAAACTTTGACAAAAAGTAACCAGATATTTAAATTACAACTTTTCATGCAATGTTACTTGGGGTGACGTTTCTTTTGCGGTTTAGTATACTTGTCAGATCAGTCATCTTTACGACCCACTTATTAATAACTTGCAACACATCTATATATTTCTCAGGTCCTTCATCGTCATGATCTACACATTAATAACTTGCAGATCATCTACATATGCCTAAACTGAAAACATGAATGAGAATGAATTAGATAAATTGTTGTTCGAAATGCAGAGGTAAGGCTAAAATGTGCCATCAGTCTGAATTTAGAGGTTCTCAGAAAGTGTCTTTGATATTCTGACGCGGTCAAATCCTTTTCCCAAAAAGAAGTTATTTTTAAGCGACAAAAACGTGTCAATTTCCAAAGTTACAGTTCAATATAAAAATGTTCAAAATTTATCACTACCGTTGACTTGTGTGCTTGTTGTTTAAATAATCTGCAATACCTAAGCTTTTTGTCAGCGGTTACTACACAATATCGACTATCGGACACCATGTCTATGCAATTGGAAAAGTCTTCAGCAACCCATTCCTGCCGTAAGAGGCGACTATGTTTGTTGTAAGATATTTGTTTTGTTTGTTGTTTAACGCCACACTGGGCAATATTGCGTCTATATGACGGCGGTCTGTAAATAACCAAGTCAGCGAGCCTGACCCCCCCCCCCCCCCCCCCGATCCCGTTAGTGCCCTCTCACGACAAGCATTGGTTGCTGAAAACCTATTCTTTCCGGGATCTTCACGGGTCTGTTAGGGGGCACGGGTGGCCTTGTCGTCTAAGGCGCTGCGATTTGCTGTGCAGAGTTGCGTCCCTTGGCCACGCCAGAAACCTATGATTGGGGGTTTGAATCCCGGTTCGCCCCGATTATATTTCTAGGTTTGTCAGCGCCATACCCGTACTCGTGGGTTTGACCGAAGTGGTAAACGTCTGAGACCTGCATCACTTCGGGCTTTTCTCCCACATTAAGCTGACATGCCGTGAAACACTGGAATAATGTTAAAAAGCGGCGTTAAACCCAACTCACTCACTCACGGGTCTGTTGTGAGATGAATCTAACGGGATCGGGTGGTCTCGCACACAAATATGCCCCATTACCTGATCAACTGAGCTGTTTTCACGACAAGCATAGGTTGCTGGGGACTTATAAACTTAACAGAATCCTACCAGGTCCTGAGGAATGTAATATGTTTACGAAATTTAACCTGCAAGATCGATTGGTAACTGCCATGTCACTTCTGTCTAACTATACACCCGGATTGTGTGTATCAATTCCATGTACATGCTGCAAATGTTTATTGTTGCTTGGCAACGTCACACTTAAAAAACGCGAGGACTATTAGCATTAAGGTTACAAACACATTCCAGTTTAATGATAACAGACGGCATATATAACATTGTGGATTCATTACCAAAATAATACATACAACAATCAAGTGATTTGCGAAATTACTATATTGATGTCCACTCCCAATCAAATATAGCTTTGTTATCATGGCCCAAATACGAGCTTGTTTTTTTTATAAATCGTTCAGGTTCCACACACATTACAGAAATCTTTTTATACATTGTTCCAGTAAGACCATTAGCAACCTGTACATGTCAAACGCGGCAATATTAACTCTGCTGTCAACATCCCCAGCCCGACCAGTTCGAATCGATTTTGGAATAAATTATTGAAACCTCGCACCCAGTTCTTATACTAAAGGTGTAGCGAATATAGACAGCCACCTCATGATCGTCAGTCAATATAACTTTCCCTATGTTTGACGAAAGACCTCCGTCAATTCTGAATGCACTGTCGATTATCTGTTCAAGTGAGCTTGTAAATAGGAATGAAATGGAATGAAATTTGAATAGCTCTGTTGACGTGTTAAGTGAAGATTAGAGAGTTGTGGGACATCAGTGGACAGTCAGCTTCCGTGACAGTGAGTATATAAGACCTATTCCGCTATACGTATTTTTGTCAATTATTATTATTATTATTCCTATTTTGTCATATAGTTATCACTAACCGAACTACTGAAATAGAAATTAGACCTTCTTCTCTGTAATAGTCTTTAGAAAAGCCACTAACGAAAGCAGACATGTATGTGAGGCATACTGACTGGCGTTTCTTCACACGACTGTTAAAACAGGTAATCAAAGACTACCATTTCACCAAAAGGTAATAGTGTGCCAACTGCACCCGTGGTTATTCCGAAATAGAATTGGTCCCGCAACCCTATGCTGGTCATAAGAGGCTAAATGGAGGTTCCCCGTGGGGCCCGGGGTAGATGAGAATGTGTCCTCAGCACCCCATTGCTGGTCGTAAAAGGCGACCGCATTGGGCAACCCATTTGCCGTGGGTTGCGCCCCTGTGTCGGCGGGACTTAGGCCCTGATTTTTAACACTGATGTCTTAGCTGAATTTCAAATGTATGTACTTCAAGTATGTAATTTGCCCAGAGTCCTATGTCCAGAAGGCGGAAGTGGCTCATTGGCCAATCTGGTGGATTATAGTTACTGTTTTGATTATTCTGCATGAGCATATCATCCGTGTATCCTTGGTGCGTCAAGCTGGAGATCCACGTGTTACTGGCATCGTCCTTATGACACTCCATGGTGGGTGGGGAGCTCGGGTGACGAAACATTGACAATTAAACATGGATTACAAAACCCCCTCCAAAATAAACAAAAAACGTCCACTTGAAATTGATGATGAACAGCGACCGTCGAAATCCACTGATTACTGGCCACGTTTCATAGTGAGTGAGTGAGTGAGTGAGTTGGGTTTAACGACGCTTTTAACATTATTCCAGTTATATCACGGCGTGTCAGCTTAATGTGGGAGGAAAGCCCGAAGTGATGCAGGTCTCAGACGTTTACCACTTTGGTGAAACCCACGAGCACGGGTATGGTGCTGACAAACCTGGAAACATAATCGGGGCGAACCGGGATTCGAACCCACAATCACAGGTTTCTGGCGTGTCCAGGGGACGCAACTCTGAACAGCGAATCGCGGCGCCTTAGACGACTGGGCCCCCCGTGACCATCTGAAACCACCACGAAACGCCCCACTTCGCCAGTCGCCACTCACTCAATGAACTGCCAAACAGATCTCATATGGGTGAACTCCACGGTTGTTTTCACTTGAACAATCAACTTCCCAACACGACTAATTTTAATGAATTGCAGCTATTAGTCCAGGGTCTGAGACCACCAGCATTCTGTCTGCAGGAAACTTATCTAGAATAGACAGATAATTTTAACTTACATCAGTTCAAAGCATATCATTATTTTTCTCCCCCGGGTGATAGGGCCACCACTGTGAGGCATGATGTTATCCGTAGCCCTGTTGCACTTACAGCTCATCTCCAGGCCATTGCAGTTGGAGTTACTATGAACGGTGCTTTTACCCTGTGCTGACTTCCGTCTTCATCAGCACTCGGGCTGTCAGATCCTACTTGACTGTATTCATTTTTCCATCACAAGGGATAAGTACTTCAAAGTTTCATCCATCAAGGATCTTTGTAATTAGATAAGTTCTCCTTTAGTTCTTGTTTTTTCAAAGGAAATTAAACTGATTAATAAATTATGATTGCTATATTTTGTAAATAAATAAATCAACTTTTAAAATAGTTAGTATAATTGTTAGTCCCCATTGTCCCTAGAGTGCTGATCTACCCTCAGTTGCTGGCGATCTACAGCCCGTTTATAATTAGTTTTACGAAAATCTGATATATTCCAGTTATTATACTGTCCTTCGTCGACAGGATTTTATACAGTTTAAATATGTATTATTGATGTCAAATGTTATCTTGTCAGTATATAGATGAAATAATGCCGACGAGACGTTAAACCTACTCACTCACTCACTAAATGAAGGTTGGGGGACTTTGGACTGCGTGTTGACCAGCGTGTTGACATCTGGTCTGAACAGACATATCTGTCTTAAACATCTCACAGGATCACGTCTTGAGGAACACAACGTTTCGCGTGATGCTTACTTCTTCTTCAGGTTAATAAATGCTTGGAAGCAGAGATCATAGACAAAAAAATTAATAAATTATCGAAGGTGGAAACTTTACAAGAAACGGTTAATTAGCGAAATAAATTAGGAGTTAAATTATCACCGATTGGTAATAGCAATGGACAAATGGGAGGGAGGGGGTAATTAGCACTGATTGGTAATAGCAATGGACAAATGGGAGGGAGGGGATAATTAGCTCTGATTGGTAATAGCAATGGACAAATGGGAGAGAGGGGACAATTAGCTCTGATTGGTAATAGCAATGGACAAATGAGAGGGAGGGGGTAATTAGCACTGATTGGTAATAGCAATGGACAAATGGGAGGGAGGGGATAATTAGCTCTGATTGGTAATAGCAATGGACAAATGGGAGGGAGGGGATAATTATCACTGATTGGTAATAGCAATGGACAAATGGGAGGGAGGGGATAATTAGCACTGATTGGTAATAGGAATGGACAAATGGGAGGGAGGGGATAATTAGCACTGATTGGTAATAGCAATGGACAAATGGGAGAGAGGGGATAATTAGCACTGATTGGAAATAGCAATGGACAAATGGGAGGGAGGGGGTAATTAGCACTGATTGGTAATAGCAATGGACAAATGGGAGGGAGGGGGTAATTAGCACTGATTGGTAATAGCAATGGACAAATGGGAGGGAGGGGGTAATTAGCACTGATTGGTAATAGCAATGGACAAATGGGAGGGAGGGGGTAATTAGCACTGATTGGTAATAGCAATGGACAAATGGGAGGGAGGGGACAATTATCACTGATTGGTTATAGCAATGGACAAATGGGAGGGAGGGGACAATTATCACTGATTGGTAATAGCAATGGTCAAATGGGAGGGAGGGGACAATTATCACTGATTGGTAATAGCAATGGACAAATGGGAGGGAGGGGGTAATTAGCACTGATTGGTAATAGCAATGGACAAATGGGAGGGAGGGGGTAATTAGCACTGATTGGTAATAGCAATGGACAAATGGGAGGGAGGGGATAATTATCACTGATTGGTAATAGCAATGGACAAATGGGAGGGAGGGGGTAATTAGCACTGATTGGTAATAGCAATGGACAAATGGGAGGGAGGGGATAATTAGCACTGATTGGTAATAGCAATGGACAAATGGGAGGGAGGGGATAATTATCATTGATTGGTAATAGCAATGGACAAATGGGAGGGAGGGGGTAATTAGCACTGATTGGTAATAGCAATGGACAAATGGAGGCCAGATGGATAATTAGCACAGACAATAAAATCAAATTAGGCGCCTTTTAGCGATAATTAATTGTTGGCTTCCCTTGTTAAGTTTCCACCTTTGTTATCTTATTACTTTGATCTTACACGTACACATATACGTTCTGTGCAGCCTAGCATACATTCATCCGATAAAGGGGTATAAGCGTGTACTTCGAAAGGTTGTGTTCCTCGTAATGGAATCTCGTTTTGCTTGAATTTGAAATATGACACCCGTTATATCTCTTCCTTCCTTATGAAGCCCATTTCTAGTTTTCCCTGCCGTGATATTGCTGGAATATTGCTAAAAGCGGCGTAAAACCAAACTCACTCACTCTAGAATGAATGACTGATCCATAAGTTGTAAATGTTGTAAAGTTTCATATTACCACATTCACAAAATGTTTGACTTCGGATAATGTAATAGTTACCTCAGTGACATGTTCTTCTCCTGAAGTCTGACTGGGCATCTGGTAGTAGTTTCTGTATTGGGTCCAACTATGATATACTTCCTAGGGACGTCTTGTGCTTTAATCCACCGTTGCTCGTCTCAGTTACACCTTCCAAATATCGCAAATGCTTGGCACCATTCTTCATAACGATTTCGAAATGACCAAATTCTCCTACCGATAAATCGTGATGCTAAGCACCTCCCCTCAAACAGAAACAGATGCAGAACACTGTGTCCAGCGGTTGTTGCAGTGTGTCTTCTCCTTGGATCCCCACCTCCCATAGCATTTCCTCCTGGCTACGCGACAACACACCAGCTTTCTGCTCCTGAATTCCAGCGACTCTTCGCGCAAGGGCTTTCATTTTTGCGTCCAAATTTCGACAAACAGCAGCAAATTCATTATCATTAAAATGTTTCGTACTTTGAAGTTTGGTATAGGAAACACGGCAGCCGGGTTAGGCGGGGTTTGCAGTTGAGCTGATATTTCCATAACGGAGTGAGCATATACAGCACAACTGGTTATCTGTCATATAGGACCTGTGTGTAAGACACCTACGATCATGCCTTGGGACATTGTAACATAGAGCTTGAGAACTGGAGGTTTTACAGGCTTTTTAGTGACGTGGCGTGAATTTGAAGAGATATGACCCAACGTCAACATGGTCACTCTTCAACGATTTCAAGTTTCGCATCACTGCAATGCACACCGTGTTTCTAATGAACCAGCAAGGTATGTGATGAATTGTATCATGGAATAATCTTCTCATTTTGTGTGAACGCCGTTCAAAAGAGTGCAGAATTTGCACGACTGGCGTCAGTTTGTCTGCAGTTACATTTAATCCACACTCTCCTTTGTCGATGATTCGATATTGTTTGGTGATACTGTTTTCAATCTCCCAAAACATTATATATTCTTGAGAATGTTCGTGAGACTTGGAAAGTGTCGGTCAATGTGTCTAAAACTAAAATTGTATTTTTCAAAAACGGTGGTGGGTTGTCTCGTTTTATGAAATTGTTTTATAAAGGCTTTATATACACACTGATTGTTGTCATCTCAGTTATCGGTACATAGGAAAAGCCCAAGGTGAAGGTCAGCTATCATAACGCGTATGTCCCCCGTTGGAATCGATAGCATCTCCTGCCCATGGAAGAGACGGGTATGCGAATCACATCCTGGGGAATGGTAGCCCACTCGGCCTGCAACGCAAAAGCCAACTGCTGCAACGTCTGGTGTTGTGGTTGACGTCGGCGTAGCCATCTGTCCAGTTCATCCCACAGGTGCTCTATCGGGTTCAAATCTGGGGATCTGGAGGCCCAGGAGAGAACATCAACGTTTTTGTTATGTAGACAGGCTCTTGTGGTCCGTGCTGTATGCGGTCGAGCGTTGTCCTGCTGGAATACACCGTTGCCGTTGGCTGCAATTGGGAGGACATGTGGTAGGAGAATTTCGTTGATGAATCGTTGAGCCGTAAGATTGCCCTGGATATGGATCAAAACTGTCCTGCCATGATGAGAGATAGCCGCCCAGATCATAACGCTACCCCTACCAAACCTGTCCACCTCCTGTACGCAGTCTCCGGTTTAAAGTTCTCCCCGACATCTGTAGACCCGTGCTCTTCCATCCCCTCGACGGAGGAGAAATCTTGATTCGTCGCTGAACCAGACATCTCTCCATTACAGTTGAGGCCATACCCTGTGTTGACGACACCAATGCAGTCGTTGTTTACGATGTTGTCGACTCAATATGACGCGTCGAACAGGACGTCTTGCTCGTAGACCTGCTGCTCTTAAACGGTTTCGTACGGTCTGGTCGGAGATTAAGATCAGTCCGGGTATTTGGGATGCGGTTGAGGTGGCTGTGGTCGTCCTTTCACGTAGGTGGGCAGTCGGATGTAGCGATCTTGGGCGGGGTTGGTAACTCTTGGTCGTCCCGACCTTGGCCGATCACTTGTTGACCGATGCTGTTGAAACAAATCACACAGCCTTGTGATGGTGCTGGGCGCTACATTGAAAACCCTGGCTACCCTGCACTTTAAAACCATTCATAGTGCTGCGGCACTGGGTGCGTTTTTTCCGAATCGTACTTGTTTCCCGACTAATGGTTTGCATGTCCTTGTTGTGATCATTTTGGTCCGGGAAATTTGTCACTGACACTACAACACATGAAACCTTCTTCATTTCGCACCTGGGGCGGTCGGGCAGCCTAGGGGTTAAAGCGTTCGCTCGTCACGCCGAAGACCCGGGTTCGATTCCCGACATGGGTACATTGTGTGAAGCCCATTTCTTGTGACCCCCGCCGTGATATTGCTGGAATATTTCTAAAAGCGGCGTAAAACCATACTCACTCACTCACTCACTCATTTCGCACCTCTTGGTCCGCTAGTTTTGCTTTTATGGCATTGCGTTTCTTTTTTGAAGAGTATACTTGAAGTTGTTACACCTATCTTGGTTTACGTATTGACTATAGGCTTAATTGGTTTAAACCAGGTGACAATGTAGCTCTGCGGGCCAAGAATGTATGGATACTGTATATAGTTTGAGAAGTTTACTCTCCTTTCCACTGTTTTCACCAGTTTCTACTTCAAAATCTTTGAGACAAACATAATGCCAGTTCTTCATTGTGAGGGCGTTTGGGGGTTCGAACAGGGAGAAAAGTTGGATAGGGTACAAGTGTATGCATGCATGCGGTTTAGCCTCGAACACCGCAGGTGAGTGTGGTAGATACTCCATTCATATATATATATATACTATGAGAAGATGTGTGACGTATTGGTTAAATATTTTGACAATGCCCCATGCCCAGAGACGTTTACCCCAAAGATGTTATGACATGCTTGTATGATAAGCAAGATCGGGGAAAGGAGATACATAGTTATTTCAAAAGATGGCATTTAAATAATGTATATCTCAGTATGTTTAAGCAACGTCCAAAAATGCCCTATTATGCAACACTTTTCTATTATTGTGAAAACCTATTTGAACAAAAAGCAAATTGTTCTTTCTCGTTTTCGCTCAAGTTCATGATCTAGAAAGTTAGAGTGGGCGTCACTTCGATATACCCTGAAATTTAAGACAATATAGTTTTTGCAACTCAACTGCGATGAAACTGAATCCCATTTTCTTTTAGTGTGTCCAGCATACGTAATGTTAAGATGATTATAAATTAACACGTAATTTCATAAATTTAACATTATTACTAAATTTTGCAAACTATTGGTATCTTGCACACATGGAAAGAAATGTACGGTTAGCTGTAACTCCGCCTGTGTCGTCGAGGTTATACACAAAGGCATACATTACGACTTGCATCATGTTCTTCACATCCTGTTCGGTTGGTACATCACCAATGCAACTAACTGGATAATTTCGGTGACTTTTGTTGATTTGGTGTCATTCTACACCAATGGTTTGATTTGTCTCGTCCAGATTCGGGCCGTCACCGTGGTCTGGTGGTAGAACGTTCGTCCGGGGAGCTGAAGGTCCGGGGTTCGTATTCCATACCGGCGTCGTACAAAAAGGTCTTAAAAGATAGTACTTGTTGTTACCTTGCCTCCGGCAAAAACAAGTTAGTATGCTGTGTCTGAGTGGGGTATTCGTGTTAAAATGGTTTCTCAGTGGGCTAGCACTATAAAATCGGCATTAGTCCGCACGGAGTAGCACAAACACAGGTTGCTATATAATATAGCAATAATCTTTGACGCGACGTTAAACGTCTCTCTCTCTCTCTCTCTCTCTCACACACACACACACACACGCACGCTAGCACGCACGCGCACACACACACACACACACACACACACACACACACACACACACACACACACACACACACACACACACACACACACACACACACGTGAATGCCTGTTGCTATATATCAATAATCTTGGACGCGACGTCAAACCAATTTCACCTCACCTCATCTCGTCCAGATTGGATTATTTACACACCAACGTCATATTGCTTGCCTATACATACATACAAAATACGCTTTGGTTTAAACATTACAATAATAATTCATTCCTGAATTACCCATAAACGTTGCAAATTCGAATGAAATAATTTTCCGATATTTTAACAGTTTTCAATGCTGATTGATGTGTTGAAGGTAAATGACGTCACATTGAACATTTGAGGTCACTCATTGCCTTTGACGTCACCTTACGTAATCAGAACAATATTGTTGTTCTTTGTTGTTTAACGCCGAACAATTTTCCATTTTTGTATCGGCAGTTTGTAAATAATCCAGTGATTGACACTGCGAGCATGGATCTACGGTAGTTTGACATTTGACAACAGGGTTTTATCATAGTATTTTAAATAATTTATTTATATTGATAGCGACAGTAAATGCTTGAAAAAACCCATTTTGTTTAATCCATCGTGTAAACAACTTTAAATGTCAGATTTCTCTTGGTTGATATCTTCACCGTGTATGTAGTGTCTCGCGCCAGAAGCCCAATAGTCTATGTCGCATCACGCCTCTCTGGTTGTGTCAGGATCCGCTGGTCTTGTGACCGAATCCCTGTTTACCCCGAGCCTGAGTCTACCTGCACCACATCGGTGCCCCCGGGATCCCTGAAGTGGTTCACGCCTTTCCCCTGCGCCACCTTCCGCCACGTTAAGCCGAGACACAGCCACACCACTACGTTACTGTTCAAAGCCAACTCACTGTATTGAAAATATATTTTATAACCTGAGCTAGATTTGCAATTGTTTTATTTCACTCAATCGTTAACAACACAGCGTTTGATATTTCTGACTGTCAGTAATGCTACAATTATTTGTAATAAAACTTATTTTCTAAAGTAATTATTTTTACACTGAAATGAGTGACAAAGGGTTGATGTATAAATACGGAACACTAAACCAGAACTATTCATATATTTTCTTAAATTGGTATTACACAGTAGCGAGGTTAGTATTTTATGTATTACTTGCCGTTTATATATTTATTATTAACTTCAATGTTGAGAAAAGGGATATTTTCACTGCAGTGAACTTAACACCTTGACGGAACTATTGTCAAGCAAATCGTCTCCTTTTATGGTAAGTGTCAAGTTCCACATTGATAAGGAAAATTATGACAGATGGCCATCTGTCAGTCGAGACTGGTCTTGTCACAAAGCGCATTTTTTGTTACTTGACCTGCGTGTTATCGAACGCTTCTAACTGCGGACTCGTAGCTTTCAAGAATATGTTTGAAGGCGATGTATTGTAAAGAATTTTAGTGACTGCAAACTCGGAACTACTTTTGAAGTCGCAATTACAAGTGGTGGTGAAACGTCCCTGACTATTAGGTTTGGAGAAATTACGTTTCAAGGTTTTACATTTGTAATGAAAAAAATAAATTACACTTCATAAAAAGTATATGAGAAATAGGATGAGCCTTTATATATTTTTTCAATTTCACTGTTGCGTGTGAATAGCCAGACAACTACATGATCCACAGCTTACTCCAATTGAGTTTAACAGAATAATACTTCAAACACGTCAAACGTTGATACTTATTAATTTAATACCATACAACGGTCCGCCTTCAAAATTCAGGGGTCTGTTCCACAAAGCAATCGTCGGGCTAAAGTTATCGTAACTCCATACTTTTACATTGACTTACGGCTGCCGTGGCGCTACGATCGGCTTGTGAAACGGGGCCCGCAGTTCATAAACACGCACTTTGGTATTACACAATATGTAATACAGATGAATATAAAGCGGGAGATCTCCTCCCGGGCGAGTAATAAGTGTAAATATTTAACTGTTACAGCATTGGATTGCGACGCTATCGTTGGCAGTGTTGTATAGCGGATGATAACTTCCAATGCACCGTAAATGAAAGATTTCTATATCAGGTATTGATTCATTCCATGTTTGTTTCTGATAAATAGTGTCACTGTTTACTTTTCAGACTTGTTCCAACTTGGGGTGAAGATGGCCTACCTCCTACTTCTTCTGGCGCTTCTTCTCCTTGGTAAGATATTTGACACATTTCTCCTTCTGATATCACGAACGTCTTATTTATCGAACACGTGTCGTGAAACAAGGATGTTCAAACTCTTCCTACAGGATGAGTGCGTGCAGGAGTTGTGTTTTAACGCTGCTTAGAACAGTGTTCCAGTTATAGCTAGGTGTGTCGGCTAAGGTAGGGGAACGCCCGAAGTGATGAAGGTGAAGTACGTTTACCACTTTGGTGAAACGCGCGAACACGGGTTTTTGTTGTTCCTACAGGAGTGCTATCTACCTTACGTGATCTTGTGAATAGTGTTTCTTTGGGTCGTTGTTTAACGCCGTACTCAGCAATGTGCCTGCTACATGACGACGGCTGTGAACAATCGGGTCTTGACAAGACAAAGCAGGTATTGATATTATGTGCAACGATCCACGCTGTCGGGGCATGATGTCACACTATCCATTAAGTCCACTCGTACGACAAGGCCATGTTACGACGTAAATTGTAATAAAAAGGTAAATTGTAATACTTGCAGCAAATTGTAATAATTTTGACGTAAATTGTAATAACAACGTAAATTGTAATAAAATTTGACGTAAATTGTAATACGCAAATTGTTATAAAAATTGACGTAAATTGTAATAATCTCAACTTGCGGTAAAATGTAATAACTTTTTACGTAAATTGTAATAACCTTATAAGTTTAGTGTCAAAGGCGTTAAATGACTAGAACCTATCCTTGTCAGGGTTGGTACAGGGTTTATCGTACAATCGTCTTCAAAGTATGGGTGTGGGGGAGGATTGAGGTCGTTATCGTACATTGTTGTATAATTATATGTATATATAAACGCATTGGAATTTCATTTCTATGGTTGTCCAGAAGAGGATTAATTACTAGAATGAACTTAGTTTTCTTATTTATTTGAGAAATACTCTGTGTGTTTTGTACTTAATTGTAATATATCCTATTGACGATTTTCATCATAATTGTTCATATTTAACCTAATGGAATCATATTTCAATTGGTAAAGTAGGTAGTAATATACACAATGGAATAATTATAACGTAACAAACTTACACAAATATATTGATGTGTAAATGTGGAAAGTATGACTTTTACTGACTGAAGCACATTTATTTATTTTGCAACTGTATATTTGTACATATTTTATGCGGAGAGGGGTTTACTAAGTTGCAACTTGTCCCCGATACAATTCTCATTTTGTTCTGTGAATAAAATATGTTTAAACTGAACTAAACTAGCAAATGGATGACATGTCATTCTGCAGTAGTCTGTGTGCAAGCTGATTTGTACATGTTCATATACATTATATCAATTTATTATTATTCAAGCTTCAATTTTTTTAACGTTGCTCGGAGTATGTAAAGCAAATAATGACAATGTCCTAGGCGATGTACATGTAGGTATGTGAACCCGCAAGGACTACCTTTATCAATTATTTTACGTGCAGCTTGCGTCATGTCTGTATTGTTAGAATAATACTCTAGCAACTGTACACATCGAAATTTATGACTGAAAGATCCATCCTCGGGTTAAAAATGATGGATTACATTAGGTACGTCTATTCGACAAATAGGTTAATTGATTTATCATCCAATAGTAGCTTAGCTAGGAGTCCATTGCAATAACATTGAGTTACGAGTTACCGAAGAGAGCTCTGTGCAACCGGACCCTGAAATTATGTCGATTTGCATTGGAGGTTTACTTAATTTGATAAGGAGCACATGACCGTTTCCTTGAAACAAACAAGACAATTCAATCGTATTTATACATTATATTTTGATGAAGAATTCAAATACAACAAATGAGTGACAGATCTCCTGTGCAATGTCAAAGGGAAAAAAACAGTCGTCAGCAAATGCAGCATAGATTTCCCATGCATGGGAAAGGATAATACTTAATACATAACATTATATACAATGTTTTTATTTATATCAAAAGAGGGGCGTGGATATTCTTTACCTACATTGCATATACTATTAGATATTGTGTATTCTCGATCTCTGTGAACTTCTCACAGTTAAATAAATAATAATAAATAAATGCAAACCATGTTAACTTATGCAATATTTGTAGCAATGTATGATTAACATATGGATCATTAATATAACATAAAATACTTCCTTTCATAGGAAGAAGTATATTTAATGAAATAAATGAATAAATCTAACTGTCTGGATTCCTCTCATATGTCATGAAGAACTAACAACAACTTACTGACAACTTTTGCTGGGATAATAACTCTTGCCCCAACAACCAAAACAGAATCAATCATGATCACGGCACGAAATCATAATTCAAAGCATACACTAATAATATCCTGTATCTTCGGGCATGTCTTGTTGAGTTTCAAAGAGCATCAGAATGTATAATAAATTTGTTGCAATCAATTATTGCTGAAATATATCTGTTTTGATCAAAATTGAAAGGATGAGAAATCTATAATAAAAAGGGTTTTGTCACTAACGTAAATATTCTCTTTTACCTTATACGAAGAGTATTCTAAGATCATTAAACTCGGCAATCGCTGGTGGATTGCGCCAAGCAACCTTGTTACCAAATTTAGGACCTCACGTACAATGCGGTACATAATTGTCGAAACAGATAATTACGGTTTTCATAAGTTATGACTAATTTGTGACATATATACGGACAAAAATTACCTCAGAGGATAATCTTCTCTGGGGGTTTAAGAGGATTAAAATAATTCCAGCTAACATCAAGCACTGTAATAAAATATTGAAATTATAGCATACCTTCTTAACATTCCAATGAAAAGAATAGTGACTATCTAAGAAATCAAATTATATTTATCTCCGACACTATGCCCTCATCAGTATACACACACACACACACACACACACACATACACACACACACACATACATACAAACACATACACACATAGGTATGTATGTATGTGTGTGTTTATGTATGTATGTATGTATGTATGTATGTATGTATTTATGTATGTATGTATGTATGTGTGTGTGTGCGCGTATGTAGGTGTGTATGTAATGACAGTAAATGTGAGCTCTATGTCATTGGTATCATTACTTTTCAAGGTCCCATTACATATCAATAGTTGTATAAGGATAACTGTTCACAAATATAATAACTGTGTGTGTCAAACATGCATGTTTTCTCACTGCATGACAAAAGTATCTGGAACTATATTCGTACCGAAAAATTATACATATAATTTTTCGGTACGAATATAGCTCGATATATATAATTTTTCGGTACGAATATAGCTCGATATATATAATGTTTAACTGTACTCCGAACAGTTAAATTACATATATATATACAAAGGTACAAAACTGTTTAGGGAAGTTTGGTAGAGCATTTATCGTACAATCGTCATTAAATATGACTTAGTGTGGGGTGGGAGAACTTTTTGAAACTTGATATATCGAACATTGTTGTATATATACTCTTCAAAAACAGAAACTTGACATAGATGTAAAACCACTTTTTGCCAAATATCTAAAATAATTACATTAAATGAGAACCAAATAAGTCAAACAGAAAGATGATGTGTCTATAATTCGCGAAAACACATGCAAAGCACGTATACGTAGCGTTTGGGGATCAATTTTACAGCTTCATCCAAATGCAACCGCCTGTAAAAACGTGCAGCACAGGATCCTGCATTTAGGCATGTAGGCCCCCCTGCTGAATGGGTATAAAAATCCACATCAACGGCTGTTCATACAGTCCTTATAACGGCAGTAGAGGCGGTGACAGAATGCCAAGGCTGAATGCAGCTCAACGGAACAACGCCATCCGGAGATTACAAGCTGGAGCAACTCAGCAAGAAGTGGCCAGGCACTTTGGCGTATCCAGACAGACAATCTCCGCACTGTGGACCCGATACAACAACACCAACAGAGTTGACGACAGACTGGACTTTTTCATGAAGACCTGTTCGACGTCATGTATTGACCCCAGGTCATCTGGCGGACCGTCTGCTTTGGTGCCAACAGAGGGTTAGATGGGCACGTGCAAGGTGGAGAAATGTACTGTTTACTGACGAGTCCCGTTTCCTACTCACACGTGCTGATGGGCGCGCACGTGTCTACAGACGTCGGGGTGAACGTTACGCCCCCAACTGTGTGCAGCAGGTTGTCCCATTTGGCGGCGGGAGTGTCATGGTATGGGCCGGAATTCATCACGGTGGTAGGACGCCTCTCGTGCATGTGGCAGGTGCATTGACAGGTGTGCGTTACAGAGACTTGATCCTACAGCCTTACGTTCTTCCTCACGTCAACGTTCATGGCGGACAGTTCCAGCAGGACAACGCTCGACCGCATATTGCACGTGTTTGTCAGGACATCTTACAGCACAACAACATCCAGACATTACCTTGACCAGCCCGGTCACCAGATTTGTCCCCGATTGAGCATCTGTGGGAAGAGTTGGATCGACGCGTTCGCAGAAGGAATCCACCGCCCCAAACACTTCCGGCGCTTCTTGATGCACTTCAGCATGAATGGCAGCACATCCAACAGCGTGTTATTGACACAACCGATACTGACATTTTCTGTACCCCTGTGACATAACTGTATCGTGTACGTGTGTCTGTCTAGGTGACACGATTAATGTTTTGAACATTGTGTACATTGATCTTCAAACAGTGTTTCAATTATGGTTTCTGTGTCCTATTTTGAAACAATCGCATTATATTACATTTTGAAAGTCAGTGTCAAGTTTCTTTTTTTGAAGAGTATATATAAACTCTCTTGAGTGTTCTTTCTTTAGGTTAAGTACGTGGTTATCAACACAATGTATTTATATATAAAAATATATGTTTGGGATGCTTTCCTTGCATTTAAAGTGTGTTAGCATTAGTTGAAAAGAGCGATTCAGCATGAAACCAAATTTGAAATGGGGTTAAACAGTTGTTACATAGTGTATGGAATACCCTCTGAAGACAAATATTGCAGTCTCAAATTTAGAAGTTTTAACTCAATTTCAGAAAAAAAGTAATATGGCTGGGCAATTAGAACTAGTTATATAATTTGACTTTTTGGTAAGTCACCAGTCATTTCATTGGAATTTTAAGAGAGTATGTTATTACAGTGCTTGATGTTAGCCCAAATTACTTTAATCCTCTTAATCTTTCAGAGGAGGTTATGGTTTCAGGGGATTATTGTACGTATAAAATTCGTATCAAGGTTTCTTGGCGCAATCCACCAACGATTGTCGAGTTTAATGATCTTCAAGTACGTTTCAACGTCAAAGAGAAAATTTACTTTAGTGACAAACATATTTCCATTATAAAATTTCAATTCCTTTCTATTTGGATACAAGCAGATATATTTCAGCAATTTACTGCAAGAATTTTATAATAATTCGTATACTCTTTGAAACTGTACAAGAGTTATCCGAAGATACCGGATGTTATTTGTGTATGCACGGGATCTGTCAACTCATTTGTTGTATTTGAATTCTTCGTCAAAATAAAATGAATTGTATAAATATGATTAAATTCCCTCGTTTGTTTCAAGAAAAGGATCATGTACTCCTTATCAACTCGTATAGCGTTTCCACTGCAAATCGACACACTGGTTGACCAGCCTGTGTTTGTACCCTTCGTCATCACTCGTTCAGTCGTGTCGAACGTACTGTTGAAGCAAGTCATGCAAAAAACATCTTGAATAGCCTTATAAGAGTATTGAACAATATGTCACAATTAAGTTATTTGTCGAATATACGGTTGTGTAACCCATCATTTTGAACCCGGGGATGGATCTTTCAGTCATTTAAATTTATTGATTTTGACACCACCCTTTAATGACGATTGTACGATAAAGCCTATACCAACCATCCCTAACTTAACAGTTTTGTACGTTAGTCATCATACAAAGAATTTTTCGAATTGTACATGTGAAACGCAAGCTCAACTGACAAAGATCATTTCTAGTCAATTGGGGTCTTGGACACTACGGTAGTAAGGTTATTACAATTTACGTAAGAATTTATTACATTTTGCCGCAAGTAGAGATTATTACAATTTACGTCAATTTTTATTACAATTTGCGTATTACAATTTACGTCAAATGTTATTACAATTTACGTTGTTATTACAATTTACGTCAAAATTATTACAATTTGCTGCAAGTATTACAATTTACCTTTTTATTACAATTTACGTCGTAACAGGCCATCTGCGTGGTCTCGTCGATAGGGTTTGCCCGGAGAACGGAAGGTCGGCGGTTCGATCCCCGGCCGCGTCATACCAAAACGACGTTTAAAGATGGTACTTGTTGTTATCTTGCCTGGTCCTCAGTATTATTGGGATAAAAAAAGGGCGGGTCGGCTCGGAGTCAGTATCCTGTGTCCGAGTGGTGTATGCGCGTTAAACTGCGGCGTGGTATCTCGGTGAGCTAGTACTATCCAGACGGCATTAGACCTGTCTGGTACAATCAGCTACTGAATTATCACATATGAAACTTTTAAAGTCAAGTCCCGTTAATACGACATGGTTGGTTGCATGTGATTATGTCGGATTAACGAGTTTGTTGGACAAACGAAATTAAGTAGTATCAACGTTCGTGATCGAAAATAGGACAACTACGCGATAGGTAACGATACAAACACGTAATAAAAAAATGAAAAATGAAATATTGATATTGTTATGTTACATTGTTAACGGAATGTTTTCTAATCATGCAAACTCTCAAGCTTAGCACAAAACAAATGTTACGGACTGTATGACTTATTCAAAATACTTTAAAAAGCATAGTCTGGAATGGAAGCCGTCAGTTTGAAACTGGTAACGCAAAACTTAAGAAAGTTGCTTTCTTAGTGGCTAACGTTGGCTTCCTGTTAGGCATTTCCTTTTAGTTCGCGAAAGGTTCTTCTGACATGACCTGTAATGTGATGTCCTCGGCGATAGCGAGAACTGGTATCTGATTTTAATGAGATTGAGGTAATCTAAGCATGTGATTAATCCTGGCTTTTTTATTTTAAGCATTAATTGTTTTTTAAGCAAATTTATATCTCCGTTGTAATATGCAGCTACCAACCCACTCGTCTCGCATCAAAACACGGGCTATGTACTCACGGGCAGATGACCACGGAGTATGCTGATCACTGTGTCGGATTAACGAGACTGATTAATGAGTGATTTCGGCAGTTCGTTGCAAATTAGGTGTGTCGAAGTCGGAATGCGAGACTGTCGGATTAACGGGTCTAATAGAACTGTTTTAAGCGGTTCCCATCATTAGTGTATTTATAAAAAAAATGAACTTATTCTCATAGATAATCGGCGACTGTTCAGTTTCTTTTTCTGAAGCGGACTGACCATTTACGGGGTTAGTTAAAAAATAATGGCCAAAAAAATTTCGTTTAAAATGAAAATTCTTGTTTACTGGAGATGTCCTGAAAAAAAACCGTGATGGTATCACCTACTTTCAGACGAACAAATTGTAGAAGTAATAATTTTCTCTTTTAAAAATCATCCCATCGTGTGATCCTAGCCTCTCTCGCCCTCAAAAATTGAATGGTAAATTTTTAAAAATGTTACAGTCACAGCAACGAGGGGAGACTACTCGAGTGATGAAATTGCTCTTCTGGCATCCATTCGAGCCAACACCAGCGTGGACGTCAGACCGATACAGTACACTGTCGTCACGTCCACCATCTTGCTGTTTGCTCTCAATGATGTGGTAAGTGTATCCTACATACCCGCCTGTGAACTGAAGTGAAATCTCGATAGTCGGAAACCTCGGTAGACGGAAACCTCAGTAGTCGGAAACCTCGATAGTCGGAAGCCTCGTAAGTGATAACAGCAAGGAGGTATTCCAAAATATCCAGAAGCAACGAAGTCCCGGGAAAGACATACTAACAGCAGGCTATCACCCATGGATTGCCTTGTATGGGTGAATAAATGCTATGAGGGAGAACACACACACACACACACACACACACACACACACACACATATATATATATTCTGAACAACAAAAGTTCCTTTGACATTGAATAAGATTTAATGCGAAGTTATGTTTTTTACCAAATCTGAAACAATTTCGGTTTCCAACAGATAAAAGACTCCTGTAAGTGTTCAAATGGTTTAATATGCCACACTGACTTCAAAAATACGTGGTTTCATAAAACAAACATTAACATACCAAAATGTCAATTTACAAATCAATAGCGTGTGTGTCCACTTCGGGTTGCGATGCAAACAACACATCTTCGTCTCATGGAATGGAATCAGGCGTCGCACAAATTCCTGTGGGATATCTGTCCATAGCTGCTGGAGCATGTTTCGAAGTTCCTGGAGTGTCTGTGGAACACGTGGTTGACGTCGAAGGCGCCGATCCATCTCATCCCACATGTGCTCGATTGGTGGGAGATGAGGGGAGCGACCCGGCTAGGGGATGATATTCACGTTGGTTTGTTGAAGGGAATCCTGAACAAGTCGCGCAATATGAGGCCGGGCGTTGTCATTTTGAAAGGTAATGCCTGGGCCATGACGACGCAAAAACGGTAGAACAACTGGGCCCGATGATCTCGTCGCAGTAGCGCTGTCCATTGAGATTTCCCTCTACCACTATCAAACGGGTCCCTGTCTTGCTGTAATCCCATACCATAACGCTGCCGCCCCCGAACCGATCTTCTTCCATGACACAATGATTGACGTAAGGTTCACCTCGACGTCGGTACACTCGAATCCGTCCATCGCTGTGGCCGAGGTGAAAACGAGACTCGACAGTGAATAGAACTTGTCCTCACTGCTTGGCCGTCCAGCGTAGACGCTGTCTGCACCACTGTAGACGTGCTTGACGGTGTTTTCCTGTCAAAATGGGACGTCTGGTGGGTCTTCTGGCGACAATCCCTGCACATCTGAGGCGACGACGTACGGTTTTTGAAGATATTCGTCGAAGGCCAGGGATGCTTCATGCAATCACTGTTGCTGGCTGGAATCGATTTCGTAGGTGTGTTGTTCGAATCCAGTTGTCTTGTGGATTATTGGTTACGCGTGGCCTGCCACTCCGAGGATGGTCTCTGACTGCATTCGTCTGTTGTCAACGTTTCTGTGGACGTTAAAATGTTTTGCAACATCACGTTGACTCGATCCTGCTTCAAGCATACCAATGGCTCGCAGACGCTCATTTTCGGACAGGCATGTCATTTCGTAGTGTTGAATAATTACGTAATTTTGTTGTTTTTCTGAGTGGTTGTTGTCAGCACGATGCTAAACAATTCAAATGGAATTCCGTTAACGCACATGTTTTTATACCCATTCTTGGGTAGTGAAATGCATGGGCTTGCATAAAAATCAACTGTTGCATGAAATGCATGCTATTCTATAGCAGCTGCGTTTTTGTGACCTGATTCCATACATTATTGGAAACCAAACTTTACTTGTTTGAAAAATACACTAAAATATTGGTGTCACAGGAACTTTTGTTGTTGAGTATATGTTCATGTAAGAACAACAAAAGTAATATAATCACAAAGGGGGAGACCTGACAAGGGAAAGCAACAGATAATTGGCGATGATAGAAGATTAGCAACAGACAAATGAAAGCCATCACTTTACAGTAAATTAGCGCTGATATTTGCTGGCGATGGACAACGGGAGGCCGTGGGTAATTAGCATTGATAGGTAATACAATGGAAATGGCAATGGACAAAAGGTTTACCTGTTGTTAAAACGAAACAACACAAGATGATTAATTAGTAGTAGGACAAGCCGGGATAAATGACATGGATTAACTAGACCTAAGATCCAACAGTGGTTAGTTATTTTAGCTGTAACAACTAAGGGATTGCATATGCATGTAAGTTAGAGAAGCAATTATAGAGAAAATAAGTTGGAGAAGGATATAGATACAAAATTAAGTGGAGAAGGGTAGAAAGAATATAATTTTGACTACAAGTACAGGTATATAATCTACAAGAACTTCAGCATGGGTTCTTTACCGTGCGCGAAATAGGCATATTAAATTCCCAATTTAAGTAAGTAAGTAAGCTTGGGTTAGACCTGAATGTATATACAGGCAATTTCAGGCACGTCTGCAGCTGGGGACACTCAGCCGGACCTCTATGAACCCTTAAAGCAAAAACCACAACATGGGTTATCACTAGGGATGGTTTGAGGAAGGTGAAGTTTGTCATGTCACAGAAGGGTGCCTTTCAAGTACAACAAGAATATTACTACACAGACTTGCATTCACTGTAGGACGATGTACCACTGCAGGCATTGTTTTCAGAAATGTCACTGAACATTCCAACACTCCAGAGGATAAAAAGCTCGAGTTTCTCAGCACCACCAGTAAGAGAGACGACGATGAAACCACCCAGATGTATGCTCTGTACAACGATTAAGTCACTATACAGGACCAGGATCTGATTCCATTCCGATCATCTTTACCAGTTTTGTTCAGCGCTATGTACAGACAAAGAAAGGAAGACTATATCCATTCTTCTCCGACAAGAGCTGAAGTGCAGCTGGAAGGAGAATGGACACAGATATCAGCCCTTTCTTCTCGTCAGTGATGGAGATGACAAGATCCTGGCCTTCTCAACTCAGCAACAACTTGAATCTCTACAGTCTGCTGAAACTATCTACAAGGATGGTACGCCTGCCCTGACATACGGAACAAAGTATATATCATACATGCGGGTACATGATCCATATCCTACCAATTTCCCTATGCCTTTTGCCAGGTCGTCAGAAAGAAACGTACAGCAGACTTTTCAGCCTCATCAGAGAGAAGTGCAACATAGACTCAACTGGCCCTTTGCTCCATCAAAGAGTCCAGACAAGATTTTGAATTTGCTGCAATCCATGCAATTGAAGATGGATTTCCAGGTGCCATAACGAAGCGCTGCTTCTTCTACTTTGGACAGGGGATATGGAGGAAAGCCTAAGATCTGAGCATTGCTGTCAAGTATAAAGAACATCCAGCTGTATGATAGTAGATTAGACATCTGGTGACGCTGCCCTTCTCGCGCACAGACATGGCTGGAGGTCATGGACTCCAGGCAAGAAGTTCAGAGAGCCACTGAATTCAGTGACTACATGGTTATTAACTAGGTGTTTGGATTTTTGAAAAAGTCTAAGCTTAACATTAAAGAGTCTTTGTTTCTATTTGATAGGATGGTTTCTCCAGTCTTATGTTATGCATCATGTGTTTGGGGATTTGAAAGTGTCCAAGTTATAGAAAATGTGCACTGCAAATTTCTTAGAAAAGTTCTCCATGTTAATTCAAACACTCCAGCAGCAGTCTTGTATGGGGAGCTAGGACGGTATCCATTACATGTAACAACCATGTTCAATTCAATTAAGTATTGGCTGAAAATATTAAACATGTCCACAAATAGGTATCCTAAGGCTTGCTATCTGATGTTATATCAGTTAGATGGGGCTGGTAGAGCCACATGGGCAACTAGAATAAAATATCTATTGAACAGACTTGGATTTGGTCTAGTTTGGTTTGAACAGGGTGTTGGTTTGTTGGAAACAAACATGGGCACTATCTATAAGTGAAACAAGTAAGCTTTATAATTATTCTATTATCAAATCAGTGTTGGAGCCTGAAAGGTATTTGCACAATATGAAGAGTAAAAATTTAAGAATTGTTCTTAGTCGATTCAGATGTGGTAACCACAAACTGGCTGTTGAAATTGGGCGGTGGGGAGGAGTTGCTAGAGAGGATAGAGTATGTAAATATTGTTTTGATAATCTCAGTGTATCAATTGTGGAGGATGAAGTTCATTTTATTACATCATGTTACTTGTATTACAAATTCAGAAATATGCTTTTGCCAAGTATTTGTACTAGTAATCTTTGTACTCTCGACAAATTTGAGAAAGTTATGACAGATAATTCTCTGTCAGAATCTTTAGCACTTTATATTGTTAAATGCACGCAGGCAAGGCAGGTTTATCTCATAAGTTAAAGGGAGACAACTCTATATACAATTTACGAATGCTTCACTTCCTCTTGATGATTATAGTAGATCTCTTCTTAATGATTGTAATTGTTGTTTGTAACTTAAAATTGTTGTGACTTGATTATATATACATGTACTCTGGGCTGGAGGCCTTTATTACAGAATAAAAGAGTCTTGAAGTCTTGAAGTCTAACTAGGTGAATGAAAATTCACGATTTTCATTGCCTCTGTGAAAGCACCATCTGACTGATGGACCTCGTACACTCACTTACAGGGGCCCCATAACCGTCTCAACAAAACCCTGCCTCATTCTCACCCAAACATTTGATTTGTTGAGGTCAAGAGGATTGATGAAAAGGTAAAGCAAACAAGATAAAGTTGGCCCAGACTGACTTTGGGAAGTTCCACCCAACTGGAAACGAGAAGCTGACAACAGACTTGTTCCTCTCCGGCACCAGGCCAGATAAGGACAGAAGACACCTATTGACATGGGAGTTCTTGGCCATGCACCTCTTGGCTATACTCTTGAAACTGGACTTAAAGAGATTTTGCTTTGTGGCATTTTATTGTGCTTTGACTATTGTGAAAAACAGATTTGCATTTTAATGGACAATATCTGCTTAAATGCATTTTTACATACATGTAATACATGTACCAAAATACTATATTTGTATACATATACTGGACCGCAAAAGAAACGTCACCCCAAGTAACATTGCATGAAAAGTTGTCATTTAAATATCTGGTTAATTTTTGTCAAAGTTTCTAAAATTTAACATTACCTTGACCGGAAATTGAAATGAAACAAAGCAGATAACAATAAATCCGATCGCCCAAACGCATCACAGCAACGGCCATAGTAACCCAATGCATGTTAGTACCATTCAAATTGAAATGCACATGCGTTCCACCATTTCTTGCCCTGTAAAAATCTACCCAGATCGGATAACATTCATTCGTTATTGAATTCCTACCACATGCCAAGATCAGCTGGAAGAAATCAGCGGCACCAAGCCCTTGGACGATTGCAAGCTGGACAAGGCGCCCGGCACGTAGCCAATGCATTTCAAGTCCAGGTGAGGACCATATACAGGCTCGAGCAACGGTACCAGGCAACCAACACTACAGATGACAGACCACAAAGTGGAAGACCAAGGGTCACCACCCGACGTCAGGATCGTCAGATTGTGCGACAGCATCTTCAAGATCGCTTTATTACTGCTGGGGAAACTGCTCGACAGACCATGGGGACACACCAGCAACACATTAGTGCGGAGATCGTGCGTCGACGATTGACGAGCAGACACCTCCACTGTCACAGGCCACGCCGAGGACCCATTCTGACACCACGTCATCGCCAGGTCTGTCTTCAGTGGGCAACACAGCACCAGCATTGGCGCCACCAGCAGTGGATAAGAGTCCTCTTCTCAGACGAGAGCCGTGGGGTGGTCTGAGCATCATGGTGTGGGGTGGAATTGGTCGTGCACAGAGGGTCAGCCCTGTGATTTTACAGAACATCGGTCCAGGGTGAGGCAATGGTGTCACAACAGCTTGGAACATATGTCAAGTCTTGAGACCACACGCCATACCTCATTTGGCACGTCGCCGCAACCACAAGTTTCAACATGATAACACCCGTGCACATACTGCTAGAGCAACAAGAGACTTACTCCAGCAAATTGGCATGAGAACCATGCAGTGGCCTGCCCTCAATCCTGATTTAAATCCCATTGAGCACCTGTGGGAAGAGATTCAAAGACGGCTGAATGACCAAGGCCGACAACTGCAGCTGAACTGCATTAGGCGTTCCTCAGAGTGTGGGCTCAAGTGCCTATGGCCTTCATCAACCGCCTCATCCATTCCATGTATCGACGTTGAACGGCAGTCATCAATGCACATGGCGGACACACAAGATGCTGACTTGTGGTGCCATTTTCTCAGAGACTAGTGTTGTGTTTCACAATAAGAAATTTGACACTTTAATTTCAACCTTGATGATCAGTTTTGCCAAGTTTCATCTTTTTGATATGTCTCAAAGTATGTTTACATTGTTTGGACAAATAAGGTTCCTCATACATCTATCCATGGTGACATTTTTTGCGGTTCAGTATATTGTGTACATTCTTATTGTTTCTTTTGGGCTGTTGCATTCCACTGATTGGTAATATGGAGTCATCACTACGTGCACTGGGCCATGCTAACCGTTGTTTAAGTCTGGAAGAGGAATATACCAGGATTGTCTTGGCCAGCTAAAAGGCCAACATCTGTGAAATCAACTTGGACGTTGTGTGTTGCAATGTCATGTGGTGTCTTTGCAGTTCTGCAAGAGAAGTGGCTCCAAACTCCATTGACTGCCATCAGACCATAGGGGTCACATTAAAAACTATGATGTTATATAGCTTATATAGCTGTCAAATATATAAGACACGACCATTGGTTCATTTCATGCAAACCCTTATTTTGATTCCACCAGGACGCCATGCAGAACAACAGAGATGGAAGGTAACCCTTTTAATGAATCCAACCTACGCTGTATTTCTGATACACCATTTATTCCTTGCAGAACATCGGTGCAGAAACCATGTCCTTGTCCGGGGCTTTGTTGGTTGTGAGTATATTAATGATGGCGATGATGATGATGCAATTGATGATGATAAAAAGCAAATCCAGTAAATAAAATAAACTAGTGTCCAAAAGAAACGATACCAACTTATTTTCAAAATTGTTTTTTACTAAGTGAATTGTCAAGTATGAAAACATGCCAATTCGTATTTCACATCCCAAACACAGCATAGTCGATAAAAAATACCGGGAACACGTGATCACTTCCGGGAAAAAACGTAAATTTCGTGAAAGTGACATTTCCCTCTCTAGCATGTTCTGCACGTGCAGAAAAACTGTATAAAACGGCTGATCAGACACGTTGATATCACATCAACACAAAAAGAACACAAGATATGCCACGTTTGACAGCCATCGAGAGAGAGAGCCGTTGGAATGGTCCAACAAGGAGCGTCACACGTCGACGTCGCCAGAAGGTTGGGCTGCGCACGCATCACTATCACCAGGTTGATGCAGCGGTTACGTCAGACAGGTCAGACGTCAGACAGGCCAAGGAGTGGAAGACCACGAGTAACCACGCCCCGTGAAGATCGTTACATCCGGGTATTACACCTGAGGAACCGCATCGTAGCAGCGACGTCCACGGCGGCTACAGAACTGGGACACAGGATCAGTCGACAGACCGTCTACAGGAGACTACGGCAGTATGGTATCCGGCCACGTCATCCCTACCGCGGACCGCTCCTGACGCCTCGACATCGGAACAACAGACTTATCTGGGCCAGGCGAGTTCGACGTTGGCAACGGCGGGACTGGGCACGTGTTATGTTCTCTGATGAGAGCAGATTCCTCATCTTCAGAAACGATGGACGGCAGCTTGTATACCGACGATTTGGTGAACGTTTGGCGCCTAACTGTATCCAACAGGTCCGGCCGTTTGGAGGTGGAGGGTTAATGGTTTGGGGTGGCATATGTGGTGACGTCAAAACGATGCTTGTCGTAATTCGTGGAAACCTGAATGCACAGCGTTATCTTGATGACATCCTACGGCCTGTTGTGGTGCCCTTTATTCAGCAACAGCCTCGTGGACTCCTTTTTCAACATGACAATGCAAGGCCACACACAGCAAGATTGACACAGAACCCCTTGCCAACGCCAACGTACAGGTTTTGCCATGGCCCGCATGTTCACCGGACATGATCCCATCGAGCACTTATGGGACAACCTCGATCGGCAAACCCGACGTCGCCGTGTGTCTCCAGTCAACGTCCAGGACTTGGAACGATGTCTCCTCGAGGAATGGCAACGCATCACTCCCAACGTCATCAGACGTTTGACGTCATCAGTCCGTAGGCGTGTTCTGGCATGTATTGATGCTCACGGTGGACATACCCGCTACTGACTTGACTTTGAGACGTGTGGTGTGACATTTCCCGTTGTTTCTGTGATCATTGCTCTAACGAAATGTTCATTTTTCGACCCCACCCATCTTTAAAGGCTTGTCATATTGGTTGTACAGATTTTATTGAATTGAAATTTTTGTACAGATGTTGTGAAAGGATTTCTCAAAAGCATAACACCAATCCTAAACTTCTGCATTGTTTAGTTTTTCTTTTATGTCGTTGCAAACAGGTGGTATCGTTTCTTTTGGACACTAGTTTATATACGATTAATACACATTCAATAAATATTGTTTTATACTTTTTAATGAATCTTATCTTTTGATCTCACATGAAGGATTGTTTTAACATTTTAATTGCATTGATTGTCCAGTAGTGTAGTTCATTGTACTTCGGATGCCTAATTAAGCAGTTCATGATCTTACTCATAAAACAAGAAATGCACGATAAACAAATCACGTAAATATGTTTCATATTATCAAAGTAGATCATATGAGGACACTGTAAGGTCACATTTTGCATGACAATCTATTCTGACAACTTCAAAATAAGTGTTTTATTACTAGTATAGCACATTCTCGCATATAAAAATAAATGAATAAAGATGAGATTCTATTCCTGTGGCACCCATAGTGTATAGTAAGTTAAAAAACCCACAGTAAAACATGTCGGATTTTGCATAGGTTTTGAGTTATCTATTATCTAAAAGAATCACAACATGATCACATGTACAATATCGACACATTGACATGATCACATGTACAATACTGACACATAGGCATGATCACACATACATTATTGACACAATTGCATGATCATGTGAACAGTATTGACCATCGACGTGATCATATTTACAAAATTGACCCTGGACATAATCACACATACAAGTATGTCCCTTGACATGATCACATGTACAGTATTGAAATGATCACATGTACAGTATTGACACATGTCGACAGCTCTGGAATGACCCTCGACTGACGTGGGACCCGGCATCTGCGGGAGGAATACAGAGGATGGTTGTCAACACCAAATACATCTGGAAGCCACCACTGGTCATTGAAAATGAGTATGTATACATGAGCGAACTGTGGCATTTACTACACCAAGGACGTGAGTAATATTATGCGTTATTTGGTTTGTGAGTAATACTGTGTTCAAATTAAAACACTCGTAGTTACATAAACTACTACCCATTCTCCTCAAAGCATAATCTCCATGCATTGTGAAAAATATTTTACATCTGTTCTCAGAATAAAATTGTATCTCTTGAAACAGTGACCAAAAACCGTTTCTTTTGCGCCGCCTTCACCCTTTAGCGCCCAATGGAACCTTCTGTTACGGCAGGTGCTCCGGGACTGGTTATCATGTGGCGTTGACGTTTTGAATTTACATAACCTGAATCACTGACACCAGTCTCTTCCCTCCCCAGCATCAACTCACCGGCTGTCCTAGGAAGCGACGGAACCCCTCTCCAAGTGTTCCCCAGCGGCGATGTAGTATGGTCTCCCCCCATCTCTACGACCTCCAGCTGCTCTGCAGACATAACGTACTACCCCTATGACAAGCAGACATGTTCTCTGACGCTGGTTGGCTGGAGTTACACCACGGATGAGGTAGACCTCCTCACTGACCCAAACAGTCCGTTCGACATGAAGTATTTCACCGGTAATGGAGAGTGGCAAATGTTGGGCACTGGATATGAATACACTAACGTGACCCAGGGCGTTATGACATTCCGGAAACTGGTGTTCAAGGTAACTGTCCGTCGAAAATGGCAGTTCTATGGCCTGAACATCATGCTGCCCCTTATCCTCAACTCCATCTTAATGATGGTGGTGTTTGCCTTGCCGATAGAGTCTGGGGAGAAGATGGGGTACTGTCTGACTGTCCTCCTGTCCTACATCGTCCTGCTGACTATGATAGCTGCCAACCTGCCGCCCATATCCAGTCAGACGTCTATCATCCGTGAGTGGCTTAGTGAAGTAGTGGCGGATGTGATGGTAGACGTTACATCATCAATAGTTCCATCAGATGTACAGTTAGTAGTTGTAGATGTGTTAGAGTGAGAGTTTAGGGTGCCTTCATCAGTATTTCAGCCAACCACAAACGGGCTTCACTAACTGAACCCAATGGGCTTTGTGAGGCAACAATTTGCACTGTTAAGTTACTCCCTTGATCGTAGCAACATTAGTGATTGAGTGAGGAAGTGAGTCAGTGAGTTGGGTTTAACGCCGCTATAAACAGTATTCCAGTTATATCACTGTATGTGAGATTACTGTGGATGGAAAGCCCGACCGAAGTGATGCAGGTCTCAGACGTTTCTTACTTTGATGAAACCCACGAGCAAGGGTGCTGACAAACCTAGAAACGTGGCCGGGGCTTAGCAGGATTCGAACCAACGATCATAGGTTTATGGCGCGCCCAAAGGCTGCAACTCTGCACAGGGAGCATCATCAGCACCCATCATACAAGACGGAAGCGAAGTAAGTCACGAAACAATACGCGTATTCTTACTTACTTTTTTTTATCCGATATGACACATTCTCATTTCTCAATATAAACAAAGAACAGACTGGTAAAAAGTGGAACAGATCGTCAGTGTTTTGGAATAAATAAGCAGCTGCATGCTATGGACCAGAAGAAAATGTAGCAGCTGCATGATATAGACAAGAAGAAACTGTAACAGCTTTATTAAATAGACCAGACGATATAGTAGCAGCTGCATGATATGGACAAGAAGAAACTGTAACAACTGTATGATATAGACCAGACGATATAGTAGCAGTTGTATGATCTGGACCAGAGGAAACAATAGCAGCTGTATGGTAGTGAGTGAGTGAGTGAGTGAATGAGTAGGTTTTTACGCCACCTTTAGCAATATTCCAGCAATATCACGGCGGGGGCATCAGAAATGGGCTTCACACATTGTACCCAAGTAGAGAATCGAACCCAGGTCTACTGCATGAATGCGAATGCTTTATCCACTTGGCTACCCCAACTGCCCGTATGATATAGAATATATAGTAGCAGCTAGCTGTGTGATATAAACCTGAAGAAAACAGCTGTATGATATAGAGTAGAATAATAGTACCAACTGTGCGATATAGACCAGAAGAAGACGTAGCAGCTGTATGATATGGAGAGGAAGAATTGTAGCAGCTATATGATATATAAGCTTGAAGATATAGATATAGTAGCAATCTCTTCAAGAATATTCGATTTCTAAACTGTTCAATGGGGTATGCGCTAGAATACACATACTGTTCAGTAAATAAACCTCCGATGTACACGTGTACATCACCCATGAGTAAATGTAGATACTCACTATTTGTCCTTTTCAGAGGTGTACCTGTCCGTGGTCATGTGTGTAGGCACTGCAGGCACACTCTGCACTATCGTCGTTCTCCGCCTGTATCACCAGGATGAGGCCAAACCAGTTCCAGCGTGGCTGCAGAAGGTCACCCAGTCCTTCCTGTCTCCCCTGGCGTGCATCACCTGCACGTCAAACAGAGTGGTGTCCCCTCTCGGAAAGGACTTGCCCGAATGTACAGAGAAGATAACATCTCCTCAACGAGGGTCTAGTGCAAAAGAGATTGCTCACATACTGGACAAATTTCTCTTCCGTATTTTCGGAACCTTCATGTCCGTCATAACGATTGGGTTCGTTTTGTCCCTTATGACAAATTATTTATGACATGGTAATGTGCCACTTTCTGTACACTTCTTGTGGATGTAGATCTGTTCCGTTCTGGTGAGAAAGAAGTGTGCACCAGTGCATGTGGCATTCCGCCTGAAACAGTGGACTCTACTCCAGGAACACATCAATGGTGGCATAGTCGTACCCCTCGCCACAGGCAGGTCTCACTATCGTCAGAACACGTTGAACTACAGGCAGTTGAACACTACTCAGAATGTTAACATAGTTGATTCTGTGTATTTGATTTATTGGTTTATTTGTTTCATTAATTCAACTCAATGCGTGGTCTTGTCTCTAGAACACATGAAATAAAAACAATTATTCTGCAGCAATAAACATATGTTGATTTTTGTTGTTGTCTTTTTAACCTGAAACACGTTCGGCAACACACAGACCAGATATCAGTAACAATCAACCACTTGTCTTAATTTTAATCCATGGCGATGGTGAAGAATGTGATTTCACACAAATCTAATACTGAAACACATGTTACATGTGGTGTTTCCTCAGGAAGTGACTTTGTTTGAAATGTGCCTCTGTTCACCCAGAAGTGAATGGGAACCCAGTAGGATCAGTTAGCAATGTGGCAGTTAACCTTCTAGAGCCACACAAGCAGCTTAGGCTGTATACTTCCCAGAGAGCTGAGGATTATTATTATTATTTACAGAAGGAAAAATGCAGCAAAGAGGGTTTATGTGATCCTGACACAGTCAGGCTGGTTAGGCTGACAGGAAGCGCTGACTAGTAAAACCCACCCAGAATCTTTCTGAGAATGTGAAGACTTCCAAATACTGCAGCCTTCTGCATTACCCAGATTGTCAGAAGGGCTGTATTCCTGGCAGCAAACCTGGTTAATCCCCCAATGTCAGACAACAGATTTAGGAGGTAGCAAAATCTAAGGCATTGAGAACAATGGGGAATCAGACAACTTGGTACTTTGATTCAAACTTGACATTTCGAAAGTGAAGTCATATTTGCCATGTTTTTCCTGAATCTTGTCAATCACATTAGTGTGAGTGAGTGAGTTAAGATTAAACGTTACATCATCAATATTTCAGCAATATCATGACGAGATAAAGTTTAACATTGCCAACAAGTATATTCAGATTGCATAAATCCTGTGTCCAAAGGACAGTACATAACTAGAGTAAAACTGTTTTGAGAAACAATAAACTATCATTATACAACCCAATATAAAAAAAGGGGCTTCAGATTGCCAGCAACCAAAGTTAGGCCACTATGCTAGGGAATGAAGAACTTGTAATACTTCTGCAACCTGCACGGTTCACCAGCAGGGTTTACATTATCCCTTCAACTGCTGGCGATTGTATGCAATTTTAGCCATCAATTAGAATAACAAATAAGCTGTGATTAAAACTGAGGTAGGAACAACAAACTTTGGTAGAGATGGTCTTACAATACCCTCTGAGGGGGATAATAATTTTACAATACTTCAACCCCTGTCAAGGGCACAGCCATCTTAGTTAATAATTATATAAAACCAATTAAAAGAAAAACCTATTTACATGCAAAATTATCAATAATTTCTATCTCTTTTTAAAAAAGATGATGAAATCAGAGCTGGCCCTTCAGTGATGAAACCTTGAAATATTTATCCCTTGTGATTGAAATATCAACACAGTCAAGCAGGACATGCATGACCGTGATTCTTTCATCAGAAAGGATACAGAATGGAAGATCCTCACCTTTCAATATATATTCGTGGGTATAGAACCTCTTCAAATGTGGACAGACAACCAAAGTAGGTGTCACAGATATTTTGTTTGATTTCATGTAACTTATAATACTGCGTGGGTGTCCCACTTCTTTTACATGAGATCTTGGATGTAACAGTACATCTAATCACTGTATGGAAGAAGAAGAGGTGTCACAGATTGGTTGAGTGCTGCTTTTGCTTCAGCATCAGCCAATGTATTGCTTTTTTATGCCCACATGACTGGGTAACCTAGAAAAGATGATGTTGTATTGGCCAGTTGAAAGATCATAAAGTTCTAAAATATTGAAAATAATTGGATGATTAGAAGAGACATTTTTCAGTCCCCGAAAACAGAATAGCGAATCAGAAAAGATGATTAATTGTTCACATGCAGACTGTCATTGAATGTATACCAAGGCTGTAATGATGGTATTGGTCTCAGCAGTGAAAATAGAGCTATTGTCAGGTATCGTAGATGATAAATATTTTGATCCAACGAAAGTTGCACAACCTACTTTGCCACCGTCCTAAACTTCCTAGCTTGTTTGCATTCGTCATTAAACCATGGATTACGAATATGTGGGTTAACATCGGACTTGGGAATAGCATTCATATTGAGTCGCATTTTTGGCTAGGGACTGCAGTCGTATCAATTTAGAGACGCATTAATTTCCATATTAACAGTATGCTTGAATTATCATTTGAAATAAAATCTTAGAGAAGAGGGTTATGTCTATTAAGATCACCAATAAGGATACAGGGCGTAGGGAGCTGGTCAAACAGCCTGAAGATTGCAGGATAGAGGAACAGGGCTGTGGATAATGCCCTGTCTCACAAAAATTGAAGCCACGCCAGTGGCTTTATCACTTGGTGGTGAAATAGAATGATAAGAATTGTAATGATACTTTTGAAATTTATCAGTATGCATAAGATAGGTTTCTTGTAAACTAAATGCTGAAGGTTTATGATCTTGTGCTAATAACCGTACTTCATTAAAGTTACTCCTTAGTCCTCCGCAATTCCACTGAATTATATTTGGAGATTGAGTCATGGTGGTTCTATGGGGCATCTCTCCCGTGCACGTGAGGAAGATGGGATCCTATGTCTGTGTTCTGAAGATGGCATGACTTCTATCTCCTGAGGGTCAAAGGAGTTATGAACTTCAACAGTTAGAGGTACCTCTAAAGGAGATGTGATCTTTGATGGTTGTTTACGATCGAGGCGTTTCTTTGTTTTAATGACATTTCGACAGTCTCAGAGGAAGATGTTGCCAATGTCAGTGATTGAATGAGTGTCAGAATCAGGTTGTATATTATCTGTTTGCAATGGTTTTTCAGATAAAGTCCCAATTAAATCCGTTTATACCTCTACTAGAATTGAGCATTTTGTGCGCTGAAATAGCGACACTGATATTTGCAAAGTGAAGTTGTTTTAACAAATTTATAGATTGTTGACGTTTGGCACACTCAACAAGGAGCAAACCGTCTCGGAGACGTGAAACGTTCTTAACTTCACCACAGATAGACTGAATCATTTTTTGAGATAACTAAAGGATTGATTTTAAGTGGATCTCCATTTGTAGATTCAATGACTATACACTTAGCTCAAGTTTCTTGTTGTTCTGAAACTGAAACATCCTCATGATATGAAAGATGATATCGATCAGTCTCTAAATGCCTTTTCTTGTAATTTGTAACAAAACTAGAATTGGTAAGCGGCATGATGTAGATAGTTAGATTTGGTACCCCTGCTCCCCTCAGCATGGAGTGTCAACAAGGACAGGGTTTCACTGCAGTGGAGATCCAGCATACAAACTCTTGGGATACAAGGGTGATATACTCCAGTAAATACGGCATAAATTTATCGACCAAATAAAATGCTAGACTGGAGACATATAGACCTTAGAGGTTGACATTACCAGATTGACCCGTGAGCCACCACCTTCTGGCTTAGTAAATGTATTCAAATAAGGTTTAACATTCCAAGCCCAAATATAATAGGATTAAATCAGACAAACAAGTTTCCAGCACAGGGCTTGACATGACCAGCTGATTGATAGAAACGGGCCAATTCTACCACCTGTCTAGGTGAAGTTTGGGTCAAAGTAGTGTGTTGGGCAAAGGAACACAGTTCAAGTAACCAGTGCCATCAACTTCCAGACTCCCCCCTCCACCAACACAGAGATGCAACACACGGGTTGTCCAATTCTTTTCTTTTTTAAATTAAACTAGACATTTATATACTGCAGGTATCCGGGTACTAGTATCTGCTCAAATGCATTTCTTTATAATAGGATCTCCTCTCAGGGGGGACTATAATTTTACACTACTTTAACCCCCTTCGAGGATACAGCCAATATCCGTTTCTTTCACACAACAGTCAAAACAGGCAATCAAAGACTTACATTTACCAAGATTATAGTGCACCAACTTCACCAGTGGTGATTCTGAAATAGAATTGGTCCCCAGATCCTAGGTTTGTCATAAGAAGCGGCTAACTCAAGGTCTGGGACTTTATACTGCGTGTTGACTGCGCGTTGACTGCGCGTTGACTGCGTGTTGACTGCTGTTCACTGCGTGTTGAGCGTGTGGACTGCGTGTGGACTGCGTGTTGACTGCGTGTTGATTGCGTGTTGACTTCTATTGACTGCTGTTGACTGCGTGTTGACTGCCTATTGACTGCTGTTGACTGCGTGTTGACTGCGTGTTGAGCGTGTGGGCTACGTGTTGACTGCGTGTTGACTGCTTTTGACTGTGTGTTGACTGCTTTTGACTGCGTGTTGACATTTGGACTGAACAGTCATTTCTGTTTGAAACATCTCACTGGATCACTTCTTGAAGACCAAATCGAACTCTGATAGATTCAAGCGAAGCGAGATTCATTTAGGATAACAAAGTCATTTAGGATAACATTGGATTGGAAACGTTTAGTTAACTTACCCACAGCCAATAACCAATCTCAGATATAAATATATTCCACCTAAATTTAAAAATAATTTTTGTACAAGACCTATCAACATAATTTGTTATACAATTCTATTTATTTTAAAAAAAAGAAAGAATTAAATGAGTACTACTGCTATTAAAAAGATCCTTTGTCGAAGAAACTTTGAAATACTTATCCCTTGTGATGGAAAAATCAACATAGTCAAGCAGGATATGCTTGATGGTTATTCTTTCATCACACGGGATACAAAATGGAGGATCCTCACCCTTCAATAAATATTCGTGAGTATAGCTTGAATGGCCAATACGACATCGTCGCATGTTGTCCTCGTCAATTCTGGACTGACAACCCGAGTAGGTGTAGCCAATATTAAGTTTGATTTCATGTAACTTATTGATACTCACTTCGGTGTCCCACTTCTTCTGCATCAGATCTCTGATGAAACATCTAATGACAGGTTTATAATCACTGTATGGGACCAGAAGTGGTGTCACAGATTTGTTGAGTGCTGCCTTTGCAGCAGCATTAGCCAATGAGTTGCCAGTGATTCCAACATGGCTGGGCAACCAACAGAAAACGATGTCGTATTGGCCAGTAGCAAGGTCAGTATGTAGTTCAATGATGTAGAGTAAAATTGGATGTTGGCACGAATTATTTTGAATACCCTGAAGACAGGACAGAGAGTCTAAAAAAATAATGAACTTCTGATGTTTAGACTGTTATATATTCCAGAGCAGTTACAATTGGCTTTGATTCGGCTGTGAATATGAAAGAGTGATCAGGTAATCTGGTTGATAAAGTTCTGGATCCAACGATAGTGTCAGTGGCAACAGCATCATCATCCTTGGATCCATCTGTAAATATTGATTTGTAAGTACAGTAAACTACGGTTATAACGAACACGCTTATAACGAACTAACGGATATAACGAACTAACTTTTTAGTCCCGACTGTATGCTGTAGTTATGCTGTACATATGCTTATAACGAATTACGGTTATAACGAACTGAAATTAGTGGTCCCTTTGAGTTCGTTATAACCGTTGTTTACTGTATTGTTTGTATTTCGTAACTGATTATATTCCTGTTAATACTCTAATTGTTTTGTTTCTGATTTCTTTAGTTTGGCCAATGAGAGGTCTAATTGTGGCTTTACCAATTGCCAAGAGGGAGAGGAAAGCAGCCGGAAAGGAGATATAGATTCAAGTTCAATATTGGCAGCACAAATGAAAGGTTTAAGTCTTATTCCAAGAGGCGGAATAAGATATGATTTTTTTGTAGACAGATCTTCATAAAGGGGATTTAATACACAGTTGAAAGCAGGGTTTGACTCATTAGAATACAGTTTTGTGATATATTGTAGAGATAGTTTTATACGGCGTTGTTTCAGAGATGGCTCATCGGCATCATCTTCCCGAGGCAAGGGAGTTAACTGACTTTAAAAGTCCAGTTTCCACCCTTGCCGAACTAGGCTGGAATTCCTGGGCTCAATCGTTGCGCCACCAGTGGCTGTTACGAGTTAAATCCCTTCTATGCCTCTCCTATGGACCAATCAGATTCCACCTCTCGTATCGCTTGCATTTGCTTCAAACAAAATGGCGGCGCCTAATCAAGACGATATGATGGACAATCAAGATCTATATTGTGAGAAAACGGGTCTTACATCGCGAACTGCATCAAATCACATGAGCACCTTGATTAAAAACTTGAAAAGATTTGGAAAATATCTGTTGACAACGAGTTAGTGGTGCACATGCTGTGCAAATGCTGCAATCGACCGAAATCTGCATGACAGTTTACGAACCGGATTTCGATTTTGTTGCGCGATTTTGATTGGACTATGCGTAGACTCAAAATCTAACTCCATAATACCAACCTAGTTCGGCAAGGGTGGAAACTGGACTTTTATAGTCAGTTAACTCTCTTGCCTTGGGAAGATGATCGGCCTCAACGTACAGACTTGTCAATGGGTGAAGTTCGAAAAGATCCTAAGCAGAGCTGAGACCTTGATTGTGGATGGAATCATAACGTTTAAGATTGCTTTTGCAGGCTCCACCTGATGGTGGAGCTGTCATAAATCAGTCGCTATGACAACTAGATCAATGCTAGCCTAAGGTATCAAGATCCCATCTCCCAGACAAAAGATATGTCTACATAGTCTTTAAGATTGCCTTGAACTATTTTATTTAAGTCAATCTGTCATCACCTATATTAGAATAACATTCAGCAATTACTTCAATTTGGACTCATTAGACCCCATACAAGCTCGTCTATAATGAGACCATAATCTCTTTCCAAGCACCCAGTAAATATGTCAACAAGATTAGTGCCAACAGGATTAACAGGATTAAGTATTCACCTCTGTCTAGCCATTCATTAGCATAGGGCACAACCCATCGTGTATCAACCAATCATATTCCTTTTTATTGTTTAATTTTTTGTTAAATACATACTGAGGCAAAATGTTAGGCAGTTTGGGTTTGACGCTCATACCAAGCAGATCTCTCTCCCACAGCCCAGAGGGTTGTACCGACTCTCTGTGGCACCCTCAGCTATATTTTAAGATATTGTTCATTGTTAATTGTTCTTGTAAATAAAATTAGTCTCCTGTGACTCCGGCTCTTTGCTGACTAATTCCCCCAAGAAAACCAGCACGCCATTTGGAAGGTTTTGTTCATCCGAACAGAACCGAACGAACCATAATAATACCATAATAGAGCCATAATCGAGTTAAGAACGTATGAGTGATCTGTACAAGTGAAGAAGGGTTGACTGATCCCCTCTTTACTTGGAATTTGAAACAACTTTTAATAGATCTAGGGCCTTCAGGCATTTTGTTTTAAGATATTTAATTTGTGGTAAAAAGGTGAGATGGTAGTCGAAAATTATACCTCAAAATGTAGCTTCTTTTACAACTTTAATTGGTGTGCCTGCTAGATGTAAGTCAGGATCACTATGTGGTTTATATTTTCGACAGAAATGAATGCAATTTGTTTTTGATTTGGAAAATTTAAAGCCATTATGTTCTGACCAATCATCAATTTTATTGAGACAAAGCTGCAACTGTCTTTCAATCGTGTGCATATTTTTACCTCGACATGATAAATTAAAATCATCAACAAATAATGACCCATCAACAGAGTCAGCTAAAACCATAGATAGACTATTAATTTTTATACTGAACAACGTCACTGATAATATGCTACCTTGTTGGACACCTTGGTCTTGATCATAAATATCTGACAAGATTGAATCCATTCGAACCTGGAAATGCCTATTTGTTAAAAACTGTGATATAAAATTAGGCATATGTCCTCTCAATCCCATTACATAAAGATTTTTCACAATCCCATGTTTCCAGGTTGTATCATATGCCTTTTCTAAGTTGAAAAATATCGACACATCGTGTTGTTTTTAGCAATTATAGCATTATTCACAAATGTTTCCAATCTAACCAAATGGTCAACAGTTCTTCTATTTTTCCTAAAACCATATTGAATATTTGTTATAAGATTATTGGTTTCAAAGTACCATATTAATCTGTTGTTGACAATTCTTTCCATGGTCTTACAAACGCAGCTAGTAAGTGATATTGGCCTATAATTTGACGGATCAGTATGATCCTGACCAGGAATAGGTATAGGAATGATAACAGCATTCCGCCAAGATGAAGGGACATTTCCAGATGTTCATATATTGTCAAAAAGACTTAACAGTACTTCAAGACATGTGTCAGGTAAATGCTTTAGTAGCTGATCGGCTTTTAGAGTGCTTTTGAATAACGTTTCAAACAAAGACCAGTTGACCTTCGTAAAATTATATCATGACGAAGTTTGAACATCAGCTGGATGAACAGGTGAGAGTATTGTTGGAAAGTGATCACTTCCACACAGGTCATCATAAACTGACCATTCAAATTCATTATACAAGCTGGAATCTGTGAGTGCCAAATCAAGTGAAGAGTATGTACCAGTTGCAGGGTGTAAATAGGTGTGTGAATCATCATTCGAGATACATAAATCCTCACTTGAAATAAACTCTTCAAGGATTTTCCCCTTAGAGTTTGTATCTCTACCACCCCAGAGCGGGTTGTGACCATTTAAGTCGCCCATAATGATACATGTTTTAGGTAGTTGGTGATATAGTGAGTGAGTTGGGTTTAACGCCGCTTTTTACAGTTATATCGCGGCGTGTCAGCTTAATGTGGGAGGAAAGCCCGAAGTGATGCAGGTCTGTAACGTTTACCACTTCGGTGAAACCCATAAACACGGGTATGGTACTGACAAACCTAGAAACATAATCGGGGCGAACCGGGATTCGAACCCAAAATCATGGGTTTCTGGCGTGCCCAAGGGACGCAACTAACAAGGATAAGAACCCTTTGGGCGTGAGCTAAGAAATGAGTGACACTTTCAGAAATAAATATTTAAGATACCTTCTCAGGAATGAGAATTAGATTTATTTTTCACAAAATGCAGAGATAAGGCTAAAATGTGCCAAGTCTGATTTAGAGGTTCTCATACAATATTTTCTGATATTTAGACCAGGTCAAGTCCTTTGCCCGACGTTTTGTGTGGGTTTTGTTATGTAACCACGAACAAAGGAAAACATATTTACTAAGTCGTAACAGATTGTGTTTAATGAGCCACATTAATAACGTATTCCATGTGACTTAAATAATGTCTACATCGCGCTCCAAATAGTGTAAATCTCGAAGCACTGAGCACTCGGACATGGACATTTCTGGCGTGGACACTGTCATAAATTAATGTTCATGAGAGCATATGGGATTTATTAAATGAGGCGGTAGGTGGTAACAAATATTACCTACATGACTTGTTTGTTTAACGACTCCGCAATACACCAGCTTTGTGTCAGAGGACTGTGTACAATCTCGAGTCTGGACCAGACAATCCAGTGATCGTCACCATGAACATCTATCTACGCAAATCGGATATGACACGCAACCCGTGAAGATCCAGATGAGAATGGGTGTTCAGCAACCCTTGCTTGCCGAAAGAGGCGACTATGCTTGTCGTAAGTTGAATCTAAATGAATCGTGCCAGTCATCGTATCACAATCGTGTTAATCGATACTCATGATGTCAATCACTGGATTGTCTGGTCAAGACTCGATTATTTACAGACCGCCGTCATGTGGATGGAACGTTAACATTGCTGAGTGCGGCGTTAGACAACAAACAAATAAACATGACACGCAATCAACCAAGCCCCATTACCTGATCTATTTAGCCGCCTTTTACGACAAGCATGGGTTGCTGGGGACTTATTAAACTTTCCAGAATCCAAACAGATTTTGAGGAACGTAATATGTTTAGGACATTAAACCTGCTAGATCGAGATGGAACCTGCCATGTACCTTGTGTCTAACAAACTACAGACACGGATTGTGTGTATCAATTCCATATACAAGCCTCAATTGTTTATTGTTGCTAGGCAGTGAGGACCATTTGCATTAACGTCACAAACACATTCCATACACCACCAACAGTTTAATGATAACAGACAGCATATATAACATTGTGGATTCATTAACAAATTAATACATACAACAATCAAATTGTTTGCGAAATTACTATATTGACGTCCACTCCCAATCAAATATAGCTTTGTTATCATAGCCTCAATACGAGCTTGCTTTTTATAAATCGTTCAGGTCCCATACACATCGCAGAAATCGTTTTACGCATATTGTTCAAGTAAGACCATTAGCCGCCTGTACTTGTCAAACGTGTCATATTAGTTCTGCTGTTTACATTCCCAGACTGACCACAATCTGATCGACTTTGGATTAATCTATTGTACCTCGTACCCAGTTCTAATACAAAAGGTGCAGCGAATATGAACAGCCACCTCATGGCCGTCATCGGTATAACTTTCCCTTTGTATGACGAACGACCGCCGTCAATTCTGGATGCACTGTCAGTTATCTGTTGAAGTGAGATTCAAAACGGTAGTGAAATAGAATGAAATATGAATAGCTCTTCCATTGAATCTTGAATGTGTGAAGTGAAGATGAGAGAGTTGTGATCGTCTGTGGGACACCAGCGGGCAGTCGGCTACCCGTGACAGTGAGTATATAAGACCTATTCCGTAGTTTTTGTCAATTATTATTATTATTATTATTATTATGTTGTCATATAGTTATCATTAAAGAAACTTCTGAAACAGAAAATAGACCTTCTTCTCTGTGATAGTCTTCATAAAAGAAATGTGTTTGAAGCTTACTGACTGGCGTTTCTTTCACACGACAGTCAAAACAGGCAATCAAAGACTTACATTTACCAAGATTATAGTGCACCAACTTCACCCATGGTGATTCGGAAATAGAATTGGTTCCCAGATCCTATGTTTGTCATAAGAAGCGGCTAACTTAAGGTTGGGAACTTTGGACTGCTGTTGACTTCGTGTTGACTGCGTGTTGACTGCGTGTTGACTGCTGTTGAAATCTGGACTAAACAGTCATTTTTGTCTGAAACATCTCATAGGATCACTTCTTGAAGACCAAATCGAACTCTGATAGATTCAAGCAAAGCGAGATTCTATAAAGTCATTCAGGATAACATTGGATTGGAAACGTTTTGTTAACTTACCCACAATGGGCGGTGGGGTAGCCCAAGCCCGGGTGGGTACAATGTGTGGAGCCCATTTTCATGTGTTCCCCGCCGTGATATTGCTTGAATATTGCTAAAAGCGGCGTAAACCCATGCTCATTCACTCTTTTTTAACTTACCCACAAACTCTACATATCTTTGTTATAGTTTAGAACATAATGTAATTATTTATCAATCGAATGTTGGAAACATGAAATTTTAATTTAAACATTTTAATTCAACCAGACAGCTTTACATGGCAATAAGCTTTACTGACCATCCGTCAGTGTATGTAGGGTTTCCCATATGAAAATCATATTTATCTCAAACTCCAAACTCGCCACGTATAATTGTAAAATAGGAATGGATACGTTCAATTAAATATTCCGGTCGTCATTATAACTTTGATATGTAAATCCTCAACATGATATGTACATATAACATTGAGAGTAAGAAAGCTATCTTCTGTTCTGACAGCCATGCAAACAAGAATACGCACCCAGAAACTTCCAGAACGATCAAATCTGCCATGTTCATGTAGCCAAGGGCAGATAACTCTAGTTCAAATCGATTCTGAAGAGCTGTTAGCTGTTGTTCAAACCTGGCCACGACAGCACTTGATACGTGTAGTTACATCATTTGCTGTACCATAGATATATTTAGGACAGTTTCTACTGCCACTAAAATTATTTACGTATAACTAAACATAACAGAGAATATTAAAGTGAAAATGTGTTAGAAGTATGAGGTCACACATGTATAAGAACCCAAGAATACTTTCAAAGAGGCTGCTCGTGTTTAAACGGACCGTTACACAAATATGTACCTAGCCTGTCGGTCAAAAATGATTATACACTTGGAAATTGGATTTGACCAAAACATTATACTAGACATCTATGATACCCGTATCAAACACATCACTATCGACTAACTATTTATTGTTTGTTTCATATCTAGTCACCATCAAACAAGGGGGTATACTTTCTTTTTCCCGGTAGTTTACAGTTAGGATAAACGATATTAGTAGTTTGACAGTTGAACCTCCAGCACTGATACTTGGACAATAACTTACTGTGGGATCGAGGAAAAACCGGGCATCTAACGGCGCACCGTACCAATTGTTCGAGTACAGATGAGGTGGCATAGTATTCCCCAAGAAAATAAAACAAACTATGGCCTGTAGACCAGTCTTTTCGCGAAAAGAATGTGCATTTTGTCTTAAAAGCGTGAAATTACAACAGTTGTAGGTTATACCATTCCAAATATTTTCAAATATGGTTCCACTCAAACAAACAAATATGGCTGCCAAATCCAATATGAAATTCGAATATACCTCTTGTACACATGACCCACAACCTAAATATATTACTAAAAAACACATTTTGGTATGTCTGTTTTGTTTGTTTGTGTGTTTGTTGTTTAACGCCGCACTCAGCAATATTCCGGCTATATGACGGCGGTCTGTAAATAATCGAGTCTGGATTAGACATTCCAGTGATTGACACCATAAGCATCGATCCACACAATTGGGATCGATGACATGCATCAACCAAGTCAGCGAGCCTGACCACCCCATCCCGTTAGTCGCCTCTTACGACAAGCATAGTCGCCTTTTAGGGCAAGCATGGGTTGCTGAAGACCTATTCTACCCCGGATCTTCACGAGTCTTTTGGAATGTATTTACCCAACAATGCATGTGTTAAATACATAACAGTATCTTAATACACTATTCATCTTGATGTAAACGTCTGAGACCTGCATCACTTTACTCCCACATTGACGCACCGTGTTATAACTGGAATAATGTTAAAAGCGGCGTTAAACTAAACTCACTCACTCTGATCACTGATCTGGAAATTTAGAGTGGGCGTCACTTTAATTTACCTTGAAATTTAAGACAATGTGAACTTTCCAACTTAACTGGGTGTCCAGCATACGTCAAGTTAAGACAATAATAAATTAACGCATTACAATAATAATTCATTCCTCAATATGTATTATATTACCCATAAACGTAGCCAAGTCGAATGAAATAAGTTTCCGACGCTTTAACATTTGCAATGATGATTTTTTATGTTGAAGGTAAATGACGTCACATTGACCATTTGAGGCTACCCATTGCTTCTGACGTCACCTTACGTAATCAGAACAATAATGTTGTTGTTTGTTGTTTAACGCCGAACCAGCATAGTTTCCAGTTTTATATCGTAATCAGAACAATAATGGTGTTGTTTGTTGTTTAACGCCGAACCAGCAAAGTTTCCAGTTTTATATCGGCAGTTGGTAAATGACTGAATCTGGACCAGACAATCAAGTGATTGACATCACGAGCACCGATCTACGCAATTGGGAAACGATGACATGCATCAACCAAGTCAGCTGGTCTTACCTCCCAATCCCGTTAGTTTGAAATTTTAAAGATGTATTGCCAACACGTGTTTATCACAGTATTTTGTATACTATATCTATATTGATAGCGACAGTAAATGATTTGTTTTACAAAATCACTTTTGGCTGGCGCGGAATAACCAGAATAAATAATCAGAATTTAGAAACTTTGACACCCAAAGAGCAGATATCATATTCATCTGTAAATGTTCATGAATAATAGTTTCAATGGATCCATGCCTTCAACCTGTGTCTTCCTCAAGTTCAGCAATGTTTATACGTCTATCGGACAGTGTAAGTTTCTCCTTAATTGAATCTTAATTGATGGAAGTTGAGGGACGTCCAGACCTAGAGTCCCCATCAAGGCTTGTTCTCCCGGTCTTAAACATAGCTGCCCAATGCAACGTTTAACAGTGGAATAGGTAGGGCACTTATCCTCATACACTTGTGATGTGCGGTCATGAATTTCTTGGGGAGTACCTTTCTCTAAAGTCAAAAACTTGATGACTGCTCGGTACTCGTTCTTTTCCATTTCTGTGTCCATTTGGACACCTGTCACGTTCAACTAGCTGTCAAAAATATACAAACGACCTCAACAGGCCAATACACTTTCAATGAACTGCTCAAACAATGTACTACATTGACTAGTTCACTTTGTTTAAGGCCCATAGTTGAAAATTAGTCAGGCTTAGAACTTTTGGACCAGCCCCCTATTAACCCTTGGCATAAGGACCGTGAAGATCCGGGGTAGAATAGGTCTTCAGCAACACATGCTTGTCGTGAAGATCCGGGGTAGAATAGGTCTTCAGCAACACATGCTTGTCGTGAAAGGTGACTATGCTTGTCGTCAGAGGTGACTAACGTGATCGGTTGGCCATGTCAGGCTCGCTGACTTGCTTGATGCATGTCATCGTATCCCAATTGCGTGGATTAATGCTCATTATATCGATCACTGGATTGTCTGGTCCAGATTCGATTATTTAAAGACTGCCATCATTTAGCTGGAATATTGCTGAATGCGGCGTTAAACAAAGAACAAAGAAAGATAAATACAGCAGTTGAAAGCGCAGAAGTTGCATGTTGATCTATGTGCGTTACTTAGTGAAAGTGCCAGTTTATTATATGACTTGGAACGTGTCTAGTCGGGATGTTTCAGTTGACACTGCTACTAGCTCATCAACTACTGCCAGAACTCCATTAATGGTGTGGGTGACTCATAGTCTCTGCGACAGGAGATTACTGAATATCTTGCTTCGAGCAAATATATTGTCAATAGTAGTAATAGAAAAGTTAGTTCTCAATCAATTCCACAAGTAATCAATACTCGTCGCCAAACAAATAAAACACTTTCAAACAAAGTAGTCTACAAATTGATTATTGATCTTCAGCGAATTTCACGAACATATTACGTTCCTCAACACCTTAGATCCATCAGCGTTATGAGAACTAACTGTGTACAGCCAATAAAGAGTCAATAAAGATTTCATGTCGGCCCGTCTGATATACTCGGGACGGGCGGGGGAGATTTTGAACAAAATGATAACATATTCCCAATAATCCTGAAAATATATCATCAACGTTATTGAGTACTCGGAATGATCGTTCTCATTTCGAACACCCATGTTGTGTAACAAAATAATTGTCCAAAAATGTTATGTGAGACATCTTAAACAAAAGATATTTGACAAATATGCTGTGTTTACTTAGAACGTAATTCGTCCAAACCCCACATCGATATAATACCTGATTCGATTACATACACTTTAGTGTATTTCATTCGGGGCCACACTCGTGTCATTCCGGAACAATCCGAATATAGACTCGTGTCCTTCTCGAAGGATTTCATATTGGCGTATGAACATCAGAACAACTTCAAATAAGAACGATAACTTTATATTTTAACTCATTGTGTAATAATCGTTATGGTAACACTTTTACAAAGACAATGTAAAGCAATGTTAAAATTATTTGTTAAAAAAGATAAACTAACTTCATTATTCTCAGCTGTTCATCCTTTAATTCCAAATGTTTGTTTCTGAATATGATTAAAAAATATATGTACAAAAGCATTACAGTGAAACATTCTTTAATATTCTCTGACTGACAGTAATGCTATAATTAGTAGTGATTACTTATTTTTAAAAGTTATTAGTTTTACATTGCAATGAGTGACAAAGGGTTGATATAATATAAGAAGAACAAGAACTATTGACGAGTTTCATAATATTGGTATTACACGGGAGTTTAGTAATTTATTTGTTACCTGCCGTTTATATAATTATTGTCTACTTCAGTTTGAAAGTTAAGAAAAGTGCTTTTTTCATTGCAGTGAGCATAAAAGTTGATATTTCACTGTAGTGAACATGACACTTTGACGGAACTATTGTCATATAAGAGTTACCTCCCCTCAAATTGCCTCACTTCAATATTGTACCCCCGGTAAATGTCTTGCACGTACACAAACTGATGACGTCCGTTTTACGTTAGTTCCGAACTGACAAGGCAAAGTAATGACAGATGGTCATTTATGAAGTTAATATCACTTCTTGTTATTCTCTGGAAAATGTTTCGTTATAAACTGTAAATTTCTCATTTAACTCTTCAATCGATACTGTTAGTTTCCCAAAAGCGCCATTTTTATCACCTGACCAATGTGTATTCTTTCTCTTCCAACACCAGTCTCGTTGTTTTAAAGAATAGTCTTTTCTTATTGTAGGATAAGAATGTTTTTTACGCAAAATATTTTTGTATACTTACAGTTACAAGTTTTAAGAATTTGTAAACACGAAACCACTTTTTAAGTCGCAAATACAAGGGGTAGTAACCCGTCCCTGTGTGTTAGGTAGGGAGAATTCACGTTTCAAGGTTTTAAATTTGTAATGAAATAATTTAATTTTCCTGTAGACAACTATAGAAAATGTATATGATAAATAGGATATTCCATATGTTTCGTGAAATATCATGTTTGTCTCTTTCTCGTGACGGGTGAAATGGAGTTATTTTCACTCGTGGCTACGCCACTCGTAAAAATATCTCCTTTCCACCCGTCACTCAATGGGAGAAACATGGTATTTCACTTGTCATACTGGAACTACTTCTCCGCAAATTGTCTCCCTTTATCGTAAGTGTCTGGCCCGTACACAAACTGTTGACTTCCTTTTTTTTCGCTCATTGACAAGGCAAAATAATGATAGATGGTCATTTATTAAGTTAATATCGTTTCTTGCCGTTTGTTATTCTCTTGCAAATGTTTCGTTATAAACTATAAATTTCTCATTTAGCTCGTCAATCGAGACTCTTCGTTTTGCAAGCGCCACTTTTGTTATTTTACCACCGTGTATTCTTTCGCTTCCAACACCGTCTCGTAGTTTTCAAGAATTGTTGGTTAATTGTGTATATAATCATCTTCAAATATATGATAAAGAATTTTGATGACCCCAAATATTTTTCAAAATATGATTCTGCAAACTCGGAAATACTTTTGAAGTCGCAATTACATGTGGGGTTGAAACGTCCGTCTGTGTTAGGTAGGGAGACATGACGTAGCAAGGCTTTCATTTGTGCTGAAAAATAAACTTCCGGTAGACAGCCACACAAAAATTTAATTTCACTGTTGCGTGTGAATAGCCAGACAACTATATGATCCTGCTTACTCCAATTGGGTTTAACAGAATAATACTTCAAACACGTCAAACGTTGATACTTATTAATTTAATACCATACAACGGCCCGCCTTCAGAATTCAGGGGTCCGTTCCATAAAGTGATCGTAGCGCTAAAGGTATCGTAACTCCCATACTTATACATAGACTTACGGCTGTCGTGGCGCTACAATCGCCTTGTGGATGACATGTGACGACTCATAGCAACACTGTTGCTGGGGGCATCGAGTGCAATAAGTTCATCTCAGTGATCTATCATCTCTCCACGCAATGCCATTGAAAATGCCCAGTGATGTTGGGAGTTTTCAATATTTGTTAGCGAAACTTGTTCCCGCAGTACATAAGCACGTGATTTGGTATTACACAATGTGTAATATAGCGGTGATCTCCACCCGGGCGAGTAGTAAGTGTAAATATTTAACTGTTACAGCATTGGATTACGACGCTACCGCTGGCAGTGTTGTATAGCGGATGATAACTTCCAAAACACCGTAAATGAAATATTTCTATATCAAAGGGTTGTGTAAATATTTAATTGTGTGATAAGATTGAATTACGGCGCTACCGCAGGCAGTGTTGTACAGAGGATTATAACTTCCAATGCACCGTAAATGAAACATTTCTATATCAGTTATTGATTCATACCGTGTTTGTTTCTGATCAATAGTGTCACTGTTTACTTTTCAGATTTGTTCAAACTAAGGATGAAGATGGCCTACCTCCTACATCTGACTTTGGCGATTCTTCTCCTTGGTAGGATATTTGATACATTTCTCCTTCTGATATCACAAACGTCTAATATATCGAACACGATGTCGTAAAACAAGGATGTTCAAAGTGTTCCTACAGAGTGAGTGAGGGAGTTGGGTTTAACGCCGATTGGAACAGCGTTCCAGTTATAGCTCGGCGTGTCAGCTAGTGTAGGAGAACGCCCGAAGTGATGCAAGTGGAAGACGTTAACCACTTTGGTGAAACACACGAACACGGGTTGTGATTGTTCCTACAGGAGTGCTATCTACCTTACGTGATCTTGTGAATAGTGTTTCTTTGGGTCGTTGTTTAACGCCGTACTCAGCAATGTGCCTGCTACATGACGACAAAGCAGGTTTTGATATAATGAACAACGAACCGAGTAACGATGTCCCGCTATATCCATGAAGTCCACTCGTTCGACCGGGCCATCTCCGTGGTCTCGTGGATAGTGTCTGCCCGGAGAACCGCGGCGTGGTATCTCATATCACTGGGCTAGTAGCCTAGTACTATAAAGCCGGCATTAGACCGGGCTGTTGCAAGCGGCTAAGGGCTTAGTCACACTTTCAGGATTTTCACTGCCGTCCTGGAAAGGACCATTCCCGATAAAAAAATGTCAAAAGTTTGATCAAGATCCTGTGATTCGTAGCGGGAAATTCACAAATTTATAAAAAACATTTATCTTATCACGACAACAATCAGATATTGTTCAGGAAGTATCCCGATTCTCCCGTTCTCAATCCGAATCTGATCCGATTTGTATCATCTGCATGGTAAAAAACGACCGAATCTGTCCCGATAGCTTCCCGATTCTCCCGAATGCGATCCGACAGAGGTCAGACAGTGACCGGACAGTGAACCGACAAAGACTGTTCGCATTCGGCAAGATCATGACGCAATCTGGACTTAATCGACAAGAAACGGCAATGAACAATTTCTCCAAACCATGCCCGTTCATCACGATCCACGGGACAACGTTCACACAACACAGGACATTGTTACGATTTTGATCCGATAAAGCAGAATCTGTCACGACATAGTCACAATTGTAATCCGACTAGACAAAATCGACTGAGTTTCCCGAATGTTACGGGACGCACCATACTGTCGGGAGTGCATGGCCGACCACACTGGACCTTTCCCGATCCGTAGGACTCTGTTACGAACGTGTACGACTGCGTTCAGACAATGATAGGACATTCTAGATCATTGAGGATAGTAATTCGACTTTTTCACTTTTCGTGTCGTAGCGCTATCTGATCTCAAATGGGAGCCATAATCGGCACTGTGTGAACGCAGCTTTATGAAATATCACAAATGAACTTTCTGTTGATATAATGAACTTGTTCAAATATATATTGGGCGACTGCGTAGTTTCTTTTCTCAAACGGACTGATCATTTTATATACGTGGGTACTTCGAAAATACTGGCCAAAGTATTTTCGTTTGAACGAAAAAACGCTTGTTCGCTGGAGATGAACAAAAACGTGATAGTGTCTACTACTTTCAGAGGAACAAACTATGCTTGCCGTAGAAGGCGACTATACTTGTCGTAAAGGCGACTAACGGGATCGGGTGGTCAGGCTCGCTGACGTGGTTGATGCATGTCATCGTATCCCAATTGCGTGGATTGATGCTCATGATGTCAATAACTGGATTGTCTGGTCCAGACTCGATTATTTACAGACCGTCGTCATACAGCTGAAATATTGCTGAGTGCGGCGTTAAGCAACAAATAAACAAACAAACAAACAAATCAGAGGAACAAATTGTACAAGTAATATATTCTCTTTTCAAATTCATCCCATCATGTGATCCCAGCCCCTCTCACCCTCCGAAAATTGAATAGTCAATTCTAAAAAATGTTGTAGCCACAGCAACAAGGGGAGACTACTCGAGTGATGAAATTGCTCTTCTGGCTTCCATTCGAAACAACACCAGCGTGGACGTCAGACCGATACAGAACACTGTCGTCACGTCCACCATCTTGCTGTTTGCTCTCAATGATGTGGTAAGTGTATCCTACACACCTGCGGCCTGTGAACTGAAGTGAAATCTCGATAGTCGGAAACTTTGCTAGTCGGAAACCTCGGTAGTCGGAGACTTCGATAGTCTGGAAACTTTGTTAGTCCAGAAACCTGGGTAGTCCGGAAACCTTGTGGTACGGACTACTGATGGGAACGCCTGTCTATGACGAAAGTACGTACCATGATTCATTAATCCGGACTATAAGAACAGTAATGTCTGGATTAACGGGGTCTCCCTTTGTAAATGTATTGAGATAAAACATCCTCAATATATGCATGGTTCACGTACAGTTGTGAAAATTTAAACACTTCATAAAATCAGTTTGTTATCATACTAACGATACCGTGATTATTTCACACACATATTCTTATGGGACAAAAAAAGAGATCGCATGAAAAGTTAGGAACAGTTCGTAGGGGATTATATTCAAGGCTAACTGCAAAGTATTATTCCAAAGTATGTATCCAGTCGCTACCATGTCGCGGAAAAGCTAGCACCCATGGATTGCCTTGTATGGTAGGAGATTGATGGACAATTGCTGCTGCGTAAAAGTAGTCATCATTACGAGACAATACATGACAGTAGCGAACAAATGGCAAGAGGTAGTCATGATTAGATCGGGGAACTCACCCCAACAGGCTGCTAATGATCTCAACAAAAACATGAAAAAACATGAAACATCCTCGTGAGGTTGTAGAGATAAGTCGTGGAACCCTTTGCGCGTAGGATTGGTCGTCAGTAGAAGTTGGAACACACCCGCCAACACATAGGTCTTGTGCAATTGGATCTTGTTAGGAATAGGAATATACCAGAACTGTTTTGGCCAGCTGAAAGACCTGACATTATAAATAAAACCATCTGAATGATCAACTTAGACGTCGTGTGCCGCAATGTCATGTGGCATCTCACAGTCTTTGCAGTTCTGCAAGAGGAGTGGCTCCAAACTCCACTGACTGCCACCAGACCAGTGGGGTCACATTCGTTAAAACTATGACGTTACATAGCTGTCAAATATACAAGTCACGACCATTGGTTCAATTCATGCGATCCCTTATTTTGAGTCCACCAGGACGCGATGCAGGACAACAGAGATGACAAGAAACCCTTTTAATGAATCCACCCTTCGCTGTATTTCTAATACGCCATTTATCCTTTGCAGAACATCGGCTCGGAAACCATGTCCTTGTCGGGGGCTTTGGTGGTTGTGAGTATATTAATGATGACGATGATGATGATGATGAAAAACAAATCCAGCAAATGAAATATATACGATTTATGCCCATCCGATAAATATTGTTTTATAATATTTATGAATCTTATCTTTTGATCTCAAATACAAACGATGGAGATCGCAGGAAGGATTGTTTTGCATTGGCTGTCCAGTAGTGTAGTTCTCACCAGTCACTGACAACGTACTACGGGTGCCTCATTAATCAGTCTACGAAATTGCTCATAAAAGAAGAGATGCACCGCATCCCATATTTGTGATAAACATAAAATATTATCACAAACATGTGTTTCATATTACCAAAGTAGATGAAATCGGATCTGTGTGCATGACAATCTTTTCTGACGACTTGAAAATATGAGGTTTTTTCATAGCTAATTTAGTGAGATTCTATTCCTGTGGCATCCCTGATGTATAGTTACTTAGGAGAACACAGTATAATATGTCTGAGTTTGCTAAGTGTTGAGTTAAAATAACAATATGGTCACATGTAACCAGTATTGACACATTGATATGATCACGTGTACAGTGAGTGAGTGAGTGAGTGAGTAGGGTTTTACCCCGCTCTTAGCCATATTCCAGCAATATCACGGCGGGGGACACCAGAAATGGGCTTCACACATTGTACCCATGTCGGGAATCGAACCCGGGTCTTCGGTGTGACGAGCGAACGCTTTAACATGTTGGCTCTCGATGTGATCACGTGTGCAGTAATTAACCTCGACGTGATCACATGTAGGGTATTGGCACTTGACATGATCACATGTTTAGTACTAAGCCTCGACGTGACCACATATCTAGTATTGACACATTGCCATGATCACGTGAATTGTATAGACATTGACATGGCCACCTGTATAGTATTGACCCTCGACCTGAAAACATGTACAGTATTGACCCTCGACCTGAAAACATGTACAGTATTGACCCTCGACCTGAACACATGTACAGTATTGACCCTCGACCTGAAAACATGTACAGTATTGGCCCTCGACCTGAAAACATGTACAGTATTGACCCTCGACCTGAAAACATGCACAATATTGACCCTCGACCTGACAGCATGTACAGTATTGACCCTCGACCTGAAAACATCTACAGTATTGACCCTCGACCTGAAAACATGTACAGTATTGACCCTCGACGTGATCACATGTACAGTATTGGCCCTCGACCCGAAAACATGTACAGTATTGACCCTCGACCTGAAAACATGTACAGTATTGACCCTCCACCTGAAAACATGTACAGTATTGACCCTCGACCTGAAAACATGTACAGTATTGACCCTCGACCTGGAAACATGTACAGTATTGACCCTCGACCTGAAAACATGTTCAGTATTGACCCTCACTGTGATCACATGTACAGTATTGACCCTCGACGTGATCACGGTATACTATTGACATGATCACATGTACAGTATTGACCCTCGACATGATCACATGTATAGTATTGGCCATCTACCTGACCACATGTATAGTATTAACATGATCACATCTACAGTATTGACCCTCAACGTGATCACATGTACAGTATTGACCCTCAACGTGATCACATGTATACTATTGACATGATCACATGTACAGTATTGACCCTCAACGTGATCACATGTACAGTATTGACCCTCAACGTGATCACATGTACAGTATTGACCCTCAACGTGATCACGGTATACTATTGACATGATCACATGTACAGTATTGACCCTCGACATGATCACATGTATAGTATTGGCCATCGACCTGACCACATGTATAGTATTAACATGATCACATCTACAGTATTGACCCTCAACGTGATCACATGTACAGTATTGACCCTCGACATGATCACATGTATACTATTGACATGATCACATCTACAGTATTGACCCTCGACATGATCACATGTACAGTATTGACCCTCGACATGATCACGGTATACTATTGACATGATCACATCATCAGGAATGACCCTCGACATCATCACATGTTCAGTATTTACACTCGACGTGATCACATGTATAGTATTGACATGATCACATCTTCAGTATTGACCCTCAACGTGATCACATGTACAGTATTGACCCTCAACGTGATCACGGTATACTATTGACATGATCACATGTACAGTATTGACCCTCGACATGATCACATGTATAGTATTGGCCATCGACCTGACCACATGTATAGTATTAACATGATCACATCTACAGTATTGACCCTCAACGTGATCACATGTACAGTATTGACCCTCGACATGATCACATGTATACTATTGACATGATCACATCTACAGTATTGACCCTCGACATGATCACATGTACAGTATTGACCCTCGACATGATCACGGTATACTATTGACATGATCACATCATCAGGAATGACCCTCGACATCATCACATGTTCAGTATTTACCCTCGACGTGATCACGGTATAGTATTGACATGATAACATGTACAGTATTGACCCTTGACATCATCACATGTATAGTATTGACATTATCACATGTACAGTATTGACCCTCAACATGATCACATGTACAGTATTAACCCTCGACGTGATCACATGTATAGTATTGACATTATCACATGTTCAGTATTGACCCTCGACATGATCACATGTACAGTATTGACCCTCGACGTGATCCCATGTATAGTAGTGACATTATAACATGTACAGTATTGACCCTCGACGTGATCACATGTACAGTTTTGACCCTCAACGTGATCACATGTATAGTATTGACATGATCACATGTACAGTATTGACCCTCAACATCATCACATGTACAGTATTAACCCTCGACGTGATCACATGTATAGTATTGACATGATCACATGTACAGTATTGACCCTCGACATGATCACATGTACAGTATTGACCCTCGACGTGATCACATGTATAGTATTGACATTATCACATGTACAGTATTGACCCTTGACGTGATCACATGTATAGTATTGACATGATCACATGTACAGTATTGACCCTCAATGTGATCACATGTACAGTATTGACCCTCAACGTGATCACATGTATAGTATTGACATGATCACATGTACAGTATTGACCCTCGAGATGATCACATGTATAGTATTGACCCTCGACCTTACCACACGTATAGCATTTACCCTCGACCTGACCACATGTACAGTCTTGACCCTCGACAAGATCACATGTATAGTATTGACTTGATCACTTGACTCTTGAAGTGATCACATGTACAGTATTGACCCTCTACATGATCACATGTACAGTATTGACCCTCGACATGATCACATGAACAGTATTGACTCTCGACATGATCACGTGTACAGTATTGACCCTCGACATGATCACATGTACAGTATTGACCCTCTACATGATCACATGTACAGTATTGACCCCGCGACATGAGCAAATGTACAGTATTGACCCTCTACATGATCACATGTACAGTATTGACCTTCTACATGATCACATGTACAGTATTGACCCTCGACGTGATCACATGTATAGTATTGACATTATCACATGTACAGCATTGACCCTCGACATGATCACATGTACAGTATTGACCCTCCACATGATCACATGTACAGCATTGACCCTCGACATGATAACATGAACAGTATTGACCCTCCACATGATCACATGTACAGTATTGACCCTCTACATGATCACATGTACAGTATTGACCCTAGACGTGATCACATGGACAGTATTAACCCTTGACATGATCACATGTACAGTATTGACCCACTACATGATCACATGTACAGTATTGACCCTCGACATGAGCACATGTACAGTATTGACCCTCTACATGATCCCATGTACAGTATTGACCCTCGACATGATCACATGTACAGTATTGACCCTCGACATGACCACATGTATAGTATTGACACGATCACATGTACAGTATTGACCCTCGATGTGACCACATGTACAGTATTGACCCTCGACATGATCACAAGTACAGTATTGTTTGACCCTCTACATGATCACATGTACAGTATTGAAATGATCATATCTACAGTATTGACCCTCTATATGATCACATAGATAGTATTGACCCTAGACATGATCACAGGAACAGTATTGACCCTCGACATGACCACATGTACAGTATTGACATGATCACATGTACAGTATTGACCCTCGACATGATCCCATGTATAGTATTGACATGATCACATGTATAGTATTGACATTATCACATGTACAGTATTGACATGATCACATGTATAGTATTGACCTTCGACATGATGACATGTACAGTATTGACATGATCACATGTACAATATTGACCCTCGACATGATCACATGTACAGTATTGACCCTCGACATGATCACATGTACAGTATTGACCCTCGACATGATCACATCTACAGTATTGACCCTCGACGTGATCACATGTACGGTATTAACCCTCAACATGATCACACGAACAGTATTGACTCTCAACGTGATCACATCTACAGTATTGACCCTGAACATGATCACTTGAACAGTATTGACTCTCGACGTGATCACATGTGCAGTATTGACCCTCGACATGATCACATGAACAGTATTGACCCTCAACATGATCACATGTACAGTATTGACCCTCGACATGATCACATGTATAGTATTGACGTGATCACATGAACAGTATTGACCCTCGATGTGATCACATGTACAGTATTGACCCTCGACGTGATCACATGTACAGTTTTGACCCTCAACGTGATCACATGTATAGTATTGACATGATCACATGTACAGTATTGACCCTCAACATGATCACATGTACAGTATTAACCCTCGACGTGATCACATGTATAGTATTGACATTATCACATGTTCAGTATTGACCCTCGACATGATCACATGTACAGTATTGACCCTCGACGTGATCCCATGTATAGTAGTGACATTATCACATGTACAGTATTGACCCTCGACGTGATCACATGTACAGTTTTGACCCTCAACGTGATCACATGTATAGTATTGACATGATCACATGTACAGTATTGACCCTCAACATCATCACATGTACAGTATTAACCCTCAACGTGATCACATGTATAGTATTGACATGATCACATGTACAGTATTGACCCTCGACATGATCACATGTACAGTATTGACCCTCGACGTGATCACATGTATAGTATTGACATTATCACATGTACAGTATTGACCCTTGACGTGATCACATGTATAGTATTGACATGATCACATGTACAGTATTGACCCTCAACGTGATCACATGTACAGTATTGACCCTCAACGTGATCACATGTATAGTATTGACATGATCACATGTACAGTATTGACCCTAGACATGATCACATGTATAGTATTGACCCTCGACCTTACCAGATGTATAGCATTTACCCTCGACCTGACCACATGTACAGTCTTGACCCTCGACAAGATCACATGTATAGTATTGACATGATCACATGTATAGTATTGACATGATCACATGTACACTAATCACCATCACGTGATCACATGTACAGTATTGACCCTCGACGTGATCCCATGTATAGTAGTGACATTTTCACATGTACAGTATTGACCCTCGACTTGATCACATGTACAGTTTTGACCCTCAACGTGATCACATGTATAGTATTGACATGATCACATGTACAGTATTGACCCTCAACATGATCACATGTACAGTATTAACCCTCGACGTGATCACATGTATAGTATTGACATTATCACATGTTCAGTATTGACCCTCGACATAATCACATGTACAGTATTGACCCTCGACGTGATCCCATGTATAGTAGTGACATTATAACATTTACAGTATTGACCCTCTACATGATCACATGTACAGTATTGACCCTAGACGTGATCACATGTACAGTATTAACCCTTGACATGATCACATGTACAGTATTGACCCACTACATGATCACATGTACAGTATTGACCCTCGACGTGATCCCATGTATAGTAGTGACATTATAACATGTACAGTATTGACCCTCGACGTGATCACATGTACAGTTTTGACCCTCAACGTGATCACATGTATAGTATTGACATGATCACATGTACAGTATTGACCCTCAACATGATCACATGTACAGTATTAACCCTCGACGTGATCACATGTATAGTATTGACATGATCACATGTACAGTATTGACCCTCGACATGATCACATGTACAGTATTGACCCTCGACGTGATCACATGTATAGTATTGACATTATCACATGTACAGTATTGACCCTTGACGTGATCACATGTATAGTATTGACATGATCACATGTACAGTATTGACCCTCAACGTGATCACATGTACAGTATTGACCCTCAACGTGATCACATGTATAGTATTGACATGATCACATGTATAGTATTGACCCTCGACCTTACCACACGTATAGCATTTACCCTCGACCTGACCACATGTACAGTCTTGACCCTCGACAAGATCACATGTATAGTATTGACTTGATCACTTGACTCTTGAAGTGATCACATGTACAGTATTGACCCTCTACATGATCACATGTACAGTATTGACCCTCGACATGATCACATGAACAGTATTGACTCTCGACATGATCACGTGTACAGTATTGACCCTCGACATGATCACATGTACAGTATTGACCCTCTACATGATCACATGTACAGTATTGACCCCGCGACATGAGCAAATGTACAGTATTGACCCTCTACATGATCACATGTACAGTATTGACCTTCTACATGATCACATGTACAGTATTGACCCTCGACGTGATCACATGTATAGTATTGACATTATCACATGTACAGCATTGACCCTCGACATGATCACATGTACAGTATTGACCCTCCACATGATCACATGTACAGCATTGACCCTCGACATGATAACATGTACAGTATTGACCCTCCACATGATCACATGTACAGTATTGACCCTCTACATGATCACATGTACAGTATTGACCCTAGACGTGATCACATGTACAGTATTAACCCTTGACATGATCACATGTACAGTATTGACCCACTACATGATCACATGTACAGTATTGACCCTCGACATGAGCACATGTACAGTATTGACCCTCTACATGATCCCATGTACAGTATTGACCCTCGACATGATCACATGTACAGTATTGACCCTTGACACGATCACATGTACAGTATTGACCCTCGATGTGACCACATGTACAGTATTGACCCTCGACATGATCACAAGTACAGTATTGTTTGACCCTCTACATGATCACATGTACAGTATTGAAATGATCATATCTACAGTATTGACCCTCTATATGATCACATAGATAGTATTGACCCTAGACATGATCACAGGAACAGTATTGACCCTCGACATGACCACATGTACAGTATTGACATGATCACATGTACAGTATTGACCCTCGACATGATCCCATGTATAGTATTGACATGATCACATGTACAGTATTGACATTATCACATGTACAGTATTGACATGATCACATGTATAGTATTGACCTTCGACATGATGACATGTACAGTATTGACATGATCACATGTACAATATTGACCCTCGACATGATCACATGTACAGTATTGACCCTCGACATGATCACATGTACAGTATTGACCCTCGACATGATGACATCTACAGTATTGACCCTCGACGTGATCACATGTACGGTATTAACCCTCAACATGATCACACGAACAGTATTGACTCTCAACGTGATCACATCTACAGTATTGACCCTGAACATGATCACTTGAACAGTATTGACTCTCGACGTGATCACATGTGCAGTATTGACCCTCGACATGATCACATGAACAGTATCGACCCTCAACATGATCACATGTACAGTATTGACCCTCGACATGATCACATGTATAGTATTGACGTGATCACATGAACAGTATTGACCCTCGATGTGATCACATGTACAGTATTGACCCTCGACATGATCACATGTACAGTATTGACCCTCAACCTGATCACATGTACAGTATTGACCCTCGACGTGATCACATGTATAGTATTGACGTGATCACATGTACAGTATTGACCCTTGACATGATCACATGTACAGTTTTGACCCTCTACATGACCAGATGTATAGTATCGACCCTCGACATGATCACATGTACAGTATTGACCCTCGACGTGATCACATGTATAGTATTGACATGATAATATGTACAGTAATGACCCTCAACGTGATCCCTTGTATAGTATTGACATTATCACATGTACAGTATTGACCCTCGACGTGATCACATGTACAGTATTGACGCTCAACGTGATCACATGTATAGTATTGACATGATCACATGTACAGTATTGACCCTCGACGTGATCACATGTATAGTATTGACGTGATCACATGTACAGTATTGACCCTCGACGTGATCACATGTACAGTATTGACCCTTGACATGATCACATGTACAGTATTGACACTTGACACGATCACATGTAGAGTATTGACCCTCGATGTGACCACATGTACAGTATTGACCCTCGACATGATCACAAGTACAGTATTGTTTGACCCTCTACATGATCACATGTACAGTATTGAAATGATCACATCTATAGTATTGACCCTCTATATGATCACATGTATAGTATTGACCCTAGACATGATGACAGGAACAGTATTGACCCTCGAGATGACCACATGTACAGTATTGACATGATCACATGTACAGTATTGACCCTCGACATGATCCCATGTATAGTATTGACATTATCACATGTACAGTATTGACCCTCGACATAACATGTACAGTATTGACCCTCGATGTGATCACATGTATAGCATTGACATGATCACATGTATAGTATTGACATGATCACATGTATACTAATCACCATCACGTAATCACACGTACAGTATTGACCCTCGACGTGATCCCATGTATAGCAGTGACATTATCACATGTACAGTATTGACCCTCGACGTGATCACATGTACAGTTTTGACCCTCAACGTGATCAAATGTATAGTATTGACATGATCACATGTACAGTATTGACCCTCAACATGATCACATGTACAGTATTAACCCTCGACGTGATCACATGTATAGTATTGACATTATCACATGTTCAGTATTGACCCTCGACATGATCACATGTACAGTATTGACCCTCGACGTGATCCCATGTATAGTAGTGACATTATCACATGTACAGTATTGACCCTCGACGTGATCACATGTACAGTTTTGACCCTCAACGTGATCACATGTATAGTATTGACATGATCACATGTACAGTATTGACCCTCAACATCATCACATGTACAGTATTAACCCTCAACGTGATCACATGTATAGTATTGACATGATCACATCTACAGTATTGACCCTCGACATGATCACATGTACAGTATTGACCCTTGACGTGATCACATGTATAGTATTGACATGATCACATGTACAGTATTGACCCTCAACGTGATCACATGTACAGTATTGACCCTCAACGTGATCACATGTATAGTATTGACATGATCACATGTACAGTATTGACCCTAGACATGATCACATGTATAGTATTGACCCTCGACCTTACCACATGTATAGCATTTACCCTCGACCTGACCACATGTACAGTCTTGACCCTCGACAAGATCACATGTATAGTATTGACATGATCACATGTATAGTATTGACATGATCACATGTACACTAATCACCATCACGTGATCATATGTACAGTATTGACCCTCGACGTGATCCCATGTATAGTAGTGACATTATCACATGTACAGTATTGACCCTCGACTTGATCACATGTACAGTTTTGACCCTCAACGTGATCACATGTATAGTATTGACATGATCACATGTACAGTATTGACCCTCAACATGATCACATGTACAGTATTAACCCTCGACGTGATCACATGTATAGTATTGACATTATCACATGTTCAGTATTGACCCTCGACATGATCACATGTACAGTATTGACCCTCGACGTGATCACATGTATAGTATTGACATTATCACATGTACAGTATTGACCCTTGACGTGATCACATGTATAGTATTGACATGATCACATGTACAGTATTGACCCTCAACGTGATCACATGTACAGTATTGACCCTCAACATGATCACATGTATAGTATTGACATGATCACATGTACAGTATTGACCCTCGACATGATCACATGTATAGTATTGACCCTCGACCTTACCACACGTATAGCATTTACCCTCGACCTGACCACATGTACAGTATTGACCCTCGACGTGATCACATGTACAGTTTTGACCCTCAACGTGATCACATGTATAGTATTGACATGATCACATGTACAGTATTGACCCTCAACATGATCACATGTACAGTATAAACCCTCGACGTGATCACATGTATAGTATTGACATGATCACATGTACAGTATTGACCCTCGACATGATCACATGTACAGTATTGACCCTCGACATGATCACATGTACAGTATTGACCCTCGACATGATCACATGTACAGTATTGACCCTCGACATGATCACATCTACAGTATTGACCCTTGACGTGATCACATGTACGGTATTAACCCTCAACATGATCACACGATCAGTATTGACTCTAAACGTGATCACATCTACAGTATTGACCCTGAACATGATCACTTGAACAGTATTGACTCTCGACGTGATCACATGTGCAGTATTGACCCTCGACATGATCACATGAACAGTATTGACCCTCAACATGATCACATGTACAGTATTGACCCTCGACATGATCACATGTATAGTATTGACGTGATCACATGAACAGTATTGACCCTCGATGTGATCACATGTACAGTATTGACCCTCGACGTGATCACATGTACAGTATTGACCCTCAACCTGATCACATGTACAGTATTGACCCTCGACGTGATCACATGTATAGTATTGACGTGATCACATGTACAGTATTGACCCTTGACATGATCACATGTACAGTTTTGACCCTCGTCATGACCACATGTATAGTATCGACCCTCGACATGATCACATGTACAGTATTGACCCTCGACGTGATCACATGTATAGTATTGACAAGATAATATGTACAGTAATGACCCTCAACGTGATCCCTTGTATAGTATTGACATTATCACATGTACAGTATTGACCCTCGACGTGATCACATGTACAGTATTGACGCTCAACGTGATCACATGTATAGTATTGACGTGATCACATGTACAGTATTGACCCTCGACGTGATCACATGTATAGTATTGACGTGATCACATGTACAGTATTGACCCTCGACGTGATCACATGTACAGTATTGACCCTTGACATGATCACATGTACAGTATTGACACTTGACACGGTCACATGTAGAGTATTGACCCTCGATGTGACCACATGTACAGTATTGACCCTCGACATGATCACAAGTACAGTATTGTTTGACCCTCTACATGATCACATGTACAGTATTGAAATGATCACATCTACAGTATTGACCCTCTACATGATCACATGTATAGTATTGACCCTAGACATGATGACAGGAACAGTATTGACCCTCGAGATGACCACATGTACAGTATTCACATGATCACATGTACAGTATTGACCCTCGACATGATCCCATGTATAGTATTGACATTATCACATGTACAGTATTGACATTATCACATGTACAGTATTGACATGATCACATGTACAGTATTGACCTTCGACATGATGACATGTACAGTATTGACATGATCACACGTACAATATTGACCCCCGACGTGATCACATGTACAGTATTGACCCTCGACATGATCACATCTACAGTATTGACCCTCGACCCGATCACATGTACGGTATTAACCCTCAACATGATCACATGAACAGTATTGACTCTCAACGTGATCACATCTACAGTATTGACCCTCAACATGATCACTTGAACAGTATTGACTCTCGACGTGATCACATGTACAGTATTGACCCTCGACATGATCACATGAACAGTATTGACCCTCAACATGATCACATGTACAGTATTGACCCTCGACATGATCACATGTAAAGTATTGACGTGATCACATGAACAGTATTGACCCTCGACGTGATCACATCTACAGTATTGACCCTCGACGTGATCACATGTATAGTATCGACCCTCGACATGATCACATTTACAGTATTGACCCTCGACCTGATCACATGTACAGTATTGACCCTCAACGTGATCACATGTATAGTATTGACATGATCACATGTACAGTATTGACCCCCAACGTGATCACATGTACAGTATTGACCCTCGACATGACCACATGTATAGTATCGACCCTCGACATGATCACATGTACATTATTGACCCTCGACGTGATCACATGTATAGTATTGACATGATAATATGTACAGTAATGACCCTCGACATGATCCCTTGTATAGTATTGACATTATCACATGTACAGTATTGACCCTCGACGTGATCACATGTACAGTATTGACGCTCAACGTGATCACATGTATAGTATTGACATGATCACATGTACAGTATTGACCCTCGACGTGATCACATGTACAGTATTGACCCTTGACGTGATCACATGTACAGTATTGACACGACCACATGTATAGTATTGACATTATCACATGTACAGTATTGACCCTCAACGTGATCACATGTATAGTATTGACATGATCACATGTTCAGTATTGACCCTCGACATGATCACATGTACAGTCTTGACCCTCGACATGATCACATGTATAGTATTGACGTGATCACTTGTACAGTATTGACCCTCGACGTGATCACATGTACAGTATTGACATGATAATATGTACAGTATTGACCCTTGACGTGATCACATGTACAGTATTGACCCTCGACATAACATTACAGTATTGACCCTCGACATGGTAACATGTACAGTATTGACCCTCAAATGATCACATGTAGTCTTGACCATCGACATAACATGTACAGTATTGACCATCGACATGATCACATGTATAGTATTGACATGATCACATATACAGTATTGACCCTCGATGTGATCACATGTATAGTATTGACATGATCACATATACAGTATTGACCCTCGACATGATCACATGTATAGGATTGACCCTCGACGTGATCACGGTATACTATTGACATGATCACATCTACAGTACTGACCCTCAGCATGATAACTTGTACAGTATTGAACCTCAACGTGATCACATGTACAGTATTGACCCTCGACATGATCACATGTAAAGTATTGACGTGATCACATGAACAGTATTGACCCTCGACGTGATCACATCTACAGTATTGACCCTCGACGTGATCACATGTATAGTATCGACCCTCGACATGATCACATTTACAGTATTGACCCTCGACCTGATCACATGTACAGTATTGACCCTCGACGTGATCACATGTATAGTATTGACATGATCACATGTACAGTATTGACCCCCAACGTGATCACATGTACAGTATTGACCCTCGACATGACCACATGTATAGTATTGACATGATCACATGTACAGTATTGACCCTCGACGTGATCACATGTACAGTATTGACGCTCAACGTGATCACATGTATAGTATTGACATGATCACATGTACAGTATTGACCCTCGACGTGATCACATGTACAGTATTGACCCTTGACGTGATCACATGTACAGTATTGACACGACCACATGTATAGTATTGACATTATCACATGTACAGTATTGACCCTCAACGTGATCACATGTATAGTATTGACATGATCACATGTTCAGTATTGACCCTCGACATGATCACATGTATAGTATTGACCCTTGTCCTTACAACATGTACAGTCTTGACCCTCGACATGATCACATGTACAGTCTTGACCCTCGACATGATCACATGTATAGTATTGACGTGATCACTTGTACAGTATTGACCCCCAACGTGATCACATGTACAGTATTGACCCTCGACATGACCACATGTATAGTATTGACATGATCACATGTACAGTATTGACCCTCAACGTGATCACATGTATAGTATTGACATGATCACATGTACAGTATTGACCCCCAACGTGATCACATGTACAGTATTGACCCTCGACATGACCACATGTATAGTATCGACCCTCGACATGATCACATGTACATTATTGACCCTCGACGTGATCACATGTATAGTATTGACATGATAATATGTACAGTAATGACCCTCGACGTGATCCCTTGTATAGTATTGACATTATCACATGTACAGTATTGACCCTCGACGTGATCACATGTACAGTATTGACGCTCAACGTGATCACATGTATAGTATTGACATGATCACATGTACAGTATTGACCCTCGACGTGATCATATGTACAGCATTGACCCTCAACGTGATCACATGTATACTATTGACCCTCGACATGATCACATGTATAGTATTGACCCTTGTCCTTACAACATGTACAGTCTTGACCCTCGACATGATCACATGTATAGTATTGACCCTTGTCCTTACAACATGTACAGTCTTGACCCTCGACATGATCACATGTATAGTATTGACGTGATCACTTGTACAGTATTGACCCTCGACGTGATCACATGTACAGTATTGACATGATAATATGTACAGTATTGACCCTTGACGTGATCACATGTACAGTATTGACCCTCGACATAACATTACAGTATTGACCCTCGACATGGTAACATGTACAGTATTGACCCTCAAATGATCACATGTAGTCTTGACCATCGACATAACATGTACAGTATTGACCATCGACATGATCACATGTATAGTATTGACATGATCACATATACAGTATTGACCCTCGATGTGATCACATGTATAGTATTGACATGATCACATATACAGTATTGACCCTTGACATGATCACATGTATAGGATTGACCCTCGACGTGATCACATGTACAGTATTGACCCTTGACATGACCACATGTACAGTATTGACCCTCGAAATGACCACATGTACAGTATTGACCCTCGACATGACCACATGTACAGTATTGAAATGATCACATGTACAGTATTGACACATGTCGACAGCTTTGGAATGACCCTCGACTGATGTGGGACCCGGCTTCTGCGGGAGGAATACAGAAGATAGTTGTCAACACCAAATACATCTGGAAGCCACCACTGGTCATTGAAAATGAGTATGTATACATGAGCGAACTGTGGCATTTACTACACCAAGGACGTGAGTAATATTATGCGTAATTTGGTTTGTAAGTAATACTGTGTTCAAATTAAAACTGTCGTAGTTACATAGAGTACTACCTTGCTACCCTCTGAGAAAAGTTGGATGTGTTTTACAAAAAAAACTGTTCGCCAGACATGCACATACATGTATCCTTAAAAAAATGTGAAAAAAAACCAGAACTGAATTTGACCGCTTGCCATGCTGACAAAATACGTTAAAAAAACATAATATATTTGTTCTGAGAATAGAATTGTATCTCTTGAATCAGTGACCGAAAATAGTCTGTGTCTTTGCCCCCCTTTCGTGCCATTTTCCCTTTTCAGCGACCAATGGAATCTTCTGTTTCGGAAGGTGCCCCAGGACTGGTCATCATGTGGCTTTGACGTTTTGAATTTACATAAACCTGAATCACCGACACCAATCTCTTCCCTCCCCAGCATCAACTCAGCGGCCGTTCTAGGAAGCGACGGCACCCCTCTCCGAGTGTTCCCAAACGGCGAAGTAGTATGGTCTCCCCCCTTCTCTACGACCTCCAGCTGCTCTGCAGACATAACGTACTACCCCTATGACAAGCAGACATGTTCTCTGACGCTGGTTGGCTGGAGTTACACCACGGATGAGGTAGATCTCCTCACTGACCCAAACAGTCCGTTCGAAATGAAGTATTTCACCAATAATGGAGAGTGGGAAATGTTGGGCACTGGATACGAATACATTAACGTGACCCAGGGTGATATGACATTCCGGAAACTGGTGTTCAAGGTAACTGTCCGTCGACAATGGCAGTTCTATGGCCTGAACATCATGCTGCCCCTTATCCTCAACTCCATCTTGATGATGGTGGTGTTTGCCTTGCCGATAGAGTCTGGGGAGAAGATGGGGTACTGTCTGACTGTCCTCCTGTCCTACATCGTCCTGCTGACTATGATAGCTGCCAACCTGCCGCCCATATCCAGTCAGACGTCCATCATCCGTGAGTGGCTTAGTGAAGTAGTGGCGGATGTGATGGTAGACGTTACATCATCATTAGTTACATCAGATGTACAGTTAGTAGTTGTAGATGTGTTAGAGTGAGAGTTTAGGGTGCCTTCATTAGTATGTCAGCCAACCACAAATGGGCTTCACTAACTGAACCCAATGGGCTTTGTGAGGCAACAATTTTAACTGTTCGGCTACTCCATCGCCTCATCTTCATCGTAGCAGCAATAGTGAGTGAGTGAGGAAGTGAGTGAGTGAGTTGGGTGTAACGCCGCTATGAACAGTATTCCAGTTATATCCCGGCGTGTCAGCTTACTTAGGGAGGAAAGCCCGAAGTGATGCAGGTCTCACTTCGGTCAAACTCACGAGCACGGTTATGGTGCTGACAAACCTAGAAATGTAATCGGGTCTAACCGGGATTCGAACCAACGGTCATAGGTTTTTGGCGCGCCCAAAGGCTGCAACTCTGCACAGGGAGCAGCATCAGCACCCATCATACAAGACGGAAACGAAGTAAGTCACGAAACAACTTGTGTATTCTTACTTACTATTTTTATCCGATACGACACGTTCTCATTTCTCGATATAAACTTTTCGGAAGAACAGAAATTGGCAGCTGTATGATATGGACCAGAATAAACTGTAGCTGTATGATATAGACCGAATAAGCAGTAACAGCTGTATGATATAGACGATAAGAAACTGTTGCTGTATGATATAGACCAGAAGAAACCGTAGCTGTATGATAAAGACTAGAAGAAACTTAAGCACCTGTATGATAAAGACGAGAGGAAACAGTGGCAGCTGTATGATATAGACCAGATTGGTTGGTTGGTTGTTTAACGCCGCACTCAGCAATATTTCAGCTATATGACGGCGGTCTGTAAATAATCGAGTCCTGACCAGACAATCCAGTTATTAATATCATGAGCATCGATCCACGCAATTGGGATCGATGACATGCATCAACCAAGTCAGCGAGCCTGACCATCCGATCCCGTTAGTCGCCTTTTACAACAAGCATAGTCACCTTTTACGGCAAGCATGGGTTGCTGAAGACCTATTCTACCCCGGAATCTTCCCGGGTTGATATAGACCAGAAGAAACTTTAGCAGCCGTATGATATAGACGAAAGGAAACAGTAGCAGCTGTATGATATAGACCAGAACAAACAGTAACAGCTGTATTATATAGACCAGAAGAAACAGTAGTAGCTTTATGATATAGACCAGAGGAAGCTGTAGCACCTGTATGATATAGACCAGAGGAAACTTTAGCAGCTGTATTATATAGACCAGAAGAAACAGTAGCAGCTGTATGGTATAGACCAGAAGAAACAGTAGTAGGTGTATGATATAGACCAGAGGAAACTGTAGCAGCTGTATAATATAGACCAGAAGAAACAGTAGCAGCTGTATGGTATAGAACAGAAGAAACAGTAATAGGTGTATGATATAGACCAGAGGAAACTGTAGCAGCTGTATAATATAGACCAGAAGAAACAGTAGCAGATGTATGGTATAGACCAGAAGAAACAGTAGTAGGTGTATGATATAGACCAGAGGAAGCTGTAGCAGCTGTATTATATAGACCAGAAGAAACAGTAGCAGATGTATGGTATAGACCAGAAGAAACAGTAGTAGGTGTATGATATAGACCAGAGGAAACTGTAGCAGCTGTATGACATAGACCAGAGAAAGCTGTAGCACCTGTATGATATAGACCAGAGAAAGCTGTAGCACCTGTATGATATAGACGAGAAGAAACAGTAGCAGCTGTATGATATAGACCAGTAGAAATAGTAGCTGTATGATATAGACCAAAAGAAACTTTAGCACCTGTATGATATAGACCAGAGGAAACAATAGCAGCTGTATGATATAGACCAGAAGCAACTGTAGCAGCTGTATGATATAGACTAGAGGAAACTATAGCACATGTACGATATAAACCAGAAGCTGTAGCACCTGTATGATATAGACCAGAAGAAACTGTAGCAGCTGCATGATATAGACGAGAGATGTTATAGCAGCTGTATGATTTAGAACAGAAGAAATATAAACTTTATGATATAGACCAGAGGAAACTATAGCACATGTACGATATAAACCAGAAGAAGCTGTAGCACCTGTATGATATAGACCAGAAGAAACTGTAGCAGCTGCATGATACAGACGAGAGAAAGCTGTAGTACCTGTATGTAGTAGCAGCTGTTGGATATAAACCTGAGGAAACGTAACAGCTGTATGATATAGAGTAGAAGAATAGTAGTAGCAACTGTGCGATATTGACCAGAAGAAGACGTAGCAGCTGTATGATATGGAGAGGAGGAATAGTAGCAGCTGTATGATACAGGCCGGAAGATATAGTCGCAGCTGTATGATATGGAGACGAAGAATGGTAGCAGCTGTATGCTACAGGCCGGAAGATATAGTCGCAGCTGTATAATATGGAGAGGAAGAATAGTAGCTGCTGCATGATAAATAGGCTTAAAGATATAGTAGCAACCCATGACGTCTGTTAATAACATTTTCTTCAAGAATACTTTACTTCTAAACTGTTAAATTGGGTATGAAGAACCATTGTCATGTTGCACTTGAATACGTATACTGTTCAGTTAATAAGCCTCATATGTACACGTGTACATCACCCATGAGTAAATGTAGATACTCACTATTTGTCCTTTTCAGAGGTGTACCTGTCCGTGGTCATGTGTGTAAGCACTGCAGGCACACTCTGCACTATCGTCGTTCTCCGCCTGTACCACCAGGATGAGGCCAAACCAGTTCCACCTTGGCTGCAGAAGGTCACCCAGTCCTTCCTGTCTCCCCTGGCGTGCCTCACCTGCACGTCAAACAGAGTGGTGTCCCTTAACGGAAAGAAAACATCTCCCAAACGTGGCTACAGTTCAAAAGAGATTGCTCACATACTGGACAAATTTCTCTTCCGTATTTTCGGAACCTTCATGACTGTCATGACGATTGGGTTCGTTTTGTCCCTTATGAGTAATTATTTTTGACATGATGATGTGCCGCTCTCTGTGCAGCAACACTTCTTGTGGATGTGGAACTGTTCCGTTCCGATCAGAAACAAGTGTGCACCAGTGCATGTCGTAATCCGCCTGAAACAGTGGACTACTCCAGGAACACATTATTGATGACACAGCCGTACCCCTCGGCACAGGCAGGTCTCACTATTGTCAGCCTACGTTGATATATCTTTAATGGAACACTACTCAGAATGTCAACGTAGGTGGTTTCGTGTATTTGATTTATTGGTTTATTACGATTGTTTATTTGTTTATACACCCAATTCAACTCAATGCGTGATCTTGTCTCTAGAACACATACAATAAATACAATTGTTCTGCAGCAACAATGCAGCAACAGCATGTCGATTTTATTTTGTCTTTTTCACCTGAAACACTTTCGGTAACACAGAGTACATTTATCGTTTATCGTCTCTTGGTAACATTTAACCACTTGTCTAAACTTTGATTCGTGCGAAGCTGAAGAACGTAATGTTGCACATAAATAATACTAGGGCACATGTTACCCTGGACCCTTAGTTTTATATGTCAAGGTCAATCCTGCGTTGGTGAAAGTTCATACCATGGATGTTCATTGAGAATGTGCATTGAACTATGAGCTGTGTCTGGGCGGGCGTCATTCTATGGGAAGTCTAGCTGACCATCAACACCACATAGGGCCCCAGACCGGGCTTATAACGAATATGAAGCTTTTTGAGTCGCCATCAATACGGTGTGTTCTGTATCGGTGGGTGATAATCACTGAGCCACTACCCTAATGGTGGAGCTGTACTGTGGTGCACTACGGGTCTCTAGCCTCTGGCCATCTGTCCAGACGGACACTAAACATGATGTGACGCCCTTGACGCAATGACGCAGTGGACACACGGTATAGATATGACGCAGTGGACACACGGTATGGATATGAAGCAGTGAGAAACTGGGGTAGGTATGACACAGTGAGACACTGGGGTAGATATGACAAAGTGAGACACTGGGGTAGATATGGCGCAGTGAGACACTGGGGTAGATATGACGCGGTGAGACACTGGGGTAGACATGATACAGTGAGACACTGGGGTAGATATGACGCGGTGAGACACTGGGGTAGGTATGACGCAGTGAGACACTGGGGTAGGTATGACACAGTGAGACACTGGGGTAGATATGACGCGGTGAGACACTGGGGTAGGTATGGCGCAGTGAGACACTGGGGTAGGTATGACACAGTGAGAAACTGGGGTAGATATGACGCGGTGAGACACTGGGGTAGGTATGGCGCAGTGAGACACTGGGGTAGGTATGACATATTGAGACACTAGGGTAGACATGATACAGTGAGACACTGGGGTAGATATGACGCGGTGAGACACTGGGGTAGGTATGACAAAGTGAGACACTGGGGTAGGTATGACACAGTGAGACACTGGGGTAGATATGACGCGGTGAGACACTGGGGTAGGTATGACGCAGTGAGAAACTGGGGTATGTAGGACACAGTGAGACACTGGGGTAGTTATGACACAGTGAGACACTGGGGTAGATATGACGCAGTGAGACACTGGGTTAGGTATGACATAGTGAGAAACTGGGGTAGATATGACGCAGTGAGACACTGGGGTAGATATGACAAAGTGAGACACTGGGGTAGATATGACGCAGTGAGAAACTGGGGTAGATATGACGCAGTGAGACACTGGGGTAGATATGACATAGTGAGACACTGGTGTAGATATGACGCAGTGAGACACTGGGGTAGATATGACAGAGTGAGACACTGGGGTAGGTATGACACAGTGGGACACTGGGGTAGATATGACATAGTGAGACACTGGGGTAGATATGACGCAGTGAGACACTGGGGTAGATATGACACAGTGAGACACTGGAGTAGATATGACGCAGTTAGACACTGGGGTAGATATGACAGAGTGAAACACTGGGTTAGGTATGATACAGTGAGACACTGGGGTAGATATGACGCAGTGAGACACTGGAGTAGATATGACGCAGTGAGAAACTGGGGTAGATATGACACAGTGAGACACTGGGGTAGGTATGACGCAGTGAGACACTGGGGTAGATATGACATAGTGAGACACTCGGGTAGATATGACATAGTGAGACACTGGGGTAGATATGACGCAGTGAGACACTGGGGTAGATATGACATAGTGAGACACTGGGGTAGATATGACGCAGTGAGACACTGGGGTAGATATGACATAGTGAGACACTGGGTTAGGTATGATACAGTGAGACACTGGGGTAGATATGACGCAGTGAGACACTGGAGTAGATATGACGCAGTGAGAAACTGGGGTAGATATGACACAGTGAGACACTGGGGTAGGTATGACGCAGTGAGACACTGGGGTAGATATGACACAGTGAGACACTGGGGTAGATATGACATAGTGAGACACTGGGGTAGATATGACACAGTGAGACACTGGGGTAGATATGACACAGTGAGACACTGGGGTAGGTACGACGCAGTGAGACACTGGGGTAGATATGACATAGTGAGACACTCGGGTAGATATGACATAGTGAGACACTGTGGTAGATATGACGCAGTGAGAAACTGGGGTAGATATGACAAAGTGAGACAATGGGGCAGATATGACGCAGTGAGACACTGGGGTAGATATGACACAGTGAGACACTGGGGTAGGTATGACGCAGTGAGACACTGGAGTAGATATGACGCAGTGAGAAACTGGGGTAGATATGACACAGTGAGCACTGGGGTAGGTATGACGCAGTGAGACACTGGGGTAGATATGACATAGTGAGACACTTGGGTAGATATGACATAGTGAGACACTGGGGTAGATATGACACAGTGAGACACTGGGGTAGATATGACACAGTGAGACACTGGGGTAGGTACGACGCAGTGAGACACTGGGGTAGATATGACATAGTGAGACACTCGGGTAGATATGACATAGTGAGACACTGGGGTAGATATGACATAGTGAGACACTGGGGTAGATATGATACAGTGAGACACTGGGGTAGATATGACACAGTGAGACACTGTGGTAGATATGACGCAGTGAGAAACTGGGGTAGATATGACAAAGTGAGACAATGGGGCAGATATGACGCAGTGAGACACTGGGGTAGATATGACGCAGATAGACACTGGGGTAGATATGACAGAGTGAGACACTGGGGTAGATATGACATAGTGAGACACTGGGGCAGATATGTCGCAGTGAGACACTGGGGTAGATATGACGCAGTGAGAAACTGGGGTAGATATGACGCAGTGAGACACTGGGTTAGGTATGACACAGTGGGACACTGGGGTAGATATGACATTGTGAGACACTGGGGTAGATATGACGCAGTGAGACACTGGGGTAGATATGACATAGTGAGACACTGGGGTAGGTATGACACAGTGAGACACTGGGGTAGATATGACGCAGTGAGACACTGGGGTAGATATGACATAGTGAGACACTGGGGTAGGTATGACACAGTGGGACACTGGGGTAGATATGACATAGTGAGACACTGGGGTAGATATGACGCAGTGAGACACTGGGGTAGATATGACATAGTGAGACACTGGGGTAGGTATGACACAGTGAGACACTGGGGTAGATATGACGCAGTGAGACACTGGGGTAGATATGACATAGTGAGACACTGGGGTAGGTATGACACAGTGGGACACTGGGGTAGATATGACATATTGAGACACTGGGGTAGATATGACGCAGTGAGACACTGGGGTAGATATGACATAGTGAGACACTGGAATAGGTATGACACAGTGGGACACTGGGATAGATATGACATATTGAGACACTGGGGTAGATATGACACAGTGAGACAAGGGTAGATATGACGCAGTGAGACACTGGGGTAGGTATGACGCAGTGAGACACTGGGGTAGATATGACATAGTGAGAAACTGGGGTAGGTATGACACAGTGAGACACTGGGGTAGGTATGACGCAGTGAGACACTGGGGTAGATATGACACAGTGAGACACTGGGGTAGATATGACGCAGCGAGACACTGGGGTAGATATGACGCAGTGAGACACTGGGGTAGATATGACGCAGTGAGACACTGGGGCAGGTATGACGCAGTGAGACACGGGTAGATATAACGCAGTGAGACACTGGGGTAGATATGACGCAGTGAGACACTGGGGTAGATATGACGCAGTGAGACACTGGGGTAGATATGACGCAATGGCAGCCTTTATGTCCTCGACACCTCGAAGCGTCTTCCACGTAGAGCAGATTTCATTTGCCGGAACAGGGAATAGTCACTGGGGGCTAAGTCTGGGCTGTAGGGTGGGTGATTTAACTGTTGGAATCCACATTCACGTATGGCGGCCTGTGCAATTCTCGACTTTTGAACCGGAGCGTTGTCATGCAAAAGTAGAATACCGCGTGTTAACATCCCACGGCGTTTCTGGCGAATAGATTTTCGCAATTCTTTCATTACATTAGCATAATACTGTCGTCCATTGATTGTAGTTTTTGGTGTCATGTAATTAATCAGTAATATGCCTCTTGCATCCCAAAATATGGTGGCCATTACCTTGCCAGCAGATGGTTAAGTGCGAAACTTCCTCGGAGGCGGAGAATTGGGGGGCTTCCATTGCATGGATTCCATTTTAGTTTCTGGGTCCCAGTAGCGGATCCATGTTTCATCACCTGTCACAAGACAAGAAAGAAATCCGGCTTCATCAGCAGTATAGAGATCCAGGGGGTCTCGACAACTTTCAGTTCTCTGATGGCGATCTTGAGCTCTGAGGTTTCTAGGTACCCACCTTGCAGATACCCTGGACATACCAAGATGCTCATGAATAATGGTTCCAACAGTTCCAACTGATATTTGGAATTCCCTAGAAAGTTCAGATACTTTCACTCGTCGGTCAGACAAAATTCTTCTTTCTATAGCAGCAATGGTTTCCGGTTGGGTGGCATCTGAAGGCACACCCTTAGGTGAATGAAGCCATCACATCTAACTTATTGTTGTGTCTGGAACTTGTTATGACACGTGTCAACCTGATGTTATGAATAGTGTCACACCTGCCACAAGTTGACATTGTTGATATAAACACAAATGCCCAAGTTGCAAAGCTTATTGAACGCCCCTCGTAAAAGCGTATTATCATAATTGTTCATCACATATATCTGTTTTAAAAATATAAAACGAATGCATGTCGCGTTGATATAGGAATTAGATAGGAAACCTACTTTTTAACCTCTATTGCATTTACTGACAATGAATCTGCAGAATGAAAAGAAATAAGTGTCGGGAAACCGATATCGAGAAGAAAATTCAGCCCATTCATAACTCGACAAAAACGAGAAACGTAAGGACGAAGTTGATAGGCTGGAAGTGTGGGTGAGAGCCATTGGCCGCATGTGAGCTACCGGAGTCACGTGGCGTGACTACAACCTCGTTAACAATCGGAGTGAACACTTTGAAGACTTCTCGATCGTGTTATTCATTTGTGTTACAGAATGTCATTCGTGCACACCGAATTAGCCAACATGCTCTTATGAAATTGAGGCCTTTATTTAATAGCCAATTTTCTCAACGCGGAAAAGGAGATCCTCAGCATTGCAGTTGCTATGACCTGAAGTCTCAACATGAAGAAAAACTAACATTGCTTGGAGCCGAGCAAAGTGACGGAGGTGGTTATAGCTACAAACGCTTACCAAGCTCCTCACAGCGATAGCCCGTTCGCGGAGCTCTCAATACTATCGCGATGTTAACGAGAGTGTAACAAAGGTGTCACGCGCTGGGAAGGAGCTAGAAACGCTTACGGTCAAAGGGAGATAACTCTAGATACAGGAAGTGACAATGAATGTAAAAACTGGAAATTCTAAGCTAAGTAACTGGTAAGTTTGTTTGTTTGTTGTTTAACGCCGTACTCAGCAATATTCCCGCTATATGACGGCGGTCTGGACCAGACAATCCAGTGATTAATGTCATGAGCATCGATCCTCGCAATTGGGATACGATGACAACATCAACCTAGTTAGCGAGCCTGACAACCCGATCCCGTTAGTCGCCTTTTACGACAAGCATGGGTTGCTGAAGACCTATTCTACCCCGGATCTTCACGGGTCAGAGTAAGGGTTAGTGATCGAATGTTTGGTACATGTTGTGTATCATGCTCGGGTACCGTCGGGTTACAGGTTGTCGGCCGTCCATGTTTATCGCGATTACTATAATTATCGCTATAACGGGGGGTGTATCATCGCACTGACTTTGTAAATACTTAGATGGTGGCTTGTTTTTGAGAGAAAATTGTCTTTTAAAAGTGAATGTGATTAGACCTACGCGTGTTTCTTGGCGTCCGAAAACCCATAACACGGGGATACTTGTACGACCTGAACTGGGAATACTATCAAGCAAAAAACCGTCAGGGGCGCGTTGCAAGCCACGAATCCCTTAGCGCAAAGACGTATATAGAGAATACTACACTCATTCTCGTTAGATACCATTTTTACGAAACGAGTGGACTTTCTATGGGATACCATAGAAAGTTCACGAGTTTCGTAAAAATGGTATCTAACGAGAATGAGTGTGGTATTTAATTTATTACCCACGTTAAATATATATTTAAGTGTAATTACATAACAACTTTCGTTCGTTGACAGACCAAACTGAAACCGGTTGCAAAATCTGGTTGCGCATGAATATTGATATATGACCAAATATGGGCATTGTTGACATGTTTATGCATACGCATTAACAACATGCGCCTGCTGTTCTGTTTGCAAACAAACCAGCACCGACGCTCAAGATCCTTTTGGAAGAAAGTCTTCAACTTATGTTAATTTTAAGCGCCATGTTGTTAGTACGCAGGACACCGATAAGAAAATTTGAAATGTCACATTAGCGCCGCGCTTTGAATATCGGACCAACAGTCACACGCATCACACTGCCGGGGTCCCGTCTGTGCAGTCAAAATGGTTCGGTTTCCTTGATCTATCAGCTGAATTTATATCATGTCCGTACCATTTTGGAAGAGGGAAATCAGACTGTTCGCCAAAGACATTCATGTTAACTGTACCACCCTATTTACTGAAGACGTGAAAATCAACAAACTCAAATCTGCTTGCATGTCAGTGACAGCTTCGAACGATCGAAGGGCAAGGTCGCCACCAGAATAAGAAAAGACAACCGCAATCCACTCACAGCGTTTTACGCTAGAGATAGGGAATGTTACTGTTCACATTTGGGATGTTTGGGGCCACAAAATCAGAAGTCAAGCACACTTCCACGGAGTTTTCGAATGATTTGTATCGGAACTGTGGACTTAAGTGATCTGGTCGTGCTGTCGTGTTCGTTCATTCATGAACAACACCTCCCGAAACAGCGCCACAAAATACGCTTCAAGGGGGACACCGATGGCACAACCGGATCATCCCAAGTAAGTCTAGATATCTGTCCAGATAGTTTAAACAGACTTCATTTCACCAAGCCTATCCTTTTACGTTAAATCAAATTGAAAGTTGCGAAAATGGTCGGGTGCGTCACGCTCAAGGGACGCGCTCGATCGGCAGTCGTACATTGTTAATCGATTTATAGATCTAGCTCTATTATATGTCTGTAGGACCTCTATGCATAACTTATGTAGAATGCAAACCGAATTTGATGCGTGTGACTATCTTGTTTGGTTTAATAAAGTGTTTGTAAATATCTCTCGTTCTCATTAATTTCTTCAGTTCTGCCTTGTAATCGCAAAATGAATGACGTCTCGCGATTTTTTATGAATGAAAAAAGTAGTCCTGGTGTGACAGAGGTCACGGTTATCCAATCAAAACGAATAAAACAAGGTCAACCTTGTACGACACACGTGTGACGTACGGATTTAGTATCTTACCACCTGTATCTTCACCACGTGGGTAATAAATAGATATAGAGAATCTCACCCGAGTGTCTTTTGATATCAAATATATCAACACGAGTTGATAAACGTGGGAAAACTCAGAGGCTTACCGAGGATTTTTTCCACATTTATCAACGAGTTTCAAAAGATACGAGGGTGAGATTTTATTTATCACCCAACATCATTCTTCCAACTTTTTCAGTTTGTAGACAGTAATAAGCAGTGTATTAAGTGTAAAAAGTACTGCTAACAGCTTCAATAGCAGAATCATTATTGATGTCATTTGATTGTGACGTCATGGTCACAATGACGTCACAATGTTCTGCAAAGCATTGTGATGCAATTTCATTGCAGCGATATCTACAGTGCAGCTTGGCTAGGCCTCGTGCCCTCGCAAAATTGTGTCGAAATTTATATCTCCAAAGTTGCGAAAACTTATAAAATGCCTTAGCTACGTCACAGTTAGACACTGATTTACAGTATATGAGACTGTTCTTTTGATAATGATAGCAATTATCTCTATAGTTTATCCAGATTCCCGATGGTTAAATCAGACTCGATCGCCGAATGACGAGGGCGACGCCATGTTTGTTTATAAACAGTGAAAGTAGTCCCTACTTGACCTTTGATATTTGCATCTCTATCCGCATATGACCCCAACGGATATCGTTTTTATCCGTTGGCTTTATCCTGCCGAGAAACCTACCCATTACATGATAAATAGAGATTACTACACGAGTGTCAATCAGATGCAATTGATCTTACAACGAGTTGTTTCAAAACGTATCTAACGAATGAAAGCGAGTTAGATACGCTTTTTAACAACGAGTTGGAAGGTAATGTTATCTGACAGGCACGAGTACAGTAATCTGTTTCTTACACACCCTAAAATCGCACCTTTTTAGCATCGGATCGATGCATTTTGTATATTCTCATTATCGCAGTGGCGCATTAATACATAACACCATTGTCATAAGTGACGTCGTTCCATGTATACTCGGACCCCATGGTACCGCGGCATTCATCGTATAGCGGCATTTGTGATTTCCGATAGTTCACGCGGGACACGCCTCTTAGCAGCTGTCACCGTCTCCGTGGTCTAGTTGTAGAGCGTCCGCCCGGAGAGCGGAAGGTCCGGGGTTCGATCCCCGGCCGCGTCATACTAAAAGACATTAAAAGATGGTACTTGTTGTTACCCTGTCTGGCGCTCGGCATGAGGGGCTAAAACAAGGACTGGTCGGCTCGGAGTCAGTATACTGTGTCTGAGTGGGGTATTCATGCTAAACTGCGGCATTGTATCTCAGTGGGCTAGCACTATAAATCGGCATCAGTCCGGACTAGTACAAGCAGCCACGTCGCTATATAAGTGCAATAATCTTGGACGCGACGTTAAACCCAATTTCACCTCACCTCATCTTAGCAGCTGTCTATTAATGCAAATCAGTAACCAGGAAGTGCACACTTAGAAAACAATTTCAATTTCCTCGGAATGTTCCGTCTGCTGTAAGTAAGGAGTTATTAATGCGTTGATGCATATTTCTAGCATCTTTTGTAATATTGCCTTACCCCCATCTATCTATGGCCAACGATATAACCCGCAGTTCCCCAAGTAAACTTTCTCTATCGACCTGAACTAGATCATCTGCATATTCGTAGCGACCAATAAGGTAACGAAAGTTACGTAGTCCGCACATTTTTTCCCGCTCTGTGCCCAGAATCTATTGGGAGATCATAAGGGCCATAATGCCAAACTTAGAAATACGTTCTTCACTAGTAGCCAAAAGATAAAAACATACTTTGGGGCATACTAGGAGTGTTTTTTATATATTTATTGTTAACGTTTAACATTTTTTCATTATGTGACAAATTATTGTCATCCAATTTTTTTTTATATATATGGCTACCAGTGAAGAACGTATTTCTAAGTTTGGCATTATGGCCCTTATGATCGCCCAATAGATTCTGGGCACAGAGCGAGAAAAAATGATATCAGTGATTTGTCCAGACAAGTGCAAAGACAGCACAAGTAAAATTCTAAATGTGTTATCTGCAATAGGTATTCAATGCATATTTACAGAAAAGTAAGAGAAAAATATTTAAAAAATCAACAACAAAATATCTGGCATGATCATACTGAGTTGTTGGTAGAATTATGTCCTCTTTTTGTCCAATTCGGACCTCAATACACAACTTTTCTCTGTACCGCGATACGATGGAGTTCTCTCCCTTGTCAAACTGAGCGCGAGGCCCGGCTTTTACTCGGAGCTACTAATGTAAATAATGAACTTTTATCAGTAAAATATCCATTGTTAGATCAAATAAATGCCATCTGATATAGAGAACACGAATAAACATAAAGGTTAGTGAGTGCATTTTGTTCCGTTCAGCGTACATGACAAGTACCGCGATACCCCGAGGTTGCAGGCTACATGACAAGTACCGCGATACCCCGAGGTTGCAGGCTACATGACAAGTACCGCGATACCCCGAGGTTGCAGGCTACATGACAAGTACCGTGATACCCCGAGGTTGCAGGCTACATGACAAGTACCGTGATACCCCGAGGTTGCAGGCTACATGACAAGTACCGCGATACCCCGAGGTTGCAGGCTACATGACAAGTACCGTGATACCCCGAGGTTGCAGGCTACATGACAAGTACCGTGATACCCCGAGGTTGCAGGCTACATGACAAGTACCGCGATACCCCGAGGTTGCAGGCTACATGACAAGTACCGCGATACCCCGAGGTTGCAGGCTACTGTTTACTACTCATAAATAATGTGACCGTCATCACCATGGAGTAGCCAATCACGGGTCTGGAATTCGATCTCACACATATGTTTGATACCAGTTATCTTAAATGGGTTTCTCACCCACAGGTGTGTAAGAATTATACGTCTTTGCTTAGCGTAAGCACATTAATCGCTCATCCCGGGGTCTGCAACAGTTCGAAGCTCTTGCGCACTCTTCTAAAATGGCGTGGCAACTACCACCTGGTTGCCTTGCCCTAATGAAGAACGTAATTGAAGAGGCTCGATGACATACGGATGAAATTTATGACCACTTTGAAGATGTGAGGCAGACAGTTTGTTTGTTGTTTAACCGCACTCAGCAATATTCCATCTATGATGGCGGTCTGTATAAATAAATCAAGTCTGGACCAGACAATCCAGTGATTGATATCACGAGCATCGATCTACCCAATTGGAATACGATGACATGCATCAACCAAGTAAGCGAGCCAGACCACCCGATCCCGTTAGTCGCCTTTTACGGCAAGCATGGTTTGCTGAAGACCAATTCTAAACCGGATCTTCACGGGAATGGCGCAGGCTGGGGATGGTGGGATGTTAGCTGCCTTTGTTCATTTCCCAGTTGATCCAGTCAAGTATTTCTTCTTCCGCTGACGAACTCAGACGCCATTTTGGTTTGGGAACGAAGCGACCTCCGTCAGCGATTGATATCATTGCAAGCGGCTAAAAGTTAGCGCCCCGTTGTTAGGCAAATCACTGTACATCGCTTGCAAGCGACTGGCGCTTTGCAACGCAGCCCTGGTTTGAACTATTTATTTGTAACTGACACGAGGTACATGGTGATGACCTCACTTCCGATGCTGGGGACGTGACATAATAGCGTAATAGTGCGTGCACATTGGCGCTCACATAATGTAAACAAACCTCAGACAACGTTTTCCCCCCTTAAACTAAAATCTAACACCTCTGTGATGAACAAACAAAACAATCCATTACAACAAACTTTTAGCACCAACCCAATGAGTTAACACTAAACGAATGCCTGGTTTAATCATGTAATTTAACTTAACAACACTTTTGGTTTTCTACAGATGCGCAAAATCCGGCATACAATAGGATCTATGGCAGTACAGATTAAGTGTGTCCTAGTTGATTGCCTGACAGCTTGTCTTGTAACCATGGTAACTTCTAGGGACAACACACACTTGCCTTCCAACATTCAATGTTCTACCCAAATCATCACAACACATGGGAGGCCATTCGGTCACAAAATACAAAGCTGAAATAAAGGACAAACATACATAATAATAGTTACGAATAAAGGATGTTACAAATAAATAGAGCTTATCACGCGAGTGTGTTTGGGGATGGCAAATATCCTGTATTAGGAATAAACATTGTATTTAGCAGCCTTGGCGAGCTAAATAGATTTATTCCTAATACTGGATATAATTTGTTTATTCCTAATACTGGATATATTTACCATAGCTAAACACACAAGCGTGATAACCTCTTTTTTCATATAATGTCATTCTTCAATTCTGTCATCGAAAACTCACTTCACATCTCTAACAAACATTATCTAAACATTGCCAAGTTCTCCTGGAATGTGCCCATTAATATATATTATGTCAGAAGGTAAGTGACATGTCCTTCGGGCAGTGACATTCAATATACAGAGCTACAGATAAGCAGTGCATTTGCGTAAAATCCCCCCCCCCCCAAGAATATTCAAAACCCAATTACTTTCAACTAACTTGCGTACAGAAACGCATGCATTAAATGAAAAACTCAAATGTATAAAAACAGCTCGCGTAAATACCCAATGAAGCTTTTTCAGCATGCATACATCTAAAACAATATTTCATTGTTTTTAAATCTTAATATGTTCACTAATTTTGGGAAAAATCCTGTAGAGTGATGAATAGTTGAGTGAAAAAATATTGGTTATCCATTTAAAAATGTAATAACCTAATTAAATTAGAAACCCTAGAGTAAAAACTCAATTGCTCAAAAAGTTATCTTGAGCTTTGAATATTGTTCCATCTGAAACCTGTTTCTTATACAGTAGAGTAACTACATATAGGCAAAATAACAACTGCCTAACAACTGCCTATTGTTTCTACTTATACGCGGCAATCCATCGGTCTGTCCGCTAGAGTAACTGTCCTTTATCAAAGAAAAGTTCCTCTATGAGACATCACGTTTGTCTAGAATCTGCCTGTTCTGTCATAATGTTACGATGTGCAGTCAGATATACACATAGTGACAAAACGAAACAAAGTAACAGTTCATACATATTTCGGCCAAATCAAACTGTTTTATTCTGGGAAAAAGGTTCCAAGCCGCAGAGGTTTACAAGCTAAGATATGGAAACTGATCCTGCTACTGGCACTAGGCTAGTGTCCTCGCTAAATTGTTTCGCAAATAATATCTCCAAAGTTGAAAAAAAACTTGCAAAATGCCTTAGCTACGTCACAGTTAGACACTGATATTCAGACTTTTGATAATGATAGCAAATATCCCAGTAGTTTCTCCAGATTCCCGATGGTTAATTCAGAATTTACCATCGGGCATCTGGAGAAACTACTGGGATGACAAGGACGACGCCATGTTTGTTTGTAAACACTGAAAGTAGTCACAACTTGACCTTTGATATTTGCATCTCTATCTGCATGTGACCCCGATGGATATCGTTTTTATCAGTGGGCTTTATCCTGCCGGGTAACCAACCCATTATATGATAAAGGTCATTATTTACTTAACATAAAAGACGATACCAATGAACAACTCGCAAACAAAAGAAGTCATATGTAAAGAAAGAACAATGGGTACTAAAGAACACCAGGACACAGGAAAAAGGACACTAAACTGCTTAAGGACAATATTGACAATATGAAGAACGCCAGATGGCGCTGCAATTTGTAAAACATTCCGAGTTAAATTGGCTTGTTCCGCCGAGTATATGATAAATGCATGCTGAAGTGCTCGATGTATTACGTCATTCTGTGTGCACTCATCGTATGACGTCATATATATAATGTGTGCATATTCTATCTATACATGTTGTGTTCTCGTATTGAGCGTTCAGTCACAGACAGGCGGCATGTTTTGATAAATAGTATACTCTGTGTCATCCGACATCTGTCTATAGTACGTGTATTTAGTACACAACCTCCAATAAACATTCATTTAACGCGTAGTATATTATTTATGTTGTTCAGATATTCAAAAAGACAAAGGGATAAATTGTAGCACAGTACTTTTATTGGTGTGTCGAAATGTGCTGTTTTTATGCATCACATAATTATTGCGTAGGTTTGTCCTTTATTTCAACTTTGTATTTTTGGACCGGATGCCCGCCCATAAGAATATGCATTAATGTTTTTCTTGCCAGATGGTACAATTACTGCTCTCTCATCTTGTCCATTAGTAGCCGGATGATATGGAGCTGACAAAATATGCTTGATACCATTGCATTTTGAAAATGCTTCGAACTCTTCTAACATAAATTGGCATTCGTTATCTGTAACCACTTGGTGTGGCAAACTAAACTGTGCACGCAGCCTTCGCACTTCCTTCACTGTAGCACTAGATGTTGTAGAAGTCTTTACTAATATTTCTGGCCATTTTGAAAATAGATCTACAATTAACAAAAACATATGACCCGACAATGACCCTGCAAAGTCAAGATGAATGCGGGTCCATGGACGTGAAGGCCAAGCCAATGGGTGTGCAGGGGCTACTTGTGGATTGTTGTGAGTGTTCTGGCATGTTGAGCATGTCTTGGCAATTTCCTTTATTTCATCGTCTATCCCAGGCTACCAAACGTTACTTTTGTCTACAGATTTCATCTTCACCACTTCAAAATGGTGTAATTCTTGTAACAGTCTTTCTCAGTTTAGAGGGAATTACTACTCTGGACCCCCACGTCACACAGCCCATGTGCACCGCGAGTTCAAACTTACGAATGTGGTATGTTTTCATTCTAAAATCTTTTCCATGCTCTCTTGTTTATCCATTCATCACTGCTGTGTACACTTGAGACAGTAGAGGATCACGTCTTGTTTCGGTTCTCACATCAGCACCAGTAACTGGTAGTTGCTCAAACCGTCGGTTGTAAAATATCTCCACGTCATCTGGTGATTCTCTCTGCTCCCTGGTAACAGTGACAAGTGGAAGTCTGGATAACACATCAGCAATTGCATGCTTCTCTGATGCCATATACTCTATCTCATAATCATGTATGATGAACAAGTGTAGGCACCGATCGTCCAGCTCCAAACAAATCAGTCAGTGATGATCAGTGATTAATGTGAATTGTCTGTCATAAATGTAGTGGTGAAAAGGTTCCACACCAACAATAGTCCCAAGCTTCCTTGTCTGTCTGAGAATACCAACTTTCAGCTTTCTTCAGTGTGCAGAAGCAAATACACTGGGCCAAAACTGTCACTTGTAACATGTGATAGTACTGCTCCAACACCATACCAGGCGTATGGGTAGTGAAGATTAAGATGGCAATCATGCACTTACATTTCTTGAACGCTTCTTCACACAGGAAAGACCATCCCCCACTTCTTATCTTTCCTCAGCAAGTGATTTAGTGGATGCAGTACTGTTGATAAATACTCCAAAAAACGCCCATAATTGTTCACAGCATTCAAAAACGAACGCAGCTGCAATATATTCTCTGGTCTTGGAGCATCAGTAAAGGCCTGTACCTTATCAATAGGACTCGTGAAGATTCCGGGGTAGAATAGGTCTTCAGCAACCCATGCTTGCCGTAAAAGGTGACTATGCTTGTCGTAAAAGGCGATTAACGGGATCGGGTGGTCAGGCTCGCTGACTTGGTTGATGCATGTCATCGCATCCCAATTGCGTGGATCGATGCTCATGATTTCAATTATTGGATTGTCTGGTCCAGACTCGATTATTTACAGACCGCCGTCATATAGCTGAAATATTGCTGAGTGCGGCGTTAAACAACAAACCCCAAAATACTTATCCTTAGCAGTGTGAAGTCAACCTGCAACCTGCAACCTTTCGAAGACTGCCTCTATATTTCTGAAATGTCCTTCATCACTTGATCAGGTCACCAAAATGTGATCTTGATGACACAATACTTTTTCCAAGCCTTGCAATATCTGGTCCATTGTGGCCTGAAATATGGCTGGTGCTGGGGCAACATCAAACGTGAGACGAGTATACCTGTAAAGTCCTTTTGATGTGTTAATTGTCAAATATTTCAGACAATCTGCACCAACTTCCATCTATTCATATACATGCGCTAAGTCTATTTGGACATTTTTCTTCCACCAGCCAGAGTAGAAAACAAATCTTCTATTTTGTGCAATGGGTACTTGTTGACATTCAGGGCTTGGTTCAGTGGAGACGTGAAGTCCCCACACATTCTTACTGTTAGATCCCCTTTGACAACAGGTACAATCAGAGTTGCCCACCCACTGTGGACCACTTTAATCAACACTCCTTTCTTCTCCATTTGCACAATCTCTTCCTTCACCCTGTCCTCTTAAACATAAGCTACCGGTCTTGCTTTCATGAACCTGTGAGAAATTCCCTCTTTGACAGATAGGTGAAGTTCAATACCTTTAATTGTACCAATTTCTTCAGAGAAAACATCAGTATGTCTTCCAACTTTTCTTGGCTTGTATCTTCGCTACACATAAGTATGGCATCACCTAGCTTTTTCCAGTCAATGTCCAAATATGGTAGGCATGCTCTATCTAGCAGAGGGGGCCCTTCCCCTTTCACAACATTCAAAACTTGCTCACATCATTCCCATTTGCTACATCAACTTTCGGTATGCCAAGTTTGTAACACGCTCACCTGTGTAAGTTCTCCAAGGTACTGTCGACTTGTCCACTTCTTCAGTTATGATGGAATTTCGTGAACCTGTATCCAGTTCCATTCTCAGGTCACTACTGCCATGGAAAACATCTGACTCAAACACTCAGATAAATCATTGACAATAACCTTATTATCATTGTCACTTTTGTCAATGGCATTTACAGGAGAATTGTGTTTCTTACTGACATTGGTTACATAGCCCTTTCAATTGGCCTGGAACTTGATCCTGTGTTCATTCCACAAACTGCCTGTAGACGGCCACAGATGTTTCAGAACAAACACACTGTATCCTTTAATCTGCACTTTTTGGCAAGATGAAATGAGTTATCGCACCAATACGAACGAAAATACCTCGCCTCGGCTGAGATCATCACAGTCCTCAGCAGTTAATTCCTTAGAATTTGCAGTTGACAATACCTGGTCAACAGTAAGATCATTTTCTGCTAATAATTTCCTTTGAACTGCAATAGAACTCACAGTTTTGGGAAGGTCCCTTCAATGCAGTCAAATATTGCACAACTGTTTCACTTTAACTTTGCATCCATTTGTGAAATCTGTATCTTTCTGCGATGACTAGTGTAGTGATTCTGTAGACGCGTCACTAAGTGATCCAATCTGTGGTCTTGCGGTCTCGCAGGCGAAAGTAAAGACGTTAGCTCTCAATGTGTTCTGCTGCCGTTCATGGAAAGGAATCCAGCTTGGTCGTTCATTCGGAATTTCATTTTCATAGAAGAAAAGAAATCACTCTTTCTGCAAACGACGACCTTTCTTATTTCTTTTTGTAAAATTGTCCAGCTTCACGGATGACTCCCACCATTGTGATGATCACTAACCATCCCATAAAATTATTATAAGCAGAACTCCACACTGCTGACACAAATGATGTTTATTGGTGAAATCAAACTGTAAATTCAACCTCGCACATAATATACTATTTCTGCAGTTTAAAATTTTATCCTCCGTGTCAATATATTCTCTTAAAAAAAAGAAACTTTACATAGATGTAAAACCACTTTTTGCCAAATATCTAAAATAATTACATTAAATGAGAACCAAATAAGTCAAACAGAAAGATGATGTGTCTATAATTCACGAAAACACATGCAAAGCACATGAACGTAGCGTTTGGGGATCAATTTTACAGCTTCATCCAAACGCAACCGCCTTTAAAAAACGTGCAGCACAGGATCCTGCATTTAGGCATGCAGGCCCCTCTGCTGAATGGGCATAAAAATCCACATCAACGGCTGTTCATACAGTCCTTATAACGGCAGTAGAGGCCGGTGACAGTATGCCAAGACTGAATGCAGCTCAACGGAACAACGCCATTGGGAGATCACAAGCTGGAGCAACTCAGCAAGAAGTGGCCAGGCACTTTGGTGTATCAAGACAGACAATCTCCGCACTGTTGACCCGATACAACAACACCAACAGAGTTGACGACAGACCAAGGTCAGGAAGACCAAGGGTGACAACCCAAGCACAAGATCGATACATCCGGCTGCGACACCTCCGAGACCGCACTACTACAGCCACGTCTACAACCACACAGATCCCTTGGGTACGCAGCATATCAGATCAAACGGTACGCAACAGACTGAGGGAGGCTGGACTTTTTGCACGAAGACCTGTTCGACGTCATATATTGACCCCACGTCATCTGGCGGACCGTCTGCTTTGGTGCCAACAGAGGGTTAGATGGGCACGTGCAAGGTGGAGAAATGTACTGTTTACTGACGAGTCCCGTGTCACCGAGAGACACCAAACTGTCATCAGCTCTTGGGAAAACTGTCTCCAACTGTCATGTCATTCATGATTTAATCGTGTAAAATCAATGCAATATGTTGTGGATGAGTCACTTTTTCTAACCAAAACTATCCTACATGCCCTAGGCCTGTTGTTCCACAGTGTGCAGAAATAGTCATTGGGGGCTAAGTCTGGGTTCGAACAGTTAAATCACCCATCCGACAGTCCAGACTTAGCCCCAAGTGACTATTTCCTGTTCCGGCAAATGAAATCTGCCCTACGTGGAAGATGCTTCCATGATTACGAGGACATAAAGGCTGCCACAGAGGCGTGGTTAGAGGGCCAATCTGCGGATTTCTATAAAAGTGGTATTAAAAGCTTGAAAGACAAATGGAATAAGTGTTTTCAGGTGAATGGAGATTATATTGAGAAGTAATAGTGCAAAAGATATTCTGCGACTTGGTCTAATATTAAAGTTGCTAAACTTATTGAACGCCCCTCGTATATACACGTTAGTTTTGGATTCCTTTATCAAAGCATTCTGGAATGACTAATGTTAATTTTACGTAATTTCTAATGTTGCCAGTGATGTCAGATTGTGAGACAACTTATTTTCCAGGTGCTTGCACAATTCTTCTGGGTGATTGGCATCGGTTTTACACAATTGGCAATTGTTCATGTGCAGATCAAACTGACAGGTGCCCATTCACTTCCGGGTCCCGTTGCTGTCTCGGGTCCCGTTGCTGTCTCGTAAGTCTCGCGATTTACTCGTTTAAGATTGACTTAACAACATTAAGATGCTTTCGTGAAACGGTCGTAATGAGACCCTAAAGAGGGTCGTAAACTGTGTGTAGTGGTTAGGAGGTCGTAGCGCTAAAAGGCTGTCGTGAAACGGCTGGGTGCTAAGGTTATGGTAACTCCCTTACCAAACATAGCCGTGCGACAGTCGTGCGTAGCGCTAAGGTTCTTTTGTACAAGGATGCGATGAACGGTAGAACCAGTGTGATGCTAGACTATATGGAGAACACTGATATTTACCATGTTGAAGGAACTCATTACTTAATAGATTTCTTCAGAAAAGTTGACATGGAAAGATATTCATGTGACAAATTTATAAATAACTTTGAAAAAACACCATTGGAATTGTGTTCAATTCTGAGCACACATGTTGTGAATGGAAGACTTGTGGCTGACTATCAAATTGGTGACTATACCTTTATCGGGCAATCAGGGTGTAGTATGATACTCAGAGGTTATTTTTTGGCAGTTTTCATGTGATACCCCATATCAGCCCGAGACCCCCATATCAGCCCGAGACCACCATATCAGCCCGAGACCCCCATGTCAGCCCGAGACCCCAATATCAGCCCAAGACCCCCATGTCACCCCCAAACCCCCATATCAGCCCGAGACCACCATATCAGCCCGAGACCCCCATGTCAGCCCGAGATCCCTTTGTCAACCCAAGAACCAAATATCAACCCAACCCGAGACCCCCCATATCAACCCAACCTGAGACCCCAATATCAGCCCAAGACCCCCATGTCAGCCCGAGACCCCCATATCAGCCCAAGACCCCCTTATCAGCCCAAGACACCCATATCAGCCCGAGACCCCAATCAACCGAGGACCCCCACCCTTGCCGAACTAGGCTGCAATTTCGTGATTCGATCGTAGCGCCACCAATGGCGAATACGGGTTATGTCCCTTGTATGTCTCTCTTGTTGACCAATTAGATTCCACCTATCATATCACTTGCATTTGATTCAAACACAATGGCGGCACCCCGTCAATAGAGTATGTTCGATAATCAAGATTGTCTTCGTAATAAAATGGGTCTTACCCCGCGAAGTGCATCAACTCACTTGAGCAAATTGATTAAGACCATGAAAAGATTTACAAAATGTCTGTCGACGCCCAATTAACGGCACACATGCTTTGAAAATCCTACAGTCAACCGAAATCTGCACGTTGAAATCCACGTTGTTTACGAACCGGATGTCTAGTTCGTTACGCGATTTTGATTGTGCTATGCATAGTCTCGTTAGTCCAGCGAAAGTGTAACTCCGGAATTCCAGCCTAGTTTAGCAAGAGTGGAAACTAGACTTTTAGAGTCCGTTAACGCCCTTGCCTCGGAAAGACGCTTTTGCCAGGCATACAGACGACTTTACTCAGTTCTTGTCCGGTTTTCGATCACTAAATAGATCGGAATTCGATTGCAATGTGTGACAGTGTTTATCAAGGTGTACCTGAGCCCTGAGCTAAGATTACAAAACCATATATTTTTTCAGGATTCTCTCCAACAAAACAACGTGAATGTCATCCCCTGGCCGGCTCGTTTCCCTGATCTCTCACCAATCGAGCACATGTGGGATGAGATGGATCGGCGCCTTCGACGTCAGCCACGTGTTCCAGAGACACTCCAGGAACTTCGAAACATGCTCCAGCAGATATGGACAGATATCCCACAGGACTTTGTGCGACGCCTGGTCGATTCCATGAGACGAAGATGTGTTGCTTGCATCGCAACCAGAGGTGGACACACACGCTATTGATTTGTAAATTGACTTTTTGGCATGTTCATGTTTTTTTTTATGAAATCACGCATTTTCTGAAGTGAACATGGCAAATAAAACCATTTGAACACTTATAGGAGTCTTTTATCTGTTGCAAACCGAAATTGTTTCAGATTTGGTAAAAACATAACTTTGCATTAAATCTTATTCAATGTCATGGGGGCACGGGTGGCCCAGTCGTCTAAGGCGCCCCGATTCGCTGTGCAGAGTTGCGTCCCTTGGGCACGCCAGAAACCTATGATTATGGGTTCGAATCCCGGTTCGCTCCGATTATGTTTCTAGGTTTGCCAGCACCATACCCGTGCTCATGGTTTTCACCGAAGTGGAGGAGACCTGCATCACTTCGGGTTTTCCTCCCACATTAAGCTGACACGCCGCGATATAACTGGAATATTGTTAAAAGCGGCGTTAAACCCAACTCACTCACTATTCATTGTCACAGGAACCTTTGTTGATCAGTATATTATGCCAAAAGATTTACACTTGCTAGTATATATACTGAACCGCAAAAAAAACGTCACCCCAAGTAACATTGCATGAAAAGTTGTCATTAAAATATCTGGGTATTTTTTGTCAAAGTTTCTAAAATTTAACATTACCTTGACCGGAAAAAATGAAATTTGATTAAAAAAACAAAGCAGATGACAATAAAACCGATCGCCCAAACGCATCACTGCAACGGCCATGGTAACCCAATGCATAAATATCCACCCAGATCGGATAACATTAATTCGTTATTTAATTGCTAACACATGCCAAGATTGACAAGAAATCAGCCGACACCAAGCCCTTGGACGATTGCAAGCTGGACAAACTGCCCGGCAAGTAGCCATTGCATTTCAAGTCAACGTGAGGACCATATACAGGCTCCAGCAACGGTACCAGATCACCAACACTACAGATGACCGACCACGTAGTGGAAGACCAAGGGTCGTCAGTTTGTGCGACAGTATCTTCAAGATCACTTTGTTACTGTTGCGGAAACTGCTCGACAGACCATGGGGACACACCAGCGACACATTAGTGCGGACACCGTGCGTTGACGATTGACGAGCAGACACCTCCACTGTCACAGGCCACACCGAGGACCCATTCCGAGGACGTCATCGCCGAGACCGTCTTCAGTGGGCAACACAGCACCAGCATTGGCGCTACCAGCAGTGGAGGAGAGTCCTCTTCTCAGACGAGAGCCGTTACTGTATCTCAACAGCAGATAGCAGAGAGAGAGTCTGGCGACGCCGTGGGGAACGTTATTCGGAGGCTTGTGTTGTTGAGAGAGACTCGTTGGGTAGTCCGAGCATCATGGTGTGGGGTGGAATTGCACAGAGGGTCGGCCCTGTGGTCTTCCGGAACATCGGCCCAGGGAGAGACAATGGTGTCACAGCAGCACTGTACATTGATCAAGTCTTGAGTCCACACGCCATACATCATTTGGCACATCGCAACCAGTTTCAGCATGATAACGCCCGTGCACACACTGCGAGAGCAACACGAGACTTCCCCCAGCAGAATGACATGAGAACCATGCAGTGGCCTTCCCTCAGTCCCGATTTAAATCCCATTGAGCACCTGTGGGACGAGATTCAAAGACGGCTGAATGGTGTCCGACCAAGGCCGACAACTGCAGCTGAACTGCGTCAGGCGTTCCTCAGAGTGTGGGCTCAAGTGCCTATGGCCTTTATCAACCACCTCATCCATTCCATGGACACACGAGACACTGCATTGTGATGCCATTTTCTCAGAGACTAGTGTTGTGTTTCACTTTGAGAACATTTGACACTTTAATTTCAACCTTGATGATCAGTTTTGCCATGTTTCATCTTCTTAATATGTCTCAAACTATGTTTACAGTGTTTGGACAAGTAAGGTTTCTCATATATCTATCCATCGCGACGTTTCTTTTGCGGTTCAGTATATATTGTACATTAAATGAAAACCTGGCCTTTACCATCGTTGACGTTGGGGATCGAAGGGAGACTACTCTTCAAACCTTGTTGAAAATTCTAACTATAATGTTTATCAATATAGTAACGAACATGATTTTCGTTATAAATTAATGTCCTTTCACATCATAATTAATGACATAAAACACCAAGCGAATTTAGATGAGGTGGATGTTTCAAAAGAAACCTTATCTTTATCTCGCATATGCATAATGATATGTGTACATATGAAATACATAAGTAATTGTGAAAATATTTGTAAAACCTTACCAGCTGTACATTATTAAACTAAACATGTTTGTGTTATTCGGGCAAAATCTTAAAACGGACATGCATAATGATATGTGTACATATGAAATGCATAAATCATTATGAAAATATTTTGTAAAACATTCCTAACTGTAGATTATTACATGAAACCTGTTTGTGTTATTCGGGCACAATTATCAAAGGAACAACAACTTAGTCATGGGGACAGGCGGGAAACGTTGACCGAGTTTTTGTGGAGCGAGGTATGAGCACTTTTGTACAGCGTAAATAACTGACGTGTCAGGATACACGAGTACACATACAATACGGTAAGTTTCAGGGAGGTAACTCTCATAGAGAAGTAGGATTCATGGTGATATAAAAACTACGCACTCATAACGTTGTGGCTTTCAATTTTTACAATCTCTGCAAGTTTCCACTGATCTAGATCATTATAAAATAATATTACAACAATGTAACAATTACTTAGAAAAGATAAATTATGAACAAATATTAATATCTTTACCAATGGATATTCACAAAACACTTTGTATGCCATTCTGTCCAGTCATTGTGTCCCTGGTATCGGTGTTCGTTCAATTCTAGACACTGCAACATATGCTGCTGACGTGTGATGCGCCAGCAGAAGAGTTTTTATGTCATTTCATTTATAATATATACCACTAGGATTGTGTCAACTTAATATCGCATGTCCTTGAAAGCAATACCAAATGTTATTGTTGTGAATCATATTACTAGTACTTGTTTTGATGATATGTTTGTATGTTTTTCTATTTTTATATTAGATATGTATTTAAACTCAAATGTGTCATGTTCTTTTTTCCTGCTTCTGAAAGTACCACATTACAAATTACAATTTGTTTCACCCTCTGGATTACATATGTGCGCTTAATGACTGTAACGCTACTTGAGTCAACAGGTATGTATGCTACAAAATGTCTTGGCGCCGTGTTGATCCTCTGGATGAAAGTTATCTTGTATCGGGACAGTAACAACCATCGAGCTCCCGTGTAATACCAACTTTATGAAACGAGTGAATAGTTCTGGTAACTAACGAGAGACATTTCCTCCGTAAGGACTCCTTGTGTTTGAAATACTTCAAACCACAGGTAGGTAGATCGGTACTTTCACAGTCTCTGAAATATTATATCTTGGTTTAACGGGCGAAAAGCATTTTTCTAGCATATCCGACAGTCCTTTTAGTGCAGCAATGGACAGCGCAAGGCCTTTGCAAGGCCATAGTTGATAACACACATGCTTTGGAGATGCTACAGTCAACCGAAATCTACACTTTGAAATCCATGTTGTTTACGAACCGGATTGATTCGGCTATGCATAGACTCGTTAGTCCAGCCAACATGTAATTCCGGAATTCCAGCCTAGTTCAGCAAGGGTGGAAACTATACTTTTAGAGTCCGTTTCGCCCTTTCCCCGGAAAGATGCTTTTGCTCGACGACTTTACTCAGTTCTTAACCGGTTTTCGATCAGTAAATAGATCGGAATTCGATTGCAATGTGTGACAGTGTTTATAAAAGGTGCAAAGGCTATTAGAAGGATATGAAGAAGGAATGTATGAAGAATGTGAAAATAGTTTGAATAATAATTTTGGACTAACGTCAGAACGACCTTTTGCGAACTTTGATCGACAAATGAAATGACTAACATGAAGTCTACATTAGCCAATCAGAAAGACCTTTTCTGTAGCTATATGGATCTAGTTTCAAACGTGATGAATGTGAAAAGCGTTCCCCGTGCCTTTCTCACGTGTACCTCACTCTGGCTATTTGGATTTTGACATCCATGTCACGGGGCAGGTATGCACTTGATATAGGACCACATCGAGCACTATTGATCGCATAGCTGTAGCTGAAAAATGTCTATTCTCGGTACAAAATCCCAGGCAACCCCCAGAATATCTAATGGTTGGGATGTCCTCTGTGGCCAAGTCCGCCCGGAGAGCGGAAAGTTCGGGGTTCGATCCCCGGCCGCGTCATACCAAAAGATATTAAAAGACTGCACTCATTGTTTTGCCTGACGCTCGACATAAAGGGGCTAAGGACTGGTCGGAGTCAGTATACTGTGTCTGACTAGTATATTCATGTTAAACTACGGCATAGTATCTCACTAGGCTGACGACAAACACACGTTACCTTGAATAAGTAATTAATAATCTTATTTGCGTCCCCCTCCCTTGGACTACGACGTTAAACCCCATTTCACCTCACCTCCCCATAGTAACGGCCGACTGCTTGTCGTAAAAGGCGACTAACGGGATCGGGTGGTCAGGCTCGCTGACTTGGTTGATGCATGTCAGCGATCCAAATTGCGTTGATCGATGCTCATGATATTAATCACTGGATTGTCTGGTCCAGACTCGATTATATACAGACCGCCGTCATATAGCTGGAATATTGCTGAGTGCGGCGTTAAACAACAAACCAACCAACCAACCAATCAAGTCTTAGAATATACCCTCTGTTTATTTCAATAATGAAATACAGTGCATATTCAAGCCAAAGGAATTAAACCATGCCTACCTGAAAAATAAACCTAAACAAGTGCATTTATATGGTTTTAAATGCTTCACAAAGGAATTTACAGCTGTCTTCATTCTTGGACATCTGACCACGTGTCATGACACTCACTGAGTATTGCACGGATTCAGTGCAGTCTCGTGATCAACGCATGAAGCACACGTGCAAGCGATGGAAATGTCAGCAATCCTTTGTGTGTTCTCGATAATGGACGAGGCAGGCCGCATGTTCAAACCGCGAGGAGAGGGTTTATGCGAATTCATGACAAGGTGCTTCACCACTGAATTTGCGAAGCAGTTCTATGGTAAGATAAACATTGATATCCACCCACCTGTCGTTTAAGTTATCTCTGCTCCGTACGTGAGTACATTTACACGTTAGAAAGGTTCTGTGTAGAACTGTATGTCGTGGCGTTAGAAACGTTCTGCACAGAAAGCTAACACGTCTGGAGGCAACACGACCGGTATGTCCTCTAAAATGCAGATACACCATAGGTGACATGAAGGATGAGGACCGGAGGGTTACAGTGTGTGATCCGACTCATTGTGGTCATCGTGGATGTTTGATTGGTTGGTTGGCGTTTAACGCCGCACTCAGCATTATTCCTGCTATATGACGGCGGTCTGTAAATAATCGAGTCTGGACCAGACAAGCAAGTGATTGACATCATGAGCATCGATCCGAGCAATTGGGTAGAATTGGATACGATGACATGCATCAACCAAGTCAGCGAGTCTGACCATCCGATCCCGTTAGTCGCCTCTTACAAGCATAGTCGCCTTTTACGACAAGCATAGTCGCCTTTTACGGCAAGTATCCTAACCCCGGTCTTCACTGGTACATCGTTGATGTTTGCTCATGGTATAAACCACCCGTTTGCTTCAATCATTAAGAGGCCGTCGATGTATAGCTGTAATATTGGTGATTGTGGCATACACCATAACGCACTCACTCATCAGAACTAAATTACCGTTCAATTGATTAAATTGAAACCTTGTTTGCGCATCATGCACAGCTAATGGCCACGCCATTGGGTAAGCCGAGTTTCCAGTGTATCACAGAACTGCAATCGTCGTAACACAATGAACCAATGGGACTTGAACCATTTTGCTAGCTTGAACCATCTCACCTTTTACCACACAGTTACAAGCCTGGGCGGACGCCACCCCAGCTACAGGTCGATACGACACCACAGGGGACGATGAGGGGAATACAGGAAACGCTGCCAAGACTCCCCGTACCCACCATTGAACAAACCCTGCAGACGTACCTGCGTGCAGTCCGCCCGCTGCTCAGTGATGCTGAATATAGCCACACACTGGAGGTAAACTTCTGCGCTAATCAAGGGTCAAAGGACATAGAGTATTCTCGGAACAAGTTCTCTTTCGAAAAGATTTTCATTTGTTTGTTGTGGGATGGTATTTTTATAGAAATAAATGCCCATAAATGTGTTTTCTTTATACAGGAGATATCCTTCATCTGGAAAGCAACATGATAACACTATTCGACCTTACCAAGTTGTATCGTAGAAAATACATTTTCACAAATTGACTGACAACAATGGAGGGTCAGTCTCTATTTATTTGGAGGCACGGGTCGCCACGTTGTCTTAGGTGGAGTTGCATCCCTTGGGCACGCTAGGAACCTATGATCGTTGGCTCGAACCCCGGTTCACTCCGATTATGTTTCTAGGTTTGTCAGCACCATACCCGTGCTCATGGGTTTCACCCAAGTGGAGGAGACCTGCATGACTTCGGGCTTTTCTCCCCCGTAAGCCTACAATGCCGTGATATAACTGGAGCAGTGTTCAAAGCGGCTTTAAAACCAAGTCACTCACTCTATTTGTCTGACAACTCTAGTCTTCATGAAACCGCCGGTGCATATGTCGGTAGATCTAAGAGGTTTCTCTCATCGTCAGCTTGTGCAGAGGTTCAAGCAGTCCCCCGGCCCTCGGCTGCAGCTGATGCTGGAAGGGAGAGCTGCCAACACCGTTAACTGGGTGCGTGAACTAGGTGTGGGGTGTCAGCAGGGTTAACTGTGTGCATGAAATAGATGTGGGATGTCAACACCGTTAACTGTGTGCGTGAACTAGGTATGGGGTGTCAACACCGTTAACTGGGTGCGTGAACTAGGCGTGGGATGTCGACACCGTTAACTGTGTGCGTGAACTAGGCGAGGGATGTCAACACCGTTAACTGTGTGCGTGAACTAGGCGAGGGATGTCAACACCGTTAACTGTGTGCGTGAACTAGGCGTGGGATGTCAACACCGTTAACTGTGTGCGTGAACTAGGCGAGGGATGTCAACACCGTTAACTGTGTGCGTGAACTAGGCGTGGGATGTCAACACCGTTAACTGTGTGCGTGAACTAGGTGCGGGATGTCAACACCGTTAACTGTGTGCGTGAACTAGGCGTGGGATGTCAACACCGTTAACTGTGTGCGTGAACTAGGCGTGGGATGTCAACACCGTTAACTGTGTGCGTGAACTAGGTGTGGGATGTCAACACCGTTAACTGTGTGCGTGAACTGGGCGTGGGATGTCAACACCGTTAACTGTGTGCGTGAACTAGGTATGGGGTGTCAACACCGTTAACTGTGTGCGTGAACTAGGCGTGGGATGTCAACACCGTTAACTGTGCGTGAACTAGGTATGGGGTGTCAACACCGTTAACTGTGTGCGTGAACTTCGTGTGGGATGTCAACACCGTTAACTGTGTGCGTGAACTAGGTGCGGGATGTCAACACCGTTAACTTGGTGCGTGAACTAGGTGTGGTATGTCAACACCGTTAACTGTGTGCGTGAACTAGGTGTGGGGTGTCAATACCGTTAACTGTGTGCGTGAACTAGGTGTGGGATGTCAACACCGTTAACTGTGTGCGTGAACTGGGCGTGGGATGTCAACACCGTTAACTGTGTGCGTGAACTAGGTGTGGGATGTCAACACCGTTAACTGTGTGCGTGAACTAGGCGTGGGATGTCAACACCGTTAACTGTGTGCGTGAACTAGGTGTGGGATGTCAACACCGTTAACTGTGTGCGTGAACTAGGCGTGGGATGTCAACACCGTTAACTGTGTGCGTGAACTAAGTGCGGGATGTCAACACCGTTAACTGTGTGCGTGAACTAGGCGTGGGATGTCAACACCGTTAACTGTGTGCGTGAACTAGGCGTGGGATGTCAACACCGTTAACTGTGTGCGTGAACTAGGCGTGGGATGTCAACACCGTTAACTGTGTGCGTGAACTAGGTGTGGGATGTCAACACCGTTAACTGTGTGCGTGAACTGGGCGTGGGATGTCAACACCGTTAACTGTGTGCGTGAACTAGGTGTGGGATGTCAACACCGTTAACTGTGTGCGTGAACTAGGCGTGGGATGTCAACACCGTTAACTGTGTGCGTGAACTAGGTGTGGGATGTCAACACCGTTAACTGTGTGCGTGAACTAGGTATGGGATGTCAACACCGTTAACTGTGTGCGTGAACTAGGCGTGGGATGTCAACACCGTTAACTGTGTGCGTGAACTAGGCGTGGGATGTCAACACCGTTAACTGTGCGCGTGAACTAGGCGTGGGATGTCAACACCGTTAACTGTGTGCGTGAACTAGGTATGGGGTGTCAACACCGTTAACTGTGTGCGTGAACTAGGCGTGGGATGTCAACACCGTTAACTGTGTGCGTGAACTAGGTATGGTTGTCAACACCGTTAACTTGGTGCGTGAACTTCGTGTGGGATGTCAACACCGTTAACTGTGTGCGTGAACTAGGTGCGGGATGTCAACACCGTTAACTTGGTGCGTGAACTAGGTGTGGGGTGTCAATACCGTTAACTGTGTGCGTGAACTAGGTGTGGGGTGTCAATACCGTTAACTGTGTGCGTGAACTAGGTGTGGTATGTCGACACCGTTAACTGTGTGCGTGAACTAGGTGTGGGGTGTCAATACCGTTAACTGTGTGCGTGAACTAGGTGTGGGGTGTCAACACCGTTAACTGTGTGCGTGAACTAGGTGTGGGGTGTCAATACCGTTAACTGTGTGCGTGAACTAGGTGTGGTATGTCGACACCGTTAACTGTGTGCGTGAACTAGGTGCGGGATGTCAACACCGTTAACTGTGTGCGTGAACTTCTTGTGGGATGTCAACACCGTTAACTGTGTGCGTGAACTAGGTGTGGGATGTCAACACCGTTAACTGTGTGCGTGAACTAGGTGTGGGATGTCAACAAGGTTAACTTGGTGCGTGAACTAGGTGGTAGATACCAACAAGGTTAACTGTTTGCGTGAACAAGGTGAAGCAGGGCCCGAGGGCATACTCGAAATGAAGGCGAGACCATCCCCTTTAATCCAGTGTATTGTACTAAAACACAATGGAAATGCATAATTAACTTTAACTCGAAAGACGATTCGATTAAAGATTAAAGATTCGATTATTTACAGACCGCCGTCATATAGCTGGAATACTGCTGAGTGTGGCGTTAAACAACAAACAAACAAACACTGAATAATCGAGGATGTAGCGAGTCTTTCTTGACATAAGGAAAACCATATTCAAATTTATGAATGGTACTTTCCGATTTTCCTTTTGCCCCAAATGCACAAAACATTAAGCTGTTTTTGTTTTTACGTCTTTCGCTATTGATCTTGCGATAACATTGGGCAGTTTGAAGGAATAGCAACTAAATGTTTTAAAATTAAGTTTGCATGCACTCTGTTTTCTCGCAAGTTGTCTGACTGGTGGAGGGAGGTAGCTTACCTCAAGCCCCGAACTCCAGTTGTCGTCTACTCTAATGGAGCCGTTCTCTTCCCGAAACAGGACTATACTGACAAGGAAGGCCAATTGAGGTTTGATCATTCCGCCTTAAGAATTACAATTAAAAAACGATGACAAAACAGTTTACTCTTTATCAGTTTACTCTTTATCAGTTTACTGTTTCTTGTGCTGTCTTTGGAAGTATGAAAAATACATTTTATGACAAAATAGAGATGAGAAACATGGTAACGATCTTTAACGCCAGCTGTGTAAACGTGTTTAGCTATTTGTAAACAGGTCTTGTTACACCATTTCTTTATTGTGTTAAAATGGCGAGGTACTCGATGTCCCTAGTCAATCAATGTAGATTCAGTAAGTTAGCTTATAGTATGGTAATAAGGTAGTTGCCAGTAATCAATTTCTTGTGAGTGTTCCATATCGCTTTCAGATTCGCTGCCAAGGTAGTTGCTGCAGTACTGGACTATAAAGCTATGATAGATGGGTAAGACCTAGCGACCTTGTTGCCTTCACCTGACCACACAGTGTTATAGACGGATAAGACCTAGCGACCTTGTTGCCTTCACTTGACCACAGAGTGTTATAGACGGGTAATTCCTAGCGACATTGGTGCCTTCACCTGACCACACAGTGTTATAGACGGATAAGACCTAGCGACCTTGTTGCCTTCATTTGACCAGTGTTATAGACGGATAAGACCTAGCGACCTTGTTGCCTTCACTTGACCACAGAGTGTTATAGATGGGTAAGACCTAGCGACCTTGATGCCTTCATTTTACCACAGTGTTATAGATGGGTAAGACCTAGCGACCTTGTTGCCTTCACCTGACAACACAGTGTTATAGATGGGTAAGACCTAGCGACCTTGATGCCTTCATTTGACCACACAGTGTTATAGATGGGTAATTCCTAGCGACATTGGTGCCTTCACTTGACCACAGTGTTATAGATGGGTAATTCCTAGCGACATTGATGCCTTCACTTGACCACAGTGTTATAGATGGGTAAGGCGTAGCGGCCTCGATGCCTTCACTTGACGACACAGTTTTTTAGACAGGTAAGTCCTAGCGCACTAAGTACCTATTCTTGGCCTTCCTTAAGGCGCAAAGTTACCGCACAATTAAAAAATGAGTCTAGCCTACCGACCTGTACTCTGAAACATACATTCAAGAAGCGGAATTCTTCTGCTTTCATAATATGGTATCTCCGCCATTTTGTAACTTTGCTTCGCCCTCGCAACTGTGTAGGCAGACGCTAACCGTGGACATGATGGGCGGCCAGAGGCTATGCATGTCACAACACTCTCAGATGCTTTCTGGCTGTCGTATTCCCGGGGTGGAGTTGGATAACCACGTGCTACATCCAACAACGGGACCCAACCCACCAAGACACATCACGGTGCTTCACAATAACCAAGTAGGTTGACACAGACACAATACACATCCATGAAAGCATTACTATTTGCCCGTCTTTCTTTTTTCATCTCGAAATTACTGTGAAAGGTACAACATGTTTTTAACTCCCACTATGAAATTGGCGGTATGCCAATGATTTATGTCTTGCAAAATGGACCAAGACCGAATGTATAACCTGACAAAGAAAACGCCCATTCATGTAGGGATCCTCTCATGGAAGCCGAATTCATGTTAAAAGTCTGATAGCGTTTGTCAGCTCTGCAACATATCTAACTACATGCATGACTGTGTGACATGATGCCAAGCAAACGCTGAGCATCATTAAAGTCATTGCTACAGGTCTTCTCTCTGGACGTGTATGGGGAGGACAGCCGGCCTCTCGACACTGTGCAACTTTACCAGCAGCTGGAGACCATTGTGGAGATGTCCCCTAAGCCCGTCCCCTCCATCGGCATCCTCACCACGAGGGACAGGGCCAGCTGGGCCAGAAACTACAGCACCATCATCAGCGGTAAGCCTCAACTGATGCACAACGTCACAAGAACTGCTGTAATTAACTCAAAACATTCGTTCTTATTAGTTTTAAATCAAAGGAGTTTACGTAACATTTTGAAACTGTTTTGCAGAAAAGCTTTCAGTTACTCCATAACTTGAGTCCTCAATCGTCGCAGCCAGTAGGGCATCGACTGTTGGGAACAATGGGATAGTTCGTGAGGTTATCGTTGTCTACTCTGTAAACACAGGCGACTGACCAACATTTACTCACCATCCTACGCCGCCATCCTTACAGCTAATGTAGGGTGTCGTCAGAAGATAGGAACCCTTCAGGGTGTTCACCGTTCAAGGGAGTTTTGTGTCTCAGTTAGCATTGTTGTCATTCGGTGACACGTTATCAATCAGAGTCCACTTGTACATCGATAGTAGCGCAACGATGTGTAGGTCTGTGTTAAAGTTTCAAAATTCGTAGCAAAGATCGCTTTATGAGAACGACCGCTGGTCACATTTTGAAATCAACCGATCCTCATTAATTGGCTTTTTAAACTTGGGAAACGAATTCGGTACCATTTAAAGACGTTTGTATGTACTATGATCACCGACCTGTGAAGATCCGGGGTAGAATAGGTCTTCAGCAACCCATGCTTACCGTAAGAGGCGACTACTATGCTTGTCGTAAGATGCGACTAACGGGATCGTGTGGTCAGACTCGGTGACTTTGCTGATGCATGTTATCGATCCCAATTGCGTGGATCGATGCTCATGATATTAATCACTGGACTGTCTGGTCTAGAATCGATTATTTACAGACCGCCGTCATATAGCTGGGGTATTGCGGCGTTAAACAATAAACAAACCAGCAAAACTATGATCACCATTTAGAAACACTACTTAAACCCGTGTTTGCCATATAAGCGCGTCAGTATGATATATTATATGCAACACCAGTATTGCCGTTAAAAGGCGTCCGTATGTTTACAGACCAGGCTAACAGGTCGGCAATGGAGGACATACAGAGGAGCATATGTGTGTTGTGTGTGGACGGTGAGGGTCAGCCGCCGGCAGGGAGTGACCACGCCCGGAGCCTCGGTCTCGCCCAGATGTTACATGGAGGGGGGAGTTCCTGGAACTCTGCCAACCGGTTCTTTGACAAGATCCTGCAGGTTCGCTTCTTCAAATGTCGCATTCAAAATGCGACAGCAGATATCATTCGTGCCAGGTTGTATGATTTTTGCCAGGTTGATCTTTGTTACATGTCTGGTACCTGCATCTCACTGTTTAAAACACTTCTCTGTGAAGTAAACGGACAATACAACGATGTATGGTATAACGGTTTAGTTCCTTAAGGTGCACAAAGTGGAGTTCACGGTTTTGTCTCTCAAAAGATCTTCTGTTTTACTATGACATAAATATGTAAGCACATATAAATAATATGCTATTCAAATGAACTGTACTTGGGTACATGAGCCAGTTCTATGTGTCTATTTGTGACAGTTCTTTACTGATAAAAGCAACTATTTTTTTTATCTTCAGTTCATCATTGGCGTGAAAGGAGTTTGTGGTTTGAATCTGGAACACACGCCTGCTGATGGACCTCCGATAGCTGCCATTGCCCAGCACGTTCTAGCATTCTGGTCAGTAAGCTGGACAAGCCATATCGTGGCATGTATTTATAATGTTATGTGGACAGATTCCCACAAGGACATAACCCATTTATATTACCGAGAGTAGTCTTTATAAAGGCAAAGTTGGTGCACTCCAGAGTGTAGTTGTAGACAGGTAATATGTCACACACTACTTCCAGGGAGTATACCTGCTGTTTCCATTCACTTGTAGTATTTCGGCCATATTGTAAGGATAAAATAAGAGTTGGTAAAACTCAGTGGGCTAGCATCATAAAACTGGCATTAGTTCCGACCAGTACAAGTTGCCACACATACATGCATATAATTGCTATTTAAGTGAAATAATCTTGAGCATGACGTTTAACTATATTTCACCTCAGACATTCTCGATTATTCGGTGTATTATTATCTTTATAATGATAATTAAACTGGACACACATATGAGTGGTATTAGTGTTGTCAGAGGTGTTCTTCATAGGATATATGTGGGATACATTCGACATCTACTGGGACAGTCAGGGTGCGTTTATAGCATAGTGTAGAAACTCAGGATAAGCACAATGACTCAATACTCCTGATTTGTCTACATATGTGATATTGAACTCATTAGTCATGAGTGCCTGTAGAAAAAAACAACTGTTCCCATGCTAAAGCCAAGCTGTGACAATGGATACAGCTGACGACGTTCTTGTTGTTCCCGCCCATTATGTACACTTGTAGTCAACACACATATCTGGGTTCGTGCCCTGGCTCCAACCAACATCACATGCAGTATTTATTGTTTCACAGTGAGAAGCACCAAGCTCCAGGTCTGAGGGCGAGCGGCGCGATGACCGCGCCTAGGAAACTACTAACTGAACTGTCTGGCGATATCCTGAGAAATATTGCTGAAAGTAAAGTTGAAGCAGATAGGTAATAATAACAGTTGTGTCTTTAATACCATGTTTTACAGAAATGGTTACGTCTGGGTGGTGGGTTGCAGACGGGGGTTTGATAAGGTGAGGTGTTGAACAAGGTCAAAGGTTCACGGATCGATAGTAAGCAAGGTTAGTGAGATCAAACATGACTCCGAAGTTTTGATCGTGATTTTGAAACCAACGACTTGAGAGAAAGTGAGACTGGAGAAGGCGAGACTCTTAAATGTTCTCTTGACGAGGCGCCGCGAAAAGCTGCAAGATTGCTGATGCGGGGTTTAGTAAAAAATACGCACTCACTCTCTTGACGAGGGTTACAATCACCCGCATTTCCGATTATCTATCTTAGAAACCGATACCGATACCAATTATCAAATATGTCGAAAGAGATTGCGAAAATGTGTCATATAGAGCAAAATCAATATTTGAGTTGTCTCCACTAAACAGAAGTGGACTCGGCCGTTGCCGTGTCAGTTTCGCCCCTGCAACACGCAGCTATAACTTTCAACAATGTGAAAGACAATAATTCAGATGCGAATGTACAATAAGTGCATGATCGGTTAATTGAAAAAAAACAATAATTATTTCAGGTAAGACTTCCGCTCGTATCCCCCCTCAAAAGTATATATAAATAAAAGGATTGAGCGGCTATGCATACATATACAACGTTTGGAGGGGGATACGGGCGGAGGTCTTACCATTTTGTAAAATCTAACCAGAGATGAAACGGAGTATTATAATGTTTGCAAATACTTGTTACAATCGAGCCTAGAAGCGGCTCAAAGTGTTTTAATTGCAGTGCATTTTTACTTTTAGTACACCCGATCTCCTATAAAGCGTCCGAATGTATGAGTCATTAGTGGGGTCATTAGATGTCATTAAAGCAGAACCCTTCCTAAACCAAAGATGAGGTGGTTTGTGGTCCTCAGATACTGAACGCTTGGACAATCCATGAGTGAGGCAATCCACAAACTGATGCAGTTATGGTTATCCGAGTGACTTAGCTGAAGACTGGGATTTCTACATCTGTTTCAGGTTGGTGAACGATGTAGACATGCAGGTGTGGGTGTACGACAGGTACGGCAGGGATTTCCCCAAGTCTGTCCAACTCAGTCCTGATGGCTATGTACAGGTCGTCCTTCAGTTGGCCTACTTCAGGTGAGTACACAGTTGGCCTACTTCAGGTTATTTCACAGTTGGCCTACTTCAGCTGGGTTCACAGTAGCCTACTTCAGGTGAGTACACAGTTGGCCTACTTCAGGTGATTTCACAGTTGGCCTACTTCAGCTGGGTTCACAGTAGCCTACTTCAGGTGAGTACACAGTTGGCCTACTTCAGGTGGGTACACAGTTGGCCTACTTCAGGTGGGTTCACAGTTGGCCTACTTCAGGTGAGTACACAGTTGGCCTACTTCAGGTTATTTCACAGTTGGCCTACTTCAGCTGGGTTCACAGTAGCCTACTTCAGGTGAGTACACAGTTGGCCTACTTCAGGTGATTTCACAGTTGGCCTACTTCAGCTGAGTTCACAGTAGCCTACTTCAGGTGAGTATATATACACAGTTGACCTACTTCAGGTGGGTACACAGTTGGCCTACTTCAGGTGGGTTCACAGTTGGCCTACTTCAGGTGAGTACACAGTTGGCCTACTTCAGGTGGGTACACAGTTGGCCTACTTCAGGTGGGTACACAGTTTGCCTACTTCAGGTGGGTACACAGTTGGCCTACTTCAGGTGGGTTCACAGTTGGCCTACTTCAGGTGAGTACACAGTTGGCCTACTTCAGGTGAGTACACAGTTGGCCTACTTCAGGTGGGTACACAGTTGGCCTACTTCAGGTGGGTACACAGTTTGCCTACTTCAGGTGGGTACACAGTTGGCCTACTTCAGGTGGGTTCACAGTTGGCCTACTTCAGGTGAGTACACAGTTGGCCTACTTCAGGTGAGTACACAGTTGGCCTACTTCAGGTGGGTACACAGTTGGCCTACTTCAGGTGGGTTCACAGTTGGCCTACTTCAGGTGGGTACACAGTTGGCCTACTTCTGGGTTCACAGTTGGCCTACTTCAGGTGAGTACACAGTTGGCCTACTTCAGGTGGGTACACAATTGGCCTACTTCAGGTGAGTACACAGTTGGCCTACTTCAGGTGAGTACACAGTTGGCCTACTTCAGGTGTGTACACAGTTGGCCTACTTCAGGTGATACACAGCTGACCTGCTTCAGTCACACTATGTGCAGTCTTTCTCCTCCACCAGACCTGTAGCCTTTAATACTGTGTTGTCCTCTGTGAAGGTTGTATGACGAGCCCTGTGCCACGTACGAGTCTGGGTCGCTGCGCAGGTTCCAGCAGGGGCGGACAGACACCATCAGGTCCTGCTCCGTGGATTCTCACAACTTCACCCGGGCCATGGAGGACCGGTCCGTCTCTCGCGAGGTCAAGGTGGAGCTCTTCAAGAAGGCTGTCGTAGCACACCGGAAATACACCGATCAGGTAGGTACTTGTTGGTGTGCGGAGTCTGTAATATTAACTCAGGCAAATAAAGAATTACTTCTCGGGCGTCGGTGTGTCAGTTATTTTTATTTCTTATAAAATAAATATTATCCAAATTACTAGTATCCGCGTGATATGGAACATACCCTGTTATCATAACATGTTTGACAATTTACATTGTATTATATTGTCAAGTTCAATGTGTGTCCTCCCGAGGTCAGAACAACCTTTCATCCTACCAATCAGAGCGTCGCTTACCAGATCCGGAAAGTGACAGACAGAAAATATGTTTTCTAATCATGCAACCTCATGCCACGTTAACATGGGGGTACTCCTAATGACAATTCCGGTAATGTCATCTACCTCTCGCTTAAATGGGACAAACATTTGTGACGGAAAGACTTTCCATAGCCGGTGGGAAGTATTTCGGCCATCTGTTAGATATTCAGGAATTTTCTTTTGTTCAGTTTGAGAACTTTGTCAAAATATTTTTAAAAGGTTAGTCTTGATACATTCAGTCGCCATTTTGAAACTAGTACCGTAACGCTTGAGAAAAGTGCTTAATGATTGTCAACTTCTTCTTAGTCATTTCATTGGTCGTTCAAAATTTGGGAAGGTCGTTCTGGTGTGATCTGTAAAGGGATGTCCTCAGACCTCGGTGGGGGGCGGTCGGGTATCCTACTGGTTAAAGCGTTCGCTAGTCACGCCGAAGACCCGGGTTCGATTCCCGACATTGGTACAATGTGTGAAGCCCATTTCTGGTGCCCCCTCCCCCCGCCATGATATTGCTGGAATATTGCTAAAAGCGGCTTAAAACCATACTCACTCACTCTGACCTCTGTGTGGCGGTGGCGAACACTAAGATCTAATTTTAATGAAATTGGTATGGAGATATAATCAATGGATAACCGACGAAGATGTGAGGTTTCAGTCAACAAATACTATTCTGTTGGTAGTGAGTGTACTTGTGTTGTAGTGGAAAGTGTGACTCCTTTACAGGTCATCAGTGGCAATGGCATTGACCGTCATTTACTAGGCTGGAAGCTCGCTGCTGCAGAAGCCGGTCTTGGCGTACCTGAACTCCATTCTGACGTCGGTTACTCCAAGTTCTTCTACTTCAAACTATCCACAAGTCAGGTAGTACTGTAATTCACTCTAATTATCCTGGCCCTATGCACAAGTGGGGTTGTAGTAGAAGTTCAAGATTTCCCTTGCCTTTTTAATCAGCAATAGTTAGCAATCACTCGAAGTATTATTTCTCTCTGACATTTTAACCCATGCTTGTCGTAAAAGGCGACTAACGGGATCGGGTGGTCAGGCTCGCTGACTTGGTTGATGCGTGTCATCGATCCCAAATGCGTGGATTGATGCTCATGATATCAATCACTGGATTGTCTGGTCCAGACTCGATTATTTACAGACCGCCGTCATACAGCTGGGATATTGCTGAGTGCGGCGTTAAACAACAAACCAACCAACCAACCAACTCTGACATTTTAGGTTTGGAGGTAAGCAGTAAGGTAAACTTTATTTTGGTCTGTTTTCTATATTCGACTCAATTACACCAGGAATGTACCATTTGGGCTCAAATGGACCGTTTTGACGTGTTTGTAACTTAGTGCTCTTTGGGGTTGAACAAACGTTCGCAATTAGTTCACATATCATATATACATGTTCAATCATTGCAATACAACCATTGCTGTTTCTGCACCCGTCTCATTCGCGCTAATTCAGATGTTAAGAAACAGATTAACCCTTATGCATTATTATAGATAAGCTGTGAACCAATTATTTTGCTAGATAGGAGAGAGTCATAGAAGAGCTTCCTGCTTGGGAAGGTCACGCCTGAAGACTCTGCAGTCTTCCATAGTCTGTTTCAATCTCAAATGAAGTCAAGGCATCTGTTTTTCAAACCAGCAAACTATTCCATGTCTTGTTGAATGCTAACAGGAATGTCTTTGTGCACACACAGGGTGGGGGCGGTCGGCCTAGTGGTTAAATCGTTCGCTTGCACTCCAAAGACCCGGGTTCGATTCCCCACATGGGTACAATGTGTGAAGCTCATTTTTGGTGTCCCCCTGCCGTGATATTGCTGGAATATTGCTGAAAGCGGCGTCAAACCATACTCTCATTCACTCAAACACAGGGGAGATCATTCTCACTAGTACACTGATACCCAGCTACAAAAACATTTATAAAAATAAAAAGATATTTCCCTAAGAAATATCTAAGTGTAGGTACGTGCCTTTTGTGCATATAAGCAACTACGCGCCTGAACGTGGCAACAGTCTGTGACCTGGACACATTGGGCTTTCCTCCCTAGATAAGCTGACACTGAATACTCATAAACGCAGCGTTAAGTCTAACTCACTCACTTACTCCGATTGTCTGGTCCAGACTCGATTATTTACAGACCGCCGTCATATAGCTGGAATATTGCTGGGTTTGGCGTTAAACAATTAACACACAAACTCGGTTGGGAGAAACAACCTGTAAATGAGGGACTGACCATTTGTATACTCCTTGTCAGGTTCCCGTGCTGCACGACATGGTTCTGGGGTTCGGAGCTGTGGTCCCCGATGGGTACGGTGTGTGCTACAGTCCCCACGCCTCCTGGATAGCCTTTTCGGTCTCCTCGTACCTCAGCTGTCCACAGACCGACTCAAAACGTTTAGCATCAACCATGAAACAGTGTCTCGACGACATACAAACTTTACTCGGAGGGCCTCACGCCAAAGTCTGAACAAGGATGACATACATACCTGAGGACATCACGCCAAAGTCTGAACAAGGATGACATACATACCTGAGGACATCACGCCAAAGTCTGAACAAGGATGACATACATACCTGAGACTTAACAAGGACGACCTTAGGTAGCAGTTTAAAAGTTACTGGTTAAAAAAACACTCTCGTTTTGGGACATACCCCTTCCACGTTAATACTTAACAACAGTGATAATGTTGATATCCTCAGCAAGATTCCTTCTGAAAGAAATACACACAAAGTATTTCACCATTGCATATTTTCCAACACTAACACACTTAATAAGGTTTTTAAAACTACCATGTATTTCAAAACTATTTACCCACAATTGAGATGCCGATTATGGGACGATTAGAAGTGTCAAACCTGTTCCCCCCCACGATTATGTTTTGTCCGATGGAAAACTTGAAGATCTATTACACCTCTCCCACCCAAACATCCCCCACCCACCCAAAATGTTATAAAACATTCAGGAATAAGGTGTGTTTTTTTTATCTGTCATTGAAATTTTGAACTGCTCCATAAAGTCAATGTCGTTCCTCAAGCTGTGCACTTCCGGTGAACCTTCCATGGGCTTATTTAAAGAATGTCAGCGTCACTGTATTGTGATGTTGACATACAGAAATTACTCGACCTTCTCGGCCTATTGTCAGGGAGCTGTGGTGGTGATAGGTTGGGACAAGACGCTTAATCCTGCTTCACAAGTATCACAATGCACAGATTGGTCGAGGAGCAAATTACACGTAGAGGCTATGGTAAGGCGTAAAATTACATCGTCTCTGTGCTATTATCGTATTGTGAAACGAGGCATTGGTGGTTATTAAAAATGTTTTCATATCTGACATTTTTTCACATGATTGATGACTGGTGACTTGGAACGGTTTAATCTAACAGAGCAGTCCTCAGCTGGTGATCAGTCGTTAAGTGTTTGAACACAGCAAAGAAGGAACTCGTGAACTTCTCTTCAGTCGTGTGTGTCTGTAATAGCAACGAAGGAACTCATCAACTGTGAACAGTTGTTAGTGTTTGAAAATAGCAACGAAGGAACTCGTGAACTGGTCACATACGTTAGTGTTTGAACATAGCAACGAAGGAACTCGTGAACTGGTCATCAGTCGTTAGTGTTTGAACATAGCAACGGAGAGACTCGTGAACTGGTCATCGGTCGTTAGTGTTTGACAATAGCAACGAAGGAACTCGTGAACTGGTCATCAGTCGTTAGTGTTTGAACATAGCAACGAAGGAACTCGTGAACTGGTCAGCAGTCGTTAGTGTTTGAACATAGCAACGAAGGTACTCGTGAACTGGTCACAGTCGTTAGTGTTTGAACATCGTAACAAGGAGCTCATCAACTGCCCTGAGCCAGGTGTAAGCTACCATGTGATCTGGGTGTTTCAAGGTTTGTTGGTTTGTTGTGTTATGCTGCCATGTTCATGCTATGACAGCAGCCGGCAAATAATCAAGTCTTGATTAGACAAACCAGTGATTGATATATGTGCAAGGTTCATTGCTGTTTGGGTACGATACCAGAATTAACCACCCGATCTATCATGTCAACCCGTATAACAATCATGGGTTGGTGGGGACCTTTTCTAACCTAATCCTGCAGATTAGGAGTTGTTCCACACAATTAAATTGCTTGGGTCCACCTTTCACATAAACATAATGTGTTTTGAAGCAAATAATTCCTGTCACTTACAAAAATCCCAAGAATATTCAATGGCGCGTCTCTACTATAGTAATTCAATGGGGCTTCATTAAAGCAAACTCCAGACATTGTATAAGTGAAGAAAATATTGACACAAGTTACAAAATACCATAAAACAGCTATTTAAGATAAAGATACATTTATTCTTTTTGTCATAAATGTACATAAAATAACATCTGAGAATCTCCACATGAATAAGTGCTTCATTTGAAGATAATACACATTATTTTAACCAAAAAATCAACAACTATTTGCATGGCACAGTATCTAGGTCACAACATAGAAAATTCAATCAAGGTGAAATAATGAAATACTATGAACAAAAAACATGACATAAATCCAACCCCTAACAATAATACAGTGGAATCTTTCACTATAACACTACTCTGTGGTCCCAGAAAGATGGCTATCATAAAAAAATATAATGAGTTCCCTGATCAAAATTGTTTCACACTTATTAATTTACACACTTACTCCTGTCCAAAACTATTTGTTTACAACAAAAAGGACAAGACACATTTTAGTTGTCATAAATATTTTAGAATATGAACAAACCAACAATTATTTCCAAGTTACAATCTACTGTATATTGTTACGATTTTAGATGACCACACAAATAGACTTTGGAATGTCCACCAGTGTTACCAAGGATATAACTCTTGCTAGAATATTACCTAAAGAGTCAGCCTCCAGTCTGTGCAGTGCAGTGTTTTCAGATTCCACTGTATGTGTACTCTAGCCATGGCAGGGTTCAATCAAACAAAAACGTCCTTGATAAAGCAAAAAGTCATATAAATTTGCTATATCTGTTTACAGAAGAGCAGTCCTCCACCTTGTGGTGGTACTAGTCATACAACTATTGATGGGTGATAGATGATTTATCCAACATCCATTGACTGCAAAGCTTCCCGTAACATAGGCTTGGAGAGACCTGGCACTCCTACTGGCTCTTCAGCCGGATGAGCCAATGCTTTGACGAGTGACTGACTTGTGTTTAGAACAGTATTTCGGTAACATCACAGCCTGAGAATGTAAAACCAAAAGCCCAAGGAGCATGAAAAACGTTGAGCTTGGGTATGGAGCTGACAAAGCACACAGAGTACAAAGATGGACTTGAACCAGTGATTAGTAGATCCTGGCACATATAGGGGATGCAACTACACAGGGAACTCTGCGATCCTGCTTTACCACTACACTACCCCAAACACCACATTCTTATGTTTATACCAAACCATGTATCTCTCGGTAATTAATACACCTTTTTGAAAAAGTTATCGGAAAACCTACTGAAGTGCCACCTATTTCGTGCTGCTTATTAATGAACAGTTACACAAACATGAATACATGCACCACCCACTACATATTTCATGCACTGATCAAAGACTACCCTTTCTGTTTATTTGGTTTGTATTTTCCCATGAAAAGTTGGACCATCAATAGTCATTATTGCCTGCTGGTAAACGATTGTCCGTCATTCCCACCTACAGCTAATATAATCTACCAGATGTAACAAAAGATCACTGATAGTTTATTTCCACAATACTATTGTGAATATTTCAAGTTCACGAATTTTCTTTGCACTTTTGTTGTTGAACTGATGACTAACCTTGACATTTTAGTGAGATAAATATATTAGAGCCATAAGGCTCTTGAACTCACTGATAATATATAGTAAAAACATTAATAATGGCAAATTTCTACTAGTCCTTTGTGGTACCTAACTATTGGGCAGTTTGGCAAGGACTACAGGACTAGTGACAATTTCTAACGCTGCCTTTAAACAAAGATTGAAGGTTTCCGTTGATCAGATTGAGACATATCAGATGGTATTGCACACCAACATACTTGCTTTCCACAGTGATGTATGCAGACAGCTGAATAATGGACCAAAAGGACTTTTACAATAGGGCTGTAATCTTGTGAAGCTCAACATGTCTTTACTTTTGAGAATGCTTTGTCCTATTTATTAGAGGTCCACAGTGGCCAGATAAACAACACATTTTATCAATTATCATTCAAGAAACTAATACCCGGGTATAGTGAACGGGGGTAAACTAGAGCTTGAGGATAAGCCTACAGCTGTTACATTAGTTTTAGAATTTGTTTGATTTTGGTAGTACTGTATTCTAGCGAGATTCTGGCTCTTTTTGGCAAATCCAGAATTGCAAAATAAAACAGCGGATGCCTGATGGGCAACAATGAGAATATGGTGCATGATGAAGCCATAGAGTAGAACAGATCATGTCAACAAGTAACATGTCCTTACACATACCCAATGTAAGAATGATTGAATAATACACAAGTACTGGAACTAAATGTTATTTTCAATATGGCTGATTTCTGTTTCACTTTTGAGACAAACCATCGATGGTATCACCAGTTTCGGCTTCATAGATGTTGAAAATGTAGAGCTAAAGGTAGACGGACACCACACCATGACATAACTTTACACGACCGTTTCGAGTGAGCTTACGGTGTACACAAACAAAGTGATGCACATCCGCTGCGTAATGCATCGAAAAGAAATGTTCAAGATTGAGAGGGTCCTGGTCTCCATCATAGATTTTATTAAATACTTTGATAAAAGTACCACCGATCTACAATTTTCAATAGGAGGGTTATGACAGGAACCAACTGACCTTTATATTGAATTCTTGAACACAGAAAAAGCTCCTTCTGACCACTGTATGTTCGGTTGTGAATGAATATTCAAAAAAATACTTCCATCTGAATTATTGCTTAGGATGCAGAGTGCACCTGCATGTGGACTGCAGAATTACTGTTGAGGTGTAATTGCAGCTGTCATGTGGATGCTTGTACATGGATAGACTGGTGTCACTGTGTGATGGTTGGTTAGGAGTTTCACTGTTGTTGTACAGACAGGGAGACTAACAGAAGGGCTACACACGTGCTACTTGTACAATTATAAACATAATGAAATAGATCTTGTAAACGTCTACAAGATAATGATCACACATATATATATTGCATCTGACCATGACAACTAAGACAATACAGTTATAGTTATTCAATCAAATCTGTTCACTGACTTTGAAAACATTACATTTACATAATAAGATACACCTCTATACATTATATATACATCATCTGGAAATAGTAAGTATTTTATGTATCTATAAACTTCATGATCAGTTATCATAAACATGTCCTTAAATCAAATCTTCCATGACAACAGTAACCCGCAACTACCCTAGGTGATGGGTAGTCTAGTGGTTAAAGGGTTGGCTCGTCACGGTGAAGACCTGGGTTCGATTCCCCACATGAGTACAATGTGTGAAGCCCATGTCCCAGTGTCCTCCGCAGTGAAACTGCTGGAATATTGCTAAAACCATACTCACTCAACTCCCTGAACCTTAAGTGCATACAGTGTTTGATGAAGAGGTTACAAGAAAGCACTATGAAGAGTGACAGGCATATATACCCAAGAGTGTTACACTTATTGAAGCATTTCAACGGAAACACTTGTACTGACAATCTGACTTAGTGACTGACACCTGAAGTAGGGTTGGAGGTTATGCTTTGTTCTGAATACCACTTGAGTTTGATCAAAGATGAATCTGCCAAGTCTCATATGCAACACTGGACTGAAGAACATAGATCAATGCTGTTTAGTCTTTGAAAATTTAAAGCATACTTATTTAAATTCAGCTGAAAATGGACCCCATATTTGTTCTACAGATCAGAAGTATTGTAATTCATAAATTCAAAATTTGAAAATCAAATCAGTTCTCAATAGATTTAAATGATCACTTTTTTGTTTTTGAGAACATATCTGACTTCTTCAATCTTCATACAGTTGACAGTAAGCTTGCTATGGCTAGAAATTGCATAACACAACCTTCCGGGGTACAAGATTTCACCCTTTCATCAATATGTTTTTGTTTGTTTGTTGTTTAATGCTCAGCAATAATCCAGCTATATTACGGCCATCTGTAAATAATCAAGTGTGGACCAGACAATCAAGTGATTGATATCATTTTCATCGATCTACACACTTGGGATACGATGACACGCATCAACCAAGTCAGTGAGCCTGACCACCTGATCCAATTAATGGCCTCTTATAATCATGTCTTTTTTTATTTCATCCAGGGTTTATTAGCCAATTTAGATCTTATTGTAAGTAATTGTGAGAAACATAATATTATGTTATCAAACTATTCCTAAATGAGTTAGGAAGTCTACAAATATTCAGATGTTCTAAGACTGTTTCGATCTATTAACAAAACAAAGTGTAAAACTGGAACAGTTGGAGGGGTGGGGGCGTCTATATTTAAAAATTCAACATTAAAACAAATAAATTAAAAAGCACATAGTCCGTTAGTGCACAAACTAATTACAGACACATCAAACAAGGTGAACATGTTAAAATATAACACAACAATGGATCCTAACTTGATGAACATACAGTACTGGAACGTAATGAATTCAATAACAGGATGAAAATTTTACTTCAGCAAAGTCAGAATGGTTACCACACTTCCACATATTCCAAGCACTATTAGATAAAGCGTTACATATTTGGTGAACAGATGAACAGATGTGACATTTGCTCAAGTGAAGACCTGGTATGTCTACAGTTTCTACCTGAATGTCCAACATGTAAGCAGGTTTACAAGATTTGTGTGAGACATGAAGCTTCAGGACAATCATTTATACATGTATTAATTTATCCCTGAATTTGTTGCTACAGCTGGACCCCGGACACTTCTGCAGCAGTCCATCAGATACTCATCTCCTCCTTTAACCTGCATACATCATGGTACCATAAATTCATTGAACAATATTACAGGTTACTTTTTAAATAACTAAAACAAAGATCATGCATCTTTTGATGCTACTGCACTAAGCATATTCAGATTACTAAGATCTTCCTCTTTGTCCCCATCACTGTCTTCAGAGTCACTACATGGAGGTGCAGAGTGACCGTCAGCTCCTGCTGCCCTCGACTCAACACTCCCAGATCCTTGTCCACTCCCAGATGCCCGGAACAGATCTTGGTCACTAACAACTCTACTAGTAGAAGGCCGAGTCACATGAGCAAATCCATCTTCTGATGATTCACCAGCTAGTCTTTGATCTGGCGCCGGTGATACAACATGGATGGTGATGTTACTGCTATCTGATGATGCTGACGGGGATGGGGAGGCATCCCTCACAATTGTCTTCATCACCAGATTCTCGTTTTCAGCAATGGTCAGTGAGCTTGTGATGAGGCTGCTTGACTGCAGATCAGAGATGCGGACATTTGAGAGCTCGGTGTAAGTTGCCCCTGCTGACTCAGACACCTGGTAGGGAGGGGGTAGATGAGGATGGTTAAAGCTGCTGGAGGGGTTTACTCTTAGATCCTCAACCTCTGAGTTCATCTGCGCATAACTATACTGAGAGGATGTGCTTGGTTGAGAGTCTAGAGCTATCTGAGATTGCATACTCATATCACATGGTTTCTCCTGGACAGTTGAGGAGGAGAGGGGATTCGGGAAGGGGCCAGGTCCACGATATAAATTGTCTATTGGGTACATTGGAGGTGGATGTTTGGGAACATATCCACTCTGGAACAAATACCCCGATGGTCTGAACACAGGAACAGGGTTTATCACTTGCCTTGGAACATTCTCTAGGTTGTCAGCGCTTGGAATAGTGTGGGGGGTGGGCTTCAGGAATGCTGCTCCCTGTGCGGCTGACACTCGATTGGCATAGTTATGTTCTTTAGGGTGCGAGCCGACAAACTGAGTGGGACTGCGATTCCGGCAGTTTCTACCATCATCTGAGCTCCTGGGCTGTCCATCTTCAGATATGCCCCCGCTCTGGGCCAGGGAGAAATCTATTGCCTTGTCTTGACTATCAATCACAGAAGCTCCAGATGAGTGCCTCCTCTTCCGGGGACTTTGGGGTGAGGTCCTCCCAACTGGTGACTCTCTGCCTTGCACCCCTGACACAGAGGCTGAACTGCAGGAGGGTACAGCACTGGCTGACATGCATGTCTGACTGGACCCAGCACCCCGAGAGGAGATGTCTCTGTCCATGGACTCTGGACAACCATCAGCTCCTGTTGGCAGGTTGTCCTCAGCAAGAAGATCCTCCTCATCATCCACTGAAACACAGTTGAAAAACATTTAATGTCAGCTGTTCGTCATAAACAATGAAACCCCTTAATCTGGACCAAATTACTCTGGAAGCATTGGCTCACATTTGCGGTTAAAAATCAATCAATCAATCAATCAATCAATCAATCAATCAATCAATCAATCAATCAATCAATCAATCAATCAATCAATCAATCATGATTAGATATTCCAGAAATTTCATAACATTACAATAATTCGAAAAAAAATAATCCTAAAATATGATTAAGCGAATGATATTAAAAAAAAGACATCGTCTGTTATCGTTGGTAATCACTTGTAAACTAGAAGTTAACCTTGCTGCAGTTATTGTCACGCATACAACAAAGGATTAATCAATTAATAATCACGCATACATACGTCCACCAATTTGCTCCTCCTGCATATCAAAGTTAGCTGCATTGAGAATTTTATCGAGCGCATACTGACGGAACCGTCGGACATGACAATTTCTCATTACTACAGGTGATGCTCCACGTAGGATGGACTCCGCTGCCTACAACAGAAAAATAACCTTAGCAATAGTTCACATGAGTTCCCATCTCATGATGATTACGAAATGGTTTCACACAAAAAAACATGCTTAATAAAATTGTTTGTTGTTAAACGCTGATGTCAGCAATATTCCAGCTAGATGACTGCAGTTTGTAATTATACAAAGATAGTGAAACTTTTACCATGTTTACCATTTTAACACATTCTAAAATGACAAATGCTGTACTGTATGTTGTCTCTGGCTGTTTCAAACCTCAGAGGCCATAACCCTTTCTTCAGAAGCTGTATTGCGATACATACTGCAGTACGTATTTGGGCCCAAATTATGTATATCTGTTCTGTTCAAATGGTACTTCATTCAATGATCCCGACTTCAAATTGCGAGATGGGTAGTATGGATAAACGACTACCTATTGTGTCATCAATATGGAATATTAATGTAAAATGTTTTCTGTTTACATATGAACCCAGTCCATCCAAATGCCAAATAGTAGATATGATCTAAATAATTATAGATTAATTCTTCTTTGACTGTATCGGAAAATATGGATACACAATGGCTGTATTGATATGCATGTCTTGCTGACGGCTGTATTGCAATATACCGGTATGCCAGTTATATCACACACCCCTACCTGGCAACATAGTAAAAAATGAATCAGTGCAGTCAGGGCACAATGACACACTCAGCTAGGTCACCCATGGTGTCAGTCCCATCCTCAGTCAACTTGTTTAACAAACATACTGAGGACATATTCTGTTCCACGCAAAGGAGTGGAGGCAGCTATGTTTTTTAAAGACCACTAGGTTCCATATTTGTCGGATGAGGACCTTGTGACATATTGCATGAAGGTGAAGACGTCTGTGAATACTGACCATCAAAACATGGACTCCGCTACTGGGTGGATCTGTTTGCTCCAACACATGACAGTCCTCCAGGCTCCATCTTGTCAGGTTCTGTCCAGTGTGGGAGCTGCGATACTTCATGTACTTCCTGGAGAAATAGGAGAAACATCAAAATTAATGGGAGAAATATGTATCACTATAGGGATTAACAGTCAGAACATCCTATCATGTAGGAGAAATATGACACTATACATGCTATTGGGCACGTCAAAACATCCTATCATGTAGGAGAAATATGACACTACACATGCTATTGGGCAGGTCAAAACATCCTATCATGTAGGATAAATATGACACTATACATGCTATTGGGCAGGTCAAAACATTCTATCATGTAGGAGAAATATGACACTATACATGCTATTGGGCAGGTCAGTGCATCCTATCATGTAGGAGAAATATGACACTACACATGCTATTGGGCAGGTCAGAACATTCTATCATGTAGGAGAAATATGACACTACACATGCTATTGGGCATGTCAAAACATCTTATCATGTAGGAGAAATATGACACTACACATGCTATTGGGCATGTCAAAACATCTCTATCATGTAGGAGAAATATGACACTATACATGCTATTGGGCAGGTCAAAACATTCTATCATGTAGGAGAAATATGACACTACACATGCTATTGGGCAGGTCAAAACATCTTATCATGTAGGAGAAATATGACACTATACATGCTATTGGGCAGCTAAAAACATCTTATCATGTAGGAGAAATATGACACTATACATGCTATTGGGCAGGTCAAAACATCCTATCATGTAGGAGAAATATGACACTATACATGCTATTGGGCAGGTCAGAACATTCTATCATGTAGGAGAAATATGATACTATACATGCTATTGGGCAGGTCAGAGCATCCTATCATGTAGGAGAAATATGACACTACACATGCTATTGGGCATGTCAAAACATTCTATCATGTAGGAGAAATATGACACTACACATGCTATTGGGCATGTCAAAACATCTTATCATGTAGGAGAAATATGACACTACACATGCTATTGGGCATGTCAAAACATCTCTATCATGTAGGAGAAATATGACACTATACATGCTATTGGGCAGCTAAAAACATTCTATCATGTAGGAGAAATATGACACTATACATGCTATTGGGCAGGTCAAAACATCCTATCATGTAGGAGAAATATGACACTATACATGCTATTGGGCAGGTCAAAACATCTTATCATGTAGGAGAAATATGACACTATACATGCTATTGGGCAGGTCAAAACATTCTATCATGTAGGAGAAATATGACACTATACATGCTTTTGGGCATGTCAAAACATCCTTTCATGTAGGAGAAATATGACACTACACATGCTATTGGGCAGGTCAGAACATTCTATCATGTAGGAGAAATATGACACTACACATGCTATTGGGCATGTCAAAACATCTTATCATGTAGGAGAAATATGACACTACACATGCTATTGGGCATGTCAAAACATCTCTATCATGTAGGAGAAATATGACACTATACATGCTATTGGGCAGGTCAAAACATTCTATCATGTAGGAGAAATATGACACTATACATGCTTTTGGGCATGTCAAAACATCCTTTCATTTAGGAGAAATATGACACTACACATGCTATTGGGCAGGTCAGAACATTCTATCATGTAGGAGAAATATGACACTACACATGCTATTGGGCATGTCAAAACATCTTATCATGTAGGAGAAATATGACACTACACATGCTATTGGGCATGTCAAAACATCTCTATCATGTAGGAGAAATATGACACTATACATGCTATTGGGCAGGTCAAAACATCCTATCATGTAGGAGAAATATTACACTATACATGCTATTGGGCAGGTCAAAACATCCTATCATGTAGGAGAAATATGACACTATACATGCTATTGGGCAGGTCAGAACATTCTATCATGTAGGAGAAATATGATACTATACATGCTATTGGGCAGGTCAGAGCATCCTATCATGTAGGAGAAATATGACACTACACATGCTATTGGGCATGTCAAAACATTCTATCATGTAGGAGAAATATGACACTACACATGCTATTGGGCATGTCAAAACATCTTATCATGTAGGAGAAATATGACACTACACATGCTATTGGGCATGTCAAAACATCTCTATCATGTAGGAGAAATATGACACTATACATGCTATTGGGCAGGTCAAAACATTCTATCATGTAGGAGAAATATGACACTATACATGCTATTGGGCAGGTCAAAACATCCTATCATGTAGGAGAAATATGACACTATACATGCTATTGGGCAGGTCAAAACATCTTATCATGTAGGAGAAATATGACACTATACATGCTATTGGGCAGGTCAAAACATCTCTATCATGTAGGAGAAATATGACACTATACATGCTATTGGGCAGGTCAAAACATCCTATCATGTAGGAGAAATATGACACTATACATGCTATTGGGCAGGTCAAAACATCCTATCATGTAGGAGAAATATGACACTATACATGCTATTGGGCAGGTCAGAACATTCTATCATGTAGGAGAAATATGATACTATACATGCTATTGGGCAGGTCAGAGCATCCTATCATGTAGGAGAAATATGACACTACACATGCTATTGGGCATGTCAAAACATTCTATCATGTAGGAGAAATATGACACTACACATGCTATTGGGCATGTCAAAACATCTTATCATGTAGGAGAAATATGACACTACACATGCTATTGGGCATGTCAAAACATCTCTATCATGTAGGAGAAATATGACACTATACATGCTATTGGGCAGCTAAAAACATTCTATCATGTAGGAGAAATATGACACTATACATGCTATTGGGCAGGTCAAAACATCCTATCATGTAGGAGAAATATGACACTATACATGCTATTGGGCAGGTCAAAACATCTTATCATGTAGGAGAAATATGACACTATACATGCTATTGGGCAGGTCAAAACATTCTATCATGTAGGAGAAATATGACACTATACATGCTTTTGGGCATGTCAAAACATCCTTTCATGTAGGAGAAATATGACACTACACATGCTATTGGGCAGGTCAAAACATTCTATCATGTAGGAGAAATATGACACTACACATGCTATTGGGCATGTCAAAACATCTTATCATGTAGGAGAAATATGACACTACACATGCTATTGGGCATGTCAAAACATCTCTATCATGTAGGAGAAATATGACACTATACATGCTATTGGGCAGGTCAAAACATTCTATCATGTAGGAGAAATATGACACTATACATGCTTTTGGGCATGTCAAAACATCCTTTCATGTAGGAGAAATATGACACTACACATGCTATTGGGCAGGTCAGAACATTCTATCATGTAGGAGAAATATGACACTACACATGCTATTGGGCATGTCAAAACATCTTATCATGTAGGAGAAATATGACACTACACATGCTATTGGGCATGTCAAAACATCTCTATCATGTAGGAGAAATATGACACTATACATGCTATTGGGCAGGTCAAAACATCCTATCATGTAGGAGAAATATTACACTATACATGCTATTGGGCAGGTCAAAACATCTTATAATGTAGGAGAAATATGACACTATACATGCTATTGGGCAGGTCAAAACATCCTATCATGTAGGAGATATATGACACTATACATGCTTTTGGGCATTTCAAAACATCCTTTCATGTAGGAGAAATATGACACTATACATGCTATTGGGCAGGTCAGAACATTCTATCATGTAGGAGAAATATGACACTACACATGCTATTGGGCAGGTCAGAGCATCCTATCTTGTAGGAGAAATATGACACTATACATGCTATCACGGCTATTGGGCAGGTCAAAACATCCTACTGGGGGGGCCAGTGCACATCGAGAAGCACAGGTGTCAAATGTCCTTTTTGGTTCTTGACACAATCCTTGATGCCATGTTCTGCTCCTTAGAGATAATACCTAGCAAACTATTGCAGTAGTCGAGTCTAGTGAGCACAAAACTTCATTAGAAAAGATTACGACCAAACCACCTCCTTCAGCATGCTAAGTTGGTATCTCAAATGTCTCAAGGAGGGTTACTAGGTGACTGTGGGGATTTTTAGATCTATGAATATATCTGTTGCAAAGTTTCTATTATGTTTATGGAATTAATCAATCAAGCATGTGTGAGTGGCTACCCACCTCCAGTGGTCAGCTGTTTCAATGGTCACATCGGGATGCTTAGTTGGTGCTGTGTTGACCACCCGGATTGTTCCATCTTGTACATTGGCGACCAGCAGCACCCAATGATTGTCTGACGCCTGATACGGCATCAGGATCCATGTGTATTCAGTCAGTACTTCCTGTAACCATAGCAACCATACCTTTCAATTACTTTTCTTTTTTCATTCAATTGTATGTCTATGCATCTCATTATCTGTTCAAAGTCAAACATTTCTGCAAGGACACCTCAAACATAAGCTGTGTCATTTTGCATGTTTCGGCCAATCATTGATTTGACTGAACAGTCAAGTCTCATTAATCCGACCCTCGTTAATCTGACAATCGGCTTTATCCGACACTAATGACTTGTTAATCCGACAGTCTCGCACTCTGACGCCGACACACCTGATTTGCAACGAATTAGCAAAATCAGTCTTGTTAACCTGACACAGTGATCACTGATCAGTGTATCCTGTAGTCATCTGCCCGCGAGTACACAGCCCCATGTTTTGATGTGAGACGCATCAGCTGGTAGCTGCATATTACAATGGCTGCAGAGATAAACTTGCTTAACAATAAACAATAAATGCATTAAATAAACAAAACAAGATTTATCACATGTTTAAATTACCCCAATCTCTTTAAAATCAGTTTAAAAGTTCTTGATACCTCTGAGGACATCCAATTACACATCACATCCGACTGACCTTTCATGAACTTTGACTGACCAATCAAATGAGTCATGACTAATAGGAAGGCAGCATTAGCCACTAAGAAAGCAGCGTTCCATTCCATTCAAGATGACACTTCAAAAGTACAATGAACTACGGTTATAACGAACTCAAAGTGGGGCCAAACAATATGTTCGCCTAAATTTCCTGTAATATTTACCGGGTAGAAAACTTACTCAGGATACAAAAATGTCCCAATGTGTGTATTGGGGGAAAGGTTTTGGATCAATCTTGCCAATAAACTATGTGATGGTGCATTTGGTCCTTCTCTGCAGAGCAATGGACATGTTGGAACAAGGTGATACTTTTGTTTATATTATATGTCTCGCTGCTTGACAGTGTTAAATATGTTTCAATTATTTTTCTTGATATTTTCGTAATAACATTATCACTATTTGCATTATTATCAAAATTATACCATGTATGTATAATCAGAAAAATTTGATTTTCAACATTTAGAAAATAATTGATACCTTACACCATGTACACATGTTACAAATAAGAAGAAAAACCCTATCATCATGTTTCAAAAACTGCTCTGAATATACACTGACTAAATATCAACCTTAGTACCTTATGTGTGTTAGGAGTCAAACCAACCCTGGATCTTACCTGAACTCACTATTACCAGAGGTTTTGGTTACTTCAAGCAAGGGGTTGTCAACCTGAGTCAATGCTTAGGTGGACCAGGGCCACATTCACAAAGCAATCTTAGTGCAAAGACAATCATAACTCCCATTCTTAATCATTGTTAACACACTAGTAATTAAAGTATGATCATTGTAGTGCTAAGATCGCTTTGTTTGTTTGTTTGTTAACGCCACACTCAGCATTACTATATGACAGCGATCTGTAAATAATCAAATCTGAACCAGACAATCGAGTGATTGATCATGTTGACATCATGAGCATCGATCTACGCAATTTGGATACGTTAACGACAAGCATGTGTTGCTGTAGACCTATTCTAATGCAGAACTTCGCGGGTCCAATCGCTTTGTGGAAGGGGGCCCTGGGTACAGTACCTTGTCCAACATGCCTCTGTTGTATTCCTCTCTCTGCCACAGTTGCTGTAAGGCCATGGGGAGAACATAGCAGTGGTGTGGGAGAAGTGCATTCCAGTGACTGGCCAACATCTGTAGGTACGCCTTTATCACCTGGTAACCAAGACAACAACTTATGTATATCACAAGCTACAGATTTATTCCTCTTCATGTCTGTCATCATCACAAGTCAACATTGTAAACATGATAAAAGCAGTGTCACTATTTTTAGAAATTAATGTGGGCCCCCAGCCTCTTACCACTAGAATCATCATCAATGATTATTATTCATATCATGTCACCAATAATGACTACCTCACCCAGTAACAACACTTGTAGATGTATTGAAACAAAATCATTGCTAATAATTCTGGTAATAGTATTGTTAGTATTACATATCATGACATGAGCATGATTATGCTTGCGGTACGCCTATGATCATGATGATGAGGAACAACAATGACACACAATCATGAGGATAAACATGATTATGTTCTCAACTAATCATTTTACTTCGGCATGAGTGGACACGGCAAACAGATAGCCAGACAAACACATGGAAAAAGATCATTTCTACACAAAATACACAAGGGGATTCAGATTCAGAAAGGATGATATGAATATCAATTAAACAGAGAGGGGAAAACCTTTCAAATTGTAAACATGGTAAATGCTCAAAATTTAGCTCATGGTGAAATATTCAACTCGTTTGAAGATGATTCATTGTTATCTTCATGTTTGCAGTTTCAAATTCAAAACATACCAAACTCTTAAACAGTCTTAAAGAGTGCCATGTGGCACACTTGACAAAATTATATATTTTGTATCCCTGTGGTACACGGGTACAATTCCATACGAACCTGTGCATCAATGGCATCGTTTTTCTCCAGTGTCTTGAGCTGTCCACCAGTCAGTGAGGTCCTAGCAACAGCACACCGGACAGATTCATCCACCTCCACATCTGACCGTGTGTCACATTCCTCCATGTGTGATGGCCAGGTGCTCAGTGTTGTCAGAAACACAGCTACAGGCACTTCTGTCCGGTACGCCCCAACAACACACGCAGTCACCAAGTGATAGTAATTCTTTACATCACTCTCCGACATTGAGTTCTTGCCAAGGAGATTCATCAACCTTGACCTTGCAGTCACCATGTCCTCTCCCCATGCCTGACAGATCTGATAAACCAGCGTCACACATGGGTTGGTCCGTGAATTGAAAGCACTAGGTTTCTGTTTCCAGCTGGATGCCATCTGCATGACATGTGATACAATCAAAGCAAGCTGGCCACTGGCCACAAGTTCCTGGATGAACTCCTCCAGAGTAGGCCGGGAATCCTCAGGATCAGTTCCTACCTCTCTTGTGTCCCTATTCGACTCCCACAACCCAGGCTCTCCTAACATGTTCTCCAAGTTCCTCACATTCTGCACCAGTGTATGAAAACTGCTCTCTAAATCCTCTCTCAAAGTATGGCTCACTCTTGGCCTGCTTGTTCTGTCAGAAGGTGGAGACGGGTTGGACACATCTGTTCTGTTGCAATGGCCATCTGGCTGTTGGGCACTTGGATGCTGGTCACTGGACTGACCCGTGTCCGTAGCATCTCCAGGGTCATCAGAAGGTACATGGTAACGGTCGCCCACACAGCTGGGACCTGGATCAACGGGAGAACTCTCAGTGAACTCCAGCCTCCTCTTCTTGGGGAGACGGCCTGTTGGCTGAACATGGTGTACAGTTGGGGTTCCATGTGTTGCTATTTCCCCCACTGTAAACATAGCATCAGTCTCCTGTCCTTCAACCCTCATTGCAAGTCTTTTCTTTGGAATTACAGACCTAGGTTCAGGTTCGCTTGGTGTACTAATATACACACTACCTCCACCGCCACCCGTGTAACTGTTCATGTGAGCAAAGGATGTGGAGGGTTCATTAGGATTAAAGAGATGGGTAGTATTATCTAAAGGCCTACAAGAAAGTGTCACTTCAGAGAGGAGTCCCAATGGATTTGTCATAGGCATCATGTCCAGACATGCGAATGGAACGGACTCGTGGTAAGTGTCTCCTGCAATAGGAGTTGATGTGAATGGAAGCCCAGTGGACGTGGAAGCTTCAGTGACATTACTGATATGACTATCCGACTGGCAGCCACTACTGGAAAGTAACATATGCGACTGAGGGACACCTGAATCTTCCTCTGCCACATCAATCTCCACTGTCGGTTCACTGGAGTCCACTGTTCCTGAGTAGTCCTCTTCCTCATCCTCATGGTCAACTTCATCTCCACTAAGAATACCCTCATCCTGATGATCTGAGGACTCATCACGGGGAGACAATTCGGATGTGTCTACCTGAATCCCTGTAGAGGAGCAAGTTGTATGCTTCTTCAAGTTGCTCCTGGGTTTCCTGTGCCGAGGAACAGCTCGTGATATGGACTCATCCCCTAGGTAGTGAATGACCACATAGTTGTTGGGATTGTGATACAAGGTATACACATGCTTCATAAACTCCCGAGTCCACCTGCCATCTCCAACCATTGCACAGAAAAATACCTTCCTCACAATAGGATTCGTCTTGGGTTGACCCCTTGTCCCATCATGGTGGAAGTGGATGTTGTCATTTTTCCAGGCCTCTGAAATCATTAAATAAATGAGTTTTTACTTTAACAAACTTGTATATTGTATATCAATGATATATTGTGAATTTTATATTGATAATACTTATCCTATCTCACACTATGCATTTCTCATTCTTCTTTCAATCCAAAGTAGAAACTTGCCTAAACAAAGGTATCCAGCTTCTTCAAGACAATTCAATTCTGTCTGGGACGTGAAACAACATTCCCATGGCATCCTGGCAAAATTGACATGTTTGTATGAGATCTCACATGTTAATAAGAGTAAAAAGACTATTGAAATCATATCCCCACGTACCAGTTTTGTTCAGAAGAAGGGGAATGTTCTATCAATTATCATGGTTCTACATATTATAGTAGCCCAAGGTTTAATATTTCTCACACTGTGGTCATTTCATTCCCTGCTTCTGTCCATTTCAGTGTGTGAAATAACTGCCTGCTTATGGCAGGTAACTTTTCTCTTGGGATGTGTGAAAGTTTCCCCTACCTGCTTGACTGTCTGGCAGATAATGAAAGCCATCTTCATGATCTTACGTATTCAGTTTAATAATAACTCCTCACAGATTCTCAAGTAATTGTTTGCATTATTTCAACTTAATCAAGATGTAATTTTTTAATATTTATTATGTTTAAATTATTTCAACTGTTCAAATACTGGTCGAATTCAATCTCATTTAAATCAGATCATTGTTCTCCCTAGACCCTACTAAAGAAAAGATCTCAGGACATCCCCGCCAATACAGGACATGTATGAATGTGACTTTTGTTTTGTTTTTAGAAATATTACTGACCATGGGAATCATTTAATCAATCAGAAAATGCGGAGATATTGCTGATACCTAGGATCTAATAGTACATGTAGTAAGCATGATCGTAAATCTAGTAAATAACTAAATGTTGTTGATACAAGAAACTGATAAATGATATACCGTATTCAACATAATAAGCGCCCAGGGCGCTCTCAAAATTAGAAATATGGGGCTCTTATTAGAATATACTTTTAGTGAGAAAAAAAAACAGAATTAAAAGATCGTAAATTTCGTGGTTTATGCTGACAGCCACAAATGATACAAAAGACAAGTATGTGCGTATAATACACGACAGATATATTTTCCAGAATTTAATTGCTCATAATTAAGGGTGCATATATCACACAAGTGCGTATTATACACAAATAAATAAGTCTTGTGTACATTGATCAATCGTAAGGGGTGCTAATTGGCATTGTTCACTAGCCAATATATTAGTAAGTATCGCTGTGGGCGCTTATTACATCGAATACGGTAAGTAAGGAGGTATACTTGTATTATTTTTTTCTTAAACATGGTATCTGGTAGGTAAGTGGATATCAAAATATAATAAATAAACAACATTTGAAACTTGTTTTCTTTGGTACAAAAAGTACGTTATTAGCATGATTAGTGACTTGTCACAGTCACAACTGCCATTGCCATAATGTTTAATTAGTCACAGTCATCACAATAGCCTGCAGTCCACAGTTGCTGATCTGTCGCTTATCTTGATCATGTATAACATGTATAATATTGAGTTTTCACTAGATACAGATGTAAGTCGCACTACACTTAGGCTCTCAGCTTCACAGCTTTGTAAGTCACAGTATAACACACGATATTTTTGTGCTATCATTCACATGTTTTTGCATGTTTAGGGTCCTCAAGGCAAAACATCTTTTCTCTCTCTAAGAATTGTCACCTGGACTGATACATGTACCAACATTGTAAATATTTAATTGAAACATATTGTCTGCCTCTGTATTTCTATTGAAAATTAATTAAGTTATGAGCCTGCAATTTCACTCAAATACACACAGGTCAAGCTCACCATTAAATACCCCCTCAATTCTCTTCAGAACACTTGATAGTGACAAAATATTATGCAACGATAGAAGCTAACAGTTTCAGCCAACGAGTCCTTATTATGATAACATGTAGCAAAACCCTTAAAAAAAAATTCGACTGGTCCTGATCATGCCTTAACTAGTGGGCTGTTTGGCAAGGACTATAAGAATTTTAGGAATAGTATCAATTTCTAATGCTGTTATAGAAATGGTACGTCAATATTGAATGCAAATAACTGGCAATAAGGAATCTCCTTGACAACATTTGTCTCTTGTTATCGGATTACTAATCGTCATCTTCCCGAGGCAAGGAAGTTAACCAACTATAAAAGTCCAGTTTCCACCATTGCCACACAAGGCTGAAATATTGTAGCACCACTGGTGGCTATTACGAATTACTGTATTCCCTTCTTTGTCCCTCCTATTGACCAATAAGATTCCACCTATCACATTACTTGCATACAAAATGGTAGCAAACAGTCAAGACGATCTGATCGATAATCAAGATCAATATTGTAATAGAATGTGTCTTTAATCGTGATTAGTTATGCGATTTTGATTGGACAATGCTGACTTGTTTGGTTTGTTAGTCCAGTCAAAATATTACTCTGAAATTCCAGCCTAGTTCCGCAAGGGTGGACACTGGACTTTCATTGTCAGTTAAAACACCCTTGCCTCGGGAAGATGACTTCTCATTTGATAATCGACATATTGAAACAGATTATAATAGAAGACTTATGTATGGTATGTGTCATATGCAAATAGGCAGGTAGTGACCTGCTTAGAGTTAAGAAATATAATTGTGGTAAAAACATCAGAACAACTCACGTTTCATTTTGATGTGGTTAACCTTATTGTGTTATGGATTCATAAATCATGTTTTAGTTTAGTGTCAAAACGTTAAATACATTTTGCCATTCTTGTTTTGTTTTTGTTTCATTGTATTGCCATTGAAGGGTCTAGCAAATAGATGCAATTGATTAAACGCCACAGAAACTTGTTTGCCTCGTCTATGATATTTTGCGACTTTTTTTATTTTTATTGTTACATGGTCCTGTATTTCGAGATACTTTCGTGGGCACTGTATTGTTCATCACGATTGAACCGTGCGTGTAAGTTCGACACACGGGGATTCCCCCTTCAGTCATTTCCTTCTCAAACGAGGAAGCATTTGACAATGAAAATTTAGATACATTTTGGACTCGAACAACCGCGAGTACTGGCATGGCCACATCGCTACAGAATAATAATTCACACATCTTTCTTTCAAAACACTCATCTTGATTCAAATTTTTTGAGTATAAGGAGTTTGACAAACATAAATCAACTATAAAATCTCGTCTGTTCATGGACCTCAGCCATGCTCAAGCGTTAACACCATGACGAGTCATTCCGAGTCATGCGTATCAATTATTCCAGAATAAGTTCAACGGATTTCGACAACTTACCTCGAGGAGCGTTGTTTTCAATACAAAAAACAAAAACATCCCCTCCACGGGGTGCAATCGGGGCTCGTCTGATGACCTTTGACATGTCGGGGCCTCTCAAAATAGAAGCGACGAATGTCGCTTTTAGAGGCATTCGCTTTCCTGATATGTATGGCGTTGTCATCGTGAATTGTGCGTCTGGCGTCCTTTTGACCACTTATTCCGATGTTGTTGTATCACAGGGTTTCTAATGATCCATACAAGACCAGCATTGCCCGCCACACTTCCTCAGTTTGGGAGGAAAACAGACGCATACCAAAACATTCGGACCACCTCAGCTGTCAGCTAAAACCGGATCTTCACATCTTGTCGGTAGAGGGCTCCACTTGTTCGCGTTAATCCGTGTCCCTTCGTCAGCAACCATTCGGCTGATTCCGGAAAAGACGAGTGGTAACGGAGATTGTTTAACCTCGGATAATATCGGATCGAATATGCACGGGAGACCACTCTTGACTTCTATTATTTGTAACGAAGCGCTCAAAATAAACGCAATTAACGCATTTCAGGATCGATTTCTATCAAAAGACCTTTTCGCGGTTTTTGTTTTGTAAATCAAGTGATCAAGTCTTTCTGTCAAATCTGTCTTAAATCATTGTCTCTGCGCGGTAAGGGGGGCAAAATGGATATGCACAAAAACCATTTACAGATAGGTACCAGTATACGGTCTCTGATATGAATGATACATTTATATATGCAGACAAACACGCGGATGATATATACCCCCTGTAATATGATTAACATCAGAACTTAAGGGTGTCTATATCATTGACTGTTGAAATGTACATGTTACAGTGATTGAGTACATGTTGCTACTAGTCTTCAGCAACCCATGCTTGTCGTAAGAGGCAACTAACGGGATCGGGTGGTCAGGCTCGTTGACTTGGTTGATGCATGTCATCGCTCATAGTATCAATAACTGGAAATTCTGGTTAAGACTTAATTATTTACAGACTGCCGTCTCATAGCTGGAATATTGCTGAGTGTAGCGTTAAACAAACAAACAAACAAACAAACAAACAGAAAGCGATCTTAGCACTACAATGATCATACTAGTGTGTTAAAGAATGGAAGTTATGATTGTCTTAGCACTGAATGAGGCCCTGGTCCTCAGAGCAACCTGAACTAGAGCTGAATAAGTTAAACAACAAACAAACCTTACATAAAAGGTTACTCGTGTAATGTGATGAAGATTATGAGATACAAACCACAAACTTGCTGATTGAAATTGCGGGTTGTTATTGATTGTCTTTCGTTATTGTTCTACTCACTACAGTGTACACTGAGGCACGGGTGGCTTAGTCGTCTAAGGCGCCGAAATTCCCTGTGCAGAGCTGCGCCCCCTCAGCAAACCTAGGATTGTGGGTTCAAATCCCAGTTCGCCCGGATTCTGTTTCTAGGTTTGTCAGCACCACACTCGTGCTCTGGGTTTAACAAAAGTGGAAAACGTCTAAGACTTACATCACTTGGGACTTTCTTCCCACATCAAGATGACACGCCGTGATATAACTGGAATATTGTTTAATACGGCGTTTAACCCAACTCACTCACTCATACCACACACCACACCCACAACGCGTGCTTTTTCACACTGAGATCGGCTTGCATTGGTTAAGTAACTTCTAACAGATAGAAAGTAAAATCCGACCTACGCTCACATTGTGCACGTCTCTCTGAGTATTAGTCTCTTGTTTAACGCCGCAATATTCCAGCTATATGACCCCGTCCTATAAATAATCAAGTCTGGACCAAACAATCCATTGGCTCGCTGACGCACTTGGCTGATGCATGTCATCGTATCCAAATTGCGCGGATCGATGCTCATGATGTAAATCACTGGATTGTCTGGTCCAGACTCGATTATTTACAGACCGCCGTCATATAGCTGGAACATTGCTGAGTGTGGCGTTAAACAACAACAAACAAACAAACTGCATCAACCGCAAATATACTGACAAGTCATCATGAAGCCGAATACTCCAGATACCTAGGCTATCCCAAATGTGCAAGCAGTTATATTTCTCTAGAATGTCCGAAAGCTATCATTGCAAATGTGGGCTTGGTGTACCTCCCGGCACAGGTACTACAGAAATGTACCCCAGGTACGTTTCTGTAGTTTGATTTTGGCTAGCGTACATTTCTTTATACATAAACGTACCTGGGGTATATTTCTGTAGTAACCTGTGCCGACAACGACCCCTTCAGCCCTTCTCCCCGTATTGTCTTTGATATTTTGTCACTGGCGTTACCAATGTGTAAAGCAAATGCTCAATATTTCGCTATTTCGTGAAATGTTCATTTCTGAGCTACTGAGTTGTTTGTGGCGCTCGTACCACGAGACGAATCAAGACAAGCGTCTCTGTTCGACACTATCTTCTATTCCATGCTCCCTCTCAGTGCACCTTCGTTAAACACCCGGTATTGTAATAGACAGCACTGTGAACGGGCTGTCGTTGTTAGGAGCTTACTTATACTCCCTATAAGGGAGGTCACTCTCATCGGTACACCCAAACTCCTTCCCAGCGCGTGACACCTTCGTTACACTCTCGGTAACATCGATAGTATAGAGAGCTCCGCGAACGGACTATCGCTGTGAGTAGCTTGCGGTACACCATCATCATCCAAGCTCCTCATAGCGACATCCCGTTCGCGGAGCTCTCTATACTATCGCTGCAACCAGTGAAAGCTCGCCACGGTGATAGATATCTACAACCAGAGACCATATAATAGAAAGAAAGATAGAAAGATAAAGCGTGATCACAGTCATCAAATACAGTGACAACGACATGCTTTAGGGCACCAACAAATCTCAGTTGTAATGTTTACAATGTTAAGAAATACATGAGTGTAAATATGTATTGTGAAATATATCTTTTGCGTGGGAAAAAAGGCGACAACGATGACTGCAGTGAACGCGTTTCTGCTCGCTTCCGGACAGGCTGCGCACTGATGGTTTCGCGCATAGGCTAGAGGGCCGTCCCTCTATTATATGGTCTCTGCAACAACCATGCTTGGATTTGACCTCGCAACCGACTGACCGCTATGTAACTTTCAAACAAGTGATGACTGCCATGACGCCGAATACCCCTGCTAAATTGTTTTCTTTGTTTGTCAGTTTGAATTTCTGTTTCATGACAACTATATTAGGTAATTGGTATAGTAAGAATGTAATGGGGAAGTTGGTTGATTTTCTGTTCGTCTGCAATCTCGAACCAATCTGATCAAACAAACAAAAAGATGAATTCATCTGTGACATGTGGTCAAATTTGAACGTGTTTACATTTTTGTTTTAGAGGGCAAATTTTAAGATTCTTGTAATAGGCGCGCCCACACCGGTGGCAGCAAGCTCCGACCCAGCGCGTGACAGTTTCATTACACTCTCGGTAAGATAGTATAGAGAGCTCCGAAAACGGGATATCGCCGTGAGGATCTTGTGGTGGCAGCGAATTTACCGAGCTTGAGGCGTTGGTAAGGGCCAACGGGGTTATCTCCCCTAGATTGTTTCCAAAATTACTAAGGTTGAAAATCAAATACAACTATAAGAACAAAGTTATATGAATTATAACTAAGCTTCTCCTCGCCAGACTACACATATTACTGAAATTAAATTACAACGAAAATTATGTATAGAAATATTTTAGATGTACCTAACGCTCACAATATTTGTTCAAACATGTATTGCCACAACAGAATATCTTCGAAATATCCATCCTTTAAAAATAGTAGTGATGGTATATTTTTTAACAGTATTTTCATACTACAATTTGCCTACTGGCTTACTGCTGTCTAAAACGTGTCTGGTAACTGCCTCTACAGATTCCAGGGGCGGTCGGATAGCCTAGTGGTTAAAGCGTTCGCTCGTCACGCCGAAGACCCAGGTTCGATTCCCGACATGGGTACAATATGTGAAGCCCAATTTCTGGTATCCCCCGCCGTGATATTGCTGGAATATTGCTAAAAGCGGCGTAAAACCATATTCACTCACTCACTCACTCTACTGATTCCGATGTGTCCTCAAGTAACATTTGCCTGTCTACATAGTGTTGTTGCATTGTTAATGTCACCTCTACTGCCACTGTTACATCACTTGTGTGTGGGTACATAATGCCACATGTGTATGCAATTGAAGTGAAGAATGAACTCATGGACCACTCAGCCTTGAAACACCAAACAATGACTGTAATTTTCCTGTCTTTAGGTATAAACATCTGAAGAATATATCTCGGATTTAAAAAAAAGCTTTTCCTAAAAGTTATTAAAAGCTACGCGTGTACAGAATGCATGTTTATCACGGCATAATTGTCATGCACAGATGCTGGAGTATATAATTTCAGGGCACGTGTCTTGTAATACATTCATGAATGCACATTTATGAATTTAGATGTACGTGATCACCTACTAAACAGCCTGTAATTCGGCTAAACTATAACCACAACATGGCAGATGTTACCACAAGACATATTCACATAGCTCACACGTCGCGGGGTCCTCACCCGATGACCTTGCAGGTGCAACTTATGTGCTCTGACGAAAAATGTATGACCACAAATGAAGCTGCTATATATACATGGAACGCGACACATCAGTGAACAGCTTTCAACATCTGCGTGCAACAGCCCCATCGTGTCTCCCAGACCAAGAGAATAATTTAAAAAAGTGAATCCACCCCGAGTCTAGTATGATGTGGCAAGTCTAGTAGATTGCCTTGAATTGTTGAGGGCTCCATTTGGATTATATTTTTTAATGTGTCTCTGGGACTGAATGCTGCCCGCACAGACACGCCCTCGTCGTCTCCCTAGTCATGTCCCGTTTCATTTCCTCCTTCCACTCGTTGTTTCACCACGTTTTGTTCTACTCCTCCCCACCTCTTGCTTCCGCTTTTGTTTCTCCCTTTCTTATCACTTGTTTTCATCCCATGTTCTCACCTCTGCCTTCCCGTATTTCCCCCTCCTATTTGTATATCTAGCTTCAAGTCTTATTTCCCTACTATTGCAGGTATATGATTCACAATTTGATTGTTGATTACGTGTGCATTGTCGTTCTACTGGTTATAAGCGATGCAAGCCCTCTGTCACGAGAGTCAGGGCGTGTCAGCTCAATGTGGAAGGTGAAGGGTGTAGAAGTCTACGCTTTGTTTGAAGCCAAGAGCACGGGTAAGTGTACGTATTCAGCTGTATACAACATAGGATAGATTACAGACATTGTATTCTCACATCACATTGAAGATACAGCATTTCTTACAAACATTGCATGGTGTATATTTTACACCCAATCTGTGCATCTGCCCATTGCGTGCATTGGGCAGGCCGTTTGCCCAATACGTGCAATGGACACTGACGTGCATGAATTTTAAAATCTTATTCACAGAAGTCAAAAGGACAAAGTTATTTTATAGGGATCTACTCACCGAGTTATTTCACAAAGATCTGTTCACTGAACTGTTTTCACACACGGATGTATCAACATTAAATCACAAATTACTACTTATATGGTTTCGAAACTACTGTAAAACACAAATAAAATACAATGATAAATTGTGAGGTACAAGAGGCTGTTAAACATTTACACAAGTGGACATATCGCGGAATTTGTCAATTTTGTCTGGAACGACCTTGGGCAATATTTAATAAAATCCTTACTTGACGCTTACAATGATGGCTATTTATCAATATCAATAAGACAAGGAGTAGCAACATGTATCCTAACAGGACATTAACCAAAACAACATTTGAAAAACTAATTCTATCAGTATTCTATAAAATCTCATCAATAGCAATATCACAATGGGTAAAACCTCCTGATTTTATGGCTGGAAAATACATCTATGATCTACTGGACTTCACCGATACCTATCAGATACCAGGTTTACTATTACCTTTAATTTTGAAAAAGCATTTGATGCCGTTGATTGGTAATTCGTAAACGAAACACTCAACCTTTTTGGTTTGGGAATCTCAATAAGAAGAAGGATAGAAAACCTTTTACAAAGATATTCAATCATGTGTACTAGTTGATAGCTTTGGATCCCCACTTTTCATCTAGGGATTGCAGACAAGGTGATCCTTTGTCTCTCTATATCTTTAAAATATGTGCTAAAATACTAGCAATGATAAGAAACAACAATAACATTAAAGGTATTAAGATTCGTAATACTGTCCTCAGGATCCTTCAGACGATACCTCTATACTGTACTACAGGCTCTCCGTTTCTATGCTAGATTTCCTGGCTTAAAAGTTAACAAAGACAAAACAAGGATACTCTGGATAGGATAAACAAGCGCTCTAGAATAACACTATTCAAGAATGGAATCTGGATTGGAGGCAAGATCCGTTCGATCTACTTGGAATTACTTAAATTCAGTACTGATCTCGACGAAATGATTGGCTTCAAATATGACAATGCAGTTAGAAAATGTGAAACACTTATGTGCACATGGTCTTCAAGAAACCTTACTCCCTTGGGGAGAAATACCGTGCTAAAATCACCAATTCTACCAAAATGCAACCATTTATTCTCATCTCCACCTGGATCCACCAGATACTAAGGTCAAACGTTTTCAAAAAGGTGTTTCTTATTCATCTGGTGAGGTTAACCCGGCAAGGTAAAGAGAACTCAAATTATATGTGAAACATCAGACTAGAGGTATAAAATGTCCAAAAATACTAGAATAAATACATGTGCCAAAATATCAGTGGTACTAGAGCATCAACACCGATATCAATGTGGTATCCATTATTATTCTTAAATATTCTGGACCCTATAATGCATTCGAAATTACCCGCAAGACATTAAGATAACAGATGATTACAAAGATAAATAATGTATGCTACAAGGACCTTATTAAGGCCTGGTGGAAATTCAAAGATAACTTCCACGCCGAGCGTATGAATGGCAAGTCGAGCGTATGAATGACAAGGGTATCCTTGTACAATATATATGGCATAACAAAAACATAAAAATAGGAAATAACAGTATTTTTGATAAAGAATGGTTTGTAAAAGGGGTACGTTTCTTTAATGATCTTCTACACAATAACGGACAATTCATGTTATTCGAGACCTTTAAAACCGTTTTGAATTTGAAGACCAACTTTTTAACCTACACAGGTGTTCTCCACGCTGTTGAACTGTACTGTCGAAGCCCACGATTACCCAAATTTGAGATATCCTACAATGTCCATTTTTACCATTTCATATGTATCATCTGAACACTCAAAAAAAGGTTCACGGTATTTGTATAAAATACTTTATTAAAAAATATGTGAGAGAAATGATCATTTTGCTAAATGGGAGTACGCTATTGAAGAACAAGTGAGTGAGTGAGTATGGTTTTACGCCGCTTTAAGCAATATTCCAGCAATAACACGGCGGGGGACACTAGAAATGGGCTTCACACATTGTACCCATGTCGGGAATCGAACCCGGGTCTTCAGCTTGACGAGCGAACGCTTTATCAATTCTATCCCGTTTAGTTGCACGGGCGTGACTTACAAAAAACAATGGTTCCAGTATCAAATTTTACATCATATATTGACAACAAACTCTCTTCTTTGTTCTCTGTTCTTTTTGGTGATTTATCGAAGAATAACTCCTTTAACCATATCATTATTTTGTCAATACGGATCATTTTCAACTTTATTATCCATTAATATTCCATATTATGCAGGAGCTCACTGAATGTTTATAACTTAACAAAGTATACTTCCGTCATTAATTGTAATAGAGATTACTTAAATAAACTTTGGACAAGCTGTTATACATGTATTGTTATCCCATGCCTGGATAGGGGCGGTGGGGTAGCCTAGTGGTTAAAGGTTTTGCTCGTCACGCCGAAGACCTAGGTTCGATTCCCCACATGGCTACAATGTGTGAAGGCCATTTTCTGGAGTGCTCTTTCGTGAAATTGCGGGAATATTGCTAAAAGCGGCGTAAAACCATACTCACTCACTCATTCGTGGGTAGCAAGTATAAGAGCGGGTTACAGGAGCAGGGGCGGATTCAATATGGTTTCCTACTTTATTTATTATAAAGAGAAAGGAAGGAACGTAACAGACACCCTTGACGAAGACCCTGTGGACATTCAGGCCACTGCGACCACACCCTATTTGACATTGCATAACGTTCGCACGGTTAAAATACAAAGCTTCATCAATATATGTGACCAATAATGAGATAAGGGACCTTATGGGAAAAGGATTACATTTTGACTTCTCATTATGTATTGAAACTATAGTAGCTTAGGAAGACAAAAATACAAATCACAAGCTTCAATTCATGAGATACATGGCATCAAACATTTTGAGTCATTTTCTGCAAAGTACCATTTTCAGACTTATTAAGGAGATTAATATACGAACATATGTATCATACTGATTTTACGAAACGAGTGTCCCTTGAGAAAAATGCACGGATCGCAACCCCTGTCCATGAAAACCATAATTTGTCGAATGACGTCAACAATCTTCAGCTATGACGCCGTTTCTAGTGTAACGTCATTCCGATCTTACGTCACAATATGATTCAAATGACGTCAACAATGCCGGCCTGATTTCGTAAACAATACACTGGCGTAGTGATATTTTCACTTGTGCTCATACGATGTTTATGAACGTTGTTTCTAACCCTAGGGGTAATAAAACTGTTTATTACTTGTCCGTGAAGAGACCACCCGTTTAATAAACATACAGCTGTATTACACTTTGTGTAATACCAAAACGCGTGCTTATGTACTGTCGGAACAAGTTTCACGAACAAATATTGAAAGCTCTCAACGTCCCTTTAGACTACTTGGCTCATTCAACGACTTTGCTGTGTGGAGATGATATTACACTAAGAGGAGCAACCTTGTTGCTAGGCTGACGTCACATGACATTGTTTCGCCGATGGATCTTGCAACAAAATTCCACAAATAACGTCATCGGGGATTGTGACGTTATTGTAAACTTTGTGGTTCAGAGCCCCGTTCCACAAGAAGATCGTACTGTAGCGCAACGACAGTCGTAAGTCTTTGTTAAAGTATGTGAGTTGCGATAACCTTAGAACTACGATACGGACGCCTGAATTCTAAAGGTGGACCGCTGTATGGTAGTAAATTAATCCGTTTCAACGTTTGACGTGTTTGAAGTATTATTCTGTAAAACCCATTTGGATATTATGCCGTGGATCGTGTAGGTGTCAGCCTATTCATACACGACAGTGTAATTCTAAAAACGTTATAAATGCAAGTAATAAATAAAATACTAAACTCGCTTTCGCTCGTCAGATACCACAACTATTTACTCGTTTCATAAAATTGTTACCACACGGGAGCTCGTTTAGTATTCTATATTTATGTTATAATTGGAGTTTTTAGATATAATGTCAGATTAATTGAACAAAATAAGACGAAGACAATTCATGGCAACCGTTAGAAAGAGATTTTATGAGCGCTTCTTTCTATTTTGCAATCACGCGCTCGACACTTCATACAAACGTAATTACTGTTCTCAGTTCAAATCGTTCCTAAATGTCTAAACCTTTATTACAGATCTTCTTTATCAACGGCAAAGTATAGCCATGTTCGTTGTAAAAACTCTAGTCTTGCAGTTGAATGTGGCCGCCATGCAAGGCCCCAACGAACGATTTTGTTTATTCCGGCATGCGAGCGGCCGTGCCCATGTAGAAGAGCTCTATATGCGCAGTTAACAAGTAACATATATTCTTTACCGTATAGAGAGTGTCTCGACACACATTTAATCAATCTACCAACAATAAAAACGTTTGACTGATGTCAAGTTGTCAACTGATAATATCCATAATATTAAATGTCTAATAACTTTTTCTATGGCTAAGTACAGAATCACCATGTCTGTCATCCCGGAAAGTCCTCCACACTCAGAAATAGGTTCAAGTTGGTGGCCAATGGGATGGCATACAGCGACAGATGGTTTTACCTACACGAGGAGATAGAACATGTTCTTTGGCATGATACACGAATGTCTGCAGGCACAAGTCTGACATTCCCCGTCGTGTGCTCATGTGCATATTTCATCACGATTTTAACACCCGCAAAGAAACACTCTTCATGTGAAAGTTATGGAGAAAAAGGAAGCGCTTGGTGAAAGATTACCACTTTGTTGAAAAAGGCCATCATGTATTTCAGAAGTTTAATTGTTTGTTTGTTGTTTAACGCCGCACTCAGCAATATCTCAGCTATATGGCGGCGGTATGTAAATAATCGAGTCTGGACCAGACAATCCAGTGATTGATTTCATGAGCATCGATCTGCGCAATTGAGATGCATGCATCAACCAAGTCAGTGAGCCCGACCACCCGATCCCATTAGTCGCCTCTTACGACAAGCATATATTTCAAAAGTGTGTTTATGTGGTAAATTTATGTGGGACAAAGGTCAGCGTAACTTATGCGAGACTACTTGGTAGTGATTTTGTTTGTTTGTTGTTTGACGCCGCACTCAGCATTATATGACTGCGGTTTGTAAATAATCGAGTCTGGACCAGACAATCCAGTGATTGATATCATGATCATCGATCCGCGCAATTTGGATACGATGACATGCATTAACCAAATCAGCGAGCCTGACCACCCAATCCCGTTAGTCGCGTCTTACGATAAGCATAGTCGCCTTTTACGGCAAGCATGGGTTTCTGAAGACCTATTCTACCCCGGGTCTTCATTGGTCACGTGGTAGTGAAGATACAACATTGCTTAACTACTTATTGCGTGATTAAATATGTAGATCTCTATGTGAACATTTCAGGTCTCATCTTCATACTTCCAGTTGTCAGGATATTGACCTTTCAGTGACTGACAGCGAATTGTGATTTACTTCATGTAAAACAGGGCGGTATGGTAGCCTAGTGGTTAAAGCGCTCGCTCGTCACGCCGAAGACCCGGGTTTCTACAGATTCTGCCAGTGCGACTACTGCAAGGCAGTCAAGATGTACAAAGACAGCTGACGGCCAGGCACCAGGAGGGTTAACATAATCGCGGCGAATGCGAAAAATCTAAATGTTCTTCCTGATTTCACATTTTCGCTCGTGGAAATCTATATTCATAAACTGTCCGGTAGCTCGGGGAAATCACAGATGGGAAAGCTACCAATACTTTTCTGAAGCTTATATCCACGGCCTGAAGGGTGAGTAATCGCTGTTCTTCACTAGTCTACAAAACACGATAAGTCGTATGACGTAGATGTCTCGGCTAATGTTTACGATGTTGCTCGGCAGTCATTATAGGGGAAGGTACTGTAAAGTCATAACTTTGAAATATGATCAGGGGAAGTCATGAATGTTTACTTATCAGCATGAACAAAACAGAAGACTCAACTTATTATGTGTCCAGGTTTCAAATCCTTCAATCCTGATTCGAAATTCTTCAAGCAAGCAGCATATTGATTGAGTTGGATAATCGAGATCATAAGCAAACATAAGCATATGCTGGATCTAGATATCTCTACTCCAGTAGATCTTTTGTATTATTAATGTGATACAATTTTTTTTTTCTGTTTAAATATTTCATCCATTTCGCACGTCATTTTTTTCAGTGGTTCCTACAGGTGATGATGTTCGTGTAACAGCATCTTGTTACAGATCACAGAGGAAAAACGAATCCCCTCATTAAGTTGAGGTATTTATAATATATGATGTTAAAGTAATGTTAATTTTATTTGAATACATATTCAGGGTTCACTCTAGGAGTTTTCTGACATGGGCCCTTTACGTGAAAATTTCAAATATTCCAGAGGTACACCCACACTTGGCCATACCGCACAGTGTTAAAATGCACCATTGTAAATGAAAATGTGGGCCTTTTTTTCAAATTTTGGGGCTAAAAGCACAAGGCCCAGCCTAGAATTATCCCTGCATATATAATGAACAGGCCAACATTCATATTGCATCAGTTGAAGAAACCTACCCATTATATGATAAGGCATTTTAAAAGTTTTGGCAACTTTGGAGATTGCGCCAAGGCTTGCTAAATACAGTGTTTATTCCTCATGCAGGATATTTACCATCCCCAAACACACTCGCGTGATAACCTCTATTTATCTACGTCACAGTTAGACACTGATTTTCAGTATATAAGACTGTTCTTAATAATGATAGCAATTATCCCTGTAGTTTATCCAGATTGCCGCGATCCCCGAATGACGAGGACGACGCCATGTTTGTTTATAAACAGTGAAAGTAGTCCCTACTTGACTTTTGATATTTGCATCTCTATCCGCATCTCTATCCGCATATGACCCCAACGTTTTTATCCGTTGGCTTTATCCTGCCGAGAAACCTACCCATTATGATAAAAGCGAATATGTTGAGGTGTGGTGTGGTTATTAGCCCTATCTGTTGATATCACCTGATAGAAAAATCTACAATCCTAGTCGAAACCCAACCTATGGCTTACTGGAAATAAAATGTCCAACTGTACCCAAATCTAGATTAGACTACTTGCATGTGCCTGATGGTCAGTTTTGACTTAAACATCTACCACCAAATACAGATGCAGGTGGCTGTAACTGGCCTGACATGGTTTGATTTGTTTGTGTAGCACCAGGAGTATCATCATCATTTAGAAACTCTTTATTTCAACCAACATGACTGGGACACAAGATTGGATGATTTTTCCCCCCGAACATTTCCTTGATTGAATTGTCAATTTGAATATTGACAAAATTGCAACTTTCAAACAATTTTACCTGAATGGACCTGATACCCACATTCAGAATATTAGAAATTATTGTAAATACTCTTTTACTATACTAATAAATTGATTTATTGTTAAATCTTTTCACTTATTCTATAGCATTGCTGCTGAAAAACTTTCCCAGGGAACATATTAGATCAATATTACAGGATTCAGTATCATACAGCAATACAATTAACCCATATAAATAACAAACACATGAAGGACAATAAATACAAATATATTTTCAATTTGTTATGTATTAACACCAGTGTAATAACAATAAACACATTGGCAGTAGGAAAGCACTGTATTAATTACTGATAAATAACAATCCAATTTTCTATATACAATTACTTTCAAAGTGTAAATTGGGTACAAATTTTAGAAAATTGTTAACTTCAATATTAAATTACAGATGTTTTACCCAGGGGCGATAACTTCCATCAGCATATAAGGTCTCACATTTTTCCTGTCATCCATGATTAAGAAATGGTAAGCAATAAAAGCAAAATGTCTGGACCCAGCTTACCAATGTATCGCAAAACAAAACAAAGCAGGACAAACATTCATGTGACATAAACAGCATTAATAGACATGCATCATAAAGGGCTTGAAGATCTCAATTTACATGTCATGTACTGTCATGAAGTGGCAGTCAAGTTTGATTCTACAATACATAATTTGCTGAAACACAGTATGAGCATGTGTAATAATACTTCATAGGAATTGTCTGTCTGTGATACAAAATATAAAATCTGTCATAAGTCATCATCAGATAAATTACAATTACAACTGGTTTCATTTGCCTTTTGCTAACAGTGAAAATATGAACAATTCATAATTTATCACAGGTTGTCTCCCCTTACACCACATTATAATATCTTACCTATAAATGAAAATTCCCAAAAGATGGAATTACCTATTTTATCAAGTTGAAATTGAACAACACATACGTTACATCTCAAACTGAGTTATTGTGACATTTTCATTAATACTCATCTGAATCCATCAATGTATTTCAAGAGTCTGTTAGCTAAGACTTTATATTACAGAAGAAATTCATTTACATTTATATGTCTACCTCTTCTTGTGCTAGTGCCCTTGGGCAAGGTATTACTCCTACTTGGGGTGATATTCAATGAGTACAAGAGTACATGTACCAGCTACTCAATATCACATAAATGAAATGTTGGTGAAACTGCTGTTCAAAACAATTAGATATCAACATTTGATGTTCAAGGCTAAGAGCTGTAAATGCTGAATATTGCTTATCTCCCTTGGCTATAAGGGCCTTCTAAACAGGGTTAGTAAGTTTACTACACCCCACAGCTGACTGATTGACCAAGCCATTGATGAGGGAACTGTACCATTTGGTACATGGTACTCTTTTACTAGTTTGATATGCCTTTCAATGTGGATCCTATGACTGGAAATTTGTCGATTTTCTTCGATTTCGGTTTGCTCAAATTGACAAGCAGGACTCAAGAAATGAGGAGTTTTTATTGACACACCAGTTCCTTCCAATAGTTTGCCTATAAGAAAACCCTTGCCATCCACGATGACATCCCCTGGCTCAAGCAATGACAAGAGTCCACTGTTTGGTGATTTCCGTGTCAGACATACAACCTGAGAACATGGCAGATACAAAGGTTAATGCCCCATGAGGAGCAATACCCACCAGGCCTGGCCTTGTATTCCTACTCTTGTAATGAGAATACAGTAGGGAACCTAAATGTACAGAGGAGGGTCTCTTGGTATATATTTCCGTGCAGTCAATGATGACTCGAGTTCTAGGGTATAACAATCGGACGTCTTCAGGCGTATTTTCCAGAACAACATCAGCAGGAGGCCACATGTTAATGCTACCCAAAACACATTGAGATAATTGCACCAAGTCAAAGCCTTTCTACTTATGGTAGAGACATGACAATTGAACCTAACAGATAAATCTACTTCACTTGAACCCAGCTTAATTCTGACAAGAAACATGAATAACTCCTCAAATAATGGAATAGAGTGAGAACTGTTTGGTTTTGGAAGACCGGATTCACCTTGGTAATGTAGGTTTGATAAAATCAAAAAAATCTTGCAATGTTTGAAATGATGGTAATCCTGTATAATATTCCAGCAATATATCATCATACATGAATTTACAAACTCCAAACTTTTCAAGTTCAAGTCGTCTGTTAAGTTCTTCAGTCTTGTCATCCTTTTCCTTGAGTTGCCTCCCTTGTTCACGTAGTTTCTCATTGAGTTGGTCTATGTAGGACTGGTGGTTAGTGATCGTGGCATCACATTCTGCTGCACTGTAACATCCCAATTATGATGGATCAATATTACCGTATTCGTCGTAATAACCGCCCCGCTCAAATAAGCGCCCACGGCGATATTTTCTAATATATTGGCTATTGAACAATCCCATTTAGCACCCCTTCCGATTGATCAATGTACACAAGACGTATAATACGCACTCGTGTGTTATATGCATTTTTAATTATGGGCAATTAAATCCTGGAAAAATATATCAGTCGCATATAAACATTTCAGTCTGTCAGCATAAACCACGAAATTTATCTTTCAACTCTGTGTTTTTTTCACCAAAATAATATTCTAATAAGAGCCCCCTATTTCTTATTTTTAGAGCGCCCTTGGCGCTTATTACGTCGAATACGGTACTTCTTAAAAACTCAATTAACAATAAATATATCTTTGGAATTACAAATAAGGCAAAATAAATTTAATAAGATTGTCATTCTTACTGTATCAGAGATGGTGACTGGTGGGCTCCTTGTTGGAGATTCCTCAGGTGGTGACATTTTCTGAGACTTTTGAACAACATCATCTGAAATACATATTTGAAAAGTAAATACATTTCAGTTATGGTCACGAACTTGCCCTATGATATTTCCTTTATTGCTGAAGTAGTGGTCGCTGGTCAGTGCTATTACAGGTATTTATTAATGTTTTATGACCTACATGTGTGTCATAAATACTTGAAATATTACGAAGATTTGTAGCAAATCTTATTTCGCTGATATAAAGACTGTTTACAATTAACATTTCCTTACCTCTATGGCAAGAGTGTCTCCAAGAGGGTGGCTTCCTGTCCATTTGAAGTCATCCTTCATGAAATGGATGCTGCACACAACTGTGTTTGTGGTTATCTTTGAATAAAAATATAAGATAGTGAACACAAGTTATAGATGTATCTAGTGAAAATATTAAATATCTTAAATATGTAGGTATATGATGTCCTTTACTATTATACAAACTATACTTAATAAAGTTAATATAAAACCTTTCATTCATTAAAACGTTATTAGGTCTAGGATTTTTGGAAAATTATTAGCAATTCAGCCTTCCTTCCTCACTCCCTTTACAAACTCCTGATTACTTTTTTAAATTCTGTCCACATACATACATTCACTTGAGTCACACATGGTTAGAAGTTGGTGACAGTAATACATCCTAACATCCATGTTACCTCGCATCTTGTTGTATATTTACCGAAGGCCTAATTGTCTATGTAGCTACTAGGCCTTCCTAGTACTTACAGTTCACTTGGCCAAACACAGATAGGATTTTTCTACAAACACAGGCCTACACATTACACAGGCCTAGACTACCTACACATACTCGTCAAAATCGGCATTTCTCCACATTTACTTGTATGACATGTTGACGAAACTACTGACAACGAATTTCATTATTTTTTTATGTCAGCTCATAGACTATATAATATAACATGTCTTTGGGTGGATGAATGTCATTTTGATCTTGAATATTGAACAGTTTGGATATGTTAAGCAGTGTCTATGTATCATAATTAGGCCTAGTATGTACTCACTGTGAATGACTTTCCATGATCTCTACGTATTTTCGACTGCCTTCTCACATTCTTATCCTTGTGAATGCGGTGGAAAGACACGGTAAAATCCCTACGGGCATCGCTCCTACACAAAGGTACACTGTAATCTGTCCTTTTCGAGGTCGCCATTTCCAGGGTTTCGGGTTTGGTTTGGGTTGTTGTTTAACGCCACACTCAGCAATATTCCAGCGATATGACGGCGGTCTGTAAATAATCGAGTCTGGACCAGACAATCCAGTGCCTGATATCATGAGCATCGACCCATGCAGTTGGTATCGATGACATGCATCAACCAAGTCAGCAAGTCTGACCACCCGATCCCGTTAGTCGCCTTTAACGAAAAGCATAGTCGCCTTTAACGGCAAGCATGGGTTGCTGAAGACCTATTCTACCCCGGATCTTCACAGGTACCATTTCCAGGGAGTGAATGCCTACGTTACCTTTAGGTCATGCATATTGGCTAAGAATGGTCAATATGGCACCGTAAATGGATGTTGGGATGTCACCAACACACTAGGCTCCAGATGCTCCACAGAGTAAACACACATCGTGGTTCTTGGCAATTATCTTCAGTTCATTGCCAAAGGTTTCTTAAAGGAGAGAAAGCTCTTGAAAGGACCTGCCATATGACCACGTGTTGACGTACCTGAGGTAGGTGTTCCCACATATGACCACGTGTTGACGTACCTGCGGTAGGTGTTCCCACATATGACCAAGGTGTTGACGTACCTGAGGTAGGTGTTCCCACATATGACCAAGGTGTTGACGTACCTCAGGTAGGTGTCCACTCATATGACCACGTGTTGACGTACCTCAGGTAGGTGTTCCAACATATGACCACGTGTTGACGTACCTCAGGAAGGTGCTCCCACATATGACCACGTGTTGACGTACCTGCGGTTGGTGCTCCCACATATGACCAAGGTGTTGACGTACCTCAGGTAGGTGCTCCCTCATATGACCACGTGTTGACGTACCTCAGGTAGGTGTCCCCTCATTTGACCAAGGTGTTGACGTACCTCAGGTAGGTGTTCCTACAAATGACCACGTGTTGACGTACCTCAGGTAGGTGTCCCCTCATTTGACCAAGGTGTTGACGTACCTCAGGTAGGTGTTCCCACATTTGACCACGTGTTGACGTACCTTAGGTAGGTGTCCCCTCATATGACCACGTGTTGACGTACCTCAGGTAGGTGTTCCCACATATGACCAAGGTGTTGACGTACCTCAGGTAGGTGTTCCCACATATGACCACGTGTTGACGTACCTCAGATAGGTGTTCCCATGTATGACCAAGGCGTTGACGTACCTCAGGTAGGTGTCCCCTCATATGACCACGTGTTGACGTACCTCAGGTAGGTGTTCCCACATATGACCAAGGTGTTGACGTACCTCAGGTAGGTGTCCCCTCATATGACCATGTGTTGACGTACCTCAGGTAGGTGTTCCAACATATGACCACGTGTTGACGTACCTCAGGTAGGTGTTCCCACATATGACCAAGGTGTTGACGTACCTCAGGTAGGTGTCCCCTCATATGACCACGTGTTGACGTACCTCAGGTAGGTGTTCCAACATATGACCACGTGTTGACGTACCTCAGGTAGGTGCTCCCACATATGACCACGTGTTGACGTACCTGAGGTTGGTGTTCCCACATATGACCACGTGTTGACGTACCTCAGGTAGGTGTTCCAACATATGACCACGTGTTGACGTACCTCAGGTAGGTGTTCCCACATATGACCAAGGTGTTGACGTACCTCAGGTAGGTGCTCCCACATATGACCAGGTGTTGACGTACCTGAGGTAGGTGTTCCCACATATGACCACGTGTTGACGTACCTCAGGTAGGTGTTCCCACATATGACCACGTGTTGACGTACCTCAGGTAGGTGTTCCCACATATGACCAAGGTGTTGACGTACCTCAGGTAGGTGTTCCCTCATTTGACCACGTGTTGACGTACCCCAGGTAGGTGTTCCCACATATGACCACGTGTTGACGCACGTCAGGTAGGTGTTCCCACACATGGCCACGGTGTTGACGTACCTGATGTTTGACAATGTAAGTATCCAGTAGTCTGCAGCAAAAAGTGACACTGCGACTCTTGGTATTCCCCCCATCAACTGAAATGAAAGATGAACTCATGAAATAAACTTTAACAAAGCAAACGTACTAAATAGAGAATCTAACCCTCGTGTCTTTTGATATCAAATACATCAACACGAGTTGATAAAAGTGGAAAAACGTTGATGCTTGCCGAGGAGTTTTTCCACTTTTTTTCAACGAGTATTGATATATTTGATATCAAAAGACACGAGGATGTGATTTTATTTATCATCTCACATCATTCTTCCAGTTTGTTGACAGTAATAAGCAGTGTCTTAAGTGTAAAAAGTGCTGCTAACAGCTTCAGTTGCAGAGCCATTAGCGATGTCATTTAATTGTAACATCATGGTAACCAATGACGTGACAATGGTCTGCAAAGCATTGTGATGCAATGAATCTACAATGTACAATGTAGATATTGCTTCATCACAGCCAAGCAATATCTCCTGTGGGAGCCAGATTTGAATGATAATAAACTTTTGTTCAACATAACTTATTTTAATGAAATGACATGAGTATTTTGTAGCGTATTTACATATTTTATCTAAATCAATATACTATACCAAAAACATGTTGAAAACGTGTTAAAAGTCTTTTTTTAAAAAAATGACATTATTGCGAGGTGTTTTTCTTAAAGAAAAAAATATGATCTAATCTCCATACAAAATCCTAGACCCCTCAGAAAAAAATGGTCGGTCCCTTAAATATACAACCACGAGAATTCTAAATGTATTTAGCATTCATTGATGTGGAAAGCTTAAAGTAATTTGTTATATTTCAGTGTGAAAGACTGAGTTTTCTGAAGTTGAGAAAAGTGATATTTTCATTGCAGTGAACATAACACTTGATATTTCACTGCAGTGAACATTACACTTTGACGAAACTATTATCATACAAGAGACACCTCCCCTTAAATTGTCTTTACATATCAACCATTTTTGGTTGGAAGCATTCTCCGGTAGTGAGGATTCAAAATTGTACAAATGGAGGGGCTGACCCGGGGCGGGCCAAATAGGGGTAATTTGGCGTTATTGCTTTAAACGACTCTTTCTCTTGAACTAAGATATAGATATCAACCATAAATGGTTGCCAGCATTCTCCGGTGGTGAGAATTCGAAATTGTACAAATGGAGGGGCTGATCACCCCCAAGGGGCTGAGGGGCGGGGCGGGGCGAAATAGGGGTAACTTTCGCGTTATTGCTTTAAACGACTTCCTCTCTGGAACTAAGTGATTCAAATTGGAGAAATGGAGGGTTGAGCACCACCTCCACCCCCATCCCCGGGGACTGAGGGGCAGGGCTAAAAAGGTAATTTGGCAATATTGCTTTAAACAGCTTTTTCTCTGGAACTAAGAGATGGATGGACGTCATCCATATTTGGTTGGAAGTATTCTCAGGTGGTCGGAATTCACAATTGTACAAATGAAGGGGCTGACCCCCCAGGGGCTGAGGGGCGGGGCCAAGAAGAGTTTATAACTGGAAACTTAGATCCTGGATCTTAACATTGAAACGGTTCCGATCTTTATACTACATTTGTAGCTAGAGAAATACATGTTCATGCTGTCAGATTTGCCATCCACCTAATTTAAATGCTGACAGAGTCAAAATTACGAACTATTTGCAATATTATATACATGTACAGTGCAAATGTATATTTTGTCATGATTGCCTAAATACAGGCCCAATTGGCCTCTTGTTTTTCTTAACGTTGATTTTGTACATAATCATATCTAAATGAATAATAAAGAATTTTCGTGACCATTAATATTTGTTTTATACTTTTGTTTATATTGTTTAAGATTTTGCAAACACGAAACTACCTTTTAAGTCGCAAACACAAGGAGTGGTGAACCGTCCCGGTATGTTAGGTAGGTAGAATATACATTTCAAGGTTTTACATTTTTAATGAAATGATTTAATTTTCCGGTAGAAACCTACACACTCCCTGCCCCCTACTCGATGAGAGAAACATGATATTTCACCCGCCACATGAAATATTCTCTATATCTAGCTGTTACATGAGAATATTTTATATAATATTTGTTTAAACTCTCCACGACCGAACTACCGATCACCTAGTGTACTCACTTCAGACTTTGCTGGCAATGTTTCAACATCCGGGGCTCAAAGTATATGAACGAGTAGGGATAATTTCTGTGCTTACAACTGGAATCTGGAGTAAACTCTTTCACGCTCCTGGGCGTGTCATTCTATCTGTATCAACCGTGCTGGACTTCAGCCCTGTTGCTTTGATAAGTCAGCAGGAAGTTGTATATATTGTCATCATGGCCCTCTGAATTCTGTGTTGCAATTCGGCTTGGATAGGTATTCAATCATAACTGAATAATATCAATAATGCTCCGTGGCTGTCTCAATAACATGACTCAAACATGTCAGGTTGATACGCCCTCATGGTTGAATAGGCGCATCTTATTTTTAGATTTTGCTTTAACGCCATAATAAGCTTGTTGCTCAACCAGTAGAAAAACATAATAATAGTTGTCGCCATTGATATTATTGCTTTTTTTATCAATGTTTGACTATCACAGGGTTGTTGGGAAGGACAACATGACATGCGAGAATTGGTCGCCTCGATTTCTCAGCTAACTTTCCCTGTAAACCCTGAGAGAGATAGAGAGATATATAGAGACGGACGGAGACAGAAACACAGACAGAGAGACAGAGAGATAGACGATATATAGAGACGGACGGAGACAGAAACACAGACAGCAGACAGAGAGATAGACAGATATATAGAGACGGACGGAGACAGAAACACAGACAGACAGAGAGATAGACAGATATATAGAGACGGACGGAGACAGAAACACAGACAGAGAGACAGAGAGAAAGACGATATATAGAGACGGACGGAGACAGAAACACAGACAGCAGACAGACAGACAGAGATATAGACAGATATATAGAGACAGACGGAGACAGAAACACAGACAGACAGAGAGATAGACAGATATATAGAGACGGACGGAGACAGAAACACAGACAGACAGAGAGATAGACAGATATATAGAGACGGACGGAGACAGAAACACAGACAGCAGACAGACAGACAGAGAGATAGACAGATATATAGAGACGGACGGAGACAGAAACACAGACAGCAGACAGACAGACAGAGAGATAGACAGATATATAGAGACGGACGGAGACAGAAACACAGACAGCAGACAGACAGACAGAGAGATAGACAGATATATAGAGACGGACGGATACAGAAACACAGACAGCAGAGAGATAGACAGAGAGATAGACAGATATATAGAGACGGACAGAGACACAGACAGCAGAGAGATAGACAGAGAGATAGACAGATATATAGAGACGGACGGAGACAGAAATGCAGACAGCAGACAGACAGACAGAGAGATAGACGATATACAGAGACGGACGGAGACAGAAACACAGACAGCAGACAGACAGACAGAGAGATAGACAGATATATAGAGACGGACGGAGACAGAAACACAGACAGCAGACAGACAGACAGAGATATAGACAGATATATAGAGACGGACGGAGACAGAAACGCAGACAGACAGACAGAGAGATAGACAGATATATAGAGACGGACGGAGACAGAAACACAGACAGCAGACAGACAGACAGAGAGATAGACAGATATATAGAGACGGACGGAGACAGAAACACAGACAGACAGACAGAGAGATAGACAGATATATAGAGACGGACGGAGACAGAAACACAGACAGCAGAGAGATAGACAGATATATAGAGACGGACGGAGACAGAAACACAGACAGCAGAGAGATAAACAGAGAGATAGACAGATATATAGAGACGGACGGAGACAGAAACACAGACAGACAGACAGAGAGATAGACGATATATAGAGACGGACGGAGACAGAAACACAGACAGACAGACAGACAGAGAGACAGACAGAGAGATAGACAGATATATAGAGACGGACGGAGACAGAAACACAGACAGCAGACAGACAGACAGAGAGATAGACAGATATATAGAGACGGACGGAGACAGAAACACAGACAGACAGAGAGATAGACAGAGAGATAGACAGATATATAGAGACGGACGGAGACAGAAACACAGACAGCAGACAGACAGACAGAGAGATAGACGATATATAGAGACGGACGGAGACAGAAACACAGACAGACAGAGAGACAGACAGAGAGATAGACAGATATATAGAGACGGACGGAGACAGAAACACAGACAGACAGAGAGATAGACAGAGAGATAGACAGATATATAGAGACGGACGGAGACAGAAACACAGACAGCAGACAGACAGACAGAGAGATAGACAGATATATAGAGACGGACGGAGACAGAAACACAGACAGCAGACAGACAGACAGAGAGATAGACAGATATATAGAGACGGACGGAGACAGAAACACAGACAGCAGACAGACAGACAGAGATATAGACAGATATATAGAGACGGACGGAGACAGAAACAGAGACAGCAGACAGACAGACAGAGAGATAGACAGATATATAGAGACGGACGGAGACAGAAACACAGACAGCAGAGAGATAGACAGATATATAGAGACGGACGGAGACAGAAACACAGACAGCAGAGAGATAGACAGATATATAGAGACGGACGGAGACAGAAATGCAGACAGCAGACAGACAGACAAAGAGATAGACAGATATATAGAGACGGACGGAGACAGAAACAGACAGCAGACAGACAGACAGAGAGATAGACAGATATACAGAGACGGACGGAGACAGAAACACAGACAGACAGAGAGATAGACAGATATACAGAGACGGACGGAGACAGAAACACAGACAGCAGACAGACAGACAGAGATATAGACAGATATATAGAGACGGACGGAGACAGAAACACAGACAGCAGACAGACAGACAGAGATATAGACAGATATATAGAGACGGACGGAGACAGAAATGCAGACACAGACAAATGTACAGGGAGAGGCACGCACACACGCACACCCAGGCGCAGTCAGAATGGCGAAACGAATTGAGTGCAATTGTCATTGAGCTTGCTTCAAGACAATATATATCAGCCACCACCGACAAAACAAAGGGAAATCATTCTCTTAATGACAGACGTCTGCAGGCCAGCTTCAACTCTACTGCAATGACTGAGAGGGGTCCACGTGACATGTGTGCAAATGAAAAAACAAAGCTTGAATAGCAACGATGTTAAAATGTCGAGCTTTTCATGATAATCTATCAAAAGGAACATGAAATAATATGACATGACAGGGCCTCAATTCACTGTGTTGTACATCTGCTAGTATTGTATAATAATATAATCATATCAGTGTCTAGGATTACCATATTTGATTAAAATGCGCGAAAAGACACTGTTTATTACAATTTACACTGAATAGTTTTAAAACTTTGCCTGCATCACATACACCGAATAATGAAGCACTCACGACATGGCTTAAGCCTCTGAATCCTCCTCCTGCCGACCTCCAGGATCAACGTGACGTGGTTGTAGTCTCCGAATCCTCCTGCCGACCTCCAGGATTAACGTGACGTGGTTGTAGCCTCCGAATTCTCGCCGGCACATTTTTAGATTTCAGGCTGCTGTTTCTAGATTACATGTCAACTAAAGACAGCATGTTAAGGGGCTTACTGTAGACTAGGGTGCCACATGTTGCAGTACAGTTGCAGTACAGTAGTGTCACGGCCCCCTACCTATCAGGAACCTTGATTCTTAGAGATTTTAGTCCTTGATGGTTAAATATTACCCTTCGTCAGTGACTTTCATCAGTGTTAAGTGTATTTGATCGACATGCGAGTTTCTTTACAACATTTAACACTGCCCGGACATAATTGAAATACTGTTGAAACCTACACGTTACCCCACGTGTATGACAATGTCGATAAGATCGACTTGAAACATAACAAAACGTGGAGAGATACAAAGGAATGATACTTGCAGCTCCACCCTTCTTCTGAATATCAATGCCATCAGAAATGTTATCTGAATTCCAGGGATTCTACATTCTTTTGAATACAATCATTATATAGCTTTGTTATTCTGTTAAGCTGTTTTCTGTGAACAAATTTGACAATCAAGAAAATATACCAACTCGTAGCACTCCATGCGTGACGTCTGACCCGAAGCATTCACCTTGTGTTTCAGTGATTCGGTAACCCAGTGACTTGAAATGTATTCATTATGTATAATATATCATTTTAATATAATACCTATGAAAAACGAAACAAATCGTTTTAACAGCAGAAACTTAAAAATAAAATCCGTCTTATAAAGCAGCTGTAATATGTATGAATTTCATTGGCACATTGTAGCAGCATATTTTGATTCAGGACCACTAACTGGCCGTATTAAGAGTCACTACTAAAAGTGGATGGTACTTGGACAACATCGAGTGATAACAATTCACTGATTTATCCACCAGAGGTGTGTTATAAAACCTGTACATATATCTTGCTATAGATCAGCATATTCGAGAAGATAACGGAAGATATATAAAAAAGCAAATACGAGTTCTGGTGCCTAAGTTGCAGAAAAACAAGAAAGCATATAATTCAATCATAATTCTTACTAGTTGCGAAATACAAAAGCAGAGAATATTTCGAAACTACTTGGATAGTATGTTTCAAACAGATGTGCTACAGCAGATTACTACCAGTAAAGCCGATGTTATATAGGCAAGCCTACGTAAGCAGATAGTAGAATACTGAGGCGCCAGAGGACAATTCACACATAGGCACACACCAGTACATACATGCATACTTCACACTAACACATGAACACATACACACGCATACATACATATGCACACATGCATTTGCACATTCACTTTACATTTGATGTTTGTCCTATGACAAGATCAAACTCCACATTTTGTAGTTGGCATCAGATACGTTGTCTATTGCTTTTCATAATGGCAAAAGTTCATCATTATGCAAACTGATACAGACATAACATATATACATATATACAAAGGAATCTACGAATGACACAGGACTATACTTCAAGGTTCAGGATTTGCATTAATAGATACTTGACATTGTAAGGATTGGAACCTTGACCCTCACCATCACAGTTGACGTACGCAAATGCCGTTGCAGGAACTTCGTGCACCACGTCTCCCGTCCCGCTCTCAACACAATAACACCTTCTCGTGGCAAGGTCATCAATGCTGACGTCACACTGGGGAGGCGTAAACATGCCGTCTGGCAAGCACGTGCGCTCGTGGAGATAAGAAAGGTTCATTGCGTGCATTGCGGACTTTAGTGCATCAAGGTCAATAAAGAGACGGAACAGCACGATGCTCATGTCGGTGTTGTCCGTTGTGTTGAGGACTCGAACCGTCGTTGTATGGAGCTCCTGTTGCCGCTCACACAGACTGAGGTTCTCTGCATATAGGGTAAATTAGTAGAACATATATAGTGGCCTGTTCTAATGTTCTACTTTAATGTTTTAATTGATAATGTCTTACAAAAATGCCATTCTAATGCACGTGTGTACATCACATAGATAGACGTATGTAAATTCTGCACACGTGTGTAAACATGTCATCAGAACGCAAATATTCACAATATGCAAAAGAACACTTTATGCAAATTTGCACCATGCTTCGAGTTAGTGCAACGTATTTGTGCACGTGTATTTACTGCACGTCTATTTGCTGCACGTGTGTATTTACTGCACATGTGTATTTAGTGCACGTGTGTATTTACTGGACGTGTGTATTTGCTGCACGTGTGTATTTACTACACGTGTGTATTTACTGCACGTGTGTATTTACTGTGTTCGCGTTCGTCAACTTTCCGTGGAGACGAATTATTTTCGCGGTCTTTCTTATTTTCGGCTAGGATTTCCGTTTTTTCCTGATATCTTCACATTGGGCCGGGGAATAACTGGTATTTTTCTGGATACGTTTCTCTTTTCAAACACTACTTTGGCAAAACGTCTTTGAAAACGTACAGACGTGCTCTCAACTTTTAAATGGAGTCGTATTTTAAAATAAAATGTGGGGTATATACATACTCTTCGCCCCGACGACTTGCAAATTACACAGCGGTCCAGCACGCGATTCCGGGCACTGGCATAAGTCCCCGTTATCCACGTTACCAACGCATTTGCCCAGGGGAGTGTTCAGCGTGCAGATGTCAGGCATCCCAGCCACCGCCGATAGGACAGTGCACAACGAGTCTGAATTTTAGAATTATAAAAGTACATTTGAAGTAATAATATGTGATATAAAAATGCTTTCAGTTTCGGTGAATATTTTAGATGGTTTCATTTATACCTTAACGAGTGGCCCAGTCGCCCAAGCCGCCGTTATTCGCTATCCAAAGTTGCGTCCCTTAGTCGACATGAATTGTTTCTGTGTGTTTGTTTGTTTGATGTTTAACGCCGCTCTCAGCAATATTCCAGCTATTTGACGACGGTTTGTAAAATAATCGAGTCTGAACCAGACAATCCAGTGATTAATATCATGAGCATCGATCCACGCAATTGGAATCGATGACATGCATAAACCAAGCCTGACCACCCTATCCCGTTAGTCGCCTTTTACTGTTTCTGTGTGAAGTGTTTCTGTGTGAAGTGTTTCTGTGTGAAGTGAGGTGCAATGGGCGTTTCACATTGCTTTCATGATAATTGTACTTACATAACCATGTGCATGAACGTGTGTGCAAGGCTGCTTGTACTAGTCCGGACTTGTATTGGTTTATATAGATAAGATACCATACCCCACTTTAACATGAATACCGCTCTCAGACACAGTAAACTGACTCTGAGCCGACAGTCCTTGTTTTTCCTTGTATGATAAGTACCTTATTTTAACGTCTGTTGACATGATGCGACCAGGTGATCGAACCACCGAACTCTCCGGGCAGACGCTTCAGCCACTACACCACGGAGGCAATCTGTGTTTCTGAGTTTGTCAGCACCATACCTGTGCTCATGGGTTTCACCAAAGTGAGAAAGGTCTGCGAACTGCATCACCTCAGGTTTTCCTCCCACATTAAGATAACACGTTCACGCTGTTCGAGGCGGCGTTACACTCCTCCCACTCGCTCAGTAGATGTTAGTTGGACGAGTATAATCAAGTGAGGACAGCACTATCTGTGCTAAAACATTCTTCTGTTAGTGGTATTCATACTCTCTGTCGGAAGGCCTTGTTTATGTCCCTTAAGACACTGAACGAGTAAATAATCCTGATCGAATCTAAAATTACCAAAAGCATATATACCCCATTGAAAAAAAATTAAGCATCGCTTACTATACATTTCCACATAAAATAGTCATTTTCGGATTTTCTTATGACACATTTTCATTTAAAAGTGAAAACTATTTTGTAACTACTCCATGGCAACAGCTGTTTGACTATTTTCAATAGCATCTTTACTTATGATATGACCTAGTTCTTCCGTTCAAACTGCCCAGAAGGCATTGGTATAGAGAGGGGAGGGGTACTTAACATGTTTCCAGGTGTATGGATCAACTCACTGTTCATGGCCAGGCCGTCCGATGTGTTGAGTAACACCAGTACGACCAATACAAGCAGCCTCTCCATCCTGTAGTCCAGCGGTTCCTCTAGCACGGACACATCACCTGCCCAGCAACCAACAACACAGCTGAAGGAAAACTAAGGAGAGACAGTGGAACATCGATTCGGACGATTCGTAGGAAACCGTATCGTCCGGAATAACGAGGTTTAACTGTACAGAGGGTGTACAAAGTGTGAATACAGCGTATACAACACTGGGACTAACTCATCTGATGAACTTTGTCAACATAATGACACAACTACCATGCCTAAATTACTATATTAGCAGGCTATATCCATTCATATAGTACGAGTGATTACAAAATGCATCATCATAGCTTGCGTCATCTTCTCGAGGCAAGGAAGTTAACTGGCTATATAAGTCCAGTTTCCACCCTTAACAAACCAGGCTGGGCTTGACCGTAACTCCACCAGTGTCTATAACGAATTCATTCCTGACCAACTCGTGTTATTCCGGGACAAGCCGAGTGGTGACGAATGTTACGAATTATGTCCCTTCTATATCCCTCCTATTGACCAATCAGATTCAACCTCTCATATAAGTTGCAATTGATTCAAACAAAATAGCGGCGCTGAGTCAAGAAGATCTGATCGATAATCAAAATCAAAAGACGTGCAATTGTTAAACTGCGTTTACAAAATAAGCACATGTCACAAAGAACCTTGAACCTGAACATGATTTAATTGTTACAAAATACAAGCTATGGCAACTTTTGCATACATAAGGATACAGATAAATACAAAAAATAAGTAGTCGAAATATGGCTGTGTTATGTGAACGATCTGCCACCCTTCGCCTTCGAACCATCAAGCAGAAACGTGAATAAGGGTATGAGCCTGTTTTCCAAGATGCTACGAGGGTAATTGCCTCTTACGCAGCCAGCAGTCAGTAGGTACCCATTGAGGACTAAAAGGAGTCTGGAAGAAAGTTGCTAATGGGAAAAGGTGAAAGACTTATCGTTCTCCACGTTGGCCATGCTAGTCAGGGCTCTCTTGACCTCGAGCCAAGGCCAAGGACAACATTGACTACCACACAGAAATGAACGTCCGTTGTATTTTCGGAGTGGGTGAAAGATAAATTGGTCTCTGCTTTGCCTGCCAATTCCCTTATTATCATGAACAGTGGACCATAGCACAGTATGCAGGACCCAGACAGCAAGGCCCTGACGTCTAATAGCCTTAAAGGAGATATGGTGACGTGGCTGCAACGGATGAATATGATCTTTCCTTCCTGGGCATCAAATCTAAAAAACCTGCGTCTGTGCAAATAGTTGAGAATTACACCAAAGGTCAAGGTCACGCCGTCTTACGACTTCTCCCCTACCACTGCGACCTGTACTTAATAGAGGTGATATGGAGTATCGTCAAAGGTGGTGTTGGACGCGGGATGTTGAAAGCTAGTAAATGAATCGGTCGCGTAACAGTGGAGACATGGCAGCGTTGCGTTACGAGATAGAGTCAAGATACTGGTCACGTAATAGGCTTCAGCAAGCAACAGTCCCACCAACAGTCCCAGCAATTCCACCGAAGAGGGATGTGACATGAGCGAGTCAGATTGCGATTAAAATTATCATGATACGACTTTTATGCTGTTATTCCATTTACCGTTGTTCAAGATGTCAACTTCTACACATGACAACATGATAGATTCTGGTGGTAATACAAATACAGGGTATTTAATGCCGTGTCGGGAATATACAGTTAACAGACTATTTTTAGTTACTCGTATTTTTGCTATTCATCGTTCTCATTTGGGGAATAGTTCCTAAAACAACTGTTTCCAGTGATGGCGTCATATTTGTTCCGTATAGCGATATATGCTGTAGGCCTGTCTCCGCCCCTCTCGACAGACAGACGGACAGACCGGCTTCATGGAAATGGATCAACGTTTTACATGGGGAAAGAGGTCGGACAGAGCTCGACTGGTACCTTTCCCGTTGCTGCAGGCTGCAGGCGAGGAACGCAAACGCCCTACGGTGTGTAAACCAGTCTAGGACAGTACGCGGCTCCCTGTTATGATTGTTGCCGAATAACATAAACATCTTTAGTGTAATAATTTACTGTCAGGGATGTTTTAAAAAACATTTACATTTTTATTTATGTATTTATGCATATCAATATACACATGGGAGACAAAGATAAAGTTTCTTTTAAAAGCTTGGTTTACATTTTCCCAACGATTAGCCGTCCCTATGGCCCATGCCCCCATGCACTTTTCTCAAACACATAACGAAATACAAAGAAACGGGTCTTGCGATGAGCTTGCGTTGTCATTTTGCCCTGAAACATTGGAACAGTAGTAGGTGGGCTATCAAATGCCCTAGATACGCTACTCTATACGTGATCATATTCTAATTCAACATATATGAAAGAAGAAACACACGTATACTCACAGATCAGTAGCTGTGTAGATTCTGGCAGTGTTGTCCTTGGAATAAACACGTCAAGCCGAGCTCGTCAGCTGCGTCTGACCTGGACCTGTACAAGCAGGACGTATACTGCTCTCATTTAAAATAAATATGAAGAACATACAACGGGACAAAACGTTCATTGATGTCAGGTGAAACACACACTTCCTCGTGAATAAGCTCAGTGATTGTGTATGTATGCAGTATGCCTGGTGCTGGCCCGGCGGGTACGGTCCTAACAGATCTCACGGTTAGCAATAAACCTGACTGAAATAGATGACTTGACTGTGATGTACAGTGATGTGGTGTTCCCAGAGTCCAGATTTCACACAGAAGTTGATCCTTTGCGTGACAGCACTATACAGTGTGTCTTCCCGTCGGGACTCTGGGGCAGGGTACCGCCCTGGTAATCTGTACTTGTCTTATAGGTCAGGCATAGGACTTGCCTGATGTCGCGTCATCGTGCCCCATGGCGTGAATCGTTGCTCATGCTTTCAGTCACTGGTTTTCCTGGTCCAGACTCCATTATTTACAGGTCAGCGTTATGTATCCGGAACACTGCTGACTTCGGCGTTTAGTATACATGCACTCACACACTAGGTGCTCGTTGGTTTCACCAAAGTGGCAAACGCTAGCAACAAACGAGTTGTATGTAACCGTCATGATTTGTCTGAAGTACCGTACGCTCATTCAACGATTTTCCTACCTGGGTGAAGAGTAGAAGAAGTAAGGAAAGTCTCGGGTCCCTTGGTTAAATACCTTTATGTAGTGCAATCACATCCCTGATTACTTGTTGGGGTTGGGACACATGCCACAATCTCGCATGACACCCCACACGTTCATTAGGCAAAGGACAAGCTAAGATAAGCGCCCTTTTTGGTCAACAGGATCCGCGTACATGTATTTTGAAGTGGGCCAAACCTTTAGAAATTGTCGTGAAAGTCATTATATAACTTCTCATGAATGAAAACTAGACTGTAACACATTGTAACGTGTCGATTCCAAAAATTGAAACAATTACTTAACCCAGAAATGTGAAACCAACAAAAACAACAAATGGTATACAATCAACAATCGAACTAGGTTTTCAAATCAATACAAATTACTTCACAGCAATTACAGTGGCCATGTGCAGTAGAGTTGTAGTACAATCTTGAATGGCAGTAGCTAATACAAAATATGATGGCAGTGGTGATACCAAAAGTTCTGTGATAATAATGTTCACCTATCCGCAACAGTGGTCAAGCTTCCGAGCTAGGCCTAGGCTTGGAATCCGGGGTGATACGTGATCTTCACGCGAAAGCTGGTCTTGATGTAATGTCAGATGAAATGTGACATGAGACAGGCACGCGCCCTCTCCACTTATATAGCCTAACTAGCTGCCAGCACTTTCCACACAATGTTAGACCAGTTCAGCGTCACAAGAAGATCACAAAAGATCCCACGTGTTCCTACATGTTAACGCTTGGCATCCATTCATGCTATTCCGAAGGTCGACAGATAATTCGAACATCTAAATATATTAACTCCCCCACCACTGCTTATATTAAATAGTACTACATTCCTGACAACTAATCATAGTCAAAATACAATGCAAAGGAATCGTGCTTTGTTAACAGTTTAGTTACCGATCCCATAAACTCGCGACCGGGATCTACTTGAAATAGCTTAGGCCATTTTAGTGGTCCGCGTTTATATATGTGACTCAGTGCATTAGCTACTTCTGTTGAATCTTTCGAGATTAATGGCTCAGCCTCTTTGTATCAACTAGCCACATCCACTACTGTTAAAGCGTATTTATACGTTTTGCGTTTTACCTTATCGTGGGGAAGAAACAAGAGGTCAGCCTGAAGAACTTCATTCGTTGTAAAAATATCAAACTTCTTCCTCGGTATATAACGCGGTGCCGGTAAATATATTTGCCACAACGCTTGTTTCTTTAACCAATCCTTGGCCACATCTTTAGATACCTTAGCCGCGGTGGCTAATTTTTTTATTGCTCCTACACCTTTCCAATATCCTCGTGGGCTATAGTAAATTTTATTCATTATTAATTAATATTGATGTTTCGTTTAATACAACTCATGACTATCATTGAATCGCATAATCATTTTGGCATAAAAAATGCCACCTGTAGTGGCGGTATAGGTATATAAATCCAGCTCCAGTGGAAATGCGGCAGAACCCCTATTACCTATAAAAAATTATATCATTGGCCCCAGGTATTGGTGAGCTAGAGCCAATTTAACTTAATCTTATGACTATCGTTGAATCGCATCATCATTTTGGCATAAAAAATTCCCTCTGTAGTAGCAGTATAGGTATATGAATCCTGCTCCAGTGGAAGTGAGCCAGAACCCCCATTACCTATACTACTCGGGGTGAAGCTGCCTCTACCTCTATCATACCAAAGACTATTATTGCATAACATGATAATACTACTACACGGCCATATGGTAGTTTCTATATTTGGGTTATAAATAAACAGTACTCCAAGGGAGTGAATGCCGATCTCCCATGGACAAGACTATAAGACCCATCATACCACTGACCGCGTGTAATCCACGACACAATTACACAACGCCGTTACTAAGTTCATTATATTTAATAAAACATGAACATGACGAAAAGTAAACAAACAGAGATACAATGTAGTGCTTAGTGTAGTGACGGCCTGTAGGTGTTCAAGCATGCTGACTGAACTGACATCCTACAATTACCCCAAAAAGAAAAACGTGTGCCAATGTGCCAGAAATTTGAGTATTCCAAAGATAATTTCGAATTTCGACATTGAAGGACGAAGCTAGACTATCACCAGACGAGTGCAATCAGGACTGTACAACGCAACACCCGGTCAGACTGACCAGTTGACCGACGAGACCTCGCCCTGAGGAGGGGTGGGGGTCGTCAGACAGTCGGAGGGTGGATGAGGAACATCACAACTCGGTCACCCGGTCAGCCGCTTCCGGGTACTGGGTCAGTTCCTGGCTTGACAACTTACCCGGACGACAACCCGACATCGTCAGATATTTGAATTTTATACTTACTTCAGTTACAATTAAATTATTATTTTAGAATTACGAGAAATGCTTCCGATGTGCATGAAAAGATATTGAAAATAAATGCAGATTTTTCTGATCAATGTAAAGATGTCAGCCAGTCCACAAACAAGAACACACCCAAGCAGTTTCCACATCAGCGGCATCCGTGGCAGCACGTGACAAATGGCTGGGCCAATCTACGTAGGCCCTGAAACAAAGGGGATTAATATGAGTAGAACCTTCAGATACACCAATGACTTGATCAAACATTGTACTGAATTAATGTGGGTGAGGGGTTACTTTCAAAAAGATAGTGGAATCATCAGATACACCCATAACATAATCAAACATTGCACTGAATTAATTTGGGTGAGGGGTTACTTTCAAATTGATAGTAGAATCTTCAGATATATTAATGACTTGATCAAACATTGTACTGAATTAATGTGGGCGAGGGGTTACTTTCAAATAGATAGTAGAATCTTCAGATACATCCATGACTTGATCAAACATTGTACTGAATTAATGTGGGCGAGGGGTTACTTTCAAATAGATAGTAGAATCTTCAGATAAATCTATGACTTGATCAAACATTGTACTGAATTAATGTGGGCGAGGGGTTACTTTCAAATAGATAGTAGAATCTTCAGATATATTCATGACTTGATCAAACATTGTATTGAATTAATGTGGGTGACGAGCTACTTTCAAATTGATAGTAGAGTCTTCAGATACATCCATGACTTGATCAAACATTGCACTGAATTAATATGGGTGACGAGTTACTTTCAAATAGATAGTAGAATCTTCAGATACACCCATGACATGATCAAACATTGTGCTGAATTAATGTGGGTGACGAGTTACTTTCAAATTGATAGTAGAGTCTTCAGATACATCCATGACATGATCAAACATTGTATTGAATTAATGTGGGTGACGAGTTACTTTCAAATTGATAGTAGAGTCTTCAGATACATCCATGACTTGATCAAACATTGTACTGAATTAATGTGGGTGACGAGTTACTTTCAAACATACAGTAGAGTCTTCAGATACATCCATGACTTGATCAAACATTGTACTGAATTAATGTTACTTTCAAATTGATAGTAGAGTCTTCAGATACAGCCATGACTTGATCAAACATTGTATTGAATTAATGTGGGTGACGAGTTACTTTCAAATTGATAGTAGAGTCTTCAGATACATCCATGACTTGATCAAACATTGTATTGAATTAATGTGGGTGACGAGTTACTTTCAAATTGATAGTAGAGTCTTCAGATACACCCATGACTTGATCAAACATTGTATTGAATTAATGTGGGTGACGAGTTACTTTCAAATTGATAGTAGAGTCTTCAGATACATCCATGACATGATCAAACATTGTATTGAATTAATGTGGGTGACGAGTTACTTTCAAATTGATAGTAGAGTCTTCAGATACATCCATGACTAGATCAAACATTGTACTGAATTAATGTGGGTGACGAGTTACTTTCAAACATACAGTAGAGTCTTCAGATACATCCATGACTTGATCAAACATTGTACTGAATTAATGTTACTTTCAAATTGATAGTAGAGTCTTCAGATACAGCCATGACTTGATCAAACATTGTACTGAATTAATGTGGGTGACGAGTTACTTTCAAATTGATAGTAGAGTCTTCAGATACATCCATGACTTGATCAAACATTGTATTGAATTAATGTGGGTGACGAGTTACTTTCAAATTGATAGTAGAGTCTTCAGATACAGCCATGACTTGATCAAACATTGTATTGAATTAATGTGGGTGACGAGTTACTTTCAAATAGATAGTAGAGTCTTCAGATACATCCATGACTTGATCAAACATTGTACGGAATTAATGTGGGTGACGAGTTACTTTCAGATTGATAGTAGAATCTTCCATTTTTAACGACATTGTCAAACATTGTATTGCATGGACGTTGGTGACGCGTGTGGTTGATACAGTATAGATGTACGTACCCTGAGAATCACTCTTCCCATGCGGCGAATCCTAGACTTCCTTTTGTTGGAATTGGCTGTTGAAGAAAGCACATTTGTTTATCTAAAGTTCGCGATTCAGTCCACATGACATGTTATCTATTCGTAACTCTTGCACATATTCCCGTAGCTGTAGCACGTATTCCCGAAGGGAAATAAACATATAACAAGAAATATGCCACGGCAATTTCATATAAACTTCCAACACAAATTCATTAGATCTGTATTGTATTGTAAGGAAGGGTGGATAATCACAGGTTTACGAACTCTTGACAATATAGGTACCTGAGAAGGTGGCGGAGTGTGCTTCAGGAACTCTCGAATGAGGAGGAATACAATAACATTACTGTATGAAGAATTGTCATTGTCTACCCACCGGTTTACAGTTTCTAGCAGGTAATCTGGCAGCGTGCATGCTTCAATAGTGTCATTGCTTCAATAGTGTCATTGCTTCCATAGTGTCACTGCTTCCATAGTGTCACTGACTTTACGCGAGATGAGGACGCATATGGAGGGGATCAGGATGTTCGTACAAAAAGTATCTCAAATATTAGTCCTGCTCCCTTTCGTTTGTCTCAGTCTCATACCAAGTTTAATGCAAAGTAAATGAAAAAGCTTCCTATATTTTAACGATTAAACGCATCGGCTCTGACGCGAATAAGTCACAGGCATGTCTTATAGTTAGTTGTATGATTTGTTAAATAATTAATAATAAGTGATGATAAACATTCGACAGCTATTGTCAACTTTGCAAGAGGCTGTCCGACCAACTTCCTGTCTGTGATCGAACTGTCGGCCATAATTAACTGCTCTTTAACCTAGTAATTCTTTACAAGACATGTTGTCTTCAATTTTATAGTACATATTGTGATAAGTAAAACACAGTAAAAAAGTATAAGTCACCTATCCACTTCATCTATGTAGTAGAACGAGATGATGCTGATGTTGCTCGTGGTGCCGCTGCTGTTGCTGATGCTTGTGCTGATACTGGTGCTGCTTCTGGATCTTTGGCTAGATGAGTCGTGCCTACATACAGAGAATAACAATGTATCAGCTTATTATTCTGCAGGGAATCATTCCTCATTAAATCTGTGTCTGTCATTATAATACATAATTAATTATAACGTGTCAATTCTTTCAAATTAGAATGAAGAACAAACAATGTATGATGTATGTATGTTTGTATCCAACAGGTCAAGGCTGATGTCAGTACAGAGAGTGGAGAATAAACAATGTATGGTGTATCACTGTCTGTATCCAACAGGTCATGGCTGATGTCAGTACAGAGAGTGGAGAATAAACAATGCATGGTGTATCACTGTCTGTATCCAACAGGTCATGGTTGATGTCAGTATAGAGAGTGGAGAATAAACAATGTATGATGTATCACTGTCTGTATCCAACAGGTCATGGTTGATGTCAGTATGGAGAGTGGAGAATAGACAATGTATGGTGTATCACTGTCTGTATCCAACAGGTCATGGCTGATGTCAGTATAGAGAGTGGAGAATAAACAATGTATGATATATCACTGTCTGTATTCAACAGGTCATGGCTGATGTCATTGTAGAGACAAAACAGTGAAGTGAGTGGAGAATAAAAGTTTATAAACTTACAAGATGATTGCGCTTCGGTTCAAGGCGACTTCGAGATCCCTGAAACAGACCAGCGATATACAGTTTTAGGATAACTTCATTTACCTTCGGAACCGTGAAGATCCGGGTTAGAACAGATCTTCAGCAACCCGTGCTAAGAGGCGACTAACGGGATTGGGTGGTCAGACTCGCTGACGTGGTTGATGCATGTCACCGCATCCCAATTGCGTGGATCGACGCTCATGATGTCAATCACTCGCTTGTCTGGTCCAGAATCGATTATTTATAGATCGCCGTCATATGGCTGGAATATTGCTGAGTGCGGTGTTAAACAACAAACAAACAAATGATTTACCTTCGTGAATACTGTAGACATTTCATTATACTATTGTGGAGTAGGCATATTTGTGGCAATAGGCAAGAAAACGATATCGTTAAAACCAACTTTCCAGTCTAATTTCCCTTTGTTATATAAACTGTCTGTCCATAGAAACAACAGATGCTAGATAATAATTCTTGGGTTCATTAAAAACAGGTATATATAAACCGCATAAAAAGTCTATATTTGTATATTAATGTCGTTCACTGGACAGATGTTCTGAAACATAATGTGTTGTGGGGGAAACAATACATCCAGTGATCGCTATCTTACCTGGGTGGAGGACCTGGTGACCTGGGTTGGGACAATTCATCCTTACAGTCATCCCCAGCCCCGAGATCTCTGTTCTCGTGTCCCGCTCGGGGAGCAGCCCTAAACAACAGATAATGGTAGATTAAGGAAAATGGTATCAAGACAGACATGGTGCACTTTTATCATTGTGATTTTAACCATTAACCATGAGAATCTGTGTATTACCTTGTCTCCAAGAGATGACGTATAAAAAAACTTCTAACGATTGAATATATTAAAGAGAACAATAGCACAATTAATAGTTTTCAATGATGCGAACGACCCATGAAGATCCGGGATAGGATAGATCTTCAGCAACCCATGCTTGCCGTGAGAGGCGACTATGCTTGTCGTAAGAGGCGACTTACGGGATCGGGTGACTTGGTTGATGCATGTCATCAATTCCAACTGCGTGGATCGATACTCATAATATCAGTCATTGGATTGTCTGGTCCAGAGTCGATCATTTACAGACCGCCGTCATATAGCTGGAATATTGCTGAGTGCGGCGTTAAACCACAAACAAACAAACAAACAAGAATGCGAACATTTTCTACATTACAGTCTCTACCATAACAACATTGTGGTCAAGCTGATGTCGGACCTGTCTGGCTGTTGGCACAGGAGTGCTGCTGGGAGGGGCCGCCTCTTGTGTCCCCCCTCAGTCACTGCGTCGTGTACAGAGGGGGGCATATGGGGGGTGTCCTCCGGGGGAAACTCATCTGGTGCATCCTCAACACCACCAGCATCCCGTACTACATGATTCTGTTGTTGTCTGTGCAAATAAAAAATTTAATGTCGATTGAACATTGTTGGAGGTATGTAGTGATCAGATTGAACATTGTTGGAGGTATGTAGTGATCAGAGTGAACATTGTTGAGGTATGTAGTGATCAGATTGAACATTGTTGGAGGTATGTAGTGATCAGAGTGAACATTGTTGGAGGTATGTAGTGATCAGATTGAACATTGTTGGAGGTATGTAGTGATCAGAGTGAACATTGTTGGAGGTATGTAGTGATCAGATTGAACATTGTTGGAGGTATGTAGTGATCAGAGTGAACATTGTTGGAGGTATGTAGTGATCAGAGTGAACATTGTTGAGGTATGTAGTGATCAGAGTGAACATTGTTGGAGGTATGTAGTGATCAGAGTGAACATTGTTGGAGGTATGTAGTGATCAGATTGAACATTGTTGGAGGTATGTAGTGATCAGAGTGAACATTGTTGGAGGTATGTAGTGATCAGATTGAACATTGTTGCAGATATGTAGTGATCAGATTGAACATTGTTGGAGGTATGTAGTGATCAGAGTGAACATTGTTGGAGGTATGTAGTGATCAGAGTGAACATTGTTGGAGGTATGTAGTGATCAGAGTGAACATTGTTAGAGGCATGTAGTGATCAGATTGAACATTGTTGGAGGTATGTAGTGATCACAGTGAACATTGTTGCAAGTATGTAGTGATCAGAGTGAACATTGTTAACGGTATGTAGTGATCAGATTGAACATTGTTAACGGTATGTAGTGATCAGATTGAACATTGTTAGAGGCATGTAGTGATCAGAGTGAACATTGTTGGAGGTATGTAGTGATCAGATTGAACATTGTTGCAAGTATGTAGTGATCAGAGTGAACATTGTTAGAGGTATGTAGTGATCAGATTGAACATTGTTGGAGGTATGTAGTGATCAGATTGAACATTGTTGGAGGTATGTATTGATCAGAGTGAACATTGTTGGAGGCATGTAGTGATCAGATTGAACATTGTTGGAGGTATGTAGTGATCAGAGTGAACATTGTTAACGGTATGTAGTGATCAGATTGAACATTGTTAGAGGCATGTAGTGATCAGATTGAACATTGTTGGAGGTATGTAGTGATCAGATTGAACATTGTTGCAAGTATGTAGTGATCAGAGTGAACATTGTTGCACGTATGTAGTGATCAGATTGAACATTGTTGGAGGTATGTAGTGATCAGATTGAACATTGTTGGAGGTATGTATTGATCAGAGTGAACATTGTTGCAGGTATGTATTGATCAGATTGAACATTGTTGCACGTATGTAGTGATCAGATTGTACATTGTTGGGGGCATGTCGTGATCAGATTGTGTGTGTGTGTGTGTAACCATAGGGCGCATATGAAACTTTTAACATATCATTGGCTTGTTTCCAACTATTTAGTATATGACGGCGGTAGAGTCTGGGCCTGCCCTCCCGATCCATCCAGGTTGTTAGGAACAAATTCTAAACCGGAAATTTTCGGAGACAATTGATTTTTGTTGATAACATCCCGAGCCCTTTTACCTTAACCAGTTTAAATCACTTTTAAATATTGAAAAGTAATTAAGCATAGGTGATCTTCCTCAACATTTGAAATCGTTCTATTCTAGATTTGCAGATTTTCTAAGTGGCAGCGGAGTGGAGTGCGTGAGTGAGTGAGTGAGTGATTGTGGCAGCGAAGACACCGCGTGGATAACGAAGGGGTCACGCGCAGGGAAGGAGCTTGGATCCGTGTATTCTAAAGTCGAGCTATTTTCAAATCGTGAAAGACAAGATTTTTATACTTCTCAAAGGCTTTCACCTCTTGGTATTAAAGTTATTAAGAAATTCGGACGATGTCTATTAAATATTGAACATAATAAACATTTCACTAATTATTTAGGGATATGTTTGTAATCTGAAATGAAATGGTATATCCTCTATTAAATTGATCGAGTGTTTGAGCTATGAGTTTGTTTGTGTATGGTGCAAGGCCAAAGCGCCTGTCGTCTGTGTCTCATGGGTGCTGTTGTCTCAACAATTGATGGAATGCTGATGATTCTTGGCTTCTTCTGATGTGGGGTAGCAGAGTGAGTGAATGAGTGAATTTGGCTTAACGCCCTTTATAACATTATTCCATATATATGTTCCCTTTATGTGGGAGGAAAGCCCGAAGTGATACAGGTCTCGTGGGTTTGCACCACTTTTGTGAAACACGACCACGGGCATGGTGCTGACAAACCTAGAAACTTTATTATGGTGAATCGGGATTCGAACACACGACCACATAAGTTTCTGGCATTGACTTATACCCCGTTCACATGCACAACATTTACAAACGAATAGTAATTTTTCGCACATGTGTAACTATACATACGTGTGTACATGTAAATTTACTATGCGTTCACGTGAAAATCAACTTAGGTGTGTAAATAAAGTATGTAAATTGTGTAAGGCACACATACAGTCTGTTTACGACTTTCAACAAAAACAGGTTGTTTTCCAATCAAGGTTGAATGAGAAGAGAGTTACTTCACCGAAAGTTTTCGCGTGAAGCAACATGTGTTTGATTTAATTTGTACACACAATTTTTACTCCTTGAAACCAAAAGAAAACACGGTCCGCTCACCTCTGCATATACGCATAAAGGTTGGCAACTGTTGACAATTTGTTTGGTGTTGGCAAAAGAACAGATATGAATTAAATCATCCTCTTACGTTGGCATAAACGTTCACATTGCAACATATACACACAGTGCAAATTTACATTTACATTTGCACCTACTCCAGACATGATGCACATTTGCTCCTGGTGTAAATATACACACATGAGTAAACATGTTCACATGACAAATATACTCACGTATGTATTTTTACACACGTATGCACATATACACACATATGTATAGAGGCGCATGTGAACGGGGTATTAGACGACGGAGCTACCTGTGTCCCGCGTTAGCAGTGTCAGACATGAATAATTAAGTTTGTTTGTTGTTTTACTCGACACACAGCAATATTCCAGCTGTGGCGGTTGCCTGTAAGTAGTTGATGTTACGAGCAACTTTCAACACGATGGGGTACGATAATACGCAATCAACCAAATAACCGAACTTGCCTCCCGAACCATTTGGTCGCGTCAGACAACACGCACACATGTCTGGGGCCTATTCTAACCCGGAGTCCCGGGTATCGCATGTATTCAGGGAACATGTATTCACAGCTGCTTACCTTTCCATCTATTGATCCTAGTTGTCTAAATACACCGGTACTGAAGTCGATAGATTAATCAGACCCGCTTCTATGACGTCATCATATTATGACGTCATAGAAATAGTCCAATACCCTTTTTCACTAAACACGCGACAGAGGCCAAAACGTTGGCAGATGGGCTAAAAGGTTCATGGCGTTGTAATGTTCACCAGGTTATAAATCGTACACAATTTGATATTAAGTCTTCATGTTGTGCGGCAAATAGCCATATATAAACCGAGACCCGTGAAGATCCGAGTTAGAATAGGTCCTCAGCAACCGATGCTTGCCGCAAAAGGCGTCTATGCTTGTAAGAGGCGTCTAACGGGATCGGGTGGTTGAAGCATATCATTGTATCCCATTTGCGAAGATCGATGCTCTTGATATCAATCACTGGATTGCCCCGATTCGATTATATACAGACCGCCGTCGTATAGCTGGAATATTGCTTAGTGCGGCAGACAAACAAGCATAAACCCAAGGAATTGTTAGAGTGAGAACAGGTCAGGCGGACATTAGTAATATGCCAGCAATGTCGCGGTAGGGGACACCAGAAAAGGCTTCACATATTTGGGGACTGAATTGAATACGGGAAGTATGTAAAGCATTATTTGACATGACACCCTCTGCGTAACCTGGCGATTACCGGAGCTTCTTGGAATATGTACACGCCTGTGTTAGAATGTTGGTATGTCAGAATGTTGAACAAGGACAGTTTGGAGTGTTGAATGCAAAAAAATGGCAGATTATTTTCCTACAATGCGATGCATATGTTATTTTTTCCTGAGTAAAACTGGAATTGATTATATTTTTTAGAAAAAAAATCCTTCTTCAAAATCGACGAAAATCACGATTATACCTGCAAATAAGAGCAGCTCGATGTCAGATAAAAATGTTAGCTGTCCTTATTAATTGGGTGAGGGTTAACAGCTTTTCCATCCGACAAAATAGAGTTTTTAACGTCTTTAATTAACAGCTCGTATTTGCTATCAGAAAATGTACAAGTAAAACGGGTTGAGATGCAAGAAAGACCGTGAATTTAAAAGTTTAACCCTTCCTTTGTGTGTTATGTAATCGCGGATGCATGTGAGGTCATTTTTGTTGTTACTTTAAGTTTCAAATATCAGTCACTAACGATTCTGATTATCGAGTCAAAATATACTTCTTCTTTTTTCAAACTTGATACCTTGTACTTCCTCATACAGTTTTAATGCCTTTTGATAAGTTGTTTCTGATACGGCATGGCCAGTTGTTATCTAATCTGTTTACAGTCTGTTTGGCCCCAAATGAGAAGTGACAAGCAATTCTGACATACCCTGTTCCGTTGTGTAGCACGTGCAGTACGTATTTGCGCTGTTCATCCTACCGTTGTTCCCCGCCCCCATGGCATATTTTTAAATTAATTTTGACACATGAATTTAAAAAATAAAAGTTTTTAGATCTAGTTCTGGTGAGAATGTATGCCTCGAGTAAAGCATATTTCCCGGCCCTTGCCCTCTAAAAGACTGATGGGCGATGCCACAGTCGGGTCAAGTTAAGAGCGGGTGGCACAACTATTCATTTGCGGAATTGCGTTTGAGTCGTGGAAGATCGTTCCAACAGATGTTAAAAAAATACTGACAATTTCGTTTGTTATTCACAATATTATATATCCTTGTTTTCACCCCAGGGACATTACTACTTCGCAAATTCCCAACGTCCCACCCCTACAGGACAAAATGGGAGGATCCGAGCTAGAACGAGCTCTGTTGCAGCGCATGTGTTTACAGGCATCTACACCAGTCATTCAATGGTGATTCTCAGGATCTTAGGGTTGGTCTGTTGGCAACAGAGTCGCAATATTTACTCAACAGCCATGTGAGAAATCTTGTCAATGCCGTCCAAAAGGCACAGAAGATTTGAAAAGATGTGTATACGGGTAAGTGGGCCAATGTCACATTTATTAAAGGTTTTGCCTAGCGGTTAAAGCGTTCGTGACGCCGAAGACCCGGGTTTGATTCCCGGCATGGGTACAATATGTGAAGCCCATTTCCGTGATATTGCAGGAATATTGCTAAAAGCAGCGTAAACCCATACTCACTCACTCACTCACTCAAGAGATAGGTACAACATGTCCGATTGGGAAACGTTTGGTTGTACCTTTCAAAAAGAATTAAGATACAGGTATAAATTGATCTGGTCATGCATGCACTGAAGTTACCTGTCGGCAGCCTCCCTCAGGATTGGTGTTGTGTAGGGTGATGGGGGCACCACTTGCACTACACCGTTGTAGGTGTGGTGCTAAAGAAGTTTCCAAACACGGAACAGAAACCACATTTCTGACAGCACAAGAAAAGGTAGCAGTGGCATTGGGAGTTGAAGGTATGGAGAGGATGGTGTGCTGGGGTTGGGGTTGGGGTTGGGGTTGGGGTTGGGTCAAAGCCTTCTTACATTGCAGACAATCTGCAGAAACATGATCTTTATACTGAATATAGCTTTTAGCAGTATTCCAGCAATATCTCAGCAGAGAACACCAGAAATGGGCTTCACATGTTGTACTCATGCAGGGAAATGAACCCGGGTCTTTGGTGTGAAGAGTGAACGATTTAACCACTAGGCTATCCCACTCCCAGTATCAAATAAACATTCAAAAATATATTTCCATGAAGAGGAATTTAAGCAAGCTATCAACTAAACAAGGGTAATTCACTTGGTTCTTTCAGCTTCATTTACTGTTTAACAAGACCCCTAACTCCACACAATACACAGTGTCTGACCATGAGGCTGCATGCACACATTTTATGGCACTTCAACTGACTGTGGTTTGTGAAGCAGTTATAAAAGACTTTTCCTGACAAGTGACTTTGAGATAAATATTATTCCAGATGTTTCTCTCTTTTTCTCTCACTCCAATTATAAAAATCAAGCATCATAGGTACAGAGCCTGTTTCAAATCAGGGTATCAAATTCCCCATAATTTCAGTCTGACAACTGGCCTGAAAAATTGCAAAGTTTCCAGACCAGATAAAATGTTGGCAGTCCAGAATTTTCTAGACTAACGGAAAAAAGTAACAAAAGGGTTAACATAAGAATAGTATTGTTTAATTTACTAATAAGAACAAACTGGTGGATTGTCAACTCAGTAACTTTAACTCCAGACCAATTTTTCAAAAAGACCATCCGTCAGCAAAATAGACTGTTTCGGACTGTCGGGTAGGCGGGTATTTGAAACACTGGTAAAATCTACATGATTAGTAGGATTGGATATTGACAGAAGTTCTGTATTGCAATTTATTACCCACAGGGTTAGGTCTCATCCATGAGTCAAAGGTGTGTTGCTTGCATCACAACCAGAGGTGGACACACACGCTATTGATTTGTAAATTGACATTTAGGCATGTTCATGTTTTTTATAAAATCACGCATTTTCCAAATTAAACCATTTGAACACTTACAGGAGTCCTTTATCTGATGCAAACCGAAATTGTTTCAGATTTGGTAAAAAACATAACTTTGCATTAAATCTTATTCAATGTCACAGGAACTTTTGTTGTTCAGTATATAAATACTGAATAACTACAAAACATCTTTGCCGAGCAAGCATGCATGTGTGAACAGATTCACTAAGGCAACAATATATATGTGAATTCAAAAAAGTTGAAATTTGGTGAAACCAGAAGTAACTATAAGTCCCAATTTCGCCAGAAGTTCATTTGATATATGTAATCAATATATTTTTACTCTTTCCAAATAGTTTGTCATCAAACAAGAACTTGTATACAAGGAAGGATAATTTAGAAGTTTAGATATTTTCCTAGAGAGTACATTTGACCCCAAAACATATCATTCTCATTTTAATTAAGTTTAATATATTGAGTCTTCCAAGTTCCCCATGTACCTCGAGATTTGGAGTACTTTTTCTGAATGATGTTTTAGAAAACAAAATTGGACACCTCCATTGTTTTTAAGTCCCCATACTTCACATATGTAGAGAAGAACTGGGATAACCCAGTTTGTTGAAAAGCCACAATTGACATACAAGAGAATAAATTAAATTTTTGCCCTTGGCATAAAACATAAAACATAGCTTTCTTTTGCTTTGTTATAGTGAATCCTGATTTTTTTTATATAAGAAGCGCCAAGGTATTTTATAGGAATCAACATTTTCCAAAAAATCATGACCAATTTTGAAAATATATTTTTAATCATTTTGCCTAATAATAATATGTTAGTTTTGGTAATAATAATCTTAAGCCTTCAATGTTTACAATACCTATGAAATGCTTCTAACATCTCTTGAAAATCATAATAATTTGTGGCTAATAACACTACATCTGCATACAATAATACAAATATTGGGATAAAACTTTCAATCAGAGAATGCATCTTTTTTCTGTTGGACCCCTTCACATGACTCCTGGACAAGGGCTGCTTTGTGATCATTTACAAATATTGCAAATATCTCCTTGTCTTACTTCAGATTTACATGAAAATCTTGTACCCTCCCATACCCTCCGCCTATACCCCACACCAACACCCTCCACCCATACCCAACAACAACACCCTCCACCAACACCCCAAACTCCACCCACACCCTCCACCAATACCCTCCACCCATACCCTCCACCCACACCCTCCACCCATACCCAACACCAACACCCTCCACCCATACCCTCCACCTATACCCAACACCAACACCCTCCACCCATACCCAACACCCACACCCTCCACCAATACCCTCCACCCATACCCTCCACCCACACCCTCCACCCATACTCTCCACCCACACCCTCCACCCATACCCTCCACCCATACTCTCCACCCATACCAAACACCAACACTCTCCACCCATACCCTCCACCCATACCCTCCACCCATACCATCCACCCACACCCTCCACCCATACCCTCCACCAACACCCTCCACCCACACCCTCCACCCATACTCTCCACCCATACCAAACACCAACACCCTCCACCCATACCCTCCACCCATACCCTCCACCCACACCCTCCACCCATACTCTCCACCCATACCCTCCACCCATACCCTCCACCCATACCCTCCACCCACACCCTCCACCCACACCCTCCACCCATACTCTCCACCCATACCAAACACCAACACTCTCCACCCATACCCTCCACCCATACCCTCCACCCACACCCTCCACCCATACTCTCCACCCATACCCTCCTCCCATACCCTCCACCCATACCATCCACCCACACCCTCCACCCATACCCTCCACCCATACCCTCCACCCATACCCTCCACCCATACTCTCCACCCACACCCTCCACCCATACTCTCCACCCATACCAAACACCAACACTCTCCACCCATACCCTCCACCCATACCCTCCACCCACACCCTCCACCCATACTCTCCACCCATACCCTCCACCCATACCCTCCACCCATACCATCCACCCACACCCTCCACCCATACCCTCCACCCATACCCTCCACCCATACCCTCCACCCATACCATCCACCCACACCCTCCACCCATACCCTCCACCCATACCCTCCACCCACACCCTCCACCCATACTCTCCACCCACACCCTCCACCCATACCAAACACCAACACCCTCCACCCATACCCTCCACCCACACCCTCCACCCACACCCTCCACCCATACTCTCCACCCACACCCTCCACCCATACTCTCCACCCACACCCTCCACCCATACTCTCCACCCATACCAAACACCAACACACTCCACCCATACCCTCCACCCATACCCTCCTCCCACACCCTCCACCCATACTCTCCACCCATACCCTCCACCCATACCAAACACCAACACCCTCCACCCATACCCTCCACCCACACCCTCCACCCATACTCTCCACCCATACCCTCCACCCATACCAAACACCAACACCCTCCACCCATACCCTCCAGCAACACCCTCCACCCATACCCTCCACCCACATCCTCCACCCATACCCTCCACCCATACTCTCCACCCATACTCTCCACCCATACCCTCCACCCATACTCTCCACCCATACTCTCCACCCATACTCTCCACCCATACCCTCCACCCATACCCTCCACCCATACCAAACACCAACACCCTCCACCCATACCCTCCACCCATACTCTCCACCCACACCAAACACCAACACCCTCCACCCATACCCTCCACCCATACCCTCCACCCATACCCTCCACCCATACTCTCCACCCATACTCTCCACCCACACCCTCCACCCATACCCTCCACCCATACCCTCCACCCATACCCTCCACCCATACCAAACACCAACACCCTCCACCCATACCCTCCACCCATACCCTCCACCCATACCAAACACCAACACCCTCCACCCATACCCTCCACCCATACTCTCCACCCACACCCTCCACCCATACCCTCCACCCATACCCTCCACCCATACCCTCCACCCATACCAAACACCAACACCCTCCACCCATACCCTCCACCCATACCCTCCACCCATACTCTCCACCCATACCAAACACCATCACTCTCCACCCATACCCTCCACCCACATCCTCCACCCATACCCTCCACCCATACCCTCCACCCATACTCTCCACCCATACCAAACACCAACACTCTCCACCCATACCCTCCACCCATACCCTCCACCCACACCCTCCACCCATACTCTCCACCCATACCCTCCACCCATACCAAACACCAACACCCTCCACCCATACCCTCCACCCACACCCTCCACCCATACTCTCCACCCATACCCTCCACCCATACCAAACACCAACACCCTCCACCCATACCCTCCAGCAACACCCTCCACCCATACCCTCCACCCACATCCTCCACCCATACCCTCCACCCACACCCTCCACCCATACTCTCCACCCATACTCTCCACCCATACTCTCCACCCATACCCTCCACCCATACCCTCCACCCATACCCTCCACCCATACCAAACACCAACACCCTCCACCCATACCCTCCACCCACATCCTCCACCCATACCCTCCACCCACACCCTCCACCCATACTCTCCACCCATACTCTCCACCCATACTCTCCACCCATACCCTCCACCCATACCCTCCACCCATACCCTCCACCCATACCAAACACCAACACCCTCCACCCATACCCTCCACCCATACCCTCCACCCACACCCTCCACCCATACTCTCCACCCATACCCTCCACCCATACCCTCCACCCACACCCTCCACCCACACCCTCCACCCACACCCTCCACCCATACCCTCCACCCACATCCTCCACCCACACCCTCCACCCACACCCTCCACCCACACCCTCCACCCATACTCTCCACCCATACCCTCCACCCATACCCTCCACCCATACCCTCCACCCATACCCTCCACCAACACCCTCCACCCATACCCTCCACCCATACCCTCCACCCACACCCTCCACCCATACTCTCCACCCATACTCTCCACCCATACCCTCCACCCATACCCTCCACCCACATCCTCCACCCACACCCTCCACCCACACCCTCCACCCATACCCTCCACCCATACTCTCCACCCATACCCTCCACCCACACCCTCCACCCACACCCTCCACCCATACTCTCCACCCACACCCTCCACCCATACTCTCCACCCACACCCTCCACCCACACCCTCCACCCATACTCTCCACCCATACCCTCCACCCACATCCTCCACCAACACCCTCCACCCATACCCTCCACCCATACCCTCCACCCACACCCTCCACCCATACTCTCCACCCATACCAAACACCAACACCCTCCACCCATACCCTCCACCCACATCCTCCACCCACACCCTCCACCCATACCCTCCACCCACACCCTCCACCCATACTCTCCACCCATACCAAACACCAACACCCTCCACCCATACCCTCCACCAACACCCTCCACCCATACTCTCCACCCATACTCTCCACCCATACCCTCCACCCATACCCTCCACCCACACCCTCCACCCATACCCTCCACCCATACCCTCCACCCATACCCTCCACCCATACCAAACACCAACACCCTCCACCCATACCCTCCACCCATACCCTCCACCCATACCAAACACCAACACCCTCCACCCATACCCTCCACCCATACTCTCCACCCACACCCTCCACCCATACCCTCCACCCATACCCTCCACCCATACCCTCCACCCATACCAAACACCAACACCCTCCACCCATACCCTCCACCCATACCCTCCACCCATACTCTCCACCCATACCAAACACCAACACTCTCCACCCATACCCTCCACCCACATCCTCCACCCATACCCTCCACCCATACCCTCCACCCATACTCTCCACCCATACCAAACACCAACACTCTCCACCCATACCCTCCACCCATACCCTCCACCCACACCCTCCACCCATACTCTCCACCCATACCCTCCACCCATACCAAACACCAACACCCTCCACCCATACCCTCCACCCACACCCTCCACCCATACTCTCCACCCATACCCTCCACCCATACCAAACACCAACACCCTCCACCCATACCCTCCAGCAACACCCTCCACCCATACCCTCCACCCACATCCTCCACCCATACCCTCCACCCACACCCTCCACCCATACTCTCCACCCATACTCTCCACCCATACTCTCCACCCATACCCTCCACCCATACCCTCCACCCATACCCTCCACCCATACCAAACACCAACACCCTCCACCCATACCCTCCACCCACATCCTCCACCCATACCCTCCACCCACACCCTCCACCCATACTCTCCACCCATACTCTCCACCCATACTCTCCACCCATACCCTCCACCCATACCCTCCACCCATACCCTCCACCCATACCAAACACCAACACCCTCCACCCATACCCTCCACCCATACCCTCCACCCACACCCTCCACCCATACTCTCCACCCATACCCTCCACCCATACCCTCCACCCACACCCTCCACCCACACCCTCCACCCACACCCTCCACCCATACCCTCCACCCACATCCTCCACCCACACCCTCCACCCACACCCTCCACCCATACCAAACACCAACACCCTCCACCCATACCCTCCACCCATACCCTCCACCCACACCCTCCACCCATACTCTCCACCCATACCCTCCACCCATACCCTCCACCCACACCCTCCACCCACACCCTCCACCCACACCCTCCACCCATACCCTCCACCCACATCCTCCACCCACACCCTCCACCCACACCCTCCACCCACACCCTCCACCCATACTCTCCACCCATACCCTCCACCCATACCCTCCACCCATACCCTCCACCCATACCCTCCACCAACACCCTCCACCCATACCCTCCACCCATACCCTCCTCCCACACCCTCCACCCATACTCTCCACCCATACTCTCCACCCATACCCTCCACCCATACCCTCCACCCACATCCTCCACCCACACCCTCCACCCACACCCTCCACCCATACCCTCCACCCATACTCTCCACCCATACCCTCCACCCATACCCTCCACCCACACCCTCCACCCACACCCTCCACCCATACTCTCCACCCACACCCTCCACCCATACCCTCCACCAACACCCTCCACCCATACTCTCCACCCATACCCTCCACCCATACCCTCCACCCACACCCTCCACCCACACCCTCCACCCACACCCTCCACCCATACCCTCCACCCACATCCTCCACCCACACCCTCCACCCACACCCTCCACCCATACTCTCCACCCATACCCTCCACCCATACCCTCCACCCATACCCTCCACCCATACCCTCCACCAACACCCTCCACCCATACCCTCCACCCATACCCTCCACCCACACCCTCCACCCATACTCTCCACCCATACTCTCCACCCATACCCTCCACCCATACCCTCCACCCACACCCTCCACCCATACTCTCCACCCATACCAAACACCCATACCAAACACCAACACCCTCCACCCATACCCTCCACCCACACCCTCCACCCACACCCTCCACCCATACTCTCCACCCACACCCTCCACCCATACCCTCCACCCATACCAAACACCAACACCCTCCACCCATACCCTCCACCCACACCCTCCAACCACACCCTCCACCAATACTTTCCACCCACACCCTCCACCCATACCAAACACCAACACCCTCCACCCATACCCTCCACCCACACCCTCCACCCACACCCTCCACCCATACTCTCCACCCACACCCTCCACCCATACCCTCCACCAACACCCTCCACCCATACTCTCCACCCATACCCTCCACCCATACCCTCCACCCACACCCTCCACCCACACCCTCCACCCACACCCTCCACCCATACCCTCCACCCACATCCTCCACCCACACCCTCCACCCACACCCTCCACCCATACTCTCCACCCATACCCTCCACCCATACCCTCCACCCATACCCTCCACCCATACCCTCCACAAACACCCTCCACCCATACCCTCCACCCATACCCTCCACCCACACCCTCCACCCATACTCTCCACCCATACTCTCCACCCATACCCTCCACCCATACCCTCCACCCACACCCTCCACCCATACTCTCCACCCATACCAAACACCCATACCAAACACCAACACCCTCCACCCATACCCTCCACCCACACCCTCCACCCACACCCTCCACCCACATCCTCCACCCATACCCTCCACCCACACCCTCCACCCATACTCTCCACCCATACTCTCCACCCATACTCTCCACCCATACCCTCCACCCATACCCTCCACCCATACCCTCCACCCATACCAAACACCAACACCCTCCACCCATACCCTCCACCCACATCCTCCACCCATACCCTCCACCCACACCCTCCACCCATACTCTCCACCCATACTCTCCACCCATACTCTCCACCCATACCCTCCACCCATACCCTCCACCCATACCCTCCACCCATACCAAACACCAACACCCTCCACCCATACCCTCCACCCATACCCTCCACCCACACCCTCCACCCATACTCTCCACCCATACCCTCCACCCATACCCTCCACCCACACCCTCCACCCACACCCTCCACCCACACCCTCCACCCATACCCTCCACCCACATCCTCCACCCACACCCTCCACCCACACCCTCCACCCACACCCTCCACCCATACTCTCCACCCATACCCTCCACCCATACCCTCCACCCATACCCTCCACCCATACCCTCCACCAACACCCTCCACCCATACCCTCCACCCATACCCTCCACCCACACCCTCCACCCATACTCTCCACCCATACTCTCCACCCATACCCTCCACCCATACCCTCCACCCACATCCTCCACCCACACCCTCCACCCACACCCTCCACCCATACCCTCCACCCATACTCTCCACCCATACCCTCCACCCACACCCTCCACCCACACCCTCCACCCATACTCTCCACCCACACCCTCCACCCATACTCTCCACCCACACCCTCCACCCACACCCTCCACCCATACTCTCCACCCATACCCTCCACCCACATCCTCCACCAACACCCTCCACCCATACCCTCCACCCATACCCTCCACCCACACCCTCCACCCATACTCTCCACCCATACCAAACACCAACACCCTCCACCCATACCCTCCACCCACATCCTCCACCCACACCCTCCACCCATACCCTCCACCCACACCCTCCACCCATACTCTCCACCCATACCAAACACCAACACCCTCCACCCATACCCTCCACCAACACCCTCCACCCATACTCTCCACCCATACCCTCCACCCATACCAAACACCAACACCCTCCACCCATACCCTCCACCCACACCCTCCACCCACACCCTCCACCCATACTCTCCACCCACACCCTCCACCCATACCCTCCACCAACACCCTCCACCCATACTCTCCACCCATACCCTCCACCCATACCCTCCACCCACACCCTCCACCCACACCCTCCACCCACACCCTCCACCCATACCCTCCACCCACATCCTCCACCCACACCCTCCACCCACACCCTCCACCCATACTCTCCACCCATACCCTCCACCCATACCCTCCACCCATACCCTCCACCCATACCCTCCACCAACACCCTCCACCCATACCCTCCACCCATACCCTCCACCCACACCCTCCACCCATACTCTCCACCCATACTCTCCACCCATACCCTCCACCCATACCCTCCACCCACACCCTCCACCCATACTCTCCACCCATACCAAACACCCATACCAAACACCAACACCCTCCACCCATACCCTCCACCCACACCCTCCACCCACACCCTCCACCCATACTCTCCACCCACACCCTCCACCCATACCCTCCACCCATACCAAACACCAACACCCTCCACCCATACCCTCCACCCACACCCTCCAACCACACCCTCCACCCATACTTTCCACCCACACCCTCCACCCATACCCTCCACCCACACCCTCCACCCACACCCTCCACCCATACTCTCCACCCACACCCTCCACCCATACTCTCCACCCACACCCTCCACCCACACCCTCCACCCATACTCTCCACCCATACCCTCCACCCACATCCTCCACCAACACCCTCCACCCATACCCTCCACCCATACCCTCCACCCACACCCTCCACCCATACTCTCCACCCATACCAAACACCAACACCCTCCACCCATACCCTCCACCCACATCCTCCACCCACACCCTCCACCCATACCCTCCACCCACACCCTCCACCCATACTCTCCACCCATACCAAACACCAACACCCTCCACCCATACCCTCCACCAACACCCTCCACCCATACTCTCCACCCATACCCTCCACCCATACCAAACACCAACACCCTCCACCCATACCCTCCACCCACACCCTCCACCCACACCCTCCACCCATACTCTCCACCCACACCCTCCACCCATACCCTCCACCAACACCCTCCACCCATACTCTCCACCCATACCCTCCACCCATACCCTCCACCCACACCCTCCACCCACACCCTCCACCCACACCCTCCACCCATACCCTCCACCCACATCCTCCACCCACACCCTCCACCCACACCCTCCACCCATACTCTCCACCCATACCCTCCACCCATACCCTCCACCCATACCCTCCACCCATACCCTCCACCAACACCCTCCACCCATACCCTCCACCCATACCCTCCACCCACACCCTCCACCCATACTCTCCACCCATACTCTCCACCCATACCCTCCACCCATACCCTCCACCCACACCCTCCACCCATACTCTCCACCCATACCAAACACCCATACCAAACACCAACACCCTCCACCCATACCCTCCACCCACACCCTCCACCCACACCCTCCACCCATACTCTCCACCCACACCCTCCACCCATACCCTCCACCCATACCAAACACCAACACCCTCCACCCATACCCTCCACCCACACCCTCCAACCACACCCTCCACCCATACTTTCCACCCACACCCTCCACCCATACCCTCCACCCACACCCTCCACCCACACCCTCCACCCATACTCTCCACCCATACTCTCCACCCATACCCTCCACCCATACCCTCCACCCACACCCTCCACCCATACCCTCCACCCATACCCTCCACCCACACCCTCCACCCACACCCTCCACCCACATCCTCCACCCACATCCTCCACCCATACCCTCCACCCATGCCCCACGACCACACCTCCACCCATACCAAACACCCACACCCTCCACCCACATCCTCCACCCACACCCTCCACCCATACTCTCCACCCATACCAAACACCAACACCCTCCACCCATACCCTCCACCAACACCCTCCACCCATACCCTCCACCCATACCCTCCACCCATACCCTCCACCCACACCCTCCACCCATACTCTCCACCCATACCCAACGCCAACACCCTCCACCCATACCCTCCACCCATACCCTCCACACACACCCTCCACACACACCCTCCACACACACCCTCCACACACACCCTCCACACACACCCTCCACCAACACCCTCCACCAACACCCTCCACCAACACCCTCCACCCATACCCTCCACCAACACCCTCCACCCATACCCTCCACCCACACCCTCCACCCATACTCTCCACCCATACCAAACACCAACACCCTCCACCAACACCCTCCACCCATACCCAACACCAACACCCTCCACCCATACCCTCCACCCACACCCTCCACCCATACCCTCCACCCATACCCTCCACCCATACCCTCCACCCACACCCTCCACCCACACCCTCCACCCATACCCTCCACCCATACCCTCCACCCACACCCTCCACCCATATCCTCCACCCATGCCCTCCACCAACACCCTCCACCCATACCCTCCACCCACACCCTCCACCCATACCCTCCACCAACACCCTCCACCCACATCCTCCACCCATGCCCAACGACCACACCCTCCACAACACCCTCCACCCACATCCTCCACCCATACCCCACACCAACACCCTCCACCCATACCCTCCACTCATACCCAAAACCCACACCCTCTACCCACATCCTCCACCCATACCTAACACCAACACCCTCCTCCCCCACCCTCCACCCATACCCCAAACCCACAGCCTCCACCCACATCCTCCACTCATACCCCACACCAACACCCTCCACACACACCCTCCACCCATACCCAACGTACTCCAACACCCTCCACCACACCCTCCACCATATCCATCACCACTCATCACCCATTCCCTCCACCACCTGTACCCTCTAGTTATACCTGCCACACAATAGCCACAAAACATCGCTTCCCATCTGTCATCTCAGGACCTAAGCCAGCTTGATACAGGAAAAACCAGTACTGAATTACTTAAACTTAAACATCTTTCCCTTTATTCAAATCTTCGTAAGAGGTATGTCATGAAAGTATATCTAGACATGTTTACATAAGTGTGTTAAGCACCTCTGTTCCCAATAGGCTCTGTATGTATAGAGGTGGCCGTGCAATGAGTACCTGTTGCTGTTGTGCTATGTACAATGGATCGCTGAAATAAACGTGACTGCTACCAACCAGTCATGGTCTGTTTATTTTCAGCTGCGACATTGTCACCCCAGTAGGTGAAGAAGACAGTCCCTTATTGACCACCAGACCTGTACCCTGTCCACTCACTGTCCAGTCATACCAGGTAGGTGAAGATTTCACTGTTTAATATCTTGGGGAACTGATCATCTGATAACTGGTGTACATGTCCAGACTGGCAGCTATGAACGATTTCTTTGTATGGCTCACAGAACAGGTTTACCTTGGTCATGCTGAAGCTATGCCTGGAACACATGATGTACACACCGACTAACGGGGTGTTGTGTCTATCAAACTGCAGGGACTACAGCGACTGAAATGTATTTTTCTTCCTAGTGTGCCACAGGGAACTCCTTAACATGTTTCGGTCTACCATTTGGAATTTTAGTGGCCAACGAGAAAAATTTGATCAATAAACTAATAGGTTATTTGAAATGTCTGTTGTCACGCTTTAATACTTGTACACATCCAATGTCGCATACTCGTCAGTATGGTCATGACATTGGTCATGAAAGTATCATATCAAATATTTACTGAAAGATATCAAATTCAGGGTTTTACCTTGACCTACAGAACTAGGGGTGATTACTATTTTGAAGGGCCCTTACAGGAAATATGAGGGTAAGGTCACGTGAAGAAATAATGGAGTGTGCTGTACTGTAACAATTAATTATTATTTTGATTACAGAAAGTTTATATTTCTTGTCAAGAATTTTGTACAATGAAAATTATTTATTATTTTGATTACAGAAAGTTTATATTTCTTGTCAAGAATTTTGTACAATGAAAATTATTGTCTGTCCCTTGAGGTGCAATAATTTTTTTCTGCATACAATCTATACTGTTGTGCGGACTGGACTCACTTTTCTGTGTCTCGTAAAACCACAAAATGTCTGAATTAATGGGAGAGAGAATTTATGGATGTGATCAGCTTCTTTATTTAGAGGAACACAACGTTTCGGTGTATGTGCTTACTCCTTTATCATGTGAATTCACCTGATGAAGGAGTAAGCATGTACTCAGAAATGTTGTGTTCCTCATGATAAAGAAGCTGATATCCATAAACTCTCTCTTTTGTCTATCACTCTAGTCATGCTGACAATGAATTTCCAATAAGTGAACATTTTTTCAGAAGAAATAATATACTATAATTGATGAATTATATCAAAATATTATTATATATTATAATGTTGTGTGTGCGTGTTTCGTTATTTTTCGTAACCTAAGTATACTTTAAGCATGTTTATCCCTTGTGTTGCTTGTCAGGATGTTAACATTGATGCCCCAATGTTCTGGGGAAATATTTCCATCAAACGGGTTTGACAAGCTGGCTGGCACATCATGGTATTGTGAGATGTACGAGGCTGAAAGGCTTAGGTAATTAGACTGGCGGACCATGTTGCCGGGGGATGCTCACCTGCTTCAACACTGACCACTGTCACCAGAAACACTGTGTTTTATTTTTTGCATATTACTTTATTATTTTTACATATTATATTTTTTACATATTTATCAGTTAGCTTAAGTTGATTGAAATCAAATAGATTTGTAGCTGAATAGTTTGTGTTTTGTTTGGGATATAGTTGTCAGTCAGGCTCAGTGGGAGTGATTGCTAGTTCTGTATAAAGTGCAAGATGTTTGTGAATAGTTGACATGGATGTGTATTTGAGTTCTCTGTATTCAGGTGTTTCCCATGGTCAAAGGCTACATATATATACATGCATTGGGTTGGTCATTGTTATACCCCGCCACAAAGTGGGGTGGGAACATAGGAAAAGAGTTTATCCTTCTGTCCATCTGTCCAGTTCTCAAAGTGGACAAATTTTCTTAAAAATTATTGAAGTCAGAGAAATGAAATTTCACACACTGATGTAACTGGTCATGATCCTAAATGAGTTTGAAGATTGTGAGTGCGTGTTATTGACCTTTCTTTTCATGCTTTTCAACTTAGTGTCTACTGCATGGAATGAAGACAAGTGTTCTCAGAAACTACTGAAGTTACATAAATGAAAGTTATCTAACAGCAATCTCATTAAAATCTGATCTTAGTTCTTGCTACCGCTTAACAAAGATCTGAGGACATCCCATTACAGGTCGCGTCAAACCGACCTTGCGCAAACTTTGATCGCCCAATGGAATGACCAATCAGAGGGCAGCTTTCTCGTGCTTTAAGGCACAAATTTCATATTTTGACAAATTCTCGATTACAAATTGAAACCTAACAAAACACATTCTGGAATGGCTAATAGATGGTCTAGATTGTATGGATTCAGTCATTAAACCCGTAACCATCGTTCGGAATACCCCATATTAAAGTTTTCGAGATTGCATGATTAGAAATCTCATTCCGACTGTCACTTTCATAATCTGGTAAGCGATGCACTGATTGGTCGGATGAAAGGTCGTTCTGACATGACCCCTAATGGGATGTCTTCAGATCTTTGTTAGCAGGAGCGTGAACTAAGGTCTGATTTTAATGAGATTGATCTAAAAGATACTGAGTTTGAAAATTGGTCACATCAATTTTTTTTACAGAGTTATGTCCCTTGATCCATGTTATTTTACCTGGTGTATAGTGTGTATAATGTTTTTCTAATCTGTCACAGGAATATTAATTGAAATCAACCTTTTTTATTTTATTTTCTGATCGTGGATTATGGCCCTGTTTGAAATCCGTAAACTGAATTCTTTTCAGACATGTTTCCTAAGCTGTTTCAAAAAGTAACTAGCATTTGTAAAGCATCTACTTGAAGGTTCCACTTGATGAGAGCATCTCACACTATACATACTTAGTTATTATACCCCCGACCTTTGAAGGTATTTAGTTAAACATGTACCAAGGTATTCTCTCAGTCCTTCTGTCCTTCCGAGGTGTGCAATCTACTACTTGAAAACTACTGCATAGATTCTTTTCAAACTTGAACACTTTCAAAACCTATCGGGGAGGCGCAATGCTAAGTTTGATTTCAATGTTTGGACTTTCTGTAAAAATACAGCTATTATTAATTCTTTGACTTTATTTTAATACTTAGACATTTATGCAACCTATAACTTAAACTACGGCATGGATTCATTTCAAATTAAGGGAACAGTTTCCATATTAATAGAAGAGGTGCACTGCAATTGGTTTTAATATCTGTATTTTCTGAAAAAATATTTAAAAAATTCATGTTTTGAACTTAAAATTTGCTTTTAGTTCAACATTTGTGAACTACTTCATGGATTCTTTTCCAGTTGGGCTGCAGTTTCTATGGATACCTGTAGGGGTGCAGTGCAAAGTTTGATTTGATAAATGGATTTTTTTTTTTTAAATATTGCTTTTTTCATATTTTGAACTTAGAAGTATGTTTAGACTTCCAACCTACAATGCGCTAGTGCATCTTTGCGTCATGTTGTATGATTGTGCTTTTTAAAAGAAACCAGCTCAAAATCAATAAATCTCCAATATATAAATTTTTCTTCAGTTGATGTTGGAGTCGAGTTCGGGGTTATTGGTGAGCCCTGCCAACTATTTATCTTGTTACGATTGTGACATGATTTTTCGGCTACACACGCTGGTGACAGTTTGAATATAGCACTGATTATGTAAGATGTGAAGTTGCAAATAAGGAAGCATTATGAAAGGGTTGTACCAGTAAAGCACCATGTTGTTGTTTGTGGATGTTGAATATGTACAACATACCTGTATGTTTCCTCTGAAGTTCATTGACAAATGCTGGGAGTGCATTAATCATGTTCAGTTCTTACACAGAAATTGAAAGCATTATAACATTGATATTAATGGCTAACTGTGAGTATTGGCCCATGCCAGGCATTGTTTGGTTAGTCGTGTGTTGAGTTTTGTGTTGTCAGCAAATTGATTATCTGCACTGTCCAAGGCAACAGCTTGATGCTGACACAGACACTGTAGGGAGCACAGGAATGTAACAAAGATGATCCCCCGGCATATAATATATAGTCAACGACTCGTCTGTCTGTCCATCCGGCCATTCATCTATCTGTCCATCAGTAATTATTTTCAGAGTGTAACTTGAAAAATGTTCAATATTTTTCAACCAAAATTGGCAGATATATCAAACAGCTCCTGAAGAATTTTGACATTCTTATTTTTATCCATTTCCATATCAAAACTTGAAAACTGTGAGAGACTTTTCATCCAAACATGATACATATATTGACCTGGGGGGGGGAAATGGTGCCTTGTGCTATTTAAGAATGTTTTCAAAATGTGATTTTTCCCTGTTTCCATTGAAACAAGTTAGACTTAGCTGAAATGGAGGTAGGTGTCGTTTCAGGAACAGAAGTAAAAACTGTTCAATATTTTTCATCTGAACTTGGAACATGTATTAATCAAGGGCTGAAGTAGTGCCTTTTGCTATTTAGGAATTAAAAAAGAAATCCTGTTTCCAGGGCAACAAATTTGACTTTGCCTCTGTTCACAGTGGTGTGTTTGTCCAGACCATATCTCTGAAACTCTTTCTTAAAATTGTGCACAAACAAAGACCAGGTTGTCAACTGATGCCTTTTGCTATTTAGGGATTTTTAGAATTTATATTTTTTTGTTTCCATGGCAACAAGTTTGACTTTGCCTCTGTTCATCATAGTGGTGTCCACATTCTATTTAGCATGATCAAATATATATGTTACACTCAATCTGTACAGCTGCCCATTGCAGGCAATACAGCTTGCCCAATGCATGTAATGGACAGTGATGTGTATGAGTTTTAAGATCTTATTCACAGAAGTCAAAAGGACTAAGTTATTTTATAATTTTCAATTCCCCTGAACAATGATCTTCTCTGAACTATATCTCCTCACAATATCATATTTCTGCTTCCAAGCATAGTTTGGGTTATGTATAACTGACCTACAGTGTATTGTTTGGATATCAATTTGCCTGAATGTATGAAACAAGGTATCCTTTTAAAAGGTGTTCATTGTATTACATTTAGTTGCAGTTGGCAGTTGCACAGATTGGGTGTAACATGTATACAATTAGACACAGCTCTGCTTTGAACATGATGTAGTTTTCCTGGTGTCCCCTTCCTCATCCTGACACAATTTAAAATTTGCTGGTACAAGCTGAACATGCTGACAAATACCATAGATATTTCTAGGTTTATTGATTATTGATAAGAAACCATTGAAACCTGTTAGAGCTGAATGACTATTGTCCAGATGAATGGAGGTATTACAGTGTAAAGTATTGTGTGTGTATCAATAAATAATCCTTGTTGTACAGATCCTTGCATACCAGTATCTAAAAAGTAGCCAAGTTTTGTTAGGACTCGGCCATCATAGTAGGGTTTGTTGACATATATTTCTTGCTTTTCCTCAATTTGTTTCTTCCTCAGTTTTTCATATATTCTTAGTGCTGTTTAGAAACAACTTTTCCATCTCTATTTTGCACCAGATTCCAGCTTTTTGATCCCTCCATTCCGTCCATAGTGTGTGGGATTCACAGAGAAAACGCATGGTCACCATGACCCTAGACTACTCTTCATTCAACTAGGCTAGGGTAGCCTAGTGGGTAAAGTGGTCACTCGTCATGCCGAAGGCCGGGTTTGATTCTCAACGTGGGTACAATGCATGAAGCCCATTTCTGGTATCCCCCATACATCCAGGCACACCTGGCATGACAGGCGGTCACATGGTACAATAGAATCACCTTAACTTTTATAGATCTGTTACCTACTAAAGAAAAACATCCTCCCTCTCTGCTCAGTCACATCTGAAAAGAAAAGTTATGAGAAACAAGAATATTTTTTCAACTGCCTTACAAATTGTTACTTAGTAACATTGACAGACTGACTATTTTCTATGAAACTTGATTCTTGTAGCTGCAAAAATTATGCATTATTTATGAGAAAATAGTTAAAGGTTATGAAAGGTTACAGAAAGACACTGTCTTGAGTCAGGAACTTGGTGTAGGGCTGGGACCCAGGCCCTCCGGTCGGGTGGGTCCTGAGTAGGACCCGGGCACCCTCAGGACTACCCAGACCCGTGGATAGTCACGTGATATGTTGTTTATACAGAAAGACACTGTCTTGAGTCAGGAACTTGGTGTAGGGCTGGGACCCAGGCCCTCGGGTCAGGTGGGTCCTGAGTAGGACCCGGGCACCCTCAGGACTACCCAGACCCGTGGATAGTCATGTGATATGTTGTTTAATGACAATAACAATACAACTCCATGTTACACTCCAAGTCGCTGATGTTTGCATTTCTTTCTGACTATGCACACATTCCTTCTGACTTTTATATGTTTGCGTAAAGATAAAGCTTTGGCTAATTTCAGTGTCTGCATGATCAGATTGTTTCATTTGTGTATTTAAATAGTTTTTGCCAGGGTTCTTGAAATACAATCAGACATTTTGCACCTAAGCGGGTACCTAGGTGGGGGTCGGGTACTAGGGGGTTGGGTAAAACACGGGTAGTAACTTGTGTGTTGCATTTTGTCATTTCTAAAAATATGTTGGAAATGTCAGAACTATTTGTAAGTTGGAAAGATTGCTGTACCAAGTTCGCCTTCGTTGTTCACCTAATGCAGAGTTTTTATTGAGAGTAATGTGTTCTTCTTTTGGCTAGCCTATTCTAAATTTTGCTTAAGAAAAAATAAAATGTTTATTTTGATGTATTTTTAATATTTTATTTTGACTTATTTCAAGAACAAGTTTGGGAACATACATTGTTACTATAAATTAACTTCTACAATTTTTGTATTTCTTTTGTGTCTCCTGCCTCTGGGACATTTTGACTAAGGAAATCTGAACACTATTGAGTAAACATTGATTTGACATTTCCAGAAATAAAAACAATATTGGGTAATGACTTTTAGATGATGATTTGTAATTAAAGAAACTATATTATTTCTAAATCTTGACATAGTTGTGTCTATGTGGACTCTGTTAAGCTATGGAAGTAAGGATATGTCTAATACCATTGCACTGTGAGTTGAAACCTTCTGAAAGCTTGTATTGGGTTTAAGTTGAGTATTGTATTTCAACAAATGTTTGGTGTTTAGTTTTTATAAAAAACATCTACTCTGGTAGTTTTCACTTCATAAAAACATCAATACTGATACAGTAACATTTCAGTATTGGCATTAACATCACTATTGATACATTCAAAATATTGACTGAAAACTTCTATTGATACATTTAAAATATTGACTGAAAACATCAATATTGATACAAATAAATTATTGACTTAAACATCAATATTGATACATGTAAAATATTGACTTAAAACATCAATATTGATACATTTAAATTATTGGCAGAAAACATCAATAGTGATACATTTAAATTAATGACTGAAAATATGATTAAAATATTGACTGAAAACATCACTATTGATACTTCAAAATATTGACTGAAAACTTCTATTGATACATTTAAGATATTGATTGAAAACATCAATATTGATACAATTAAATTATTGAAAGAAAACATCAATATTGATACAATTAAAATATTGACTGAAAACATCAATATTGACACAATTAAATTATTGAAAGAAAACATTAATATTGATACATTTAAAATATTGACTGAAAACATCAATATTGATACAATTAAATTATTGAAAGAAAACATCAATATTGATACATTTAAAATATTGACTGAAAACATCAATATTGATACAATTAAAGTATTGAAAGAAAACATCAATATTGATATATTTGAAATATTGACTGAAAACATCAATATTGATACATTTAAGAAAATGACTGAAAGCACCACAATTGATGCATTTAAAATATTCACAGAAAACAAGACAGATTCACAAGGCCTTGGGCTGTCAGTGACATCACTGTAAGTTTAAAAGGTAAACATAATCCTATTCTCATGAAGCCTTGAGCTTACTGTTACTGTCCAATCCACACTGATATTAACACCTGGTGTCCAACAACCTCTTGCTCCTGGCATTCATGGTCAAGTGTATGTGCTTAGTGAGGCTGAAATAGATGTTCTCTCTTGGTAAACATTTCATTCTGTTCTGGCCCAGGGGGGTGTTTGTCACGACTGATTGATCAAACCAACTGTGAACATCCACCTGTCAACACATCAAAGCAAACTTAAGGTGATTCGAAAGTGACGTGTTGCAGTTGTAAAGTGATTGTCTGACCAAATACCACCACAGTATCATTCCTTGGAGCTCACAACAGGAGTGGGAAATGAAATGAACATTTCTTAGCAAGGAGCAACTCTGTTCTTTATATAAAGGTATGTGTTTCTGTTGTTTACATACATTCAAGTGGCAATGGATGCACATCCCATCATCAGGCAACTAGCACATGCACCTGTCATTATCTTATACAGAACAGGTTGTCTTTCTACAGCAAATCATATATTTGTACAATTAATTTCTGATAGAACTGAAATATTTGTTACTTCATTTAGACTATTTTCATAATATGAAACAAGAGGAAAAGTTAAAAATAAAATTGTCTTAAAATAATCGCAATGAATAGTCATGTTCCTTGAAGTGTCATCAACAAGGAAATTCCCACGCTATTCATCATAAAAATATTCAAATGTCACTGCACCGAAACAAATGGGATTTGTGTGGTGATTACATCTGATTGCTTAAGGCCTGATGCCTCCACCTGACATCAAGACACCCAATGTGTGGCTGGAAACTGGTGTGTACTCTCCGACAGCCTGATAGCTGGTATTGTGGTTGCCCAGAAAAGGATATTCTTGACTAATGGGAAATTAGTTTTTGTACATCTGTGTAAACGACATCAAAATAACAATTTTATTCCTGACAACCTCCAAATATTGTCTTTTGAAAAAGAATATCCTTAAAGTCAGAATAATTGCTTTTCTTGTCTGGCTGAAACATGTTGGTTGTGTTTTAGTAGGAGTTGACCATTATGACCTATGGATGGGCCATTATGATGAAACATTACAATGTCTTTCAAAGTGAATGTGATGGAATGTTATTATGCTGAATCATAGAGGTGTTATTTGAAAATGTCTGTTGCTGTAGGCTAGTTGTTGTATTTTTCTTTGCAATAAACCAAAAAGAAAAGAAAAAAGAATAAAGTTTAAATTTCAATTACGGTAAGCATAATATTTAAAAAAAATGTTTTGCTATTTTGAATATTCATGACCCCACTGGCAGATCCAGAGGAAGTGTGCAGTGGTTCACAACAACCTTTTTTCAGGCACCTGACATGTTAACCCCTTCCTTGGTCAGTAACTGTAATGTGGGTTTTAAATACACCCCCTTTTTCCAAACCTGGATCTGCCTCTGTTCAGTTTAAATGGGACATGTTATTCTGTCTGCTGTTGACTCTCTGTGTATGTATTCAGAGTACACTGTCACTGACTGTCGCAGCTACACTGTTTGTTTGTTGTTTGTTGTTTCGAGGTCGCACTCAGCAATATTCCAGCTATATGACGGCAGTCTGTAAGTAATTGAGTCTGGACTGGACAATCCAGTGATTGACATCATGAGCATCAATCTACACAATTGGGATAAAATGACATGTATCAACCAAGTCAGTGAGCCTGCTACCCGATCTCGTTAGTCACCTCTTACAATAAGCAAAGTCGCCTTTTATGGCAAGCATGGGTTGCTGAAGACCTATTCTACCCCATTTCTTCACTGGTCCACAGCTACACTGAAATAAACAGTGTTCCCTTTATTGAAGAATACCAGCTGGCTGGCTTTAAGAGTGTGTTCTTAATGTAAACATGTGCTTATTTACATGAGCAAACAGTAGATGCAGGATTTCATACTGATCGATGATGTTTCCAACTCAGGTCGGTCAGTGTCCACGTGATATATTGCTTACTGTGTAATCCACACTTGTCTTTAGTCATGTGGATTGCATTGCTGTCATACATTTCAGTGTTATGTCGTACATTTCAGTATTATGTCGTACATTTCAATATTATGTCATACATTTCAGTGTTATGTCATACATTTCAGTATTATGTCGTACATTTCAGTATTATGTCATACATTTCAGTGTTATGTCGTACATTTCAGTATTATGTCGTACATTTCAGTGTTATGTCAAGGGATATATTCATCAGCTGGGAATAACACCATAATTTAACACAGTATACCATGAACCCTACCCAATCTGATTAAAATCAGATAGAGAGATAGACAATGATTTTGAGGAGTGGGTCGTACGGCCCATTACTGTTGATGATAGTGGTTTGTGTTAACCTTTTTGAGGTTGTGTGAGCGGTAAACACATTCAGACTTTCCCTTTTGCAATCTCATATGTGACGCTATGATTGGTCAAAAGAAACATGATTTTGAGGTGACCTGTGAATGGATTTCCTACGATTATAATGAAGCAGTTGAGGTCTGAATTTGTTGAGATTGCAAGCCTACATTTCTGGTGCATGTTTTCTGAGAGAGTGAGATTTCAGGTATAATCATTACATTAATCTATGTGCTCACGTCATCTCCAAGTGAAACGTAGAAGAGACCACCATCAATTGTTTATTCCTACATATTTATTAATCCTAGCTGGCAGACATATTTTAAAATAATTTTTCTTAGGATATGCATATTTCCTAGAACTTGAAGTAAGGGGCCAGTGTTGCCTCAGTCAGTGTCGCCTCAGGTGGTGTGACCCGTGAAGATCCAGTAGAGAACTGGTCTTCAGCAACCCTTGCTTGTCGTAAGAGGCGACTAACGGGATCTGGCGGTCAGGCTTGCTGACCTGGTTGATGCATGTCATCGTATCCCAATTGTGTAGATAAATGCTCATGATGTCAGTCACTGGACTGTCTGGTCCAGACTCGATTATTTACAGACCGCCTTCATGTAGCTGGAATCTTGCAAAACAATCAACAAACAAACAAACAGGTTATGTACATCAAGTGTTGTCCTCCGTACATTTCCGTTGACACGGAAAATGAAAGCACCGACCACAGCGCAAGTTGCCCATTCATCCAAGAAATTTCTCAACAAAGACTGGCATATGTCATGTGAAAGTTCTGATAAGAAGCAATGATCAACAAGGTTAAATCAATAGCTGGGCACAGAAATGCAGATTGCAGGGTTAGATATGTCAATGTGTTCATAAGTGCCACCGGGCACGCATAGGGATGTTTAGGTGTGCCCTTTGGGAAGTAATTGTGCTGACCAGGAGAGCGCTTCCAATGAAAAAATAGGTTATTTGAAATTCTGTTCTTTAAGCATGTTCAGATGTTTATTGATTTCCATTTGTTAGTCCTGTTTGCTTCTCCAAAAGTACAACTGTAGCAGAATGTAAATAGTGTGTATTTTAACTTACGTATTTTGAATTTAGGTAAATACCTAGATAAATAGGTAAATAGTTAAAGATGGTAATAGCTCCTTAAACTAACCTGAGCACTCTCTTCTAAACCTCAGTGGGGGCGGTCGGGTAGCCTAGTGGTTAAAGGGTTCGCTCGTCACGCCGAAGACCCGGGTTCGATTCCCGACATGGGTACAATGTGTGAAGCCCATTTCTGGTGTCCCCCGCCGTGATATTGCTGGAATATTGTTAAAAGCGGCGTAAAACCGTACTCACTCTCTCTCTCTCTCTCTCTAAACCTCAGTTAAAGTACGGGGTATAGTTATGTAAGGTCTTTAGTGATCTGGTCCAGCCACAGCTTGGCCAGTGATTGCCTATTCTAGTGTTTCTGTAGCATGTGACCAGGTTTTTAGCTTTCAACACTCCAATATTTCTCTTCTCTGGTCACTGCTGCATTACAACTCTGCATGACTCACAGCACTGCACTGATTGGGGTAAGTTAATTTAGACTTCTTTAGTATATATATTCATCATAAGGAGGTTAGGATCTGTATCTATTACAATACACATATTGTTATAAGGCGCCTTCAGTAATGTATATTGTTTATAGCTTGTAGCTGTATCTATTACAATACACATATTGTTATAAGGTGCCTTCAGTAATGTATAGCTTGTAGCTGTATCTATTATAATACACATATTGTTATAAGGTGCCTTCAGTAATGTATATAGTTTATAGCTTGTAGCTGTATCTATTACAATACACATATTGTTATAAGGTGCCTTCAGTAATGTATAGCTTGTAGCTGTATCTATTATAATACACATATTGTTATAAGGTGCCTTCAGTAATGTATAGCTTGTAGCTGTATCTATTACAATACACATATTGTTATAAGGTGCCTTCAGTAATGTATAGCTTGTAGCTGTCTCTATTACAATACACATATTGTTATAAGGTGCCTTCAGTAATGTATTTAGTTTATAGCTTGTAGCTGTATCTATTAGAAGAGAGAGAGAGAGAGAGAGAGAGAATCACAGTTTTGTAAAAGGTTTTGTGAGGTTCATTGACCCATCCAGTGTGACTTCTAAACACTTCAGCGAGCTGCCAATCACTGAAGACATGTTAACCAAGCCAATATAAATGTAACTGGCACTTTCCTCCAAGGGACCTGGTGCTAGTCCAGTGTGTGTGTACCCTGAGGTTGTATAGTGCCTGCGTGTGTTTAGAAGTATTGAATTACTGGGTAATGGGTGACAGTCAATGTTGTATTCACTAGTGGGTTTGTTGACACGTGGGCTTGGTCTGAAAGACATGTTTAGGGTTTTAAGGATTAGAAAGGACATTGACATAGTTGAGACCAATCAGTGTGGACAGACTGGAGAGGCAGCTTATGTAAGGGACATTATCACCACGCCCTACATGGAAGACAGGTGCTGTTGTAATTGTGTTCATACCTTTTGAAAATTTGTTCTTCAGGAACTTATTCTCTAGTAATTGTGTGAAGCTTTACTAGATATTTTTTTCCATGTGTGGAGAATACATTCACCATCAATATCCTAGCTGTCATAACCCACCACACACCCTACGTTCCTCACCCCACACCTGTATATATGATGAATATAAAACATATACATACGTTTTGTCCTGATTTATTCCTGATCTGGTGAACTGACTACAAAATACCAGCTCACATGTGCTTTTCCCATTTTCCGATTCCTCACAAAACTTACAGTTCATATAAATTAACTGGCTATTATTTCCACCCCCACAAAACTCCTATGATAAATTAAAACACTGCCAGTCTGCCAGTTTAATGACTCTGTCATGCTTTTCTATGCTTTGCATGACACGTAACACATCTAACTGGATTCACTTAACTATACCTGTAACTGACTGATGAGGTTAACAGCATTCACTCAGTCGGAAATGATGGTAATACTTCCCTACCCTGCACTTGATTCTTGTATGCATTTCCCCCCCACACAGATTGTTTCCTGTCTCCCATCCATAGCATTGTCACTGTCACCAGAACTCATTTACTCCTTCATCTATTCCTGCATGGACTCAGTTCTCATCATCTACATCATCAGCCGGGAAGGGAGTATTGGCCTCTGTCAACACCTGGTATCAGATGTAGAAGAAGCTCAGAGGACACCACAATAGCAGTTCGCGTGAACGTTCTGATCACAACTCTGCAATATATTGTTGGCTTTTGGATTTCCTCCATTTATGTTTGTTTTCAAGATACAGAAATCAGATATGCTGGTCTGATTGCTTCGATCACTCGTACTCAGAATGGAGAAGCCTAGACGCTGATTGGCAGATTGGAAGCTCCTATGCGGAGTCTTCAGATGTTTGTGCAGAGAGGTATCTTCTCTCAATGAGATTGTTGTGAGACATTGCTTCTGTAGCATTACTTACAAAAATAGTTTTAATTTGAGGGTCATGTTGATCTTGGAGATTTACACTCAAAATAAACTGAAGGGTAGTACTATAGCCTGAGCACTACACAGCCAACATGGTAGGTTCATCACCATTCTACCATGGCAGACATACTCTAGTGGGAGCTACAGTGTTGAAGTGTGATCTACAAGTGTTTAATCTCTCAATGGTGACAATAGAAAAAGTTGTTGGTATCTTGGATCAGGGCCTGAAAATGGGTTCTGTTAAAGAACTGTATATAACGTCATTGTGATATTAAAATTGTTATTGCAGAAATTCTGCATATTTGTCAGCAAATTCCAAAACTGTTTTATGATTTTCATCAATGTGTATTTATCAAGATATGAGACATCTCATGTGTGTTTTGTTCTGCACCTCAACATATGCACTAGTGATTGCATATATATATCTGACCTTGAATAATTATCAAGCAAAAATAACTGTAGTTTTAACATATTTTAGTGACAAAGAACAAATGTGATGTTTATCATGTGTGACCTTTACTCGCATGTGACGTGAGGTGGTCGTGGTAGGTGGCTGACTGTTACTATGGTGACAAATGTGGCTCACTGGTCTGGCTGCCATGTTTTGTTGTGCAGAGTTATGTCCCATAGGTGTGCCAAAGTCTCTTATCCTTGGTTTTAATCCCAAACTTACCTGATTATAATTCTAGATTTATCAGCACTGTACCCGAGAAGTACACCAGAGAAGTACATGTGTAAGACCTGCATCCCTTGGGCCAACCTCCCACATCAAACTGACACAGTGGTACAACTTGAAAACTGTTAGCATTAAGCGAAGCTCACTCAAACACTCAGGAGTAACACTGGCAATATTTATCACCAATGTTCATATATTAATAATAGGATCTGTAACAAGTAATGTGTACAAGTTCAGATATATGACATGTGATTTCTCGGTGCAGAATTGTTCCATAGCTGCCAGGTTCCATTGATTGTGGGTTCCATATGCACCCTGAGAATATTCCTTGGTTTGTCAGCACCATCACAATGCTTGCAAGTTTCACCACTGTCAGGAATGTCCTTGACCTTTAGCACTTAGGAATTGTTCCACATGAAGCTGACACACCATGATATAATTGACATGCCTTTCACAGTGGCATTAAACCCAACTCACCCCAGTTATATGACCTCCTCCCAGAAGTGTGAGTGACACATGATTTGTAACCTGTGAAATATGATGCATGATCCGTGACCTTTGACATGCAATATATTACCCATAAGACAGCTGACCACCTGAGATAAGCACTGCTAGATAAAGGATTATAGGAGCAACAAGACCCATGATGGAACCTCTACACATACAAGGGCAACACTTTTTTAATTCTTCTGTTTACCGCTTCGACAGACCGGAGCCCAAAACCATTTTTTGAAACTGAATTGTAGTTTTTTTTATCTTTATTTGCCAGACTGCTCAGTTGTTAATATACTCACTGGTGACAGGGTTAATTTAAGTTAATTCATCTTCTTTATTCTTTCAATGCAAAGTTTCGGTACAGGTGCTCCAGTCCTGTTGGAAATAGAAAGAAAATGACTTTGGGCCCTGATTTGTTGACCATGAAATACATGCAGTGTTGAAAACCTGTATGAAAATAGCCACATTATCACATACTAGGCATGTGGTGTGCACAGTCAAGGATGTGTAGAAAGTCACATGTAAGTGTGAAACTGTGGATAAATAAGATATTATCCCTGTGGCACAAGATATGAAACAAACTAAAGTGTGACCTGTGGCTTGTTGAGTAGCAAGTTTGGTAGCATGTTTGAGTTGCATAATTTCAGGTTGGTTAAGATTTAATGCCGAACAATAGACATGATATTTGCTATGGTTACATTTTTTAACAAACTTTTCTCGACATCTGTGGACATAGTGTCAACTGTGATTCCCGTAAAGCAGGAGTGTTTGGTAGGAATACATATGTACACTGTATTTCATCAAGTAAATCCAATTGGAAGACATGTTGCAGTATTCTTCATTGGTAGGAAGGGGGCAATACAATGAGGTGAGGTGGGGTGTATAAGCGTGGTTGTTGGAAGTAGGGCCGTGGAAAGTGGGGTGGTGGGAAGTGGGGCGGTAGGAAGTGGGGTTGTGGGAAGTAGGGTGGTAGGAAGCGGGATTGTGGGAAGTAGGGCCGTGGAAAGTGGGGTGGTGGGAAGTGGGGCGGTAGGAAGTGGGGTTGTGGGAAGTAGGGCCGTGGAAAGTGGGGTGGTGGGAAGTAGGGTGGTAGGAAGTGGGGTTGTGGGTAGTAGGGCCTGTGGGAAGTAGGGCGGTGGGAAGTAGGGCAGTTGGCAGTCGGGTGGTGGGAGGTAGGGAAAGTGGGGGTGTGGGAAGTGGAACATTGGGAAGTAGGGCATTTGGAAGTATGGCGGTGGGAAGTAGGGCCATTGGAAGTAGGGCGGTGGGAAGTAGGGCGGTGGGAAGCGGGGTTGTGGAAAGTAGGGCCGTGGAAAGTGAGGTGGTGGGAAGTGGGGCGTTAGGAAGTAGGGCAGTGGGAAGTAGGGAGGTTGGAAGTAGGGCGGTGGGAAGTAGGGCAGTTGGCAGTCGAGCATAGGGAAGTAGGGCGGTAGAAAATGGGGTTGTGGGAAGTAGGGCTGTGGAAAGTGGGGTGGTGGGAAGTGGGGCGATGGGAAGTGGGGCGGTAGGAAGTAGTGTTGTGGAAAGTGGGGCAGTGGGAAGTTGGGTGGTGGGAAGTAGGGCGGTAGGAAGTAGTGTTGTGGGAAGTAGGGCTGTGGAAAGTGGGGCGGTGGGAAGTGGGGCCATGAGAAGTTGGGCAGTGGGAAGTAGGGTGGTGGGAAGTAGGGCGGTAGGAAGTAGTGTGGTTGGAGAAGTAGGGCTGTGGAAAGTTGGGCGGTGGGAAGTGGGGCCATGAGAAGTTGGGCAGTGGGAAGTGGGGTTGTGGGAAGTAGGGTGGTGTGGGAAGTAGGGCAGTGGAGAGTGTGGCCTTGAGAAGTGGTGCGTTGAGAAGAGGGTCTGTCAGAAGTGGTGCGTTGAGAAGAGGGTCTGTCAGAAGTGGTGCGTTGAGAAGAGGGTCTGTCAGAAGTGGTGCGTTGAGAAGAGGGTCTGTCAGAAGTGGTGCGTTGAGAAGAGGGTCTGTCAGAAGTGGAGCCGTCGAAAGTGGGACGGATGAGGATAAAAATCTAAACATCAGTTAACAAATAGAATTATAAATATTGAGCTGCACAAATGTACTTGTAAAGGGCGATCAGGAAGCTGTTAACTACAGGACAAGCAAGAGGGTCCCAGCAGAGACAGGACACTTTATAGATGGAACTCCCTGATTCCAAATTATTAAAGTTGTCATCAGATATATTGCTTATTATGTGTAGCTCATAGTGGACTGTAGACATGACTTGATTGCCAGCATCTTCCAACAAAAGATTATTCATTCTCCTTGATGCAGCAGATCATTGTCATCCACATTTGAATAGTAATGATTATTTATTCAACATCCACGCCAGTACACACATACTTGGTGCTTACAATCAATACTTCTACCTGTCTGTAACCTACGACCTATAAGAAGCTTCCACTGACAAACCACCCGTTTCGAAACATACAAAATGTTTGTGACCTTTATGTTGTGTCCGGCCAAATGTCTGTAGGAGGTGCATGTGGACATGTTTTCTTGAACTGAACTTGGTAGAAGCTGATAGGTGTTTATTGTATTGTGTGGAGACGCAATGATTGTCTTGGGTCATGGACAGATAGAGCTGACCTGGTTCTAGAGGCTAAGGTAGGCGGGAGTCGGTTGTGTGTTGGACAGTCGGACAGTCTGCCTGTAGTGTGCTGATACACACAATGTATAGAGGTATTTATCCAGACTGTCATGTAGAATCAAAGGTTTCACTGACATGTTTCTGAGGTTGTCAGTGTTTCTTTCTCTTGCAGGACTTTGGATTAATACAAATATACCTCTAGATAACGTTTTAAGGTTGTCTTTAAAAATGTTCTTATGATATACATGAAATATACATCAAGCAGATTGGATATACCGGTACATAATATATACACTTGTATACTTGATATACATTACATATTAATCTAAGGGGTAGGATATACATAAATTGTCTTAATCTAGTGGGTTGATATTTACATAACATATTAATCAAGCAGGTCAGATGTACATAACATATTAATATAGCAGGTTGGATGTACATAACATATTTATCTAGCAGGTTGGATGTACATAGCATATTAATCTAGCAGGTTGGATGTACATAACATATTAATCTAGCAGGTTGGATGTACATAGCATATTAATCTAGCAGGTTGGATGCACATAGCATATTAATCTAGCAGGTTGGATGTACATAGCATATTAATCTAGCAGGTTGGATGTACATAGCATATTAATCTAGCAGGTTGGATGTACATAGCATATTAATCTAGCAGGTTGGATGTACATAACATATTAATCTAGCAGGTTGGATGTACATAACATATTAATCTAGCAGGTTGAATGTACATAGCATATTGATCTAGCAGGTTGGATGTACATAACATATTAATCTAGCAGGTTGGATGTACATAGCATATTAATCTAGCAGGTTGGATGTACATAGCATATTAATCTAGCAGGTTGGATGTACATAACATATTAATCTAGCAGGTTGGATGTACATAGCATATTAATCTAGCAGGTTGGATGTACATAAGATATTAATCTAGCAGGTTGGATGTACATAACATATTAATCTAGCAGGTTGGATGTACATAGCATATTAATCTAGCAGGTTGGATGTACATAAGATATTAATACAGCAGGTCAGATGTACATAACATATTAATATAGCAGGTTGGATGTACATAACATATTAATACAGCAGGTCAGATGTACATAACATATTAATCTAGCAGGTTGGATGTACATAGCATATTAATCTAGCAGGTTGGATGTACATAACATATTAATATAGCAGGTTGGATGTACATAGCATATTAATATAGCAGGTTGGATGTACATAAGATATTAATACAGCAGGTCAGATGTACATAACATATTAATCTAGCAGGTTGGATGTACATAACATATTAATACAGCAGGTCAGATGTACATAACATATTAATCTAGCAGGTTGGATGTACATAGCATATTAATCTAGCAGGTTGGATGTACATAAGATATTAATACAGCAGGTCAGATGTACATAGCATATTAATATAGCAGGTTGGATGTACATAGCATATTAATCTAGCAGGTTGGATGTACATAGCATATTAATCTAGCAGGTTGGATGTACATAAGATATTAATCTAGCAGGTTGGATGTACATAGCATATTAATATAGCAGGTTGGATGTACATAGCATATTAATCTAGCAGGTTGGATGTACATAAGATATTAATACAGCAGGTCAGATGTACATAACATATTAATCTAGCAGGTTGGATGTACATAGCATATTAATCTAGCAGGTTGGATGTACATAGCATATTAATCTAGCAGGTTAGATGTACATAACATATTAATCTAGCAGGTTGGATGTACATAACATATTAATATAGCAGGTTGGATGTACATAGCATATTAATATAGCAGGTTGGATGTATAGCATATAAAAGTTGAGTCTAAATTTTAAGAACAATGAGAAGAATCTAACAATGTTCTTGAGTGTCTACTTCTCTCACCACTGAACACCACATAAACAAGTCTTAGAAAGTTAGAAATGATACACATAAGGAAGAGAATTTGTGGATGTCAACTTCTTATCATTTTTAATTTAAAGTTTACCATAGGACGAGAGGTCGGTCACATGACCTCGAAATTGACTTTCATAAGTGTATGAATGACACAATTTGACGTTCATACATTTTTCATGAGGCCGTGTTCTTGAAATGACGTAAACACTGACGGACTACTTCCACATTGCTGGGGAAACCCCTGGGAATTCCCTTGCACGAAAACAATATAGCCGTTTTTTTCTGATCATTTAGAACCTTTATTCTTGGTCTCAGTGTTTCAGTATACATTGAGAAATGTCAGAGAGCGTGACTGCATGATTGTTCACGAATATCCTCGCTACGGCCCATCCTAATGAACAAACGAAGAAATGCACATCTAAACTATCGTAGTATCGACTCGATCCGGGTCTAGGCTGACATTGACCATCTCCAGCAATCTATGAATTTACCTTAGTGTCTGTTTGACGCATCTTTATTCACCTTTCAATGATCGACCAGTTGATCAATGATGACTAACACATGTAACCGCCACAGGTTCATTAACAACTTCGGAAATCTGTCCTGTCTGTCATTTTGACGTCTTGTACTTGATGTAAATGTATTATGATGCACTGTCATTGTGACGTCTTGTACTTGATGTAAATGTATTATGATGCACTGTCATTGTGACGTCTTGTACTTGATGTAAATGTATTATGATGCACTGTCATTGTGACGTCTTGTACTTGATGTAAATGTATTATGATGCACTGTCATTGTGACGTCTTGTACTTGATGTAAATGTATTATGATGCACTGTCATTGTGACGTCTTGTACTTGATGTAAATGTATTATGATGCACTGTCATTGTGACGTCTTGTACTTGATGTAAATGTATTATGATGCACTGTCATTGTGACGTCTTGTACTTGATGTAAATGTATTATGATGCACTGTCATTGTGACTGACTTACTGAGGTAGTTCTTTACAGACCTTTCTCATCAAATGAGGATATGATTTGAACACATGTGTTGTGAGGGTGGTCGGGTAGCCGAGTGGTTGAAGCGTTCGCTCGTCACGCCGAAGACTCATGTTTGATTCCTGACATGGGTACAATGTGTGAAGCCCATTTCTGGTGTCCCCGCCGTGATATTGCTGGAATATTGCTAAAAGTGGCGTAAAACCATACTCACTCATACTCACTCACATGTGTTGTGTAAGATGTTTCAGAAGAGCAAGTTGTGCATCCATACGCTCATGTCACCTCTCTTTTTGAGGAACTATTTTACTCCGCGATATAGCTGGTTGTTGTATGGCAGTTACTGTAAACATGAAGTCACACGTACTAAATAAAATTGTGTTTAGATCTTGGCCTACATCCTTTGAGGTAAGAAATTGTGATAAAAAAATTATCGAAAAATTAAATTGACTTTCACTTTGTATGAGTTCATTGGAGTATGAACCTTCATAGAGTCAGGGCCAAACATTGTATGAACGTCGTCGCAAACTTTGATGTTCATACAGTTAGGCCCTCAATTCTTAAAATTATGAGGAACACAATGTTTCGGGGTTCTTCTTCATCAGGTGAATGAGTAAGCATATAAGTAAGGATAAGATCAATCTCATTAAAATAGATCTAAGTTCTCGCTGCCTCTAAACAAAGATCTGAGGACATCCCATTACGGGTCACGTCAGAACGACCTTTCCCGAACTTTGACCAACCTCTAAAATGACTAACAAGAAGTCGACATCAGCCAATTAGAAAGCAGCTTTCTTGAGCTTTACGGCACTCGTTTCAACCTGGCGACTTCCACTTTTGAAAAATATGTTGACACAGTTCTCGTTTTAAATTTCGAAATCTGAACAAATGAACATTCCGGAATGTCTAAGTTGAGATTGTATGGCAGTGCTTTCCACATACTTTGCAACGCCTCCTCCATTCAAATGTTTATCCGGAAGCGAGAGATAGACGATAATTTTGACAGAATCAGTCGTACGGGCCGTAACTGTCATTCCGAATACCCATAATCAGAAACACATTCCGACTGTCACTTTCGCGTTCTGAAGTGACCTGTTATGGGATGTCGTCAGATCTTTGTTTAGCGACAGCAAGAACTAAGATCTGATTTTAATGAGATTAGGATAAGATTTATGTTTGAACAATTTCTTTAATACAATTAAGAGCGACGTATCGGTGTAGGTTCTAACAGGTGTATATACGGGTAGGAGGCAAAGTTTATACACTAGAGTAGATATCAGATGTAGTTATACTGGATTGGAGAAGCCTGTTATGTGCACAAAAGGGGTAGTTAAGACATTATAGGCGAAGTCAGTCACATAAACAAAAGAGTGAAGCCAGTAATGTTAACAACAGGATTATGACTGATTGGGGTCTTGGATGAGTTGATGGTATGCCGGGGGTATGTAATATCCTTGGTCACAGTTGATTGACGATTCGAGTCTTTTGATGTTGATGGCTACTTGTAGTGTTCTGATTTGAAGTCTCTGAGGTTGGTGGTGAGGGCTTTGATTTTATCCCACTGAATTCTGTGGCATTAGTTGTCACGGATATAGTCTGATAGAGCTAATTTAGAGTCATCCTACGAGACTGAGCTTTGTTCTTTAATTTGGGTTTTGAGGGGCCTAGATGTTTCTAGTGTACCTGGGACAGGTTGTCTGTGTACCTTGGGCAGGTTGTCTGTGTACCTGGGACAGGTTGTCTGTGTACCTGGGACAGGTTGTCTGTGTACCTGGGACAGGTTGTCTGTGTACCTGGGACAGGTTGTCTGTGTACCTGGGGCAGGTTGTCTGTGTACCTGGGACAGGTTGTCTGTGTACCTGGGGCAGGTTGTCTGTGTACCAGGGACAGGTTGTCTGTGTACCAGGGACAGGTTGTCTGTGTACCTGGGGCAGGTTGTGGGTTGTGTGTTGTCTGTTGTCTGTGTACCTGGGACAGGTTGTCTGTGTACCTGGGACAGGTTGTCTGTGTACCTGGGGCAGGGTGTCTGTGTACCTGGGGCAGGTTGTGTGTTGTCTGTGTACCTGGGACAGGTTGTCTGTGTACCTGGGGCAGGTTGTCTGTGTACCTGGGACAGGTTGTCTGTGTACCTGGGGCAGGTTGTCTGTGTACCTGGGACAGGTTGTCTGTGTACCAGGGACAGGTTGTCTGTGTACCTGGGACAGGTTGTCTGTGTACCTGGGGCAGGTTGTCTGTGTACCTGGGGCAGGTTGTCTGTGTACCGGGGACAGGGTGTCTGTGTACCTGGGACAGGGTGTCTGTGTACCTGGGACAGGTTGTCTGTGTACCTGGGGCAGGTTGTCTGTGTACCGGGGACAGGGTGTCTGTGTACCTGGGACAGGGTGTCTGTGTACCTGGGACAGGTTGTCTGTGTACCTGGGGCAGGTTGTGTGTTGTCTGTGTACCTGGGATTGGTTGTCTGTGTACCTGGGACAGGTTGTCTGTGTACCTGGGGCAGGTTGTCTGTGTACCTGGGACAGGGTGTCTGTGTACCTGGGACAGGTTGTCTGTGTACCTGGGACAGGTTGTCTGTGTACCTGGGACAGGTTGTCTGTGTACCTGGGGCAGGTTGTCTGTGTACCTGGGACAGGTTGTCTGTGTACCTGGGACAGGGTGTCTGTGTACCTGGGACAGGTTGTCTGTGTACCTGGGGCAGGTTGTCTGTGTACCTGGGACAGGTTGTCTGTGTACCTGGGACAGGTTGTCTGTGTACCTGGGACAGGTTGTCTGTGTACCTGGGACAGGTTGTCTGTGTACCTGGGGCAGGTTGTCTGTGTACCTGGGACAGGTTGTCTGTGTACCTGGGGCAGGTTGTCTGTGTACCAGGGACAGGTTGTCTGTGTACCAGGGACAGGTTGTCTGTGTACCTGGGGCAGGTTGTGGGTTGTGTGTTGTCTGTTGTCTGTGTACCTGGGACAGGTTGTCTGTGTACCTGGGACAGGTTGTCTGTGTACCTGGGGCAGGGTGTCTGTGTACCTGGGGCAGGTTGTGTGTTGTCTGTGTACCTGGGACAGGTTGTCTGTGTACCTGGGGCAGGTTGTCTGTGTACCTGGGACAGGTTGTCTGTGTACCTGGGACAGGTTGTCTGTGTACCTGGGACAGGTTGTCTGTGTACCTGGGACAGGTTGTCTGTGTACCAGGGACAGGTTGTCTGTGTACCTGGGACAGGTTGTCTGTGTACCTGGGGCAGGTTGTCTGTGTACCTGGGGCAGGTTGTCTGTGTACCGGGGACAGGGTGTCTGTGTACCTGGGACAGGGTGTCTGTGTACCTGGGGCAGGTTGTCTGTGTACCTGGGGCAGGTTGTCTGTGTACCTGGGACAGGTTGTCTGTGTACCTGGGACAGGTTGTCTGTGTACCTGGGGCAGGTTGTGTGTTGTCTGTGTACCTGGGACAGGTTGTCTGTGTACCTGGGACAGGTTGTCTGTGTACCTTGGGCAGGTTGTCTGTGTACCTGGGACAGGGTGTCTGTGTACCTGGGAGAGGTTGTCTGTGTACCAGGGACAGGTTGTCTGTGTACCTGGGACAGGTTGTCTGTGTACCTGGGACAGGTTGTCTGTGTACCTGGGGCAGGTTGTGTGTTGTCTGTGTACCTGGGACAGGTTGTCTGTGTACCAGGGACAGGTTGTCTGTGTACCTTGGGCAGGTTGTCTGTGTACCTTGGGCAGGTTGTCTGTGTACCAGGGACAGGTTGTCTGTGTACCTGGGGCAGGTTGTCTGTGTACCTGGGGCAGGTTGTGTGTTGTCTGTGTACCTGGGACAGGTTGTCTGTGTACCAGGGACAGGTTGTCTGTGTACCTTGGGCAGGTTGTCTGTGTACCTGGGGCAGGTTGTCTGTGTACCTGGGGCAGGTTGTCTGTGTACCTGGGACAGGGTGTCTGTGTACCTGGGAGAGGTTGTCTGTGTACCAGGGACAGGTTGTCTGTGTACCTGGGACAGGTTGTCTGTGTACCTGGGACAGGTTGTCTATGTACTTGGGGCAGGTTGTGTGTTGTCTGTGTACCTGGGACAGGTTGTCTGTGTACCAGGGACAGGTTGTCTGTGTACCTGGGACAGGTTGTCTGTGTACCTGGGGCAGGTTGTGTGTTGTCTGTGTACCTGGGACAGGTTGTCTGTGTACCTTGGACAGGTTGTCTGTGTACCTGGGGCAGGTTGTCTGTGTACCAGGGACAGGTTGTCTGTGTACCTGGGGCAGGTTGTCTGTGTACCTGGGACAGGTTGTCTGTGTACCTGGGACAGGTTGTCTGTGTACCTTGGGCAGGTTGTGTGTTGTCTGTGTACCTGGGACAGGTTGTCTGTGTACCTGGGGCAGGTTGTGTGTTGTCTGTGTACCTGGGGCAGGTTGTCTGTGTACCTGGGACAGGGTGTCTGTGTACCTGGGACAGGTTGTCTGTGTACCTGGGACAGGGTGTCTGTGTACCTGGGACAGGTTGTCTGTGTACCTGGGACAGGTTGTCTGTGTACCTGGGGCAGGTTGTCTGTGTACCTTGGGCAGGTTGTCTGTGTACCTGGGACAGGTTGTCTGTGTACCTGGGACAGGTTGTCTGTGTACCTTGGGCAGGTTGTCTGTGTACCTGGGACAGGTTGTCTGTGTACCTGGGGCAGGTTGTGTGTTGTCTGTGTACCTGGGACAGGTTGTCTGTGTACCTTGGGCAGGTTGTCTGTGTACCTGGGACAGGGTGTCTGTGTACCTGGGAGAGGTTGTCTGTGTACCAGGGACAGGTTGTCTGTGTACCTGGGGCAGGTTGTCTGTGTACCTGGGACAGGTTGTCTATGTACCTGGGGCAGGTTGTGTGTTGTCTGTGTACCTGGGACAGGTTGTCTGTGTACCTTGGGCAGGTTGTGTGTTGTCTGTGTACCTGGGATAGGTTGTCTGTGTACCAGGGACAGGTTGTCTGTGTACCTTGGGCAGGTTGTCTGTGTACCTGGGGCAGGTTGTCTGTGTACCTGGGACAGGTTGTCTGTGTACCTTGGGCAGGTTGTCTGTGTACCTGGGACAGGTTGTCTGTGTACCTGGGACAGGTTGTCTGTGTACCTTGGGCAGGTTGTCTGTGTACCTGGGACAGGTTGTCTGTGTACCTGGGGCAGGTTGTGTGTTGTCTGTGTACCTGGGACAGGTTGTCTGTGTACCTGGGACAGGGTGTCTGTGTACCTGGGAAAGGTTGTCTGTGTACCAGGGACAGGTTGTCTGTGTACCGGGGACAGGGTGTCTGTGTACCTGGGAGAGGTTGTCTGTGTACCAGGGACAGGTTGTCTGTGTACCTGGGGCAGGTTGTCTGTGTACCTGGGACAGGTTGTCTATGTACCTGGGGCAGGTTGTGTGTTGTCTGTGTACCTGGGACAGGTTGTCTGTGTACCAGGGACAGGTTGTCTGTGTACCTGGGACAGGTTGTCTGTGTACCTGGGGCAGGTTGTGTGTTGTCTGTGTACCTGGGACAGGTTGTCTGTGTACCTTGGACAGGTTGTCTGTGTACCTGGGGCAGGTTGTCTGTGTACCAGGGACAGGTTGTCTGTGTACCTGGGGCAGGTTGTCTGTGTGCCTGGGACAGGTTGTCTGTGTACCTGGGACAGGTTGTCTGTGTACCTGGGACAGGTTGTCTGTGTACCTGGGACATGTTGTCTGTGTACCTGGGACATGTTGTCTGTGTACCTGGGACAGGTTGTCTGTGTACCTGGGACAGGTTGTCTGTGTACCTGGGACAGGTTGGATGACTTCACACACCGTGACATCGTGATATCCCCAACTGAAGCAGGAGATGCTGCCACATGGAACATGTGAATGAAAGGCACATGATGGTAGCCTGGAATGGCTTGTAAATTGTACCTGACTTCCACCATTCAATAGAAAGCTGACAAGTACAACCGTTTATGGCAACTCATAACATTACATATTTAATGTCGCCTGTATGCCAGGTGTGGGCCACGCCACACAGTCAGATGTAGGTGCAAGCGCATGGGTTCCCAGGAAACGATGCTCTCAACTTCATGGGGCATTGCACAACTGAAAGAGGTGTTATGAATATTTAACTGTGGGAACTGCCTATCACACATCTCTTGTGTCTTTGTAACCTTAGTGCTTATATGCATATGTATATTTGTATTGCCACAAAGTTCCTTTAAAAAAAATTTTATGTTGTGCAGGGCCCTAGAAAAATGTTTTTGAAAAACATTATTATTTTTTATTTAGCTGTTGTTGTCACCCAAAAATGATGCCTACAATATGTCTAATCTGAAAGAGAATAGGGCCGAACTGGTTATACAACAAGCTCTGACTATCACTGCACACATGACATCATATTCAGATAACTAGAACCAAAATAGTAGTAGCTAGACCACTTTTTAACTTTAATTTTTCTTCCACCAATCAACCATGATTTATCACAGAAGAATCTGTAAGCCAAGAAGTATAGGCCTTTAGTCTGAAAAGTGTATAGCAGGTTAGGGATTTGCAAGTTAGAAATTTGTTCAATAATATTATTATTTATGTCATAATGAATCATAAAGATACACATAAAATACAAAGAGTTTAGTTTAGGTGTTGTGTTTTGAACTGGAATCATTTCATTCCTACATGGGGGCGGTCGGGTAGCCTAGCGGTTTAAGCGTTCGCTCGTCACGCCGAAGACTCGGGTTCGATTCCCGACATGGGTACAATGTGTGAAGCCCATTTCTGGTGTCCCCCGCCGTGATATTGCTGGAATATTGCTAAAAGCGGCGTAAAACCATACTCACTCACTCATTCCTACATGAGTGCCTCATAAAGGACAGGCATTCGGGTACCCTGTTGATTGTTGCGCTTGCTTGCCACAGCTCTAGCCAGGGTTCATTGTGTTCTGGGGTACAGTTTGTGAAGCCCATTTACGATGTCCATATTCCGTTAGGGGGCATAAAACCATGCTCACCCACTTGTTTGAAAGGGATATACTTCTGAAATGTAACTTTTTGAAATCCTCCTCATACATACAAATCATATGCTCCTCTCAGTATAGCTGTAAAATAACCATCCAATATTTTAGCTGTTTTGGTGATTAAATGGATTGAATGCATGGGCACCTATATTTTTCACCTCTCATATATTCAAGTTGGTCGATCATCCAAGGTCATTTTCTCAAGGTAATCCATTCATCCATCTAGTTGTGACCATGAGCGTGCCTCATGTGAATGTAAGATGTCATCTGGGCTGTTTTTACCTCTTTATTCAAACTGAGTCATGAAGATCAAAATGTAAGACCCAAAGTCAAACAAAGTAATCGTTTTGCAATTAACATGCACAGTTTATTTTTATGTAATGTTCAACGTCTCCAAGGGGCTAGCTCTTCACACTTTATGAAAGAGACCTGGCCAGGAGGTTAAGTATAACGTGAACCCATCTACCGCTCAGGGTGAAGGTTGGCTCAGGGCCAGAGGTTAACCTCACTGGTACATGTACCTGCAATTGAATGTAAAGGTTAACCTCATAGGTACCTGCCATTCAGTTTAAAGGTTAACCTCATAGGTACCTGCAATTCAGGATAAGGGTTAACCTCAAAGGTAGCTGCCATTCAGGATAAGGGTTAACCTCAAAGGTACCTGCCATTCAGGATGAGGGTTAACCTCAATGGTACCTGCCATTCAGGATAAGGGTTAACCTCAAAGGTGCCTGCCATTCAGGATAAGGGTTAACCTCAAAGGTACCTGCCAATCATGATAAGGGTTAACCTCAAAGGTAGCTGCCATTCATGATAAGGGTTAACCTCAAAGGTACCTTTCATTCAGTTTAAGGGTAAACATCATACATACCTTTCATTCAGTTTAAGGGTTAACCTCATACATACTTTCCATTCAGTATAAGGGTTAACCTAAAAGGTACCTACCATTCAGGATAAGGGTTAACCTCAAAGGTACCTGCCATTCAGGATAAGGGTTAACCTCAATGGTAGCTGCCATTCAGGATAAGGGTTAACCTCAAAGGTATCTGCCATTAAGGATACGGGTTAACCTCATAGGTACCTGCCATTCAGGATAAGGGTTAAACCTCAAAGGTACCTGCCATTCAGGATAAGGGTTAACCTCAAAGGTACCTGCCATTCAGGATAAGGGTTAACCTCAAAGGTACCTGCCATTCAGTTTAAAGGTTAACCTCAAAGGTACCTGCCATTAAGGATGAGGGTTAACCTCAAAGGTACCTGCCATTCAGGATAAGGGTTAAACCTCAATGGCACCTGCCATTCAGGATAAGGGTTTACCTCAAAGGTACCTGCCATTCAGGATGAGGGTTAACCTCAATGGTACCTGCCATTCAGGATAAGGGTTAACCTCAAAGGTGCCTGCCATTCAGGATAAGGGTTAACCTCAAAGGTACCTGCCAATCATGATAAGGGTTATCCTCAAAGGTAGCTGCCATTCATGATAAGGGTTAACCTCAAAGGTACCTTTCATTCAGTTTAAGGGTAAACATCATACATACCTTTCATTCAGTTTAAGGGTTAACCTCATACATACTTTCCATTCAGTATAAGGGTTAACCTAAAAGGTACCTACCATTCAGGATAAGGGTTAACCTAAAAGGTACCTGCCATTCAGGATAAGGGTTAACCTCAATGGTACCTGCCATTCAGGATAAGGGTAAACCTCAAAGGTATCTGCCATTAAGGATAAGGGTTAACCTCAAAGGTATCTGCCATTCAGGATAAGGGTTAACCTCATAGGTACCTGCCATTCAGTTTAAAGGTTAACCTCAAAGGTACCTGCCATTCAGTTTAAAGGTTAACCTCAAAGGTACCTGCCATTAAGGATGAGGGTTAACCTCAAAAGTACCTGCCATTCAGGATAAGGGTTAAACCTCAATGGTACCTGCCATTCAGGATAAGGGTTAACCTCAAAGGTAGCTGCCATTCAGGATAAGGGTTAACCTCAAAGGTACCTGCCATTCAGGATTAGGGTTAACCTCAATGGTACCTGCCATTCAGGATAAAGGGTTAACCTCAAAGATACCTGCCATTCAGGATAAGGGTTAACCTTAAAGGTATCTGCCATTCAGTTTAAAGGTTAACCTCAAAGGTACCTGCCATTCAGTTTTAAGATTAACCACAAAGGTACCTGCCATTCAGGATAAGGGTTAACCTCAAAGGTAGCTGCCATTCAGGATAAGGGTTAACCTCATAGCTACCTGCCATTCAGTTTAAAGGTTAACCTCAAAGGTACCTGCCATTCAGGATGAGGGTTAACCTCAAAGGTACCTGCCATTCAGGATGAGGGTTAACCTCAAAGGTACCTGCCATTCAGGATAAGGGTTAACCTCAAAGGTAGCTGCCATTCAGGATAAGGGTTAACCTCAAAGGTACCTGCCATTCAGGATAAGGGTTAACCTCAAAGGTACCTGCCATTCATGATAAGGGTTAACCTCAAAGGTACCTGCCATTCAGGATGAGGGTTAACCTCAATGGTACCTGCCATTCAGGATAAGGGTTAACCTCAAAGGTGCCTGCCATTCATGATAAGGGTTAACCTCAAAGGTATCTGCCATTCATGATAAGGGTTAACCTCAAAGGTACCTGCCATTCAGTTTAAAGGTTAACCTCAAAGGTACCTGCCATTCAGTTTTAAGATTAACCACAAAGGTACCTGCCATTCAGGATAAGGGTTAACCTCAAAGGTATCTGCCATTCAGGATAAGGGTTAACCTCAAAGGTAGCTGCCATTCAGGATAAGGGTTAACCTCAAAGGTACCTGCCATTCAGGATAAGGGTTAACCTCAAAGGTACCTGCCATTCATGATAAGGGTTAACCTCAAAGGTACCTGCCATTCAGGATGAGGGTTAACCTCAATGGTACCTGCCATTCAGGATAAGGGTTAACCTCAAAGGTGCCTGCCATTCATGATAAGGGTTAACCTCAAAGGTAGCTGCCATTCATGATAAGGGTTAACCTCAATGGTACCTGCCATTCAGTTTAAAGGTTAACCTCAAAGGTACCTGCCATTCAGTTTTAAGATTAACCACAAAGGTACCTGCCATTCAGGATAAGGGTTAACCTCAAAGGTATCTGCCATTTAGTTTAAAGGTTAACCTCAATGGTACCTGCCATTCAGGATGAGGGTTAACCTCAAAGGTACCTGCCATTCAGGATAAGGGTTAACCTCAAAGGTATCTGCCATTCAGGATAAGGGTTAACCTCAAAGGTAGCTGCAATTCAGGATAAGGGTTAACCTCAAAGGTAGCTGCCATTCAGGATAAGGGTTAACCTCAAAGGTACCTGCCTTTCATGATAAGGGTTAACCTCAAAGGTACCTGCCATTCATGATAAGGGTTAACCTCAAAGGTACCTGCCATTCAGGATAAGGGTTAACCTGAAAGGTACCTGCCATTCAGGATGAGGGTTAACCTCAATGGTACCTGCCATTCAGGATGAGGGTTAACCTCATATGTACCTTTCATTCTGTTTGAGGGTTAATGTCATAGGTACCTTAAAAGTTAACCTCATAGGTACTTGCCGTTCAGTATAAGAGTTAACCACATGGGTATGTCAAATATGGCATGTGAATATTGAGTGTGTGTGTGGGGGGGCACTCCCAGGTACATGAGTGATGGCACATGGTCCTGCTTACTGCCCACAGTTACAAATCAGGCAGAGTAGGCAACATTAGACATGTACAGTAGGTGGATGTTTGACTGTAATTGACTGCTGTCAGTTTCTAGGGACTTGTTTCAGCCCACACTCACACACAGGCTACATGTGCTGTCTCCTTGGACAAACGACTTTTTGCCTCTGTTCACCCAGCAGTGAAAGGGTACCCAGTAGGATGAAATGGTAATGTGTAAACCTTTGAGCTCCTATTACAGTAGCTATGACACTGTAAAATGCTATTGTAGGTTCAAGTAAGTTTGTTAACAAACAGTATATAAGTTGTGTTGTGAATTATTATTTTCAAACTTTGCTCTAACTGTTTAGTTTGTCAATTTGATTGGACCTATGAGGACTGTTTTCACACCCTGTATTTGAATCCATTTACGTCTGTAAGTGGTATACTCAGGTGTACACTGGCTCCATGGCAAACAGACCTTGATGTTCGTAAAGCAAGGTGGTTCCCGGCAGTCGGGACAAACAGTTTCCCTGTGACATACATGTTGCTAGTTGGTAGACCTGAGGCACATTCGGATTCATCGACTGCTTTAGTTTCTTTTCACAAGCAATATCAACGAAGCGGATGAAATGTATAACATATTGTGCAGTGAACCACTAGGGTTTGCCCTGTGAACACTATGTAAGCAGTGATATTGACACCCGATATGTCAGTGACGGCCTGCAATAGACGCATCACCCGACAGTACGCCATGTCCCTGGTACAGTGCTTACAGAACATTCACATCAGGTCAAATATGTGAAGTTTAAAGTTATTTTTGATTGTTTGTTGCAATGTTGTTCTGGCATTATTCCTAACAGTAGTTACATTGTACTTCACAGCCAGCTGTATCTATTAATCCATCAATCAATTTGTATTCCTGCTACTGGTGCAGGCAGGCCTATGGTACATGGTGTGGGTGGCTGTAATAAGTACAAACACTCTTTGTAGCTTCATGGCACCATAAGCAACATAGATAAAAAAAATTACAGTTTCGGTGCAGTCACATGTCCTTATTTACAAAAGTTAACATTTGGATTGTGGTAGAAATAGTTATTTCAATATTTCACTCTTGAATCATTGCACATTGGACATGCATGAAGAAAGTACCGTATTCGACATAATAAGCGCCCTGCTCTAATAAGCGCCCACGGCGATATTTGCTAATATATTGGCTAGTGAACAATCCCAATTATCACCCCTTCCGATTGATCCATGTACACAAGGCTTACTTATTCGTGTATAATACACACTCGTGTGTTATATGCACCCTCAATTATGGGCAATTATATTCTGGAAAATATTGTCGTGTATCATACACACCAACTTTTCTTTTGTATCATTTCAGGCTGTCATAAACCACAAAATTTACAATCTTTCAACTCTGTTTTTTTTCTCAACAAAAATATATTCTAATAAGAGCCCCCTATTTCTAATTTTGAGAGCAACCTTGGTGTTTATTACGTCAAATATGGTATTTATCTCCAGCACAACCAGTTTTACAAATTCTACCGAAGTCAATGTTCACAAGAAATGCTTACATATCTGCCCGTTTCAATAAATAAATCATGTGAGCTACAACTTAATAAGAGCTATTCTAAACTTCCCTCGACTTACTTTTATTATAGTAGTCTTAAACTGGACATGGAATACTGTGGTATGTCTACATGATGCTGTGACCGAACATAACCATGTCTACATTGTATAAAATATTTGGAACTTTGGATGCCCAATTTTATGGTTGTGGGAAATCTCAATTCTAAAATACCGGTATTCTAAATATTAAGTGTAGCTTTTGCAGCTGTAGTTCAGGTTCAGTGATTGAATGAGTGTTGCTTTCCCAGTACTAAGTGATAACTCAAGGCCAAAGAAATTAACTGATGATATACTTTATTGACATCATACCGTATTATAAATTTATAAATTTGGTCTCTGACAATATAGATAGATAGTGGTTACATAGCGTCAACTTATTGCTGTTGAACAGCAGGTCAGCAATGTGCTAGGTGTACTAGATGTCTGTCAAGTTAGCACTGGTCAAGTCATCCTTAAAGGATTGCAGACGGGCATCAATTTGGGGATGTTTCGTCTTTGTCAGTGGAGATGACAAGTGTCGGTCTGGTCACTGTATGGCAGCCTCTGTGTTGGTCTCCGCGTGACAACCGATACAGATTATACCTTATACAGAAGGCTTCATAACCAGATTAATGATGAGTTTCTAATCACAAAGTAACACGTTCTCCGTGGAGATGACAAGTGTCGGTCTGGTCACTGTATGGCAGCCTCTGTGTTGGACTCCGCGTGACAACTGATACAGATTATAGCTCATACAGAAGGCTTCACTACCAGATTAATGATGAGTTTCTAATCACAAAGTAACACTTTGTCAAGATTGTGTTTACTGACCAACCATAGAATAACTAGCAGTTGTGTTCTCGCTTCAGTAAAATACAAAGGTCCTCTTATTCTTTTTTTGTTACATGTTAACAATTATTATCTATCTTAATGGTTTTGAATAAGAGGCCTTATCACAAACTACCTCTTTGTCACATTTGAACATGTACACTATGCAGGAATGAATTTTCTGACAGTTAGTTTTCTGATTTTCTCCATCTCCAAGTTTCTCCAAGTTTCTCCAAGTTCCTCCAAGTTCCTCCATGTTCCTCCATGTTCCTCCATGTTCCTCCAAGTTCCTCCACGTTTCTCTAAGTTTCTCGGCACATTTATATCAGTTACGGTAATTAATTGATTTCATTGCAGTATTTACATTTAGTACTAGCGACTAAATGTTTTTATTGCAGGTATATCATCTTATGTTTACAATTTTACTTACTTCCTGCTACGTCATCGCACGCGCGCGTCCTCGGAAGTTACGTAACCATCTCGTGGTGACGTAATCACTGCTTTTTCATTACGTAACTGTCTCTACTCTTCACTTTCGCACAGCTGTCAATCCGTGGTACATCGCATTGTCGCTCTCCGCTTTCCCACCCGCCTGCCCTGTTTGCCTCCATCTATCTCATTTCCATTGTACATCAACTTTATTGTCTATGACAGGTACCAGGCACAACAAATTGTACATATCTAATTATATATCTCTCTAATATTGTACATATCTTGACAATGTGAATAAACGTCAGGGAGTGGCGTGGTTCTTCTGGGCTACCTCCTATATCATCATAATTTATATTGATATATATACTAATTAGGGTTTCCGGTTACCTGCTTTCCAGCGGGAACCCAGACTGGGTTATCTTCTTACCAGTTGGAACCCAGTCTTTCCCGGGTTTTCACTCGGGAATCTAGTAACAATTATATTTGGCAACGCAAGTTGCCACATAGCTGGGCCTGGCGGCGTTCGCTCCCATTTAGACCCGCAGCATTGGTCGGGTTGCGTCGTTTCCGTCATTTGGGCCGTAGCATTAAGTATATATTAACAATTAAATTTGGCCTGGCGGCGTTCGCTCCCATTTAGACCCGCAGCTGTGGTCGGGTTGCGTCGTTTCCGTCATTTGGGCCGTAGCATTAAGTATATATTAACAATTAAATTTGGCCTGGCGGCGTTCGCTCCCATTTAGACCCGCAGCTGTGGTCGGGTTGTGACATTTCCGCCATTTGGGCCTTACCATTAATCATATATTAACAAATATGTTTGGCGACTCAAGTCGCCACATAAATACTATTTATTCCATTTCTAAATTGGGGTAGCCCTTTAGAACCTCCACACCCTCGGCCATTAAATCCACTGTTGTGTCTTTGTCATTCTTTCAACATAGCCCACCTTCCTCAGGGAGGTGGGCCATCGCTGTAATATCCTGCAATAATGGGTTTGATACACCCCCAGCACCAGCATGCCAAACATGTTTTGACGCTTTGCCGGCACTTAGTAACATTTGAAATGGCGCTTTCCCAGGCCATACTCTCCCTGTGGGCGGCCATTTGGTTAAAAATACACTGTTGAAAAGGTCTCCAGGACGTAATAATACTCAAATGTTACGATTAAAGAATGAATGTTAAAAATAAAGGTAATTATTCACCTAACTAAGAATGAAAAAAAAAATACCAATTAAGAACTTACAAACAAAAGAAGTATGAACAGAAAGGACAATGTGTACTAAAGAACGTCAGTGCACAAAAACTGCTGAGGGACAACGTAAGGGAAATTTAAATAAGTGCCTGCCTGCCTGTAGGCCCCTAGGTTTAAAGTTGTATGGGGCCTTATGGCCTACAATAGAATATTGCCTAGAATATGTAAACCAACAGAATATTGCATGTATGTTTTTGTTTTGTTTACAGTTGTGATACATATACCATCACAATAAAATGAAAAGGCCAATTAATGTTTTCTCCCCCGGAGTGGTGTATAAGATGGTCATAGCCCTGCTACCCCTGCTACCCCTGTATTGGCCAACATGCCAACAGTTACAGGAGACTGGCAGTAGGTACAACACTGTAATGTGTACGATATGGTGGGCCAGTTATACACTGATCAAACTTCCCGACACATTTCACAGAACAGGTTTCTCAGTCGTACATTTTGTTACGAGTTTTCTACCCTACAATCAGCAGCAAGTTTAGAGTGTAAACAGTGGTATGCATGGCCACAAAACATGTTGCAGCGTCATACAGAAATTAAAATAATTCCATATCTTCTGCTGTCGGCTGTCCTAGTTTCCCTCTGAAAGCTTTAGCGTCACACTGATTACAAGCAAGAGACTCTTTATAGCTGCTCTACAAGTTATTTAACAAACCTCAATTCATTATTTGTGATATTATGGCAAACTGTCAAGATTTATTTGAATTAGATTTACAGTCATGAGATTCCCATTCAGCAGTGCTAATCTGAAATTGATGTGTAATATACAAAAGGTACAGAAAAAAAATATGTCTGTTGTTCGGGTGAATGTGAAACATACAAGAGTGTACACAGCTAGTGCAGAACACTGAATAGTTGCAGGTGGCTCAGTGTGTTGTCATCTGGTCACGATTTCATATCAGTTATGAGATCACACTGCAGGATGTTTGAATCCCAAGTTTTTGTAACTGACACTTATCAGGCATCAATAGAAGCCCAGTGAAATATGTAGATACAACGTAAGCTTTTCAAGTTGAGGTTATGAGGTTAGCAGAACATACTGAGGCAACGTGAGAGTGCTAAACAGGGCGTCCACCTTCTCAGGAAACAAAAATATCTCAGGACTTGAGAGGGGATGAAATAGTTTCTGTTTGACTTTGGAAAAGTGTGTTCGATTGTTTGATCATTTGGATCTTCCAATCAATCTTTGATTAATTCGGATGATCAGAACTAGTCATCACTTCTTTATCATTCTCAATGGTTACTGAGCCTGATGTGAGAACTTTAGCTGGGACACACTTACCGTATATCGCTGTGTATTGGACCCCATGTATTAGACGACACCCCCCTGTACACGCCTTCAATATCCACCCAAAATCATATACTCCGTGTATAAAGTGACCTGGAATGAAGCACATCGCAAGTGTGCACACAAACCTTATGTTTGCAATAAAAATATATTTATCTTGCATTGTTTTTTTCTATGATGATTGGTCGTGTGCGTAACTCTAGCACACGTCACCATTTTGTGTTTACACGGTGCGACACCAAATTGGTGCCAGTAAAATAAAATTCATTTATGAAGTAATAGCAAAAGGAACAATGGTGAGTAACTTAATCGCCAATTAACTATTTTGTAACTAACAAGGCTTATGTTTGCTTCACATTCAGTGTGTTTATTCAACAATCACTTATACACACTGTCTCCAACACTTGTTAATACAACTGTAAAAACAGCGGGAATTGATTTCAGCTTCACCGGTTATCACATGTTAGGTCACATGTGCAATATGCAAATACTTCCCGGTACTTCTGACTCTCTACTCACGGATGTTGATTGTTTTACCATGTCAGCTGGCTTGACAATCTGGATCGAGGCCAGGGTCATTTCAACTTTATTTGCAGACAATGTTCAACTTTATTCAAGGAAAACAGATACAAGTCATGTTTATGTTTGGAAATAGTTATTGGAACAGTTATTTAGGACGAAATGCGAAGTTTTATTGTCAAATGCTCGGCTGGCTATCGAACGCCGGTTGACATTGCCAGTGGAAGCTAAAAGTGAAACACCTGGAAAAAACGTGAGATCTTCGGCTTCATGTATAAGACGACCCCCCTTCTTAACCCCCTCATTTTAAGTATGAAAAACCTGACTTATACACAGCGACATACAGTATACGTAATTGTATCTGATGTCAATGATTGTTGCGCTTATCATCAAGCACTGGCATACCCTGACAAATTTGTTCCATTCCTTGAGTGGTAACAATCGCACAACTATCAAAACAAATTTAGGTATAAATAGTTCCACCAAGTCTTAATTTGGAGACAAGGTCAGACTTTAAAAAGAAAAAAGTTAACATTTTCAGGACTTGCATGCCCAACTATTGCTTTTAGAGGGCTGCTAGTGGCCCAAATCCACCCTGCATATGTTTCTTGGTTTGTCACTTTGTGTTTACACGGTGCGACACCAAATTGGTGCCAGTAAAATAAAATTCATTTATGAAGTAATAGCAAAAGGAACAATGGTGAGTAACCCTCGAGTATCCGCAATTAAACATCTGTTCAATAAAACTGGCAATTATCCTATCGTATACAAAATGAAAGAGTCACAATGACATTGTAGATCACTAAGAAAACCAATGTGATTGCTTATCAAATAAAATACCTTTGAAATTTGTATGCTGATTCATATAAGCTTCACTGAAATAAGAATTGACAACTTGGGAAAAGAAATCGTTTACATCTCAATGTAATACATGCCATGTTCAGGGTGAAAAAAATATTGCACATATGACCATCATGTGATGTATGTTGCGATTGGCTGGATTTTGGCGGGCTGGCTTCTTAGGTATACCTTATATGATGCCATTGCCAAAGAAAATTGTCAATAAATGACAAAATATAGATAATAAGTTAAAAGTTACATTTTCAATGTTACCACAAATTCACAAGTCAGAAGTTACCTTTTTCTTAATTGAAAACAAAACATTGAAAGATTACTAGGCTTGTAAATCTAATGAAAATATTGAATTAATAATGATTAACGTTACGACGCTAATTTAGAATCAATAGGTCTACTGCTTGCAACAGTTTAATAATTTCGTAAAACATCCCTTTTAAACAAGAAATAAAGTACTTTTAAACCAGGAAATATCCTTATGAAATGGTTGTAAATAAGTGTATTGTTTCGAAAAATAACTAAAAAAAAGCAATTGACACTTTTATTTGATTTAAATGATTACTCATGAAAAAGAAAGTTACATAAAGACATGTTTCTATAAACTTATTGAAAGTCGACCAAATTAGAGTTATCTCCCTTGTTGAGTACTTGAGTCCTTCAAATTGGACTCGAGTCCCACTAAACTCTCCCTGTGCCCGAATACTTGAATACTCTTTGAAACCCTAACCAGACATGCTGTATCAATCTATTTAGAGGATGTGTCTCATCTTTACCGTGACAAGAGTTTGTTTCTTCCGGAACTTGTCCTCTGTGTTACCCTAGTTGCTGTCATGTGATCTCTACTTCTGAAATGCTCTTTCATATGTTAAGCTTCAACACTCACGAGTTGTATCACATACACTTGCACGCATGACAGATTTTCTATGAGGGTAGACTGACTCAGCTGTTGGTAATGCATGAGCGACTTTAGGGAATGGGTAGTTGAGCCTGCCAAGTCACGATCTGTGTGTGTGTGTTGGGGGGGGATTTGGGTACGACTGGACTTGAAGCTTGGGTAGGAGGTATGATTGGAATACATACAACTGGGGCTGGGGTGGGTAACTTGGGTACCCGGGTTGGGTGGGTACTGAGTAGGACCCGGGTACCCACAGGACTACCTGGACCCCTGTTTAGTCACGTCATATATTTTTTAATGACAACAAATTTCTAGAACATTATGGTTACACTACAAGTCACTGATATTCACATTTCTTTCTGACTATGCACCCTTTCCTTCTGATTTTTCATATGGTTGAATGAAGATTAAACTTAATTAAACTTCAGTGTATGAATGACCAGATTGTTTAATACATGTATCTAAATACATTTTGCCAGGGCTGTGCTTAAAATGTTCCAAATCTGACATTTTGACACATCTCCTGAGACCTACAATGGGTCCCCAGCTAGGGCAGGTAGTAGGGTGGGTAGGTACCTGGGTAGTAAATTTGGACTCGTCCCAGCCCTACATGCAACTTGTCATCCCTCTGGATACCCACTCCACAGCTGTAGAGTGAAGTAGGATCCCTAAGGCACTCTGTGACTCGAACAGACCGCATGCAACACTTCATCCCCCTGGGTACCCACTCCACAGCTGTAGAGATGAAGTACCGGGTAAGGCCCCTAAGGCACTCTGTGACTCTAACAGACCGCATGCAACACGTCATCCCCCTGGGTACCCACTCCACAGCTGTAGAGGTGAAGTAGGGCCCCTAAGGCACTCTGTGACTCTAACAGACCTCATGCAACACGTCATCCCTCTGGGTACCCACTCCACAGCTGTAGAGGTGAAGTAGGGCCCCTAAAGCACTCTGTGACTCTAACAGACCGCATGCAACACGTCATCCCCCTGGGTACCCACTCCACAGCTGTAGAGGTGAAGTAAGGCCCCTAAGGCACTCTGTGACTCTAACAGACCTCATGCAACACGTCATCCCCCTGGGTACCCACTCCACAGCTGTAGAGGTGAAGTAGGGCCCCTAAAGCACTCTGTGACTCTAACAGACCGCATGCAACACGTCATCCCCCTGGGTACCCACTCCACAGCTGTAGAGGTGAAATAGGGCCCCTAAGGCACTCTGTGACTCTAACAGACTGCATGCAACACGTCATCCCTCTGGGTACCCACTCCACAGCTGTAGAGGTGAAGTAGGGCCCCTAAGGCACTCTGTGACTCTAACAGACCGCATGCAACACGTCATCCCCCTGGGTACCCACTCCACAGCTGTAGAGGTGAAGTAGGGCCCCTAAGGCACTCTGTGACTCTAACAGACCTCATGCAACATGTCATCCCTCTGGGTACCCACTCCACAGCTGTAGAGGTGAAGTAGGGCCCCTAAGGCACTCTGTGACTCTAACAGACCTCATGCAACACGTCATCCCCCTGGGTACCCACTCCACAGCTGTAGAGGTGAAGTAGGGCCCCTAAAGCACTCTGTGACTCTAACAGACCGCATGCAACACGTCATCCCCCTGGGTACCCACTCCACAGCTGTAGAGGTGAAGTAGGGCCCCTAAGGCACTCTGTGACTCTAACAGACCTCATGCAACACGTCATCCCCCTGGGTACCCACTCCACAGCTGTAGAGGTGAAGTAGGGCCCCTAAGGCACTCTGTGACTCTAACAGACCTCATGCAACACGTCATCCCTCTGGGTACCCACTCCACAGCTGTAGAGGTGAAGTAGGGCCCCTAAGGCACTCTGTGACTCTAACAGACCGCATGCAACACGTCATCCCCCTGGGTACCCACTCCACAGCTGTAGAGGTGAAGTAAGGCCCCTAAGGCACTCTGTGACTCTAACAGACCTCATGCAACACGTCATCCCTCTGGGTACCCACTCCACAGCTGTAGAGGTGAAGTAGGGCCCCTAAAGCACTCTGTGACTCTAACAGACCTCATACAACACGTCATCCCCCTGGGTACCCACTCCACAGCTGTAGAGGTGAAGTAGGGCCCCTAAAGCACTCTGTGACTCTAACAGACCTCATGCAACACTTCATCCCCCTTGGTACCCACTCCACAGCTGTAGAGGTGAAGTAGGGCCCCTAAGGCACTCTGTGACTCTAACAGACCGCATGCAACACGTCATCCCCCTGGGTACCCACTCCACAGCTGTAGAGGTGAAGTAGGGCCCCTAAGGCACTCTGTGACTCTAACAGACCGCATGCAACACGTCATCCCCCTGGGTACCCACTCCACAGCTGTAGAGGTGAAGTAGGGCCCCTAAAGCACTCTGTGACTCTAACAGACCTCATGCAACACGTCATCCCCCTGGGTACCCACTCCACAGCTGTAGAGGTGAAGTAGGGCCCCTATGGTACTACTGCCTATAGCACGGCAACTTTTATTTGCCATATATAGCATGACATGGAGTCATCCCACAGATGACATCCTTACCTTGTTAGCTTGCTGACAGGGTTAACCTCTTTGGTCATGTGGACAAGGCGTCTGACCTCTGATCAGAAGGTCTGTGGTTCGATTCCCATCACAGGACTCGGAAATTTTATGGCCACTACATTGGCGCCCAACGTGGGGCTGAGCATGTTCAAATCAAATTAAGTCTCAGTACACTACTATGCGGCCCGGGACGTGCCTTCTGTTGAATGGGAAGTATGTAGCAGGACGTGGAGTCATATCCCACAAATGACATCCTTACCTTGTCAGCTTGCTGACAGGCATCTGACCTCTGATCAGAAGGTCTATGGTTCGAATCTCATCATGGGACTCGGAAATTTTATGGCCACTACGCATACATTTTGCTATGGTGGGGACCTACACTCTTGAGTCACTGCTAAGTTGGACCGCATCTTGTGGTATAAACTGACCATTACACAAAGGTGATAAATATCAAAACAAATTGTAGAACTCACATAAAACAGCCCCACTTTCCCTACTTGATGGCTGACGATCATATTATGCTTATGAGCAACTTTGCAACTTAGTGCTAATCGTGTGAGAACATAATGCCTGTTCTACGATGTTGAAATCCAGAGACAGGCTACAATGAATCTCAGTCTTGTTTGGTTGATGCACTCGTCTGTAACAAGCTGTTCACCCCCATTGAAAGGGTCTGTGTCAGTAATACAGCATAAATGACATCTCTGTCACGACTTGGTGTGTTCACTTGAGGGTATATATACAAGACATTGAAGTGAGTGACCAACACTCTACATTGCCGCTCTCCTGGTTCCTCTAAGGTAATACCTACGTCTTGTGAATGTCACTTCCTATGTATTTTGTAGATTACTATGTTAACTTTATGATAACTTAATAACTGGCTGACAGTGTATAGTTCTTGTGCATTACCAGCAATGTCTGCATATGCTTTCTGCATGTATCGATACATACCAAGATAAGTGAGTCCTGATCTTATTTATATCGCGATATGATCCCCCCAGTTTGAAAAACGGTGGGCTACAGCGATCAACATGTCTATTCCTCTGCCCCTCAATCCGGAGCAAAACCATTTGATTATTTGGGATTTTGAAAAATACTGAACAGCATTATTTGTTTCTTCACTGAATTGAAGGTATCCAATGGCAATGAACCTAAAGTAGGGTAAAAGTAGCCTGAATTACACTAGGCCGGGGGATATGTCATCTCATGATGACACTTGTTTAATTTGTGTGAAATCTGTTTTGGAAGAAATTTTACCTGTTAAAGGCAGCAAGGCTGACAACAGGTTGTTCCTGACAAAACGTTTGTGTTCAAGTTATATGACTGGTCAATGTAGGTTTGTTCTATAGCTGTAACCACATTCAGGACCTGTTTCACGGCAGGTAATCACGCCTGCATATGCTGTTATAAGGTCTTGTTATTCAATGGCTTCATATATACTCGATTGAGAATTCATAAAGAATGAAAGTATGAGTTGATACAAGGGTAGGGAGGTCATAAAGAATGAAAGTATGAGTTGATACAAGGGTAGAGAGGTCATAAAGAATGAAAGTATTAGTTGATACAAGTGTAGGGAGGTTGTAAAGAATGAAAGTATGAGTTTATACAAGGGTAGGGAGGTCGTAAAGAATGAAAGTATGAGTTGATACAAGGGTAGGGAGGTCGTAAAGAATGAAAATATGAGTTGATACAAGTGTAGGGAGGTCATAAAGAATGAAAGTATGAGTTGATACAAGGGTAGGGAGGTCATAAAGAATGAAAATATGAGTTTATACAAGGGTAGGGAGGTCGTAAAGAATGAAAGTATAAGTTGATACAAGGGTAGGGAGGTCATAAAGAATGAAAGTATGAGTTGATACAAGGGTAGGGAGGTCGTAAAGAATGAAAGTTTGAGTTGATACAAGGGTAGGGAGGTCGTAAAGAATGAAAATATGAGTTGATACAAGTGTAGGGAGGTCGTAAAGAATGAAAGTATGAGTTGATACAAGGGTAGGGAGGTCATAAAGAATGAAAGTATGAGTTGATACAAGGGTAGGGAGGTCGTAAAGAATGAAAATATGAGTTGATACAAGGGTAGGGAGGTCGTAAAGAATGAAAGTATGAGTTGATACAAGGGTAGGGAGGTCATAAAGAATGAAAGTATGAGTTGATACAAGGGTAGGGAGGTCATAAAGAATGAAAATATGAGTTGATACAAGGGTAGGGAGGTCGTAAAGAATGAAAGTATGAGTTTATACAAGGGTAGGGAGGTCATAAAGAATGAAAGTATGAGTTGATACAAGTGTAGGGAGGTCGTAAAGAATGAAAGTATGAGTTTATACAAGGGTAGGGAGGTCGTAAAGAATGAAAGTATGAGTTGATACAAGTGTAGGGAGGTCGTAAAGAATGAAAGTATGAGTTGATACAAGTGTAGGGAGGTCGTAAAGAATGAAAGTATGAGTTTATACAAGGGTAGGGAGGTCGTAAAGAATGAAAATATGAGTTGATACAAGTGTAGGGAGGTCGTAAAGAATGAAAATATGAGTTGATACAAGTGTAGGGAGGTCGTAAAGAATGAAAGTATGAGTTGATACAAGGGTAGGGAGGTCATAAAGAATGAAAGTATGAGTTGATACAAGGGTAGGGAGGTCATAAAGAATGAAAATATGAGTTGATACAAGGGTAGGGAGGTCGTAAAGAATGAAAGTATGAGTTTATACAAGGGTAGGGAGGTCATAAAGAATGAAAGTATGAGTTGATACAAGTGTAGGGAGGTCGTAAAGAATGAAAGTATGAGTTTATACAAGGGTAGGGAGGTCGTAAAGAATGAAAGTATGAGTTGATACAAGTGTAGGGAGGTCGTAAAGAATGAAAGTATGAGTTGATACAAGTGTAGGGAGGTCGTAAAGAATGAAAGTATGAGTTGATACAAGTGTAGGGAGGTCGTAAAGAATGAAAATATGAGTTGATACAAGTGTAGGGAGGTCGTAAAGAATGAAAGTATGAGTTGATACAAGGGTAGGGAGGTCATAAAGAATGAAAGTATGAGTTGATACAAGTGTAGGGAGGTCGTAAAGAATGAAAATATGAGTTGATACAAGGGTAGGGAGGTCGTAAAGAATGAAAGTATGAGTTGATACAAGGGTAGGGAGGTCATAAAGAATGAAAATATGAGTTTATACAAGTGTAGGGAGGTCGTAAAGAATGAAAATATGAGTTGATACAAGTGTAGGGAGGTCGTAAAGAATGAAAGTATGAGTTGATACAAGGGTAGGGAGGTCATAAAGAATGAAAGTATGAGTTGATACAAGGGTAGGGAGGTCATAAAGAATGAAAATATGAGTTGATACAAGGGTAGGGAGGTCGTAAAGAATGAAAGTATGAGTTTATACAAGGGTAGGGAGGTCATAAAGAATGAAAGTATGAGTTGATACAAGTGTAGGGAGGTCGTAAAGAATGAAAATATGAGTTTATACAAGGGTAGGGAGGTCGTAAAGAATGAAAGTATGAGTTGATACAAGTGTAGGGAGGTCGTAAAGAATGAAAGTATGAGTTGATACAAGTGTAGGGAGGTCGTAAAGAATGAAAGTATGAGTTTATACAAGGGTAGGGAGGTCGTAAAGAATGAAAGTATGAGTTGATACAAGGGTAGAGAGGTCATCGGGTGCATCAACAGACATATGCAAGGTGATGCTGGCATACATATTACACATTGAGTATAAGGCAAAAATAATCAGAAAGATAAATTAATTGGAAAATGCTTATTGGAAGAGATTTCCATCCTTCTATTCATGTTTATATTCTTTGGTTATACTGAGAGGCAGCGGTTGCACAGGAGCCCAAGGTGCTAACTTGCTGTGTAGAGTTACATTTCTTAGTTGTGATAGGATCTGCTGATTGTCACTCCGAGATTCTGACTGCATGGTTAGGAACCTTGATTGTGAACACCTATGTTCTCATGTTGTGCCAAGGTGGAGAGCCTTGCATCAGGCTTCCCTCACACTCCGAGCTGCCATGCCGTCATAACACCGAAAGTACTGTTCTGTGTGGTGTTAAGCTCACTCCTTCACTCTCTCATTGTGTTACGTATTTATAATCAGATGTCTTAAAATTTCATTCATTTGTATCATATTTGCCATAATTAATATGAACAGGGATACAGTTTTACCAAGTTTAAGGAAAGATTGGGCAAAATATTGTGACAACCGCTTATGGTTGTTTGTTTGTTGTTAAACACAGCACTCAGCAACATTCCAACTTTATGATGGTGGTCTGTAAATAATTGAGTCTGGACTAGACAGTCCAGTGACTGACGTCAGCATTTGTCTATGCAATTGGGATACAATGACAAGCATCAACCAAGTCAGTGAGCCTGACCACCATCTAGTTAATCACCAGTTATGACAACCACTTATGAACCTAGACAGCTGTCTAATACAACTACTGCAGACTTATTCCAGTGATAGCACCATTCTGAGTCAGTAAATACATTATTATGGTGTTTGTGATGCAGCCAGCTCATATCTTGTGTTAAACTAGAGCTTTGGTGACTGACCATTTGATTTTCTGAGAGGCAGGGGAAGGTTGCCTAGGACCTTTTTAAAGAAAATAATTTGTTCCGGAAAGAAAACAGGAAAAAAGTACAGAAATTTTTATGCTCATTGGACTTGCTGGACGTCCTTAAATGCTTCTGTTGTGAAGACACTAAATTGCTCATTGCCTCCTTCACAGAAAATAATGTAGCGTTTTGAATTAGCGACTAATACTTTATTATGTCTCAAACGACAATCCATACCCTGAATATGAATGGTGGGTCTCTTAGCACATACAGCCTTCTCATTCAAAGGCCACAAGTTGACATGATGTCACTAGGTCCATCTCTGAGTGTACAGTTACACTGTGCCTCCTGTCACCAACACCTATGGAACACAGGCTTGTCAGTCGAGTAAAGCGCCCCAGTATGCTGTACACACTTACATGCTTAGACTTGCTGAAATTCAGTGATTTAATTGTTGATCACATAATTTTTGTAATGGAAAAACAATATTGCTCTCTTAAACCTTAGTTTTGTTTCCTGATTAGGTGTAAGTACCACTTAGAACTAGTATTTGGAGATGAAAGGGAGAAAGAGTCAGGCCAGTTTTTTTTAAAATAAGGTGCTGAAGTAGTTAGTTAGTTAGGTGTGATCCAGTTTTACTGTTCAAAGTTCACATTGAAAAACAGACAAATGATGCCAAATGATTAATTTTGATGATCGATTAGTTGATATGATCCAGTCATCAATGATGATTTTTCAACCAATTACCAAAACTAGTCAGCACCATACCTATGTAATAAATGTCTGCATCATTTTGGGCTGTGCCCCCACATAGAGCTGACATAACTGAAATACTGTTTAAGCAGTGTTAAAACTCACTCACTCTCTGCTTCATGTAAAATATTTGATAGATTTACCATAAATAGGGTGGAGAAGAAGATCCGTGAAGACATGGGTTACAATAGGTCTTCAGCAACCAATGCGTGCCGTAAAAGGCGACTATGCTTGTTGCAAGAGGTAACTAACGGGATCGGGTGGTCAGGCTCACTGACTTGGTTGATGCATCTGATTGCATCCCATTTGCATGGATCAGTGGTCATGTCAGTCACTGGATTGTCTGGTCCAGAGTCAGTTGTTTAGAAACCGCTCTCATATAGGTGGAATATTGCTGAGTGCGGCATTAAGCAACAAAAAAACAAAACATAAATAGGAATGAAAATAAAACTGGTTGCCTCATATAGTTTTTATGTCCCCAAGTACCTACAGATGTGAAAAGTTCCCATACTTGATGATATACACCATATACGTCATGTTTGCTTTCTGTCAGTCACATCCGTCAACATTTGTAGTACATAGATCTCGTGAACAGTTATACCAGATAAATGGATATATAAATATACAAATAGCTATGATATGCATGTTTATGAGTTCAGGGGGACTTCCTTGCCTGGCTGACACCAGTTAATTGTCCAGTAGGTATTTATTGAGTTAAACTGGTAAAATCAGATTCAACTGACAGCAATAATCAGTCAACATTTGGAGTGCTGCTATGATTGCTACATTGTCTAAGTCAGCCGTCAGTCTTGACTTTCCCGTATGATACTACTTATGTTAAAGGGGACAACGGTTCATGTCCTACAGTTATTTGGATATTGGCCATAAGAGGGACAATGACGGACTCATGTTCTTACAAACTGTTTGCACGTCGTGTGGAGGAGTGTTAAAAATAGCTCTCCTACTCATCCCCATCTAATCTAACATAATGAGATGTTGTGAGACTGACACTCCTGGCCATGTTCCTTGGTGATTTAATAAGATGCCATGCATAGCTGATCAGGTTTAGAAGCTCCTTCACAGTAAGGAGGATTGTCTGGTGAAACAAGAAAAGATCGTGGAAGGTTTTTTATTGTCAAAGAACCTTTTTAAAAAATAAAATTATTCCTAAATGTTTTCCAAAGTCTTAGTTTTGGAAGCAAAAGCAGTGTGGTTCTTGCAAACCTGACTGAAGGAATTGCCCAGGACACTGCAGGGGGTTAGTTGATTCTTATTAGGAATATTACTAATGTGACACTTTTAGAAAAGAATAGTCCCACTGTCACAGTAAATATAGTTGTAAATAAAATGATTAGTTGATATACTAATAAAATGATTAGTTAATATACTAATAGAATGATTAGTTAATATAAATATACTTTAGAACTGGTCAACTCCAGTAATATGACGATGATCTGTAAATAATTGTGTCTGAGCCAGATAATCCAGTGATTGACGTCGATATTATCAATCTATGCAATTGGGATGCGATTACGTGCATCAACTAAGTCAGAGAGCCTGACCCAGGAATCTTCATAGCGTGATCAGAATCTATTAGCTCAGTGAAGCCTAAAAGTACAGGTAGCTAACTTCCTTATCAATACCTTATAACTGTCTTCAGCTTGGCTCCTACTTAGTGATGTACTTCGGATGGTTCAACCAACTTCCAAAATTTCACAGTATTTTCTTTAGTGAATGTATATCAAACAATTAATATGGATATCCTTGTATATTCATCCAAAACTGCATTTTGGTTGACAATTTATGACCCATTTATGGTTATTTATGTACCGTATTCAACGTAAACGCCCCGCTCTAATAAGCGCCCACGGCGATATTTGCTAATATATTGGCTAGTGAACAATCCCAATTAGCACCCCTTCCGACTGATAAATGTACACAAGACTGATTTATTCGTGTATAATACGCACATGTTATATGCACCCTTAATTATGGGCAGTTAAGTTCTGGAACATATATGTGTCGTGTATAATACACACAGGCTTTTCTTTTGTATCATTTCAGGCTGTCAGCATAAACCACGAAGTTTACGATCTTTCAACACTTTTTTTTCCCCACTGAAATTATATTCTAAAAAGAGCCCCCTAATTCTAATTTTGAGAGCACCTGGGCGCTTATTAGGTCGAATACAGTATTAAAGATCAATAATTACAATGATTCATGCATGTTGATGTTGTGCAGTATCCATGCACTAAAGCCTGTTCATAGTGGTACAAGGGGAGGTCAGGTAGCCTAGTGGTTAAAGCGTCAGCTTGCCATGCCGAAGACCCGGGTTCGATTCCCGACATGGGTACAATGTGTGAAGCCAAATTCTGGTGTCCCCAGCTGTGATATTGCTGGAATATTGCTAAAAGCGGCGTCAAACCATACTCACTCACTCATGGTGGTACACAGTTGTTGCCATGATCAATGGATCAGTGTGCACTCCAGTCCCCAGTGTGGGGATGCTGGTTGGAATACATCTTAAACAACCTATGCCAGTTATAAAAGGCTGCTTCTCCCTTGATGAAGAGCAACTACTTCAGCGGAACCTATGGATTGCCGCAAACGACAATTATTAACACAAAGTTATTTACCTTTACAAAACTTACCTTACAAAACTATAAACTTTGCCTATATGGTAGTTAGGCCACTGTTTAAACACAAGTTTCAGGTGGAACGATATTAACCTTGGTCACTGTCAGACTGACTAATCGCTGAGCTTGTGATGTAATATATTAATGCTCTCATTCCAGGAAACCATTTTGGAACCGTTTGCGAGAAATGTTGTATATTTTTATTTAAGAATAACAAAATATAACAAGGAGGTTATTACGCTTGTGAGTTTTGGGATGGTAAATATCATGTATTGAGAAAAAAACACTGTGTATTTAGCTTGCCAAGGCTTGCTATATACAGTGTTTATTTCTTACACAGGATGAAGTATAGGGATTGAGCGTGATAACCTCAACATATGAAAGATATCATTCATCTAACATTTTGTACCTTTAAACATCGCCCTCACAGAAATTAAAGAAGTTGTTGTCCCCAAATTGTGTCTACTTTGTCATCCGTCAACTTCTAAGTAATGTCTGTCAAACAATTCATTTGTTGTCTTCATGGAGACATGGCACTCAACAGTCTTGCTAGACAACGGTATAAGGCTCTATACCATTCCAAAACACACAAGCGTGATAACCTCAGCATATGAAAGATATCATTTATCTAACATTTTGTAGCTTTAAACATCGTCCTCACAGAAATTAAAGAAGTTGTTGTCCCTAAATTGTGTCAACTTTGTCATCCGTCAACATCTGAAAAAAGTTATGCCTATCAAACATCTCTTTAAGGATGTTAGTAAAAAGCACAAGCTTTAAAAATATTTACCCTTGTTTAAGTAATGATGACTCCCTGAATAAATTCCGACTGCGGCAATGTCAGACAAGTCCAATTTATGGATGTGTGAGTGACTATTGTTTTATGTTGCTTTTAGCAATATTTCAGCATTATCACAGCAGGCGACACCAGAAATGGGCTTCACACAATGTGGGGAATCGAAACTGGGTCTTTGTCGTGATGAGTGAACACTTTAACCACTAGGGTACACCACAGGGTTTAAATTTGGTCTTTCTCACATATTCTCACAATTTGCATGCCGATTATTTGAACCTTTTCTCCCAATACCGAACGCATATCTCTCCCACTTTTGGATGCAATCATTCAGCCATTGCATTCATCTGCCCTGTCCTGCTTCATCTAGGGGGAACAACTCACTATAGAGACTTCCCTCTAAAAAGTAACGTTGTCCAATTTATGATGTCATCAAGTTGCGAGCACAAGAAATGATGTCATGATAGAACAATGTTTTATCGTGAAATAAACCACCCTTTGCTCTTCATTGTTAACGTTCTTTGTGATTTATCGCATAGCTTTCTAATATTGATTTATATGTGTTGTTTCAGAAAGGACTTAACTGAGTGGATTGTTTCAAAAGATGCGGGGAGTATACCTCTTCGCTGTTCTTGCACTGGCTGCCACAGTTTCAAGCCAGACAACAGGTAAGTCATGCCTCATGAAACTGTGATATCTAGTGACTTGTCATCATGTGGGTAGATGCTGTCTGTCATGTGGATAGATGCAATCTGTAATGTGGGTAGATGCAGTGTGTCATGTGGGTAGATGCAGTTCTTCATGTGGGTAGATGCAGGAGTGCAATGTGTCATGTGGGTAGATGTTGTCTGTCATGTGGGTAGATGCTGTCTTTCATGTGGATAGATGCTGTCTGTCATATGGGTAGATGCAGTCTGTCATGTGGGTAGATGCAGTCTGTCTTGTGGGTAGATGCAGTCTGTCATGTGGGTAGATGCTGTCTGTCATGTGGGTAGATGCTGTCTGTCATGTGGGTAGATGCAATATGTCAGGTGGGTAGATGCAATCTGTCATCTGGGTAGATGCTGTCTGTCATGTTGGTAGATGCAGTCTGTCATGTTGGTAGATACAGTCTGTCATGTTGGTACATGTATTCTGTCATGTGGGTAGATGCTGTCTGTCATGTAGGTCATTTTCATCAATGTTTGTTTACGAAAGCACACGCACATCATCTAAACTCCTGTCTAAATGTTTTGGGTAAGTTAGGCAATAGTGTGTGAGCAAGGAGGCAGCACCTTGATGGATAGATCTTACAAGATGTCGTTCCTGCTAGGCAACCTCATTTGCATAATTATCAGACTGTGATGCCAAAGGTCTTGGATTATCACATTGATAACAATATTTGTGATTTGGTAAATACATTTTATCATTTGGAGCTCATGGTTTTGTGAATAGGGTCGACAATGAATGAATTATTTTTGAAATGGCAGGTGTTATATGTGAACTACCTTTGACCATCAGTAAAGTAACTCCCATTTGTTACATTAAGGGAGACATGGTTGATGTCAATTGTGACAAGTACTCTCACTACTACCAGCATTTGTGTATGACATCATTTGTACAATGTCATGTGTGTGACGTCAGAACTTCGTTTGTACCACCATCTTGCCTAGTATGTTAATTATGTCCTCCAAACACACTGTTTGTGGTGTCTTATGGAACCCCCTGATTCATGTCTTTGTCTCAGACAAACATGAAGACTTAAACACCAATAAGCAGTTCTAGCAAGACTCTAATGTTATCAAGTATATCTCTCAGAAATGTCCATAAGTTCACAGGGACAGTGTTCACAGAGACAATATCCAGATTGAAACTTGCATGGACACAAGAATGTGGAGCCTTGTCCCTCTTTAAGCAATGCAAAGAGCATGATTAGGCTGCTGTTTAATGATCACCTTTGTACCTTCTTCCTATTCCAGATCAGTGCGCAGCGGTTTCATGTGATGTTGGACGAAGCTGTGTGGTAGGACCTAATGGCAAACCTTCCTGCATATGTCCACGTGGTTACTATGGAAGCACCTGTGAAAGTATGTACAGCTGAACAGATGTTGTTAGTTTGTATGTGCAAAGCACTCATAAAGCTATCATCAAACAATCACAAAGCACTCATAAAGCTATCATCAAACAATCACAAAGCACTCATAAAGCTATCATCAAACAATCACAAAGCACTCATAAAGCTATCATCAAACAATCACAAAGCACTCATAAAGCACTCACCAAGCTATCATCAATCACCAAGCACTCACAAAGCAATCATAAAGCACTTGTCAAGCACTCATCAAGCACTCAATCACCACTTATCAAGCACTCATCAAGCACCCATCAAGCAATCACCAAGCACACACCAAGCACTCACCTAGTAATCACCAAGAACTCACCAAGCACCCACCAAGCACTCACCAAGCTATCATCAAGCAATCACCAAGAACTCACCAAGCACTCACCAAGATATCACCAAGCACTCACCAAGCTATCATCAATCACCAAGCAATCACCAAGCTATCATAAAGCACTCCCCAAGCAATCACCAAGCACTCATAAATGACATATCAGTGAATAGAACCTCTCTGGGGCTGAAGTCTAGGGAGGGAGCATGTCAGTGAATAGAACCTCTCTGGGGCTGTAGTCTAGGGAGGGAGCATGTCAGTGAATAGAACCTCTCTGGGGCTGTAGTCTAGGGAGGGAGCATGTCAGTGAATAGAACCTCTGAGGCTGTGGTATAGGGAGGGAGCATGTCAGTGAATAGAACCTCTGTGAGGCTGTAGTATAGGGAGGGAGCATGTCAGTGAATAGAAGTTCTCTGGGGCTGTAGTCTAGGGAGGGAGCATGTCAGTGAATAGAAGTTCTCTGGGGCTATAGTCTAGGGAGGGAGCATGTCAGTGAATAGAACCTCTGTGAGGCTGTGGTATAGGGAGGGAGCATGTCAGTGAATAGAAGTTCTCTGGGGCTGAAGTCTAGGGAGGGAGCATGTCAGTGAATAGAACCTCTGTGAGGCTGTGGTATAGGGAGGGAGCATGTCAGTGAATAGAACCTCTGTGAGGCTGTGGTATAGGGAGGGAGCATGTCAGTGAATAGAACCTCTGTGAGACTGTAGTAAATGGATGGAGCATGTCAGTGAATAGAACCTCTGAGGCTGTAGTCTAGGGAGGGAGCATGTCAGTGAATAGAACCTCTCTGGGGCTGTAGTCTAGGGAGGGAGCATGTCAGTGAATAGAACCTCTGAGGCTGTGGTATAGGGAGGGAGCATGTCAGTGAATAGAACCTCTGTGAGGCTGTAGTATAGGGAGGGAGCATGTCAGTGAATAGAAGTTCTCTGGGGCTGTAGTCTAGGGAGGGAGCATGTCAGTGAATAGAAGTTCTCTGGGGCTATAGTCTAGGGAGGGAGCATGTCAGTGAATAGAACCTCTGTGAGGCTGTGGTATAGGGAGGGAGCATGTCAGTGAATAGAAGTTCTCTGGGGCTATAGTCTAGGGAGGGAGCATGTCAGTGAATAGAACCTCTGTGAGGCTGTGGTATAGGGAGGGAGCATGTCAGTGAATAGAACCTCTGTGAGGCTGTGGTATAGGGAGGGAGCATGTCAGTGAATAGAACCTCTGTGAGACTGTAGTAAAGGGATGGAGCATGTCAGTGAATAGAACCTCTGAGGCTGTGGTATAGGGAGGGAGCATGTCAGTGAATAAAACCTCTGTGAGGCTGTGGTATAGGGAGGGAGCATGTCAGTGAATAGAACCTCTCTGGGGCTGTAGTCTAGGGAGGGAGCATGTCAGTGAATAGAACCTCTGTGAGGCTGTGGTATAGGGAGGGAGCATGTCAGTGAATAGAAGTTCTCTGGGGCTGAAGTCTAGGGAGGGAGCATGTCAGTGAATAGAAGTTCTCTGGGGCTGTAGTCTAGGGAGGGAGCATGTCAGTGAATAGAAGTTCTCTGGGGCTGTAGTCTAGGGAGGGAGCATGTCAGTGAATAGAAGTTCTCTGGGGCTGTAGTAAAGGGAGGGAGCATGTCAGTGAATAGAGGTTCTCTGAGGCTGTAGTAAAGGAAGGGAGCATGTCAGTGAATAGAAGTTCTCTGGGGCTGTAGTATAGGGAGGGAGCATGTCAGTGAATAGAACCTCTCTGGGGCTGTAGTATAAGGAGGGAGTATGTCAGTGAATAGAACCTCTGTGAGGCTGTGGTATAGGGAGGGAGCATGTCAGTGAATAGAGGTTCTCTGTGGCTGTAGTCTAGGGAGGGAGCATGTCAGTGAATAAAACCTCTCTGTGGCTGTAGTCTAGGGAGGGAGCATGTCAGTGAATAGAACCTCTCTGGGGCTGTAGTCTAGGGAGGGAGCATGTCAGTGAATAGAAGTTCTCTGGGGCTGTAGTCTAGGGAGGGAGCATGTCAGTGAATAGAACCTCTCTGGGGCTGTAGTCTAGGGAGGGAGCATGTCAGTGAATAGAACCTCTCTGGGGCTGTAGTATAGGGAGGGAGCATGTCAGTGAATAGAAGTTCTCTGGGGCTATAGTCTAGGGAGGGAGCATGTCAGTGAATAGAACCTCTGTGAGGCTGTAGTCTAGGGAGGGAGCATGTCAGTGAATAGAAGTTCTCTGGGGCTGTAGTAAAGGGAGGGAGCATGTCAGTGAATAGAGGTTCTCTGAGGCTGTAGTAAAGGAAGGGAGCATGTCAGTGAATAGAAGTTCTCTGGGGCTGTAGTATAGGGAGGGAGCATGTCAGTGAATAGAACCTCTCTGGGGCTGTAGTATAAGGAGGGAGTATGTCAGTGAATAGAACCTCTGTGAGGCTGTGGTATAGGGAGGGAGCATGTCAGTGAATAGAGGTTCTCTGTGGCTGTAGTCTAGGGAGGGAGCATGTCAGTGAATAAAACCTCTCTGTGGCTGTAGTCTAGGGAGGGAGCATGTCAGTGAATAGAACCTCTCTGGGGCTGTAGTCTAGGGAGGGAGCATGTCAGTGAATAGAAGTTCTCTGGGGCTGTAGTCTAGGGAGGGAGCATGTCAGTGAATAGAACCTCTCTGGGGCTGTAGTCTAGGGAGGGAGCATGTCAGTGAATAGAACCTCTCTGGGGCTGTAGTATAGGGAGGGAGCATGTCAGTGAATAGAAGTTCTCTGGGGCTGAAGTATAATGAGGGAGCATGTCAGTGAATAGAAGTTCTCTGGGGCTGAAGTATAGTGGGGAGCATATCAGTGATAAAATATATTTTCTGTGATACCTTGGTTTCAGATTCTGTCTGCGCTAAACTGAAGGAGGCTGCCAGTAACTTGGACCTGTGCACACTGTTTGGCTCCACTGCTCCATGTGTTGGTGACATTGCTGGTGGGGAGATCTGCCAGTGCCCCAGCACTCGCAATGGTGTCTTGTGTGAAGATGCTGGAGCACCTGGAGGTGGGTAGATGGTGAAGGGCCTTTAAAAAGCATCTTTATGCTTCTTTTAAAAAAACACAGTAACCAATGAATTAACAATGCTAACAATGCTTACAATTATTTCCAAACATTTTCTGCAGTGAGCCTGACTGACTGTCAGCATCAACAGCGGCTACAGAGCTACATCATCTACATGTTGAACACCACAGACATGAGGAACGCCACTCTTAACAGTCTGAGAACTATCATTGATACTAATAAGATGAAAAGCCTGTTGCGGAACTCCAGCAACCAGGTGCTGCACCAGTGGGAGTGTACTGGGCAAGGCTTCAGCTCAGTCCAGTGTGAGGTCAGTATGGACAACTTGAACTCTCGGCAGTGCTACTGTGCCAACACAAGAACTGGTGAGATTCTACCTGGACATACAAAGAGCTACACCAAACCCACTGACTGTTCAGGAGGTAAGTGTGTGGCATGTTTCTTGAAGCAAACAGTTACACTCTTTGAGATGTATTGGGTACAGTTTCTAACTGTTGGTCTATTGACTGATACACTGAGAAAAGGGTATTCATGAGTGATAAAATACAATATTTATACACAACAGTTCTCTTCTCGTGAAGATCCGGGATAGAATAGGTATTCACCAAGCCATGCTTGCCATAAAAGGCAACTGTGCTTGTCGTAAGAGGCGACTAACTGGATCAGGAGGTCAGGCTTGCTGACTTGGTAGTTACATGTCATTGTATCCCAATTGTGTAGATTGATGCTCATGATGTCAATCACTGGATTGTCTGGTCCAGACTCAATTACTTACAGACTGCTGTCATATAGCTGGAATATTGCCGAGTGCGACCTCAAAACAACAAACAACAAACAAACAGTGTAGCTGTAACAGTCAGTGACAGTGTACTCTGAATACATACACATAGAGTCAACAGCAGGCAGAATAACATGGCCCATTTAAACTGAACAGAGGCGGATCCAGGTTTGGAAAAAGGGGATGCATTTAAAACCCACATTACAGTTACTGACCAAGGAAGGGGTTAACATGTCAGGTGCCTGAAAAAAGGTTGTTGCGAACCACTGCACACTTCCTCTGGATCTGCCAGTGGGGTCATGAATATTTAAAATAGCAAAACATTTTTTTTAAATATTATGCTTTATTGAAATGAACTTTATTCTTTTTTTCTTTTCTTTTTTGTTTATTGCAAAGAAAAATACAACAACTGGCCTACAACAACAGACATTTTCAAATAACACCTTTATCGTTCAAGTTAATAACTTAACATTACAATAAGCCTGAAAGACATTGTAATTTTTCATTATAATGGCCCATCCATAAGTCATAATGGTCCACTCCTAATAGAACACAAGCAACATGTCTCACACAGACAACAGCCCACACACAACAGTCCTCACACACAACAGTCCACACACACAACAGTCCACACACAACAGTCCACAGACAACAGTCCTCACACAACAGCCCACACACAACAGTCCTCACACACAACAGTCCACACACAACAGTCCACACACAACAGTCCTCACACACAACAGTCCACAGACAACAGTCCTCCCACACAACAGTCCACAGACAACAGTCCACAGACAACAGTCCTCACACACAACAGTCCTCACACACAACAGTCCGCACACAACAGTCCTCACACACAACAGTCCTCAAACAACAGTCCTCACACACAACAGCCCACACACAACAGTCCTCACACACAACAGTCCACACACAACAGTCCTCACAAACAACAGTCCACACACAACAGTCCACACACAACAGTCCTCACACACAACAGTCCACACACAACAGTCCACACACACAACAGTCCTCACACACAACAGTCCACACACAACAGTCCACACACAACAGTCCTCACACACAACAGTCCACAGACAACAGTCCACACACAACAGTCCTCACACACAACAGTCCTCACACACAACAGTCCACGCACAACAGTCCACAGACAACAGTTCTCATGCACAACAGTTCTCACACACAACAGTTCTCACACAATATTCCACACACAACAGTTTTCACACAATATTCCACACACAACAGTTCTCACACAACATTCCACACACAACAGTTCTCACACAACATTCCAGACACACACACACACACAACAGTTCTCACACAATCTTGCACACACAACAGTCCACACAACAGTTCTCACACAACAGTCCTCACACACAACAGTCCTCACACACAACAGTCCTCACACACAACAGTCCACACACAACAGTCCTCACACACAACAGTCCACACACAACAGTCCTCACAGACAACAGTCCACACACAACAGTCCACACACAACAGTCTTCACACACAACAGTCCACACACAACAGTCCACACACAACAGTCCTCACACACAACAGTCCACAGACAACAGTCCACACACAACAGTCCTCACACACAACAGTCCTCACACACAACAGTCCATGCACAACAGTCCACAGACAACAGTTCTCATGCACAACAGTTCTCACACACAACAGTTCTCACACACAACAATCCACACACAACAGTTTTCACACAATATTCCACACACAACAGTTTTCACACAATATTCCACACACAACAGTTCTCACACAACATTCCACACACAACAATTCTCACACAACATTCCACACACACACACACACAACAGTTCTCACACAATCTTGCACACACAAGAGTCCAAACAACAGTTCTCACACAACAGTTCTCACACAACATTCCACACACACACAACAGTTCTCACACCATGTTCCTCACACACAACAGTTCTCATACAATGTTCCACACACAACAGTCCACACACAACAGTCCAAACAACAGTTCTCACACAATGTTGCACACACAACAGTTCACACACACAACAGTTCTCGCACAACAGTTCTCACACAACATTCCACACACACACAACAGTTCTCACACAATGTTCCACACACAATTGTTCTCACACATTCCACACACACACACAACAGTTCTCACACAATGTTCCATACACAACAGTTCTCACACATTCCACACACACACAAAACAGTTCTCACACAATGTTCCACACAACAGTTGTCATACAATGTTCCATACTCAACAGTTATCACACAATGTTCACACACAACAGTTCTCATACAATGTTCACACACAACAGTTCTCATACAATGTTCCACACAACAGTTGTCATACACCATTCCACACACAACAGTCCAAACACACAACAGTTCTCACACAATGTTCACACACAACAGTTCTCATACAATGTTCCATACTCAACAGTTCTCATACAATGTTCTCACACAATGTTCACACACAACATTCCACACACACAGCAGTTCACACTAAAGTTTTCACCAAACAGTTTAATTCAATTGTTTTGTACAACACTTTGAACAGTATTTCAATTATATCACATAATGTCAAGTTAATGTGCTGGTTAATGTCTTTAATATTTATTGCCTTGGGAACTTTGCAGCCAGCACTTGCGTGGTGATGACAAACCAGTAATCTAGCCATTGCAAATCTGGGGTCAGAACGTACCAATGGGACACAACTATGCACAGTGAATTGTGCTGTCTGTCCCACAGTCCTCGACCATACTATTTTCCCTTCTGCCACCCCTTACTGTAATGCAGAATCCTGAAGTAAAGCAAGTCTAGATTTTCCTCGTCTCACAGGGCCTCCTTTTCAGTTTAAATGGACTTATTTGTTTCTGTCAGCATATTTGTACTGCTGTGACTCTCTCTGCCCTGTGATGCTATATGGGAGTTGTTCTAGTTGCAGGCCAGGGGGCAGTTGTAACAGGACAGTTCAAGCTGTACATGGGGCTGCGTCCAGTCTTCAACAACACCTCCTCTGCCGAATACAGGGGCCTTGTACGCAACATCACCAGCGCTGTAAGTATGCCCTCTACTGCATGCAGATGTGACTGCAGGCATAAGTACTCCTACCCATGTGTGTGTATTATGCATTATGTATTTACACGAGATTTCTGTTACAGTTGTCCCAGCTGTTTAAGGGTCTCCCCAATTTCAACAAGGTCAATGTGACAGGTGTGATGTAAGTACCTATGTCATGTCTCACAGAATTCAATTACGCTTCAGTTATCTTGGACATGATTGTACACTGTGTTCCCTTGCAATTGTGCCCTTCGGTAACGCATGGCTCCCAAAATCTACGTTAATTTTTAATAAACTTAAGTTTGACACTGACATGAACTTTCTTTCCCCAAAATTCATTACCAGCTGATCACCAAGAATAGAGTAACACAGGAAATATACCAGTCAACAAATCCAAACTAAAGTACGTAATTTAATCCTATTATTACAATCTGATTATGAAGACATGTTCATTGTATATCTGGACTCACTCCCTGTAATATGTTGTACTTATTTTATTCAAAATTTCATTCAATATTGTTTATTTTCATTTTGGAGCAATCATGTGTGAAGTGATCGTAAGATTTCCCCAACTCACCATCAGGCCCCCTTACAGCAACCATTATCAGACTACCGCTATTGAAAATGGATACATATATAAAAAACGCCGTACTTTGACTCTTTAAAAGTCAGATTTGTGGCAATTTGACTATTAGGTGTCAACATAATGTTTTCGTAATCAAAATACTTGTAGCGTGGGAAGTCCCTATGGTGACTGGTCAATATTTTCCATATGTAAAAATTATCTGACAATAGAAATTAGCTGTACCAAAGTGCAACTTTTATGGTTTTAATAATTTTAAATAGGTATAGTAAAAGCTGCAACTAAATTAACACAATATTCAAATATATTATTCCTGATAAAATAATAATTTCAGATACAATTTCTTTGAACCATTGCATTGAAATTCTTTGAAGTTGTTTGATTTGGTAGTTTTTTTAACTGAATCTCTGTAGATTGTTAGAAAACGTTTGTACAGCTGATTGCTACTTTTAGGTTTGTTTACAAGAAAATACATACAATTTAAATGGTAAATCATCATGTCTAGTGATGTTGTATCTCAATGTTCAAATTTTTATTGACTAAGTTTGTTATACCTGTTTATTTACCTGAATTCGCTGAAGGGATCATAAACAACTACTATATTCTATTGTTTTTGTCAAACTCTGATATGCAACGTGTGGCATAGATCATGCTAGGTAGGCCAAGCATGTACTATTGTGTTGGTCATCTACCCCCTACGACTCCACCTCGGCTAGACCGCTGATTATCTATCAGCCTTGTTTGGACCCCAAAGGTTGTGTAGTGTTAACAACTCAGTAGGCGTCCTTCCAGTCGGAGAGTGACCGAAGGCTCCATGTCCACAGGTCATCTGGGAGTACTGGTTCTGATGCCTTTCCAAACATTTGGATGAAACCTATAATTTCCTTCACAACATTGTGTTGATTCTGTAACTTATGATCATTGTAAGGTAAACAAAATGGCATCTGTGGAAGTAAACAAACATTCTACCATGAATTTGTAAATTACTTGATTCTGATTGGTCAAATTACAATAAACACCCTCTGATTGAAACAGCCGATTTGATGGCTGCATCGCCATCAAAGCTAATATTCATAGAATAGTACTTTTTTTCAGTCAATGTCAGTAGGCATATTTAAATAATTATATGTACAATTATAGGTTACCAAATGCAAAGTTGTGGTTACTACAATATTCAAGGGATGTGTGCATTTCTTGCAGAAAACATGATAGAAATCTACAAAGAGAATGTATTTTAAGTTTTGGGGTCAACAAAGAGCTTGGAATTGGCACTTTTTGCCAATGTTATCAAAATGTGCAGAATATTCTCATAAGCAGATAGATAAGAGAAAGTTACTTTAAATCAAAGTTGTCAATAAACTGTCAATCATATCTTTTTGAGACACCCAAAGTTAACAGGTTTTTATTTACTGCGCCCAGCAAAAGTGTATCATTAAACACTTTTGTGTAACCAGCCTGAACGTGTCCCCAGTAATAGTGTATCATTAAACACTTTGGTGTAACCAGCCTGTATGTGTCCCCAGCATAAGTGTATCATTAAACACTTTTGTGTAACCAGCGTGTCCCCAGCAATAGTGTATCATTACACACTTTGTTGAACCAGCCTGACCGTGTCCCCAGCAATAGTGTATCATTAAACACTTTGGTGTAACCAGCCTGAACGTGTCCCCAGTAATAGTGTATCGTTAAACACTTTTGTGTAACCAGCCTGTGTCCCCAGCAATAGTGTATCATTAAACACTTTTGTGTAACCAGCCTGTGTCCCCAGCAATAGTGTATCATTAAACACTTTTGTGTAACCAGCCTGTATGTGTCCCCAGTAATAGTGTATCATTAAACACTTTTGTGTAACCAGCCTGTATGTGTCCCCAGTAATAGTGTATCATTAAACACTTTTGTGTAACCAGCCTGAATGTGTCCCCAGCAATAGTGTATCATTAAACACTTTTGTGTAACCAGCCTGTATGTGTCCCCAGTAATAGTGTATCATTAAACACTTTTGTGTAACCAGTCTGAACGTGTCCCCAGTAATAGTGTATCATTAAACACTTTTGTGTAACCAGCCTGAATGTGTCCCCAGCATAAGTGTATCATTAAACACTTTGGTGTAACCAGCCTGACCGTGTCCCCAGCAATAGTGTATCATTAAACACTTTTGTGTAACCAGCGTGTCCCCAGCAATAGTGTATCATTAAACACTTTGGTGTAACCAGCCTGAACGTGTCCCCAGTAATAGTGTATCATTAAACACTTTTGTGTAACCAGCCTGAATGTGTCCCCAGCATAAGTGTATCATGAAACACTTTGGTGTAACCAGCCTGACCGTGTCCCCAGCAATAGTGTATCATTAAACACTTTTGTGTAACCAGCCTGAACGTGTCCCCAGCAATAGTGTATCATTAAACACTTTTGTGTAACCAGCCTGAACGTGTCCCCAGTAATAGTGTATCATTAAACACTTTGGTGTAACCAGTCTGAACGTGTCCCCAGTAATAGTGTATCATTAAACACTTTTGTGTAACCAGCCTGTATGTGTCCCCAGTAATAGTGTATCATTAAACACTTTTGTGTAACCAGCCTGTATGTGTCACCAGTAATAGTGTATCATTAAACACTTTTGTGTAACCAGTCTGAACGTGTCCCCAGTAATAGTGTATCATTAAACACTTTTGTGTAACCAGCCTGTATGTGTCCCCAGTAATAGTGTATCATTAAACACTTTTGTGTAACCAGTCTGAACGTGTCCCCAGTAATAGTGTATCATTAAACACTTTGGTGTAACCGGCGTGTCCCCAGCAATAGTGTATCATTAAACACTTTTGTGTAACCAGCCTGAACGTGTCCCCAGTAATAGTGTATCATTAAACACTTTTGTGTAACCAGCCTGTATGTGTCACCAGCAATAGTGTATCATTAAACACTTTTGTGTTTCGCCCTTGTGATCAAATGTTATAACATTTCAGGACATAACCACCCTCTTGTACACAACAGATGATGCCTTGACATATTTAATTTCAATTCCATGGCCTTTATTGTCTTATAATTGATTTATTTGTCTTTAAATGTGGAGTCAGGTACCTATTTCCACAAACAGGACTGTTAGGCGATGTTAGGAATGGTACAGCTAGTGGATGTTCCAGTTAGCTTACTTTCTTACTGTCAGAAATATCCATTCTATTTATCAAACGAGGGGAATGTCAATAAAAAAAAATATGCTAAACATCAGTCTGTTAATTGATATTTTATATTAATGTTCCGTACAAGACAGAGTTAGCCGGTAGTTTGTGACACAGAGAATTGTATGGTAGCTGTAGCAAGCAGATCAATGGCCATTGTTGATAAGTTACGTGCATCACTAGGTTATTGGAACAACACTCTCTGTGTGTTATGTTACTGTACTTCAAGTATTTCTGTGGTCAGTGATGGCCATTTTGCAAAAACTTTTGACGCTGAAACCTTTTTATTTAGACCAAACATAAAACAGCTGGTTTCAACAGCTAATATTGTTTTCATTAATTACTTCTTAATCAATTTTTGCACATTATTCTCCCAATTTCTCCCAAGTTTATTATTTTTCTTATGACATTTTTTTCATGTCAAACGGTAACTAGTATAATGATGAATAACTGTACTTAATTTTGTTTTATTATTTTCATAAATAACACTTGTAGAGACATTTTTGTGCAACATGCAGAAATCCACGGTCCACTGACAGACAGTCACTCAAACAAGTGACCACCTCTCAGACGGGAGACCCGTCTCGTGTACACGTTACTTCCTTACTGGGTTAACTTTTTGGCCATGTTTGTTGGTAAAGGTGTCCATTTCTGCTTGCCATCCCCAAAATACTACATGGTAGAAGATAGATGTAATATTATTGTGCTTGGTACTGGAAATGTGCCTTAAGGTGGTATGTGTGTACAACAGTAACCTGGTCATCCAAAGTTAGGTTGTCTTGTTTCATACTGTTGAATGTTATATCATGTTGTGACACAGAGTTCAAGCATCAGGAGCAGCTGTTGTTGGCTACCAGCTACAGTTTTCACAGGAACTCACCACAGCTCAACAGATGAGGTTTCTGAATGTCTCGTACACCCTCAGGACAGCTGGCCTTGTCATCGCTGGTGTCCGTTACACACCAACAGGTAATGTTCCTGCAAGGAAGGGTCTCTGCTGGGATAGACCCCTGACAGGAAAGGTCACTGCTAGGAAGGGTCCCTGCTGGGATGGGTCTCTGCTAGGAAGGGTCTCTGCTAGGAAGGGTCTCTGCTAGGAAGGGTCTCTGCTGGGATGGGTCCCTGCTTGGATGGGTCTCTGCTGGGATGGGTCTCTGCTGGGATAGACCCCTGACAGGAAGGGTCACTGCTAGGAAGGGTCACTGCTAGGAAGGGTCTCTGCTAGGAAGGGTCTCTGCTAAGAAGGGTCCCTACTTGGAAGGGTCTCTGCTAGGAAGGGTCCCTGCTGGGATGGGTCTCTGCTAGGAAGGGTCCCTGCTGGGAAGGGTCCCTGCTGGGAAGGGTCTGTTCCATTGGTCGACTTCCGTTGTATGGCTGGGGAAAAGGGGGTAATATATAGTTTTTCGTGTATACTACGGACCCCTAAGTTTTAAGTCTAAAAATTGTGAAAAAAAGTGCATTTTATACACGAATAAATACGGTAATGATCGAAAGACAAGTGATTTTCATGCTCGGACACGATGTTTAATGCTAAAGTATTGTCAATGGTCATAACTTAGCACGATATGCCATAAAGATCTATTTTTTCAATATAGGTTGCAATTTCATGGTTAAAAATTTCAGAACAACACAATAAAATTTTCATACACGAGGACTGTATCCATTACTGTAATTTGATTGGCTGTCTTAGGTCACATTCTTGAATTTGACCAATCATGATCCTTATGGCAGTTTACGGCTATAAAGTGTCATTAGAAACCCAATTTCTATGCAATAAAAATGCGTGTTACAACTTCAAATATACTCCTGGCAAGGTTGCTGTCATAATACGGATGTTCAGAGCTTTCGAACGTGACCAAACATCGAAGGAATCTTCACTTGTGCTATTCATACAAAGCTTCGGAAACGGAGGTGTTCTTTTCTCAGTATTTTCTTATGTTACTGAGCAAAAAGCCACTGTTATTGGGAAATAGGTGATGATATACACCGGTATATTATTTTCATTTTTTTTCTTTGTATGATAATTTTCCCATTACGTAAACAATATGAGAAAAAAACAGAAAGTGGATAGTATGATATCTTCCAATTGCCCAAACTCACCAAACTGTGTGTTTCCTCTGTCATTATCTGGACATTATGAATTAATAAACTTAATTAAGTTGTAAATGCATTATTTAAATGATATTATAAACATAACTTTCATATTTATAAACAGTAGGATTAGACCTTTCAAATGGTGTATGACATGCAGTCAAAGATGTTTCACAAGCAGATAATGTCCTTGCTAACTGGGAACTTGGTGTCACAGCAGTAAATGCTCCTGGTGGACTGGTGTTGAAAGAGTTAAACATTACCTCCACATCATACATATTGTAAATGTCAGTTTTCACCTGACTACCTTATTTCTGCCTGTATCCTTATGACTTTGATGTCAGTAAATAGGTGGTGTGTGAAATAACTTTGATCTTCACTCTGAAATATTTTGGTTTGTGATGCTGTTTTTGATGCCCCCATGGGCCCTCTCAGAGGTGGTCGAAGGAAAATGATTTACATTTAATCATGGCAGCAATATTGAAAATGCCATTTTTAGCTCACTTGACTGAATTTGACTGCCGGCCTAATTTGTTCAAGAGGTTCTAATCTGATTTTCAATGTGGCTGTCATATTTAGAAAGACTTCTAATGGCCATTACTCAGCCATCTTGGTATATGTGTCATTAGTGGTAGGGCTTACGAAGGAACAGTACACTTTTGTATACCCTACTTTCATGCATGATATGTAATTTGCTTAAACACACCATGTTTGAGTGGTATATACACTGGCATATTATGCTGTTATCTGTGATTCTTTAATTCTAATTGACCACTTTCTCAAATAATTTCACTCAATGAATTCATGTCTTTGTAGAATGTCAGCAAACATGTTTGATCTGATTTGCAAAGTATTTTATCTTCCACACTTTGTTTGCAGATCCTTGTACCAACATGACCTGCTACAATGGGGGATCCTGCATGCCCCTGGGGAACTCTACTTCCTGCTTGTGTCACCGAGGTTACACAGGATACCAGTGCGAGACAAGGATACCAAACCAGAACATCAGTAAGTATTCTTGAACTCTTGTCTAGAATTGTGAACTGCATGTGCACTATGTTTAATAAAAATTGATCAATATTGTTCATCAGTACCGAATGTGAATTCAGATATGTGTCCACCCTCCCAGTAAGTGTACCATGCTTGACAGATGTGTCCACCATCCCAGTAAGTGTAACATGCTTGACAGAAGTGTCCACCATCCCAGTAAGTGTAACATGCTGTGTCCAACCTCCCAGTAAGTGCACCATGCTGGACAGATGTGTCCACCATCCCAGTAAGTGTACCATGCTTGACAGATTTGTCCACCCTCCCAGTAAGTGTACCATGCTTGACAAATGTGTCCACCATCCCAGTAAGTGTAACATGCTTGACAGATTTGTCCACCCTCCCAGTAAGTGTACCATGCTGTGTCCAACCTCCCAGTAAGTGTACCATGCTTGACAAATGTGTCCACCCTCCAAGTAAGTGTACCATGCTTGACAAATGTGTCCACCCTCCAAGTAAGTGTACCATGTTGTGTCTACCCTCCCAGTAAGTGTAACATGTTGTGTCCACCCTCCCAGTAAGTGTAACATGTTGTGTCCACCCTCCCAGTAAGTGTAACATGCTTTACAGATGTGTCCACCCTCCCAGTAAGTGTACCATGCTTGACAGATGTGTCCACCCTCCAAGTAAGTGTACCATGCTTGACAAATGTGTCCACCCTCCAAGTAAGTGTACCATGTTGTGTCTACCCTCCCAGTAAGTGTAACATGTTGTGTCCACCCTCCCAGTAAGTGTAACATGTTGTGTCCACCCTCCCAGTAAGTGTAACATGCTTGACAGATGTGTCCACCCTCCTATTAAGTGTACCATGCTTGACAGATGTGTCCACCATCCCAGTAAGTGTACCATGCTTGACAGATGTGTCCACCATCCCAGTAAGTGTAACATGTTGTGTCCACCATCCCAGTAAGTGTACCATGCTTGACAGATGTGTCCACCCTCCTATTAAGTGTACCATGCTTGACAGATGTGTCCACCATCCCAGTAAGTGTACCATGCTTGACAGATGTGTCCACCATCCAAGTAAGTGTACCATGTTGTGTCTACCCTCCCAGTAAGTGTAACATGTTGTGTCCACCCTCCCAGTAAGTGTAACATGTTGTGTCCACCCTCCCAGTAAGTGTAACATGCTTTACAGATGTGTCCACCCTCCCAGTAAGTGTAACATGTTGTGTCCACCATCCCAGTAAGTGTAACATGTTGTGTCCACCCTCCCAGTAAATGTACCATGCTTGACAGATGTGTCCACCCTCCCAGTAAGTGTACCATGCTTGACAGATGTGTCCACCCTCCTATTAAGTGTACCATGCTTGACAGATGTGTCCACCATCCCAGTAAGTGTACCATGCTTGACAGATGTGTCCACCATCCCAGTAAGTGTAACATGTTGTGTCCACCATCCCAGTAAGTGTACCATGCTTGACAGATGTGTCCACCCTCCTATTAAGTGTACCATGCTTGACAGATGTGTCCACCATCCCAGTAAGTGTACCATGCTTGACAGATGTGTCCACCCTCCCAGTAAGTGTACCATGCTTGACAGATGTGTCCAACCTCCTAGTAAGTGTGCCATGCTTGACAGATGTGTCCACCCTCCTAGTAAGTGTACCATGCTTGACAGATGTGTCCACCATCCCAGTAAGTGTACCATGCTTGACAGATGTGTCCAACCTCCTAGTAAGTGTGCCATGCTTGACAGATGTGTCCACCCTCCTAGTAAGTGTAACATGTTGTGTCCACCATCCCAGTAAGTGTACCATGCTTGACAGATGTGTCCACCATCCCAGTAAGTGTACCATGCTTGACAAATGTGTCCACCATCCCAGTAAGTGTACCATGCTTGACAGATGTGTCCACCATCCCAGTAAGTGTACCATGCTTGACAGATGTGTCCACCATCCCAGTAAGTGTACCATGCTTGACAAATGTGTCCACCCTCCAAGTAAGTGTACCATGCTTGACAGATGTGTCCACCCTCCTAGTAAGTGTAACATGCTGTGTCCACCATCCCAGTAAGTGTACCAGTGTTATTCAGGCTCCATGTTAAATTGATATCTGTTATTCAGGTTTCATGTTAAATTGATCTGTTATTCAGACTCCATGTTAAAGGGATATCTGTTTTTCAGCTACCATGTTAAAGGGATATTGTATTGAGGATGTCAGTACTCTGGCAGTGTAATAAGATATAAGATTTTGATTCTATGAATGACCTCTGTTGAGATGTGAATATTTGCAGTCACACCTTTATAATCTGCAAGTGATTTCAAATCTTTAAGTTCTGTTATGTATGTGAGAGAAATATGTTTTCTCATTGACCTGTGAAGATAATTGGACAATATCAACAAACTGTGAGACTCATCACGCTATCAGGTCATCATTATTTGACCAATCGGGAGTATGAAAATGCTGTCATGTGATCACCACTTGGACAGTCAGCAGTCCATAAAGAGTCCAAAAGCTAACTGTCAAAACCATCTGTTTCCAGGTTCATGCTCCCTCACATGTTACAATGGAGGAACTTGTGTAGTCCGTAATGGCTCAAGCTACTGTTTGTGTCCACATGGTTACAGGGGATACAACTGCGAGTCAAGAATGTCAAGTAAATACATTTTTGCATCGTTTGTTTAGTTAGGAAATATGGAGTAAACATGGGTTTTTGGTTCATGTGTTAAATCTGAGGGGATACATAAAGTTTTCAGCCTTACGTATCTGGGTTGTTATACTTGCATGTTCCAGTAATTTGTTGGAATGGTAAACAATGGAGGTAAAAATGCAAAGTGAAACTAAAATTTACAATGCTTTGTTTGTGCCCCAGAGGAGAAGTTGATGTCTCAATATTTCCTTGCAGATAAGTCTGGCATGTGCCCACCAAGGAACAGTACAATGATCGGCATTTGTGTGGAATACTGCAGCTCTGATGCCAGCTGTCCAGGTGCAGAGAAGTGCTGCTCTCATGGATGTGGTCACAGTTGTCAACAACCTATCCACCATCCAAGTAAGTGTAACATGCTTGGCTACTGTGTCCATCGTCCCAGTAAGTGTAACATGCTTGGCTCCTGTGTCCATCGTCCAAGTAAGTGTAACATGCTGTGTCCGACCTCCCATTAAGTGTTATATGCATGGCTATTGTGTCCACCCTCTCAGTAAGTGTAACATGCATGGCTTTTGTGTCCACCGTTCCAGTAAGTGTAACATGCATGACTGTTGTGTCTACCCTCCCAGTAAGTTAACCATGCATGGCTGCTGTGTCCACCCTCCCAGTAAGTGTAACATGCATGGCTCTTGTGTCCACCCTCCCAGTAAGTGTAACATGCATGGCTCTTGTGTCCACCCTCCCAGTAAGTGTAACATGCATGGCTGTTGGGTCCACCCTCCCTGTAAGTGTAACATTCATGGCTATTGTGTCCATCCTCCCAGTAAGTGTAACATGCATGGCTGCTGTGTCCACCCTCCCAGTAAGTGTAACATGCATGGCTATTGTGTACATCCTCCCAGTAAGTGTAACATGCATGGCTCTTGTGTACATCCTCCCCGTAAGTGTAACATGCATGGCTGTTGTGTGCACCGTTCCAGTAAGTGTAACATGCATGGCTGTTGTGTCCACCCTCCCAGTAAGTGTAACATGCATGGCTGTTGTGTCCACCCTCCCAGTAAGTGTAACATGCATGGCTGTTGTGTCCACCCTCCCAGTAAGTGTAACATGCATGGCTGTTGTGTCCACCCTCCCAGTAAGTGTAACATGCATGGCTGTTGTGTCCACCCTCCCAGTAAGTGTAACATGCATGGCTGTTGTGTCCACCCTCCCAGTAAGTGTAACATACATGACTGTTGTGTCCACCCTCCCAGTAAGTGTAACATACATGACTGTTGTGTCCACCCTCCCAGTAAGTGTAACATGCATGGCTGTTGTGTCCACCCTCCCAGTAAGTGTAACATGCATGGCTGTTGTGTCCACCCTCCCAGTAAGTGTAACATGCATGGCTGTTGTGTCCACCCTCCCAGTAAGTGTAACATGCATGGCTGTTGTGTCCACCCTCCCAGTAAGTGTAACATACATGACTGTTGTGTCCACCCTCCCAGTAAGTGTAACATACATGGCTGTTGTGTCCACCCTCCCAGTAAGTTTAACATGCATGGCTATTGTGTCCACCCTCCCAGTCAGTGTAACATACATGGCTGCTGTGTCCACCCTCCCAGTAAGTGTAACATGCATGGCTGTTGTGTCAATCCACCCAGTCAGTGTAACATGCATGGCTGCTGTGTCCACCCTTCCAGTAAGTGTAACATGCATGGCTATTGTGTCCACCCTCCCTGTAAGTGTAACATGCATGGCTATTGTGTCCACCCTCCCTGTAAGTGGAACATGCATGGCTGCTGTGTCTACCCTCCCAGTAAGTGTACCATGCTTGACAGATGTGTCCATCTTCCCAGTAAGTGTACCATGCTTGACAGATGTGTCCACCCTCCCTGTAAGTGTAACATGCATGGGTATTGTGTCCACCCTCCCAGTAAGTGTAACATGCATGGCTGTTGTGTCCACCCTCCCAGTAAGTGTAACATGCATGGGTATTGTGTCCACCCTCCCTGTAAGTGTAACATGCATGGCTGTTGTGTCCACCCTCCCAGTAAGTGTAACATGCATGGGTATTGTGTCCACCCTCCCTGTAAGTGTAACATGCATGGCTGTTGTGTCCACCCTCCCTGTAAGTGTAACATGCATGGCTGCTGTGTCCACCCTCCCAGTAAGTGTAACATGCATGGCTATTGTGTCCACCTTCCCAGTAAGTGTAACATGCATGGCTATTGTGTCCATCCTCCCAGTAAGTGTAACATGCATGGGTATTGTGTCCACCCTCCCTGTAAGTGTAACATGCATGGCTGTTGTGTCCACCCTCCCAGTAAGTGTAACATGCATGGCTGTTGTGTCCACCCTCCCAGTAATTTAACATGCATGGCTGTTGTGTCCACCCTCCCAGTAAGTTTAACATGCATGGCTATTGTGTCCACCCTCCCAGTCAGTGTAACATACATGGCTGCTGTGTCCACCCTCCCAGTAAGTGTAACATGCATGGCTGTTGTGTCAATCCACCCAGTCAGTGTAACATGCATGGCTGCTGTGTCCACCCTTCCAGTAAGTGTAACATGCATGGCTATTGTGTCCACCCTCCCAGTAAGTGGAACATGCATGGCTGCTGTGTCTACCCTCCCAGTAAGTGTACAATGCTTGACAGATGTGTCCATCTTCCCAGTAAGTGTACCATGCTTGACAGATGTGTCCACCCTCTCAGTAAGTTTAATATGCATGGCTGTTGTGTCCACCCTCCCTGTAAGTGTAACATGCATGGCTATTGTGTCCACCCTCCCAGTAAGTGTAACATGCATGGCTATTGTGTCCACCCTCCCTGTAAGTGTAACATGCATGGGTATTGTGTCCATCCTCCCAGTAAGTGTAATATGCATGGCTGTTGTGTCCACCCTCCCAGTAAGTGTACCATGCATGGCTGTTGTGTCCACCCTCCCAGTAAGTGTAACATGCTTGACAGATGTGTCCACCCTCCCAGTAAGTGTAACATGCATGGCTATTGTGTCCACCCTCCCAGTAAGTGTAACATGCATGGCTATTGTGTCCACCCTCCTGGTAAGTGTAATATGCATGGCTATTGTGTCCACCCTCCCAGTAAGTGTAACATGCTTGACAGATGTGTCCACCCTCCCAGTAAGTGTAACATGCTTGACAGATGTGTCCACCCTCCCAGTAAGTGTAACATGCTTGACAGATGTGTCCACCCTCCCAGTAAGTGTAACATGCATGGCTATTGTGTCCACCCTCCCAGTAAGTGTAACATGCATGGCTATTGTGTCCACCCTCCTGGTAAGTGTAACATGCATGGCTATTGTGTCCACCCTCCCAGTAAGTGTAATATGCATGGCTATTGTGTCCACCCTCCCAGTAAGTGTAACATGCATGGCTATTGTGTCCACCCTCCCAGTAAGTGTAACATGCATGGCTATTGTGTCCACCCTCCTGGTAAGTGTAATATGCATGGCTATTGTGTCCACCCTCCCAGTAAGTGTAACATGCATGGCTATTGTGTCCACCCTCCCAGTAAGTGTAACATGCATGGCTGTTGTGTCCACCCTCCCTGTAAGTGTAACATGCATGGCTATTGTGTCCACCCTCCCAGTAAGTGTAACATGCATGGCTGTTGTGTCCACCCTCCCTGTAAGTGTAATATGCATGGCTGTTGTGTCCACCCTCCCTGTAAGTGTAACATGCATGGCTCTTGTGTCCACCCTCCTGGTAAGTGTAACATGCATGGCTGTTGTGTCCACCCTCCCAGTAAGTGTAACATGCATGGCTATTGTGTCCACCCTCCCAGTAAGTGTAACATGCATGGCTGTTGTGTCCACCCTCCCTGTAAGTGTAACATGCTTGACAGATGTGTCCACCCTCCCAGTAAGTGTAACATGCATGGCTGTTGTGTCCACCCTCCCAGTAAGTGTAACATGCATGGCTGTTGTGTCCACCCTCCCAGTAAGTGTAACATGCATGGCTGTTGTGTCCACCCTCCCAGTAAGTGTAACATGCATGGCTCTTGTGTCCACCCTCCGTGTAAGTGTAACATACATGACTGTTGGGTCCACCCTCCCAGTAAGTGTAACATGCATGGCTCTTGTGTCCACCCTCCGTGTAAGTGTAACATACATGACTGTTGTGTCCCCCTCCCAGTAAGTGTAACATGCATGGCTCTTGTGTCCACCCTCCGTGTAAGTGTAACATACATGACTGTTGGGTCCACCCTCCCAGTAAGTGTAACATGCATGGCTCTTGTGTCCACCCTCCCAGTAAGTGTAACATACATGACTGTTGTGTCCACCCTCCCAGTAAGTGTAACATACATGACTGTTGTGTCCACCCTCCCAGTAAGTGTAACATGCATGGCTCTTGTGTCCACCCTCCCAGTAAGTGTAACATACATGACTGTTGTGTCCACCCTCCCAGTAAGTGTAACATACATGACTGTTGTGTCCACCCTCCCAGTAAGTGTAACATGCATGGCTGTTGTGTCCACCCTCCCAGTAAGTGTAACATACATGACTGTTGTGTCCACCCTCCCAGTAAGTGTAACATACATGGCTATTGTGTCCACCCTCCCAGTAAGTGTAACATACATGGCTATTGTGTCCACCGTTCCAGTAAGTGTAATATGCATGGCTGTTGTGTCCACCCTCCCAGTAAGTGTAACATGCATGGCTATTGTGTCCACCCTCCTGGTAAGTGTAATATGCATGGCTGTTGTGTCCACCCTCCCAGTAAGTGTAACATACATGACTGTTGTGTCCACCCTCCCAGTAAGTGTAACATACATGGCTATTGTGTCCACCCTCCCAGTAAGTGTAACATACATGGCTATTGTGTCCACCGTTCCAGTAAGTGTAATATGCATGGCTGTTGTGTCCACCCTCCCAGTAAGTGTAACATACATGGCTATTGTGTCCGCCCTCCCAGTAAGTGTAACATGCATGGCTATTGTGTCCACCCTCCCAGTAAGTGTACCATGCTGTGTCCACCCTCCCAGTAAGTGTAACATGCTTGACAGATGTGTCCACCCTCCCAGTAAGTGTACCATGCATGGCTGCTGTGTCCACCCTCCCAGTAAGTGTACCATGCATGACTGTTGTGTCCACCCTCCCAGTAAGTGTAACATGCATGGCTATTGTGTCCACCCTCCCTGTAAGTGTAACATGCATGGGTGCTGTGTCCACCCTCCCAGTAAGTGTAATATGCATGGCTGTTGTGTCCACCCTCCCAGTAAGTGTAATATGCATGGCTATTGTGTCCACCCTCCCAGTAAGTGTAACATGCATGGCTGTTGTGTCCACCTTCCCAGTAAGTGTAATGTGCTTGTTTATCCATGTGTATTGTGTGATCCCAATGTATGACCCCTGGGATAGTTTATCTTCCACACTTTGTTTGCAGATCCTTGTACCAACATGACCTGCTACAATGGGGGATCTTGCATGCCCCTGGGGAACTCTACTTCCTGCTTGTGTCACCGAGGTTACACAGGATACCAGTGCGAGACAAGGATACCAAACCAGAACATCAGTAAGTATTCTTGAACTCTTGTCTAGAATTATGAACTGCATGTGCACTATGTTTAATAAAAATTGATCAATATTGTTCATCAGAACTGAATGTGAATTCAGATGTGATTCAAGACATGTAGGACACTATAATAGTCATTGCCGTCATCAACCATTAATTTGTTAGAATTAGGAGTAATGGAGATTAAAATGCAAAGTGAAACTAAAATTTACAATACTTTGCTTGTGCCTGTGAGCAGAAGTTTATGTCTCAATATTTCCTTGCAGATAAGTCTGGCATGTGCCCACCAAGGAACAGTACAATGATGGGCACGTGTGCGGAATACTGCAGCTCTGATGCCAGCTGTCCAGGTGCAGAGAAGTGCTGCTCTAATGGATGTGGTCACAGTTGTCAACAACCTATCCACCATCCCAGTAAGTGTAACATGCTTGGCTACTGTGTCCATCGTCCCAGTAAGTGTAACATGCTTGGCTCCTGTGTCCATCGTCCCAGTAAGTGTAACATGCATGACTTGTGTGTCCACCCTGCCAGTAAGTGTAACATGCTTTATAGTTGTGTCTACCCTCACAGTAAGTGTACCATGCTTTACAGTTGTGTCCACCCTCCCAGTAAGTGTAACATGCATGACTGTTGTGTCCACCCTCCCAGTAAATGTACCATGCTTGACAGATGTGTCCACCCTCACAGTAAGTGTACCATGCTTGACAGATGTGTCCACCCTCTCAGTAAGTCTACCATGCTTGACAAATGTGTCCGCCATTCCAGTAAGTGTAACATGCATGACTGGTGTGTCCACCCTCCCAGTAAGTGTAATATGCATGGCTATTGTTTCCATCCACCCAGTCAGTGTAACATGCATGGGTATTGTGTCCACCCTCCCAGTAAGTGTAACATGCATGGCTGTTGTGTCCACCCTCACAGTAAGTGTACCATGCATGACTGTTGTGTCCACCCTCCCAGTAAGTGTAACATACATGACTGTTGTGTCCACCCTCACAGTAAGTGTACCATGCTTGACAGATGTGTTCACCCTCACAGTAAGTGTAACATGCTTGACAGATGTGTCCACCCTCCCAGTAAGTGTAACATGCTTGGCTATTGTTTCCATCCACCCAGTCAGTGTAACATGCATGGGTATTGTGTCCACCCTCCTAGTAAGTGTAAAATGCATGACTGTTGTGTCCACCTTAGTAGTATAGGTAATGGGGGTTCTGGACCACTTCCACTGTAGCTGGATTTATATACCTATACTGCTACTACAGATGGAATTTTTTATGTCAAAATGAATTATGTGATTTAATGATAGTCATGAGATTAAGTTAAATTGGCTCCAGTTCACCACCACCTGGGGCCAATGATATAAATTTTTATAGGTAATAAGGGTTCTGGCTCACTTCCACTGGAGCCAGATTTGTATTAAACGAAATATCAATATTAATTAATAATGGATAAAATTTACTATAGCCCACAAGGATATTGGAAAGGTGTAGGAGCAATAAAAAAATTAGCCACCGCGGCTAAGGTATCTAAAGATGTGGCCAAGGATTGGTTAAAGAAACAAGCGATGTGGCAAATATATTTACCGGCACCGCGTTATATACCGAGGAAGAAGTTTGATATTTTTACAACGAATGAAGTTCATCAGGCTGACCTCTTGTTTCTTCCCCACGATAAGGTAAAACGCAAAACGTATAAATACGCTTTAACAGTAGTGGATGTGGCTAGTCGATACAAAGAGGCTGAGCCATTAACATCGAAAGAATCAACAGAGGTAGCTAATGCACTGAGTCGCATATATAAACGCGGACCGCTAAAATGGCCTAAGCTATTTCAAGTAGATCCCGGTCGTGAGTTTATGGGATCGGTAACTAAACTGTTAACAAAGAACGATGTCAAAATCGTCCGTGGTGAAAGAGAGGCCCACCGCAGTCAAGCTATCGTCGAAAGATTTAACAGGACATTAGCGGAACGTTTGTTTGGCTATCAGTATGGGATCGAAATGAAATCCGAGCGATTGAGATCAACCAAATGGGTGACACGATTATCAGCCGTTGTATCAGCGCTGAATAATGAAGTAACGAGATTAATAGGGAAGAAACCATCCGATGCTATTAAAATGAAATCCGTGACTTCCAAATCTTCAGCACCGAGGAGAGGTAAAGAACGAAAACTTCCGGATAGAGTAAGGGTAAGATATTTATACCAGGCCGGTGAACTCGAAGGAGGCCTACGTCGCGCAACCGATCCCATATGGTCCCTTAAGATGTATAACATTAGTCGATTGGTTATGAAAGAAGGAGAGCCTATTCTTTATTATCTTCAAGATGGACCGGGTAGGGCATTTGTACGAGAAGAGTTGTTCATAGTTCCCGACGGTACAGTATTACCACCATAACCATAAGCATAGGTATTTACACCATCATTATCAATCCATCTCTTTGTATCTAAGGGGGATAATGATGTCTTGTTCATTCTTAATCCATATATCCTATGATTGTAACTTCTTAAAGAGTTCATCTCATGTTTGAACTTTCTACCGTTAAATAATGATTCTTTATACTGTTCGTGTTTGATATGCTTTTTTACAACATACTTCTTAACACCCTTAGCTTTTCTTATCTCTCCATTATCAGACTTCTTTATAGAATACATCTTAGGTCTTAATCCCACATACTCCACTATAGGGGTCCCAGCACATTCATCCTTCATCTTACCTAACACCTTTTTATTTACAACGCTGTGCAGTGGATTATCTTTTGGGTAATCGCTCGTGTCGTACATATCTATTTTTTCTGCCATATCTTTATACACATCCTCGGTTTGTATTTCCAACAACAAAGAATCTGTGTCGGTATATAACACCTCACATCTATCGCTGTATTGCTTCTTAAGTTCGTTGTAATAAAAGTCATACATTAAGTGTTTTGACAAGTCCAGAATACTCATACCAACGTACACCGGTCTGTTAAATTTTATATTACTCTTCTGCATATGCAACGCGGCTAAGTCATTATCGAATATCTTGCTTCTGTTAAAAGCCGGACTGGCTATAAGTTTCCTGAGTCTTTCTTCCTCATTAGATCTGACTAATTTAACATCAACACGCTTCCTTAGATTCTCCATAGTTTTACCAAATACCGAGTTATTCATGAGCTTATACAGATCCTTTTCGAAATCGCTGGTAGCTATCTTTCTTAAATCTGTGTTCAACCTTATATAGGGCTCCATCCAAGGGCTTTGATCAAACTTTAGAACTCTGTGTATTTTCTTAAGTTTCATACCTAACGATAGATACAACTGGAGATTTCTGTAGTGAACTATATATTTTGTTTTATCCATCAAATTTGGTATGAGTTTTTCTACGTTAGCTAACCTACTATTACCCATCAAGGAGCGTTGATATTCCGACATCCAATCTTTATTAACCATTAATCTTTCGGGAGCTAGCGGATAACTGTTATGATCTTTATGTAACGAACTTGGATATTCCAAGTCAACTTCTAGTATGTACCCTTTATTCGCTTCGATATTATGGATATCATCGACCCATTCAAAACCACCCATGGGTAAAGGTTGACTCATAGCCCATCCGTACAAATTGTTGGCGTCGAGATATAATATGTGTGTGTTGGGTTTACTGGGATCGTATCCTTCCACTAATTTATTATTAGCCTTAGAATACCTTTTAGCTGTCATCGATATACCACCTCTTAATCCTTTCTCAATAAACAAGTGCATATCGTAATCTGTGAGTAGTTTTAGTTCTACGCCGGTCTTCTTCAACAATGCATCCCACGATAGTCCTGGACTGGAATAGTACCATGCCGGGTCCAAGCCGTATTGTTTGAAACATGTCTTTCTAAATATCTCGAATATATCGGCTAGTAACAGTACATCAGTTTTTAAGTACAGATCGTGATAATCGCCTAAATTCTTACAACCTAATTTATCCCAGACCGTCAGAGCGTGTTCATAATCAGCATCTGTTATTCTAGATTCTGTTAAGTTACTATAGAATGATTCGAGGGGTGGTAATTCAGTTTCTTCGAATCTAGACCAACCATCCATATATTCGTAAGGATATACACCTTTTCTCAGCAACAAATGACGAGTTATCTTATTGGTATATTTATTTGTTATCGTGAAGTCATCGGGATTGTTCGCATTAGCTAAATTGTCCAAGGAAGATAACAGAAATTGTACGGAGTCTATGAATCTAAGCCCATTACACGAGAACGATATGTATTTTTCCATATTATTAGGAATGCATGTTAAACCACCGTCGGTCTTTGAGATAGCTTGCATAATGAGATGTGAATCGTATCCCCTAAGGTTATGAAACACAACGGGGATGGGTATTGTTTGAGAGTTCATTTTTAGTTTCAAGTTACACTCGTTATGAGCGGCTCCCCGATAATTACCCGTGACGTGACAATGATCTCTTACGGAATCCCCATCCAGGGGTTTATTACAAACGTGACAACTCGTTGACTTCTTATGGGTACTCCAATCATCCCTCGTCATACGCATGGGTATCTTACACGATAATTTTTCCCTGATTATTCTCTCTTCATTTTGTAGATATTCTAGGAACATTCCCGCTGCATCGGGACCTCTGTAAATCACAGGAGTGTTTGTTTTCCCATCATACCTTACAACTATATATCCAAACCCACAAGGAATATGTTCTTGAGTTTTGTACGTAAAACTACTATCTTGATTATTGTGTTCAGTATTTTCTATGGGTTTGATAAGCGCTTCGAAGTCGGCGTAAATTACGTACGGTACTGGCATTTGATTACAATAATGTTCAAATTTTAATATATTTTTTCCCTCTTTAGGCATATCGATCCTGATAGCATTCTGTCCAACACCTCTACAGTCTTCTTTATGCGCTTCTAATAGATCTTGTCTGCTGTACCCATGTAGGCATCTTTCACAGAAATATTTCTTTTCTTTATGTTTTGTTTGATCGTATAGTAGCCTGTTTAAACTCTTTATCCACGTATAATGATATTTACCATCTTTTTCGATCAGAAATGAATTGATTCTGGGAATATTTTCCAGAGCGGAGCTTATCCTGTGTACAACAATTCCTTCAGAAGAATGTCCGAAAACATTTATAGCTAAATTATTTTGCTTTTCCACCTTATCAATTTGTGATATTGGTGTAGGTTCGTCTATACCATCGAAGTTGAGTCCATCGTTTTTGGGATAGCTAGAAGGTCTATCTGGATGCTTGTCTACGGGGAACAATGCAGATCTTATCATCATTCTTAAACAGTCATCGGATTTATTTTTTACGTTAATTATGGCTTTTTTCTTCTTATAATACGGGGGTAAATCTATATAAGATCCACCTTTGAAGGGCATATAATTTGCTATATCTAAATATAAACTATCGATTTTATCCACTCCCCATCCCGAACCTCTATTAGTCCAGCGTTCTAAAGTTTCCTGTATTCTCTGAATTGATGTATCTAATGATGTGTTTATAGCATCGGATTCGGTTAAAACTTCTTGATTGCTATGGAAATATGGTTCGGTATATTCGGTGCTATCGTCTGTGTTACTTTTACTCAATGTCATTTTAATCGTCAGCTGGTATTTTATACTATGTAAATCATCTAATTCCTCGTTAATTTTACTCGATATGATGGGCTTAATATCGTTAACATCCATGTTGGAATTAATATCCATCTTCCAACCTCTTAGATATTTACCAACGCCGGTGGATGTGGGTACAAATATTAATTCTTTTTGTTCCAGTAAAGCGATCAATTCATCTCTTCTCATTCGAGAATAACCTCTCAACCCACTGTTTCTCGCTCGAACTTTGAGTTCTCTAACAGTCTGGGAGTTGTATTCCAAACCGAGTAAGGTAAACAATTCAGCTTTTCTCATTCGAGAATATCCACGTAGACCACGTTGCTTTGCCATAGCCTTCAACTTTCTGACAAAAAACATTGTGGTTGAATTGTATATACAAAATGATTCATTTGTCTAAATGGTTATACGTATTCTCCCCAACCTATTCCTCTCATTGATGTAATCTCTCTTCCTAGCATAAATAATCTGCTTCCTGACCTTATCAGCACCGTGACTATTACATAAACTGTAACTACATTTGACTCCAATCCCACATACAGAACAAACGTAATTTTTAAACCCCTTTCTGATGTTATAAGCGTGAGTGCCACAGTAAACACCCACCGATGGCTTCTGACATTGAATCGATTTCCCCATGAGTGTATATTTGCATAGATTCATGATTATACACATATCATATCATTTGTCTAAATGCATGGTATAGCTGAAAATCAATACAGCAGTCAACCCCATAATCACAAATGTGACCTCGCGGTCTTTCTGAGCCTCTGACGGTGTATAAAACTGACTCATTGTTGGTCTAGGTATTGGGTCTAGTTTTTTCCCATAAACGAGGAAGTATTCGTGCATGGCAGATTCAACATCCTTAAACGTTTGAATTGAATGTCCTTCCTTTATCAATTGTTCATGAATAAAGTCTAATCTCTTCATTCTCTGCTGTGTATATTGTAACTGAGCTGCTTGGTATTGCTCTAAAGCTTCGTTATGTCGTTTACGCTCCTCTTCAACTTCTTTAGCGTTTGATTCCCTCATACTAGAAAATAAAAAATTACTCCCTGAAAAAGCTGGAGCATTAACAACAGCTCCACCGACCATCATCGCAATTGTTGCCATGTTTAATAATATAAAATATTCAAATGTTTAATTACTTCATTATGTCTTCTGGGATAAGTCCTTGTTTGATGAGCATATCCTTCGTTGCCATAGCTAATCCAATATCCAGAACCATCATTGGTATGTCATATCCATTAAAATCTAGCTTGGGAGGTGTGGTTTTAGTAATCATTTTAACCATACGGGCATAGCCAATGGCCAAGCCGGTGACCACCACTGAATGATACGTCGCGTTTACCAACATTTTACCGTCTGTAGCTGGAGTAGTCATGCTTCTTATAGCATTATATGGGGACTAACCTCTAATTGTTGTGGTGGGGGTGATGTTTTCTCTTCTCCGGTCTTATAAAAGAACCATACAACCACTATACCAGCAACTACTAGTGCCCATGTTTTAATCGGATTTGAATTATTTATTAATTTTGCTTTGCGTGCCAGCCCACCCTTTCTTCCTGCAGCTATTTTCAAAGGATTCTTAGTAACTCTGGGTTGTTTCTCATTCACAATCTGTTGTTCCGCAATCTGTTGTGTTTCCACAATCTGTGGTTCCTCGTTCACCTCCATTTATATTATTAAGTGGGCATGTATGTTTAAATTGACAATACCTAGCTGTTATTAAAGCTGTGGTGAATGGAGCTAAGAACATTCCATATCTATGATAAAACTCACAGCTCACTGCGCTTATAGCGTGTTCGATGAATGGGTCTTTCTCTAGAGATTCGCATAAATACATGCGATGTTCTGCTGGGATGGGGAGAAATGTACTAGCTATGGTCGTGTATAGTTGTAATATAGAAGACCCTATCGTTTTAGTCATGGTAGCTCCCAATCTAGACTCGTAACGAGCGTACAGTTTTTTAATTTCTTCGTCTGTCATGTTATCAATTTTTTCGATGGTATAATTTTCTCCCAAATATTGGGAACATTTTCCACCGGCTACCAAAGCCGCGAGTCTTTCTCTATGTTTATCTACATGTTGATCAGGCTCAGATTCTTTGAGCATTTGTTCGATGAGTTCGTCGCATTCCATAATGTAATACCTAAGGAGATATTTAAGTTTAACATAATGTAATATGACATATCCAATACAACCCGTAATAATGAACTGTTGCGAAAGAATGAGGATTTCGAACCACATTTTATGTAATATTAACCGCTAATGTTCAATTTGCTACATTTGCTATAATTTTGCTATAATTTTGCTACATTTTGCTAAGCAATTGTATAAGCAGCTGGTTGATCGGTTTTTAATACGAGTTTACAGTGCTTCGTTGCCGCTAACACTTTTCTGACTTTATCTCGTTCGCCCTTGGTATAAATGACATCATTTTCGCGTAGACATTCCTCGAATGAATCTCGGTCTTTGCAATGAAAAAGCGCTACCCATTTGGTCTGCTCTCTGAGATCTTTCAGTACAGAGTTGTATTTTTGAGTAAGTACCCAAACGCTATGTTGAGTATGCCGACCGGAGAATGCTAAATACGAAAGCATATCTTTCTTTTTTGTGAGTTCTTTACTCGCGCTGCAGTCATCTATTACGAAAAGGGTCGATTCTCCTTTGTATTTTTCGTGACATATTCGGAGGCAGTCTTGTAAACGATCGCCTGGATCGACTCTGTGTACCCCATTGTCATTCATTACCCAATCTCTCGATAGGTATGTTTTATTAACGCTTATAGTCGGGCATAGAATAATGATATGATCGAAAACGTCCCGATATTGACTTTCTAAAATATCTAGAATAAAGGCTGTTTTTCCACAGCCCGTTTGCCCACATATGATAGCGCAGTGTGGATCTTTAGGTAAAAGATTATCAATAGATTGCTTGCACGAATCTCCCATTCTGTATATTAAGTTGCGCATCCATAATCACGTACAAATATATGTTTAATTTACCAGCTGATTCCTGAAGCTTTGTTATCTGTATGGTGGCACCCTCGCTAGCATTTTCTATTCTCCTCCCACTACCGTGTAGTTGGTCATCATCCGTTGTTCGCATGTCTAGCCATAGCGCGTACTTCGTGGTGAGGTATTCACCCATCGATACACCCCCGAGAGACAGATCTTTCACAACCGCGTTAACTTCTGGAGAACGTTTTATAGAAGGAAGTTTTTTAATCTCATCCCACTGGTGATACGCTAGCATTCCTTGGCTATATAGTTGATTAGGAACTCCCTCGATAGTCAATTCTACTTTTGTAATCTTGGGATTGTAGAACTTCTCGGTATTTCTTTTAAAAGCATCGGAGGGGTCCTCGAACAACATTAAAATACCCTTCAACGACCTCGTGGGGACGTTTAGATTGATATTCCACATCGTATCTTTTTTATCCCTCGTGATCTTTCGGTGTCGCAGCACGCGATCGTACAAAATAGCTAAACTTCCCGAATACTGATTACGAATTTGTCTGGCTAATTCGGGATCCGTTATCATATCGTACTCCAGAGAGATATTATCAATGGAATATCTAGCATCTTCATTAACAGATCTGATTACTCTACCATAATCATTAAAAGTGAGTTCGTATTCTAACCTATCACCTAAGGATGCTTGATAAAAGGGCATGTGGGAATCTAGTAATTCAAAGTCTAGGGGAATATAGAATCTGTTACCTAATGCGTTGGCAACAGCGAGATCTTTTAAGTTGGTATCATCACCATTTTCAGCGCCCACGCGCAGTCTCAATGTGTTCCGATTACAAATACCTTGGTACTGTAAGTTTTCCCGCTCTTTATCCGTTCTCCAGAGATCCATGTAGCAATAGTATATATCACTATCATCGATACTCAAAACCTCATTACCACTAATTTTAATCGCGATTTTCTTAACAATAGCACGACCTATGTTTTGAACGGGATCCCTGTTAACGTCGGTAGAAGTTAAACTAATCGTAAATGCTAGTCGGACAGTTCCCGGAACTAACACATCGTGTGCGCCGAGATTAGGAAAGCGAACCAGAAGGGTTTGATTCTGATCTATGGTACTAGGGTTATTAGTTATAGTTACAGACTGACGAATTGCTTTGACCCCTAATGGATCTCGAAGTCTACGTTGTGGGTTTAACTTGCGTCCATATTGCGAAGACATTGTTTATATTGAAATTATGTACCTTATGTTTAATATAAAAATGGATAATTTTGAACATAATGACTTTGATCTAAGTACCTTTGATGACTTTGATAACCCAATCGAAGAGGGTACTGATGAAACCAACTTTGGTGCCACGAATCTTAACGATGAACTTTTACAATCGTCCGTCAATGATTATTATGATGCCTTAAAAGAAGATACCCCAATAGGTCGTGACTATTCAAAGTTTGAGATAGATAGTAAAGGAATATTGCGACTGCGTGGCGCTCTGGATATTGATCTTATGCATTCTCGTACTCGTAAGCCCCTAGCCTTGTCTACGATAGCTGCTAAACACGGCATCAGCACTGTTCGTGATAAATTAGGTTTTGTGGACTACCGACGACTTTCCGCGAAGACTACTAAGGTTCTTCGAACCGTGCGTACTGAACTCGTTAATACAGATGATTTGGAAGCTGCTTCCATGGTGGCCTCGGACGGACTCGGAGAAATCTTAGATACCTATTACGATAATTCCACGTTACAGGTACCATCCTCTGAGTTCAGTATTAGGGAATTACGAGGTCTTGACAAGGCAATGCGAACAATGCGGGGAGAACTCATCAATAATATAGCCAAGATATCCGAAATCGACAAGCATATAGCTCAAGAGAAAACAAAACTCGAACAGGCGGGCGATGAGTTCAGTAGACGCCGCGTAGCAGAAAGATTGCGTAACTTAGAAGACGAAAGATCGGCCCGCCTCGAAGCTGCTTCCAGTAATAGAAAAGCACTTCGTTCGCAAATCAGTCGTATTCGAGAAACTATCGATCAAGTCCTCAACGATGACACTACACTGGCCGATAAAATTAAAACATTGTTCAGAGAACAGGGAATAACCATTGCCAGTATTTTAACCGCGTTGGGTTTTATTATATCGACTTTGACTCTCTCGTTAACAGGCGGTGGTACAGGTGGAGGTACACCACCCAGCGATAAAAACGGTATAAAAGAGTGGATAAAAAAACATTTAAAAGCATTAGGTTCAGCACTGGGAAAGCTCGCAGAGAAAGCCGCGGCCGCACTTCCTGGTATAATAGGGAGTATAGTTTCCTGGCTATTGAATTTATTAGCTAAGACCACCACTTGGCTTAGTCAAAACTTGTGGGGGCTGATCGTGGCAATTGCAGGGCTGTTGTACGTATTCGCTAAGAACTATTTATCCACCAAATCATGAGTAAACCAACCGAGACTCCACCCACTACAAGCGCTGTTTTTTCATCGATATGTTGTTGATTTTTAGCCTCAATATGCGGTGGTACTTGTGCGTGTGCATTAGTAGATGGTTGATCGATAAAAGATGGTTGTGCGATAGTTGGTGTTTGTGGCTTGACTATTCCCTTTTCGCCCGTGATCGTTTGCGTTATTAATTCGACGTTAATATCTGAATTAATACCTGGTTTTTGTTGATCGGTAGCGATAACAATTTTATTATTATAGCCTATCACTTGACCGATCTTAAGTTCCATATTACTCGGAGACATGTATAGTCCCGGTGCATAAACAAAGTCCACTTTGGATTGAGCGTACTGTAATGCATCTTGAAAACGTTTTATAGACGATGGTATGTCAACTGGTGAATTAATGGCGTCCTCCACGTTTGCGACAAACTGTTTTTGCGCATCGAGCGCCGTCCCAGAACCGATAATGGATGTTCGTGTTTGCGATTGTGCACCGAGAATTGCCCATACATAAGTTCTTATCGATTCATTAAATCTTACAAATCCTGGGTTAGTAAAATTATTTTCCGTTTTATCATTAAGAAATTCATTCCAAGCGTCTCCAGGTGGTTGCTCAACCTTTTGGATGGTGAAAGCAACACCACCCTTAAAGTTAATACGATCATCTCTCCACTCGTTACTTGAGAGAGCAAAGCTCGGAAGGAGCCGACCCCTTTTCAGTAAATCATCGCTGACTTCTTTAACAGAGTGTGCACCAGCGTACGGAATACCTAGACCATGGTTTGCTCCTTTAATACGCCAATCTTTACTCGTAGAAACATTAAATTCATTACAAATACGTTCATACACCCCCCTATTATACGGATTATTTGATACATTCCACGCTCGATCTTGTGGTAATGGAGCATTAATTTCTTTAAGTATACATCTAATCTGATAATACACATGAAATAATAAAACAGACTTATTTAGCATATATCCTGGAGCATTAACAGATACACCACATCCCGTTGTGGCACACCATATGGCAAAGTTTAACTGATTCTGCCAAAATTGCATCAGATTGTGAAACCAATCGTGCACCATTTTATCGCTAGTTGCCGTGACCCTGTACTTTTCAAAGATATCTGGGAATTTAACGAAAAATTCAGCACCGGAGGCAGTTACTATAATCGATTGATTAGTAATATATCTCGATTTCATATTTAAATTATGATATAGTATCATTGTATATTTAATATGTATGTTACACTCCCAGGAATAACAAATGGTCAGTCTATTGAACTGCTTCATACTATCGATAACTCGGATGGACAACTCGAAGTAGCTCTATGTGATGTAACGTATTACCCACGGTGGACCAATATAAATGCTGCGAAAGAAAATAATGAATTATTAATAGTTGAAAATGATATTCCTAAATTCATTACTATACCTGATGGGTATTACAGCGTATGCTCACTCAATGATGAATTTTTTAAACCTAATGGATCTAGTCTCACACAAAATGAGGCGAATGGGAGACTGAAATTATACCCTGGAGAAAAAAAAAGTGTATTTCCTTACAATAACTTAACAAACACACTTGGATTTACACAAATATTAAAAATATCCAATACATTAAAAGATGGAGAGACATTACCCGATTTAGTTCCCTATAAAGAGTTGTGCATCCATCTTGATCAAATCAGTACAACAAATAATATTCAACTAGAAAGTCCTTCAACTCTGCTTAGAAGTGTTCCAGTGAAAGATGAAAAATATAATAGCGGTAGAACGGAATCTTTCTCATCATTACAATATAAAAAATTGAAGCGGGGTATTATTTCAGACTTCAAAATTTCTGTATTAGATGTAAAACATCAACCTGTACATATAGGATACTTAAGCGTAACACTCCATATTATAAATAATGGTTGATGCATCAGGCCCTGGAACAGTAAGACAATGTAATACAATTGCGCTTTCCGATCTCGGAGACACGGAAGGATTTGGTAAACCCGGTACCAATGGTAAGTTATACGCTTTACACTTACACGATAATGTATACAAGCGGAAAGAAGTCACATTCACGGGTAATCTAGAAGATTTAAGCGATGTCGATGTTAGTAGACTCCTTAAAAACACTTCGTACAATATTACTCGCAACGATGATAATAAATGGACTATGGTCGAAGCAAACATCGAGTGGCTACTGAATATCGTCATTATCCCACCTTATGTGATGATTGGTAAGGGACATAATTTAACTAAGATAATAAATAGTGGCATCGTACTCGCGGCTTATATCCCATCAAAACGAAAAAGTGTGTTGGTTACTCCCCTGCCAGAAAACCCAGGTCATATGATATATAGTCGTCCGGCCTTAAAAAACATTAGTTTAAATTTGGTTACTGAATTCGAAGATATTAAAGTTAACCTGAGTGCAATACCTAATATTTCTACGCTTATTATTGAAGTCTTGTTCGGAGATGTACCGGTAGATGCCTTCGAAATATTACCAGGTCTATCAATTAAATGGCTTAAGAAACACCAACGTCAACGTTGCAGTATTATTCATATCGGAGCATCACCCGTTGCAACCCTCGAGGGGGTCCAAATTATTAAAAGTGGTAGTATTTCTCTTACTAAGATATTCTTGCCGTATAATATACATTTGATAAGATTGATGTATACTATCAAAACATTTAAGCAAGACCAATTAAAGACTATTATATGATCATAATATACACTATGAGTTTATATCCGGCGCTCGGTGAAGCATTTGAAAAGATGGAAACTGTTGATGGATTTCGATTACATCAAATAAACGACATAAAACATCGAATAGAGAAGGATAGGGAGTTGAGACTTGGATTGTATAAAAGGTATCGCAGAGCCGTGAATGCTCTGGACGGAGTTGACACCGCGCTTGTAGTATCTGGTATGGGACTCGGTGTAGCGGGTATCGGTTTACTATCAACTATAATCGCCGCACCTATCGTGCTCGGCATGGAAATAACCGCTGGAGTCTCGGGACTGGCAGGAATAGCGATAAAATTCATTTCTCATAGGTTACAAAAGAAAGCATTAAAACACGATAGTATTCGGATACTCGCCGAAGCAAAGTTGAACAGCATTGAGGATCATATTTCAACAGCAATGGCCGATTGTAAGATATCCGAGGATGAGTTTCGTTTAGTGCTGTCGGAACTCACCAAATACAACGCAATGAAGCAGGAGATTCGATCAAAATCTCGTAAGACCAGTGGTATTAGCGAAGACGAGAAAAAAAAGTTCATAGAACAGGGGAGGCAACAAGCGCGTCAGTTATTCCGTGTCAAAACCAAAGAACTGGTTGGAGATTAAAAATAGATTGCTTACTATCGTTTGATCACATTTAGACTCATCGTTGAATCACATTATCATTTTAACATAAAAAATTCCTCCTATAGTAGCAGTATAGGTAATAAATCCAGCTCCAGTGGAAGTGAGCCAGAACCCTTATTACCTATAAAAATTTATATCATTGGCCCCAGGTGGTGGTGAACTGGAGCCAATTTAACTTAATCTCATGACTATCATTAAATCACATAATTCATTTTGACATAAAAAATTCCATCTGTAGTAGCAGTATAGGTATATAAATCCAGCTACAGTGGAAGTGGTCCAGAACCCCCATTACCTATACTACTACCTTCCCAGAAAGTGTAACATGCATGGCTATTGTGTCCATCCTCCCAGTAAGTGTAACATGCTTGACAGATGTGTCCACACTCCCTGTAAGTGTAACATGCATGGCTGTTGTGTCCACCCTCCCAGTAAGTGTAACATGCATGGCTGCTGTGTCCACCCTCCTGGTAAGTGTAATATGCATGGCTGTTGTGTCCACCCTCCCAGTAAGTGTAACATGCATGGCTGTTGTGTCCACCCTCCCAGTAAGTGTAACATGCATGGCTGTTGTGTCCACCCTCCCAGTAAGTGTAACATGCATGGCTGCTGTGTCCACCCTCCTGGTAAGTGTAATATGCATGGCTATTGTGTACATCCTCCCCGTAAGTGTAATATGCATGGCTATTGTGTACATCCTCCCAGTAAGTGTAACATGCATGGCTGTTGTGTCCACCCTCCCAGTAAGTGTAACATGCATGGCTGTTGTGTCCACCCTCCCAGTAAGTGTAATATGCATGGCTGTTGTGTCCACCCTCCTGGTAAGTGTAATATGCATGGCTGTTGTGTCCACCCTCCCAGTAAGTGTAACATGCATAGCTATTGTGTCCACCCTCCCAGTAGGTGTAACATGCTTGGCTGTTGTGTCCACCCTCCCAGTTAGGGCAACAGGCATGGCTGTTCTGTGCACCGTTCCAGTAAGTGTAACATGCATGGCTGTTGTGTCCACCCTCCCAGTTAGGGCAACAGGCATGGCTGTTCTGTGCACCGTTCCAGTAAGTGTAACATGCATGGCTATTGTGTCCACCCTCCCAGTAAGTGTACCATGCTTGACAGATGTGTCCATCTTCCCAGTAAGTGTACCATGCTTGACAGATGTGTCCACCCTCTCAGTAAGTGTAATATGCATGGCTGTTGTGTCCACCCTCCCTGTAAGTTTAACATACATGACAGATGTGCCCACCCTCCCAATAAGTGCAATATGCATGGGTATTGTGTCCATCCACCCAGTCAGTGTAACATGCATGGGTATTGTGTCCACCCTCCCAGTAAGTGTAATATGCATGACAGGTGTGTCCACCCTCCCAGTAAGTGTAACATGCATGACTGTTGTGTCCACCCTCCCAGTAAGTGTAATATGCATAGCTATTGTTTCCATCCACCCAGTCAGTGTAACATGCATGGGTATTGTGTCCACCCTCCTAGTAAGTGTAACATGCATGACTGTTGTGTCCACCTTCCCAGAAAGTGTAACATGCATGGCTATTGTGTCCATCCTCCGAGTAAGTGTAACATGCTTGACAGATGTGTCCACACTCCCTGTAAGTGTAACATGCATGGCTGTTGTGTCCACCCTCCCAGTAAGTGTAACATGCATGGCTATTGTGTCCACCCTCCTGGTAAGTGTAATATGCATGGCTGTTGTGTCCACCCTCCCTGTAAGTGTAACATACATGACTGTTGTGTCCACCCTCTCAGTAAGTCTACCATGCTTGACAAATGTGTCCGCTATTCCAGTAAGTGTAACATGCTTGACAGATGTGTCCACACTCCCTGTAAGTGTAACATGCATGGCTGTTGTGTCCACCCTCCCAGTAAGTGTAACATGCATGGCTGTTGTGTCCACCCTCCCAGTAAGTGTAACATGCATGGCTATTGTGTCCACCCTCCCAGTAGGTGTAACATGCTTGGCTCCTGTGTCCACCCTCCCAGTAAGTGCAATATGCATGGCTATTGTTTCCATCCACCCAGTAAGTGTAACATGCATGGGTATTGTGTCCACCCTCCTAGTAAGTGTAACATGCATGACTGTTGTGTCCACCTTCCCAGAAAGTATAACATGCATGGCTATTGTGTCCATCCTCCCAGTAAGTGTAACATGCTTGACAGATGTGTCTACACTCCCTGTAAGTGTAACATGCATGGCTGTTGTGTCCACCCTCCCAGTAAGTGTAACATGCATGGCTGTTGTGTCCACCCTCCTGGTAAGTGTAATATGCATGGCTGTTGTGTCCACCCTCCCTGTAAGTGTAACATACATGACTGTTGTGTCCACCCTCTCAGTAAGTCTACCATGCTTGACAAATGTGTTCGCCATTCCAGTAAGTGTAACATGCTTGACTGGTGTGTCCACCCTCCCAGTAAGTGTAATATGCATGGCTATTGTTTCCATCCACCCAGGCAGTGTAACATGCATGGGTATTGTGTCCACCCTCCTAGTAAGTGTAACATGCATGACTGTTGTGTCCACCTTCCCAGAAAGTGTACCATGCATGGCTATTGTGTCCATCCTCCCTGTAAGTTTAACATACATGACAGATGTGTCCACCCTCCCAGTAAGTGCAATATGCATGGGTATTGTGTCCACCCTCCCAGTAAGTATAACATACATGACAGGTGTGTCCACCCTCTCAGTAAGTGTAACATGCATCTCTGTTGTGTCCACCATTCCAGTAAGTGTAATATGTATGGCTGTTGTGTCCACCATTCCAGTAAGTGTAACATGGATGGTTGCTGTGTCCACCCTCCTAGGAAGTGTAACATGCATGGCTGTTGTGTCCACCCTCCCAGTAGGTTTAACATGCATGGCTGTTGGGTCCACCCTCCCAGTAAGTGTAACATGCATGGCTGTTGTGTCTACCCTCACAGTAAGTGTAACATGCATGGCTATTGTGTCCACCCTCCCAGTAAGTGTAACATGCATGACTATTGTGTCCACCCTCCCACTAAGTGTAACAGGCATGGCTGTTGTGTCCACCCTCCCAGTAAGTGTAACATGCATGGCTGTTGTGTCCACCCTCCCAGTACGTGTACCATGCATGACTGTTGTGTCCAACCACCCAGTAAGTATAACATGGATGGCTGTTGTGTCCACCCTCCCAGTAAGTGGACACTAACTTTAATGTGCTTGTTGATCCATGTGTATTGTGTGCTCCCAATGTATGACCCCTGGGATAGTTTATCTTCCACACTTTGTTTGCAGATCCTTGTACCAACATGACCTGCTACAATGGGGGATCCTGCATGCCCCTGGGGAACTCTACTTCCTGCTTGTGTCACCGAGGTTACACAGGATACCAGTGCGAGACAAGGATACCAAACCAGAACATCAGTAAGTATTCTTGAACTCTTGTCTAGAATTGTGAACTGCATGTGCACTATGTTTAATAAAAAATGATCAATATTGTTCATCAGTTAGGAAAGTGAAACTAAAATTTACAATGCTTTCCTTGTGCCCCATAGGAGAAGTTTATGTCTCAATATTTCCTTGCAGATAAGTCTGGCATGTGCCCACCAAGGAACAGTACAATGATGGGCACGTGTGTGGAATACTGCAGCTCTGATGCCAGCTGTCCAGGTGCAGAGAAGTGCTGCTCTCATGGATGTGGTCACAGTTGTCAACAACCTATCCACAATCCCAGTAAGTGTAACATGCTTGGCTGCTGTGTCCATCGTCCCAGTAAGTGTAACATGCATGACTTGTGTGTCCATCGTCCAAGTAAGTGTAACATGCATGGCTATTGTGTCCACCCTCCCAGTAAGTGTAACATGCATGGCTGTTGTGTCCACCCTCCCAGTAAGTGTACCATGCATGACTGTTGTGTCCAACCTCCCAGTAAGTGTAACATGCATGGCTGCTGTGTCCACCCTCCCAGTAAGTGTAACATGCATGACTGTTGTGTCCACCCTCCCAGTAAATGTACCATGCTTGACAGATGTGTCCACCCTCCCAGTAAGTGTACCATGCATGACTGTTGTGTCCAACCTCCCAGTAAGTGTAACATGCATGGCTGCTGTGTCCACCCTCCCAGTAAGTGTAACATGCTTGACAGATGTGTCCACCCTCCCAGTAAGTGTACCATGCTTGACAAATGTGTCCACCCTCGCAGTAAATGTACCATGCTTGACAGAAGTGTCCACCATCCCAGTAAGTGAAACATGCTTGCCAGATGTGTCCACCCTCCCCGTAAGTGTACCATGCTGTGTCCACCATCCCAGTAACTGCACTATGCTTGACAGATGTTCCCACCCTCCCAGTAAGTTTAACATGCTTGACAGCTGTGTCCACCCTCCCAGTAAGTGTACCATGCTTGACAGCTGTGTCCAACCTTCCACTATGTGCACCATGCTTGCCAGATGTGTCCACCCTCCCAGTAAGTGCACCATGCTTGCCAGATGTGTCCACCCTCCCAGTAAGTGTACCATGCTTGACAGAAGTGTCCACCCTCCCAGTAAGTATACCATGCTGTGTCCACCATTCCAGTAAGTGGACCATGCTTGACAGCTGTGTCCACCCTCCCAGTAAGTGCACCATGATTGACAAATGTGTCCACCCTCTCAGTAAGTGCACCATGACTGACAGATGTGTCCACCCTCTCAGTAAGTGCACCATGCTTGACAGATGTGTCCGACCTCCCAGTAAGTGTACCATGCTTGACAGATGTGTCTGATGTCCCAGTAAGTGTACCATGCTTGACAGATGTGTCCACCATCCCAGTAAGTGTACCATGCTTGACAGATGTGTCCACCCTCCCAGTAAGTGTACCATGCTGTGTCCACCATCCCAGTAAGTCCGCTATGCTTGACAGATTTGTCCACCCTCCCAGTAAGTGCACCATGATTGACTGATGCGTCCACCCTCCCAGTAAGTGTGCCATGCTGATAGAAGTGTCGACAGTCCCAGTAAGTGCACCATGCTTGACAGATGTGTCCGACCTCCCAGTAAGTGTACCATGCTTGACAGATGTGTCCACCGTCCCAGTAAGTGTACCATGCTTGACAGATGTGTCCACCGTCCCAGTAAGTGTACCATGCTTGACAGATGTGTCCTCCTAGTAAGTGTAACATGCTGTGTCCACCATCCCAGTAAATGTGCCAGTGTTATTCAGGCTCCATGTTAGATTGATATCTGTTATTCAGGTTTCATGTAAAAAGTTATGTATGTGAGTGAAATATGGTTTCTCATTGACCTGTGATGATAATTGGACAAAGTCAACAAACTGTGAGACTCATCACGCTATCAGGTCATCATTATTTGACCAATCGGGAGTATGAAAATGCTGTCATGTGATTACCACTTGGACAGCCTGCAGTCCATAAAGAGTCCAAAAGCTAACTGTCAAAACCATCTGTTTCCAGGTTCATGCTCCCTCACATGTTACAATGGAGGAACTTGTGTGGTCCTTAATGGCTCAAGCTACTGTTTGTGTCCACATGGTTACAGGGGATACAACTGCGAGTCAAGAATGTCAAGTAAATACATTTTTGCAATGTTTGTTTAGTTAGGAAATATGGAGTAGACATGGGTTTTTGGTTCATGTGTTAAATCTGAGGGGATACATAAAGTTTTCAGCCTTACATATCTGGGTTGTTATACTTGCATGTTCCAGTAATTTGTTGGAATGGTAAACAATGGAGGTAAAAATGCAAAGTGAAACTAAAATTTACAATGCTTTGTTTGTGCCCCAGAGGAGAAGTTGATGTCTCAATATTTCCTTGCAGATAAGTCTGGCATGTGCCCACCAAGGAACAGTACAATGATGGGCACGTGTGTGGAATACTGCACCTCTGATGCCAGCTGTCCAGGTGCAGAGAAGTGCTGCTCTCATGGATGTGGTCACAGTTGTCAACAACCTATCCACCATCCCAGTAAGTGTAACATGCTTGGCTACTGTGTCCATCGTCCCAGTAAGTGTAACATGCATGACTTGTGTGTCCACCCTCCCAGTAAGTGTAACATGCTTTACAGTTATGTCTACCCTCCAAGTAAGTGTAACATGCATGACTGTTGTGTCCACCCTCCCAGTAAATGTACCATGCTTGACAGATGTGTCCACCCTCCCAGTAAATGTACCATGCATGACTTTTGTGTCCACCCTCCAAGTAAATGTACCATGCTTGACAAATGTGTCCACCCTCCCAGTAAGTGTACCATGCTTGGCTGCTGTGTCCATCGTCCCAGTAAGTGTAACATGCATGACTGTTGTGTCCACCCTCCCAGTAAATGTACCATGCTTGACAAATGTGTCCACCCTCCAAGTAAGTGTACCATGCTTGGCTGCTGTGTCCATCGTCCCAGTAAGTGTAACATGCATGACTGTTGTGTCCACCCTCCCAGTAAGTGTAACATGGATGGCTCTTGTGTCCACCCTCCTGTAACATGCATGGCTGTTGTGTCCATCGTCCCAGTAAGTGTAACATGCATGACTATTGTGTCAACCCTCCCAGTAAGTGTAACATGCATGGCTGTTGTGTCCACCCTCCCAGTAAGTGAAACATGCTTGACAGATGTGTCCACCCTCCCAGTAAATGTACCATGCTTGACAAATGTGTCAACCCTCCCAGTAAGTGTAACATGCTTGGCTGTTGTGTCCACCCTCTCAGTATGTGTAACATCTGTCCACCGTCCCAGTTAGTGTAGCATGCATGACTGTTGTGTCCACCGTCCCAGTAAGTGTAACATGTGTCCTCCGTCCCAGTAAGTGAAACATGCTTGCCAGATGTTTCCACCCTCCCAGTAAGTGTAACATGCATGACTGTTGTGTCAACCCTCCCAGTAAGTGTAACATGCTTGGCTGTTGTGTCCACCCTTTCAGTATGTGTAACATCTGTCCACCGTCCCAGTTAGTGTAGCATGCATGACAGATGTGTCCACCCTCTCAGTATGTGTAACATGTGTCCTCCGTCCCAGTAAGTGTAACATGCATGGCTGTTGTGTCCACCGTCCCAGTAAGTGTAACATGCTGTGTCCACCCTCCCAGTCAGTGTAACATGCATGGCTGCTGTGTCCACCCTCCCAGTAAGTGTAACATGCATGGCTGTTGTGTCCACCGTCCCAGTAAGTGTAACATGCATGACTGTTGTGTCCACCGTCCCAGTAAGTGTAACATATGCATGGCTGTTACGAATCCTCTTCCTCTTTTACATCATTGTCATAGTCCTGGTTTTTGTTTGCAATCACACTTAGCAGAAAGGTGTCACACTTGAATGAAAAATTACCCCATGGGAACCCAGGTGATAAAAGGTCCTCTTAAAACAACCTCAAACCCATATCTATTCCACATTTCCTAACCAGTAAAGACAAAAATATCAAACCAACAGTTTGCATTGTTTATAACTCTAAGAAGACTACCTCTATTACATCTCTGTCACAATCCTGTATTTTGGCTGCAATCACACTGAAACTAAACTATTAGATTTTCAACAGAAGTCCTCTTCACTGTCAACTATACATATTAGTTGTATCCCTAATAGCACTTTGGATTACCTCTTCCATGTGGAAAGGCAGGAAAATCCTCACTTCTTCACTGAAGCTGCTCCGACTCCAGCACGGTCATGTAGTCTCACTATTTCTATTTCCTTTTCAGTTTAGGTAGTAATCCGTTTTAGTACTATTTATGCTACTAAAAATAGCAGTTGGTCATATCTTGGAGACACATTTCACATGAGTATCAGGAGGTGTTTGGTGTAGTGTAATTTCTCTTATGGCATCTTCTGGTTCCTTCCATGTGTCAGAAGTGTGGCTGCTTTTAGTTCCTCGGCAAAATTAATGCACTGAAGATCATTGCTTTGAGTTCTGCAATCTCGTATCCAAGAAAACCTTCTCCAAATTATAGGATAACTTTACAGGAGAATGGAAGCAGCAAAGAAGTGGACGCCACTATGTCAATTCACATATCACCAGCTACTCAAGTAATCCCGACACTCCCTACTACCCCCTAGACAACACAATCGATGGAGACAGCAAAAGACACCATAGCTATGCTGGAGCTCCTTCTCCCTCAGCAGAAATCCTCCATGGAAACCCTCTTTGAATCCTTTTGTCAGCTTTGTCTATAGAAATAGAAAAGATGAAACAGGCCTCTTCAGAACAGGCACACAAGTATCCCCACGGCAAGGGGCCGCATTGGGGACAGGCCTCATTGGGGCCTCGCCTATCATCATCGTCTGCTACGAGCATCATGGACTTGCGCCACCGGATGGGGGTCAAGACTCTACTCCACAAGCCAGTCAGGCTTTAAGTCATTGACCAACAGGAGACTCAACCACCCTGGACACCACACAGGCTTCAACACTGTCCGGATCATCAGCCAGATAATCATCAGCAGGGACAAAGTTTTCCTATGTGGATATGTTGTGAGCAATTCATCATTATATCCCAACTACTCAACCCCATACGGACAAGTCCCAGAGATATCTCAGATTTGCTGTTAATGGCTGTCTTTTCGAGTTCTGGGTCCTGCCATTTGGGATGTCGTTCGCCCCATGGTTATTCACATGGGTAACAGCTCCAGTCATGTTTTGCCCATCTCCATGGTTATCTGGATGATTTTCTAGTGGTCAATCAGGATAGATGTCAGCTCCTACAAGACAGGGAATTCCTGACTCGGCTTATGACTTATCTTGGAAATCCATCACCTTACATGCTCTCCCTGATTTTGTGGCCAAGAATCAGCCTACAGTTACCGGACCATTAGGACATAGACACTACCCTGCTCTAGGTCCTACAACAGACCATCCGGACCCAATTACTTTGCCCTATCTATGCTTTTAAGTCATACTTGGCAGCTATGGACCTGCATCGACGCCATAGGAATATTCACATTATATCTTCACTCACTTTTATCTAAGAGATGTGCAACCGGATCTATCGGGGACATATTCATTAGGACCTGTAATTGCTGCACAGGCTTTAATTAAGGCATAGTTTTTCCCTCCTGTCTATGGGAAAAAAAAAGTGTGTGTGGGGGTGGTGGTAAGCGACGATTTATTTATTAGTTCTAGAAGAACACATGTCATATGTCTACATGTATCTCAGATCCGACTAGGAGTGACGTCAAAATCAGAAGCATTGAGACTGGAACAGACGTCACAACCAGGCTTCGGGTCATTAATGATGTTAATCGTACCAGAAGTGTTGTCAGTTATATGGACTGGAAGAAATGTCATAATGTTGGCAAAGAGGCTGGAAGTGATGTCATGACTTTTAGGAGAAGGGAAATGACATCTACAAGGAAGGGATGTCATTTAGAGTGAAAGTGACGGGTTGTAAAAATGGGTACGGAAGTGATGTCAGAACCTAAATTAACCAGATTATGATGTCTCAGAAGGTTCTAGAGTCATTAACAAGGATATCAGCAATATAACGATAATTCAAGAGAAGGTATCACGTATTGTCTGATTATTCGACTGCATGATGATTTCCAGGTCTTTTTAAGGTGAAGAATAGGATGACCTCATGAGGATCTGAAGCAGTCCAAAGATTTACAATATGATTCTACTCGATTTGCTGTCAACTGTAAAGGAGTGTCCTTCAGGCAGAACTTTCTTAGTGGTGTATTCTGGCAATGATGTAATCGTAGGAATCGTAGTTCTACCTCTATTACAACAGAATTACTCCCTCCCATCATTATGATGATTTTCCTACCTAAATTTATACATGGAAGAGGTAGTCCAGAGTGCTATTAGGGATACAACTAATGTACAGTTGACAGTGAGGAGGACTATTGTTGAAAATCTGAAAGTTCAGTTTTGGTGTGATTGCAGCCAAAATACAGGATTTATGACAGAGATGTAATAGAGATAGTTTTCTTAGAATGATTAACAATGATAACTGTTGTTTTGATATTTTTTTCTTTACTGGTTTGGGTTTTTACTGGGTTTGTGGTTGTTTTAAGAGGACCTTTTCTCACCTGGGTTTCCATGGGGCAATCTTTCACTCAAGTGTGACACCCTTTTGCTTGAAACCCTGACAAAACCTCCAACTTGTCATCAACCAATGTTTAGAAGCATCGATGCTTCTAGGTGCTCAGTACCAGAAAGTGATGCAGTGAGAAATTTCTTGAAAATTAGCACAAATGGGCAGTACCATGGGGAAGTTGTTACAGTTACACTATTTACTATTGAAGGGAGGTGTTGCTTTTCCTTTAATAATATTGAAATTTCCAAATTATGGTGATTATGGATATGAAGCTTAATACTTTCAGAAAGCAGACATCTAAACCCTGGCTCAAGAACCCATGCATTCTTCATTTTCCCTGATTCAGCTTTGTATGAAGGGTTTGTTATGTCTTCATGCAGAGAGCTATCACAGTAATACATCTGATATTATATTCAGTTGCCAACACGATAGCTTTTTATTATACAAGCAACATACATACCACAGAAAGTGAAATTCTTTTCTATTTAGGATATATGCATAGCTATTCTTTTCTGATTACAGGTGAAAATATGACAATGCAACCCTGTGTCCCCTTGGTGGGCTATTCAGGTTTTGCCAACCTGGCTATCAACTGCCTCACTCCCATCATGGCCCTCAACACAACAACTTTATCCTCCTCTGATGTGTGCAGGTATGTTGAACTGTGAATGCTCTATCCACAAAGTGGGCACTCCACCAACAGGCCAACACCTCCTCCAAAAGGGTTACACCTCCTTTCACAGGCTTCCAGCTCCTTCCACAGGCCTCCGTATCCTTCCACAGGCCTCCACCTCCTTCCACAGGCCTCCGCCTCCTTCCAGAGGCCTCCACTTCCTTCCACTGGTCTCCATCTCCTTCCACAGGCCTACACCTCCTTCCACAGGCCTACACCTCCTTCCACAGGCCTCCGCCTCCTTCCACAGGCCTACACCTCCTTCCACAGGCCTGCACCTCCTTCCACAGGCCTCCACCTCCTTCCACAGGCCTACACCTCCTCCCACAGGCCTCTGCCTCCATTCACAGGGCTCCACCTCCTTCCACAGGCCTCCGCCTCCTCCCACAGGCCTACACCTCCTGCCACAGGCCTCCACCTCCTTCCACAGGCCTACACCTCCTCCCACAGGCCTCCACCTCCTCCCACAGGCCTCCGCCTCCATTCACAGGCCTCCACCTCCTTCCACAGTTCTCCACTCCTCCCACTGGTCTGCTCCCCCTTCCACGGGCCTCCACCTCCTTCCACAGGCCTACACCTCCTGCCACAGGCCTCCACCTCCTTCCACAGGCCTCCACCTCCTTCCACAGGCCTCCACCTCCTTCCACAGGCCTCCACCTCCTCCCACAGGCCTCCACCTCCTCCCACAGGCTCGCACCTCCTCCCACAGGCCTACACCTCCTTCCACAGGCCTCCACCTCCTCCCACAGGCCTCCACCTCCTCCCACAGGCCTCCACCTCCTCCCACAGGCCTCCACCTCCTTCCACAGGCCTCCACCTCCTCCCACAGGCTCGCACCTCCTCCAACAAAGTGCAAATTATAATAGAGGCGAGGTATTGTACTGATATGTGGAGAGTCGAGGGTCGTACAGTTATGTGGAAGTAGGAGTGTTACAGGTATGTGGAGGGTAGGGGGTGGTACAGGTATGTGGAGGGTAGGGGGTGGTACAGGTATGTGGAGGGTAGGGGTGGTACAGGTATGTGGAGGGTAGGGGTGGTACAGGTATGTTGAGGGTAGGGGGTGGTACAGGTATGTGGAGGGTAGGGGTGGTACAGGTATGTGGAGGGTAGGGGTTGGTACAGGTATGTGGAGGGTAGGGGTGGTACAGGTATGTGAAAGGTAGGGGTGGTACATATATATGGAGGGTAGGGGTTGTACCCCACCCAACACCCACAACAACCCCTATGATAGATGTGTTGCTTGTTATGGTAAGGTAAGAGTGGTAAACGAATTGGTTTTGTCAATACTTGCAATAAATATTGCTGGTTTACAAACTATAGTATTACTCATGAAGCAGCAAACATTGTCAGCACATGTGACTCCTTTGTTTTTGTTGCAGGTTGTTTGCCTCCACAATTGTGTGTGCAAGAAATGAATTACGGAAGGACCACTATAACTGTTCCTTGATGGAACTTCATGGCCAGATGAGATCCTACTTGGACTTGATAAAGTCTAACTCAAACATGACAATCCCAGACTACTCTCAGTGTCAAGGTACTCTCTGAAACTCCAGTTACCACATTGTCTACTGATGGTCTCCTTGTATCTACTCACTGTCTACTGATGGTCTCCTTGTATCTACTCACTGTCTACTGATGGTCTCCTTGTATCTACTCACTGTCTACTGATGGTCTCCTTGTATCTACTCACTGTCTACTGATGGTCTCCTTGCATCTACTCACTGTCTACTGATGGTCTCCTTATGCCTGCTTATGTCTTCTTATATATGCTCTATGTCTGCTCATGCTTGCTTTTGTCTACTCATGTCTTCTCATGTCTACTCATGTCTTCTCATGTCTTCTCATGTCTACTCATGTCTTCTCATGTCTACTTATGTCTACTCATGTCTTCTCATGTGTTTGCATGTCTTCTCATCTTTTCTCATGTCTTCTCATGTCTACACATGTCTACTGATGGTCTTGTTATGTCTACTCTTGTATACTGATGGTCTCCTTATGTCTACCCATGTCTAATCATGTCTAATCATGTCTACTCATGTCTACCCATGTCTGCTCATATCTACACAGGTCTACCCATGTCTGCTCATGTCTACACATGTCTACACATGTCTTCTCGTGTCTACTCATGTCTACTGATGGTCTCATGTCTACCCATGTCTTCTCATGTCTACTCATGTCTACCCATGTCTACTCATGTCTACCCATGTCTTCTCGTGTCACTCATGTCTACACATGTCTTCTTATATCTGCTCTTATGTCTACTCATGTCTACTCATGTCTGCTCATGCATATGTTTGCTCATGCATATGTTTGCTCATCTACTCATGTCTGCTCATATCGCTCATGTCTGCTCATATCGCTCATGTCTACTCATGTCTACTCATGTCTGCTCATGTCTTCTAATATCTGCTCCTATGTCTACTCATGTCTTCTCATGTCTACTTATGTTTACTCACTCTCTACTCATGTCTACTCATGTCTAGTCATGTCTGCTGATGTCTACTATGTCTGATCATGGTGTTCTCATGGAGTAATCATGTTTCAACATGAAAAGCCGAGATGGAGACTTGCTATTGTGTAAAATGCACTAAACTGGATCCGTGTGTAAGCATCAACAATGTTTAAGTTATTTTTTTACATAGTCTGCCACAATCACAGAAGTGAATAGTTGATATAGCTGATAGAGCTTAACCAATACTTTCTCCATCGGTCTCTTGCTGAGGAACTATAACATATGTATAATTCCTTTAAATACTGTACCCCCATTACACCAAAGCCATAAATCCTGTATTTGGACAAGTGACACTGAAGGGGTCATCTTTTGAACTTCTAAAAGCTTTTACAGAGTGATGATAGCCAAACAACAGGATTATGGCAATGATGTAATTGAGGTAGTATTTTCAGAATTATACACAATGATAACTATTGTTTGATGATTCACAATGTCAGGAATTGTTTTAGATAATAATATTTATCATATAATAGGTAGGTTTCTCGGCAGGATAAAGCCAACGGATAAAAACGATATCCGTTGGGGTCATATGCGGATAGAGATTCAAATATCAAAGGTCAAGTAGGACTACTTTCACTGTTTATAAACAAACATGGCATCGCCCTCGTCATTCGGTGATCGAGTCAGAATTAACCATCGTGAATCTGGATAAACTACGGGGATAATTGCTATCATTATCAAACCAACAGTCTGATATACTGAAAATCAGTGTCTAACTGTGACGTAGCTAAGACATTTTATAAGTTTTGGCAACTTTCGAGATAAAAATTTCGAAACAATTTTGCCAGGGCACGAGGCCTAGCCAAGCGGGATCAGTAGCCATATCTGTGCTTGTAGACCTCTGTGGCTTGAAACCTTCTCCACAAATCAAAATGGCTGGATTCGGCCAAAATATGTTTGAACTGTTACCTTGTTTCGATTTGTCGCTGTGTGTACATCTGACTACACTTCTTAACGTTATGAAAGGACAGACCGACTGTCAACAACGTCTGACCGTGGCCGTGACGTCTCATAGACTAGGGTTAGAGTAGCTTCCCTTTGACAAAGAGCAGTTTCTCTAGCGGACAGACCGATGGATTGCCACGAAAGGCAAGTAAAAACAATTGTTGTTTTGCATATATGTTGCCTCGCCACTGTATAAGAAACAGATTTCAGTTGGAACTATATTGGCTACTGTCACAGTCCGACTGACACAGCACTTACCCTGTGATGTAATAAATATTAATGCGCGCATTCCAGGAAAACTCGCAATGTTTCGGTAATGTTTGTGAGAGAGGGAAAGCGATTTTAAAGCACAGAATTAAAGAATGACATTATATGATAAAGAGGTTATCAGGCGTGTGTGTTTGGGGATGGTAAATATCCTGTATTAGGAATAAACACTATGTATTTAGCTCGCCAAGGCTCGCTAAATACAATGTTTATTCCTAATGCAGGATATTTACCATCCCCAAACACACAGGCGTGATAACCTCTATGTACCCGGTATATTTCTGTTGGGAAGAAATGTGCATTGGTCATTTGATCTTTCATTGATGAAGCCTAATATATTTGAAATTGAACACTAACACCTGTCTGGCTCTGCCTACAGACATAATGTCAAAGTTGTTGATTATTACTGTGTCCTTGCAGCCCCCACAGGCAACTCCAGCATGCAGAAGTCGCTGTGTGAGGACTCCCGTGGGCTGGCCCTGTATGCATCTCAGTCCATATGCCTGCAGTCATCCCCTGGAATACCAGACACCTGCATGTAGGTGATGCCAGCTTCTTGCAGTCCGAATGCACCTCTGTTGGGCAGATCTTGATTGAATTCATGAATGGGCTGGAATAGTTTCCAGGGGCAACCATGGAAAGGTTTAACATGAGGCCAGGGCACAGTCCAAATGAAATAAACCAAAGAGGCCACTTTCATTATCTTAGAATAATCTCCAGGCTGCTGAATGAGATGCATCTGATAACATGTTATGTAATCTGTATAATAATCTCCAGGCTGCTGAATGACATGCACCTGATAACATGTTATGTAATCTGTATAATAATCTCCAGGTTGCTTAATGAGATGCATCTGATAACATGTTATGTAATCTGTATAATAATCTCCAGGCTGCTGAATGACATGCACCTGATAACATGTTATGTAATCTGTATAATAATCTCCAGGCTGCTGAATGACATGCACCTGATAACATGTTATGTAATCTGTATAATAATCTCCAGGTTGCTGAATGACATGCACCTGATAACATGTTATGTAATCTGTATAATAATCTCCAGGTTGCTGAATGAGATGCATCTGATAACATGTTATGTAATCTGTATAATAATCTCCAGGCTGCTGAATGACATGCACCTGATAACATGTTATGTAATCTGTATAATAATCTCCAGGCTGCTGAATGACATGCACCTGATAACATGTTATGTAATCTGTATAATAATCTCCAGGTTGCTTAATGAGATGCATCTGATAACATGTTATGTAATCTGTATAATAATCTCCAGGCTGCTGAATGACATGCACCTGATAACATGTTATGTAATCTGTATAATAATCTCCAGGCTGCTGAATGACATGCACCTGATAACATGTTATGTAATCTGTATAATAATCTCCAGGTTGCTTAATGAGATGCATCTGATAACATGTTATGTAATCTGTATAATAATCTCCAGGCTGCTGAATGACATGCACCTGATAACATGTTATGTAATCTGTATAATAATCTCCAGGCTGCTGAATGACATGCACCTGATAACATGTTATGTAATCTGTATAATAATCTCCAGGTTGCTTAATGAGATGCATCTGATAACATGTTATGTAATCTGTATAATAATCTCCAGGCTGCTGAATGACATGCACCTGATAACATGTTATGTAATCTGTATAATAATCTCCAGGCTGCTGAATGACATGCACCTGATAACATGTTATGTAATCTGTATAATAATCTCCAGGTTGCTTAATGAGATGCATCTGATAACATGTTATGTAATCTGTATAATAATCTCCAGGCTGCTGAATGACATGCACCTGATAACATGTTATGTAATCTGTATAATAATCTCCAGGCTGCTGAATGACATGCACCTGATAACATGTTATGTAATCTGTATAATAATCTCCAGGTTGCTGAATGAGATGCATCTGATAACATGTTATGTAATCTGTATAATAATCTCCAGGTTGCTGAATGAGATGCACCTGATAACATGTTATGTAATCTGTATAATCATCTCCAGGCTGCTGAATGACATGCACCTGATAACATGTTATGTAATCTGTATAATAATCTCCAGGTTGCTGAATGAGATGCACCTGATAACATGTTATGTAATCTGTATAATAATCTCCAGGTTGCTGAATGACATGCACCTGATAACATGTTATGTAATCTGTATAATAATCTCCAGGTTGCTGAATGACATGCACCTGATAACATGTTATGTAATCTGTATAATAATCTCCAGGCTGCTGAATGACATGCACCTGATAACATGTTATGTAATCTGTATAATAATCTCCAGGCTGCTGAATGAGATGCACCTGATAACATGTTATGTAATCTGTATAATCATCTCCAGGCTGCTGAATGACATGCACCTGATAACATGTTATGTAATCTGTATAATAATCTCCAGGCTGCTGAATGACATGCACCTGATAACATGTTATGTAATCTGTATAATAATCTCCAGGCTGCTGAATGACATGCACCTGATAACATGTTATGTAATCTGTATAATAATCTCCAGGTTGCTGAATGAGATGCATCTGATAACATGTTATGTAATCTGTATAATAATCTCCAGGTTGTTGAATGGCTCTGTGGCATGTCTACAAATGATAGTCAAGTGTCCAGTCTCCAGAATCTATGATGCTGTCATCAACAATGCCCAAGTCATCCATCAAAGGAAAGGTTTTAACTTTTCCAAGTGTCCAGGCCCTAGTGAAGGTTAGTGAAGAGAACAATGTGCACAGAGATCTGAAAAATTACCATCACTAGACTTTTACATATGCCATTTAAAGTCATAATTTTTGTTATTTGATCATCCTAAGCAATTACTGAAATGAATGTACCTTTCCTAAAATATTGGATAGTTCACATTCAAATTTGATGTACAAAAATATGTTGTACAGATTTAGCTATAAAACTACCTTTAATTTGATACTTGTCAATTTATTTGAAATGAAAAGCTTAATTGTGAGGGTCCAGATTTGAAGAGGATTATAGTGTGGGCATGGGTGGCCCAGTAGTCTTGAGATGCCACAGTGCACTGTGCAGAGTTAAAACCTGTGATTGTGGGTTCGAATCTGGGTTTGCCCTGATTATGTTTCTGTTTGTCAGCTCCATACCCGTACTCATGGGTTTCACAAAACTGATGAGTCTGCATCAATTAAACTGACATGCTGTGATGTAACTGATATGCTGTCCATGCTGGTGTTAAACCCCACTCACTCACTCACTCACTCATCCCCATTGCAACAAATATAGAGCGAAGTCTGTGTTGATAGGGAGTGTTGTGACATTGATTGAATATATATTAGGTTTTTATTTCATTGTATTGAGAAATGCTGAAATGCCCAGGTTGTTCATTATGACCTATGAAGAAATACAAACTATAATTGCCAACACTAGTATATTGAAATCCCTGTAGCTGAGGCCAGTTTGTTCATTATGACCTATGAAGAAATACAAACTATAATTGCCAACACTAGAATATTGAAATCCCTGTAGCTGAGGCCAGTTTGTTCATTATGACCTATGAAGAAATACAAACTATAATTGCCAACACTAGAATATTGAAATCCCTGTAGCTGAGGCCAGTTTGTTCATTATGACCTATGAAGAAATACAAACTATAATTGCCAACACTAGTATATTGAAATCCGAGTAACTGAGGCCATCAAATCATTTGAAACTTTGTAAAGAAATGCACATATAGAAGCTAAAGAATGTGAAAAAAGCTGGAAATTTTTGGCACTAATGATAGTCCCTTATAAATATTTTCACCAAAATGGTTGATATACATTTCTGCACTGAAAATGTACATCATATAAATATTTGCACTGTCGATAGTTCATATGAATATTTGTCCTGAGATAGTTGATATAAATATTTGTCCTGAGATAGTTCATATAAATATTTGCACTGTAGATCGTTCATATTAATATTTGCAACACTTTTCCAGCATATGTATATTTGTTATACCTTGATTAAGATTCTTGCAATTCCATTAGTTAATCCGTAACATGTGACGAAACAATACATTTAAATGTAGACCCCCAAATCGTGTGACTGACACTGACTGATGAATATTGACTTGTCTGCTAGGAAACAAGATGACATCAGCCACTGACGTGTCACGGTTCACAGATAAGTTACTGAAATGAAACAGAGGACTGCCTCATGAATTTCAGTATATCAAGCCGAATGATTACTGTTGACAAGGTTAAAAAGTATATTAAGCCTTTAAACCATCTTCTGTTGTATTACAGTTACTTGTCTGTGAACTGTGAAATGTCAGTACAAGATGACATATTGTTTTCTATTAGCATATTGTGACAGGTCAATACTGATCATGTGACGAGTCAATATTCGAGGTCAGTGTCACATGATTTGTGGGGTCTATATTGAAATGTATTGTTTCATCATGTGGTACGAATTAACCAGTGGAATTGCAAGATTCTTTTTAGAGGTATGACAAGTGGCCTCAAAATATTTTTTCACATTGTTAAAAAATAATTTATAGAGTAGTTTTCAGACAATATATGTTTTTGTGCTGTCGTGCTGTTGTACTCGCGGTGACTTGGCTGATTACTTGTCTACATGTTTGCAGTGTCTTCAGTGTCTCAATGGGCAATGTGCCTGTCAATATTGTACCATGTTTATACAGACACTTGGCAAATTATGACATTTTTGTGTTTGTGACAGGCGGCAACATGACTTGCTCCAGCATGATATCCATGTCCGGGGTGCTGGTGGAGATGCTGCAGTACTGCATGCAGCCTTTTGAGGCTGTCAAAACAACTCTCTCTCAGCTGGACAAATGCAGGTATGTCGTACACCATGCAAACAATATTAACTAATAGAGATGTAGTGAAAACTGAAAACTAGAACAATATTGCAACAAATGTTATATGTGGTATAACACTTTCTTAGTAAAGAACAAATTCTTGTACTTTTGGGGGTTGAGTTCCACCTGGGATTCAAACCCACACATTCACCCACTCATCCATACAACTCTCCCTCATGCACACATTCACTCACTCACCCACCAACATTCACTCACTCACCCACCCACATTCACTCACTCACCCATCCACATTCACTCACCCACCCACACATTCACTCACTCATCCATACAACTCTCCCTCATGCACACACTCACTCACTCACCGACCAACACATTCACTCACTCACCCATCCACATTCACTCACCCACCCACACATTTGCTCACTCACCCACACACACATTCACTCACTCACCCACCCACACATTCACTCACCCATCCACACATTCACTCACTCACCCACCAACACATTCACTCACTCACCCACCAACACATTCACTCACTCACCCATCCACACATTCACACACTCCCTCATGCACACATTCACTCACTTACCCACCAACACATTCACTCACTCACCCACCCACATTCACTCACTCACCCACCAACACATTCACTCACTCACCTGTCAACATTCACTCACTCACCCACCAACACATTCACTCACTCATCCATACAGCACTACCTCATGCACACATTCACTCACTCACCCACCAACACATTCACTCACTCATCCACCAACATTCAATAACTCACCCATCCACATTCACTCACCATCCATACAACTCTCCCTTATGCACACATTCACCTGCTCACCCACCAACACATTCACTCACTCACCCACCAACACATTCACTCACTCACCCACCAACATTCAATCACTCACCCACCAACACATTCACTCACTCACCCACCAACACATTCACTCACTCACCTGTCAACATTCACTCACTCACCCACCAACACATTCACTCACTCACCCACCAACACATTCACTCACTCACCAACCAACATTCAATCACTCACCCACCAACACATTCACTCACTCACCCACCAACACATTCACTCACTTACCCACCCACCAACACATTCACTCACCCACACACACATTCACTCACTCACCCTCACACACATTCACCCACTCACCCACCAACACATTTACTCACTCACCCAACCACCAACACATTCACTCACTCACCCACCAACATTCACTCACTCACCCACCAACACATTCACTCACTCACCCACCAACACATTCACTCACTCACCTGTCAACATTCACTCACTCACCCACCAACACATTCACTCACTCACCCACCAACACATTCACTCACTCACCAACCAACATTCAATCACTCACCCACCAACACATTCACTCACTCACCTGTCAACATTCACTCACTCACCCACCAACACATTCACTCACTCACCCACCAACACATTCACTCACTCACCAACCAACATTCAATCACTCACCCACACACACATTCACTCACTCACCCTCACACACATTCACCCACTCACCCACCAACACATTTACTCACTCACCCAACCACCAACACATTCACTCACTCACCCACCAACATTCACTCACTCACCCACCAACACATTCACTCACTCACCCACCAACATTCAATCACTCACCCACCAACACATTCACTCACTCACCCACCAACACATTCACTCACTCACCTGTCAACATTCACTCACTCACCCACCAACACATTCACTCACTCACCCACCAACACATTCACTCACTCACCAACCAACATTCAATCACTCACCCACCAACACATTCACTCACTCACCCACCAACACATTCACTCACTTACCCACCCACCAACACATTCACTCACCCACACACACATTCACTCACTCACCCTCACACACATTCACCCACTCACCCAACCACCAACACATTCACTCACTCACCCACCAACATTCACTCACTCACCCACCAACACATTCACTCACCCACCCACACATTCACTCACTCGCCCACCAACCAACACATTCACTCACTCACCCACCCACCAACACATTCACTCACTCACCCACCTACAGTCACTCACTCACCCACCAACACATTCACTCACCAACCCACACATTCACTAACTCACCCACCAACACATTCACTCACTCATCCATACAACTCTCCCTCATGCACACATTCACCCACTCACCCACCAACACATTCACTCACCCACCCACCAACACATTCACTCACTCACCCACCAACATTCACTCACTCACCCACCAACACATTCACTCACTCACCCACCAACACATTCACTCACTCGCCCACCAACATTCACTCACCCACCCACCAACACATTCACTCACTCACCCACCCACACATTCACTCACCCATCAACACACACATTCACTCACTCCCCCCACACACTGCATGTCTTACTCCCTGTGTATGCTTGTGTTCAGCATGTACAAGTCTGGACTGGCCTGTGCAAGCCACATGGTCCGTAGGAAAGGCATGAATTGTTCCCTTGAAGATATCCACGGAATGCTCGCCCCCTACATGGCGATGCCCACCAGTGCAGGATTGAATTCCACATTCTTCAATTTGTCCTATTGCCCAGGTAAGCATGTGTTTTCCTCCATCCTGTCTGTTACAGCAGCATGCTTCTCCTCAAGCAGCTGTCATTATCATAGTGTTTGAGAAAATAAAAGATACATTTGACGTGTTCAGGGTTGGGAAGGTGAATGTCATGAAACAAATGGGCAGTAATGTCGTGATGGATATATTGAATGTATTTGTGAGAGTTAAGTAATCTGTTTTGTCAGTATACCCCCATTGGGAAAGGCCATCTTTCTTGGCACACTCATGCATGAAAATGGTTTGACCGACCTCACCCCAAGACAAATGTTAGGTTGTTAAAGAATTAGCTTAGTATGTTTATGACCATGAAAACTGGTGTGCATACTCGGATTTACTCAAAGTGTTTACGTTTATAACTCAATAAAGGCTAAAACTTCTAAATCTGCTTATTAATTTACAAATCACAAAAACAATTAGACAACAATTACAAAATCGGTGACATCATTCAGCACAATAATGCAACATATGTCCCGCCCATTCTAATTATCAGCCAATCAGGAAATAGTTATGTATTGGTGTGTGTGGTCTAAGTTTGTATTGGTTTCTAGAAACAAACACATAAACAAATTGCATGGTCAGCCAATCGACTGCCATGGAATCACTGTGAGGTTGTTAATATGGGTGTAAATGGCTTCCCTTACAATTACACACAGGGAGTGTGGATACACTGGGCTCTGTTTTCACAACGTGGGACAATGTGCCACACAGTGTGACAAGCTGTATTGTATTTTGCAGTGTCTGCGGCTGATGAGTACAGCGTGAAGCCGCTGTGCAATGACTCCTACCTGCTGGCTGTGTATACCGTGTCTTCCTCCTGTATGCCCGGACTGGGCGGGCAAGTGGACCGGTGCAGGTAACTCACCATTGTGCTACAAAGTTTTCTTGGGTTTAAATGAGATATTTTGTGGCACAATTGCTTTGATGGACTCTGTGTAGAAATGTTAGTGTAATCTTCATTTCTTGAAACCACAACTGCACAATTGTTTATTTCCCTGAATTTGTTTTGTTTTGCCTGATTCCGCAGCCTGTTGCCGACCATCGGCTCCTGTGTGTATCTGTACACAAGATGTCCATCCTATATCACTACCCGCGCCCTCATCGAAAACTCTGCCGCGGTCAGGAGCAGGCTCAACTTTGACTTCTCTTCATGTTCAGCCCAGGGTGGAGGTACGGTACTTGAACATTCAACATCCCTCAGTCTTGTGTTCAGTATCAAGTACAGTACTTGAACATTCAACATCCCTCAGTCTTGTGTTCAGTATCAAGTACAGTACTTGAACATTCAACATCCCTTAGTCTCATGTTCAGTATCGAGTACAGTACTTGAACATTCAACAACCCTCAGTCTCATGTTCAGTATCAAGTACAGTACTTGAACATTCAACATCCCTCAGTCTTGTGTTCAGTATCAAGTACAGTACTTGAACATTCAACATCCCTCAGTCTCGTGTTCAGTATCAAATACAGTACTTGAACATTCAACATCCCTCAGTCTTGTGTTCAGTATCAAGTACAGTACTTGAACATGCAACATCCCTGTCTCATGTTCAGTATCAAATACAGTACTTGAACATTCATCAACCCTCAGTCTCATGTTCAGTATCAAATACAGTACTTGAACATTCATCAACCCTCAGTCTTGTGTTCAGTATCAAGTACAGTACTTGAACATTCATCAACCCTCAGTCTCATGTTCAGTATCGAGTACAGTACTTGAACATTCATCAACCCTCAGTCTCGTGTTCAGTATCAAGTACAGTACTTGAACATTCATCAACCCTCAGTCTCATGTTCAGTATCAAGTACAGTACTTGAACATCCATCAACCCTCAGTCTCATGTTCAGTATCAAGTACAGTACTTGAACATTCATCAACCCTCAGTCTCATGTTCAGTATCAAGTACAGTACTTGAACATTCATCAACCCTCAGTCTCATGTTCAGTATAAAGTACAGTACTTGAACATTCATCAACCCTCAGTCTCATGTTCAGTATCAAGTACAGTACTTGAACATTCAACATCCCTCAGTATTGTGATCAGTATCAAGTACAGTACTTGAACATTCAACATCCCTCAGTCTTGTGTTCAGTATCAAGTATAGTACTTGAACATTCAACATCCCTCAGTCTCATGTTCAGTATCAAGTACAGTACTTGAACATTCATCAACCCACAGTCTCATGTTCAGTATCAAGTACAGTACTTGAACATTTATCAACCCTCAGTCTCATGTTCAGTATCAAGTACAGTACTTGAACATTCAACATCCCTCAGTATTGTGTTCAGTATCAAGTACAGTACTTGAACATTCAACATCCCTCAGTCTTGTGTTCAGTATCAAGTACAGTACTTGAACATTCAACAACCCTCAGTCTTGTGTTCAGTATCAAGTACAGTACTTGAACATTCAACATCCCTCAGTCTCGTGTTCAGTATCAAATACAGTACTTGAACATTCTACATCCCTCAGTCTTGTGTTCAGTATCAAGTACAGTACTTGAACATTCAACATCCCTCAGTCTTGTGTTCAGTATCAAGTACAGTACAGTACATAGATGCCTGTTTTGACACAATGACTTAGTGGTATGTTAAAACTTACATTGTCTGATAAGTGTTTCCTTTGTGTTGAGCAAATCTTATGCAAGAGTGAAAGAGATAATGTTTTCCCTCTATTGTCAGTTGCTGGAAAGATGGAAAATCTATTTATGGTCATGTCTCGAAACACCATTTTTGAAGGACTAGATGATTTTAAAAAAATAATGTTTTCAGAGACATACAAGTACAACGACTCTGTTCGTCTTGACATGGCTTGGCGAAACGATCTGTTGAACCCAGCCTCAAGCTTCTACTTAAGTGTCAAGTCAGCCATGAGCAATAAAGTGAGTGTTGACAGTCTGTGGTTATCATCCAGTTCTTAAAAATGTTTAGAGAATCCACTTCATAGTCCATTAATAAAAGTTGGCATCAAGCTTTAGAAGTGGAATTTAGATATGAATGTTGTTGTTGAATATACTGTTATATACATACTGAATTTAGATATATACTGTATATACTGATATCAACAACTGAGTTGTCATGTCACTCCTGATATCAACAACTGAGGTGTCATGTCACTCCTGGTATCAACAGCTGAGGTGTCATGTCACTCCTGATATCAACAGCTGAGGTGTCATGCCACTCCTGATATCAACAGCTGAGGTGTCATGTCACTTCTGATATCAACAGCTGAGGTGTCATGTCTCTCCTGATATCAACAACTGAGGTGTCATGTCACTCCTGGTATCAACAGCTGAGGTGTCATGTCACTCCTGATATCAACAGCTGAGGTGTCATGTCACTTCTGATATCAACAGCTGAGGTGTCATATCAATCCTGGTATCAACAACTGCGGTGTCATGTCACTCCTGATATCAACAACTGAGGTGTCATATTAATCCTGATATCAACAACTGAGGTGTCATGTCACTCCTGCTATCAACAACTGCGGTGTCATGTCACTCCTGATATCAACATTTGCGGTGTCATGTCACTCCTGATATCAACAACTGTGGTGTCATGTCACTCCTGATATCAACAACTGTGGTGTCATGTCACTCCTGATATCAACATTTGCGGTGTCATGTCACTCCTGATATCAACAGCTGAGGTGTCATGTCACTCCCCAAATATAACAACTGAGGTGTCATGTCACTCCTGATATCAACAACTGAGGTGTCATGTCGCTCCTGATATCAACAACTGAGGTGTCATGTCACTCCTGATATCAACAACTGAGATGTCATGTCACTCCTGATATCAACAGCTGAGGTGTCTTGTCACTCCCCAGATATCAACAACAGAGCTGTCACATCACTGCTGTCACTGCTAGCTTTTCTATACATATTCTTGGCCATCATCAAGTTGTTATCCAGAGCTTCCAAATTTAAAAGTCACGCTTTTTAAGTTAGAAACAAACAAAATATTTACTTACCTTCTTCTCAAAAAGCACAATGCTCTGACGGCAGAAACTTTGTACATTCTATGTAATACATACCACGGCCGCATGTACTTGACTTTAGGAATGAAAGTGGATCAAACTCAAGTCTTTGGGTTTAGGACTACAGAGTGTATAATACTACCCAAATATTAGTGTGTTCATGTCAGGTTCAGCATTTCTTTCATTGGTGAGCTACTGGGTGCAAGGTGAAGGTTAGTTCATGCTGTTGCCTTCTCCTTGTTACAGCTGTTAGCGTATGCCTACATTCCTGGATTCAAGAACCTAACTGTAACTGGATTTTGGTAAGTTTGAAACCTTTTTTTAATTACTTGCCTGTTAAAGATACCACTGTTCAATAACAATAAGTTGCTATTGCACTGTGTTTAAAGCCAGAGCATGATCATGTGTAGTGTGGAAACTAGTATCACTCTCAACATCCCTGGGCTTATTCAGTGTCATTGCTTGTAGAGATGATAGATCACTGGGAGGAGCTTATGCACATTTGATGACCCCCGCAACCCTGTTGCAAGGCTGACATCACATGGTATTGTTGTTCTGGCGTATCTTGCAACAAAATTTCACAAAATTACGTCATACACACAACAGTGAAATTTTAAAAGTTATAAACAGCAAGTAATAAATAAAATACTAAACTTGCTCCTGCGTAGTTCCAATTGTATGAAACAAGTGAATAGTTCTGGTATCTGATGAGTGAAAATTCTGTATGCATATAAACACTTGTTTGTGAGCAATACACAATTCCTGGTAATGTCTTTAAAAGTTTGTGTGTTTGAAAATGTAGTTCCCCGATTTCCATGTTATTGTATGTTTTGCAGCAGAGATGCTTTACGTCAGCAAGCTTGTGTTGCTGCTCATGTGACACAGAGTGACTTTTCTTGGCCTTTCAACTAATGTTGGAAGTTTATTGGTTATGCTAGGAAACAGTTAATAACTATTTTTTCTGTTGAAATATATATCCAAGGACTTGGGGAGGGTGGCCTACATACTTTTCAAGTAAAAGAGAAATCCTCAGTATCTGGAACACAAACTAATACCGGCCTTGCTCCTGGCAGGGATCCTAGAGCTAAAGCTAAGCATGCCAGCTGTCATACGAATGGTGACACCCATGTTATTCAAAGTTATGCGTTGTTTCTTTTCTTTTTTATTGATTTTTTGTGTGTTCAAAACCCAAGTTTGCACCATCATAACTGCAGCTTACATAGCTCTGTATTAAAAACATAGTATGTTTAAACTCACTCACTCACTCACTATTCCATGCAGGCCTGGAAGTGTTGGCGTGAACTTCACTGTGGATTTCAGCATCCCCATCTCAAACCTAACTGACATGCTGGTGTCCCTGATGAAAACCATAGAAGATGACACTGTTTGGATTGATGGGACCACATATAGCTTTGTTAAATCAGGTAATTACTGGCGGCAATTTAAGCATTCTCAAAGGCAAAGTAACTGATCATATTCATTATTTGGTATGTGCAAATTAAGAATGATTATCCTGATTTAGACTCTCTGTACATGGGTAGTTTTTGCCATGTGAATGCAGGGTGGGATAATTAAGTGGTACATTAATATTTCTTTCCTTTTCAAACTGCGTCTGCCCGGAGAGCGGAAGGTCTGGGGTTTGATCCCCAGCCGCGTCATACCAAAAGACATTAAAAGATGGTACTTGTTGTTACCCTGTCTGGCGCTCGGCATTAAGGGGCTAAAACAAGGACTGGTCGGCTCGGAGTCAGTATACTGTGTCTGAGTGGGGTATTCATGTTAAACTGCAGCATGGTATCTCAGTGTGCTAGCACTATAAATCGGCATCAGTCCGGACTAGTACAAGCAGCCACACACACATACACGTGCATGCACATCGCTATATAAGTGCAATAATCTTGGACACAACGTGAAACCCCATTTCACCTCACCTCACCTTTTCAAACTTCTCTATTCCAATGAAGAAGAAAACTGGACACTCCATCATTGCTTGTGAGATGTATTCAGATATTTGCCAGGCAGAAGTTCTTGAATATTGAGAATATTTTTGCCTGTCTTGTGTCCATCTCAGGCTAAGTTCCACATGATCACAGTTAGATTTGCCTTTGAGTGTATACATTGCTATATTTAGGAATTCATCTTCTGTGAAACCCTCTTAAACCAGGCAGTACTATTCCAGGTCAAATTGTCTGGATAAGCAAGTTTCAGGAGAAACAAAGTATGGCTATGCTGTCATATTGCTTTAGGTTCGTACAGTTGTACCAAACAGTAACTGTCCAGAAAGCAGAGATTCGGGATTAACAGGGTCTGGACTAGTGGGTTTTGACTGTATGTATGACCTCTATGTGGTGAACTATTCATGTTGTTATTTACTGACCGAAGAAAATTAATCACATGTTTAACCAACACTGGCAGCCATGTTTGAAGTCCTCTCACAACAGACTTTGCATCATTCAGCTTTAGTCCTGTGTTTTTGAAGTAATTGTATAGTTATTGTGTGACTTTTTTCATAAACATTGTTCCATTTATGTTCCAATGATTAATGTCTGTGTGTATCTCTGTGCAACCTGATTCATCATCACTGTCAGGACTGCGCAATGTACAATGATGATTTTCTGTATTGTTATTGCAGAGAAGGACGGTGTGTGTCCACCGGTGTTGAGGAACATGACAGGAAGTTGTGTACACGGCTGCACCACTGATGGAGACTGTGCCAGGGACACCAAGTGCTGCTACAACGGCTGTGGACACACCTGCATTAGCCCTTACAACAACTCGGGTAGGCAGTGAATACTCTGATAGTCTTTGTGTGGTGGGCAGTGAATACCCTGTTAGTCTTTGTGTGGTAGGCAGTGAATACCCTGTTAGTCTTTATGTGGTAGGCAGTGAACACCCTGTTAGTCTTTGTGTGGTAGGCAGTGAATACTCTGATAGTCTTTGTGTGGTGGGCAGTGAATACCCTGTTAGTCTTTGTGTGGTGGGCAGTGAACACCCTGTTAGTCTGTGTGTGGTAGGCAGTGAATACTCTGTTAGTCTTTGTGTGGTGGGCAGTGAACACCCTGTTAGTCTTTGTGTGGTAGGCAGTGAATACCCAGTTAGTCTTTGTGTGGTAGGCAGTGAATACCCTGTTAGTCTTTGTGTGGTAGGCAGTGAATACCCTGTTAGTCTTTGTGTGGTGGGCAGTGAATACCCTGTTAGTCTTTGTGTGGTAGGCAGTGAATACCCTGTGCTAGTCTTTGTGTTGTAGGCAGTGAATATCTTGTAATAGTCTTTGTATGGTAGGCAGTGAATATTCTGTGATATTCTTCGTGTTGTAGGCAGTGAATATTCTGTGATATTCTTCGAGTTGTAGGCAGTGAATATTCTGTGATATTCTTATGCCGTAGGCAGTGAATATTCTGTGATAGTCTTTGTGTCGTCGGCAGTGAATATTCTGTGATGGTCTTCGTGTCATACTTTGTCATGGTCATCATTCCAAGCTGGGAGTATGGGTGCATGGTTGTCCTATACTTGTGTCAGATATCTCTGTCCGTCGGCTGGCTCCAAATAATAAAGAAGAGGTATCTATTCAAGAGTTGAGATGACATCAAATTCCAAAACACAGAAGGTTTATCTCCTTATTGTACCTCCATGGCATATGGATCATTGCTGATATTTTTAGCTACTGTTTTCCCAGCAACATCTCGTGTTTTAACCAGAAGTTTAATGTTTTGCCAAAAGTCTTGAATTTGAATTTTTTTGTGGTAAAACAGAGGGGCAAGTTGTGGAGGGATGTGGTGTCAGCAGAAGCAAATCTCAGTTCTGTGTCATCATTTTGCATTTCAGCTATCTCTGCATAATGCTATCTCCAAATATGATGTGTGGGTAATATATTTTCCATGGCTACAACTTTCCAACTTATACATTCACGATGTTTCACAACAACCCTCCGAGCCTTTCATTTGTTAAACATCTTTTTCTTTCAAATTCAAGTTTCCTTTATTTCACTTGAGACAATTAAATTCAGGTCATTGAAAGCCAACATGTTTGCAATTTTGTTAATTAATTTGTCCAATCACTGACCGTTATACATTGCCTAACAAAACCAGAAACACAAGTATATATAAAGACCCATGTTCAGATAAGACCAGACCTCCGTACAAACTGTATATCGTCCTGTTTCAGCCTCCTTGTGTTTCGTGAATGACGAGTGTGTCAATGGAGGCACATGCTACAGGGGCTACTGCTACTGTACACCAGGCTATACAGGAACATTCTGCAATAATTTCACTCTGAGTGCGGGTAAGACTACATTCTGGCAAACACTTTTGTTAAAAGTTAGTTGCTGGTATCCACAGAACAAAAACTGAATGGAGGAAAAAAATTGATTTTCACACTCCAGGTAGTGTTCAGTATCAAGTACAGTACTTGAACATTCATCAACCCTCAGTCTCATGTTCAGTATCAAGTACAGTACTTGAACATTCAACATCCCTCAGTCTTGTGTTCAGTATCAAGTACAGTACTTGAACATTCATCAACACTCAGTCTCGTGTTCAGTATCAAGTACAGTACTTAAACATTCAACATCCCTCAGTCTTGTGTTCAGTATCAAGTACAGTACTTGAACATTCATCAACCCTCAGTCTCATGTTCAGTATCAAGTACAGTACTTGAACATTCATCAACCCTTAGTCTTGTGTTCAGTGTCAAGTACAGTACAGTACATAGATGCCTGTTTTGACACAATGACTCAGTGGTATGTTAAAACTTACATTTTCTGATAAGTGTTTCCTTTGTGTTGAGCAAAACTTATGCAAGAGTGAAAGAGATAATGTTTTCCCTCTATTGTCAGTTGCTGGAAAGATAGAAAATCTATTTATGGTCATGTCTCGAAACACCATTTTTGAAGGACTAGATGATTTTAAAAAAATAATGTTTTCAGAGACATACAAGTACAACGACTCTGTTCGTCTTGACATGGCTTGGCGAAACGATCTGTTGAACCCAGCCTCAAGCTTCTACTTAAGTGTCAAGTCAGCCATGAGCAATAAAGTGAGTGTTGACAGTCTGTGGTTATCATCCAGTTCTTTTAATGTGTAGAGAATCCACTTCATAGTCCATTAATAAAAGTTGGCATCAAGCTTTAGATGTGGAATTTAGATATGAATGTTGTCGTTGAATACTGTTATGTACATATGGAATTTATATATACTACTCAAAAGAAGTTAAAGAACACCCAAATAAGTTATCAAAATCACTCAAAAAATAAATCGTGGCCACAGGAACAACACTGATTGGGAAAGATAAGTATTTAATCATGACATTTCATTGACGAAAGAAACGCTGGCATACAGCTGACCAGAGCAAATCAATATGCATTGCATGTACCCTATAAATCAAAAGTCACACACTACAGTTCAGGATAATCCTGTTCCTTCAATATCGGGTAGGCCCACCCCTGGAAGCAATACAGTTCTGACATCTTCTACGCATAGATCGAACAAGCTGCCGCAGTGTTGTCTGTGGAATTGCTTGCTATTCCTGATGAAGAAATCCTAACAGTTGCTGGAGATTAACAGGAGTTGGGTGGTTAGCTTGAACGGCTCTTCCCAAGGCATCCCAAAGATGTTCAATGGGCGCCAGATCTGGCGAATAAGCAGGCCATTGCATAACGGTAATCTGCCTTTGTCTGTGATAGTCAGTGATAATCCGAGCGCGATGGGGTCTTGCATTGTCGTCCTGAAGGATAGCACCTTGACCAATCTGACGAAGTGTGGGCAATACCAGGGGTTCAAGAATCTCATCACGGTACCTGGCAGCATTCAGATTCCCGACAATATGGTACAGAGGAGTCCTATGATTCCAACTGATTCCTTCCCATACCATCACTGATCCCCCACCAAAAGCGACACGTTCACGTACTGTGGCATCAGTGAATCTCTCTCCAGTACGACGCCACACCCGTATTCTTCCATCATTGAGCTGCAAACAGAATCGCGACTCGTCTGTAAACAGTACACGAGACCATTGCTGTCTGTTCCAACGCACATGTTGTCGACACCAAGCCAGACGTGCTGTTCTGTGAACTGGACGTAAAGGTGGTCTCACTGCTTGTCGTCGACTTCTCAAGTGCGCAGCTCGTAAACGGTTTCGCACCGACTGATCCCTAACGACTGTGTTATTGACAGCCCTTAACTGTAACCTGAGGTTGTTTGCTGTTGATGTACGCTGCCTGAGTGCTTGGAGAACCAGGTATCGGTCATCACGTTGTGAGGTACACCTTGGCCGTCCAGAACGATGTCGCTCTTGCACTCCGCCAGTGGCAGCAAAACGATGCCAAAGGTGTGAATGACAGAGGGAGACACCTGCAATCTTCTGCCCACTTCAGGTAAAGAAAGGCAATCCTGGAGCCAACCAATAGCTCGTCCTCTATCAACATCAGTCAGATGTCGTCTCTGTGGCATGGTTTTGGAAAGTGTGATAACACGATCATCATCATCGCCTTCTTAAAGGGAAAGCATGCACGTGCACCATGAACATCACCACTTTCATATGCTGAGCATGAAAATTGTGTTGGTTGTTGCTAAGGACAGGTGCAGCGTTGTGTTTGGGCGACAATATTCCTGTGTTTTGCTCATGTTTTCAATTCATTTGCATGACTACCAGAAGTGTTTCCAGAAAGTGTCAGGAGGATCAGCAATACCCCAGACGTGGTGCAACATGTTGCCAAACATTAGATGATAGTAATGTTATAACACATAATGCCATGACCAATTTGCTAAATCGTGTATTATATATCTGGTGTTCTTTAACTTCTTTTGAGTAGTATATATACTGTATATCCTGATATCAACAACTGAGTTGTCATGTCACTCCTGATATCAACAGCTGAGGTGTCATGTCACTCCTGATATCAACAACTGAGGTGTCATGTCACTCCTGATATCAACAACTGCTGTGTCATATCACTCCTGATATCAACAACTGAGGTGTCATGTCACTCCTGATATCAACATTTGCGGTGTCATGTCACTCCTGATATCAACAGCTGAGGTGTCATGTCACTCCCCAAATATAACAACTGAGGTGTCATGTCACTCCTGATATCAACAGCTGAGGTGTCATGTCACTCCTGATATCAACAACTGAGGTGTCATCTCACTCCTGATATCAACAACTGCTGTGTCATATCACTCCTGATATCAACAACTGAGGTGTCATGTCACTCCTGATACCAACAACTGCTGTGTCATGTCACTCCTGATATCAACAGCCGAGGTGTCATGTCACTCCCCAGATATCAACAACTGAGCTGTCACATCACTGCTGTCACTGCTAGTTTTTCTATACATATTCCTGGCCATCATCAAGTTGTTTATCCAAAGCTTCCAAATTTAAAAGTCACGCTATTTAAGTTAGAAACAAACAAAATATTTACTTATCTTCTTCTCAAAAAGCACAATGCTCTGACGGCAGAAACTTTGTACATTCTATGTAATACATACCACGGCCGCATGTACTTGACTTTAGGAATGACAGTGGATCAAACTCAGTGTTTGGGTTTAGGACTACAGAGTGTATAATACTACCCAAATATTAGTGTGTTCATGTCAGGTTCAGCATTTCTTTCATTGGTGAGCTACTGGGTGCAAGGTGAAGGTTAGTTCATGCTGTTGCCTTCTCCTTGTTACAGCTGTCAGCGTATGCCTACATTCCTGGATTCAAGAACGTAACTGTCACTGGATTTTGGTAAGTTTGAAACCTTTTTTTAATTACTTGCCTGTTAAAGATACCACTGTTCAATAACAATAAGTTGCTATTGCACTGTGTTTAAAGCCAGAGCATGATCATGTGTAGTGTGGAAACTTAGTAGTATCGCTCTCAACATTCCTGGGCTTATTCAGTGACATTGCTTGTAGAGATGATAGATCACTGGGAGGAGTTTATATGCAGACTTTTATAGTGATATTGTATGCAGGTAAAATCTAAAGTTTATCAGCAATATAATGCAATAAATGAAACAAAAAGGATTGTGGATGAAAATAGGGTGCGGTGTGGATGGTGCTGACGGGACAGTAGGCATGAGCAGCATAGTTGTGACCCTCCGCCGTGGCATGGCAGATGGGTATAGGAATGGGATCTTTGTACTCCCTCCCGCGGAAACAGCAGGCACGATTTGGACTGCCGCTGTAGAAGCTGGAGCCAAGAACCCAGTGTTAATTTGATATAGATATGCTGTCCCGCCGGCACCTAGTTTATTGTATGAATTGTTATATGTACAAGGAATATAAGAAACTGTACAATATGAGTTATATACCTCATATTATTTACCTATGTAGGGTTCCTTATAGGAGGGATAAGTGGTGGAATGTAAGATAAATGCTGCCTATAAACCCATCTAGCGAATTACTGCTAAATGTTATTATGCACACTTCATGACCCCAGCAACCCTGTTGCAAGGCTGATGTCACATGGTATTGTTGTTCTGGCGTATCTTGCAACAAAATTTCACTAAATTACGTAATACACACAACAGTGAAATTTTAAAAAGTTATAAATAGCAAGAAATAATAAAATACTAAACTTGCTCCTGTGTAGTACCAATTGTATGAAACAAGTGAATAGTTCTGGTATCTGATGAGTGAAAATTCTGTATGCATATAAACACTTGTTTGTGAGCAATACACAATTCCTGGTAATGTCTTTAAAAGTTTGTGTGTTTGAAAATGTAGTTCCCCCATTTCCATGTTATTGTTTGTTTTGCAGCAGAGATGCTTTACGTCAGCAAGCTTGTGTTGCTGCTCATGTGACACAGAGTGACTTTTCTTGGCCTTTCAACTAATGTTGGAAGTTTTTTGGTTATGCTAGGAAACAGTTAATAACTATTTTTTCTGTTGAAATATCAATGAAATATATATCCAAGGACTTTTTTCAAGTAAAAGAGAAATCCTCAATGTACCTGGAACACAAACTAATACCGGTCTTGCTCCTGGCAGGGATCCTAGAGCTAAAGCTAAGCATGCCAGGTCTCATACGAATGGTGACACCCATGTTATTCAAAGTTATGCATTGTTTCTTTTCTTTTTTACTGATTTTTTTTGTGTTCAAAAACCCAAGTTTGCACCATCATAACTGCAGCTAACATAGCTCTGTATTAAAAACATAGAATGTTTAAACTCACTCACTCACTATTCCATCCAGGCCTGGAAGCGTTGGCGTGAACTTCACTGTGGATTTCAGCACCCCTATCTCAAACCTAACCCACCAGCTGGTTTCCCTGAGGAAGGCCATAGAAGATGACCCTGTTTGGATTGATGGGACCAGATATAGCTTTGTTAAATCAGGTAATTACTGGCGGCAATTTAAGCATTCTCAAAGGCAAAGTAACTGATCATATTCATTATTTGGTATGGTAAATTAAGAATGATTATCCGGATTTAGACTCTCTGCTGCAACAACGGCTGTGGACACACCTGCATTAGCCCTTACAACAACTCGGGTAGGCAGTGAATACCCTGTTAGTCTTTGTGTGGTGGGCAGTGAATACCCAGTTAGTCTTTGTGTGGTGGGCACTGAATACCCAGTTAGTCTTTGTGTGGTGGGCACTGAATACCCTGTTAGTCTTTGTGTGGTAGGCACTGTATACCCAGTTAGTCTTTGTGTGGTAGGCAGTGAATACCCAGTTAGTCTTTGTGTGGTAGGCAGTGAATACCCAGTAAGTCTTTGTGTTGTAGGCAGTGAATACCCAGTTAGTCTTTGTGTGGTGGGCAGTGAATACCCTGTTAGTCTTTGTGTTGTAGGCAGTGAATACTCTGTTAGTCTTTGTGTGGTGGGCACTGAATACCCTGTTAGTCTTTGTGTTGTAGGCAGTGAATACCCTGTTAGTCTTTGTGTGGTAGGCAGTGAATACTCTGTTAGTTTTTGTGTGGTAGGCAGTGAATACCCTGTTAGTCTTTGTGTTGTAGGCAGTCAATATTCTTTGATAGTCTTCATGTCGTGGGCAGTGAATATTCTGTGATAGTCTTTGTGTTGTAGGCAGTGAATATCTTGTAATAGTCTTTGTATGGTTAGGCAGTGAATTTTCTGTGATAGTCTTCAGGTAGTAGACAGTGAATATTCTGTGGTAGTCATTGTGTCGTGGGCAGTGAATATTCTGTGATAGTCTTTGTGTGGTAGGCAGTGAATATCCTGTGATAGTCTTCATGCTGTAGGCAGTGAATATTCTGTGATAGTCATTGTGTCGTGGGCAGTGAATATTATGTGATAGTCTTTGTATGGTAGGCAGTGAATATTCTGTGATCATCTTCGTGCGGTCGACTGTGAATATTCGGTGATAGTCGTTGTGTCGTAGGCAGTGAATACTCTGTGATAGTCTTCGTGTCGTAGGCAGTGAATATTCTGTGATCATCTTCGTGCAGTCGGCTGTGAATATTCTGTGATAGTCGTTGTGTCGTAGGCAGTGAACACTCTGTGATAGTCTTCGTGTTGTAGGCAGTGAATATTCTGTGATAGTCTTATGCCGTAGGCAGTGAATACTCTGTGATAGTCATTGTGTTGTAGGCAGTGACTATTCTGTGATAGTCTTCGTGTAGTAGGCAGTGAATATTCTGTGATGGTCTTCGTGTGGTAGGCAGTGAATATTCTGTGATAGTCTTCGTGTAGTAGGCAGTGAATATTCTGTGATGGTCTTCGTGTCATACTTTGTCATGGTCATCATTCCAAGCTGTGTCAGAAATCTCTGTCCGTCGGCTGGCTCCAAATAATAAAGAAGAGGTATCTATTCAAGAGTTGAGATGACATCAAATTCCAAAACACAGAAGGTTTATCTCCTAATTGTACCTCCATGGCATGTGGATCATTGCTGATATTTTTAGCTACTGTTTTCCCAGCAACATCTCGTGTTTTAACCAGAAGTTTAATGTTTTGCTAAAAGTCTTGAATCTGAAATTATTTGTGGTAAAACAGGGGCAAGTTGTGGAGCGATGTGCTGTCAGCAGAAGCAAATCTCAGTTCTGTGTCATCATTTTGTATTTTCAGCTATCTCTGCATAATGCTATCTCCAGTCCTTTCCATGTTTAGTGTGCATGTATCAGACAAGCCCCGCCTTATACATTCACAATGTTTCACAACAACCCTCCCAGCCTTTCATTCGTTAAACATCTTTTTCTTTCAAATTCGAGTTTTCTTTATTTCACTTGAGACAATTATATAAGGACATGGCTCCATTATGACAGGCTCCGACATCATGCATGATAGCGGAGCTTCAAATTAAGACAAGAGATATTATTGGATGAAATGGTCGCGGATGTGGAGGTACTGGTGGACTACGGCAATGAGCTTAACCCCTGTTAAGCAACCCCAACTGCAGCAACCGTTGCCAAGCAACCCATGTTGCTTACCAATGCAGCGCCTGCTGCCCTGCAACTACCGTTGCCAAGCAACCCATGTTGCTTACCAATGCAGCGCCGCTGCCCTGCAACTACCGTTGCCAAGCAACCGTACCATTGCCAAACAATGAGCGAGGGCAACTATTGTTGCCAAGCTGACCATCCGCTGTAAAGCGGACACTAAGCCATCTGCTGTAAAGCAGAATGGATAAATTGGTTCCTGCTGTAAAGCGGGTAACCCTATCCTAAATAATTTATAATTTGGGATGTATCCCAAGACGCCAAATGTAACTTGTAATGCAGTCCCCACAACCACGACCATTCGCGCTCATGTACACCCACCGTGTTATCCTATACTGAAAATGTTTCCTACAAGCATACTGCGGAAAGGGAGCTGCCAATGTTTTGTGTGAAAAGATCAAGTCCGGCCGGTGACAAATGAACCCCGTCACGCAGGTACAGTTGCTGCTCCTGCCGGTTGAACACTGTGTGGGGAACCCGTATCCCCCCAAGCTCACGGGCCCTGTTCCCCACTCGTCTGTTCAGCTTCTGCCTGGCCCCGTCCAGGTCCCGGGCACGGCTGGCTACATGCCAGTACCTCCGTGGCAGCATGTCTGACCACAGAATGACAGCACCAGGTAGGAGGAGGTGTATCCTCAGGAGTGCCAGCTTGATCTCATGATATAGCTGACACGTGGTTACCTTACCCAGGTCGTTCGAACCAAGGTGAATCACCACCGCCTTTGGTGGTGTCTGCATCGCTTTGACCTGGGCATCTATCAGCTCGGTCAGCTCCTCCCACCTCATGCCGCCCCTTGCCAACCAGAGACATCCCCCTGGAATACCAAAGTCACTGTCCTGTAGGTGCTCTCTCGCCCGGGTCAGGAAGCTGGACCCAACCAACCATACTGAAAACATGAATCAATAGGAAGAAAACTGTTCTTGCATGGTTGGCGATTTAAGTGTTTGCAGGTATGCGACTGTTACTGTCTTAGTCGTGTCTTGGACTTCTAGGTCCAAGAAAGCGCACCCTGGCTGAGAAAGTTTGGTTTGCACGAGTTCACTCACCCGAAAGAAACCAAAGAAGGCCAAGCAATATAGTGCTTTGAACAATCTTACTTCATAGGTAGAAGAGCAGACAAATTGCAGGTTGTTTACAATTACTTTGAGCAGGTCTATTGTTATTGGTTTTCTGTGATCCTGCCTCCCCTGACACTTTTGCATCCCCGTTATCATTTTAGTAATAACAAAGTGGCCGGTGCGGTCTTCCATGCTGTGTAGCCTATGGTACGTTGAGATACCGGCCATATACGTTCTTACCGTACTCGGTGCATGTCCTGACACTGACAGGTGAGCAATGAAATGTACCAGATGAGTTATTGGAACCGGCCAGACATCTCCAAGGTTTTGTGATGCCCTGAATGCTTGCAACGCTTGGGTTCCTGCCTGGTAAGCTGCCCACGTGTTTGCCGCCAATGATCGCTGAAGGAGCCTCTCTGCCTCGATTGTTAGCCCTGCCAGAGATTGTCTGGAAGTGGTGTGGGATGCAGATTGGCTGATGGAGCTGCATTGCGGAATCGTTCCCACTGAAATCTCGACAGCGCATCTGCGATAATATTGTCGTGTGTTGTTATATATCTGGCCTTGAACAAAATGTTGTGTTTGAGGCACTGCAGCACTAGCTGCCTAATCAGTGACATGATTCTGGGTGCCTTTGAAGACTGTTTATTTATTATTGACACTACAGCTTGGTTATCACAAAAGAAAAGTACTTTCCTGTTAGCAAAGACTGTCCCCCACAGACAAACTGACAGCACAATCGGAAACAACTCCAGCAGTGTCATGTCACGAGTTGAGCCGTCCTCCACCCACTCACGGGGCCAGAGCCCGTTTGCCCAGTTCCCGTTATAGTATGCGCCGAACCCCACAGCCTCGTCGAACCGTGCATATGACACGGAGCATGCTTCGCTGTCTATGTTGTCGTTGATTGATCTGCCTTGAGGATAAGAAAGGTGGTGTATTCTTACCCGTTTGCTTTTTGGGTACGAGACCGATGGGTGAAACTTGTAGGTTCAGCAGGGGCGGCGTTTCAAAAGGACCTGCCACCCTACCTAATTTTACTTCCTTTTTCAATTTGGCAGCTACTATCTCTTGTAAAATGGGATCCCTGGCTGAGCGTAGAATCTCAGACCAACGACTTAGGCGTGCCCCACTATATTCCAGTTGAAAACCTGATTCCAAACCTTGTAATAAATAAATGGCATGGGCATGGTTAGAATGCTTGTACAGTTGCAAATGTCGCTTAAATCTAGTGAGTATGAGTGGAGTTGGGGCCAGTGCCTTTAGCATGGGTTGCCTGTGTGGAGTTAAGTTGTTTGGAGGGTCTACGACACCCCTTTGCGCGAAAGCAAGAATAGGCGGGATGTTGTTCGCCACAATTGGAGCATTTATGAATAAACTTGCATTCTGGCCTGGCGCACCTTGACCTGTTGTAGTCCCAGCATGCGTTGACTGTAAAGTCACGGCCCTTGCTGAAAGGCACTGTAAAGTGTTCAGTCTTATTTTCTTGAACACGGGACATAGTCGGTGTCATGTGCTTCAACCACAATTCACCGTCTATCTTGCCCCACTCCCGAATTGGGTCTCGTGCCATACGGTGTCGGAATTGCTGGTCGTAGTTTGACCAGCCAAAACCCCCTGAGCGGACTGCGGCATTACGGATTGTTTCCATGTATGCCAACATGCCCTGTATGGTGGACTGACAAAAATGTTTCACCACGTAAATGCTCATATATATGTGGAAAGCTGACGTCCATTGGCCTATGCTTAATGCCCTGGCGTTAGCCGGCTTGGCCGGCGAGAATCGCAGATTACCCGACGAATCCATCTGCATCTTAAATGCATCGTCATCGTCATGCGACTGTGCGCCTGGCAACAATGTAGTCAACTCCACAAACTCCCCTCTCCATACTCTCTCCCGTAAAACTTGACGGACGTGAGCGCTGATAGCATCCGCCTGGAAGGTCAGGGAATCCCCTGTTCCCTGATTGGTTGACCCCGCTCCTGACTCTGAGCGTGGTGTGACGTCACGGGAAACTCCCGGCTCGCGCGAGTGTGCACTGCTAAATGACATCACATCAGGATTTCTTGACACCACCGACCCCGTTACCCCCAGATCATTTGTACTTACCCCTCGCATGCCAGTAAAGCTCCGAGAAGTATCTTGGGCCATCCGTTTGCCTAGCATATCCAGTATGCTGTTGAGTTGGCTCGATATAGCTAGCATCGACGGAACGGGCGACACCACTTGTTGGGGCTCTTCGATGTCTCCGTGATCGACTCGCGGGAGAACGTTTGAATTGTCCGAATCATCTGCTTCAACTAGCAAGTTAGCAGCTATTTGTACACTTGGCAAGGGGGGTCTGTGCAATGGAGATCTAGCTGATCCCCGTGACTTACCAGTAGCCGATGTCGCTTGCCGGACACTTGGTTCCCTCCTGGCTATTTTCCCACTCCTTACGAGGCGATGATTTAAGGTGGCCCGTCTTTTTGGTGGCATTCTTAATGGTAATTGCAACGAACTATAGATGAATGCGCGAATATAACTATGTGTGTTGTACGGCTGAAAGCTGGAGAGCAAGTACTGCGTGAGCTGATGTCACGCTACAACAGGTCATAGAAAATATAAACAAACGCTCCTTTACCGGACGTGCCAAGAGCGGATCTAGGCCAGAGACGATGGCACCATGCAAAACAGCACGTAGCCGCACGGAATGAAGGTATTTCGCTGTAATAATATTAGCAACTGTGCCAAGCCTAACAAAAAGGCATTTAGTTCTAATCACTAAATGCTATTAAATTCAGGTCATTGAAAGCCAACATGTTTGAAATTTTGTTAATTAATTTGTCCAACCACTGACCCTTATACATTGCCTAACAAAACCAGAAACACAAGTATATATAAAGACCTGTGTTCAGATAAGACCAGACCTCCGTACATACTGTATATCCTCCTGTTTCAGACTCCTTGTGTTTCGTGAATGACGAGTGTGTCAATGGAGGCACATGCTACAGGGGCTACTGCTACTGTACACCAGGCTATACAGGAACATTCTGCAATAATTTCACTCTGAGTGCGGGTAAGACTACATTCTGGCAAACACTTTTGTTAAAAGTTAGTTGCTGGTATCCACAGAACAAAAAATGAATGGAGGAAAAAAATTGATTTGTGCACATCTGTAATTTTAAATACTCTCAAATACATGCAGTAGAGAGTGACTCCAGGCAGTGAAGTAGGTAAATACATGCAGTAGAGAGTGACTCCAGGCAGTGAAGTAGGTTAATACATGCAGTAGAGAGTGACTCCAGGCAGTGAAGTAGGTTAATACATGCAGTAGAGAGTGACTCCAGGCAGTGAAGTAGGTAAATACATGCAGTAGAGAGTGACTCCAGGCAGTGAAGTAGGTTAATACATGCAGTAGAGAGTGACTCCAGACAATGAAGTAGGTAAATACATGCAGTAGAGAGTGACTCCAGGCAGTGAAGTAGGTTAATACATGCAGTAGAGAGTGACTCCAGACAATGAAGTAGGTAAATACATGCAGTAGAGAGTGACTCCAGGCAGTGAAGTAGGTTAATACATGCAGTAGAGAGTGACTCCAGACAATGAAGTAGGTAAATACATGCAGTAGAGAGTGACTCCAGACAATGAAGTAGGTAAATACATGCAGTAGAGAGTGACTCCAGGCATTGAAGTAGGTAAATACATGCAGTAGAGAGTGACTCCAGGCAGTGATGTAGGTAAATACATGCAGTAGAGAGTGACTCCAGACAATGAAGTAGGTAAATACATGCAGTAGAGAGTGACTCCAGGCAGTGAAGTAGGTAAATACATGCAGTGGAGAGTGACTCCAGGCAGTGAAGTAGGTTAATACATGCAGTAGAGAGTGACTCCAGGCAATGAAGTAGGTAAATACATGCAGTAGAGAGTGACTCCAGGCATTGAAGTAGGTAAATACATGCAGTAGAGAGTGACTCCAGGCATTGAAGTAGGTAAATACATGCAGTAGAGAGTGACTCCAGGCAGTGAAGTAGGTTAATACATGCAGTAGAGAGTGACTCCAGACAATGAAGTAGGTAAATACATGCAGTAGAGAGTGACTCCAGGCAGTGAAGTAGGTTAATACATGCAGTAGAGAGTGACTCCAGACAATGAAGTAGGTAAATACATGCAGTAGAGAGTGACTCCAGGCAGTGAAGTAGGTTAATACATGCAGTAGAGAGTGACTCCAGACAATGAAGTAGGTAAATACATGCAGTAGAGAGTGACTCCAGGCAGTGAAGTAGGTAAATACATGCAGTAGAGAGTGACTCCAGACAATGAAGTAGGTAAATACATGCAGTAGAGAGTGACTCCAGGCAGTGATGTAGGTAAATACATGCAGTAGAGAGTGACTCCAGGCAGTGATGTAGGTAAATACATGCAGTAGAGAGTGACTCCAGGCATTGAAGTAGGTAAATACATGCAGTAGAGAGTGACTCCAGGCAGTGATGTAGGTAAATACATGCAGTAGAGAGTGACTCCAGGCATTGAAGTAGGTAAATACATGCAGTAGAGAGTGACCCCAGGCAGTGAAGTAGGTAAATACATGCAGTAGAGAGTGACTCCAGGCAGTGAAGTAGGTAAATACATGCAGTAGAGAGTGACTCCAGGCAGTGAAGTAGGTAAATACATGCAGTAGAGAGTGATACCAGGCATTGAAGTAGGTAAATACATGCAGTAGAGAGTGACTCTCTCCTACGACATACCTACTACAGGTAAGGCCCGTGGATGGAGGGTGGGTTGTATTCTACAACATACCTACTACAGGTGAGGCGAGTGGATGGAGGGTAGGTTGTATCGTACAACATACCTACTACATTGGCTATGTTCTTATCGTAAAGTGTCCTGTGAGGTACATTGGCTATGTTCTTGGTGTAAAGTGTCCTGTGAGGTACATTGGCTATGTTCCTGGTGTAAAGTGCCCTGTGAGGTACATTGGCTATGTTCTTGGTGTAAGGTGCCCTGTGAGGTACATTGGCTATGTTCCTGGTGTAAAGTGCCCTGTGAGGTACATTGGCTTTGTTCCTGGTGTAAAGTGCCCTGTGAGGTACATTGGCTATGTTCCTGGTGTAAAGTGCCCTGTGAGGTACATTGGCTATGTTCCTGGTGTAAAGTGCCCTGTGAGGTACATTGGCTTTGTTCCTGGTGTAAAGTGCCCTGTGAGGTACATTGGCTATGTTCCTGGTGTAAAGTGCCCTGTGAGGTACATTGGCTATGTTCCTGGTGTAAAGTGCCCTGTGAGGTACATTGGCTATGTTCTTGGTGTAAGGTGCCCTGTGAGGTACATTGGCTATGTTCCTGGTTTAAGATTCCCTGTGAGATACATTGGCTTTGTTCTTGGCGTAATGTGCCCTGTGAGGTACATTGGCTATGTTCTTGGTGAAAAGTGCCCTGTGAGGTACATTGGCTATGTTCTTGGTGTAAAGTGCCCTGTGAGGTACATTGGCTATGTTCTTGGTGTAAAGTGCCGTGTGAGGTACATTGGCTTTGTTCTTGGTGTAAAGTGCCCTGTGAGGTACATTGGCTATGTTCCTGGTTTAAGATTCCCTGTGAGATACATTGGCTTTGTTCTTGGCGTAATGTGCCCTGTGAGGTACATTGGCTATGTTCCTGGTGTAAAGTGCCCTGTGAGGTACATTGGCTATGTTCCTGGTGTAAAGTGCCCTGTGAGGTACATTGGCTATGTTCCTGGTGTAAAGTGCCCTGTGAGGTACATTGGCTATGTTCTTGGTGTAAAGTGCCCTGTGAGGTACATTGGCTATGTTCTTGGTGAAAAGTGCCCTGTGAGGTACATTGGCTATGTTCTTGGTGTAAAGTGCCCTGTGAGGTACATTGGCTATGTTCTTGGTGTAAAGTGCCCTGTGAGGTACATTGGCTTTGTTCTTGGTGTAAAGTGCCCTGTGAGGTACATTGGCTATGTTCCTGGTTTAAGATTCCCTGTGAGATACATTGGCTTTGTTCTTGGCGTAATGTGCCCTGTGAGGTACATTGGCTATGTTCCTGGTGTAAAGTGCCCTGTGAGGTACATTGGCTATGTTCCTGGTGTAAAGTGCCCTGTGAGGTACATTGGCTATGTTCCTGGTGTAAAGTGCCCTGTGAGGTACATTGGCTATGTTCTTGGTGAAAAGTGCCCTGTGAGGTACAATGGCTATGTTCTTGGTGTAAAGTGCCCTGTGAGGTACATTGGCTATGTTCCTGGTGTAAAGTGCCCTGTGAGGTACAATGGCTATGTTCCTGGTGTAAGGTGCCCTGTGAGGTACAATGGCTATGTTCCTGGTGTAAAGTGCCCTGTGAGGTACATTGGCTATGTTCCTGGTGTAAAGTGCCCTGTGAGGTACAATGGCTATGTTCCTGGTGTAAAGTGCCCTGTGAGGTACATTGGCTATGTTCCTGGTGTAAAGTGCCCTGTGAGGTACATTGGCTATGTTCTTGGTGTAAGGTGCCCTGTGAGGTACATTGGCTATGTTCCTGGTTTAAGATTCCCTGTGAGATACATTGGCTTTGTTCTTGGCGTAATGTGCCCTGTGAGGTACATTGGCTATGTTCTTGGTGAAAAGTGCCCTGTGAGGTACATTGGCTATGTTCTTGGTGTAAAGTGCCCTGTGAGGTACATTGGCTATGTTCCTGGTGTAAAGTGCCCTGTGAGGTACATTGGCTATGTTCCTGGTGTAAAGTGCCCTGTGAGGTACATTGGCTATGTTCCTGGTGTAAAGTGCCCTGTGAGGTACATTGGCTATGTTCTTGGTGTAAAGTGCCCTGTGAGGTACATTGGCTATGTTCTTGGTGAAAAGTGCCCTGTGAGGTACATTGGCTATGTTCCTGGTGTAAAGTGCCCTGTGAGGTACAATGGCTATGTTCCTGGTGTAAAGTGCCCTGTGAGGTACATTGGATATGTTCCTGGTGTAAAGTGCCCTGTGAGGTACATTGGCTATGTTCCTGGTGTAAGGTGCCTCATCAGTGCCTCTCTGTGTCCCCCAGATGGATGTTCCTCCTCCCCATGTTTGAATGCAGGGAGCTGCTTGCCTCAAGGGAACATGAGCTACAGCTGCATCTGCCCCCGCGGAGCGACCGGCACCAACTGTGAGGGTAAGGTTGAAGGAGTGTTCTGTGTGATACAGGGAAAGAGTAAATATAACATATTGCATATACAGTATCAGCATCTTCTGTGCCACATCTATTTCCTTGGAGAGACATGCAGTGATGTAGTTTCCTTACTGTCTTACAGAGAGACTGTGTGACTATTTCAACTCCAATATGTGCCTGGGCACGGGCAGTTCATGCCTTGGTGATGTCATCACGGGTGAAATCTGTCAGTGTGGAAATTTCAGGAAAGGACTCTTCTGTGAAGAGGAGGGTCACGGTGAGTCCATCTTCATAGTCAAGACTGCAGCAGCTGTAGAAGTGTTTCAAATTGAGTATTGTTTATAAATTACATTTACAAATATTGTGGTCCACACATGCATTAGTTTTCCCCATCGTTAACGAATAATCTGTGATCAGTTATGCTGTATTTACTCTCATTAAATCCTTTTTCTTTGAATATCTATCCGACATGAATGAAAGAGTTCGAGACTGAAGTACTGTTGAGGGTGGCAGCTATGATCAGGACTCACTCACAAACTGAGGCAATTATGCTTGCTGTAAGAGGTGACTATGCTGCTGTAAGAGGTGACTATGCTTGCTGTAAGAGGTGACTATGCTTGTCGTAAGAGGTGACTTTGCTGCTGTAAGGGGTGACTATGCTGACGTAAGGGGCGACTATGCTTGCTGTTTAGGGGCGACTATGCTTGCTGTAAGGGGTGACTATGCTGCTGTAAGGGGAGACTATGCTGCTCTAAGGGGTGACTATGCTGCTGTAAGGGGGGACTATGCTGCTGTTAGGGGTGACTATGCTGCTGTAAAGGGCGACTATGCTGCTGTTAGGGGTGACTATGCTGCTGTAAGGGGCGACTATGCTGCCGTAAGGGGTGACTGCTTGCTGTAAGGGGTGACTATGCTGCTGTAAGGGATGACTATGTTGCTGTAAGGGGTGACTATGCTGCTGTAAGGGGTGACAATGCTTTCCTTCAGGGGCGCCTAATTGGATGGGGTGGTCAGGCTTGCCGACTTGGTTGATGAATGTCATTGTATCTCAGTTGGATAGTTCTATGCTCATGAAGTCAATCACTGGATTGTTTGGTCCAGATTTGATTTGACTGCCATCATACAGCTGGTATATTATTGTGTGCAGTGTTAAACAACAAACACACTGACTGTTATTTTTGTTATGATCTTTCATCCCACAGAAGCTGTTTGGGGCTGTGAAGTCCTAGAACGTTTCTCAACATACTTGGAGAAGGTTATCCAAAACAATGCCGCTCCGCCTCCCATCAACTCTGCCAAGGCAACCAATTTGATTGGAATATTGCAGAAGTTCAACCTGACATCATATGTGAAGCCCAAATGTAACACCCAGAATCCCTCACAGTACATCTCCCCCAAGTGTGAGGTGAATATGTTTACCAGTGAAACTTTGTGCTACTGTGTGGACAACTATGGTTACATCAGAGGGAACAAGATGCCACAAGCACTCCTGAATGCAGCTGATTGTGACAGAGGTAGGTAGCTGAACATTTTCACCTGACTGTAGAGGCAGGTAGCTGAGCAGTTTCACCTGACTGTAGAGGCAGGTAGCTGAACAGTTTCACCTGACTGTAGAGGAAGATAGCTGAACATTTCCACCTGACTGTAGAGGCAGGTAGCTGAACATTTTCACCTGACTGTAGAGGAAGATAGCTGAACATTTCCACCTGACTGTAGAGGCAGGTAGCTGAACAGTTTCACCTGACTGTAGAGGAAGATAGCTGAACATTTCCACCTGACTGTAGAGGCAGGTAGCTGAACATTTTCACCTGACTGTAGAGGCAGGTAGCTGAGCAGCGAGTGAATGAGTGAGTTTGATTTTACGCCCCTTTTAGCATTATTCCAGCAATATCACGGCGGGCGACACCAGAAATGGGCTTCACACATTGTACCCATGTCGGGAATCGAACCCGGACCTTCGGCGTGACGAGCGAACGCTTTAACCACTAGGCTACCCGACCGTCCCGGTAGCTGAGCAGTTTCACCTGACTGTAGAGGCAGGTAGCTGAACAGTTTCACCTGACTGTAGAGGCAGGAAGCTGAACAGTTTCACCTGACTGTAGAGGCAGGTAGCTGAGCATTTTCACCTGACTGTAGAGGCAGGTACCTGAACAGTTTCATCTGACTGTAGAGGCAGGTAGCTGAGCAGTTTCACCTGACTGTAGAGGCAGGTAGCTGAACATTTTCATCTGACTGTGGAGGCAGGTAGCTGAACAGTTTCACCTGACTGTAGAGGCAGGTAGCTGAGCAGCGAGTGAGTGAGTGAGTTTGATTTTACGCCGCTTTTAGCAGCATTCTAGCAATATCACGGTGGGGGACACCAGAAATGGGCTTCACACATTGTACCCATGTCGGGAATCGAACCCGGGTCTTTGGCGTGACGAGCGAACGCTTTAACAACTAGGCTACCCGACCGCCCCAGGTAGCTGAGCAGTTTCACCTGACTGTAGAGGCAGGTAGCTGAACAGTTTCACCTGACTGTAAGGCAGGTAGCTGAACAGTTTCACCTGACTGTAGAGGCAGGTAGCTGAACATTTTCATCTGACTGTAGAGGCAGGTAGCTGAACATTTTCACCTGTCTGTAGAGGCAGGTAGCTGAACAGTTTCACCTGACTGTAGAGGCAGGTAGCTGAACAGTTTCACCTGACTGTAGAGGCAGGTAGCTGAACATTTACACCTGACTGTAGAGGCAGGTAGCTGAACAGTTTCACCTGTCTGTAGAGGCAGGTAGCTGAACAATTTCACCTGACTGTAGAGGCAGGTAGCTGAACAATTTCATCTGACTGTAGTGGCAGGTAGCTGAACAGTTTCACCTGACTGTAGAGGCAGGAAGCTGAACATTTACACCTGACTGTAGAGACAGGTAGCTGAACATTTACACCTGACTGTAGAGGCAGGTAGCTGAACATTTTCACCTGTCTGTAGAGGCAGGTAGCTGAACAGTTTCACCTGACTGTAGAGGCATGTAGCTGAACATTTTCACCTGTCTGTAGAGGCAGGTAGCTGAACAATTTCATCTGACTGTAGTGGCAGGTAGCTGAACAGTTTCACCTGACTGTAGAGGCAGGAAGCTGAACATTTACACCTGACTGTAGAGACAGGTAGCTGAACATTTACACCTGACTGTAGAGGCATGTAGCTGAACATTTTCACCTGTCTGTAGAGGCAGGTAGCTGAACAGTTTCACCTGACTGTAGACTGTCTGTTAAATGTCTGTTACCTATTGGTTAAAGCAGCTGCTGCAAATATGAGGATGAATACATTGTATGAAGCAGTCATCTGGTTTTCTAGAGTGGTCATTGCTCGAAAATTGTGGTGTGAAATGTTACTCACTATAGTCCTAGAGATATCATCACTTTGTGCATCCCAACAGTTGTGAGTATATATATCTGATGACTCAAATGCTGTGCTGTGTATAATTTCAGTTGTGAACCCATGTGAAAGTAACCCCTGCCAGAACAACTTCACCTGCTATAGCCGTCCCAATGGGAGCTATGAATGCAACTGCCCCCCCAGCTATGGCTATAACTGTGAGAATGTTCCATTTAACAGGTGTCAGGTGAGAAGGATCCCTCTAAAACCTCACACCATAGGCCTAATCATCCCTCTACACCTCCACCCCCGACCCAGCCATCCCCCTACACCACAAACCCAGCCATCCCCTACACTTTCACCACAGACCCATCCATCCATCTACAAGTCCACCCTAGATCCAGCCAGCCATCTACACCATGGACCCAACCATTCCTCTGCACCTCCATCACAGACCCTGCCATCCATCTACACCTCACATCATTGAATATTACTCCAACAATGTTTGTAATGTATTATTGTGGAGTATTCTTTGCCTTAAATGATTGCTACTTGCTAGGAAATGTGGCACAAGACTTTGACATGAACAACTTGACAACTTAGTCCTTAGTGACCAATTATTGATAGCACCATTCTTTACGTTTTGGAAATGATTGTTGATGTAGTGCCCTGTTTCAAGTGTATCATTTGTTAGTAATCACAAAGTTGAAGCAAATTTACTCATTTACATCATATTTCATCATTTGATAAGATCTTGATTGAGCCTGTTTGTCCTCCATGCAGTGTGGCCCTGGGGAGCGGTGTGTGAGGAAAGAACACTGTAATTCATCCAGATGCAGGGAGACAAACATTTGTGTTGGTAAGTGCTGGTGAACTTCAGTGCTCTGGCAGTGTGTACCGACGGGCTTCAGTGCTCTGGCAGTGTGTGCCTGTGACCTTCAGTGCTCTGGTAGTGTACGTCCGTGAGCTTCAGTGATCTGGCAGTGTGTACTGGTGAGCTTCAGTGCTCTGGCAGTGTGTGTCTGTGACCTTCAGTGCTCTGGCAGTGTGTGACGGTGAGCTTCAGTGCCCCGGCAGTGTGTGCCTGTGACCTTCAGTGCTCTGGAAGTGTGTGCCTGTGACCTTCAGTGCTCTGGAAGTGTGTGCCTGTGACCTTCAGTGCTCGGGCAGTGTGTGTCAGTGACCTTCAGTGCTCTGGCATTGTGTGTTGGTGAGCTTCAGTGCTCTGACAGTGTGTGCTCGTGAGCTTCAGTGCTCTGGCAGTATGTGCTGGTGAGCTTCAGTGATCTGGCAGTGTGTGCCTGTGGGCTTCAGTGCTCTGGCAGTGTGTGCCTCTGACCTTCAGTGCTCTGGTAGTGTGCGTCCGTGAGCTTCAGTGATCTGGCAGTGTGTGCCAGTGACCTTAAGTGCTCTGGCAGTGTGTACTGGTGAGCTTCAGTGCTCTGGCAGTGTGTGTCTGTGAGCTTCAGTGGTCTGGCAGTGTGTGCCTGTGAGCTTCAGTGGTCTGGCAGTGTGTGCCAGTGACCTTCAGTGCTCTGGCAGTGTGTGCTCGTGAGCTTCTCTGCTCTGGCAGTGTGTGTCGGTGACCTTCAGTGCTCTGGCAGTGTGTGTCGGTGACCTTCAGTGGTCTTGCAGTGTGTGCCTGTGAGCTTCAGTGGTCTGGCAGTGTGTGCCTGTGAGCTTCAGTGGTCTGGCAGTGTGTGCCAGTGACCTTCAGTGGTCTTGCAGTGTGTGTCGGTGACCAGTGCTCTGGCAGTGTGTGTTGGTGAGCTTCAGTGCTCTGGCAGTGTGTGTTGGTGAGCTTCAGTGCTCTGGCAGTGTGTGTTGGTGAGCTTCAGTGGTCTGGCAGTGTGTGCTGGTGAGCTTCTCTGCTCTGGCAGTGCGTGCTGGTGACCTTCAGTGCTCTGGCAGTGTGTGTCGGTGACCTTCAGTGCTCTGGCAGTGTGTGCCTATGAGCTTCAGTGCTCTGGCAGTGTGTGCCCGTTAGTTCCAGTGCTCTAGCAGTGTGTACAGACGGGCTTCAGTGATATGGCAGTGTGTGCCAGTGAACTTCAGTGCTCTGGCAGTGTGTGTCCGTTAGCTTCAGTGCTCTAGCAGTGTGTACAGACGGGCTTCAGTGCTCTGGCGGTGTGTGCCTGTGAGCTTCAGTGCTCTGACAGTGTGTGCCAGGGACCTTCAGTGCTCTGGCAGTGTGTGTCGGTGACCTTCAGTGGTCTTGCAGTGTGTGCCTGTGAGCTTCAGTGGTCTGGCAGTGTGTGCCTGTGAGCTTCAGTGGTCTGGCAGTGTGTGCCAGTGACCTTCAGTGCTCTGGCAGTGTGTGCTCGTGAGCTTCTCTGCTCTCGCAGTGTGTGTCGGTGACCTTCAGTGCTCTGGCAGTGTGTGTCGGTGACCTTCAGTGGTCTTGCAGTGTGTGCCTGTGAGCTTCAGTGCTCTGGCGGGTGTGTCCGTTAGTTTCAGTGCTCTAGCAGTGTGTACGGACGGGCTTCAGTGCTCTGGCAGTGTGTGCCAGTGAACTTCAGTGCTCTGGCAGTGTGTGCCGGTGAGCTTCAGTGCTCTGGCAGTGTCTGCCTGTGAGCTTCAGTGCTCTGACAGTGTGTGCCAGGGACCTTCAGTGCTCTTGCAGTGTGTGCCTGTGACCTTCAATGCTCTGGCAGTGTGTGTCCGTTAGTTTCACTGCTCTAGCAGTGTGTACAGATGGGCTTCAGTGCTCTGGCAGTGTGTGCCTGTGACCTTCAGTGCTCTGGCAGTGTGTGTCGGTGACCTTCAGTGGTCTTGCAGTGTGTGCCTGTGAGCTTCAGTGGTCTGGCAGTGTGTGCCTGTGAGCTTCAGTGGTCTTCAGTGGTCTGGCAGTGTGTGTCGGTGACCTTCAGTGCTCTGGCAGTGTGTGTCGGTGACCTTCAGTGGTCTTGCAGTGTGTGCCTGTGAGCTTCAGTGGTCTGGCAGTGTGTGCCTGTGAGCTTCAGTGGTCTGGCAGTGTGTGCCAGTGACCTTCAGTGCTCTGGCAGTGTGTGTCGGTGACCTTCAGTGCTCTGGCAGTGTGTGTCAGTGAGCTTCACTGGTCTTGCAGTGTGTGCCTGTGAGCTTCAGTGGTCTTGCAGTGTGTGCCGGTGAGCTTCAGTGCTCTGGCAGTGTGTGCTGGTGAGCTTCAGTGCTCTGGCAGTGTGTGCCGGTGAGCTTCAGTGCTCTGGCAGTGTGTGCTGGTGAGCTTCAGTGCTCTGACAGTGTGTGCTGGTGAGCTTCTCTGCTCTGGCAGTGTGTGCTGGTGAGCTTCATTGCTCTGGCAGTGTGTGTTGGTGAGCTTCAGTGCTCTGGCAGTGTGTACCTGTGAGCTTCACTGGTCTGGCAGTGTGTGCCGGTGAGCTTCAGTGGTCTGGCAGTGTGTGCCTGTGACCTTCATTGATCTGGCAGTGTGTGACTGTGAGCTATCACTTTGAAAGATTCTCCTAAGTTGATTTATTTTGACAATGATGACCATTCATTTATAGTGAAAAGTATGACTTCTTGTCCTTGATTGTATTGAATGAATAAGGTTAGAAGATCAACAGTGCTGAGTAGATTCCTTCATGGAAACAATAGTTTGAGGTGTTTGTGGTTGTCAGGCTACAACGAAAGCAGCCCCTGTGACATGATGCCCTGTGGCGCCAATGGTCAGTGTGTGGCGAGGGCTGGTCAAGGCTTTTACTGCAACTGCTACGAAGGATATACAGGGCTCCTATGCAAGACCAACAGTGAGTACCATTGGGGCAGTTGTGTTGTCAGGGGACAAAACCGTAAATACCAAATAACTCAAAAACATGAAAATACAGAATCATATTATATGTTTTTGTATGTATATACCCGGATATTACCAATACTGCAGGATATCCCTAAAACACATGTACAGCAGGATACACCTGTAACACCTGTACAGCAGAATACACCTGAAACACGTGTACAGCAGGATACACCTGAAACACCTGTACAGCAGGATACACCTGTAACACCTGTACAGCAGGATACACCTGTAACACCTGTACAGCAGAATACACCTGAAACACCTGTACAGCAGGATACACCTGTAACACCTGTACAGCAGGATACACCTGAAACACATGTACAGCAGGATACACTTTAACACCTGTACAGCAGGATACACCTGAAACACCTGTACAGCAGGATACACCTGAAACACATGTACAGCAGGATACACCTGAAACACCTGTACAGCAGGATACACCTGAAACACATGTACAGCAGGATACACCTGAAACACCTGTACAGCAGGATACACCTGTAACACCTGTACAGCAGGATACACCTGAAACACATGTACAGCAGGATACACTTGAAACACATGTACAGCAGGATACACCTGAAACACCTGTACAGCAGGATACACCTGAAACACATGTACAGCAGGATACACTTGAAACACCTGTACAGCAGGATACACCTGAAACACATGTACAGCAGGATACACCTGTAACACATGTACAGCAGGATACACCTGAAACACATGTACAGCAGGATACACCTGTAACACCTGTACAGCAGGATACACCTGTAACACCTGTACAGCAGGATACACCTGTAACACCTGTACAGCAGGATACACCTGTAACACCTGTACAGCAGGATACACCTGAAACACATGTACAGCAGGATACACCTGGAACACCTGTACAGCAGGATACACCTGTAACACATGTACAGCAGGATACACCTGTAACACATGTACAGCAGGATACACCTGAAACACATGTACAGCAGGATACACCTGTAACACCTGTACAGCAGGATACACCTGGAACACCTGTACAGCAGGATACACCTGTAACACATGTTCAGCAGGATACACCTGAAACACCTGTACAGCAGGATACACCTGGAACACCTGTACAGCAGGATACACCTGTAACACCTGTACAGCAGGATACACCCGTTGACACCAGTACAGTCTGGTCCAGACTCGATTATTTACAGACCGTGGTCATATAGCTGGAATGTTGCTGAGTGCGGCATTAAACAACAAACCAACAAAAAATCCTTCTCTTCCTATTTCAGCCCAAGTGTGTTCTATGTTCGGCTTTGTGAACATCTGCCACAATGGAGTGTGTGTCGGTGATGTCAAGAATGGGATGTTGTGCAGATGCCCCGAGGGTCGTCGTGGAGCGTTCTGTGAAAGGCTGGGAACAGGTCTGTAGCAAGACACACAATGTAGTGCTCCTGTAGAAATGTCCTTGGCACATTACTGCCAGACACTCTTTTCCAAGCTAAATAGCTTTCATCTTATTACGACTATCCTTATCCAGGTGTACCTAATGTCTCAGACAGCTGAGTTGTCACACCCAACCCCAACTCCCATATGTGGTGTCCTACTCCTCCCCACACTTGCCCATTCTTCACATTTATGTTCATTATGTCAAAAGAAATTCACAAACAGGTGATTGTTGACAATTTCAGCTGCCACCCCATGCCAGCGCCAGCAAGACCTGACCAGCGCCGTCCTGCGCATACGGAATGGGACAATGACTGTGCCTGGCTTGACCAATACCAGTTACTTAGTGGAGCGAATCATGATGGAAGTATTAAACAGTACCCAGCTTCCACTGACGAACTGCTCCGTTAATGGAGACTTCGCCCCACAGCAGTGTCTGCGAGACATTTACACCGGTGCTGAGAGGTGTTACTGTGCCAACAGTCAGGGACAGGAGATTTACACCAATGTCACCATAATCCCAGGTCACCCTCCATGCACAGGTAAGTCACATGTTGCCACATAACTATATATATTTCAGTAACAAATACAGTACTGTTGATACATAACTCCCTGTCTATATATTTCAGTAACAAATACAGTACTGTTGATACATAACTGCCTGTCTATATATTTCATTAACAAATACAGTACTTTTGATACATAACTGCCTGTCTATATATTTCAGTAACAAATACAGTACTGTTGATACATAACTCCTTGTCTATATATTTCAGTAACAAATACAGTACTGTTGATACATAACTCCCTGTCAATGCATTTCAGTAACAAATTCAGTACTGTTGATGCAAAGCTGCCTCTCCATTCATTACAGCACCTGACCCAGCTGACATCAGCAAAGTCATATGCAGCACCCTGACAAACATCTGTATGAATGGTGGTACATGTGTTGGAGAGTTGGACAATACACCCCAGCTGTGTGCCTGCCCTTATGGCTATGAAGGAATCCTTTGTGAGAGGAGATCAGAAGCTGGAGGTAGGTGGGACTACATATAGGTGAGGGTAGTACGTGCAGGTATCACATGTAGGTGAGGGTAGAGCCTGTAGGGATCACATGTAGGTGTGGGTGGGGCCTGGAGGTATCACATGTAGGTGAGGGTAGGGCCTGGAGATTTCACATGTAGGTGAGGGTAGGGCCTGGAGGGATCACATGTAGGTGTGGGTAGGGCCTGAAGGGATTACTTGTAGGTGTGGGTAGGGCCGGGAGATATCACATGTAGGTGACGGTAGGGCCTGGAGGTATCACATGTAGGTGTGGGTAGAGCCTGGGGGATCACATGTAGGTGAGGGTAGTTCCTGGAGGGATCACATGTAGGTGAGGGTAGGGCCTGTAGGGACCACATGTAGGTGAGGGTAGGGCCTGGAGGTATCACATGTAGGTGAGGGTAGTTCCTGGAGGGATCACATGTATGTGAGGGTAGGGCCTGGAGGGATCACATGTAGGTGAGGGTAGGGCCTGGAGGGATCACATGTAGGTGAGGGTAGGGCCTGGAGGGATCACATGTAGGTGAGGGTAGGGCCTGGAGGGATCACATGTAGGTGTCGGTAGGGCCGGGAGGGATCACATGTAGGTGAGGGTAGGGCCTGGAGGGATCACATGTAGGTGTTGGTAGGGCCAGGAGGGATCACATGTAGGTGAGGGTTGTACGTGCAGGTATCACATTATGTGAGGGTGGGGCCTGGAGGGATCACATGTAGGTGAGGGTAGGGCCTGGAGGGATCACATGTAGGTGAGGGAAGGGCCGAGAGGGATCACATGTAGGTGAGGGTAGGGCCTGGATACATCAGTACTGCCAGTTTTGTGGGTTTTTTTATATTTGAGAAATATGTCTACTCTGAGAACCAGCAGATCATTCCTGGTGTGTTCCACTCATCTGCCGACCTTTGCCTTTCAGAGAAACAGGAGAACTACACAATGTGTACCTTCAGTCAAGACTCCTACAACATGATGATGGCTGTCATGAACAGGAATCTCACCCTCAACATTGGCAACATGACCATCGACAGGGACTTTCTGATGTCCTCCTTCTATACAGGTATTATGACCTCCTTCCTTCCGGTCTCCACCCCTGGCATGGGCAACAGGACTGTCATGACTGTCAACAACAACGGCACCACCAGGGTGACAGTCATCAGGCCCAACTGTACCCTCTCAGGGGAGTTTGCCTCAATGCAGGTGAGTCGGCTAGTTGGAGTCGAGTTGGAGGCAGCTACATGTGCTTGTTGATATACATGTTACTTCACACTACTGGGACTGTTAGACTGATGAACATATTCATGTGTCCGAGGAGTGATTCTGGGGTCAATAGAGTGAAATACAGAAGGTTTTCTTAAAGAACACGCTCGGCTTCAAAGATATCTTTGGACTTTTGTACTTCTATAAATCATCAATGTATACATAAAACCTGTTAATGTGAATATGGGTCTCAGCTGTTTGACAATCAACATGCCTGTAATCCTTGAAACATCAGCATGATGCAAGTGCATAAGAGCTGATCCTCCTCCCCAAGGTCCTTCTTATGTACGGTAAGGTATGGTTGTTGTGTTGACAGTATGATACTGTTGTACTGACGGTAAGGTATGGTTGTTGTGTTGACAGTATGATACTGTTGTACTGACGGTAAGGTATGGTTGTTGTGTTGACAGTATGATACTGTTGTACTGACGGTAAGGCATGGTTGTTGTGTTGACAGTATGATACTGTTGTACTGACGGTAAGGTATGGTTGTTGTGTTGACAGTGTTATACTGTTGTTGTGTTGACAGTATGAGACTGTTGTTTTGTTGAAAGTGTGATACTGTTGTTGTACTGACGGTAAGGTATGGTTGTTGTGTTGACAGTATGATAATGTTGTTGTGTTGACAGTGTGATACTGTTGTTGTCCTGACAGTAAGGTGTTGTTGTTGTGTTGACAGTATGACACTGTTGTTGTACTGACTGTAAGGTATGGTTGTTATGTTGACAGTATGATACTGTTGTTGTGTTGACAGTGTGATACTGTTGTACTGACAGTAAGGTATGGTTGTTATGTTGACAGTGTGAATACTTCCTGGACTCAGGAGAGAAACATGCTTGCTACTGCTACAGTCCCCAAGGTAGGGTGGTCCCCGGGACACACACCATGGCGCCCAGCTTCCCACGTTGTAACGGTAAGTGTTGTATTGCCAATGATGACCCTATGCTATATTGCCAGTGATGACCCTATATTGTATTGCCAGTGATGACCCTATGCTATATTGCCAGTGATGACCCTATGCTATATTGCGAGTGATGACCCTATGTTGTATTGCCAGTGATGACCCTATGCTATATTGCAAGTGATGACCCTATGTTGTATTGCCAGTGATGACCCTATGCTATATTGCCAGTGATGATCCTATGTTGTTTTGCCAGTGATGACCCTATGCTTTATTTCCAGTGATGACCCTATGTTATTTTGCCAGTGATGACCCTATGTTGTATTGCAAAGGGATGACCCTATAATATATTGCTAATGATGACGCTATGTTGTATCGCCAGTGATGACCCTATGCTATATTGCCTATGATGACCCTATGTTGTATTGCCAATGATGACCCGATGTTGTATTGCCAATGATGACCCTATGCTATATTGCCAATGATGACGACCCTATGCTATATTGCCAATGATGACCCTATGTTGTATTCCCCGTGATGCCATCAGGTACCCAGCCCCAGTGTGATGAAGTCTTGTGTGATCTGAACTGTTCTCATGGATTAAGGAAGGATATGAGAGGATGCCCTGTATGCGAATGTAGAAAGCCCTGTGATGTGAGTAGCTAAGTTACACTTAGGAAAGTAACTAACTGAAGAAACTGACTAACCTAGTCTCCTGCCTGGACCATCATTATACTCTGGGTATTGATACATGATCTAATAATAGGTCAAGGGTGGCCCAATCGTCTAAGATGCCCCGATTCTCTGTGCAGAATTGCGTCCCTTGGGCACTCCAGAAACCTATGAAATGGTGTTCATTTTCACAGAACACCTGGGTACATTTCACCACACAGAACACATTAGTACATTTGACCACAGTGAACACCTGGGTACATTTGACCACAGTGAACACCTGGGTACATTTCACCACACTGAACCCCTGGGTACATTTCACCACACTGAACCCCTGGGTACATTTCACCACAGTGAACACCTGGGTACATTTCACCACAGTGAACACCTGGGTACATTTCACCACACTGAACACCTGGGTACATTTCACCACACTAAACACCTGGCTACATTTCACCACACTGAACACCTGGCTACAATTCACCACACTGAACACCAGGGTACATTTCACCACACTGAACACCAGGGTACATTTCACCACACTGAACACCTGGCTACATTTCACCACACTGAACACCTGGGTACATTTTATCACACTGAACACCTGGCTACATTTCACCACAGTGAACACCTGGGTACATTTCACCGAACTGAACACCTTGGTACATTTCACCACACTGAACACCTGGGTACATTTCACCACACTGAACACCTGGGAACATTTCACCACACTGAACACCTGGCTACATTTCACCACACTGAACACCAGGGTACATTTCACCACACTGAACACCTGGGTACATTTCACCACACTGAACACCTGGCTACATTTCACCACAGTGAACACCTGGCTACATTTCACCACAGTGAACACCTGGCTACATTTCACCGAACTGAACACCTGGGTACATTTCACCACACTGAACACCTTGGTACATTTCACCACACTGAACACCTGGGTACATTTCACCACACTGAACACCTGGGTACATTTCACTACACTGAACACCTGGGTACATTTCACCACAGTGAACACCTGGGTACATTTCACCGAACTTAACACCTGGGTACATTTCACCACACTGAACACCTGGGTACATTTCACCACACTGAACACCTGGGTACATTTCACTACAAGTGGGAAGCCTATTCTTAGTCCTGCAGTCATATTACAGGAATAGTAAACAAAGAAGCTTGAACCTGGGCTCAGTGACTGACTGACTGACTGCTTGTATTTCCAGGGTATGATGTGCCCCAAGGGAGCCCGCTGTGTGGGCAGTGGCCGTGGTGGACCAGAGTGCAGACGCAGTAAGATGGCATTTCTTTCCTAATTGTGTCTCAGGCTAGTGGTCCTTCAGCATCCTGTTATCTATAAAAACCCTGAAGGTCTGGCCTATGTTCCTCCTCCTCCATTAATCTTGTTATTGTCTGGGTGCACCCCTATTTGTGTCACCGTCGTGTTGTAACTCAGACATGGTATGTGCCGCAATCTGCAGCATTCTAAATAGCTGTCTGCCCGCTATCCTGCGGCCAGTAATTTTCTAGAGGGCCAGTTATCTCTCTCAAGCCCCGAATCCAACCTGTCCAGTAAAGTCCAGCAGTTTAATTAGCATTCCTAATGTACTTGTAAATGGGACCTGTGAATATCCGGGTTAGAATAGGTCTTCAGCAACCCATGCTTGCCATAAGAGGTGACTTTGTTGATGCATGTCATCGATCCCAATTGCTTGAATCAGTGCTCGTGTTATCAATCACTGGATTGTCTGGTCCAGACTCAATTATTTACGGACCGGAATATTGCTGAGTGCAGCGTTAACCAACAAACAAACTTTTAAATGATAACAAGTTTGGATGATTGCATCCTCTGAACCAATCACATTGCAGACCATAATTATTACCATTGTTAGCATGTGATTCAGTGTACGCGATGGCACAAACAAAAAAATACAATACATGTCCACTGGATGCCCTGGCCAGTTAGGGGGCACGGGTGGCCCAGTCATCTTAGGCGCTGTGATTCGCTGTGCAGAGTTGCATCCCTTTGGCACGCCAGAAACCTATGATTGTGGGTTTCGAATCCTGATTCGCCCCGATTATGTTTCTAGGTTTGTCAGCACCATACCCGTGATCGTGGGTTTCACCGAAGTGGTAAACGTCTGAGACCTGCATATCACTTCAGTCTTTCCTCCCACATTAAGCTGACACGCCGCGATATGACTGGAATACTGTTAAAAGCGGCGTTAATCCCAACTCACTCACCCACTGGCCAGTTAGATTTTGGACTGGTATCATGCACTGCATATCTGTACTCCACTGTAGCTGCAGTCCCCTGTCTGTATGCTGGTGTTTGTGTTGTAGCCATGAAACATGGCATGTGCCCAATGGATTCTATTCCCACTATGGAGACTCTGAGGCGGATGTTCATGGAGACGATGCAGAACTGCGACATGACGTGTCACGATGATGCCGACTGCGAGGGGGACAAGAAATGTTGTGGTAGCTGTGGCAACAAGTGTGTCACACCCTACAGTGAGTATCATCTTTCATACACGTATTGGTGGAGACCTATATACTGACCTAGATATCCTAGATATCTGTACTTCACATGACCACAGTATTTTTCATGTTGTATATGCACCAACCTCAGTAAATCACAGATTTGTGTCTACTATGTTCCTGTGGCCGCCTGCTGGAGAATCAGGACTCGGTCACTGAATCAGTTTCTGTACATTGACAACCAGTTTTTAAGACTAAAACATAAAGACAAAAAGAATTCTCAACTGCTTTGTGTTAAAACAAACATCTCCTTCACTGGCCATGATGAAAATGGGTATTGGCATTGTCCTGTGGTTCTCTCAGCAAGTGGCATTACCATAGAGATACATGCACAGGGTGATGATTTGACAAGATACGCAGAGTATTTGAATGGTGACATATAAATAAGCTTTCATGTTATTCGAGCCATCTTTACCCATATAATGTTTTTAAACTCCGGGTTTGTCGTTATGGGGAGATGTATTGTCCTGGTGACCAGGAAGATTCAGTGTAAGATAGATCTTCACCAACCCATGCTTGTGCCCTATGAAGATTCAGGTTAAGATAAATTTTCAGCAACCCATGTTTGTCCCCCGTGAAGATCCAGGTTAAAAATAGATCTTCAGCAACCCTTGCTTGTTGTAAGAGGCGACTAACAGGATCGGATGGTCAGACTCACATGTCATCGTATCCCATATGCGTGGCTCAATGTTCATGATATCAATCACTGAATTGTTTGGTCCAGACACAATTTTTTACAGACCGCTGTCATACAGCTAGGATATTGCTGAGTGCAGCATTAGCAACACACAAACATAGTCCTGGACCCAACATCAGTCCAGCCTCCTTGTTTCCTGTGTTTCAGTGCCTGAGAACTGCCAGAAGAAGAAGGAAGTCCTGATGGCACACTGGGACCTGTACCAGAACATGTCCAAATTCCTCCAGAATGACACCATGACTAGTAAGGCCAACCAGACCTACCCAGCAATGATGCACAGTGCCATGGCATGGGTCCGGACGACGACACACATGTGGAGGCCTTCCTGCAACGCTAGCGGAGACTACGAACGTGTGCAGTGCGAGTATAATCTGAGGACCGAGCAAAAGGATCACTGTTTCTGTTCCAACATGGAAGGCCAACGCATCAATGGCACTGACACCAGGCCACCCACGGATCCAGTCTGCACCGGTGAGAAATTTCTTCTGGTTACAAATTGTAACAGAAATCCTTGTAACTATGTAAATGAGACATTGTCGATGTGATGTTACATGTTTACTCATTCGGTGTGAGAGTAAAATGCCCCACTGGGAGACAAATGATTCATGCCACAACTTACTTTACAGTGAAGCCTGGACACTGCCCCACTGGAATGGCCAGGCCGACTGAGTGTAGCATGTCCTGCAAGGGAGACTACGACTGTGGCGGCCATGACAAGTGTTGCAATGTGGGCTGCAGTGCCCGCTGCCTCGGGCCCATGAACGACACAGCAGCACCGCACCAGGGTCAGTTAACAGCTTAGCTTTCTTGTCATCTTTTTCTGCAATGAAAATAACTATCTATTCTGTCTCTCTGCATCCCTGGACCATTGTGGCAAAGTGATGCACTTTGGTAATGACCAAAAGTCATTTAATCATTAGTGGGTTATGGCTGTTTAATGTCAATGTTTTTCAGAGGGATTATAATTTTTTTCTACTTCAAATATTTAAAAATTGTATTACCTAAGTAAACTTAAGATAATGAATGTTTTAATGAACAGTGAATCCTAAGTGTGTAGTCTCAACTATAACTGATGTAACTCTCTGTTGTGGGCCTTCAGTTGGTCTCTGTTGCTGCTTTTCCTTTGTTATTAAAACACTGGTGGTATCACAGATTTCAACTGCACTTTCATATTGCCTTCAGTATCACCTTTAATCACTTTCAAATAGAGTAAACCTAAATGTCTTTTGTCCACAGTTGCCAATATGTCTGCCCTGTTTAGAAGTGTCTGTGTCAGATTCAAGGACATGAATATCTGCCAGAGCGGCAGCCAGTGCGTGGGCAGCTGGGAACAGGGAGACCTCTGTGCCTGCCCCGTTGGATACCAAGGACCCTTCTGTGACAGGATGCTAGCTGATGGAGGTGAGAGGCCATTTCAGTTTTGTCCATTTTACATCCTTTGTCCTGTTTCAAAGTCCATTTTCCAACCTTTATCGTTCTAACAGATCCATTTTCCATCCTTTATCATTCTAACAGATCCATTTTCCATCCTTTATCATTCTAACAGGTCTATTTTCCATCCTTTTCCTTTCTTTCAAGTCTTATCCTCATCTTGGAAATACTGCAGCCGTCCCAGAGATGGAGAGCCTTATAGACTGAATTTCATGCCCTCTTATCAGATATGTTTTCTAGCAATTGGCAATTGCCACACCACACCACACCACACCACACCACACCACACCACACCACACCACACCACACCACACCACTTCATTGTAAAAATGATGACATCAACAAATCTTTCAAAGTAGTACCGACCTGTGAAAATCCCGGTTAGAATAGGTCTTTCGCAAATTGATAGTGCTTGCTGTAAGAAGCCACTAACGGATCGGGTGGTCAGGCTTGCTGACATGATTGATGCATGTCATCGTATCCCAGTTGCGTAGATGGATACTCATGGTATATCAATCATTGGATTGTCTGGTCCAGACTCGATTATTTACAGACTGCGATCATACAGCTAGAATATTGCTGAGTGCAAACAACAAACAAACAGACAAACAAACAAACAAATATACTCATGAACCCAAAATTTGTCCAGCACCTTGTTGAGTGATGTTTTTGGTGATCTCAAAGTTTCTGGTGTGTTTGCCTCTTCCAATGTTTTCTCTCTTCTCCTGACAGAGCCTGCACCCAGTGTTTGTGAGAAGAGACACAGGCTGTTCAACATGATCATGGACCCACGCTATGCTTACTTCAAGACGATGTTTATGACATATGACAATATGTCCTCTCTGCCTGTCATGAAGGCGAACTGTTCCGCCCGGGGATTTAACCCAGTTCAGTGTGATCACGACATTACTGATGGCAGCCGGAAATGGTGCTACTGTGTAAACGAATCAGGCGACCCAATACCCAGTTCACGAGTCCCCAGCCCTCACTGGCCACGTTGTGGAGGTAATTGTGGATGCACTGTAGATTTGTATGGAACAAAAAGTTGGATATTACAACACTTCTTCCAAAGCTATGTTGTTGAGTGGGAGTTGCTCAGATTTGAAGATAGCATGTTCACTGTTGTGAAACTGTGCTGCCTTGTGCATGTTACTGCAGGACTGTCAACCAGTGCATTCCCAGTCTGGACATTAGCCTAGTCACCACACACTGGGGCATTTGGCCTAGTTGTATCTTGGGGTTTTAATGTAGAACTTGCATCACTGACCACAGGGCTCAGATTAAACAAAATACAGACAAATGAAAGAGTTTACAAGGCGAAATGATGTACAAAATGTTGTGTTGAATGTTCTTCATCAGGTAGCATCTGTTAGCTTGTTAGTGTGTGAAAAGGATTATGGAGAAACAGAAACACTCAAAATATGGATGTATTTATCTCTAGACCATTTGCTGTTTGTGGTAACGCTGAAGCTGAACATCACTCTCAATATTAAGTTCAGCGCTCAGTAAGGTTCAGGGTATAATGGGTAAGAATGATTGGATGCAGACACCTGTGATATGTCTCAATGCTTTTGCATGTTAGTGTCAGTCAACTTTAAACCTTGTCAGGTCCACATTCACTTTGAAGAGGTCATTAGTGTACAGGGCTTGCAGTGTTTCAGGCTTCAGGCCACAGAATCAGCTAAATGCTGTTGGAGGTAACACACACTGTTTTGTGTTTAATCTGGTCTGGTATTAATGGTGAAACCTCCCCAGGACTAAGAGTCCTCAATAAAGATGGATAACACTTTACTCTACTACATTTCAACTGTACTGTAGCTCCAAATGACATATGCCGATCTCTCTTGCAGACATTCACTGTGAGGCAGGCCACCGACTGTATGACACGAGCGGTCATGCCAGGGCCTGCGATCCACGGTCAAGGCAGTGCCCAACTGGGTACGAGTGTAAAAACGTTGCCTATGGCAAGCATGTATGCTGTATTGACCTCCAGGGTATGTACTTGTTCAGTTTCAAGGCTTTGGTCATCTGACCCTAAGTGCACTGTACATGTTGTATTGAGTGGTATCATAGTAACTATAGGTCCAGACTGGTATCACAGCAGTTCTCAGGATTCTCCATAAAGTGTAAGGGTCTGACCATTTGATCTGGGGGGCCTGGGATTTTATCATAGACTCATAGCATAAATTAGGAAATATCTGGTTTTGCTGATGAAGCAGAAATATATCTAGTCTCTATACAAATTCCCAAGACTCCCCGGAATATTAATGCTTATGCTTTTAGTGTTTCTCCTTCGAAAGTTATTCTTCACTACCATACAATATATCATCTTCCCGAGGCATGAGAGTAAACTGACTTTAAAAGTCCAGTTTCCACCCTTGCCGAACTAAGCTGGAATTCCTCGATCGTAGTGCCACCAGTGGCTATTATGAGTTATGTCCCTTCTAAGCCTCTCCTGTGGACCAATCAGATTCCACCTCTTGTATAACTTGCATTTGCTTCAAACAAAATGGCGGCAATCTAATCAATAATCAAGATCTATATTGTGATAAAATGGGTCTTGCATCGCGAAGTGCATCAAAACATGTGAGCATCTTGATTAAATACATGAAAAGATTTGGAAAATATCTGTTGACAAGGCTTTGGTGGTGCACATCTTTTGCAAATCCTGCAATCAACGGAAATCTGCACGGCAGTTTACGGACTGGATTTCGATTTCGTTGCGCAATTTTGATCGGACTATGCATAGACTCGTTAGTCCATCCAAAATGTAACTCAATAATACCAGCCTAGTTCGGCAAGGGTGGAAACTGGACTTTTATAGTGAGTTAACTCCCTTGCCTCAGGAAGATGACAATATGTAGGAAGGTTGTGGGTGAGGGAAGGGTGTGGGTGAGGAAGGGTGAGGGTGAGGGAAGGGTGTGGGTGAGGGAAGGGTGTGGGAGAGGGAAGGGTGTGGGTGAGGGAAGGGTGTGGGTGAGGGAAGGTTTGTTGGTGAGGGAAGGGTGTGGGTGAGGGAAGGGTGAGGGTGAGGGAAGGGTGGGGGTGACAGAAGGGTGTGGAAGAGGGAAGGGTGTGGGAGAGGGAAGGGTGGGGGAGAGGGAAGGGTGTGGGTGAGGGAAGGGTTGGGGAGAGGGAAGGGTGGGGGAGAGGGAAGGTTTGTGGGTGAGGGAAGGGTGTGGGAGAGGGAAGGGTGTGGAAGAGGAAAGGGTGTGGGTGAGGGAAGGGCATCAAAGCGGCATTAAACCCAAATCGCTCACTCACTAACATACGAGGTGAGGTGTAAGCTGTTTATTAAACCTTGCAAACATTGTGACAGTCAGCAGCCATTTCTGAATGAAATAATCTTTATTTCAGCCATGTCTATATCCCTGGTTACACAATAGTTGTGGAGAATGTCTGATGCTAATATGAGACTATCAGCGAGCAGTATTGCTAGAATGTTATACATTGTATTGTTTCAATAAAAAATCTCCATATTTAACTGTGTACTGATAGAAAAAAGCAGTTCTTTTATGGCAATTGAAATGACTGTGTATCTGACAAGTAAACCTGTGTTTATGTTTCACCCAAGACACCCTGAACCTGCTGTACACCTGACTGCAAACTATGTAAGTGTGTGTGTCTTGTCTGCTACAGGCCACAGTGACGTCTGTCGGCTGACCCCCAACCCTGGACAGTGGTGTGACGCCACAGAGCAGACATGGTCCAACTATTACTACTACAACTCCACACTGGGGAGGTGCAAACTCTTCCTGTACAGAGGTTGCCATGGAAACCAGAACAAGTTCATGACAGAAAGTGCATGCAACCAGAGTTGTGCTGGGAAAGGTCTGTTTTAGTCAACAGTTACAATATTACTGTAAATTGAATTTAGAATTCCTGATTTTACTGTTTACATTTACTGTTTTTCCTATTCTGAGGACTCTTGTTTTAATGTTTAAACCGATCCTTTCTCTTTCTTCTTCTTCTTCTTCGGTCCTATGTGGAAATGTGCTTGAACACTGTTTCAATCTTCTAAAACCAAAAAATTCACCCGAACACACCCCAGCATCTCTTTGGTTACGATGAACAACTGGGTCAATTACGTGCTCTTGCGCACAGTAACCTTCCACGTTTTGACCACATGCGTCTCTCTACCAACTCATTCTCTTTCTAATCCCCACTGTGTGTGTCCGATTGCTTTGACTTATTTTTGTGGTTTGAGACTGTCTACAACATGGGAAAGAAGGACAAACCTCGCCCAACTTGTGAAAAATGCAGATGAACTTATTCAACATCTAGATGTGCATCCGTACAGATATGCTAGACCGCAGATCCGTGTTACTCACCATTCCTGAGTCAAGTACGGTGAACGCTTCTCTGTTCAAGATCCCATTCTTAGAATTGTCACACTCGCATGATCGTGGGAGGAATGATAATCTGACCAGTCCTTCCAAGGCTTCTCATCCGACCACTCCCAATCATCTATCTCAGGATTGTTAGTAGGAAGCCACATGGGATCGACGATCAGGGGTCTGAGGATCGGGAGCCACTCTCCCGCTCTAAGGATCAGCATTCAGGATTGGACTGATGCTCTCGACGTTCCTCAGAACACGATCGTTCACATCGATGCCAAGTTCGTGCACGCCAGGCGATGGAGACCTTGGTAATACTCACATGAATCAAGGTCAAGGTCAACTTTGGGTGACCAGGCTTCAGCTGGTTCCCACTTGAGATGCCCTTCCAACTATAGAGATTGGCCCCTTGTTGTAGTGTTAAAAGAGATGATGAACAGTCGCATCCTATTGTCTGTCGGAGATAGTGCTGTGACATGTTTAAAGATTCCATACATGTAGAACAAACCAGGGTCAATCTAAGTTGTCAGCTGATTCATCTATGCGTTTACATGCAGCTATGCGGTCACTTTTTGAATGACAACAAACATGAAACACATGTGGCATGTATTCCCGATCTCATGTTGTTTCGCGTAATGTTTTGGGTCATCATCCAGCTTCCTTGTGTGTATCTCACGGTTGTAGTCTATACAGGCTAGGGTATCTGTGGCCTTCTATCCTACCATGGGATTAAATACATAGTGTGAGATAGGAAACGCTTAAAGATTGGAAATCACACCCGACCATCCCTGCATCTCAGTTCCTTTAGCCTGATACCTCTACGAAAGTGAATAAGAGTAGAGAGATGCATGTGGTCAAAGAGTGGAATGTTACCGAGCACGAGAGCAAGTTAACCCAGTTGTTGGTCGTATCCATGCAGATGCTGGGGTGTGCTGGAGCGAATGCTTTTGCTATTTTCCACCTTTTGTTGTCTTAGTAAGTTGACATCAATAAATTCTCTACCTTATGTGTATCACTTCTAAATGCCTTTCAAAGACCTGGGGTTCAAACACGTTTCCACATAGGATAAAAAAAAAAAAGCATAGTGTAAGAAAAGATAAGTATATGAAAATACAAATAATGCTAAAATTTCCAATTTTCAAAAAAAAAAGTTTCTATTTACAAGTATCAAGCACCCCTCTCATTGACAGGAATTACTGGTAGCACTATCACCCCTCTCGTGGACAGGAATTACTGGTAGCAGTATCACCTCTCTCATGGACAGGAATTACTGGTAGCACTATGACCCCTCTTGTGGACAGGAATTACTGGTAGCACTATCACCCCTCTCGTGGACAGGAAATACTGGTAGCACTATCACCTCTCTCATGGACAGGAATTACTGGTAGCACTATCACCCCTCTCATGGACAGGAAGTACTGGTAGCACTATCACCTCTCTCATGGACAGGAATTACTGGTAGCACTATCAGATCTCATATGGACAGGAAGTACTGGTAGCATTATCACCTCTCTCGTGAACAGGATTTACTGGTAGCACTATCACCCCTCTCGTGGACAGGAATTACTGGTAGCATTATCACCTCTCTCGTGGACAGGAATTACTAGTAGCATTATCACCTCTCTCGTGGACAGGAAGTACTGGTAGCACTATCACCCCTCTCGTGGACAGGAATTACTGGTAGCACTATCACCTCTCTCATGGACAGGAATTACTGGTAGCACTATCACCCCTCTCGTGGACAGGAAATACTGGTAGCACTATCACCCCTCTCGTGGACAGGAAATACTGGTAGCACTATCACCTCTCTCATGGACAGGAATTACTGGTAGCACTATCACCCCTCTCATGGACAGGAAGTACTGGTAGCACTATCACCTCTCTCATGGACAGGAATTACTGGTAGCACTATCAGATCTCATATGGACAGGAAGTACTGGTAGCATTATCACCTCTCTCGTGAACAGGATTTACTGGTAGCACTATCACCCCTCTCGTGGACAGGAATTACTGGTAGCATTATCACCTCTCTCGTGGACAGGAATTACTAGTAGCATTATCACCTCTCTCGTGGACAGGAAGTACTGGTAGCACTATCACCCCTCTCGTGGACAGGAATTACTGGTAGCACTATCACCTCTCTCATGGACAGGAATTACTGGTAGCACTATCACCCCTCTCGTGGACAGGAATTACTGGTAGCACTATCACCCCTCTCGTGGACAGGAAATACTGGTAGCACTATCACCCCTCTCGTGGACAGGAATTACTGGTAGCACTATCACCCCTCTCGTGGACAGGAATCACTGGTAGCACCAGGGGTCCGGAAACCGTCATATGCGCCGGACATGTCCGATTTGGAATCTCAAATGTCCGTTTTAAAATATTGCTTACCGGACATTTTAAAAAGTATTGTCCGGACATTCTTAAATTTTGACTGGACATGATCAACAGTTAGGACTGAGCAGTTTTTGTCTGCAGTTGCAACACAAGGAAGATTAACTACACTGACAAGCTTTGTTTGTTTTGATTGCTGTAAATACATCGTACCTACATGATAGTCCAATCGGTCAATCACTGTAATAGGCAATAAACTGAGTTGACACTGATTAATCGCGGATTAATTACTGAGAACATCTTGTTAATTTGAGTGAAAGGTGTTTACAACTGTACATTAATACCTTGCATCATCGATGTACCTCATTACCCTCACAATGCTACGATACGTAACCTCAGACAAGAAGCGAAAGCGTGACGACAGCCAGTCGACCGATGCAGATCAGTCGAGCGGATCTGCCAAACCCTCAAAGTCTGGACGATCATTTTGTAAGTCGTGGCTAACGACTTTCACTTGGTTGACATACAATGAGGATTTGCAGATTTTATTGTTTTCAGTAGCTAGTCGTATATTGAATCTTGATTGACCGCCATTTTGCTTTCTCGGACGATCGATATCCAATTTTTTTATGGTCAATAATTAAGTACAGATGAAAAAAGTATTCAAATAACTATTGCTATCAACGATATTTTAGTATTTGTGATTAAATTATCTGTCTTGTTTTTAAAAAAATCTTTAGTTTAAAAAAACACTTTTCCCATGAGGTCACGTGATAACCAAATATGGGATAATAGTCTCGATCCAAATGTTACAACGCGTACACTTGGGCAGACTCATGAATATAACTCATGAATATTAATTAGACCGTTCACTACGTTAACAGATCGTTATTATAACAGAAATAAACGTATGTTTTCCATGTAAATCTAAAATGATACTATTTGTTATTAATTGTCAGGTGAATTAAACAATTTAAATTGAAACAATTCATAATTCATCATATTATGAATACGTAAACTTGTATTGTGTGTGAAAAGTCGTACTAAAATACGCTATTTGAAGGGGGCGCAGCCTAAATGCAAATGTCTGATTGGGATTTTAAATTTTCCGCACCACTGAGTGACTATCACCCCTCTTGTGGACAGGAAGTACTGGTAGCATTATCACCCCTCTCGTGGACAGGAATTACTGGTAGCATTATCACCTCTCTCGTGGACAGGAATTACTGGTAGCACTATCACCCCTCTCATGGACAGGAATTACTGGTAGCACTATCACCCCTCTCATGGACAGGAAGTACTTGTAGCACTATCACCTCTCTCATGGACAGGACTTACTGGTAGCATTATCACCTCTCTCGTGGACAGGAATTACTGGTAGCACTATCACCCCTCTCATGGACAGGAAGTACTGGTAGCAGTATCACCTCTCTCATGGACAGGAAGTACTGGTAGCACTATCACCTCTCTTATGGACAGGAATTACTGGTAGCACTATCAGATCTCATATGGACAGGAAGTACTGGTAGCATTATCACCTCTCTCGTGAACAGGAATTACTGGTAGCACTATCACCCCTCTCGTGGACAGGAATTACTGGTAGCATTATCACCTCTCTCGTGGACAGGAATTACTAGTAGCATTATCACCTCTCTCGTGGACAGGAAGTACTGGTAGCACTATCACCCCTCTCATGGACAGGAAGTACTGGTAGCACTGTCACCCCTCTCGTGGACAGGAATTACTGGTAGCACTATCACCTCTCTCATGGACAGGAATTACTGGTAGCACTATCACCCCTCTCATGGACAGGAATTACTGGTAGCACTATCACCCCTCTCGTGGACAGGAAATACTGGTAGCACTATCACCTCTCTCGTGGACAGGAATTACTGGTAGCATTATCACCCCTCTCGTGGACAGGAATTACTGGTAGCACTATCACCTCTCTCATGGACAGGAATTACTGGTAGCACTATGACCCCTCTTGTGGACAGGAATTACTGGGAGCACTGTCACCCCTCTCGTGGACAGGAATTACTGGTAGCACTATCACCCCTCTCGTGGACAGGAATCACTGGTAGCACTATCACCCCTCTTGTGGACAGGAATTACTGGTAGCATTATCACCTCTCTCGTGGACAGGAATTACTGGTAGCACTATCACCCCTCTCATGGACAGGAATTACTGGTAGCACTATCACCCCTCTCATGGACAGGAAGTACTTGTAGCACTATCACCTCTCTCATGGACAGGACTTACTGGTAGCATTATCACCTCTCTCATGGACAGGAATTACTGGTAGCACTATCACCTCTCTCATGGACAGGAAGTACTGGTAGCAGTATCACCTCTCTCATGGACAGGAATTACTGGTAGCACTATCACCCCTCTCATGGACAGGAAGTACTGGTAGCACTGTCACCCCTCTCGTGGACAGGAATTACTGGTAGCACTATCACCTCTCTCATGGACAGGAATTACTGGTAGCACTATCACCCCTCTCATGGACAGGAATTACTGGTAGCACTATCACCCCTCTCGTGGACAGGAAATACTGGTAGCACTATCACCTCTCTCGTGGACAGGAATTACTGGTAGCATTATCACCCCTCTCATGGACAGGAATTACTGGTAGCACTATGACCCCTCTTGTGGACAGGAATTACTGGGAGCACTGTCACCCCTCTCGTGGACAGGAATTACTGGTAGCACTATCACCCCTCTCGTGGACAGGAATCACTGGTAGCACTATCACCCCTCTTGTGGACAGGAATTACTGGTAGCATTATCACCTCTCTCGTGGACAGGAATTACTGGTAGCACTATCACCCCTCTCATGGACAGGAATTACTGGTAGCACTATCACCCCTCTCATGGACAGGAAGTACTTGTAGCACTATCACCTCTCTCATGGACAAGACTTACTGGTAGCATTATCACCTCTCTCATGGACAGGAATTACTGGTAGCACTATCACCCCTCTCATGGACAGGAAGTACTGGTAGCAGTATCACCTCTCTCATGGACAGGAATTACTGGTAGCACTATCACCCCTCTCATGGACAGGAAGTACTGGTAGCACTATCACCTCTCTCATGGACAGGAATTACTGGTAGCACTATCACCCCTCTCATAGACAGGAAGTACTGGTAGCACTATCAGATCTCTCATGGACAGGAATTACTGGTAGCACTATCAGATCTCATATGGACAGGAAATACTGGTAGCACTATCACCTCTCTCATGGACAGGAATTACTGGTAGCACTATCACCCCTCTCGTGAACAGGAATTACTGGTAGCACTATCACCCCTCTCTTGGACAGAAATTACTGGTAGCACTTTCACCCCTTTCGTGGACAGGAATTACTGGTAGCACTATCACCCCTCTCGTGGACAGGAAGTACTGGTAGCACTATCCCTCCTCTCGTGGACAGGAAGTACTGGTAGCACTATCACCTCTCTCATGGACAGGAAGTACTTGTAGCACTATCACCTCTCTCATGGACAGGACTTTCTGGTGGCATTATCCTACTAGTCCAAGCATGTTTCATAAATTATTAAGGTATAAACACTCCTATTAGGGATAGTAACTACTATTAGCACAAGTAATCATGATGAGCTTACATACTTGAAATGGGAAGTTGTGCAGAAACACAAGATGTATGAAATTTATGTTGTTTTCAGAGAAGCCTGGCATGTGTCCCATGGTGAGGCCAAGTGGGAACCAGCGTTACTGCAAGGACTACTGCAGGACTGACAGAAACTGCACTGAGGATAGAAAGTGTTGTCAGACTGGCTGCGGACGGAGGTGCACACTGCCTAAAGGTAACCAAGCTCAGATCGGGCACTCTGCCTACAGGTAACACATAGCTCAGATGGGGCACTCTGCCTACAGGTAACACACAGCTCAGTTGGGGCACTCTGCCTACAGGTAATACAGCTCAGATGGGACACTCTGCCTACAGGTAACACATAGTTCAGTTGGGGCACTCTGCCTACAGGTAACACATAGCTCAGTTGTGGCACTCTGCCTACAGGTAACACATAGCTCAGTTGTGGCACTCTGCCTACAGGTAATACAGCTCATATGGGGCGCTCTGCCTACAGGTAACACATAGCTCAGTTGTGGCACTCTGCCTACAGGTAACACACAGCTCAGTTGGGGCACTCTGCCTACAGGTAACACACAGCTCAGTTGGGGCACTCTGCCTACAGGTAACACATAGCTCAGTTGGGGCACTCTGCCTACAGGTAACACATACCTCAGTTGGGGCACTCTGCCTACAGGTAACACACGCCTCAGTTGGGGCACTCTGCCTACAGGTAACACACAGCTCAGTTGGGGCACTCTGCCTACAGGTAACACATAGCTCAGTTGGGGCACTCTGCCTACAGGTAACACATACCTCAGTTGGGGCACTCTGCCTACAGGTAACACATACCTCAGTTGGGGCACTCTGCCTACAGGTAACACACAGCTCAGTTGGGGCACTCTGCCTACAGGTAACACATAGCTCAGTTACTGCACACTGCCTACAGGTAAGACATAGCTCAGTTACTGCACTATGCCAACACATAGTGGGCATCATCCTATGTTGAGAGACATACAGATTGAGGTCTGTAGCTCCAATTGAGGGGTTTAGGTTTATTTTTGAGCACAACAAAATATATTATTCAGTGGTTTTATCCGTTGTAATGTGCATGTTATTTGTTGCAGTTGATGAAGGCAACAAGAAATGCAGAGTGGGAGTGGAGTACCATCACCCCAATGGCTCTACGGTCTACTGTGGACGAGGACAGCCTTTATGCCCTGAGGGTTATGAGTGTAATGTGGATCCTATGGATGGACCATCCTTCTGCTGTCCTAAAGAAAGTAAGTCCTACCCTCGAGAGAGAACATCCTGCCCTAGAGAAAATAAGTTTTGTCCTGGAGAGGGTATGCCTGCCTTAGAGAAAGTAAGTTCTGTCCTGGAGAGGGTATGCATGCCTTAGAGAGGGTATGCCTGCCTTAGAGAGGGTATGCCTGCCTTAGAGAAAGTAAGTTCTGTCCTAGAGAAGGTGTGCCTGCCATAGAGAGGGTATGCCTGCCTTAGAGAAAGTAAGTTCTGTCTTAGAAAAGGTGTGCCTGCCATAGAGAGGGTATGCCTGCCCTAGAGAGGGTATGCCTGCCCTAGAGAAAGTAAGTTCTGTCCTAGAGAAGGTGTGCCTGCCATAGAGAGGGTATGCCTGCCTTAGAGAAAGTAAGTTCTGTCCTAGAAAAGGTGTGCCTGCCATAGAGAGGGTATGCCTGCCCTAGAGAAAGTAAGTTCTGTCCTAGAGAAGGTGTGCCTGCCATAGAGAGGGTATGCCTGCCCTAGAGAAAGTAAGTTCTGCCCTAGAGAAGGTGTGCCTGCCATAGAGAGGGTATGCCTGCCTTAGAGAGGGTATACCTGCCCTAGAGAAAGTAAGTTCTGCCCTAGAGAAGGTGTGCCTGCCATAGAGAGGGTATGCCTGCCTTAGAGAGGGTATGCCTGCCCTAGAGAAAGTAAGTTCTGCCCTAGAGAAGGTGTGCCTGCCATAGAGAGGGTATGCCTGCCTTAGAGAGGGTATGCCTGCCTTAGAAAGGGTATGCCTGCCCTAGAGAAAGTAAGTTCTGCCCTAGAGAAGGTGTGCCTGCCCTAGAGAAGGTGTGCCTGCCATAGAGAGAGTAAGTCGAACCCTAGAGAGAGTAAGTATTGCCCAATTGTAATGGCAACAATGAGATAGGTCTTGGGACTGTTTCGTATTTTGCTTACAACCCCCCATTTGTTCATAGTTCCCCCATTGTAACATTTTTTTATGAACCCCCAAATTATTTACTCCACCCAAACTAGAGACAATGGCAGATTGAAACATGTCAGTAAGATAAATTCATTGCAGCAAAATCACTCGTTACTTTTGGTATAAAACCTAATGCAGGACACATAAAACCCTGTGTACCCCGAGCGATCCTGCTCCAACTTATAGTGTGTATGCATGGGACCAACGTGTGCCTGTGTTTCAGCTGTGCCTCTGAATGTCTGCCATGAACCCAAGGAGCCAGGCCCATGCAAGGCAATGATGCCCAGGTACTTCTTCAACAGGACATCAGAGCAGTGTCAACGCTTCACATATGGTGGTTGCCAGGGAAACAACAACAACTTCAACAGCCTTGAGGAATGCTGCAGTCAGTGCGGGACCAACAGATGTAAGCCAGTCCACCATCAGTCACAGATACTGATGAAGTCTGTGATGACGTCACTGTCACGTTCACTACCATTCATGATGACCTTACATACACTGGCACTGATGATGTCACTGTCACGTTCACTACCATTCATGATGACCTTACATACACTGGCACTGATGACGTCACTGTCACCCTCACTACCATTAATGATGAAACTACATACACTGCCAGTGATGGTGTCACTGTCACGTTCACTACCATTAATGATGACCTTACATACACTGGCACTGATGACGTCACTGTCACGTTCACTACCATTAATGATGACCTTACATACACTGGCACTGATGACGTCACTGTCACGTTCACTACCATTAATCATGACCTTACATACACTGGCACTGATGATGTCACTGTCAAGTTCACTACCATTAATGATGACGTTACATACACTGGCACTGATGACGTCACTGTCAAGTTCACTACCATTAATGATGACCTTACATACACTGGCACTGATGACGTCACTGTCACGTTCACTTCCATTAATGATGACCTTACATACACTGGCACTGATGACGTCACTGTCACGTTCACTACCATTCATGATGACCTTACATACACTGGCACTGGTGACGTCACTGTCACGTTCACTACCATTAATGATGACGTTACATACACTGGCACTGATGACGTCACTGTCACGTTCACTACCATTAATGATGACATTACATACACTGGCAGTGATGACGTCACTGTCACGTTCACTACCGTTGATGATGACCTTACATACACTGGCACTGATGACGTCACTGTCACGTTCACTACCATTAATGATGACCTTACATACACTGGCAGTGATGACGTCACTGTCACGTTCACTACCGTTGATGATGACCTTACATACACTGGCACTGATGACGTCACTGTCACGTTCACTACCATTAATGATGACCTTACATACACTGGCAGTGATGACGTCACTGTCACGTTCACTACCGTTGATGATGACCTTACATACACTGGCACTGATGACGTCACTGTCACGTTCACTACCATTAATGATGACATTACATACACTGGCAGTGATGACATCACTGTCACGTTCACTACCATTAATGATGACGTTACAAACACTGGCACTGATGACATCACTGTCACGTTCACTACCGTTGATGATGACCTTACATACACTGGCACTGATGACGTCACTGTCACGTTCACTACCATTAATGATGACCTTACATACACTGGCAGTGATGACATCACTGTCACGTTCACTAACCATTAATGATGACGTTACAAACACTGGCACTGATGACGTCACTGTCACGTTCACTACCATTAATGATGACATTACATACACTGGCAGTGATGACGTCACTGTCACGTTCACTACCATTAATGATGACCTTACATACACTGGCACTGATGACGTCACTGTCACGTTCACTACCATTAATGATGACCTTACATACACTGGCACTGATGACGTCACTGTCATGTTCACTACCATTAATGATGACCTTACATACACTGGCAGAGATGATGTCACATACACTGATGATGTCACAGCAGGGCTCAAAATTTCTTAAACCCAACTTGTCCTGCGGAGCAAGTAGATAATATTTTGTACTCGTCCTATTTTCACTTTTCCTGTTAAATTTCATAAAGTTTTATGTTCTCAGTTATCATTTAGGACAGACAGAACAAAATACTTCAGAGACCTTGCCATCTATATTCACCTCCACCATTCAAACTCACTCAGCCATGCGTCTTGTGGTTTGTTTTCTTTTTTTTAAATACTGATTATGAGAAAACATTTTTTTAACTGTTTGTTAATTAAATCATGTTTCTTTTATTGTTAAACCCACCATCCCTGATCAAAAACTTAAAATGTCAGCCACTGTGTAATGTCAGCCATTTCCCTCACAAAATCATTCATCAGCTGTTCACTATCGCTTTGACATCTAAGCATCAGTAACAAGATTCTTACGACAAACAATATATACTTTTTAATTATCTCCTGAGTTTCGATACCTGCTGCGCAAGTGTACTTCCTGTTTATTTCTGTAACAGACATGTCATCTATTTATGATATGAGCGACATGTATTTCGTTACAGTGTTCCCTCGCTTTTGCGTCCTTCAATATGGTGCTATCTCGGTTATAGCTCGCGGTGACATATAGCTGCCAAAATTGACTTACATTTTTATTAAACTTGATTTACACTGAAACAATGACTTTTCCCTCATCTCCAAAAACATTATCAGCTGATCACTGTAAGCATGCAACACCGGAAATACCAGTCAACAAATACGATCTGAAGTTTGCAATTTAATCCCATTATTATACTATCTGGTTATAAGATTGTGTTTATTGTTTATCTGGACTTATGCTTGTGATATATTTTATTAATTTTTAAAAATTTTGTTCAATATTGTTTACACCAATTTTGGTGAAATTGTTTGTAAAGTGATCGGTACATCGCACAACTCACTGTTATTTACAGCAACCACGGTCAGATTACCGCTATTGACACCTTGAAACAAACTGTAGTTGACAGAGAATGGATACTCATTAATGCCATACTTTGACTCGTTAAAAGTCATATTTGTGGCAATTTGTCTATTATATGTCAACAAAACGTTTTCGCCATCGAAATACACATAGTGTGGGAAGTCCCTACGGTGACTGGTCAAATTGTTCCATACGTAATCATATCCTGCCATAGCAATCAGCTGTACCAAAGTGCTACGCTTGAAATATATATATAGTAAAAGCTGCAACTAAAACAACACGATATTATTCCTGATAAAATTATTTTTTCAGATACAATTTCTTCCAACCATTGCATACAAGAAGTTGTATCATTGGGTACTTTTTAACTGAATCACCGGTAGATTTGGAGAAAATGTATGTACAGCTGATTGCTATTTCCGAGAAGAAACACACTGTCACAGTCAGTTTAAGGGAAATGTGTCACAGAAAGGTCTCATGTTATTCATGTTAAGCCAGCATAAATATATCTGTTCTCAAGTATTGATGTATCATCAAAACCATCCTGCATGAAATTACCTTATATCTGATGTTACTATGTGACAGAAACGTATTTTCAGTAATGAAAAATTAACTACAGTTTTATTAAAAATAATACCGTAACATATGCAGTATACTCCCGGTGACTCGTAGTCAATTTACCACCTTTATATTCCTTTAAAACTTACCTTTTGGCAGTGGAATGGGGGAAATGTTTATTTCCAGCTGGGTTCCTATCGCATGGTCTGCACGTGGGTGCATTTTAGTTTCAAGTTCCGGTCAGAGCGTCTGATAGTAGCATTCTGATTGGGTGACAGGCGGATTGTTGACCAATCGCGTTTAGGATGGGTGTGGGAAGGGGTCAAGGTTGGTTGGCGCGGTAAATATAAGGGGGCTTGACACCTGGGGTAGACTGTCTTGCGTTATCGGTTGATCGATACAGGTGAGGTGACCGCACCACTCTTAACTCCGTGACGGAGCTAGTTCCCAGTAGATCTGTGAGGGATCTATGTCCAAATCTTCTTAAATAAAATATGAGAGGAATTTGGTAGAGTTAAGACTCTTTGGGAAACCAGTAAGATAGTGGGCGGGGCGGGTGACATTTTACGGAAGTGCAGTGCATAGCAGGGATGCAGGATTATCTTAAGATGGATGTAGGGCAAACTGGCTAGGTAGAAAAGTAGTCAAAACAGCATGTTGGGTAATGTTAGGATTTTACAGGGTGGGGGTTAGGTTTATAATTTGAGTTTCTTTGATTTATTGAATAAACTATATATTTTGTTACTCTGATTTTGTTTATTTATTTTTCTAATCACTCCTCTACATCCCAAAAGAACTGGGAAATAGGTCGGCTGTAGGTTAAGAATGATGTACACAACGCAAAGCATGAGACACTGTTTGTGACAGCCGTTCCTATTACACTATATAAAATATAAATTCTAACTCTCAGCTACCCTACTGATAGGTACTGTAAATAGGTGGTCTACCCACAACAATTTCCCTCCTTTTGTATGTGACTACATTTAGCCAGCAATGCTACTATGTGCTATGATCTTGACTATGTACTTTCAGCTCGCTGTAAGCCCGGCGAGTGCCGCAAGCCTCAGCCCAACTACTTCGCTACATGCCAGGATGAATGTAAATCTGACTCCGAATGTATGGGCAACACTCGCTGCTGCTCCAATGGCTGTGGCCATGTCTGTCTTGTACCAGAGAGTGAGTGTCCTTCCATTAGCAATACCCAGACAGCTGTGGCCATGTCTGTCTTGTACCAGAGAGTGAGTACCGGTAGTCCCTCCATTAGCAATACCCAGACAACTGTGGCCACGTCTGTCTTGTACCAGAGAGTGAGTAGTCCTTCCATTAGCAATACCCAGACAACTGTGGCCACGTCTGTCTTGTACCAGAGAGTGAGTAGTCCCTCCATTAGCAATACCCAGACAGCTGTGGCCATGTCTGTCTTGTACCAGAGAGTGAGTAGTCCCTCCATTAGCAATACCCAGACAACTGTGGCCACGTCTGTCTTGTACCAGAGAGTGAGTAGTCCTTCCATTAGCAATACCCAGACAGCTGTGGCCACGTCTGTCTTGTACCAGAGAGTGAGTAGTCTCTCCATTAGCAATACCCAGACAGCTGTGGCCACGTCTGTCTTGTACCAGAGAGTGAGTAGTCCTTCCATTAGCAATACCCAGACAGCTGTGGCCACGTCTGTCTTGTACCAGAGAGTGAGTTGTCCTTCCATTAGCAATACCCGGACAGCTGTGGCCACGTCTGTCTTGTACCAGAGAGTGAGTTGTCCTTCCATTAGCAATACCCAGACAACTGCGGCCACGTCTGTCTTGTACCAGAGAATGTGAGTGGAGATATCACCTTTGTTGTTTCAGTGACACAGACATGCCACATGAAGCTAAGGGAGGCTCACCTGAAACTTCAGCATCACAAGGGAGGCTGCCCTATGATCTCCATCCCCAGGTAAATCATACTGCTCCATGACCTCCATGCTCAGAGAAATAATTCTGCCCTATGATCTCCATCCCAATATCAATAATACTGCCCCATCAACTCCATCCCTAGGTAAATAATACTGCCCTATGATCTCCCTCCCCATATTAATAAAACTGCAAAATGACCTGCATCCCCAGGTAAATAATACTACCTCATCACCTCCATCCCCAGGTAAATAATACTGCCCCATGACCTCCATCCCCAGGTGAATAATACTGCCCCATCATCTCCATCCCTAGATAAATAATACTGCCCCATGACCTCCATCCCCAGATAAATAAGACTGCCCCATCACTTCCATCCCTAGGTAAATAATACTGCCCCATGACCTCCATCCCTAGGTAAATAAGACTGCCCCATCACTTCCATCCCCAGGTGAATAATACTGCCCCATGACCTCCATCCCCAGGTGAATAATACTGCCCCATGACCTCCATCCCTAGGTAAATAATACTGCCCCATGACCTCCATCCCCAGATAAATAAGACTGCCCCATCACTTCCATCCCTAGGTAAATAATACTGCCCCATGACCTCAATACTCAGGTGAATAATACTGCCCCATGACCTCCATCCCTAGGTAAATAATACTGCCCCATGACCTCCATCCCCAGATAAAAAAGACTGCCCCATCACTTCCATCCCTAGGTAAATGATACTGCCCCATGACCTCCATCCCTAGGTAAATAAGACTGCCCCATCACTTCCATCCCCAGGTGAATAATACTGCCCCATGACCTCCATCCCCAGGTGAATAATACTGCCTCATGACCTCCATCCCTAGGTAAATAATACTGCCCCATCACTTCCATACTCAGGTAAATAATACTGCCCCATGACCTCCATCCCCAGGTGAATAATACTGCCCCATGACCTCCATCCCTAGGTAAATAATACTGCCCCATGACCTCCATCCCTAAGTTAATAAGACTGCCCCATCACTTCCATCCCTAGGTAAATAATACTGCCCCATGACCTCAATACTTAGGTGAATAATACTGCCCCATCACCTCCATACTCAGGTAAGTAATACTGCCCCATGACCTCCATCCCCAGGTAAATAATACTGCCCCATGGCCTCCATCTCCAGGTAAATAATACTGCCCCATCATCTCCATCCCTAGGTAAATAATACTGCCCCATCACCTCCATCCCCAGGTAAATAATACTGCCCCATCACCTCCATCCCTAGGTAAATAATACTGCCCCATCACCTCCATCCCCAGGTAAATAATACTGCCCCATCACCTCCATCCCTAGGTAAATAATACTGCCCCATGACCTCAATTCCCATGTTACAGCCTCTGTCCATATTCTGTCCTTTTGTCTTCCCCTCATTTAAAAACAATATTCTTATGACCACTGTTCTCCCCCTTCAGGTAAACCATGTGCATTAACAGTATGAGTTAAGGCAATGCATTCAAATATTGCTATTTGCAGATGTAACTACAACGGAACATGGAGATCCCAACAGTGTCTGGATAGCTATGGAATCTGTTGGTGTGTGGATTCTCATGGACGCAAAATACCAAACACATTAGTCAGGGGATATGCAGACTGTAGTTACAGTAAGTCATCACTGGAATAAAATCCTTTTTATTTCACAATAAAACTTGACTAGAGACTAAAGATGTCTTACTTGCTTCGTTCAGTCGTATATGCGATAATGCTGCCTATGTTTTCCAGTTCCTGATATGGGAAAACCTGAAACCTCTCAGCCGGAAGGGGAAATGGATCTTCCACCAAGTATGTATGACTGTTTAGGTGTCATGTTTCATGACCTTAGTATCTGTTTTGAATCATGGAATCGGAATACCTTTGATGACTTTTGAAATGGGTCACTTTTAAACCTACTTTGAGGTTTTACTTCTCAGTTGTAATACCTTGGTTTTACAATTTACGTTTGAAAAACTTGCCTCTTGTGAACACATTTGTGTTTGATGATTGGTTAAAAGTCACAATTATTTTTACATTAAAATTCCATGACGTGAATCAAACCTGCAACCACATATATCGTCTTAAGTTTCGTAACCCACTGTTTTCCCACTGAGCTACCGAGGCAGAGGATCGAAGTTGTTCAGATTAACATGTCATGACTCCAGCTAGTCCATGCTGCACATGTTTTTCTCTCCCACGCTTTTGGCAAATTCCTTTTATACCATGACACACGGTATTGTTTCACTATAAAGCATGTCAATGTTTTCTTCTTCTGATATTACTTGCATTTGGGTGGTTCATAAGTTGGATAAAACATGCCACTTTGGTTTTGGTTGAAAATGTAAAACTTTGAGGTCGCTCGCTCGCGGTTCTATCCTATGCGTAATCCTGTCTGTATTGCATCACATATATGTACATGTTGACTACTGTGTTGTTGTTTGTCCAGTATGTGAACAGGGTACAAAGACCCACTGCTGTAATGCCAGCCTGTGTCACATGCACTCGTGCCCCGCCCACCCGGCCGCTGTCTGCAGGGTCAACCCCTGTGGTGGCTGCCGCGCTGTCTTCTATGACCACATGAACAGGGAGGTCAACTGCAGTGAAGGTAGGTCTCACACACACACACACACACACACACACACACACACACACACACACACACACACACACACACACACACACACACACACACACACACACACACACTGCAGTGAAGGTAGCTGTGTACATGTATGTTGTGAGGGTAGGCAAACACACGCACACACACAACTGTAGCTGTGTACATGGATGTAGTGAAGGTAGCACACACAACTGTAGCTGTGTACATGTATGTAGTGAAGGTAGGTCACACACACAACTGTAGCTGTGTACATGTATGTAGTGAAGGTAGCACACACACAACTGTAGCTGTGTACATGGATGTAGTGAAGGTAGGTCACACACAACTGTAGCTGTGTACATGTATGTAGTGAAGGTAGCACACACACAACTGTAGCTGTGTACATGGATGTAGTGAAGGTAGGTCACACACACAACTGTAGCTGTGTACATGGATGTAGTGAAGGTAGGTCACACACATTACTGTAGCTGTGTACATGGATGTAGTGAAGGTAGCACACACACAACTGTAGCTGTGTACATGGATGAAGTGAAGGTAGCACACACACAACTGTAGCTGTGTACATGTATGTAGTGAAGGTAGGTCACACACACAACTGTAGCTGTGTACATGGATGTAGTGAAGGTAGCACACACACACACCTTTTGCTGTGTACATGTAGGCCACACTCATATACACAAACCTTTAGCTGTGTACATGTATACACACACACACACACACACACACACACACACACACACACACACACACACACACACACACACACACACTCTCTCTCTCTCTCTCTCTCTCTCTCTCTCCCTCTCTCTCTCTCCCTGTCTCTGTAGCTGTGTGCATGTATTGACATGCATGCAGTGGAGATAGGTCACACACATTTGTGAGTCGATAGCCCTCTCTTCTTTCAGGACTGACGGAATGTCAACTGCATCGTCAACGAGTGAAGACTGCCCATGCCCAGCATACCATGAACAAGATGGGTGACATGACAAGAAACATGACAATGAACATGACAAGAAACATGACAATGGGAGATCACATGAAGCCTGGCCAAGTGGAAGGTAAGATGAGCTCTCCACATAACACCATAATCAGGCTCTTAGGTAGTATCCCCACACAACGACACCATAATCAGGCTCTAAGGTATTATCCCCACATAGCGACACCATAATCAGGCTCTAAGGTAGTATCCCCACACAACGACACCATAATCAGGCTCTAAGGTAGTATCCCCACATAGCGACACCATAATCAGGCTCTAAGGTAGTATCCCCACACAACGACACCATAATCAGGCTCTAAGGTAGTATCCCCACACAAGGACACCATAATCAGGCTCTAAGGTATTATCCTCACACAAGGACACCATAATCAGGCTCTAAGGTATTATCCCCACACAACGACACCATAATCAGGCTCTAAGGTATTATCCCCACACAACGACACCATAATCAGGCTCTAAGGTAGTATCCCCACACAAGGACACCATAATCAGGCTCTAAGGTAGTATCCCCACATAGCGACACCATAATCAGGCTCTAAGGTAGTATCCCCACACAACGACACCATAATCAGGCTCTAAGGTAGTATCCCCACACAAAGACACCATAATCAGGCTCTAAGGTAGTATCCCCACACAAGGACACCATAATCAGGCTCTAAGGTGGTATCCCCACATAGCGACACCATAATCATGCTCTAAGGTAGTATCCCCACACAACGACACCATAATCAGGCTCTAAGGTATTATCCCCACACAAGGACACCATAATCAGGCTCTAAGGTATTATCCCCACATAGCGACACCATTATCTGTCTCTTCATTTTGCAAACTAAAACATAACTGAAATTCTTTTCAATAGTTTCACATACAACTTTGCACACATAACCAACCTGGTCTAGGGTGCAACATGTGCTATTACCGGGTTCACTGGAGACTGCAGTGTATGTTGGAACATGATCACAGATGACATGTATCCCCATGAGAGCCTTGACCGGCATCTGGTCATGTAGGTACCAACCTCTTACACATTTGAATTGGTGCAAAATACCATAATATTTAAACTAGGACCACATTTAATGCCTTCTGTATAACTAGGATATTAGAACTCAGCAAGTTATACATAGAACTACATGAAACTGAATATGATAGTCTCTACCCATCAGTCCTGGAACGTTATGGACTTAAAATATTTCTTATGCAACATTGCACACATCTAGACTTACCGGGGAAGTTAATTTGCCTTTTTTAATTTATTGATAATGTTATATATGTTGTTTCTTATAAAAATATTTGTTATTCAAATGGTAAATTAAAAGGAACAAGTTTATTATTATCTCAAAACCATTCCATGTTTCTTCATGATGCCTCCTGATGTTTTCTCAGCCAGAGTAATCATGACTTTGTTAACAAAGGCCCTGGCCAGTGTGTGTTGGACTCTCTTTATATATTTCTTGTTGTACCAATTCCACAGAGCCTGAAAGTATTCCTCCCCACTGTCAGCTGGCCCCCAAACCAGGGATGTGCCGAGCGTTCATGCCCAAGTGGTTCTACAACCACACCAGCAACCGCTGCGAGAAGTTTGTGTACGGTGGATGTGACGGCAATGACAACAAGTTCAACACAGTTGAAGAATGCTATGAGGAATGTAGGTTATAGTGTAACAGCTTCATGTACAATTAGTGAGAAATCGCCACCTATATTGTTATTCACAAAACATGTTATAGGATATTATGGGCTGGTGTGGACGAGAGCTGCCTTAGTGCCAGGAGCTGAGATCATTTCCTGCTCGTAACCAGGGTGTTGTTCAGCCTATGGAATAACAATGTATACAGGTCTTTACAGTCTTGTCACTTACTGTAGTGTACAGTACATTCACCTTGTGTACTCCAAAGAACTCACTCATCTTTACATGATCAGATGGGGGGCGGTCGGGTAGCCTAGTGGTTAAAGCGTTCGCTCGTCACGCCGAAGACCCGGGTTCGATTCCCGACATGGGTAAAATGTGTGAAGCCCATTTCTGGTGTCCCCCGCCATGATATTGCTGGAATATTGTTAAAAGCGGCGTAAAACCAAACTCACCCACTCACTCATGATCAGATGGTTGAAGCATGAATACGTACATACACCCGAAACACAGGTGTCAAAACGTGTGGTGTCACCCTGGGCAAATGACTTAGTTCAAATGTGCCTCTGTTCACAGCAGGGAATGGGTACACAATATGTGAGGTGGATGTAAAAACCCTTTATGCTAGGCATGGTTGTATACTCCCCAGGGAGTTGAGAATGATAACTGAAATAAATATGGGTCCACCGGTCGGGGAACAAATAAATCGCATTTGCACCAAGATGTGTTGATAAGTGCTGTATATAAATGTATAACATAAGAAGTTTTTGTATTATAATTGTCAAAAGGATTTCAAAATTTAAAATTTCAATTGTGTTATATTAATTTGTGTGTTATTCTTACTAATTACAAATGATAATAACATATTGATACCATATTTACTCATGTATAAGATGAACCCCACTTTTCGGTGTTCAGTTTTGTAGAAAAAGACCTTTCTTGTATGCAAGGGGCAGTGATTAAAAACTTCAGTCGTGACTGGATTTAATATTTGACTGGATTTTCCCGTCACTTCAAGACTTTTATGAATATTTCAACCACATGTGCAGTGTAGTGTGTTATTTTGCGTGGTAGATTCGAGTAAGAAATGTTGTTACCATACTGACAGTGTGTTGCACTGTCAACTCAAGTTGTACAAGGGAACATCGTTCAGCACATTCATCTAATACTGTGTGGTGTGTTTCAGGTCATGAAGAAGCTAATCCATGCAAGGTAGGTTCAACTGGGTTTAATTATGATTTGAATCAATGGAGAGATTAATTTTAATATGAAAAAGAGAAGAAAGTTATTGGGCATCAGGTAAATGTCAGGGGACTCCGAGCCTGAGGTGAGAGTGAGAGATGTGGGCACTTTAATATACTCACATACTGTAAATCGTGAAATTTATGCGTCTCCAAAAGAATGCGACCACTGGTCCCTAGCCAAAAATGCGACACCCCCTCCTCTCAAGCATCAGTGGATTTATGTCTAAATAAAATGCCCTCTGTCAGGTTTACAGGAGAACTCTTACTTTAATCCAACCTTACATTAATCCAATCACACACCAAATAGCTTAATAGTGCTGAATAGAGCACTTCCGCTAAAACAATATATGTGCGCTGTCTCGTGTTGGCCTTTGACGCAGTCGCAAAGAACAAAGACACTGTGTTGCGTTGTTGGCGTCTGTCTGGACTTGCAGGAGTGATCAGTGTAATATTTCTATGCTATCGAGGCTTCTAAGGTCGTGAGTCTATGCATAGATAACGAGAGCGTGTTCAGTCTACATGTTTACTGTATAGCAATGGCGGTACAAGAGCACGTATCGATATCCCTACGCCGGTGATATGACTAGTGGGGTAGTGGTGAGTCTTGCAATATAGTCCATATATCACATCCCCCTTCTTTTGATAAGGTACTTACGGCGTGTGGATATCAGTAGTATATGATGGACAACATGGAATTGATTACATTATGATTGATGAGAAAGTTGACGGATGGTCTCACTGTGCAAGATAAATGCACTTTCAACTAATTGCACTTTTAAAGTTCTTTGGTATTCTTGAGCAGTTCATGACACAGTAGGTTGAGGTAGATCACTTTGTACATAACATAACATAACATAACATAACATAACATAACATAACATAACTGTTGGCTGAGCTATTCTAGTCTGCTACCCTATTTGGCACACTAGGAGTAACTAGTCTGCTTTTATATTTCACATTTATATTTAGAGTCACTCATTCAAGTGCTTTGGTCGTCGCACTTCTCTTCCGGCTCTTGTTCGACATACAACTGTCTCTGAGCTGGGATCACAATGGCCCTGCAATGTTGTGGTGGTTGGGCGCTTCTCGAACTTGTCTAGCTGTTTGTTGGTTGGTGGTTTGTTGTCCTTAGGGTTGAAGGAGACCCGCCGCTGGTTTTGGTGGGGTGAGGTAGATTGGTTTCCCTGTCTCAGTGGTTCGAGTGGGGCAGCGCTGGTGTTTCTCTTTTCCTCAGTGATCTCCCTGAGATCACGTCGATTGCGACGTAGGATGGAGCCTTCTGTGGTTTCCACTATGTATGACCTTGGCTCTGGTGATTTTCCTACTATAGTGGCATTCTTCCACCTTCCAGATTGTTGGTCTCTGACACTGATAGGCTGGTTAGGGATAAGTGGCGGAAGCTCCTCACCTGCCCTGTTGTCAAAGTGTTCCTTTTGCTGAAGTTGTCGTTCTTCTAGATGGCGTCTAACGTCTTCCCGCATGGTGTTGTGGTTTTTGACCCTCATTGGTAAGTTCGATTTCATTTTCCGGGTGTTTAGGAGTTCAGCTGGTGATGGAAGGTTATGATCGATTGGGGTTGCACGTAATATGAGCATAGCCATGTTGGGGTCGATGTTGGAGAGCTTGGCTTTTTGCAGTGTTCGTTTTGTTGTTTGGATTTGCCGCTCTATGAAGCTGTTCGACTGGGGATAGTGTGGGCTGGATGTTATATGGGTAAATCCCCAGGCTTTGGCAAATTCTTGAAATCGTTCAGCTGAAAAATGTGGCCCGTTGTCGCTAATGACTTTCTCTGGTATGCCTTGTTCTGCAAATATGGCTTTCAGTGTTGAGATGGTACCTCTGCTGCCTCCGGACATCTTCCTGATTATGGGAAATTTAGAATAGTAGTCACTTACTATGATGTATTCTTCTCCCTCCATGTAAAATAGATCGGTTCCCAGCACTTGCCACGGTCGTGTGGGAAGTTCATGTTGGAGCAGGGGTTCTGCAGGTTGGCATTTCTGGAACTCTTGGCACACATGGCAGCTTTTTACCATGTTTTCAATGTCGGTCCCGATGCCGCACCAAAAGACACATGTCTTCGCTCTGAGTTTGGTCTTTTCTATCCCCTGATGTGCTTCGTGTAGTTTTCCTAGTATCTCTTGCTTCATACTTGTTGGGATGATGACACAATCCCCCTTCAGCAGTAATCCATCCTCAATGGATAGTTCGTCCCTGTATGCCCAGTAGGGCCTGATGGGGGCTGGTAGTTGCTTTGGTCTTTCAGGCCAGCCTTCCAAGATGATCTCTTTTAGAGCTTGTAGTGTAGCGTCCTTACTGGTCTCTTCTTTTAGGGACTGTATCTTTTTGTCGGAGAACTGTGTCAGGTCTACACGGATGTCCAAGTCGATTGTCTTGCTGGTCTTGCCGGGTGATCGGGAGAGGGCGTCTGCCACCTCCATCATACTTCCCGGTCTGTATTTGATGGTCACGTCGTAAGGCTGTACCCGTAGTAGCATTCTTTGAAGTCGTTGGGGCGCTGCTGACAGGTTTTTGAGGTGGATCATCTCCAATGGTTTGTGGTCTGTTTCCACGATGAACTGTTTCCCGTATAAATATGTATGGAAGCGTTCACACCCGAATACAACAGCGAGCATCTCCCTCTCTATGTTTGTGTACCTTTGCTCTGTCTCGCTTAGAGATTTTGAGGCGAATGCTATCGGCTTTTCGTTTTGCAGCAGGACTGCTCCGAGACCTTTCATGGAAGCGTCCACTCTGAGAGTGGAGTCCAGTGTGGGGTTGAAGTAAGTCAGCGTTACTTCCTTGCAGATGGTCTCTTTGATCTTGTTGAACGACGATTGGTGGGACTCTGACCACTTGTATTCCACGTCCTTCTTGATCAGTTCCCTGAGTGGTGCGGTTATCTGGGAAAGGTGGGGAATAAATGGTCCCATGTATGTTGCGATGCCTAAGAATTCTTGGAGCTGTTTGGCGTCGCTTGGGTATCCTATTTCCCTGATGGCCTTTACCTTGTCTGGGTCGGCGTGGACACCTTCTGCATCGAATACAAGTCCAAAGAATTTGATCTGGTCGGTCTTGATTTCGCATTTCCCAGGGTTGAATACCAGGCCGCTTTGTTGGGCGACCTCCATGAGGTTGATCAAGTTGTTGTCATGCTCCTTTTTATTTTTGCCGAATACCGCGATGTCGTCTGCTATGCCAACTGTGCCTGGGCACTTTTCTAGGATCATGTCCATACTCTTTTGGAACACATCTTGGCTCAGATTCAATCCAAAGGGAAGTCTTAGGAATCTGTAGCGGCCAAATGGGCTGTTAAAGGTCGTCAGCATGCTGGATTCCTCGTCGAGTTTGACAGACCAATAGCCGTGCCTTGCGTCCAGTTTGGAGAATACTGTCGCTCCTGAGAATTTGTGGGTTATCTCCTCAAGGGTAGGGGTTTTATAATGGGGCCTCTTAATGGCTGTGTTTAAGTCTTTCGGGTCCAGGCATACCCTGAGCTTGCCGCTAGCTTTCCTGCTGTATGCCAGGCTTGACACCCAGTCAGTTGGTTCCGTAACTTTGGCGATGACCTTGATTTTTTGTATCATTGGCGGTACTGAGGGGTCGACTGTAATATGACACTCTTTCTTGAACTGGCCAATGCCTTGAAATCTGTCTGGGTAGCTTCTTATTAGGTCTTCTTTCCCGTCAACCTTCTGCGTTGGAGGTGAGTCTTTTATTTCGCAATTGAGGGTTACGACTCTCAGCTGCCTACACGTAGGGAGTCCAAGGATGGCCGGTCCTTCTTCGCCTGAGATGAAGAAGTCTGCTTGAGATGTGTGGCCATTGAAGGTGCAGGGTAAGGATATTTTACCATACTGGGCTATTCGTGTGCCGTTGTAGGCTCTCAGTATGGTGCTGCTCTGCTTAGTTGAGTTTGCATTGGGCTTCCCATTGCTCTCCAGTGTATTTGGGTACATACGTTGGTATATGCGCAGGGGTAGGAGGTTACCTTGGGCTCCTGTGTCGACTTTGGCTTTGAGGGTGGCTGGTTGCTGTGGTCTGTCTTCTAGACTGATATTGAGGGTCACGAAAACCTCGTCTCTAGTGTCTCTGTGGTTGAGTATAGCATCAATTGAAAGTGACTCGAATGTTAGTGTTTCGAAAGCTGTTTCGAAATCCAGGTCATCATTACCTGTCATGCTATTCACTGAACGTTGTCCTTGTCGTGACCTACTTCTACCTCTGTGTGGCCTTCTAGTGTGAGGCTGACCACGGCCTCTGCCTCGACTGTTGCCTCTTGCTCTGCCCCTGTATGGTGTGTGCTGTGCGGCGTTCCTTCTACACATCACTTTCCAGTGGTTTCTTATGCCACAGTTTTCACATTCACTGCCATAAGCTGGACAGCGATTCGGTGGGTGTTGTCGTCCACAGTATTTGCATGGCTGCTCTTTCCTTACTTGGTGAATGTCAGTCTTCGTCGTCTGTACCCCTTGCAGTTGGGCCATGTTGTTGATGGATGCCTCATGCACTCTAGCTATATCCATGGCTTGATCCAATGACATCTGTTCATCTTTGCCCAATAATTCCTTCTGCAACTCCGGAATCCTTGTCCCAATGATTAATTGTTCAATTAATCTCTCTTTTAATTCGGCTTCCCCGAAACGACATTTAAAGGCCTGTAGTTTGCATCTGGTCATATAATTGTCGACTGATTCCAATGTGTCTTGCCTGTATCTTTGTAAGTAGAATCTCTGCACTCTGAAGTTACTTCTTGGCTCCAAGTGGACTTCAAATTTCTTGAAAATTACTTGCGGGTCCTTCGCTTCCTCTTCCCCGAAACGACATAAGTGAGTAGAACTGTTATCTTGACCCAAGCAGTGACAATTCACTAATTAGTGTTTGAATGACATTGTTTATACACTTGTTACAAGTGCCGCTCAATAAACAGTGTTGTGGAATACATAGTTGTTTGTTTTCAGTGAATGTCTAAGTTGGTATTTCTGCTATCAAAAATGTCTTATTGTTGATATGACTGCGATGTTTAATAATGCGAACAAAGACCACTCACATTTTTCGCATTTAATTCACGTTCGCATTAATTTCAAAATTTACAGTATATATCACCTCTTCTTGGATAAGATATATGGATGAACACCGAAATGCTGCTCCTCTTGTAATAAAGGCGTTGTTCATCCATGTCTTATCCTTACTTACATATATCACCTCCTCCTCATTCAATCATGTGAATGCTGCTCCTCTTGTAATAAAGGCGTTGTTCATCCATGTCTTATCCTTACTTACATATATCACCTCCTCCTCATTCAATCATGTGAATGCTGCTCCTCTTGTAATAAGGCGTTGTTCATCCATGTCTTATCCTTACTTACATATATCACCTCCTCCTCACTCAATTGTGTGAATGCTGCTCCTCTTGTAATAAGGCGTTGTTCATCCATGTCTTATCCTTACTTACATATATCACCTCCTCCTCACTCAATTGTGTGAATGCTGCTCCTCTTGTAATAAAGGCGTTGTTCATCCATGTCTTATCCTTACTTACATATATCACCTCCTCCTCACTCAATTGTGTGAATGCTGCTCCTCTTGTAATAAAGGCGTTGTTCATCCATGTCTTATCCTTACTTACATATATCACCTCCTCCTCACTCAATTGTGTGAATGCTGCTCCTCTTGTAATAAAGGCATTGTTCATCCATGTCTTATCCTTACTTACATATATCACCTCCTCCTCATTCAATCATGTGAATGCTGCTCCTCTTGTAATAAGGCGTTGTTCATCCATGTCTTATCCTTACTTACATATATCACCTCCTCCTCACTCAATTGTGTGAATGCTGCTCCTCTTGTAATAAGGCGTTGTTCATCCATGTCTTATCCTTACTTACATATATCACCTCCTCCTCACTCAATTGTGTGAATGCTGCTCCTCTTGTAATAAAGGCGTTGTTCATCCATGTCTTATCCTTACTTACATATATCACCTCCTCCTCACTCAATTGTGTGAATTCATGCTAAAAGCAACAACATAATGATAAAAGGAAACGTTAAGTCTTGTGACATGATAAATACAATATGTGATATAGGGAGAAACATGCTAGTCACACAATATTTCAGACACAGACACAGGCACAATAATCAAGCTGCATGAAAAAGCCCACCTCCATTCAGCCAATACCTCCTGACCATGAACATGTGTTGACTTTTACTTGACAGATGGAGGAGTGTGGTGACCAACAGAAGTGTAGCCTTGGCATTGACTACAGCTGTACACATGGCAAATGTGCTCACTGGGCTGAGTGCAGATGTAAGTTCACCTCTAGCTTCCTTTGTATGACAAGAAGAAAACATGACATCAACTACTTCTTGTACCATGCTCGTAAACTGTAACTGAGGGACATGTGTCTCCCACAGACACCCTTACTGTCTCCATGTCTGCCATCAGCACTAAGCAGCCTGGTGATCAATGCACTCATGTGTGCAGAATGTCTGGTAATGCAAAATATACTTTTATGATTCTCTTGATAACTGAATATCTTATGTTTTACAGATGTGTTTGCCAACCCCCACATTAGTGGCATCAATGTCCCAACATGCTCTGCCGAGAAGTACACTTCCATGCAGTGTCACCATGGTTACTGTTGGTGTGTCAGCGGGGATGGCCAGCCTATACAGGGCAGCCTTGCAAAGAAGTATGGCGTGATCTGTCAGGATGATGGTGAGTGTGATAATTGTTTCCATTATGAAAACATCAGCCCTAAATCAGTGTCCATACATCAGTGTCCACACATCAGTGTCCACACATCAGTGTCCATACATCAGTGTCCACACATCAGTGTCCACACATCAGTGTCCATACATCAGTGTCCACGCATCAGTGTCCATGCATCAGTGTCAATACATCAGTGTCCATACATCAGTGTCCACACATCAGTGTCCACACATCAGTGTCCATACATCAGTGTCCATACATCAGTGTCCATACATCAGTGTCCACCAGGGGTCCGGAAAATTTAAAATCCCAATCGGACATTTGCATTTAGGCCACGCCCCCTTCAAATAGCGTATTTTAGTACGACTTTTCACACACATTACAAGTTTACGTATGATGAATTATGAATTGTTTCAATTTAAATTGTTTAATTCACCGGACAATTAATAACAAATAATATCATTTTAGATTTACATGGAAAACATACGTTTGTTTCTTTTATAATAACGATCTGTTAACGTAGTGAACGGTCTAATTAATATTCATGAGTTATATTCATGAGTCTGCTCAAGTGTACGCGTTGTAACATTTGGATCGAGACTATTATCCCATATTTGGTTATCACGTGACCTCACGGGAATTTATTTTTTTTAAACTAAAGATTTTTTTAAAAACAAGTCAGATAATTTAATCACAAATACAAAAATATCGTTGATAGCAATAGTTATTTGAATACTTTTTTCATCTGTACTTATTTATTGACCATAAAAAAATTGTATATCGATCGTCCGAGAAAGCAAAATGGCGGTCAATCAAGATTCAATATACGACTAGCTACTGAAAACAATAAAATCTGCAAATCCTCATTGTATGTCAACCAAGTGAAAGTCGTTAGCCACGACTTACAAAATGATCGTCCAGACTTTGAGGGTTTGGCAGATCCGCTCGACTGATCTGCATCGGTCGACTGGCTGTCGTCACGCTTTCGCTTCTTGTCTGAGGTTACGTATCGTAGCATTGTGAGGATAATGAGGTACATCGATGATGCAAGATATTAATGTACAGTTGTAAACACCTTTCACTCAAATTAACAAGATGTTCTCAGTAATTAATCCGCGATTAATCAGTGTCAACTCAGTTTATTGCCTATTACAGTGATTGACCGATTGGACTATCATGTAGGTACGATGTATTTACAGCAATCAAAACAAACAAAGCTTGTCAGTGTAGTTAATCTTCATTGTGTTGCAACTGCAGACAGAAACTGCTCAGTCCTAACTGTTGATCATGTCCGGTCAAAATTTAAGAATGTCCGGACAATACTTTTTAAAATGTCCGGTAAGCAATATTTTAAAACGGACATTTGAGATTCCCAATCGGACATGTCCGGCGCATATGACGGTTTCCGGACCCCTTGTGTCCACACATCAGTGTCCACACATCAGTGTCCATACATCAGTGTCCATACATCAGTGTCCATACATCAGTGTCCACACATCAATGTCCATACATCAGTGTCCACACATCAGTGTCCACACATCAGTGTCCACACATCAGTGTCCATACATCAGTGTCCATACATCAGTGTCCACACATCAGTGTCCACACATCAGTGTCCATACATCAGTGTCCACACATCAGTGTCCATACATCAGTGTCCATACATCAGTGTCCACACATCAGTGTCCACACATAAGTGTCCACACATCAGTGTCCACACATCAGTGTCCAGACATCAGTGTCCACACATCAGTGTCCACACATCAGTGTCCATACATCAGTGTCCATACATCAGTGTCCACACATCAGTGTCCACACATCAGTGTCCACACATCAGTGTCCACACATCAGTGTCCATACATCAGTGTCCACACATCAGTGTCCACACATCAGTGTCCATACATCAGTGTCCATATAAGTCCCTGATAAAGACTTGTCTCTTGTCCAGTGATCTGGCCATCACTGTGAGGACTTGTCTCTTGTCCAGTGATCTGGCCATCACTGTGAGGACTTGTCTCTTGTCCAGTGATCTGGCCATCACTGTGAGGACTTGTCTCTTGTCCAGTGATCTGGCCATCACTGTGAGGACTTATCTCTTGTCCAGTGATCTGGCCATCACTGTGAGGACTTGTCTCCTGTCCAGTGATCTGGCCGTCACTGTGAGGACTTGTCTCTTGTCCAGTGATCTGGCCATCACTGTGAGGACTTGTCTCTTGTCCAGTGATCTGGCCATCACTGTGAGGACTTATCTCTTGTCCAGTGATCTGGCCATCACTGTGAGGACTTGTCTCCTGTCCAGTGATCTGGCCGTCACTGTGAGGACTTGTCTCTTGTCCAGTGATCTGGCCATCACTGTGAGGACTTGTCTCTTGTCCAGTGATCTGGCCATCACTGTGAGGACTTGTCTCCTGTCCAGTGATCTGGCCATCACTGTGAGGACTTGTCTCTTGTCCAGTGATCTGGCCATCACTGTGAGGACTTATCTCTTGTCCAGTGATCTGGCCATCACTGTGAGGACTTGTCTCTTGTCCAGTGATCTGGCCATCACTGTGAGGACTTGTCTCTTGTCCAGTGATCTGGCCATCACTGTGAGGACTTGTCTCTTGTCCAGTGATCTGGCCATCACTGTGAGGACTTGTCTCCTGTCCAGTGATCTGGCCGTCACTGTGAGGACTTGTCTCCTGTCCAGTGATCTGGCCATCACTGTGAGGACTTGTCTCTTGTCCAGTGATCTGGCCATCACTGTGAGGACTAATGGGTCATAGACTTGACAGGCTCAGGCAGGAAGGAAACCAGTAAAATAATTTCACAAATATGTGTTGACAATTAAGTCACAAAATGCACAGTGGTTTTATCCATGATAACATTGTAAATTGTTGTGGCATTTCATGAGTTAACTGTTCAGTTTAGCATGACTGTGAGGTGTCATGGCAAATATTACCATTCATGTCCTTGTGGGTATGTTTTACATTTCATGTCAATGTTTCAGGACAATATACAGTCATCGAAGGCCAAGCAGGTAAGATATATATACACAACCTTGTTCATCTTGTAATGAATGGAATACATATGTCATGTTTGTAATGAAGTGACTGTAACATTACGCTTGCTTCTTCCTACACAGTAGTTGTACATGGTATCGTGAAGTAGTGAGTACTGTCACCTCCCCAGTATCTGCAACTCATGTGTACAGTTGTCTACTGGTTTGCAATAAAACAAATGCATCTAATATTAACCCGTGAAGATCCGGGGTAGAATAGGTCTTCAGGAACCCATGCTTTCCGTAAAAGGCGACTACGCTTTGTAAGAGGTGACTAATGGATTCAGGTGGTCAGGCTTGCTGACTTGGTTGATGCATGTCATCATATCCAAATTGCATAGATCGATGCTCATAATGTCAGTCACTGGAGTGTCTTGTCTTCATTTATAGACAGACTGCTGTCATATGGCTGAAACATTGCTGAGTGCAGAGTTAAACAACAAACAAACATCTAATATCAACATTCCCTCTTTACCTGTGCAACCTTCAGTATATGCATGTGTATTTCAGTGAACTGCAGCAATGGGGGCACCCCCAACTTGAGCTGCCTTGATACCTGCATGGGCAAGGTGTGTCCCGGCAACCCCAATGCCACCTGTGTGGTCAACCTGTGCTCACCAGACTGCAGCCACAAGTTCATGATGGAGACTGAGGAGGTGGAAACATGTGGCGGTAGGTTATGTTCCACTCCCCCTCGTTCCCTGATGTCTTCATTGCCTTACTCCTGCATCTCTGTTAGGGTTGTTAATATCTCATAAAATAGGATCCTGTGCTATTATTTCAAAAACGCTGGGTTCCGAAAATATAAAGCCTTCCTAGCAATACGACCTTCCAAGCATTACAACCTATCATAGTTAACTCTATAGTTAATCATAGGCTTAAGAGTGCTGTAGTACTATAAACACTTTGTGGATGACTCGCACCGGCACATTGATTGTTGTCATATTTTCTAGTATTTGAACATGAGTAAGTCTTTTACCCCATGTGATAGGAGATGTAGATGAGAACGCTACAGTTATATGGTAATAATGGCATCATGGATCATTGACTTTCTCATTGTTGGATTTGCATATGAAGTTTCAAATATTAACCTTTTTCAATCCTTCTTGCCATATTTATATACTTCCTCATGTCAGAAGTAGAACAACTGTGAGCATACAAGCAAAGCTTGATGTCAGAGGTATTGAACATACCATGTAACTTTTGTGTTAATATCTTTATTTCAAAGTTTGAATTCAAAGCTATATAATTTGCATACGCAAAATCTTTTAAAGTCATAAAAATAAAGATGAAAAATGCTTTGAAGATTTTAAGATAAGACTCTCAGCATTAATGGTTAGCTTCAGATCATCAAGTTTAGGGCCATCATCTATAGGTTTTACAGTTATCTTGAGTTGTATTGTGAGGCAATTGATGAGAGATACCTGCAGTGTACTACATCACAGCACAACCGATATGGTTGAGGGTTAGTGATGGGGGGGCTGCCATCACCTACCTCAGGGCAGTGGATGTCCAGTCATTGTTGTCCTGGGGTTTTCTGGCCAGTCTTGGTCCTGTTTGCATGTATAGGATAACGCATATCCAGCTTGTGTGCCAATGTAGTATCATGGAAACATCTAGGTACTCACCTTTGCAAGCTGAAAGTCCTATCTTCCACCTCACTGAGTAGAGTGACCTTGAACATTGTGTGTGCCAGCATCCTGGGGGGTGGGGGGGGCGTCACAATCTGGACCAACTCTCCGCAGCTCTGCAAGTGGAGTGACTTCTAATCAGAGCTACCATCAGAATCCTCAAACGCATGCAGACATTGCAAGACGTGGTCACAATCATTATTAACATTTACTGATGTCACAAACTCGATGGTACATCCCATATTGTTTTCAGAAGTATATATATATAAGGCAATCTCATTAAAATCAGATCTGATTTCTGTACATTGAAAATGAATATATTTGGGGAGTTCTGAATGCAAAAAAATAAAGCCACACTATTCATATTGTTGTGGATATTTATACATGATGTCATTTATAAATGAGCCTGACACAAGCTTCTGTGAAGATGTCCATCTTCGCACAGAGTGGTGTTGTATTGGAGTAAAACATCTGATTTTAATGAGATTGATACAGAGGGTGATCTGGAGTGGGTAGGCAATACTCTACTTTATCTACAGTGAAGGTGTTGAGCACAGAACACTCTGTTAATGTTGCTGAATTTTTATGAAAAGGCTAATCACTTATGTCTCATTGTTAGGAGGATTGTTATTGTTATCTCTTCCTTGCAGAGGATGAGTGCGCTGTGATGTATGCAGAACCCAAGGCCTCGTGTCAAGGTAAGGTTCAGTGATGTGCAGCACTAGGGGAACTCAGCTAGGAATCAGGAGTCCCCCAGAAGTCTCAGAAGACATTAGTAGTGGATCCGGGTTAGAATAGGTCTTCAGCAGCCCATTCTAGTCCCCCATGAAGATCCGGGTTAGAATAGGGTCTTCAGCAATCCATTCTTGTCCCATATGAAGATCTGGGTTAGAATAGGTCTTCAGCAATCCATTTTTGTACCCCATGAAGATCCAGGTTAGAATATGGTCTTCAGCAACCCATGTTTATAACAGACAACTGTTTTTCGTAAGAGGCAACTAACAGGATCAGGCCATCAGGCTCACTGTCTTTGTTGATGCATGTCATCGTATCCCAATTGCGTAGATCAATGGTGATATTATCAATCGCAGGATTGTCGTGTCCAGACTTGATTATTTACAGACCTCCATCATATAGCATATAGAGTGTGTCATCATGTCAATTAGATGTGTAAGGAATAAAAAATGTATTTGTTTGTGTTTGATATCTATGATACCAAAACACACAACAGAAATTAAGTCTTTATGACATTATGCAATGCTTAAACTAACAGAATCTTTAGATGTGTGCATTTGCTACTTTGGAAGTACATATAAATAAAGTACAGAGTTGGTAAAAGGTCAAGGTCACATACTTATATTACATTGACCTGTGTCATTTATTAAACAGAGCCAATTGATTTGCAGGCATGTTTGTTTGCAGAAGCTCCCAAACATTAGGACATCTTATTGGAAATGTTAAGCACAGGTTGAATGTATGATGCTCATTGAAAGTGTAGGCCCTGTTAGAATTAAGACCTCTTTTGTTTGTTTATCTCTCCAAAAACACTACCCATCATATGATAAATCACATGTTTATCAACACAGTGGAATTATGCTATGCTACCATTAATGGTCTCATTGGTCTTAGGGTTAATTCATAATGAATGAAATCTTCCAGTTTATCATACCTTCAGGTTTGACTACAGAGACACCTTGCTACACTCATGTCCAACTTAGCTCTTGGAATGCCATGTTGTCCATCATTTAACAGTCTGTTTCCTTTAAATTTACCTGGGAAACAGTGTCTTGGCAAATGTGCAATAGCTTATCAAACAATGTATATCTCAGTGTGCAAAATATGCTTGATATGGGATCATCCTATTCCTGCTTTGTGTCTGTTTCCAGCGGAGCCTGCCTGCCCCCCCAGATTGTGCCCCAACGTGTGTGAGACCCAGACTTGTGGGAGGGATCCATGTGCCATGTGTCATGTGGATCCATGCACATGTCAAGCCGTATTCACGGACATGCTGACCAATGAGAACATCACTGACTGTACAGCAAGTGGGTGCTTTGTTGTCTTTATATCATACTAGGTTGCTTGTCTGACTTGTAATACTTTAACTTTCATCAAATTAGTGGCAAGGTGTATGCTGCCTTAAATGCGGGTGTGACAATGTACAACAGTGCTGCCTAAAATACGGGTGTGACAATGTACGACAGTGGTGCCTTAAATACGAGTGTGACAATGTACGACAGTGGTGCCTTAAATACGGGTGTGACAATGTACGACAGTGCTGCCTAAAATACGGGTGTGACAATGTATAACAGTGCTGCCTTAAATACGGGTGTGACAATGTACGACATTGGTGCCTTAAATACGGGTGTGACAAGGTATGACAGTGGTGCCTTAAATATGGGTGTGACAATGTACGACAGTGCTGCCTTAAATACGGGTGTGACAATGTACAACAGTGCTGCCTTAAATACGGGTGTGACAATGTACGACAGTGGTGCCTTAAATTTGGGTGTGACAATGTATGACAGTACTGCCTTAAATACGAGTGTGACAATGTACGACAGTGGTGCCTTAAATACGGTTGTGACAATGTATGACAGTACTGCCTTAAATACGAGTGTGACAATGTACGACAGTGGTGCCTTAAATACGGGTGGGACAATGTACGACAGTGGTGCCTTAAATACGGTTGTGACAATGTATGACAGTACTGCCTTAAATACGAGTGTGACAATGTACGACAGTGGTGCCTTAAATACGGGTGTGACAATGTACGACAGTGGTGCCTTAAATACGGGTGTGACAATGTACGACAGTACTGCCTTAAATACAAGTGTGACAATGTACGACAGTGGTGCCTTTAATACGGGTGTGACAATGTACGACAGTGCTGCCTTAAATACGGGTGGGACAATGTACGACAGTGGTGCCTTAAATACGGTTGTGACAATGTATGACAGTACTGCCTTAAATACGAGTGTGACAATGTACGACAGTGGTGCCTTAAATACGGGTGTGACAATGTACGACAGTGGTGCCTTAAATACGGGTGTGACAATGTACGACAGTACTGCCTTAAATACAAGTGTGACAATGTACGACAGTGGTGCCTTTAATACGGGTGTGACAATGTACGACAGTGGTGCCTTAAATACGAGTGTGACAAGGTATGACAGTGGTGCCTTAAATATGGGTGTGACAATGTACGACAGTGCTGCCTTAAATACAGGTGTGACAATGTACGGCAGTGCTGCCTTAAATACGGGTGTGACAATGTACGACAGTGCTGCCTTAAATACGGGTGGGACAATGTACGACAGTGATGCCTCTAATACGAGTGTGACAATGTACGACAGTGCTGCCTTAAATACGGGTGGGACAATGTACGACAGTGATGCCTCTAATACGAGTGGGACAATGTATGACAGTGCTGCCTTAAAAACGGGTGTGACAATGTACGACAGTGATGCCTTAAATACGGGTGTGACAATGTACGACAGTGATGCCTCTAATACGAGTGTGACAATGTATGACAGTAGTGCCTTAAATATGGTTGTGACAATGTATGACAGTGGTGCCTTAAATATGGGTGTGACAATGTATGACAGAGGTGCCTCAAATACGGGTGTGACAATGTACGACAGTACTGCCTTAAATACGAGTGTGACAATGAACGACAGTGGTGCCTTAAATACGGGTGTGACAATGTATGACAGTGCTGCCTTAAATACGGGTGTGACAATGTACGACAGTGCTACCTTAAATACGGGTGTGACAATGTATAACAGTGCTGCCTTAAATACGAGTGTGACAATGTACGACAGTGCTGCCTTAAATACGGGTGTGACAATGTACGACAGTGTTGGTTTAAATACGAGTATGACAATGTATGACAGAGTCGGTTTAAGTCTGGGTATGACAATGTATGACAGTATTGGTTTAAATACGAGTGTGACGATATACGACAGTGCTGTCTTAACTACGGGTGTGACAATGTACGACAGAATCGGTTTAAATATCGGTGTGACAATGTACGATAGGGCTGCCTTAAATACGGGTGTGATAATGTACGACAATTTGGTTTAAGTATGGGTGTGACAATGTATGACAGTTCTGCCTTAAAAACGGGTGTGACAATGTACAACAGAGTCGATTTAAATATGGGTGTGACAATGTACGACAGTGGTGCCTTTATTACGAGTGTGACAATGTACGACATTGGTGCCTTAAATACGGTTATGACAATATACGACAGTGCTGCCTTAAATAAAGGTTTTGACAATATACAACAGAACTGCCTTATATACGGGTGTGAGTGAGTGAGTGAGTATGGTTTTACGCCGCTTTTAGCAATATTCCAGCAATATCACAGCGGGGGACACCAGAAATGGGCTTCACACATTGTACCCATGTCGGGAATCGAACTATATACGGGTGTGACAATGTACGACAGTGCTGCCTTAAATATGGGTGTGACAATGTACAACAGTACAGCCTTAAATAAAGGTTTTGACAATATACGACAGTGCTGTCTTAAATACAGGTGTGACATTGTATGACAGAGTCGGTTTAAGTATGGGTGTGACAATGTACGACAGTGCTGCCTTAAATACTGGTGTGACAATGTATGACAGTGGTGCCTTAAATACTGGTGTGACAATGTATGACAGTGGTGCCTTAAATATGAGTGTGACAATGTACGACAGTGCTGCCTTAAATACGGGTGTGACAATGTACGTCACTGGTGCCTTAAATACCAGTGTGACAATATACAACAGTCCAGTTTTAACTACGGGTGTGACAATGTACGACAGAATCAGTTTAAATATGGTTGTGACAATGTACGACAGTGCTGCCTTAAATATGGGTATGACAATGTATGACAGTGTTGGTTTAAGTATGGGTATGATAATGTATGACAGTGTTGGTTTAAATACGAGTATGACAATGTATGACAGAGTCGGTTTAAGTCTGGGTATGACAATGTATGACAGTATTGGTTTAAATACGAGTGTGACAATATACGACAGTGCTGTCTTAACTATGGGTGTGACAATGTACGACAGAATCGGTTTAAATATAGGTGTGACAATGTACGACAGAATCGGTTTAAATATGGGTGTGACAATGTACGATAGGGCTGCCTTAAATACGGGTGTGACAATGTACAACAGAGTCAATTTAAATATGGGTGTGACAATGTACGACAGTGCTGCCTTAAATATGGGTATGACAATGTATGACAGTGTTGGTTTAAGTATGGGTATGACAATGTATGACAATGTTGGTTTAAATACAAGTATGACAATGTATGACAGAGTCGGTTTAAGTATGGGTATGACAGTGTTGGTTTAAATACGAGTTTGACAATGTACGACAGTGGTGGTTTAATTACGAGTATGACAATGTACGACAGAGTCGGTTTAAATACGGGTGTGACAATGTATGACAGTGGTGGTTAAATTATGAGTATGACAATGTACGACAGAGTCAGTTTAAGTATGGGTGTGACAATGTATGACAGAGTTGTTTTAAATATGGGTATGACAATGTGCGACAGTGATGGTTTAATTACGAGTATGACAATGTACGACCGTGGTGGTTTAATTACGAGTATGACAATGTAAGACAGAGTCGGTTTAAGTATGGGTGTGACAATGTACGACAGAGTCGGTTTAAATATTGGTATGACAATGTATGACAGTGATGGATTAAATACGAGTATGACAATGTACGACAGTGGTGGTTAATTACGAGTATAACAATGTACGACAGAGTCGGTTTAAGTATGGTTGTGACAATGTATAACAGAGTCGGTTTAAATATGGGTATGACAATGTGCTTCAGTGTAGATTTTTATACCGTTATGACAACAGATGTGACTTTGTGGGTGTGTTTTGCTGTGACCCACACCCACTGTCAGATGGACAGTGTACTGCATGTTTATATGTGGCTGTGTTGGCAGTGACCCACACCCACTGTCAGATGGCCAGTGTACTGCATGTTTATATGTGGCTGTGTTGGCAGTGACCCACACCCACTGTCAGATGACCCACTGTACCAAGAAGATGGAGATGAAGAGAGAGATGCTGGTGACCGGGACCACCACGGTCTACCTGCCTACATGTGGCCCTGATGGCCGCTATGAACCCAAACAGTGTCAAGATGACCGCTGCTGGTGTGTGGATGGTGTCGGTCAATGGCTCAAGCTTTCAGACTTGTACGAAGTTTGCGGTAAGTCTACTGTTATTGCTTGATCAGAACAGAAAACATCTTTTTACAAAGCTACCTTGTGAGTGAATTGAGCAGGATAACAAATGTATGATCAGTGTGCTAGGATCAAGAATCTAAGTACCCCTGTAAACATATTTTCCAGGTCGGAATGAGACAGTGAACATTGTGATTACGATGAAGTTTGACCATGAGTTCAGCCTTGTCGCCAACAAGATAGAGGAATTCAAGAGGTGAGCAAACATTTAGGAGGAGGAAATCCTGGGACTGTTCTTCATTACAAGGCTTGTCTTGCTTGGATTGGGAGAGACTATAACAGTTCAGCCTGTTCGCTCAGGTTAAAGAATTGCAGACAAACTGCCATCTTGTTTAATCACAGGGAGAAATCTGGATGGGTTTCATTTTAACCATATGTGGAAGGTTGTTGTTCATGGAATTTAACATTTCCGAAATCTTTACACAGAATGCTGACTCAGGGGGAGATAGGGCTAAATCTTGTGGAGATGAATATATGTTGTAGGCATGTAGTTGACCTGTTGTTGACCTGTTGTTGACATGTTGTTGACATGTTGTTGACATGTAGTTGACATGTAGTTGACATGTAGTTGACCTGTTGTGGACCTGTAGTTGACATGTGGTGGACCTGTTGTTGACATGTTGTTGACATGTTGTTGGCATGTTGTTGACATGTTGTTGACCTGTTGTTGACATGTAGTTGACATGTAGTTGACCTGTTGTTTCAGAGCTGTCATCATGTCAATCATAGAGGGCTCAGGCATAGCTGATGCTGAAGATTTCATCAAGGACATTAGGGTAGGTGTAACAACATTCAAGTAGGGGTGTAACAACATTCAGGAAGGTGTAACAACGCTCAGATAGGTCAAATGATATTCAGGTAGGTCAAATTATATTCAGGTAGGTCAAATTATATTCAGGTAGGTCTAATGACGTCCAAGCAGATCGGAAAACAACCTCAAGCCCCCACATGCCTCACCAAAGCTTGCCAAAGACGTCCAAACCCTGCCCATTCCTCCACGACATGCTTTGTCTCTATGTCCCTTAAAGGGACCCTCAGAACTCACAGGTGACATTTCATGGAAAACACTGTAGATGTATGCTGTAAGGTGTGTCTTGTGTTGCCAGGTGTACAAGGGGAGCATCAAAGTGGACACAACCCTGGAAGACAAGAAAGACCTGGTCGCCCCATCCGCTGAACTGCCTGTCCTGGCAGACATGATGGAGAACAGGGTAAGAGCCACACGTTGTCACACTAGGTCAGACATTGTCCTGGCAGACATGATGGAGAACAGGGTAAGAGCCACACGTTGTCACACTAGGTCACACATTGTCCTGGCAGACATGATGGAGAACAGGGTAACAGCCACACGTTGTCACACTAGGTCACACATTGTCCTGGCAGACATGATGGAGAACAGGGTAAGAGCCACACGTTGTCACACTAGGTCACACATTGTCCTGGCAGACATGATGGAGAACAGGGTAACAGCCACACGTTGTCACACTAGGTCACACATTGTCCTGGCAGACATGATGGAGAACAGGGTAACAGCCACACGTTGTCACACTAGGTCAGACATTGTCCTGGCAGACATGATGGAGAACAGGGTAACAGCCACACGTTGTCGCACTAGGTCAGACATTGTCCTGGCAGACATGATGGAGAACAGGGTAAGAGCCACACGTTGTCACACTAGGTCACACATTGTCCTGGCAGACATGATGGAGAACAGGGTAACAGCCACACGTTGTCACACTAGGTCACACTAGGTTACACATTGTCCTGGCAGACATGATGGAGAACAGGGTAACAGCCACACGTTGTCACACTAGGTCACACATTGTCCTGGCAGACATGATGGAGAACAGGGTAAGAGCCACACGTTGTCACACTAGGTCAGACATTGTCCTGGCAGACATGATGGAGAACAGGGTAAGAGCCACACATTGTCACACTAGGTTACACATTGTCCTGGCAGACATGATGGAGAACAAGGTAAGAGCCACACGTTGTCACACTAGGTCAGACATTGTCCTGGCAGACATGATGGAAAACAGGGTAAGAGCCACACGTTGTCACACTAGGTTACACATTGTCCTGGCAGACATGATGGAGAACAGGGTAAGAGCCACACGTTGTCACACTAGGTCAGACATTGTCCTGGCAGACATGATGGAGAACAGGGTAAGAGCCACACGTTGTCACACTAGGTTACACATTGTCCTGGCAGACATGATGGAGAACAGGGTAAGAGCCACACGTTGTCACACTAGGTCAGACATTGTCCTGGCAGACATGATGGAGAACAGGGTAACAGCCACACGTTGTCACACTAGGTCAGACATTGTCCTGGCAGACATGATGGAGAACAGGGTAAGAGCCACACGTTGTCACACTAGGTCAGACATTGTCCTGGCAGACATGATGGAGAACAGGGTAAGAGCCACACGTTGTCACACTAGGTTACACATTGTCCTGACAGACATGATGGAGAACAGGGTAAGAGCCACACGTTGTCACACTAGGTCAGACATTGTCCTGGCAGACATGATGGAGAACAGGGTAAGAGCCACACGTTGTCACACTAGGTCACACATTGTCCTGGCAGACATGATGGAGAACAGGGTAAGAGCCACACGTTGTCACACTAGGTTACACATTGTCCTGGCAGACATGATGGAGAACAGGGTAAGAGCCACATGTCGTCACACTAGGTCAGACATTGTCCTGGCAGACATGATGGAGAACAGGGTAAGAGCCACACGATGTCACACTAGGTCACACATTGTCCTGGCAGACATGATGGAGAACAGGGTAAGAGCCACACGTTGTCACACTAGGTCAGACATTGTCCTGGCAGACATGATGGAGAACAGGGTAAGAGCCACACGTTGTCACACTAGGTTACACATTGTCCTGGCAGACATGATGGAGAACAGGGTAAGAGCCACACGTTGTCACACTAGGTCACACATTGTCCTGGCAGACATGATTGAGAACAGGGTAAGAGCCACACGTTGTCACACTAGGTCACACGTTGTCCTGGCAGACATGATGGTGAACAGGGTAAGATCCACACTTTGTCACACTAGGTCACATGTTGTCCTGGCAGACTGATGAATCAGGGTGATCCAAACATATGGGTATAAGTAGGTGAATGAGTGAGTAAGTGTTGTGTTCGCTGCTGTAGTCTTCCATCTACCATATTTTCTCAAAAAGATATGCAGGACCTCCAATAAGCCTGAATCTACTTAATGCAGTGTGATACACACATAAAGACAGAAGTTGGGCTGCAATTACATGCCAGATATCTAGTACTTTGATATGTAGTGATTAATAGTCACCATTTCTTGCCAATGTACCCTTTGTGTGACTGTAAAGTTTGGGATTCAGTAAGGTAGTGAGTTGGCGCAGTGTCAGTATTATACAGAATAGATGCCAGGCCTCTAATAGAGGAAATATGGTATCTCCACAAGCCTGCAAGTCACTCAGTGTGGACCAGCTCAGGACAAGGTCCTGGGGACCTCAGTAACAGGGTGAATAAACTCAGGACAAGGTCCTGGGGACCTCAGTAACAGGGTGAATAAACTCAGGACAAGGTCCTGGGGACCTCTGGGACAGTGTGGACCAGCTCAAGGACAAGGTCCTGGGTACCTCTGTGACGGTGTGGACCAGCTCTGGAAAAGGTCCTGGGGACCTCAGTGACAGTGTGGATAAGCTCAAGGACAAGGTCCTTGGGACCTTAGTGACGGTGTGGACCAGCTCAAGGACAAGGTCCTGGGGACCTCAGTGATAGTGTGGGCCAGCTCAGGACAAGGTCCTGGGGACCTCTGTGATGGTGTGGACCAGCTCAAGGACAAGGTCCTGGGGACCTCTGTGAGAGTGTGGACCAGCTCAGAACAAGGTCCTGGGGACCTCTGTGACAGTGTGGACCAGCTCAGGACAAGGTCCTGGGGACCTCAGTAATAGTGTGGACCAGCTCAAGGACAAGGTCCTGAGGACCTCAGTGACAGTGTGGACCAGCTCAGTGACAGGGAACCCTTTCAGGGCCATGGCTACTTGTGCATCACACTCTTGTCTGGCTCTACATGATGCTGAGATGGTTGTAGACATTACTCTCAGCATTAGACGTCGATTCATATGGGCTAGTTTCCTTCAAAGCCGTTGCAGAATAGATCCCCACTGTAAAATGTTGTTTTGTGATGTTATAGTATCATTATGGTAAACCATGTTGGGCATGTGGATCAGTTTGCACAAACTGAAGCCCACAAGGACATTGTGTCATTATTTGTTGCAAAGATTTTGTCCTAAAAGCATATTTTTTCAAGTAATGCTGTTAGCCCAGTGGGTCTTTTTTGCCTTATGAATAAGTTGGATTGGGGCATTTTTGCCTTAAGAATACAAGTTTGATTTGGAAATGCCTCTACTACAAACTGAGAGTAAAGGATTTAATACTTTTAATGACTACTTCTAACATTGCAGATAAAGAGTGGTGATATGTCAGTGAAGTTTGAAGGTCAGGCACTGGTGGCCAACTCAGGGCTATACAGCAGAACCAACCGGTTTGAAGGGCAGCCTCCCACAGAAGAATCCTCAACAACAGCCATGCCCCCAGCTGAGCCCGAGCCAGAACCCCTGGAGCAGAAGGTTATCATCATCATCTCCGTGGTGGCAGGCGTTGTGGGGCTGGTTCTCCTCTCCGTGTTGGTCTATGTAAGTAGCCTACAGTGTCACCATGTGCTGGTCTATGTAAGTAGCCTACAGTGTCACCATGTGCTTGTCTATGTAAGTAGCATACAGTGTCACCATGTGCTGGTCTATGTAAGTAGCATACAGTGTCACCATGTGCTGGTCTATGTAAGTAGCATACAGTGTCACCATGTGCTGGTCTATGTAAGTAGCATACAGTGTCACCATGTGCTGGTCTATGTAAGTAGCATACAGTGTCACCATGTGCTGGTCTGTGTACGTAGCATACACAGTGTTAATATATGCTTGTAGATGTAAGTAGCATACATACAGCATCAACAGATAGTTTGAAGACCTATCTAGGTGTATGTTACTGTGCTGTGTGATACAATATGTGATGGTATTACTGTGCTGCTAGATACAGGGACACGGGTGGCCCTGCCATCTTAGACACTGTGATTCGTTGTGCAGAGTTGTGTCCCTTGGGCATGCCAGAAACCTATGATTGTGAGTTTGAATCCTGGTTCTCCCCGATTATGTTTCTAGGTTTGTCAGCACCATACCCGTGTTCTTGGGTTTCAACAAAGTGGTAAACGTCTGAGACCTGGCTTTCCTCCAACATTAAGCGATATAACTGGAATACTGTTAAAAGCTGCGTTAAACCCAACACACTCCTGATACAGTATGTGACTGTATGTTTCTGTGATGTGTGATGCAATATTTGACTGTGTGTAACTGTGCTGCGTGATACAATGTACCTGTATGTTACTTTGCTGCTGGATACAATATGTGACTGTGCTGCAGGATACAATGTGTGACTGTGTTACTGTGCTGTGTGATAAAATATGTGTCTGTTACTGTGCTGTGTGATAAAATATGTCTGTGTGTTACTGTGCTGCATGATACAATGTGTGACTGTTTTACAGTTATGTGTGATAAAATATGTGTCTGTGTGTAACTGTGATGTATGATACAATATGTGACTGTGTTACAGTGATGTGTGTTACAATATGTGACTTTGTGTTACTGTGCTGCGTGATACAATATGTAACTGTGTTACTATGCTGTGTGATACAATATGTGACTGTGTTACTGCGCTGTGTCATACAATATGTGACTGTGTGTTACTGTGTTGCAGGATACAATGTGTGACAGTGTGTCACTGTGCTGTATTATACAATATGTGACTGTGTTACTGTGCTGTGTGATACAAAATGTGACCGTGTTACTGTGCTGCAGGATACAATATGTGACTGTGCTGCAGGATACAATATGTGTCTGTTGTAGTGTGCTGTGTGATACAGTATGTGACTGTTTTTGTGCTGCATGATACAATATGTGACTGTGTGTTACTGTGCTGCGTGATACAATATATGACTGTGTGTGACTGTGCTGCATGATACAATAAGTGACTGTGTACTGTGCTGTGTGATACAATATGTTACTGTGCTGCATGATACAATATGTTACTGTGCTGCATGATGCAATATGTGACTCTACTGTGCTGCATGATACAATATGTGATTGTGTGTTACTGTGCTGCATGATACAATATGTGACTCTACTTTGCTGTGTGATACAATATGTGACTGTGTGTTACTGTGCTGCGTGATACAATATTTGACTGTGTGTTACTGTGCTGCGTGATACAATATGTGACTGTGTTTCACTGTGCTGTGTGATACAATATGTTACTGTGCTGCATGATGCAATATGTGACTCTACTGTGCTGCGTGATACAATATGTGACTCTACTTTGCTGCGTGATACAATATGTGACTATGTGTTGTGCTGCATGATACAATATGTGACTGTGTACTGTGCTGTGTGATACAATATGTTACTGTGCTGCATGATACAATATGTGACTGTGTACTGTGCTGCATGATACAATATGTGACTGTGTTTCACTGTGCTGTGTGATACAATATGTTACTGTGCTGCATGATACAATATGTAACTGTGTGTTACTGTGCTGCGTGATACAATATGTGACTGTGTGTTACTGTGCTGCATGATACAATATGTAACTGTGTGTTACAGTTCTGCTGTTGTCAGCGTCGGAACAAAGCAGAGACGGGTTCCCAGAGCGGCTCAAGTGAATACAGCATAGAGAAGGTATGTTCCATAGGTCTGCAGTAGTATATGACAACAGGTAACACACAATCCTGTAGTATATGGCAACAGGTAACAGACAGCCCTGTAGCATCTGACAACAGGTAACAGACAATCCAAGTAGTGTCTTGTCTGACAACAGGTAACAGGCAACCCTGTAGTTTATGACAACAGGTAACAGGCAACCATGTAGTGTCTGACAACAAGAAACAGACAGCCCTGTAGTGTCTGACAACAGGTAACAGGCAACCCTGTAGTGTCTGACAACAGATATAAGACAATCCTGTAGTGTCTGACAACAGGTAACAGGCAACCCAGTAGTGTCTGACAACAGGTAACAGACAATCCAAGTAGTGTCTTGTCTGACAACAGGTAACAGGCAACCCTGTAGTATATGACAACAGGTAACAGACAACCCTGTAGTATATGACAACAGGTAACAGACAACCCTGTAGTGTCTGACAACAGGTAACAGGCAACCATGAAGTGTCTGACAACAAGAAACAGACAGCCCTGTAGTGCCTGACAACAGGTTACAGGCAACCCTGTAGTGTCTGACAACAGGTTACAGGCAACCCTGTAGTGTCTGACAACAGATATAAGACAATCCTGTAGTGTCTGACAACAAGAAACAGACAGCCCTGTAGTGTCTGACAACAGGTAGCAGACAATCCTGTAGTGTCTGACAACAGATATAAGACAATCCTGTAGTGTCTGACAACAAGAAACAGGCAACCCTGTAGTGTCTGACAACAGGTTACAGGCAACCCTGTAGTGTCTGACAACAGATATAAGACAATCCTGTAGTGTCTGACAACAAGAAACAGACAGCCCTGTAGTGTCTGACAACAGGTAGCAGACAATCCTGTAGTGTCAGACAACAAGAAACAGACAGCCCTGTAGTGTCTGACAACAGGTAGCAGGCAACCCTGTAGTGTCTGAATAGTAACAGACAATCCTGTAGTGTCTGACAACAGGTAACAGACAATCCAGTAAATCAACTTGTAGAGGAAGGGCAACTAAAATATGCTGTTTTTGAACTTATGATCTTGAAATAGTTCGGTCGATTTTACATGGAAAGTAGTTACATGACATTAGTGTTAATAGGTATTGTGCATGTGGTATCATGCAATGACCTCAACTCTCTTCTCAACCTCATCAATACACTAACATATAGTCCCCAAAAAAGAAATATGCATTTAATAAAAGAAACCTTGAGTATTAAGCAACCATCAAGTCTCCCAATTGCAGATACCTCTGTGAAGATCCAGATAGAGAAGAGATCTTCAGCAATCCATGCTTTCTGTAAGAGACGACTATGCTTGTCGTAAGAGGAGGCTAACAGAATCGGGTGGTCAACCTCGCTGATTAACCTGATGTATATCATCGTATCCTAATTGCTTGGATCGATGCTCAATATGTCAATCACTGGATTGTCTGGTCCAGACTCGATTATTTACAGACCACCATCATGTAGATGGAATATTGCTGAGTGCAGCGTTAAACACCAAACAAACAAATCTATAATGCAGGCTATAGCTGAGGAGGGAATGACAATGGAATCTGGGTGCTTGTTTTATTAGATATACATTTGGAGGTTTGTAAGAGCGACTACCTCAAAAACAGACATGTCCTCATCTTCTGTTGTAGTTTTACACCTCCTAATGCTTCTGCTTTTCCAGAAACAAGACCACCAAGCTCCAGCTGTCACCAATGCCACTTATGGAATGGTGTACCCAGGGACAGACAATCGGTCCTACAAGCAAGATGAGGACTTCATCAAAGTCCGACTTTGAGTTAACTCACTTTCAAGATGGGGCCATTCTGGGTTTTTTATATTGTTGACATCAAACAGTTTGACCAAATTGTGATATAGAATCCTACTTAATTTTGGGGATGTCTTAATAGGACAGATTTGAAGAGAAAAAACATCCCAAATATGTTAACTGTTTATTTTGACTTTTCTGAGTTCAACTATTGTGAAATGGTTGAAAACGTTTGCGGATGATAATGTACACATTACATGTCTTTTATATACATTTGATTGCATAATGCTGATCAGTGTGTGCCTCTTCAAATAAGGTTTCATATCTAGAGTTTGTTTTTCTAACTATCTTGGATGATATATTTTTTCTGTTCCAACAGTGAATAGTTTTCCCCTTATAAATACTCTGTGCACCCTATAGTACATCATGACAATGTTTTTTGTTACGATATGCAGCATGTTGTTGAATCCACTCAAACTTTCAATCTGACTATGTATAATCATTCCTATGTATTCAGAAAGGATCTGGACTTTGTGATATTTAGAAAAATATGTTTTATATGATTTTTGAGCTACCATATTTAAGTGAAATCCATCCACAAATAACTGATTGTATATTGGAGTAATGTTTCTAGCATTTCATCAAGAAGTATCGTTGACACATAACAGTTTGACGAGCATTACAATCATTCTTTACTAAAAATGTTTGTTTTGCAATCACATCTAGTTTTTTACCCCATTAGTTGTTGTTTTTGAGAACTACCTGCAGTTATAGTTTCTGTCTTTAGACATAGTGCAGCCTTTAAAAAGTAATCTTGATTATCTTGATATACTTGAGATAAAATGTTTCCCATGCTTTAGTATATGACTTTGAATGTAACCAATATTGATTTTACTGTATGTTCTATAATAATCAGAGTGTAGCATACAATACATTGTATTACTAACTTACCACACACAATAATTCTTTACTAGAGTTTCTACACCTGTTTGTACTAGTATTTGCTAACACTGCTTGCATAGAAAAAAAAATCAGTATAGAAATTTGATATTTCCATGTTAAAAAAAGTACAAAGACCAGAAATATTGTGTGGACTTATTTTCTTAAAGGATATGTGAACACATTTATTAAATATCAGTTGAAGTTCAGTTAAAGACTTACATCTTGGTGGAGCAACTACTTTGGACGCATGTACATACAATGTGGCCACATATAAGACTTTCTTTTGTAATATATGTTGTTGAATCAATTTTATGCTTTTGTGAACCTGAATAAAGATCTGATAAATACTGAAACTGACTTGTTTCACCTACAATAGCATCCATACAGTCCCAATCAAAGTGAGGAGTAGTACTGAAACTGACTTGTTTCACCTACAATAGCATCCATACAGTCCCAATCAAAGTGAGGGGTAGTACTGAAAGTGACTTGTTTCACCTTCAATAGCATCCATACAGTCCCAAACAAAGCAAGGAGTAGTACTAAAACTGACTTTTTTTCACCTACAATAGCATCCATACAATAGCATCCATACAGTCCCAAACAAAGCGAGGAGTAGTACTGAAAGTGACTTGTTTCACCTACAATAGCAACCATACAGTCCCAAACAAAGCGAGGAGTACTACTGAAACTGACTTGTTTCACCTACATAGCATCAAAGTGAGGAGTCCTTCCAAGCAGTTTGATGTAGGCTGGGTAGATTGACGTGGAAAATGATGGACTTGAGTTTTCTTAGCAGATCTTGACGAAGAGGTAACTGGATAGTTCCTCCATTAGTAGTCTTCGTAGTCTGGGCCATTTTGGAGCTATCAGAATTATTACGCAATCCATCTCCTCCACCTTGTGGATGACTTTGTGTAGGAGAGACCATGGTGGGAATGCATACGCAAATAGATTCGTCCAATCCATCAATGGTGTGGGGATCTGGTGAGCTCTTGGGTCGGGAACCGGACTGACATGAACTGAAGGTTGGTTGTTCTTGCATGTGGCAAATAGATCCAGGTGTGGTGTGTCCCATAACTTGGTTATCCAGGTGAAGATCTGTGGATCTAAGGTTCATTCTGTTGCCACTGGCGAGAAAGGCTGTCGGACAGTATGTTCAGTTTCCCGGGTATATGTCTCGCTTCCATCCAGCAATTGAACTAGTCTGCCAAGGCAAACAATTGTGTAGTCTCCGTCATCAGGGAGCTGGTTCCTCCCTGCTTCTGAATATAGGCCACTACTGTGGTGTTGTGAGTGGCTATGAGAATGGATGATTGATAAAGATGTATCTTCCATTCCAGAATGGCGAAATAGATGGCCTTCATTTCCCTGCAGTTGATATGAAGGTTCTTCTCTTCTGTGTTCCAAGATCCCTGTACTGTGAGATTGACCATATGGGCTCCCCATCCCAAATCTGATGCGTCTGTAAATAGATAGTGTTCGGGCGTCGGGTAAGTCAAAGGGTTGCCATCATCACATCCTCTCTGTGATTCCACCAATGGAGGTCTCGTAGTAATCTGGGAGGTAACTGAGTCTGGAACTCTAGGCCGTGAGATTGTATAGAGTTGATCCATGTCTGTAGAGGACTTAGCATCAGCCTTCCTCTGAAGGTCATATCCTGTAGAAACGTTATGTTGCCTGGAAGAGACATCCATCACCTCAGCAACTTGCTGGGTTGATGTGAAAGTGATTGAATCATCTTGATAGTCTTGTTGAATCGATACTCTGGTGGGCATAGATATACCCTGTCTGGCTGAAATCTTGCTCCGATGTATATGTCTTGACATGGAGTAGTCTCGGACTTGGAGGGATTGACTGGGAAGCCTAGTTGGGTTATAAGTTGGACCAAGGATATCATGTTCTGATGTAGTTGAGCTTCTCTTCGTCTGCCGCTAGGAAATCGTCCAGGTAACCATGGATTCGAACTGGCTGAATGTTAGCAAACTTGATGACTGGCGCTGTAATCCGGTTGTTGCTGGAATAGTTGATGAATAAGACTCACAGAGAGTACAGGAGATGATGGGATATCTGGAGAGAGAGATGCTGGGGTGGAAGCTGTTTTCTCAGCTGAGATGTTTTCCACCTTCTGCTTAGCGGCCTCACGTCTCTTGGCCTTGGTCGTAGCTTCGGCCATCTTGGAGAAGATAATATCAGATATGTTGACACACTTCTCACATCTTTTATCCTTATTACAGGAGTGCCTCTGCACTTTGTGCAGATTTCATGAGGATCTCCCATGACCATGAACCGGCCACACTTCTTACACCCGGGGGTAGAGGGAGACTGCTTGTTGACCTCACAAAGAGCACCAAGCTATACTTACGTGTGTGCTCTTATTACTCCAGCAGCAAAATTAAGGTATACTTATATGTCCGTTATTTACAGAAAATTATTTGAATAATCTTAGATTAATGTGACTTGCTACCAAGTGCTAGATCGTTACTACTATTATAATAGGTGTTGACTCTAGCACACACAGGAAAAAAGTGAGGTTGCCGCCATTATGACGTCATGACTTGGGTAGTACCGAGACTACATGGCGACAACAAGTTGCGTGTAATTGACAGTCAAGAGGAGGTCTGATGAAAATCTGAAAATTTAGTTAGTGTGATTGAAGCCAAAATACAGGATTTATGGCAGATGTGTAATAGAGGTAGAAGTTTCGTAAGAATGATACTATTTCTCTAGATTGGTTCATTTCAACGCTTACTTCATTTTCTTTGGCAAGAGGTCAAGTCAATGTAATAGATATCTATTGCATTTAGGGTCTCCAGCCCTTATACCTAGGAATTTTTAACAGTCCATTTCTTAGAGAAATAGCCACATTGACAAAACGCCAGTTTTAATATGACTGCAACATCGTTTGAAGAGAGAAATAAAGGCGTAACATTTACACCACAAAATGTGAAGCAAAGTTATAATATTTTCATTATTATTAATGGAATATGCTGACTTCAGCAACTGACAAACTATTTGATTGAGACTTTAAATTAGCAATTTTAAATCTGAAATCGGCTTTATGTTTTGGAGTCCGTATTATTGTGATCTTGAAATTATATTTATATCAGAACACTAACTGTCAAAATATGGTGTACGTGTTATTGAAAACATCAGAATATTTGGCCATTACTCTGATCAATGTCTTATTGTAACAAATTCCTTGACAAAACCCATACCTGGTAACAGGAGACCAAGTGACACGCCTACCTGGTAACAGGAGACCAAGTGACACGCCTACCTGGTAACAGGAGACCGAGTGACACGCCTACCTGGTAACAGGAGACCGAGTGACACGCCTTTCTGGTAACAGGAGACCGAGTGACATGCCTACCTGGTAACAGGAGACAGAGTGACATGCCTACCTGGTAACAGGAGACAGAGTGACACGCCTACCTGGTAACAGGAGACCTAGTGACACGCCTACCTGGTAACAGGAGACAGAGTGACACGCCTACCTGGTAACAGGAGACCTAGTGACACGCCTACCTGGTAACAGGAGACAGAGTGACACGCCTACCTGGTAACAGGAGACAGAGTGACACGCCTTAAAACAGGGGTGGTGTAACAATGTTAACATCGGGTGTGACCACCATTTGCGTTGATTCAGGTGCAACACCAGATGATGGCAAAGAGCCCTGGGATGTTGTTCCAATGCCAGGTAAGCTGTGATCTTTCAGTCAGGTGGAACGCAAAATAAGATAAAACAAATTCTTAATTTTAAAGGCTTTATTGCAGAAAAAATGTCAACAATGGTTTTGGTCCCTAAAATACAGGTTGATCTAACAATAACACATGCCTGATGAAACTCAACATATTAGTATATCTATACAGTTTCTTACTTTGTGTGGTTTCACAGGATGCAATAATAAACAGCAGACTGCCTTAAATTTATGCAAAATGAGCACAGAAATGAGAAAGCAAACTATCAGACTGTTTCAAGTTGTTCTTTATAAAATCTGTCATCAAAAACAATTACTAGTACGTAACTGGAAATGTAGAATTGAGCAATGAGAAGAAAGACATGTCTGTACTATGGCACATGAATCCTTGAAGAAAGCTCCACCACAAATATAATTTCTTGAGTTACAATCAGTTGCCCCTCAGTGCCACCAGGTGGTGGGTACAATTCCATGTATGGGAACCTAGTTCTAGTCGCTGGCTGCAGATGGAGACATTTGGTCAAGGACTCATTATGGCTAATAAAGTAAATATCACATAACAATATTCCACAAATATCACTTTTTATGAAATAAAAACAAATAACCACTTCTTTTCAGATATTATATGGACCTACATGTACTTGGGTTATAAAATGTTGGAAAATGTAGCCATCCTGCTTGACCTTCCAGACAAATCTCAGATGGTCAGGACGTTTTTAGAAGGAATGAGAGTTATACAATCTCCCTTGTTTTTGGTTGATAAGTCTGTTACAATAATTACATGTCACATGTTAAAGCATAAAATTTGGTTGGTAGAAAACCTATAAAATCCTGGCATCATTTCTGTGGAAGGAAGATGCAACCTTGTTATTTCCTTCATATACACAGATCAGGAATGTTTTGTTCAAAGTTTGTTTTGTTAATTCTAAGCCCAAAGACTGTTGACACTGTGTCCATGAGGTATTAATAAGTGGTTGTGACTGATTACTTTGGAGGATGAGAAGGTCTCACATGCACTAGTTCCACCCACACAAGGCAAGGCGAAAACAACCAGAACTGTAGGGACATTGACAGACACACTGAGGAAGTGTAAAACTGACTTGTACCCCACTTTCAGTCAATAATATTAATGAAATTAGTTTGGATACCTACATGGTCAATGCTGTCACCTCGTCTTTGTTTTCAATACTTCAGAATGTGGCTTGTAAACCTGCCATGTTGCACATGCTATACGTATAGCAGTTGCTCGCTCACCACAATACACTTTAGTTATACATGTATATTCGATAGGGGCTGTACTTGGTAACTGCTGTGCCCTTATCAGGGAATGTATCAACTCCTGGGCCACCTATCGTTTTCAATACACCTTCAACAAAGAAAAACATGTCAACGAGACTAAAATAGGGGTATAACTAGAGATTCACCACACGTTTCTAACTACAAGGTCACCAGGCATGCTGGCACAAAGGCAGTCTACCTGCCAGATCCATTCCTGGATGCTTGTCAGCGTTAGTGCAATAAGCCCGACACCAGGGACCATTATATGTAGAAAAAGCTGGATTAAGCTTGCCTTCAGTAGATATGTAAAACTAAAACCCCTGCCAGGAAATCCCAGTAGTCAAGCCATTGTGCAGCTGTCATGAAAACAAACGAAAATCAATCACACGAAACACAGCTGGGTAAAACATAAAGAATGGCACATCATCAACACATGCAGTTTACTGTGTGTAAATCGCATATAGATAAGACTAGAAAAGGAACAAATTGATGACATAGACATAAAATCTTCACAAAATGATCTGAGCATTAATTGATACAAGAAACTAGCATTCTGTAAAAGGTCACCAAATGTGGATAAGGTATACATGAATACACAGCAACAACATGGACAGTCACGTCCTGGGCCTTCTTCCCAAAAGTTACCTCAGTGCTACGACTATCTAAGTCAATGATAAAATACAGGTATTACAATTGCCTCAGCACTAAGATTGCTTTGTGGAACTGGGCCTTATTCCCAAAAGTTACCTTAGTGCTACGACTATCTAGATCAATGATAAAATACAAGTATTACAATTGCCTCAGCACTAAGATTGCTTTGTGGAACTGGGTGCCGTTGTACAAAGTGATCCTAGTGCTAAGGTGATTGTAACTCCCATACCTTAACATAGACTTACGACAGTCGTAGCGCTAAGGTTGTTTTGTACAACGGCACCCTGGGCCTTATTCCCAAAAGTTACCTCAGTGCTACGACTATCTAAGTCAATGATAAAATACAGGTATTACGATTCTAGCCTTTTGTTTAAACATAAAATAACTGGCTGATCAGACATTTGTCTCATGGATACATAGAGATTACTACACGAGTGTCTGTCAGATACCATTGACCTTACAACGAGCGAAAGTGAGTTAGATACGCTTTGTAACAACGATTTGTAAGATCAATGGTATCTGACAGGCACGAGTGCAGTTTTCTGTTTCTTACACACCCTAAAATCGCACCTTTTTAGCATCGAATCGATGCATTTTGTCTGTTCTCATGATTGCAGTAGCGCATTAATACAAATCACAACGGTCATGAGTGACGTCATCCTATGTACTGCTTACTACTCAGTATTAAAAATGTGACCCTACACAAAAAGGTTTCCCGCCATATCTGTGGATTATCAAGGCGATGATAATAATGCAAACTAGACTAAAACAAAGAACATGCTGGATGCCAAGTTTACACCTCAAAGAAATTACCAAATATGTACAACAATGTTTACTTCCGTATGACATCAGTATTGGTGACCGACTTTTACAAAATGGCGTGTTCACTGACAACAGTACGCGGGATTTCCAGGAGGATTTTCGTTGATTGAGGGATCATATATACATAAATGTGTCAGACACACCTAATTTATTTTGAATGATTTCATCTGGATAATTTGCATTAGTGACAAAGACCATTTGTCACTTGTTTCTAAAATGTATGAGGAATTAAGGGATGCATGTATAGCAGCTGAGTTTGAAATATACCTGATTGAATAGGTGTCTCATAACCGGTATTTTGTAAACACAATCCAATATGGCAGAACGTACACTTCGGCATTCATGTATGCATATTTTCCAAAACATTCTGAACGATTCTAGGCTTATCAGCGACGTTTCAAAATTATCATTAGTGATTTGTTACCCGTGATCACTAATATGCTATTTTTCTACTTTAAATATTCAAGTATTATATGAGGGTTGAAGAGGAGGGACATATGTGTCGCTGTGGCATCCAGGGGGTTTGCACTCTAAAAAAACATAACGTTGACATAACAACAGATAATGTAACTGATAATAATAACAAACAGACTCACAGACGAGGACGAGTTTGTTTATTAGTATTATTGATTACACAGTCCTGTGGTTCAACTCAGACGAAGGTGAACATTCGACTGAAGCACAAGCAACTTATGAATGACTTTCACTCAGGAAAGTAGTCAGTCATCATCTGACCTCAGGTCATCACTATGGAGTAGCCAATCACGGGCCTGGAATTCGATCTCACACATATGTTTGATACCAGTTATCTCAAATGGGTTTCTCACCCACAGGTGTGTAAGAAACATATGTCACAGCTTAGATTCTGTATGCACCAGTATCTGAACACCATGACTACCTGACCACAATACAAGCCTTGATTTCTAACATACATGTCGTCTGAAACCTTGGACATAGCTACATGCTTGAGTCAGTCAACTTCCAAGAACACTCCACCACTGAAGCTTGGACTAATAGTAGCAAGGGCGGATCCAGCATTCTTAAAAGGGAGGGGTCCAAAATATCAAAATCCTCTTTCAGATAATTTTACTCCCTATTTCATACTACATTTGGTTATCAAAAGGGGCCTAGACCCCCCTCTGGATCCGCCTTTAAGTAGCACCAGTTTTTGGCACAGGCTGCATTTGCCTAACTGATGAGTATCAAGTGTAACAAAAGCTTCAGTGTAGATAATATTTTGTAGACAATTCATTATGTGATTTGTGACACTATTTGGGACAGCCCTAAGCCATCCTTCACAAGGTAAATATTTACAAATAAAACAGTTATAAATTATTTAGCAAAAACAAAATCACAACGTACCTGATCTAGGCAACCTTGTCAGGCATGATATGACACAAAATGAAAGACAAAGCATTCACAACATCATGACAAACAATCAAGCATCTGTATCACACTTCAAAAATAACAAATCAACTTGTGACAAAAACTATTAACAGGGTTGCCAAACCCCCAACAGCCTCAATACCATTAAAGTAACATTCTAGTAGTATTCATCAATATATCCAAGTATTCATAAAGTCCATATTTACACCTTTGGATAACTTGGCTGTAGAAATAACTGGGTAGGATTTACCCCAGGGTCGGAGATATGCCTGAGAATGCCTGAGAATGCCTGAGAATTTGGAGAGCTTTGCCACAAGCCATCTCACATCATCACAGGAACCTGCCAGGCCTGGGTCAGAGATACCCTCATTTTATCTCAGGAACCTCCCAGGCCTGGGTCAGTTACATCCCAGGAACCTGCCAGGTCTGGGTCAGAGATACCCCAGTTACATCCTAGGAACCTGCCAGGCCTGGGTCAGAGATACCCCAGTTACATCCCAGGCCTGGGTCAGAGATACCCCAGTTACATCCCAGGAACCTGCCAGGCCTGGGTCAGAGATACCCCAGTTACATCCCAGGAACCTGCCAGGCCTGGGTCAGAGATACCCCAGTTACATCCCAGGAACCTGCCAGGCCTGGGTCAGAGATACCCCAGTTACATCCCAGGCCTGGGTCAGAGATACCCCAGTGACATCCCAGGAACCTGCCAGGCCTGGGTCAGAGATACCCTAGCCACCTGGAAGTATGAGAATGCAGCACATCAACAGCACTGGTCCACATAATGATCACATACAAGCACAGCTAGGTAACAGCCGTAGGCCCCATTGTGAGTATGGGGGGAGAAGCGAGCATGTGTGACTCAATCAGATCTAAAGACTAAAACCTAAAGAGGTATCAGCTGGTAAACACAAATGTGTGCAAAAATACTTTTATTGAAGAGGAGGCTTGCTTCCATGTGAATCCAAACACAAAAAAAAGTGTATAAATTGGGAAAATATGTTACTTTTCATCTGAGGGGAATCATATCAATTTTTAGGTCACTAAATTGTTATTTCAATAAATACTGATTTCCTCAATGGCTGAAACATCATAACCAACAAAATGCTGGCTATAATGGTGAAATATATCAAGACTAAAATGTCATTGTAACGCACAGAAAAACATGAAGACTCACAACACAAACATACAAAACAGCTACTAATGTTTCATGTCAGTAATATAGGAAAATAGTTACCATTTGCAAGTAAGGCCACATACATTAGCATCTTGTGAATGTAGCATAAAGTATTTAAAATTCCATCAATGTTAATGTCATTAACATGCCATAAATATGTAAAGACAATATGGCAAAATAATTCCAGCGTAATCCTCATTATTTGGTAATCTTGCTTTCTTATAAAACATTGTTATGAAAGTCAATCTAAGAACCCTTTTGGCCTACAAGGTCCGAATACCAGTAATAATGTCAGTATTGAAACTACATTTCCAGTAGTTTACAAACATATATTCCTAAACCTGCAACTTCAAGCTGCAACTTCAAGCATATATCATCCTTGATGTTATATCCATGCATTCATCACAGCTGGTGGAGGAACAGAATGACGGCTATGGAATCTCTGGACAAATGGAGAATGTTATGACTATTTATGCACCACTGAAGTTGGTTTGCTGTGTGCTCCTGTCCTGTACACCAGCTCCAGTAGGAAGGTGTCATGTAGTCTCCAGAATGTGTTCTCCTGTCCTGTACACCAGCTCCAGTGGGAAGGTGTCATGTAGTCTCCAGACTGTGTGCTCTTGTCCTGTACACCAGCTCCAGTGGGAAGGTGTCATGTAGTCTCCAGACTGTGTGCTCTTGTCCTGTACACCAGCTCCAGTGGGAAGGTGTCATGTAGTCTCCAGACTGTGTGCTCTTGTCCTGTACACCAGCTCCAGTGGGAAGGTGTCATGTAGTCTCCAGACTGTGTGCTCTTGTCCTGTACACCAGCTCCAGTGGGAAGGTGTCATGTAGTCTCCAGACTGTGTGCTCCTGTCCCGTACACCAGCTCCAGTGGGAAGGTGTCATGTAGTCTCCAGACTGTGTTTTCCTGTCCTGTACACCAGCTCCAGTAGGAAGGTGTCATGTAGTCTCCAGACTGTGTGCTCCTGTCCCGTAGACCAGCTCCAGTAGGAAGGTGTCATGTAGTCTCCAGACTGTGTGCTCCTGTCCCGTACACCAGCTCCAGTGGGAAGGTGTCATGTAGTCTCCAGACTGTGTTTTCCTGTCCTGTACACCAGCTCCAGTAGGAAGGGGTCATGTAGTCTCCAGACTGTGTGCTCCTGTCCCGTACACCAGCTCCAGTAGGAAGGTGTCATGTAGTCTCCAGACTGTGTGCTCCTGTCCCGTACACCAGCTCCAGTGGGAAGGTGTCATGTAGTCTCCAGACTGTGTTTTCCTGTCCTGTACACCAGCTCCAGTAGGAAGGTGTCATGTAGTCTCCAGACTGTGTGCTCCTGTCCCGTACACCAGCTCCAGTAGGAAGGTGTCATGTAGTCTCCAGACTGTGTGCTCCTGTCCCGTACACCAGCTCCAGTAGGAAGGTGTCATGTAGTCTCCAGACTGTGTGCTCCTGTCCTGTACACCAGCTCCAGTAGGAAGGTGTCATGTAGTCTCCAGACTGTGTTCTCCTGTCCTGTACACCAGCTCCAGTAGGAAGGTGTCATGTAGTCTCCAGACTGTGTTCTCCTGTCCTGTACACCAGCTCCAGTAGGAAGGTGTCATGTAGTCTCCAGACTGTGTTTTCCTGTCCTGTACACCAGCTCCAGTAGGAAGGTGTCATGTAGTCTCCAGACTGTGTGCTCCTGTCCCGTACACCAGCTCCAGTAGGAAGGTGTCATGTAGTCTCCAGACTGTGTGCTCCTGTCCCGTACACCAGCTCCAGTAGGAAGGTGTAATGTAGTCTCCAGACTGTGTTCTCCTGTCCTGTACACCAGCTCCAGTGGGAAGGTGTCATGTAGTCTCCAGACTGTGTTCTCTTGTCCTGTACACCAGCTCCAGTAGGAAGGTGTCATGTAGTCTCCAGACTGTGTTTTCCTGTCCTGTACACCAGCTCCAGTAGGAAGGTGTCATGTAGTCTCCAGACTGTGTGCTCCTGTCCCGTACACCAGCTCCAGTAGGAAGGTGTCATGTAGTCTCCAGACTGTGTGCTCCTGTCCCGTACACCAGCTCCAGTAGGAAGGTGTAATGTAGTCTCCAGACTGTGTTCTCCTGTCCTGTACACCAGCTCCAGTAGGAAGGTGTCATGTAGTCTCCAGACTGTGTTCTCCTGTCCTGTACACCAGCTCCAGTAGGAAGGTGTCATGTAGTCTCCAGACTGTGTTCTCTTGTCCTGTACACCAGCTCCAGTAGGAAGGTGTCATGTAGTCTCCAGACTGTGTTCTCCTGTCCTGTACACCAGCTCCAGTAGGAAGGTGTCATGTAGTCTCCAGACTGTGTTCTCCTGTCCCGTACACCAGCTCCAGTGGGAAGGTGTCATGTAGTCTCCAGACTGTGTTTTCCTGTCCTGTACACCAGCTCCAGTAGGAAGGTGTCATGTAGTCTCCAGACTGTGTGCTCCTGTCCCGTACACCAGCTCCAGTGGGAAGGTGTCATGTAGTCTCCAGACTGTGTGCTCTTGTCCTGTACACCAGCTCCAGTAGGAAGGTGTCATGTAGTCTCCAGACTGTGTTCTCCTGTCCTGTACACCAGCTCCAGTAGGAAGGTGTCATGTAGTCTCCAGACTGTGTTCTCTTGTCCTGTACACCAGCTCCAGTAGGAAGGTGTAATGTAGTCTCCAGACTGTGTGCTCCTGTCCTGTACACCAGCTCCAGTAGGAAGGTGTAATGTAGTCTCCAGACTGTGTTCTCTTGTCCTGTACACCAGCTCCAGTAGGAAGGTGTAATGTAGTCTCCAGACTGTGTGCTCCTGTCCTGTACACCAGCTCCAGTAGGAAGGTGTAATGTAGTCTCCAGACTGTGTTCTCTTGTCCTGTACACCAGCTCCAGTAGGAAGGTGTCATGTAGTCTCCAGACTGTGTTCTCTTGTCCTGTACACCAGCTCCAGTGGGAAGGTGTCATGTAGTCTCCAGACTGTGTTTTCCTGTCCTGTACACCAGCTCCAGTAGGAAGGTGTCATGTAGTCTCCAGACTGTGTGCTCCTGTCCCGTACACCAGCTCCAGTAGGAAGGTGTCATGTAGTCTCCAGACTGTGTTCTCCTGTCCCGTACACCAGCTCCAGTAGGAAGGTGTCATGTAGTCTCCAGACTGTGTTTTCCTGTCCTGTACACCAGCTCCAGTGGGAAGGTGTCATGTAGTCTCCAGACTGTGTTTTCCTGTCCTGTACACCAGCTCCAGTAGGAAGGTGTCATGTAGTCTCCAGACTGTGTGCTCCTGTCCCGTACACCAGCTCCAGTAGGAAGGTGTCATGTAGTCTCCAGACTGTGTGCTCTTGTCCTGTACACCAGCTCCAGTAGGAAGGTGTAATGTAGTCTCCAGACTGTGTTTTCCTGTCCTGTACACCAGCTCCAGTAGGAAGGTGTCATGTAGTCTCCAGACTGTGTGCTCCTGTCCCGTACACCAGCTCCAGTGGGAAGGTGTCATGTAGTCTCCAGACTGTGTTTTCCTGTCCTGTACACCAGCTCCAGTGGGAAGGTGTCATGTAGTCTCCAGACTGTGTTCTCTTGTCCTGTACACCAGCTCCAGTGGGAAGGTGTCATGTAGTCTCCAGACTGTGTTCTCTTGTCCTGTACACCAGCTCCAGTAGGAAGGTGTAATGTAGTCTCCAGACTGTGTTCTCTTGTCCTGTACACCAGCTCCAGTGGGAAGGTGTAATGTAGTCTCCAGACTGTGTTCTCTTGTCCTGTACACCAGCTCCAGTAGGAAGGTGTCATGTAGTCTCCAGACTGTGTGCTCTTGTCCTGTACACCAGCTCCAGTGGGAAGGTGTCATGTAGTCTCCAGACTGTGTTCTTTTGTCCTGTACACCAGCTCCAGTAGGAAGGTGTAATGTAGTCTCCAGACTGTGTTCTCTTGTCCTGTACACCAGCTCCAGTGGGAAGGTGTAATGTAGTCTCCAGACTGTGTTCTCTTGTCCTGTACACCAGCTCCAGTAGGAAGGTGTAATGTAGTCTCCAGACTGTGTTCTCTTGTCCTGTACACCAGCTCCAGTGGGAAGGTGTCATGTAGTCTCCAGACTGTGTTCTCTTGTCCTGTACACCAGCTCCAGTGGGAAGGTGTCATGTAGTCTCCAGACTGTGTGCTCTTGTCCTGTACACCAGCTCCAGTAGGAAGGTGTCATGTAGTCTCCAGACTGTGTGCTCTTGTCCTGTACACCAGCTCCAGTGGGAAGGTGTCATGTAGTCTCCAGACTGTGTTCTCCTGTCCCGTACACCAGCTCCAGTAGGAAGGTGTAATGTAGTCTCCAGACTGTGTTCTCTTGTCCTGTACACCAGCTCCAGTGGGAAGGTGTAATGTAGTCTCCAGACGGTGTGCTCTTGTCCTGTACACCAGCTCCAGTAGGAAGGTGTAATGTAATCTCCAGACTGTGTTCTCCTGTCCTGTACACCAGTTCGTGTAGGAAGGTGTAGTGTAGTCTCCAGACTGTGTGCATAGGTTCCTGTCCTGCAAGCTGCCCATGGTATATATGACAAGAGTTCTCTAGAGAGGGTACCAAGTTAACAGCAAACCAAACAGATATAAAAGTCTTTCACTTTAACAACAAAGATATCTATCACAATTTTACACAAAATATTGGAAACAACTTAAGATTGTCTTCTACATCACTATCACGTTGGCAAGTGTGCATATATAAAACAAGGGCACAAACTTTATTACAAAGGTCACAAACACCATGAAGAAGAAAACACAACTCATCATAACATTAATTATCATATTAAATATACCTGAACCAAGTATAGGAGGTCATGTCTTAACCCTGCTTGTTAATATGGTGCATGAAAGACAAACTGACTAAATACTTATTGTGAAAGGGCTTTTCTTCAGCAAAACTCTATTCTTATCACATACATTGTAGGACATGAAAACTACAAACACTACCTTACTTTTCAACAAAACGTCAGAAATACTTTTCAGCTAAATCATGTTGATTATTGGCATAAAATTATCATAGAATGTAAATGCAAATTCACTGTATATATAGTTTTATAAATAAGAGTCAAGACAAAGACATTCTTCACATTTGTTTATGTTAGAGTGAGTGCACATAACAGCTTATTGTGAACATTCCATGTAATACTGTAGCCTCATTTTGTATGTGTAATTCAACATCACAAATTGCACTTGGTCACGGAGCACCAAAGACAGTATTCTCGCCAAACTGAAACATGCCATAACTTCTACACTTCGTTCAAACAACAAAGGGACTTTCCCTCCTGCTGTCATGGAACAGCCGACAGAGAAGGACCAGATGAGAAGCAGAGGATGAAACTCATATGTTAATCAATCTCATTAAAATCAGATCTTAGTTTTTGCTACTGCTAAACAAAGATCTAAGGACATCCCATTAAGGGTCACGTCAGAACGCCCTTTCGCAAACCTTGAACGATCAATGAAATGACTGACAAGAAATCGACATTAGCCAATCTGAAGGCAGCTTTCTCGAGCTTTACAACACTAGTTTCAAACTGGCGCCTACTCTTCGAAACATATTTTGACGTATTCTCGATTAAAAAAATTAAAGCTGATAAAAAGAACATTCTAGAATGCCTTACAGATGGCCTAGATTGTATGGATATAATCATAAAACCGGTAACTATCGTTCGGAATACCCTCTATAAAATATTTCGAGGTTACATGATTAGAAAACACATTCCGGCTGTCACTTTCATGATCTGGTAAGCAACACTCTGATTGGTTGGATGAAAGTTCATTCTGCATGACCCGTAATGGGATGTCCTCAGATCTTTGTTTAGCAATAGCGAGAACTAAGATCTGATTTTAATGAGATTGCATGTTAATCAACATGGGATCAAACAGGTTTATGTGTTTTGTCTTTAAGCTGCATTTAGAAGTTCCAACAGTTGTGTGTTTGAGTGTATTTACTTTCTAGTAAAATCAAAATATGGTTAAGATTTTAAGATTAAGAAAAATACAATAAGAAATTAAACACATTGAGGAAACAAATTAGAAGTGCGGTTTTGGCATGTTGAAGTTTTGGGAGGATACCCCAAAGAAAGAACACAGAATTCCACTAGGTTGAGATCAGTCACACACATCAATATTTACAGGATGATTTAAATGTATGATTCTGTCTAATAGTATCACATTGTGTACAAGAAGTGTTATCATCAATGATGTGTTGTGCCATATATCCAGTATACAATATCACATCACTAAAACAGCCAACACTTCTTGTAAATGAAGAAGAAAGTTGTTTTCACACAAGTGGAATATAATTACATTATTTGGAAGAGTCTTGTTACTTCTTGGCTTGTGTGTTGTACTGTGCTCCACGGCGTTGAGCCAGACACGGTAGAGACACTGTACTTAGTGCCATGTGTGGAACTTGGACACTGTCAGTAACGTAGTCCTTCATTCACTGCTATATCAATATGCATGATGACAAGTGGCAAACTAGCTCGACTGTCTATCCACACAGTCAAAGTTGATTCAGATGAGAAGTGTTGAAGTAACTTGATACTATAAGTACTATTCATGGAACACACGGAACAGAATGTGTTTCTAAAATACACAATTGAACATTGAATGTGTAAGACTATTTTACATTTTTAAAAGAATGATACAACTCCACAGGATATATTTCCAACCAGTATTACTCTCCTACATGTAGGCACATTGAGGATTTCCTGAAGAGACCAAATAACTGCATCCACATGCAATGAATATTCAAAACCTCCTACACACTTAATGTGTTGATATAAATGCAAGAAAACACATGTGATAGAGGTTTATATATATGTATATATGTGCATATTTTATACATGCTAAATGTGTTCTCGTGGCAAAAGTGGTAAATTTATCAAGTAAAAATAACCTATGATTTTTCTAAATGAAGCAAAATCTTAAATTCCTGCAAACAGAAAAGTTTTCTATCCAAATTCAATTATATATCTGCACATCTTTAAAGTTGAAATGGGAAAACGGTAATCCCAGGTGTTTCTACTTCTCTATGTCTGAGATATCTGGCATGGTGAAGGCTGTTTCCAGGATCGGTACCAGTGTATCTAGATTGGTCATGGAGTACTCACGGCGTCTCAGTCCCCAGCCATCAAAGTCAAGGTTATTGGTTGATGCACTTCGCTGGTTTTCACTCAGGTCACATGATCGGTTAAGACTACCCGTGCTCCGAGCGGGTCGCAAGGACGGCATGACCCGCTGTGGCAAGCGTGACCTTGATGATGCTCCTCTCGGACCCGGGGATGGAGACAAACTAAGTCTACTTCTCGAATCAATGGGCCTGGGGCTGCAGTAGGACATTTGTAGGTGCCTTGAGGTTGTCGGTGGGGGTCGGGATGGGGTGGCCTGTTTAGGGGGTAGTGATTGTTGAAGCCTTGAGGATGTCGGTGGGGGTCGGGATGGGGTGGCCTGTTTAGGGGGTAGTGATTCATGTGACCTTGAATTGGAATGAGTAGACTGTGGTCTCGATTCTTTGTCCGTTTTTCCAGACATTTTTGGAGGTGACCTTTGTGACCTTGGCATACTGTCCTTGGCTGACTGAGACCTTGAACCAGCTGACCTGAAAGGTAAGCTGGGTCTTGGTGGCGATCTCCTTGACAGGTCAGAAGACCTGACCTTGACCTTATCTCTAGGTGATGACCTTCCTGGTGATGGCAGGGGTAGAGCTGGTCTGTCTGGTGTTTTTCTTACTTGATTTGATGTCCTGAACTGGGCACTGTCCTGGGATTTGTCAAACCTAGCTGACCTGTTGCTATCCGGTCTGGGATTGTTTCTTGTTTTGTGACCATCCCTGTTTCCCTGAACAGAAGGAATGGAATGCAATGAAAATATCTGTATCTAATTCATGCCTTTCCGTACACAGATTCTAAATTCTTAATAAGCATAAAATATCTTAAATCAGATACATGGTGTTACAACATATTCAGCCAGCGAAAGTATTTCTCTGGAATATCCTAAGTCTGAAAAATGTAATGTATTATTTTCCTGAAACACAGATCTTGGACAGTTGAGACACCATTTGTCATAGCTGGTGACTGTGTGAAACCCACCTTCTTGTTAGAGAGGAGTGGTGGTTGTGTCATGGCTGTAAGATCCTGTTCTATACACACATATGAGGCACCTACAATATAAAATTCAATATACAGTGTGACTCTTGAAACCACTGCAGTATATCTAAATGGAATATACAATATATGAGAATGGAATGTTGGATACATTAACAAAACTCCCAACTACCCATCTATAATCTCATATGCCTGGTGTTTCTGCAATAGTGAGCAATAATACAGAGGCTGCCCAGTGAAGGAAGCAGACATTGTCAAGGCAAGGCACATATAGCCAGCTGACAGTTGGTTGTGACCTGTCAAGGCAAGCCACATATAGCCAGCTGACAGTTGGTTGTGACCTGTCAAGGCAAGCCACATATAGCCAGCTGACAGTTGGTTGTGACCTGTCAAGGCAAGCCACATATAGCCAGCTGACAGTTGGTTGTGACCTGTCAAGGCAAGCCACATATAGCCAGCTGACAGTTGGTTGTGACCTGTCAAGGCAAGCCACATATAGCCAGCTGACAGTTGGTTGTGACCTGTCAAGACAAGCCACATATAGCCAGCTGATAGTTGGTTGTGACCTGTCAAGACAAGCCACATATAGCCAGGACAGTTGGTTGTGACCTGTCAAGGCAAGCCACATATAGCCAGCTGACAGTTGGTTGTGACCTGTCCAATAACTGAGATCTGGTCTCCTAGACAGTGACATGCCCAGGCAGTTTGATATTAGGTAGCTTTATCGATCCTCCCTTACAATCCTCACCCACCATTTTCACAGGAAACTATCAGTTTAGTCACAAATGGAATCCATACGGGAATGGAAACATGAAAGTTGGTAGAAAGTGTGAAACTAACTTTTGAGAATCCTTTCCCTGATGTCCGCTGGCAGGTTTCTCCAATCGGGGGACAGCGTCACCTGGTGGATGTAGTGCTTCATGTACGTCTCGCTGTACGAGATGAGTGTACTCAGCAAGGCCTGCATGTCCTGCACACACAACAGTAGACTACAGAGGGAGATCCACACTGGCACCACCCACTTAACATTAGGATGTCACATGTTTACTTTGACCTGTCCATTTCTATTCACAACCCTGAAAAACTTGCAATCGCGTATGGAAGGAAAACCGTGGTTGCGGGTACTTTTGCTATAATCTTATATTTTGTGCTAGATGAATTGAACATATGATCAGGTTTCAGAAATCTATTGGGCTCAAAACAATGTTTGCCCAATTTGGGTGGCCATCTTGGATTTCAAAATGGCCACAGAAAGTCCTGTGCCTGTTACGTCAATAGCAAAGACAAAAGCACTTCAAGTTTAATAACATAACTTCCGGTGGCATGGTTAGGACAATCAAATATGGTAGTGGCGCATTTCAAATTCAGCAAACACATTCATCTAAAAGAAGTACAATTGAACTCCAGTGACTGAATAGAAGGATAACACAGCCATATTAAGGGAACTGGGTGGTTACTTTAGAACTACGGAAATAGTATGTAACATCATAACTTCTCCTCTGTAGATTCCATTGCAGAATAAAAGTAATATTTTTTGCCTTGAATAAGTTTTCCTTACATATTTATTATTTATGGTTATTGGTTACAGTAAACACAGTAAAAGCTATCAATATAAAAAAAATTGCAATTAAACATAAATATTTTTAAACATATTGTATACAACATATATATAAGTGCCTCAAATAAGCAAAACCTATAGTAAAAAACATATTTCTATGTAAGATATACCCATTTTAATGAAAAATAACCTAAATTTGGCACCAAAAATGTCAGGAAAATATTTGGGGCATAATCATGCTAATTAAATTTTTTAACCCAATGATATGAAGATTTGATGAAACAAAAAAACAAAGTTAACATTGTCCTACACCAGGAGTTCCGAAACGGTCACATGCGCCGGACATGTCTGATTGGGAATCTTAAATGTCCAGTTTAAAATTTTGCTTACCGGACATTTAAATTTTTCTTGATCGGACATGATCTACGGTTAGGACTGAGCAGTTTCTGTCTGCAGTTGTAACACAATAAAAATGATCTACACTGACACTTTACGAATAGACCCCGGTGTTTGTCATCATGCTTCATAGTCAACACAATGTCAGTTCTGCAAGTCTGCTCAGTTTTAAACAAAATGTACAGGTTCTTAATTTAACCAGTGTATACAGATTGAATTGGGTCCTTACCCAGCAACATTATTTGCATAACTACCTCACAATCCTACACGACCTTTGACCTGGTCACTATTCCATGTGACTGACCACAAAACTTATCTGTCTTTCAAGAAGAAGAACCATATTTGGCCAAAATCCATTACAAAATTGGTTCACATTTTCAACAAGAAATTATAACAAGGCAATCTGATGACAAAGAATGCAATGCCATTGTATACATGTTTGATGTATTTACCAGCAGGACCAATATGTCGTTGGGCTTTACAACATGTTTATCAATGTTTGGGCAGTTTATTATGGCAGGGACTCAAGTGATGGACTAACTGAACATGGGTCTTGGGCGTGACAAAATCCCCACTTTAACCACTAGTCTACCTACACCCCTGAGTATACAGATACAGAGGTATGGCGCCAGTATGAAGGAACAGCAGTGTATCTGTAAACACTGTGACGAGGAACACAAGACGACCACTGGTAACAGTACGCACCTCTCCCCATGGACACTCCTGCTCGATGGAGTGTTCGTGAAGCATGAGCAGGGCGCGATAGGCTTCACACGCTTTCTGTGGCGCAAGGGCATCGATCACGTTGCTGAAGATGTCCTCCAACACACTCACGCTCCATGCAGCATTCTGATGTAAGAAAATGTCTCACTCAACAAATATATTAAAAAAATGCATTTGATGATAATCATCCTAACTTTTATGGAGTTACTATAGCAACGGCCAAGCGTGCAAAGAGATGATGGACACATTTTTACAGCTCATTACTTCAGGTGTCACCCTCAATATTCACACAGGTAATGTGAGCTCTGTGATATGAATAACTTGCCAGCTTCTATTATGCCACTTGCTGCCCTAGCATACGTTTCATTGATTAGACAGTCGTCTGGTTGAATGCAAGGGATGTTCTCAGAATGTTAGAAAGATTGGAAACCTATCATCACAGCCTGACTTAGTTTGAGGTAACTAATTTTTTTAATCATTCACATGCCAACAATGGGCATTAGGTTCTATAATGCCGGACTCCTAGTGTATCGAGGTCATCATGGTGATCACACTTGTCTGATTGCTATTCCACTGATACCATGCTACTGAACTGTCTTCAGAACTAAAGATTTATATACTGTCGATGACCTGTGAATATAAGGGCTAGAATAGGTCTTCAACAACCCATGCTTGCCTTAAAAGGCAACTATGCTTGTCATAAGAGGTGCCTAACAGGATTGGGTGGTCAGGCTCACTGACTTTAATAATGCATGTCATCATATCCCAATTGCATGGATCGATGCTCATAATGTCAATCACTGGATCATCTGGTCCAAGCTCGATTATTTATAGACCACTGTCATATAGCTGGAATATTGCTCCATCACAGGAGCCTCTGTGATAGTTACCTTCCCAGAAGGAGCTGATACACTAGGGGCAGCTAACCTCCATCACACGGACCTCTGTCATAGTTACCTTCCCAGAAGTAGCTGATACACTAGGAGCAGCTAACCTCCATCACATGGACCTCTGTCATAGTTACCTTCCCAGAAGGAGCTGATACACTAGGGGCAGCTAACCTCCATCACACAGACCTCTGTCATAGTTACCTTCCCAGAAGAAGCTGATACACTAGGGGCAGCTAACCTCCATCACACAGACCTCTGTCATAGTTACCTTCCCAGAAGAAGCTGATACACTAGGGGCAGCTAACCTCCATCACACAGACCTGTCATAGTTACCTTCCCAGAAGACAGGAACCTCTGAGATCGCACCACGGTTACAAAGTGTTGACTTGTGAAGTCAATGGAACAGTCCATAAGCTTGGAGGTGAGCTCCAGCACTGGTTCTGCCCACTTTACCCTGGGCAGCTTGCTCGTCAGCTTGTGGCACTCCAGGATTGTGTCTATCACAGTTTGATCCGTCTGCAAGAAAAACATCAGGAGCTTAGTATTTTGCATGTATCTACACATGATAAAGAATCTTGAACTGTGTACACCTACCAGCTGTTCAATAATCAAGTCTCCACACATCTCCAGCACTGAGTCAAGCATTCCTGCAAACTGTGTACACCTACCAGCTGTTCCATCATCAAGTCTCCACACATCTCCAGCACCGAGTCAAGCATTCCTGCAAACTGTGTACACCTACCAGCTGTTCAATCATGAAGTCTCCACACATCTCCAGCACTGAGTCAGGCATTCCTGCAAACTGCTTTGTGGCTACAATCTTGGTGAAGAACTTGTTCATCCACTTGAAGGTGCGGTCCTTCACCTCCTCCAGCCTGTAGGTGACGGAGAGAGTCAGGGCGTGGGCTGCTGTGGCTGCACAAGTAGGGCATGGCTGGAAGGACAAGAAACGAGGCAGTCAACTCATCGTATCTCAACATGCTGACTATCTGAGAGAAACACTTCTGTCCTGGCCCCTTCACTATAGGGTCAACTGAGAATCTAACATGGGTAACGCCTATCATCATGAAATGGTAACACACGCCCCCCTTCTGGTGCGTACTCCTTATGTATTGTGAAATTGAGGACTGTACAACATGTACAATGCATGGATTCTTCATTTACAATTCTACAATTTTGAATTTTAAATTTTGAAAATTAAATGTGACCTTTTCGCCATGTTTGCTGGAGCTCATGACAATAGTTACTGTTACTGCATAATAATTGTTGTTATGCATACACAAATTGTAGTCACACAAAACACCCACCTTATGGTAGAAGTGACAGCTGTCCTTGACAAGGTAGAACAACGTGTGTCCACACAAAACACCCACCTTATGGTAGAAGTGACAGCTGTCCTTGACAAGGTAGAACAACGTGTGTCCACACAAAACACCCACCTTATGGTAGAAGTGACAGCTGTACTTCTTGACATGATAGAACAACGTGGGTCCACACAAAACACCCACCTTATGGTAGAAGTGACAGCTGTCCTTGACAAGGTAGAACAACGTGTGTCCACACAAAACACCCACCTTATGGTAGAAGTGACAGCTGTCCTTGACAAGGTAGAACAACGTGTGTCCACACAAAACACCCACCTTATGGTAGAAGTGACAGCTGTCCTTGACAAGGTAGAACAACGTGTGTCCACACAAAACACCCACCTTATGGTAGAAGTGACAGCTGTACTTCTTGACATGATAGAACAACGTGGGTCCACACAAAACACCCACCTTATGGTAGAAGTGACAGCTGTCCTCCTTGACATGATAGAACAACGTGTGTCCACACAAAACACCACCTTATGGTAGAAGTGACAGCTGTCCTCCTTGACATGATAGAACAACGTGTGTCCACGCAAAACACCCACCTTATGGTAGAAGTGACAGCTGTCCTTCTTGGCGTGATAGAACAACGTGTGTCCACACAAAACACCCACCTTATGGTAGAAGTGACAGCTGTCCTCCTTGACATGATAGAACAACGTGTGTCCACACAAAACACCCACCTTATGGTAGAAGTGACAGCTGTCCTTCTTGACATGATAGAACAACGTGTGTCCACACAAAACACCCACCTTATGGTAGAAGTGACAGCTGTCCTCCTTGACATGATAGAACAACGTGTGTCCACACAAAACACCCACCTTATGGCAGAAGTGACAGCTGTCCTTGACAAGGTAGAACAACGTGGCTCCACACAAAACACCCACCTTATGGTAGAAGTGACAGCTGTCCTTCTTGACATGATAGAATAACGTGTGTCCACACAAAACACCCACCTTATGGTAGAAGTGACAGCTGTCCTTCTTGGCGTGATAGAACAACGTGTGTCCACACAAAACACCCACCTTATGGTAGAAGTGACAGCTGTCCTTGACAAGGTAGAACAACGTGGGTCCACACAAAACACCCACCTCATGGTAGAAGTGACAGCTGTTCTTGACAAGGTAGAACAACGTGGGTCCACACAAAACACCCACCTTATGGTAGAAGTGACAGCTGTCCTTGACAAGGTAGAACAACGTGTGTCCACACAAAACACCCACCTTATGGTAGAAGTGACAGCTGTCCTCCTTGACATGATAGAACAACGTGTGTCCACACAAAACACCCACCTTATGGCAGAAGTGACAGCTGTCCTTGACAAGGTAGAACAACGTGGCTCCACACAAAACACCCACCTTATGGTAGAAGTGACAGCTGTCCTTCTTGACATGATAGAATAACGTGTGTCCACACAAAACACCCACCTTATGGTAGAAGTGACAGCTGTCCTTCTTGGCGTGATAGAACAACGTGTGTCCACACAAAACACCCACCTTATGGTAGAAGTGACAGCTGTCCTTGACAAGGTAGAACAACGTGGGTCCACACAAAACACCCACCTCATGGTAGAAGTGACAGCTGTTCTTGACAAGGTAGAACAACGTGGGTCCACACAAAACACCCACCTTATGGTAGAAGTGACAGCTGTCCTTGACAAGGTAGAACAACGTGTGTCCACACAAAACACCCACCTTATGGTAGAAGTGACAGCTGTCCTTCTTGACATGGTAGCAGACAACATCCTTGAGTCCCTCCAGGCCATACATGTCGGCCACCTGGATTAGTTCTGTCAGCTCACACGGCTCGATGATGTCAATGACCCCTCCATACAAGTACAGGAGGGCCTGCTCTACAGCACAGGGCGTCACACTGGAACACGAACACACCAGCTGATTACAGAGCAACTCTGTTTTAGACTTAGACTTTTAGATCATGGTTCATTTGGAACACATATTTTTGTTCATGAAAACATAAGAAAAATGTGGCAAAATCTATTGGCCTTTTTGTCCTGCAATGTGGAATTCTAGGACACACCACATACAGCACTAAACATACTTAATGGCTCACCCCTCAAGCATCACTTTATGGGCACCACTCTCTGACCACAGTCCCCCAAACATGGCACTGAAGTACCTGCTCCGGGCAGCCAGGAGGTATCTACAGCAGAGCATACCACAACAGATCATTCAAGCAGATCATTCAAGTCTACAAGCACAATGCATGCTTACTAATGTACTAGCATTAAAACCAGAGACTTTTCATTAATTTATTTATAACACTGCTTGACTACAATAAAGATGAGATTAGAAGAAAAATAAAGATTTCTGGCAAATACGATAACTTGACCTGAACCAGTGTATTGTTTCCAACATCCCGACATCACTGTTGACCTCATTCAAATCTTATTGTGACATCACACTTGAAATGATGTCATAGCTGAAGATTGTTGACCTCATTCGACAATTTTGGTTTTCGAAAACGCAGTTATGATCAGTGCATTTTTCTAATGGGATTTTTCTAAAAAGGATTAAGAAATAATGGGTAATAAAGAAATTATTACTTGCATGTGTGTCACACTGATTTTCGGAAACAATGGTAAGAATTCATGTATTACCCTCGCTTTCTCTCAGGAAATACAAGAATTCTGAAACTCGATTCGTAAACATCAGTATGACATGTATGCTCATATGATAATATCTAAATACCATACTAGTGTTTCCTTACTTGTGTGCCTTGAACTCATGCCCTGCCACGACCAATGTGGTGTCCCAGCCAATCTCCTGCAGAAACATCCGGAGTAGGTCCGTGCCTAGTCTGCTGCATGTCTCATGGGGTAGGGGCACACTGTAGGGCTGGTCGGTGGGGCCCTGGGACTCGCCTAACACTCGACAATACACAGTCTCACTAGAGATTCCATTTGTTGAGTCGTCCAGCTTGCTGTTGTTCACTTGTTCCTGAAGGTTATTGCGAGTGTCAGGTACTGCTGCGTGACATTTCGACTCACTGTCCGTCAGGTTAGCACTGTCACTGGAACTGCCAGTGGGTGAAGCTTGCTTCAAAGGCACTTCGTCTGGGATGATCTCCTCATTAAGAATGGTAGCCTGAATTAAAACAACCAACATATAGTTTCGGCCACACATGACAAAATAAACAGTTATTAAAGAATAACAGACAATATTTATAATTATTTCCATTGAACTTTCTCTTAAGAGAATGGATAAGATCTTGAAAGGATCATGAGCTAGTGTCATCATAACAAAATCCTTGTCCACATATCTGGGTCAATTTCTTTTTGAAAATCAACGTGCCCAAGGACAAGTGAATATGATACAAGCACAAGTGAGTATGATACAACCACTTGCCTAAGGATAAGTGAATATGATACAACCACTTGCCCAAGGATAAGTGAATATGATACAACCACTTGCCTAAGGATAAGTGAATATGATACAACCACTTGCCTAAGGATAAGTGAATATGATACAACCACTTGCCTAAGGATAAGTGAGTATGATACAACCACTTGCCTAAGGATAAGTGAATATGATACAACCACTTGCCCAAGGATAAGTGAATATGATACAACCACTTGCCTAAGGATAAGTGAGTATGATACAACCACTTGCCTAAGGATAAGTGAATATGATACAACCACTTGCCCAATGATAAGTGAGTATGATACAACCACTTGCCTAAGGATAAGTGAATATGATACAACCACTTGCCTAAGGATAAGTGAATATGATACAACCACTTGCCTAAGGATAAGTGAGTATGATACAACCACTTGCCTAAGGATAAGTGAATATGATACAACCACTTGCCCAAGGATAAGTGAATATGATACAACCACTTGCCTAAGGATAAGTGAGTATGATACAACCACTTGCCCAAGGATAAGTGAATATGATACAACCACTTGCCCAAGGATAAGTGAATATGATACAACCACTTGCCCAAGGATAAGTGAATATGATACAACCACTTGCCCAAGGATAAGTGAATATGATACAACCACTTGCCCAAGGATAAGTGAATATGATACAACCACTTGCCTAAGGATAAGTGAGTATGATACAACCACTTGCCTAAGGATGAGTGAATATGATACAACCACTTGCCCAAGGATAAGTGAATATGATACAACCACTTGCCCAAGGATCAGTGAATATGATACAACCACTTGCCCAAGGATAAGTGAATATGATACAACCACTTGCCCAAGGATAAGTGAATATGATACAACCACTTGCCCAAGGATAAGTGAATATGATACAACCACTTGCCCAAGGATAAGTGAATATGATACAACCACTTGCCCAAGGATCAGTGAATATGATACAACCACTTGCCCAAGGATCAGTGAATATGATACAACCACTTGCCCAATGATCAGTGAATATGATACAACCACAAGTGAATATGACACAACCACAAGTGAATTTGACACAACCACAAGTGAATATGATACAACCAAAGTGAATATGATACAACCACAAGTGAATATGATACAAAACACAAGTGAATATGATACAACCACAAGTGAATATGACACAACCACAAGTGAATATGACACAACCACAAGTTAAAATGATGAAACCACAAGTTAAAATGATGAAACCACAAGTGAATATGACACAACCACAAGTGAATATGACACAACCACAAGTGAATATGATACAACCACAAGTGAATATGACACAACCACAAGGGAATATGACACAACCACAAGTGAATATGATACAACAACACGTGAATATGACACAACCACAAGTGAATATGATACAACCACAAGTGAATATGACACAACCACAAGTTAAAATGATGCAACCACAAGTGAATATGATACAACCACAAGTGAATATGACACAACCACAAGGCAATATGACACAACCACAAGTGAATATGACACATCCACAAGGCAATATGACACAACCACAAGTGAATATGACACAACCACAAGTGAATATGACACAACCGCAAGTGAATATGACACAACCACAAGTGAATATGATACAACCAAGCTTCATTTCCATGAATTAATGGCAGTAATCTGATCATGGCTGCTGTAAAAAGCGGTGAGCTGGTGCCATCTGCTGATCAGTTCATACATGATTATTGGCGAAAGTAATGTATACAATATTGAATGAAGCTTTGAATAAAATTAAACACTTACAGCCAAATTTATACGCTGAAATCTCGATATAACCAAATAGTGTAATAACAGGAATAACTTGCCTACTTCAGAACAGATTTGTTGATCTCAGAAATTATCCACTTTCCTATGAACAACTAATGACAGCAAATTTTGATTGAACCACTGTGAACCGCTGTGCCCACATGGCAAATAACAGGATAGTTATACAAGCACAACAAATGTTACACCCAAAGAGGAGTCACATCTGACACACTTCAAAATCTGATTCCATCACATACAAAGACGACCCATGAAGATCCGGGGTAGAATAGGTCTTCAGCAACCCGTGCTTGCCGTAAAAGGCGACTATGCTTGTCGTAAGAGGTGACTAACGGGATCCGGTGGTCAGTCTCACTGACTTGGTTGAGGCATCTGATTGATCCCAATTTTTTTTATCTATGCTCATGATATTAATCACTGGATTGTCTGGTCCCAACTCAATTATTTACAGACCACGGTCATATAGTTAGGATATCACTGAGTGAGGTGTTAAACAACAAACCAACCAACCAACCAACATACAAAGACTTATCTTCAAAAGTACAATTTGACAAGGTGATCTTACGCATGTAAAAAATGTCAAAGCCTCCTGTTTTTAATACAAAACAAATAATTCAATGCATGGATGCTTTTTCATCAAAGCAATTTGATCTCAAAATATTTTCCTTACCAGAAATATTTCAATTATTGCTATAGTTAACCAATTACAGTATTTACATGATTAATGTGATTAAAGCAGTTTGTTGTTACTGACCGTCTCCAACATTGTGAGCTTCTGCTCCAGCACATCCCCCACATCTCCATTGTGTGCCTCCTCTATAATCACCTCCTTGAGGTCCCCATCCTCTGCAACAGGAGAAACAACCTGATAAACTGGAAGAACACAAGGAAGGCTGCATGACCAAAGGGAGGCAACTGTTCAGAGTCTGACCACCTGGTGAACTTCAGACAAATCTACACAATTACCTCCCTTTAACTCTCATGTTTGTTTTCAGAAACTATTGCGATACAAACAACACAAAGTGAAAGACAAAATACATTTTCCAGTGTTTTCTGGAACTAACTATTTCTTTACAACATATCTGAGCCCACTGGTCACAGTTATCAAGAAGTCAATACCTACCAAATTGTGAACTGCCTCTCAGAGTGGACTAGAGAACGTGTTGACATTTTAACACTTCTTACCAGGGCTAGAAACTAACAGCTTTTGGCCACTAGTCCTTATAATGATAACATATAGCAAACCCCTTAAAATGGGCCAATTTCTACTAGTCCTTAGGATACCTTTACCATTGGGCAGTTTGGTAAGGACTACAAGACTAGTGCCAATTTCTAACGCTGCTTACCTATATTTCTTGTTCATACTGAAACAATTAGCTTTAAAAATATAACATTCATAAATCATTCATAATATAATCAAGTATTTTCCATGTATTGCTATGTCAATCAACAAACAGGGAAAACATTTTAATAGTAAGGATGTATTAATGATAATAAGCAAATGTACAGGCAAAATGACAAGTGTCATTAAAATACTCACATCTTGATCACACAAACAAATGAGAACACTAAATGTCACAGCAATGTAACCAGTAAACAGCAAATCAACAAGTATCATGGCTACACTATTTGTCCTGTCCAAATGCCAAAGTATACACCTACCTATTTCCATGTCAGTTTAATATACATGTACCATGTCTTTACCCAAGTACCAGTCTCCTCCACAAGATTGACCTAATGTAAGATTAAACAGAAGCAGTCCCTCCTCACCTATCCCGTTGCTGTGCTGAGTGTCGCCGTTGAGGTGGGGCAGGTCATCCCTGTAGGCGCACATATACAGCACATTCTCCACGTAGTACACCTCCCTGTAACACCAGACACACACCTTACTGTGGGGAAGCTGCCTATGTACTGTACCTAGTGAAATGTGTGATTATGTATATGTGTGTCACAATACTAAATGTATTAGAATTGGATCATTAAATTTGCTAAAGTACATCAAAAGTCAATTAGAATGAAATATTAAATGTTTTAAATGCTTGTTAATTAAAATCATTGTGAACTGATGTGATGAACTCATGTATAAAACTGTGCAGATAGACCCATAAGAGAGGTGATCAACTCTACACAATGGTAGAGATACACTATGCTCAAAATACCAGGCACCTTAGACCTACCGGTGATTTCAAAATACCATTAACTGAATAAAAACATTCACCTGATTAAACACACAACTTTGGACTATTATCTTATTAGCAGAACCAAGCAAGCAAAGAAAGAAAAGACCATCATCTGCCATTCGTGACCAAGTCTTGTTATTCCGGGACAACCCGAATAGCGACTCGTGCCCCTCTCATGGCCATTTTTGCGACCGGGTTCCATCTTAGCGGAAACGGGCATACCTAAAACAATTTTCAACTCATTGTGTGATGGTTCACATATATTTCCCCATATATTATAAATATTTCAGATGCAATTTAAAGCACATCTGGACATGCGGAATTATACAGTATGATTGAACACATTTAACTGTGTCTTGAGTATATATTTAGATGCAAGACATAAGTAAAATAAAAAAATATGTCTGAGGGATTCTTTGACGAAGAACTTGAAATCATACACGCGTTCTGATTGATTTGTCGTATTTTCACACAAAACATTCATCAATAGGGGGATGAGTCTTCTTGCAGGTTACGGAAAGAGGCGAGCGGTGACGAATGCATCATCTGCTTGGAAATCACCTCCATATTTGGACTTATGTGAGACATACTCTCAAACCAGATGGTCCTAGGACCGAAACAACATCCCGAGGGTATATCAGCCATTGATTAGAAACTAGTGAATTTAGTGTGATGACTAAGTCACAAATTGACATGGAATAAATACACTAGGCCTGGTAGAAGGCTAAATTTACTACCCAGGTTTCTGACCCGCTGTTACTTGACCCTACCTGGGTACCCGGTGTAGGTCTCAAGATTTGGCTACAAAATGTCTGTTTGGGAACTGTTTTACTGCATACCTAGTAAAAAAGTTTAATATATATGTATGAAACAATCATATAGTGCACACCCTAAAGTTGACTGAAGTTTTATCTTTTACTTACACATATAAGTCAGATAGTATGCATGCATAGTGAGAAAGAAATGTGAACATGAGCGATTTGTGGTGTAAGATGGAGTTTTATTGTTGTTTTGTTATTAACAATATATCGCATGACTAACCACGGGTCTGGGTTGTCTGCACCTACCTGACCACCCCGAGGTACCTTTAACAGGCACACAGACTATCTACCTGACCACCCCGAGTTACCTGTAAACAGACACACAGACTACCTACCTGACCACCCCAAGATATCTGTAAACAGACGCACAGACTATCTACCTGACCACCCCGAGATGCCTGTAAACAGACACACAGACTATCTACCTGACCACCCCGAGATACCTGTAAACAGACACACAGACTATCTACCTGACCACCCCGAGTTACCTGTAAACAGACACACAGACTACCTACCTGACAACCCCAAGATATCTGTAAACAGACGCACAGACCATCTACCTGACCACCCCGAGATACCTGTAAACAGACACACCGACTACCTACCTGACCACCCCGAGTTACCTGTAAACAGACACACAGACTGTGTATTGTTGGTCAGCACCTACCTGACCACCTCGAGTTACCTGTAAACAGACACACAGACTATCTACCTGACCACCCCGAGATACCTGTAAACAGACACACAGACTATCTACCTGACCACCCTGAGATACCTGTAAACAGACACACAGACTATCTACCTGACCACCCTGAGATACCTGTAAACAGACACACAGACTGTGTATTGTTGGTCAGCACCTACCTGACCACCTCGAGATACCTGTAAACAGACACACAGACTACCTACCTGACAACCCCAAGATATCTGTAAACAGACGCACAGACCATCTACCTGACCACCCCGAGATACCTGAAAACAGACACACAGACTATCTACCTGACCACCCCAATTACCTGTAAACAGACACACCGACTACCTACCTGACCACCCCGAGTTACCTGTAAACAGACACACAGACTGTGTATTGTTGGTCAGCACCTACCTGACCACCCCGAGTTACCTGTAAACAGACACACAGACCGTGTATTGTTGGTCAGCACCTACCTGACCACCCACGAGGTACCTGTAAACAGACACACAGACTGTGTATTGTTGGTCAGCACCTACCTGACCAGGGTGTCCAGGTCTGTGTCACTCAGGTTGTTCAACGACACTTTAGTCTCGGCAGGATTTTGCAGTTCCGGGAATATAGAACCAACCCTAAAATAAAGATGGTTGACTGACTACTTACACTCCAGATATCAGCTATGACTTAAGAACATGAATTCTACCAAACAATCCAGCCTATCCCGTACACTCAACTCAACAAACCAGGTACTTCACAGGCAGATATTGGTCACTGAAACACTGAAACCAGTAGTAGTGTTGTCCCATGGATTTATAGTTGTCATTCATTTGTATTCTGACCAACCATCAAATGTATGCAGTGTCTCAATTGCAAATTTATTTTGAAAGTTCTGCACTATATCATTTGTAATAGTTACTTTTTAAATACACTGTAAATAAAATTAATGTATTGCAAAAAGAGTTTTCACTGTGTTTCACAACAAGAGATAAAGGCTAAAACTATGAATAGTTTAGTAATACATATTGAAAACCTGATTTTACGTTGATCTGTAACCTGTGTTTTCATCATCATGATTAACAAAGGAAGTACGACTGAACATCAATAAATGGCTTTTGTAGAAGACCTTGATTATTTCTGAAATTATGCAGGGACCATAGGTTCTCTGACAGATGTGACCTTTCGTCTTCAGAACCTTTCAGTAATTATTCAGTATTCATTAAATGAACAAAATGGGTCAGAAACATATTTTCCAGAGGTAGATTTTGGTGTGTGTTTTTATAGAGTGAGAGTATATGTTTACAATTCCTTTATGGTTTTCTCATTGCCAATTATGGGTATGGTGTTACCATAGCTACGAACGCACCTTGTCAGGAAGACACCCCTGTGTGCTTGGATGTGCTTGCTTCCGTTGGTCACTGTCAAGTCTGTGTGGATTTCTTCACTTAGCATGCTGAAAGTAAATCAAAGTGTTCAGTAAGGCAACATAACATAGGTAGATACTCATATTTTCATCAAGTCTCGTTGAAACTCCTTGACTCTAAATATTTCAGAGAAGGTTCAAAGGGAAAAGCTAGCTGAAGACACATGTTTGTAGTGGCTATACGTAGTAGCTTGAAACGCTCATTACAACACATTTTGAAGTATCTGACAGACAAAAACACTTGGGGGGCATTAAATGAGTAGTAAATAATTTATTTTAGCAAGTGTATCGTCTTGCATCGATACAGTAAAAAATGTATCATGTATCGTATTGTGGCATGAAGACTCACGATGCACCATGCACTGATGTATCGTTTCACACCTTGTAGGAACACACCTGACAGTACAACAAGTTTCGATATCAAGTGCCACTTTAAGATGGCAATTGTTCAACATGAAAACATCTTCTGGTCCATACTTCTTTCAAAAACTGTTGTCTGCATCTGACATTAGTATTGGTCTTCACCAATATTACGCTTTAAGAACAGACATTATTTATTTATCTAAAACCAACGACAATATTGTCATGCCAAAGATCACACAAACTTCATATCAAGTTGTGGAAATGACAAACTTGCCCGACCCAAAGGCTGTCTGACATATAGAATATTGCATTCGAGTCCAAATTGAAGATTTTCAAGAAACTAAAATAAAATATCACCACACCTGTATAAAGACAGGATATGTTGTAATACATTTATTCCCCTCACTACATTTTCAGAAACTTCCTATTCACAGGATCAGTAATGTGTGCAAGAATTACTATGTGTGATCAGTAAAGCAACTTGACACTTCAGTCCAGACCAAGGCTTAACGCTGATGTCACCGAGCTAAAACTCAAGATGGTGCCTATAAAATATTGAACCAGCAGCCTTCACCTTTGGACAAGCAGATTTAACGGTTTTCTTCACAGGGGGAAAATGAAAATTGGTTTTCATATCAACACTAGTAACAATCCAAAGATAATCTAATCATATACAAGATATAAGATTTGTTAACCATAAAATTAGACAAAGTGTGGCCAAATAATTATGATAAACATGGAAATGAAATGGATGCCTGGACTACATAAAAACAAACAAGAAGCATAAAAACTTGAAGACCTGACACACTGGAGTTATTTACGTCCACTGACAAGCTTGAAGCCGATCAACAATGGTCAGCAATGGTCAGCAACGGTCAACGATAGTCACCAATGGTCGCCAATGGTCACAATGGTCACCAATGGTCGCCAATGGTCACAATGATCGCCAATGGTCACAATGATCACCAATGGTCGCCAATGGTCACAATGGTCGCCAAAGGTCGCCAATGGTCACAATGATCACCCATGGTCGCCAATGGTCACAATGATCACCAATGGTCACAATGATTGCCGATGGTCACAATGGTCACCAATGGTCGCCAATGGTCACAATGGTCACCAATTGTCAACAATGGTCGCCAATGGTCACAATGGTCACCAATTGTCAACAATGGTCGCCAATGGTCGCCAATGGTCGCCAATGGTCACAATGGTCACCAATGGTCAACAGTGGTCACCAACTGTCAACATGTCATTCATTGAAAGATCTCCGATGTCATCCATTCAAGATCGACATAAAATTTACCATAAAACATCATCCCGCAGCTGTTGTGCTAATTTGGCCTTGACACGATCTTTTTCTTTGATACATTTATCTAGAAATGCAGCGCTCTGATAGCCAGTGGCCATCCTTGAAGCCTGTTCCTTGGGGCGGGCCATGGTGAAGCTGACGGTGGGAGAGCTGGTTTCCTGGCATAGGTTGTCCTCATCAGCCCTGGAAATAACACAGTGAACAACGTTACTTGAAAGTACCACCACTACCATGACATACAATCAAGTCACTGAGTGTCACCACCCCATCCGTGTTGTCGCCTCTTACAACCAGAGAAGGTTGCTGGGGACCAAACCCGGAATCCCCAAGGGATTCAGCGTGCAAAGTATAACAACAAATAAATACTGCATTTTACATGATCAAGATAAAGCATGGACATGTTGGTTGGTTGGTTGTTTAACGCCGCACTCAGCAATATTCCAGCTATATCACGGCGGTCTGTAAATAATTGAGTCTGGACCAGACAATCCAGTGATTGATATCAGTTGGGATCGCTGACATGCATCAACCAAGTCAGCGAGCCTGACCACCCGATCCCATTAGTCACCTTTTACGGCAAGCATGGGTTGCTGAAGACCTATTGTACCCCGGGTCTTCACTGGTGCATGGACATGTAACAGAAGTCATATGGCACTTACATCTCAAAGTATTACCACGTGCAACATGTGCAACAAAGGTAACTTATAACATGTGTAAGTCAAACGAATTATTTATAGTTTGTTCTACGACATGTTACATAACAACACTGATGATAACCACTCCTGCATTGTCCTGTTGGTCTAAAATTGGTAACCATGGTAACTGCTGTATTTGTTTCTTCACTTGCATTCGGCAATAATATCATGAATATAGCTAAATCACCTGTAGCCTGTATATGATCAAGTGTGGACCAGACAAACCTGTTTTGAAAAGAATATCATGCGAAATAACCCCCAATGTTGGGGTACAATGACACTTGGAATTCCTGAACCAAACCATAGGACATATACTGGTAGCTGTATAGTCAAGTCTTACCTGTATTCAGGGCACCTACAAGACAGTATCAATAAAACTACCATTTACCATAAGCAGAATAACTGGACAAAAGAAATGTGGACATTTTGTGATGCTAATTCTGACAAATTTGACTCTATATCATAGCCAGCAGAGAGGCTTGGCATTGTCTAACTGCTGGTAGGATGTGCTGGTAGGATAGGAGCATTTGATGACAAGAACCTTGTTTACGAGAGCTGGGACAAGTCCAAATTAAATACACAGGTACTCGACCCCTATTATCCAACCCTACCTGGGTACCCCCTGTAGGTCTCAAGAGTTAGGTACAAAATACCCAATTTGGAATTGTTTTACCAGACCCCTCACAAAAAGTATTTAGATACACTTATAAAACATATAAAAGTCAGAAGAAATGTGTTTACAGTCAGAAAGATATGCGAACATTAGTGACTTGTAGGTAACCATGGAGTTGTAGTAGTGAATTGTTCTCATTAAACAATATATCACATGACTAACCATGGGTTCGAGTAGTCCTGTGCGTACCCGGGTCCTACTCAGTACCCACCTGACCCGAGTACCAAAGTTAGCCGTCCCAGCCCTATTAGTTTATATTGTCTACATCCTCAAGTATGACAACAGCATAACCTTAAGGCATATTTTGTGAAGACTTTTACAGTGAGTGAGTGAGTGAGTGAGTTTAACGCCGCTTTTAACAGTATTCCAGTTATATCACAGCGTGTCAGCTTAATGTGGGAGGAAAGCCCGAAGTGATGCAGGTCTCAGACGTTTACCACTTGGGTGAAACCCACGAGCGCGGGTATGGTGCTGACAAACCTGGAAACATAATCGAACCCACAATCATAGGTTTCTGGAGTGTCCAGGGGACGCAACTCTGCACAGCGAATCGCGGTTCCTTAGACGACTGGGCCACCTGTGCCCCCACTTTTACAGTGAGTGCATGACAGAATTAGTATGGTTTAATTGGTCTCACGTTTATTCCTGCAATATAATGGCAGGGGACACCCATGTGGGGAATCAAACTCAGGACGTTATCATGACAATCAAGTGATGACTCGGACTAGTGATGACCATAGCAACATGACAACCTAACAGCAGAGAGCATAGCAAGATGACAACCTAACAGCAGAGACCATAACAACATGACAACCTAACAGCAGAGACCATAGCAACATGACAACCCAACAGCAGAGACCATAGCAACATGACAACCTAACAGCAGAGACCATAACAACATGACAACCCAACAGCAGAGACCATAACAACATGACAACCCAACAGCAGAGACCATAGCAACATGACAACCCAACAGCAGAGACCATAGCAACATGACAACCTAACAGCAGAGACCATAACAACATGACAACCTAACAGCAGAGACCATAACAACATGACAACCTAACAGCAGAGGCCATAGCAACATGACAACCTAACAGCAGAGACCATAGCAACATGACAACCTAACAGCAGAGACCATAGCAACATGACAACCTAACAGCAGAGACCATAGCAACATGACAACCTAACAGCAGAGACCATAGCAACATGACAACCTAACAGCAGAGACCATAACAACATGACAACCCAACAGCAGAGACCATAACAACATGACAACCCAACAGCAGAGACCATAGCAACATGACAACCCAACAGCAGAGAGCATAGCAAGATGACAACCTAACAGCAGAGACCATAACAACATGACAACCTAACAGCAGAGACCATAACAACATGACAACCTAACAGCAGAGAGCATAGCAACATGACAACCTAACAGCAGAGACCATAGCAACATGACAACCTAACAGCAGAGACCATAGCAACATGACAACCCAACAGCAGAGACCATAGCAACATGACAACCCAACAGCAGAGAGCATAGCAAGATGACAACCTAACAGCAGAGACCATAACAACATGACAACCCAACAGCAGAGACCATAGCAACATCATATATTTATAGTTAAATTACTATACAGATGACATAACATGCATTTTGTCTGTGATTATGGTCCGAAGATATCTATTGAAACTTTCTACAAAGCTTTTAATTTTTATTGATATCAAAATTATTTTTGTAAGGTTTAACATACCTATTAACTTTGTTTCAGTAAGCCCTCTATCACAGCTTGCTGAAGAAAACTACAGTGAGTGAGTGAGTAAGTATGTTTTTATGCTGCTTTTAGCAATATTCCAGCAATATTACGGCAGGGGAAACCGGGAATGGGCTTCACACATTGTACCCATGTCGGGAATCGAAACCCGGGACTTCAGCATAACGAGCGAAAACTTTAATCACTAGGCTACCTTACCACTAGGAAGACAACTACATATTTTGACGATGACTGTATTTGTTATCTTCTGTAGATTTGGAATATATTAATCCCGACTAAATTTAATTTAGTTTTTGTTTTATACCATGTAGGTATAAATTATCTACATGGTAATGTAGACAACAATGAAATCATCATACAAAAATAAAAATTCATAATACGAAAATATATGTATTATGAAATTATCATTTGCTTTGTAAATGCCAAGAAAAAAGGAGGTGTATGTCTGCAGTCATCGGAAAGGTTACTCTAAGAGAAGTTTGAGACAACCAGAAGGTGTCATTCATTAAAATGTATAGATGGTCTATTGACTTTTTCTATAATAAATACATTTACATATATCAGAGTTTGATGTTTTGTTTCGTTTTAATATTCACATTATTAATAGAAATATGCCTTGTCCCAGGTTAAAGCTTAAAGTTTGTATTTGATTGATCAGGAATAAATAGAAAACTGTGGTAAAACAATTTAGAAAACTACAAACGTTACCATAGGCTAGGTCTAGGACGAGTCCAAATTTACTACCCGGGTACCCATCCCCCTATTACCTGACCCTATCCGGGTACCCACTGTAGGTCTCAAGAGATACAAAATGTCCGATTGGGAATTTTGTTTTACCACAGCACTTGCAAAACGTATTTAGATACATGTATTAAACAATCTGGTCATGCATACACTGAAGTTATATCTTTATTCAACCATATGAAAAGTCAGAAGGAATGGGTGCATAGACAGAAAGAAATGTGAAAATTAGTGACTTGTAGTGAAACCATAGAGTTCTAGATAATTTTTGTCATTAAACTATATATCACATGACTAACCACGGGTCTGGGTAGTCCTGTGGGTACCCGGGTCCTACTCAGTACACACCCGACCCCGGTACCCGAGTTACCCGTCCCAGCCCTAGTACAGGCTCAGTATATATACACATATCTGGTACCATTCTTGTTGAAGCTGTACTGTTATACCTGAAAGAACTAATTATTTGTATGCTGAAATATTCATATTAATCAGGTCATATTGAATAATGATTGTAAAATTACAATCATCCTCTTTGCTTTAGATTTTAAGAGTAGCCTCCCTTTGAATAATATCTCTGGCTCTGGCAAATCGCATTATCACTGCTAGCCCCAAACTGGCATTAACAAATAACATTTGATTACTTGCGAAACGCATTCTCGATCACATCTAGAATTCATTTTACAACACTTGTAGTTTAATGTGAAACTTTATTTCATTGGAACTATTAGCATTATAATATAATAGCGAATTTAAATGAAATAAAGACAAGATGCATTGATTAACATAGTGTCATTTTACACCTGAGAGTGGCCATGCATATTTGCATGTAAATCTAGCTGGATTTATTACATGATATGAAGATAATCTGGAGATATATTTTAAGAACATCGGGAATATGGTGAACTGTTGCACCTATCTTGCTTGCGTCTGGATGAAATTTTTTTACACTGTAAGTTACAGTTTCTGAGTTCCTGTGCAATTTACAGTTTCATATTTTTGGGGGGCGTGGGTTTTGTAACTTCGCTTATACAATTGCAGCATAACACAAGATATATATATACTGATTTTTTAAAAATAGAATAAATTTTATATACTGACGGTAAATATATAGAACTTCAGTTTCAACGCAAAAGAAAACATTTTTTATCGAAAACACCGCGTGCATGTTATCCTAAGATTGATAAACGACACTGAGATAACATCCTTATTGATGAGATTGACAGTTACTGAATATTTATACTAAAAACATGCAACCGACATACTGTACTCAGCCTCAGAATAACATCTCCAAAGACAAGTCACGTGCACCACCTCAACCCATCCCCAATCAGAACCCTCTTAAAATATGTCACTTACGATCGAAAAACACCTAACCTTTTCACTTTGCATTTTCTTTTTCAATGATTTGTATTTAATTTTTTTCTAACATGTATTTCCAAATTTTATTTGTCGACTGTCCTAGTACTGCCTTCCCACATAATTTCTCTGAGGACACAGCTTAATAGCATTATTTTTAAAATTTTCACGCCAAACGTTCCCATGTTGGTGGGGTCGATTCACTAGAAGTCATCAAAAACAGAAAAACAGACCAGAAACTAGTCATGTGGAAGTTATAAGCTTATCATCAGAAACTGTGATGCATTGCCAAAACACAACAAAATGTGTGGGCGGCATAGTCACGTGGGAAAACATGTACTCTACCTGAGTGTTACCAGTAGCAGACAAATCTTTGCTGATGTCAGGGAGGAAGAGGAAGAAGCCTGTGTATAAATTATGCGCATCAGTACATTTGTTCATCATGTTCATTGTGTAATATTTTTTTAATTTGACGTTTACGCGATATACGGCTTTTCCATTGGACAAGAGGTCGGTCACATGACCGCGAAATTGACGTTCATAAGTGTATGAACGACACAATTTGACGTTCATACGTTTTTCATGAGACCGTGTTCTTGAAATGACGTAAACACTGACGGACTACTTCCACATTCCTGGGGAAACCCCTGGTAAATTCCCTAGCACGAAAACATTCATAAGCATTATTTCTGATCATTTAGAACCTTTAATCTTGGTCTCAGCATTTCAGTATACATTGAGAAACGTAAGAGAGCTTGACTGCATGATTGTTCACGAATTTCCTCGCTACGGCCCATCCTAATGAACAAACGAAAAGTTGCACATCCAAATTATCGTCAGTATCGACTCGATCTGTGTCTAGGCTGACAGTGACCGTCTCCAGCAATCTACGAAATTTACCTTGGTGTCTGTTTGACGCATCTTTAATCACCTTTCAATAATCGGTCAGTTGATCAATGATGACTAGCCTAACACATGTAACCGCCACAGGTTCATTAACAACTTCGGAAATCCTCCCGTCACGTTTATCGTGTCGGCCATTTTGATGTCTTGTACTTGTAAATGTATTACGACGCGCTGTCATTGTGACTGACTTACTGAGGTAGTTCTTTACAGACCTTTCTCATCTAATGGTGATATTATTTGAACGCATGTGTTGCGTAAGATGTTTCTGAAGAGCAAGTTGTGCATCCATACGCTCATGTCACCTCTCTTTTTGGGGAACTATTTTATTTTCGCGATATAGCTGGTTGTTGTTTGGCTGTCAGTGTAAACTTGAAGTCACACGTACTTAATAAAATTGTGTTTAGATCTTGGCCTACATCCTTTGAGGTAAGAAATTGTGATAAAAAAATTATAAGAATTGACTTTCACTTTGTGTGAGTTCATTGGAGTGCAAGCTCCGACGTTCATACAGTTTGGCCCTCACTCTATGAAGGTTCATACTCCAATGAACTCACACAAAGTGAAGGTCAATTCTTAACACATGTTAATTTGCTGGGTGTCCGGGTACTGCCACTGTCCGAATACTGCCGAACCTGCTCTAATACTTTTGATATCGGCTTGTTTATGCTTATTATTCACATGACAACGAAAACCTACAATCGTAGACAGTCGTCAAATTTTTTTTCAATCATTTTCTTTGATTGAAACTTTTTTGGAGATATTACTGATGGTTAGGCAGTGAGTGAGTGAGTGAGTGAGTGTGGTTTTACGCCGCTTTTAGCAATATTCCAGCAATATCACGGCGGGGGACACCAGAAATGGGCTTCACACATTGTGCCCATGTCGGGAATCGAACCCGGGTCTTCGGCGTGATGAGCTAACGCTTTAACCACTAGGCTACCCGACCACCCCGATGATGGTTAGGCAGAGGTAATATCAATGTCATACTCTCCAGACCAAGAGTTATCCAAAACCCACCCCTGGTTGTAGTGTGTTAATTCTCCATGTAAAATAATGAGGTCCAAGACGAAATTGTCCTGGGGAATGAAGTCATTCATGGCTGTGTTGAATGTAAATTGAAAAAAATGTCCTGGGCTTATAAGGACACGTTATTTGCAGACCACACACATGTTCAGCGAATAATTTGCAACCAACTGTGCAACCATGTGCTAATGAGTGATAAGATATAAATTATTGTAATCCGCTAAGAGCCGTCCTTTTATTAGATTGTCGTGGGTCGCAGTCAGAAAAATCTTGGCTAAGGGAATTATGTAATATTGTTTACGTGGTTACCAGAATGGTCAGTTGGTAATGTCAACGCATCTATTGTGTATCTGCAGCAGTACAGGGAGGTTAACAGCAGGGTGTCATGCCAGGCCGTAGCACTGATGGTTTATGATAAACAAGAGACCATATACTGACGGTATAGTCTCTGGATAAACTGTTGGGGAGGGCTATCCCTCTATCATAATTTTCTGTCTCTGCTAATAGCCACTTTATGATGCTGTTCTTTTTTTCTGGATTTAGCCGCAAGCATTTTTAATTGAAATGGGGAAAAACAGAAATAAAACCTACAGGTAATCATTAAGTTTTTGATGTATCGATAATATCAAATGACATGAGGTCAGCAGCTGTCATACACGATTTCAAACAGTTTTGTCCTTTGAGCGTTTTGTACATAACTCTCACCAACTTGCAACATGTGTGAGCATAGGGCAGGTTTGTGAACACCGAGATTTGTTGATGGCGATGCAGTGCTTGACATCTAGCCTACGTTGTCCTGGCGCTGGTGCGAAGTACGATACGCTGCCGAAAGCAAGCAAGCGCACATTGCATTTACCGAGCACAACACCCAGTGGGATGCAACTATACATAAGCATATACTGTGATGCATTCCTCATGCGCCTTAATCCAAAACAGGATGAATCAAATTTATACACGCCTTACCTTTCTTCTCAACCAGTCACTAGATTTTGCTCGCATTTATTTTGTTTTTAGTCATGACGGAACATAATCGAAGGGAAACAACTCTGGATCTATCGATATACTGCAGACCACAACTAAGCATAGTTGAGCGAGAGTTGCCATCCCCTAGACTAACATCTAGTCTCTGAAATTGAACATATCGTACAGAAAAAAACAGATGTAAAATTATCTTAATAATAATTTAATTAAGAGAAGCCCAGAGACTCTCTTCTTGTTTAGATGATACTGCAGTAATCTACACTTGCGAAACATTATAGACTTGCATGGGCTTAATTTGATATATTTGTATCAGGGTCTGTCAGGCAGACTAACCAACCCCCTTTCGATACGCGGGCACCGGGGGTCTATTTACGGAATATAAATTATTAAATAACGGGGTTGGGTGTGAGACTGGCCTTAAGGACTGTATCGTGATTTGCCCCGTGATTTGTCATCGTTAACTATCCATTCACCATTCTGTTGTTGTTTTTTCGCTCATAAACGCATAGAATATTAATAATCAACTACGGACCATAACCAGTCATTTATATTATGAGTATCTTCCCACTTCGACGAAGTACGATGACAGTCAGTCAACAACATCATCGAGTCTGACCACCCGATCCATTTTGTCAACACAGAATCTAATCATATATAAGTCATCTAGGTATAAAAACAATATATATATATACAACTGTAAAAAAGAATAAAGTCCACGTTAGTCCATCATCTTCTTTATATCAGTTTCATACATAGTACTTTCGCTGTCTCATGTATATGTCAGTTACACTGAAGAGCTGTCAGGAGACAGCGAAAGTACACCGAGTGAACATTTACCTCATTTTTGTGTGTATATGCATTGTTGTAAATTGTTGTAAATTGTTGTAAATTGTAAATAATAGGCCCTGTTGCCATGTAACTTAGACATAATTTGTATGATCTTCATATGCCAAAATCTTTGGCAAAAGAAAGTAAATAAAGTTATCTGTCTGTCTGTCTGTCGCGTCGGTCGACAAGCATGTGCTGCATTGTCTGTGTAATGTGATCTGTTTAATAAGCAATAACAGTATGGGTTCAATGTAATATTCTTTAAACTTTAAGGTACATTGTTATGATATTTTTTTTTTTTTTATACAAAACATCAAGGCACGATAAAGCACTTTCTGACATATATTTGACACTGTCTCTAAACAAGTTATTGAATAAATATTAGAACCAAATATTATTAAATGGATAAAGATTTTGACTGATAAAGCATCAGCATCTGTTATACAAAATGGGCATCTTTCATTTTTTTTATGTTAGAAAGGGGAGACCCGGTATCTCCCTCTATATTAGGTGCATTCTGTTAGAATGGGGATAATTCTAACAGAAAGGGCATTGCACTAAATAACATAGAACACAAATCAGGAAAATATGCTGACAATACGCAGCTCTATTAGATGGATCTAAAACAGACTAAATACCGCCATAGAAACACTAAATAATTTCTACAACATGTCTGGCCTTAAATATATGTAGATGAGACTAAAGCAGCCTGGATAGCTGCATTGTTTGGAAGTATTAGAACTTTTTGCAATGGTATGAAGCTAGCATGATACAAAGGAGATTTTGAAGTCCTAGGTATTAGACTAAGTTCTTCTTTAAAAGACTTCTGGGTCATCAATACAAGCAAACGACTAGATATTATAAACAATGGACGTAGAAGAAATTTAACACTAATAGGAAAAAATTACAGTTATTAAAACTTTGTCCGTCTCTTCTCTGGTACATATTTTCTCTGCACTTCATAACCCGTGAACACATTTATATATGAAATCAACACAAGTTTTGTTATAAATTTAATTGGAATGACAAACAAGATTCATAGAAAGAAGAAATGTCGATGATACAGTCGATGACACATTCAAACGATATTTAAAAAAGAATACAAGTAGCAATACCATCTTTCCCACACACGACACATATTCTCAGCTGCTTCTAATATTGATGACTGCTTATCTCATATGGACAATCAGTCCGGCTGGGAGTCATGTAGGAAGCAATAGCACTGTATGTCCCCATGGTCCCGAGTAAGGTGGTCTAGCTTTAGTTGCTTGTGGTCTTTAGCCTGGTTTTATTTATATGAACTTATCAACTGAAGCATCATTTGCATCATCACTCACTCACTCACTCACTCACTCACCCATATGGACAATCCTTGTTGGAGAGACTTTTCTACTGCGCAGGCATATTTTATAGAAAACATGAGTTTGATAAGTATTATGTCATGTTTGGATTTTGTACATACAACCATGTAGTTAACCATATTCTGCTCTCAGCAAATTTTTTTTTTTATTTATCAATATTAATAATCAAAAACTGTCCTTTGATGTATTCATTAAAATCCTGAGTGATATTTGTCAAATCGAAAAATATATTGCAATCAAAATCAACAAAACGCATTGTTATAAGAAATGGAAGCAACTGACTTCAACTCTCCGTCCAGTCATGATAACAATGAAGCGTTCATAAAATAATTGATCCACTTCCATCACTATTTTTTATCATATCTTCTACCTTGATTGTAAACGTATTTGCCCGATCTATCATATTTGTTAACATATACATGGAAGTGGAATAAAATATATTTTAAAAAAAAGTTTCTGACGTATAAGACAGTTCACCAACATAGCCAAAGTTGAATATGACGTTCCGAACATAAACTTATAACCAATCATGTACACAGATTTAGGAGATAAATATACTGTGTTTTAAATGTAGAACTAAAACTGATTTAGGAGATAAATATACTGTGTTTTAAATGTAGAACTAAAACAGTTCCAGGAGATAAGTATTGTGTGTTTTAAATGTAGAACTAAAACAGATTTAGGAGCTAAATATGCTGTGTTTTAAATGTAGAACTAAAACATATTTAGGAGCTAAATATACTGTGTTTTAAATGTAGAACTAAAACATATTTAGGAGATAGATATACTGTGTTTTAAATGTAGAACTAAAACAGATTTAGGAGATAAATATTCTGTTTTAAATGTAGAACTAAAACAGTTCCAGGAGATAAATATTCTGTGTTTTAAATGTAGAACTAAAACAGATTTAGGAGATAAATATACTGTGTTTTAAATGTAGAACTAAAACAGTTCCAGGAGATAAATATTCTGTGTTTTAAATGTAGAACTAAAACAGATTTAGGAGATAAGTATTGTGTGTTTTAAATGTAGAACTAAAACAGATTTAGGAGCTAAATATACTGTGTTTTAAATGTAGAACTAAAACATATTTAGGAGATAGATATACTGTGTTTTACATGTAGAACTAAAACAGATTTAGGAGATAAATATACTGTGTTTTAAATGTAAAACAAAAAAATATTTAGGAGATAAATATACTGTGCTTTAAATGTAGAACTAAAACAGATTTAGGAGATAAATATTCTGTGTTTTAAGTTTAGAACTAAAACAGTTCCAGGAGATAAATATTCTGTGTTTTAAATGTAGAACTTAAACAGTTCCAGGAGATAAATATTCTGTGTTTTAAATGTAGAACTAAAACAGATTTAGGAGATAAGTATTCTGTGTTTTAAATGTAGAACTAAAACGAATTTGGACGCGCACAATAGGATGACCTTCGAGCAAATCTTCCAAAAGAAATTATACAGAGAGTCTTGAGAGATATTCTGTGGAAACCAAACCTACACACTTAAGCGAAGTTCTCAAAATATGAAAGGATAAACTAAAGACGCTCTCTGTTAGTTAGCCCAACATATGGTCAATAAAATGCAGCCATGTAGAAGGTTAAATAACATCATTCTACAAAAAGAACCCGCTACATTCAAGTCTCTTAATCGCAGAGCTGCAAGGGGTATGTGTATTGTCTGCTTGAACTGTGACGGGGATGAGAGTGGAATTTTGGTTAATGTTTTATCTAATATATGCTCTGTAAGATAGACTATCTGCATGTGTAGCGTCAGGACATCAGGTCAGCCTGGGGGAAATAGCATGAGGGGTGACACAAATGTTACAGTGTCGGGCACACCCCATCACGGTAACAATACATGATGTATTCACACTGAGATGTCCGGGGTATAGGGCTACTTGTAAACATTTTTACAATAAATGTCAACATAAATAAATAATATAATAAAATCGCAGATTATGTAAAATATATTCAGAGATACAGACTGTAAAGAAAATATGTATCCCTTTCTTATACAAATGCTGGAATTCAAGGTGTCTTTAAAAATATACTTGATTTTTTTCAATATAAAATCCAAGTATTAAACATATTCCTGGTAAAACAAAACTATACAAACGTGCTTCAAACAAATTGACAATGCATGCATGACCCATTTACATAAGTCCTATAGTCCAAAATTGTCATCGACATGTTTTTCTAGCCCTATGGTTTGAAATAACCGAGTTCATAACAATCGTACTTGCACTAGTGCACATATCACTTAACGCGCACCAGTGGATTGTTTAGGTCATCCGGACGGCATTGTTGACGTGATTGGTATCGCATTGTGATGGAAGAAATGACGTCACACAAGAATCGACGTCATAGCTGAAGATTGTTGACGTCATTGGACAGTGCGGTTTTCGAAGGTGGTAGTCGTGATCAGTGAATTTGTATAAAGGGGAGCTAAAAAAATCGAGACATAATATAAGGGTAACGCTATTTTTCAGGGCATTATCATTTGCAGAAGCTCGAGGTCTTCCATTAACTGCCCGACGAAGGAGGGCAGTTGAAAAGACCAAGGGCTTCTGCAAATGATAATGCCCTGAAAAATAGCGTTACCGTTATTATAGCTAAAATGGATGGAATTTTTTATCAAATAAAAAGAAACAACAATATCGGTTTTGAAACATTTACTGCAATCAACACGAATGTCACTGACCCACTTTTACAAATATGGAAACGTCATAGAACAAACCAGATGACGTCACTATTGAACGTCACGTCACCTATCACTATCCTATGACGTCACCTAACAACGGGCGTGTTAATGGCCCGTCGTCAAGTAATATGAGGGCATTATCAAGTTACAGTGGCCCGCTCATTTCTGATAACATGCGGGCGTTTTTATGATAATTCTATCCATTTTAGCTATATGAAAGCATCAGCCATGGCACTCGTCAAATCGGGACTGCATGAACGCGCTCTAAACCCCATGACAAGCTCAAAACTTATTAAGGCAATTTGTATCCCAAAGGGACTCGTATCTCTATGTATATACATAAGCGTTCACCCACAAGTATGGGCTTTGTCCCAGACATATGTCGCATCCTCCACAAATATTCATTGTACTGTCACCTGGAGGCATTTCTTAGTTCCGGTACATTCCTGGAATGGAAGATATGGAAAAGAACAGTCAAAGAAGCCGTGAATACTTTTGCATGGCGGGAAAGACTTTCATCAGACCCTGACACTGTGCACTTTAAGAGTATTCATCCGGATGTGACCCCACACGTGGCGTGGAGGATAGCTAGAGAGTATCCTGAGCTAAAGGCAGCTACATGTTTTGTTGTCCACATGTGTGCGATGTGGAGGCCGGGGAAATTACATGGTACCTGTTCACATTGTGGTATTAACTACCATGACTTACTGACTCACGTACTGTGCAACTGTGTGAGTAAGGGAACAATAAGAGAGAACTTATGTGTGCGATGTGGAGGCCGGGGAAATTACATGGTACCTGTTCACATTGTGGTATTAACTACCATGACTTACTGACTCACGTACTGTGCAACTGTGTGAGTAAGGGAACAATAAGAGAGAACTTATGTGTGCGATGTGGAGGCCGGGGAAATTACATGGTACCTGTACACATTTTGGTATTAACTACCATGACTTACTGACTCACGTACTGTGCCACTGTGTGAGTAAGGGAACAATAAGAGAGAACTTATGTGTGCGATGTGGAGGCCGGGGAAATTACATGGTACCTGTTCACATTGTGGTATTAACTACCATGACTTACTGACTCACGTACTGTGCCACTGTGTGAGTAAGAGAACAATAAGAGAGAACTTATGTGTGCGATGTGGAGGCCGGGGAAATTACATGGTACCTGTACACATTGTGGTATTAACTACCATGACTTACTGACTCACGTACTGTGCCACTGTGTGAGTAAGGGAACAATAAGAGAGAACTTATGTGTGCGATGTGGAGGCCGGGGAAATTACATGGTACCTGTTCACATTGTGGTATTAACTACCATGACTTACTGACTCACGAACTGTGCCACTGTGTGAGTAAGGGAACAATAAGAGAGAACTTATGTGTGCGATGTGGAGGCCGGGGAAATTACATGGTACCTGTACACATTGTGGTATTAACTACCATGACTTACTGACTCACGTACTGTGCCACTGTGTGAGTAAGGGAACAATAAGAGAGAACTTATGTGTGCGATGTGGAGGCCGGGGAAATAACATGGTACCTGTTCACATTGTGGTATTAACTACCATGACTTACTGACTCACGTACTGTGCCACTGTGTGAGTAAGGGAACAATAAGAGAGAACTTATGTGTGCGATGTGGAGGCCGGGGAAATTACATGGTACCTGTACACATTGTGGTATTAACTACCATGACTTACTGACTCACGTACTGTGCCACTGTGTGAGTAAGGGAACAATAAGAGAGAACTTATGTGTGCGATGTGGAGGCCGGGGAAATTACATGGTACCTGTACACATTGTGGTATTAACTACCATGACTTACTGACTCACGTACTGTGCCACTGTGTGAGTAAGGGAACAATAAGAGAGAACTTATGTGTGCGATGTGGAGGCCGGGGAAATTACATGGTACCTGTTCACATTGTGGTATTAACTACCATGACTTACTGACTCACGTACTGTGCCACTGTGTGAGTAAGGGAACAATAAGAGAGAACTTATGTGTGCGATGTGGAGGCCGGGGAAATTACATGGTACCTGTTCACATTGTGGTATTAACTACCATGACTTACTGACTCACGTACTGTGCCACTGTGTGAGTAAGGGAACAATAAGAGAGAACTTATGTGTGCGATGTGGAGGCCGGGGAAATTACATGGTACCTGTACACATTGTGGTATTAACTACTATGACTTACTGACTCACGTACTGTGCCACTGTGTGAGTAAGGGAACAATAAGAGAGAACTTATGTGTGCGATGTGGAGGCCGGGGAAATTACATGGTACCTGTACACATTGTGGTATTAACTACCATGACTTACTGACTCACGTACTGTGCCACTGTGTGAGTAAGGGAACAATAAGAGAGAACTTATGTGTGCGATGTGGAGGCCGGGGAAATTACATGGTACCTGTACACATTGTGGTATTAACTACCATGACTTACTGACTCACGTACTGTGCCACTGTGTGAGTAAGGGAACAATAAGAGAGAACTTATGTGTGCGATGTGGAGGCCGGGGAAATTACATGGTACCTGTACACATTGTGGTATTAACTACCATGACTTACTGACTCACATACTGTGCCACTGTGTGAGTAAGGGAACAATAAGAGAGAACTTATGTGTGCGATGTGGAGGCCGGGGAAATTACATGGTACCTGTACACATTGTGGTATTAACTACCATGACTTACTGACTCACGTACTGTGCCACTGTGTGAGTAAGGGAACAATAAGAGAGAACTTATGGTGTGACATTGTGTGTATAGGTCCCGTTGACATCAGCGTTGAACTCCACAGCAAATCAGACTATGATCTTGTAGCTTGTTTGCTGTCCTGTAAGCCACCTTTGGATACTGATCCAGATACCAGTCGCTCTTACTCACGAAGTGTAATTCGAGGACTCTACCGCTTTCAATATATGGACGGAATTTACTAAGAAATCCGTTACCACATTGGTATATGGTGGTATTCTCTGGCAATGTAATTATTTTCATGTAATTATCTTTAATATTATACCTTGTAACTCTCCTATGGAGGAATAAAAGTATATATATAAATAGCACTGATTTAATCGGTTCCTATCATTTGTGTCGGATAAAGCCGATTGTCCGAGTAAGGAGTTTTCGGATTAACGAGACTTGACTGTATATGATATATGCTTTCTGAAGAAAATACCTGTGCTACAACCTGCATTTGCGGCAGAATATATTATTTACATTTCTATCAGAAGCTTGTTCTTAAATCTTTATTGTTATCGTATGCGTTCAAATAATTCAAATTGCCTGTATAACGTGTTTAAACTGTACTTGTTTTTGGTCAAAAGCGAGTTCCGAAGTACAGACAGGTGTATAACTTAACTGTGTACAGTCAAATTTTCTCCGTTTATCTATCATCAGGTTTTGTACTGTTATACCATTGGAAAATGGTTGAATCAGATGGTATAAAAATTCTGCCTAGACTAGAAAATTCATTTGTGCAATTAAACCAATATTGACAATTGGTATATTACTTTCTTTTCAAATATATGATTGATATCAGGTGATGTATGAGTTTGGCATTACCTGCATATTCTCACAGTTTTCACGTCAATTATCTCTACCTTTTCTCCCAAAACCGATTGCCATATCTCTGTAACTTTGGGATGGAATCCTTCGGCCATTGCGTCTATCTGCGTTGCCCAGCTGCATCTATGGGGAACAACTCATATAGACACTTCCTTCTCAAAAACAACGTCGTCCAATATATATAGTTGCGACCAATCAAGACATTCATAATAAATGTACTGTATTTGTGTGGCGTTCACTTACTGTTATATTTCTGAGAACTGTTTAGAACTTATTCTGACTGTCGGTAAAATATGTTATTGACATTAATTGCACTGCAGGCCTACACAATATGTGTTTGGGATCTTATGAACTTCAGACGAAGTATTAATTAACACTTGTGGCGTGCTACTGTCTTGGAACTGACGTCACTGATACCTCCTTGAACGCAGACTGATTCAGCTCCACCGACTGTCTACCTTGACCCTGATACATGCCCACACATACGTCAACACATTGGACACGCAGAGGTGTCTGTTGAAGCACTCTGGAACCGATTACACATACGTGCTAGAGAGGAAAGCTTCGATCTTGACGTAACGTTGTCACAAACTTCCTGAAGTTCGCGCCATCAACATGCCAATGTCCTGATTACTAGCGCCAGGTGGCCAGCAAGTGCCATATCTGCAGTATTGGGCGCGGTTGCATGCACGTGCACAACCGGTAGCCACGCGTACAGTCGCCTGTTCTAAAAGTCCGTGATATTGTGTTTTTAAAAGGGATCTCTGGAAGTGAAGACCTATGGCATCCCAGACGTGTTCGATGGGATTGAGGTCGGGAGACCTTGACGGCCAGTCCATGACGTTGACTCCCGCATTCTGAAGGAAATTCCTTGTCAAAATTACTGTGTGGGGCCTGGCATTGTCGTGTTGGAAGATCAAAACGTGTCCATGTGCTGCCATAAAAGGTAGAAGTTCTGGTGCCAGTACCTGGTCGCGGTAAGCAGCAGCGTTGAGGTTGCCACGGATGACAAGAAGCCTGGAACGTGCATTGCAACAGAAAGCAACAGAAAGCACCCCACATCATGAAAACTGTCAACTTCCTGTACACAACTCTGGGCGTAACGTTCATGACGGCGACTCCACAACCTCGCCCTACCATCAGCAAATCGAAGATTAAATCGGGATTCATCACTGAAGACGACTTGATTCCATCGCAAGTGTCGCTGTGCCCGCAATTGACGTTGACGTCTGTGTAATTGAGTCAGAATCGGCCCGCAGTATGGCCGTCGTGCTTGAAGGTGAGCAGTTCTCAGACGGTTTCGAACAGTTTGAGCACTCAGTCTACCCCTAAACAGTTCATTTCTGGTTGATGTAGCCGTCAAAAATCGGTTACGGAGGTGACGTAAGACAATCTGACGATCCTCTGCATGTGACGTCACACGTGGTCGACCTGGCCGAGGGCGATCAGCGGTGTTACCCGTTTGCTGTAGACGCGTCTGTAAATCATAAACAGTCCGTCGACTACAACCCATCGTCCATGCGACTTCAGCTACGGACGTTCCCGTCTGCAACATGCCGATGGCACGTTCACATTGCACATTTGAAAGGCGTGGCATGACAAATGGCCGAAAGACTTTTGTTTTTCTTTTTTTGTTAATCACTGCTTACAAGTATGGCTTAAAACACGTGCGGTATTATGGCAACGTGACCAGTTGCACGTGAAAAAACACTTTTGCCACTATAGTGCTGTGCACATGATTTTGATCGATTCACCAGCACAAAAACGGGTGTTATCTGAAGACAATACGTGGCCATTACTGTTTAAATACACAATAAGGGCCCACAATGATAACTGGTCAAAATGTTAAAATTTTAGGATTGTGAAGTTTTTAATTTGGTTTAGTATAGATTACCTTGTTTCATGTTTCGTCTCAGCGACATAGGGTAACCATGGTGGATATATCCAAACTTATGTGTGTGATAGATACATAAAACACAAGGCAAAGTTATTTTGACATACGGTGTCACAAAAGGTCACCTCATATTAACATTAAAACGTGTGTATGAATGAGTTTGTACGAACATGTAATTAACTCCATGTGAATGTGCAGTCACACAGACCATACCTATTGTTATTCCACATTACATTATAATTAAAATTTCGTTGTATTCAATACAATTCCTGCATTCTAATGAGCTTAACTGGTCACGTTATTGTATTCATTTCCCAATGACTGTTACAAAGTATGTCCGTGAATCCCACTATGTCAGTAGAGGGAATTCCCTTCCTGCTCACATGTATGGTCATGCACAGGGCATTTAGCGACATTCATGCATATTCATTGTACAAACTACTCTTTGAGACGGAAGGCCCGGGAAGGAATGAAACAGCAAACGTGCAAGCTCACTCGCTCGCCTGTTTTTTTCCCTCTCGCCTGGGTTCCACAAATTCAAAGGCAAAAGATATACATATTTGTCAGTCAATGTGTCACTTGCTGCTAGGTAACAGATATATGTACTTGTCGGTCAATGTGACACTTGCTGCTAGGCAACAGATACATGAAATTGTCAGTCAATGTGTCCCTGCTTGGGAACATATACATGAACTTGTTAGTCAATGTGTCACTTGCTGCTAGGCAACAGATACATGTACTTGTTAGTTTGTCAGTCAATGTGTCACTTGCTGCCAGGCAACAGATACATGTAATTGTTAGCAAATGTGTCACTTGCTGCCAGGCAACAGATACATGTAATTGTCAGTCAATGTGTCACTTGCTGCTAGGCAACAGATACATGTAATTGTCAGTCAATGTGTCGCTTGCTGCCAGGCAACAGATACATGTACTTGTCAGTCAATGTGTCACTTGCTGCCAGGCAACAGATACATGTAATTGTTTGTCAATGTGACACTTGCTGCCAGGCAACAGATACATGTACTTGTCAGTCAATGTGACACTTGCTGCCAGGCAACAGATACATGTACTTGTCAGTCAATGTGTCACTTGCTGCTAGGCAACAGATACATGTAATTGTCAGTCAATATGTCACTTGCTGCCAGGCAACAGATACATGTAATTGTCAGTCAATGTGACACTTGCTGCCAGGCAACAGATACATGTACTTGTCAGTCAATGTGTCACTTGCTGCTAGGCAACAGATACATGTAATTGTCAGTCAATGTGTCACTTGCTGCCAGGCAACAGATACATGTAATTGTCAGTCAATATGTCACTTGCTGCCAGGCAACAGATACATGTACTTGTCAGTCAATATGTCACTTGCTGCCAGGCAACAGATACATGTAATTGTCAGTCAATGTGACACTTGCTGCCAGGCAACAGATACATGTACTTGTCAGTCAATGTGTCACTTGCTGCTAGGCAACAGATACATGTAATTGTCAGTCAATATGTCACTTGCTGCCAGGCAACAGATACATGTACTTGTCAGTCAATGTGTCACTTGCTGCCAGGCAACAGATACATGTACTTGTCAGTCAATATGTCACTTGCTGCTAGGCAACAGATACATGTAATTGTCAGTCAATATGTCACTTGCTGCCAGGCAACAGATACATGTACTTGTCAGTCAATATGTCACTTGCTGCAAGGCAACAGATACATGTACTTCTCAGTCAATATGTCACTTGCTGCCAGGCAACAGATACATGTACTTGTCAGTCAATATGTCACTTGCTGCCAGGCAACAGATACATGTAATTGTCAGTCAATGTGACACTTGCTGCCAGGCAACGGATACATGTAATTGTTAGTCAATGTGTCACTTGCTGCTAGGCAACAGATACATGTACTTGTCAGTCAATGTGTCACTTGCTGCTAGGCAACAGATACATGCATGTACTTGTCAGTCAATGTGTCACTTGCTGCCAGGCAACAGATACATGCATGTACTTGTCAGTCAATGTGTCACTTGCTGCTAGGCAACAGATACATGCATGTACTTGTCAGTCAATGTGTCACTTGCTGCCAGGCAACAGATACATGCATGTACTTGTCAGTCAATATGTCACTTGCTGCTAGGCAACAGATACATGAACTTGTCAGTCAATGTGTCACTTGCTGCTAGGCAACAAATACATGTACTTGTTAGTCAATGTGTCACTAGCTGCTAGGCAACAGATACATGTAGTTGTCAGTCAATGTGTCACTTGCTGCTAGGCAACAGATACATGTACTTGTTAGTCAATGTGTCACTAGCTGCTAGGCAACAGATACATGTAGTTGTCAGTCAATGTGTCACTTGCTGCTAGGCAACAGATACATGTACTTGTCAGTCAATGTGTCACTTGCTGCCAGGCAACAGATACATGTAATTGTCAGTCAATGTGACACTTGCTGCCAGGCAACGGATACATGTAATTGTTAGTCAATGTGTCACTTGCTGCTAGGCAACAGATACATGTACTTGTCAGTCAATGTGTCACTTGCTGCTAGGCAACAGATACATGCATGTACTTGTCAGTCAATGTGTCACTTGCTGCCAGGCAACAGATACATGCATGTACTTGTCAGTCAATGTGTCACTTGCTGCTAGGCAACAGATACATGCATGTACTTGTCAGTCAATGTGTCACTTGCTGCCAGGCAACAGATACATGCATGTACTTGTCAGTCAATATGTCACTTGCTGCTAGGCAACAGATACATGAACTTGTCAGTCAATGTGTCACTTGCTGCTAGGCAACAAATACATGTACTTGTTAGTCAATGTGTCACTAGCTGCTAGGCAACAGATACATGTAGTTGTCAGTCAATGTGTCACTTGCTGCTAGGCAACAGATACATGTACTTGTTAGTCAATGTGTCACTAGCTGCTAGGCAACAGATACATGTAGTTGTCAGTCAATGTGTCACTTGCTGCTAGGCAACAGATACATGTACTTGTCAGTCAATATGTCACTTGCTGCTAGGCAACAAATACATGTACTTGTTAGTCAATGTGTCACTAGCTGCTAGGCAACAGATACATGTAGTTGTCAGTCAATGTGTCACTTGCTGCTAGGCAACAGATACATGTACTTGTTAGTCAATGTGTCACTAGCTGCTAGGCAACAGATACATGTAGTTGTCAGTCAATGTGTCACTTGCTGCTAGGCAACAGATACATGTACTTGTCAGTCAATATGTCACTTGCTGCTAGGCAACAAATACATGTACTTGTTAGTCAATGTGTCACTAGCTGCTAGGCAACAGATACATGTAGTTGTCAGTCAATGTGTCACTTGCTGCCAGGCAACAGATACATGTACTAGTCAGTCAATATGTCACTTGCTGCTAGGCAACAGATATATGTACTTGTCAGTCAATGTGTCACTTGCTGCTAGGCAACAAATACATGTACTTGTTAGTCAATGTGTCACTAGCTGCTAGGCAACAGATACATGTAGTTGTCAGTCAATGTGTCACTTGCTGCCAGGCAACAGATACATGTACTTGTCAGTCAATATGTCACTTGCTGCTAGGCAACAGATACATGTACTTGTCAGTCAATGTGTCACTTGCTGCCAGGCAACAGATACATGTAATTGTCAGTCAATATGACACTTGTTGCCAGGCAACAGATACATGTACTTGTCAGTCAATGTGACACTTGCTGCCAGGCAACAGATACATGTACTTGTCAGTCAATATGTCACTTGCTGCCAGGCAACAGATACATGTACTTGTCAGTCAATATGTCACTTGCTGCCAGGCAACAGATACATGTAATTGTCAGTCAATATGACACTTGTTGCCAGGCAACAGATACATGTACTTGTCAGTCAATGTGTCACTTGCTGCTAGGCAACAGATACATGTACTTGTCAGTCAATGTGTCACTTGCTGCTAGGCAACAGATACATGCATGTACTTGTCAGTCAATGTGTCACTTGCTGCCAGGCAACAGATACATGCATGTACTTGTCTGTCAATGTGTCACTTGCTGCCAGTTAACAGATACATGTACTTGTCAGTCAATATGTCACTTGCTGCTAGGCAACAGATACATGCATGTACTTGTCAGTCAATGTGTCACTTGCTGCCAGGCAACAGATACATGTAATTGTCAGTCAATGTGACACTTGCTGCCAGGCAACAGATACATGTACTTGTCAGTCAATGTGTCACTTGCTGCCAGGCAACAGATACATGTACTTGTCAGTCAATATGTCACTTGCTGCTAGGCAACAGATACATGCATGTACTTGTCAGTCAATGTGTCACTTGCTGCCAGGCAACAGATACATGTAATTGTCAGTCAATGTGACACTTGCTGCCAGGCAACAGATACATGTACTTGTCAGTCAATGTGTCACTTGCTGCCAGGCAACAGATACATGTACTTGTCAGTCAATGTGTCACTTGCTGCCAGGCAACAGATACATGTACTTGTCAGTCAATATGTCACTTGCTGCTAGGCAACAGATACATGCATGTACTTGTCAGTCAATGTGTCACTTGCTGCCAGGCAACAGATACATGTACTTGTCAGTCAATGTGACACTTGCTGCTAGGCAACAGATACATGTACTTGTCAGTCAATGTGTCACTTGCTGCCAGGCAACAGATACATGTACTTGTCAGTCAATATGTCACTTGCTGCCAGGCAACAGATACATGTACTAGTCAGTCAATATGTCACTTGCTGCCAGGCAACAGATACATGTAATTGTCAGTCAATATGTCACTTGCTGCCAGGCAACAGATACATGTACTTGTCAGTCAATATGTCACTTGCTACCAGGCAACAGATACATGTACTTGTCAGTCAATGTGTCACTTGCTGCTAGGCAACAGATACATGAACTTGTCAGTCAATGTGTCACTTGCTGCTAAGCAACAGATACATGCATGTACTTGTCAGTCAATGTGTCACTTGCTGCCAGGCAACAGATACATGTACTTGTCAGTCAATATGTCACTTGCTGCCAGGCAACAGATACATGTACTTGTCAGTCAATGTGTCACTTGCTGCCAGGCAACAGATACATGTACTTGTCAGTCAATGTGTCACTTGCCCGCCAGGCAACAGATACATGTAATTGTCAGTCAATGTGTCACTTGCTGCCAGGCAACAGATACATGTACTTGTCAGTCAATATGTCACTTGCTGCCAGGCAACAGATACATGTACTTGTCAGTCAATATGTCACTTGCTGCCAGGCAACGGATACATGTAATTGTCAGTCAATGTGTCACTTGCTGCCAGGCAACAGATACATGTACTTGTCAGTCAATATGTCACTTGCTGCCAGGCAACAGATACATGTACTAGTCAGTCAATATGTCACTTGCTGCCAGGCAACAGATACATGTAATTGTCAGTCAATATGTCACTTGCTGCCAGACAACAGATACATGTACTTGTCAGTCAATATGTCACTTGCTGCCAGGCAACAGATACATGTACTTGTCAGTCAATATGTCACTTGCTGCCAGGCAACAGATACATGTACTAGTCAGTCAATATGTCACTTGCTGCCAGGCAACAGATACATGTAATTGTCAGTCAATATGTCACTTGCTGCCAGGCAACAGATACATGTACTTGTCAGTCAATATGTCACTTGCTGCTAGGCAACAGATACATGTAATTGTCAGTCAATATGTCACTTGCTGCCAGGCAACAGATACATGTACTTGTCAGTCAATGTGACACTTGCTGCCAGGCAACAGATACATGTACTTGTCAGTCAATATGTCACTTGCTACCAGGCAACAGATACATGTACTTGTCAGTCAATATGTCACTTGCTGCTAGGCAACAGATACATGTAACTGTCAGTCAATGTGACACTTGCTGCCAGGCAACAGGTACATGTACTTGTCAGTCAATATGTCACTTGCTGCCAGGCAACAGATACATGTACTTGTCAGTCAATATGTCACTTGCTGCCAGGCAACAGATACATGTACTTGTCAGTCAATGTGTCACTTGCTGCCAGGCAACAGATACATGTAATTGTCAGTCAATGTGTCACTTGCTGCCAGGCAACGGATACATGTACTTGTCAGTCAATGTGTCACTTGCTGCTAGGCAACAGATACATGAACTTGTCAGTCAATGTGTCACTTGCTGCTAAGCAACAGATACATGCATGTACTTGTCAGTCAATGTGTCACTTGCTGCCAGGCAACAGATACATGTACTTGTCAGTCAATATGTCACTTGCTGCCAGGCAACAGATACATGTACTTGTCAGTCAATGTGTCACTTGCTGCCAGGCAACAGATACATGTACTTGTCAGTCAATATGTCACTTGCTGCCAGGCAACAGATACATGTAATTGTCAGTCAATATGTCACTTGCTGCCAGGCAACAGATACATGTACTTGTCAGTCAATATGTCACTTGCTGCCAGGCAACAGATACATGTACTTGTCAGTCAATGTGTCACTTGCTGCCAGGCAACAGATACATGTACTTGTCAGTCAATATGTCACTTGCTGCCAGGCAACAGATACATGTACTAGTCAGTCAATATGTCACTTGCTGCCAGGCAACAGATACATGTAATTGTCAGTCAATATGTCACTTGCTGCCAGGCAACAGATACATGTACTTGTTAGTCAATATGTCACTTGCTGCCAGGCAACAGATACATGTACTTGTCAGTCAATATGTCACTTGCTGCTAGGCAACAGATACATGTAACTGTCAGTCAATGTGACACTTGCTGCCAGGCAACAGATACATGTACTTGTCAGTCAATATGTCACTTGCTGCCAGGCAACAGATACATGTACTTGTCAGTCAATGTGTCACTTGCTGCCAGGCAACAGATACATGTACTTGTCAGTCAATATGTCACTTGCTGCCAGGCAACAGATACATGTACTTGTCAGTCAATGTGTCACTTGCTGCCAGGCAACAGATACATGTACTTGTCAGTCAATGTGTCACTTGCCCGCCAGGCAACAGATACATGTAATTGTCAGTCAATGTGTCACTTGCTGCCAGGCAATGGATACATGTACTTGTCAGTCAATGTGTCACTTGCTGCTAGGCAACAGATACATGAACTTGTCAGTCAATGTGTCACTTGCTGCCAGGCAACAGATACATGTACTTGTCAGTCAATATGTCACTTGCTGCCAGGCAACAGATACATGTAATTGTCAGTCAATATGTCACTTGCTGCCAGGCAACAGATACATGTACTTGTCAGTCAATATGTCACTTGCTGCCAGGCAACAGATACATGTACTTGTCAGTCAATATGTCACTTGCTGCTAGGCAACAGATACATGTAACTGTCAGTCAATGTGACACTTGCTGCCAGGCAACAGATACATGTACTTGTCAGTCAATATGTCACTTGCTGCCAGGCAACAGATACATGTACTTGTCAGTCAATATGTCACTTGCTGCCAGGCAACAGATACATGTACTTGTCAGTCAATATGTCACTTGCTGCCAGGCAACAGATACATGTAATTGTCAGTCAATGTGTCACTTGCTGCCAGGCAACGGATACATGTACTTGTCAGTCAATGTGTCACTTGCTGCTAGGCAACAGATACATGAACTTGTCAGTCAATGTGTCACTTGCTGCTAAGCAACAGATACATGCATGTACTTGTCAGTCAATGTGTCACTTGCTGCCAGGCAACAGATACATGTACTTGTCAGTCAATATGTCACTTGCTGCCAGGCAACAGATACATGTACTTGTCAGTCAATGTGTCACTTGCTGCCAGGCAACAGATACATGTAATTGTCAGTCAATGTGTCACTTGCTGCCAGGCAACGGATACATGTACTTGTCAGTCAATGTGTCACTTGCTGCTAGGCAACAGATACATGAACTTGTCAGTCAATGTGTCACTTGCTGCTAAGCAACAGATACATGTAATTGTCAGTCAATGTGACACTTGCTGCCAGGCAACAGATACATGTACTAGTCAGTCAATGTGTCACTTGCTGCTAGGCAACAGATACATGTACTTGTCAGTCAATGTGTCGCTTGCTGCTAGGCAACAGATATATGTACTAGTCAGTCAATGTGTCACTTGCTGAATGGATGATAATCATGGTGAATTGCTTTACAGAATCACTGCCATGAGCACTGTGTTATGCTGTAAGGATTCACCATAGTATCTCTGTCCATCATTTCACCTGGCCATCTATCTATACATGTAGACATATAAATTAGAGCCATGGCTCTGTAGCTCACCTAGGCTAAGACAGCCACTTCACAACATTTGACGATATCAATTTTCAACAATTTTTCTTAATCTGCTACAGTGAATGTACAATGCAAAATTGCATAACAATGTTGCCCTACACAGCAGTAAACTCAGATCCCACACTGAAGGACATTTACATTTTGTAAGTCATGCTATTGTGCCCCCTTGCTTCACAAACAGTAAACATTCCATTTTGAGGCTCTTCATAAATCCAGTCTGCTGAAAAATGTTTAAGAGACAATCAACATGTTACTTCACTAATGACATATGACAGACAACCAAGCGCCTACAATAACTCACTTGACTGTCGGTCAGATGAAGAACTGACACCATCATTGGATCATGTTTAGAAAGAAAGTTCATTTTATTCACTGCATGTGTAAATAGAAGAGTTCTCAAGTCTTACATTTTCGTGTAAATTGGTTTGCGTCTCCAAGTCTCTTGATGACGGATATGAATATGAACCCATCAATTAATGAATTGAGTATCATATCTGGACATTCCAACTGACTTATGACAACAACCAACCGCTCCGACGCCTGAAGAGCTGCTTGAATTCAATACACGTGGTACAGAATCAATGTGGAGATCCTAATGAGAGCCAATACACGGAACGCAACATGCTTACCATAGAAAATGGATAATTTATTCAGAAAAGCATTTCAGTCAAAAGTGAAAAAAACGTTGCTTCACCAAACCTCGGCTCCCAGATGATCTCAAACTGGGTGATAGTTGCAAACTGTTTTACAACAGCTGGCAATCTATTCAGATTCGGATCTTAAAAACTAAAACCAGTTTTATCGCTGCCACTCATGTAACCCTCAACAGTCATCCACGCAAACATGTGTACAACAAGTATTTGTCACAAAGTGACGAAATGTCCCCCGCCGCCTTATGCGATATGTGTTTTATTCCCAAATATTTTATTCCTTTTGAATAATATTATTTTCTGTGTTAGATACCTCCATGGAACTATTTGTCGTACCATTAGAAATAATTACCCAAATTCCTGCAAATTAAATCGGATCATGGCTGCTCATATATAGACACCATAGTACCAAATATGAAGAATATGAAATATCCAGCAATTAGTTCTTGAGATATTGCGGCAACACCGTTTTCCAACTCCAAAAGCAGATTTGCCTGCTGTGACCTTGAAAATGGGGGTCAAGGTCACCAAAACCGACTGGTGTCTGTATATACACCATAGTTCCAAATATGAAGAATATGAAATATCCAGCAATTAGTTCTTGAGATATTGCGGCAACACCGTTTTCCAACTCCAAAAGCAGATTTGCCTGCTGTGACCTTGAAAATGGGGTCAAGGTCACCAAAACCGACTCGTGTCTGCGGAGTCTGTATAAACACCATAGTTCCAAATATGAAGACAATCCAGTGTTTAGTTCTTGAGATATCGCGGCAACAAACAGGTGGGACGTACGTACGGGCGGTCGTGAATACTATGTCCCCCGCTCCACGCTTTCGCATCCATCTCTCTTGTGTCTTGTAATGCCAGGAGACATTTCATAAGATAATACAAAGAAACCTTATTCACACCCAGATCAAAATGCATTTAAAAACGGAGTTCATTTAACCCAAATGATAGATCAATTATTTCATCTCACAGAAATGGCTTTCTGAATTTCTGGCCGGTTTCAAAACACAAATGCGGTAGTTCTACTGACACTCAGATGGATCCAGTGTTTTGAGTGGCATGTACATTGGGCAGCAGTGCTATAGTTATCAAGGTAAGCAAGTTTATGTAAGATTCAACACTACTGTTGAACAGGAACTTCAGAGGATTCATTCGAGTTTGGCAAACAGTTCCGGAACAGATATCTAACTGAAAATACCCCAAGAAAATACACCACACTAAGTTTACATAACCCAGGCACATAGGCATGGAGCCATTACTTCTGCAGTTTCTTAGCCAACATTGATTACAAGGTGTTGTGCTGGCACTCAGATATACTGGAAGTCATTCTGGAATAGAGATCATAATTTGCATTGATTAGCTTACTTTCAATCAAAATATTTGAATAGTTTGAAACAAAGCTGTTCTTGTACATTGCTAAATGTAAAAACATGATAAATGCAACGCCAGTATAATATCACAGACTCTACTGTAACACCTACTTCTCTGTGTGATAGAACTTTCCATTTCTTAATGTTAAACCTGCTTCTTTTGTTTATCCAAATACTATCTGATCCTGCTTGATTTTACACCGACATCAAAGCACGAAAAAATAAAACAAACAAATAAAAAGTTCAACATGCTTGTCCTAAAACAAAGTAATGAGGATTAAGTTACAGTTTAACTCATCCTCAGTTATCCAGGGAATGATCTCACCATTCTGTTATGATATATACCCTGGACCTCACCACAATAACTTCCTTTCAGAACTGCCCTCACTGCCATCTCCCTCATCACTAACATAGTATAGAATTTCTCTCCCTCATCACTAACCTACTATAGAATTTCTCTCCCTCATCACTAACATAGTATAGAATTTCTCTCCCTCATCACTAACATAGTATAGAATTTCTCTCCCTCATCACTAACATAGTATAGAATTTCTCTCCCTTATTACTAACCTACTATAGAATTTCTCTCCCTCATCACTAACCTACTATAGAATTTCTCTCCCTCATCACTAACCTACTATAGAATTTCTCTCCCTCATCACTAACATAGTATAGAATTTCTCTCCCTCATCACTAACATACTATAGAATTTCTCTCCCTCATCACTAACATAGTATAGAATTTCTCTCCCTCATCACTAACATAGTATAGAATTTCTCTCCCTCATCACTAACATAGTATAGAATTTCTCTCCCTCATCATGCTGACATCACCAACCAATTACAATGCCTCTTCTCAAAGTGAGTTTGGCATACATCTACAGTTAAATTGCAGCCTCGTCCAACCGAGTCCTCAATATCTTTAATCATATCAGGAAACTGAGACAGAACGCAAAAGTCCAGTACTGGTGATATCTGCGCTTTAGTTTGATTGGATGTCTATATTTAGCATTGTTATCTTCAAACTGGACTCAAAACAAAGGTATGGTGGCAATGGGTGGCAAAGTGGTATGGGTCCAGAGTGCCAGTATTTGGAAACTGTGTGACACTGTGCCTTGATTGATGCTCATGACATCAGACACTAGCTTCTCCGGCTCAGACTAAAGCACACACCGGGTACAGTCTCTTTTGCTGTCTGCAGCTTAAAAACACATTCATTCACTTGCTCACACATGCTTAACAACATACACATTGACACTTAACACACTCAAAGAACAAGGCAACATGATCATATAAATTTATTGATAACCGAAAATTCATAATAAATGTAAAAATATCCACTATAGACCTTTACAGATTGATCAGACATTTAACTGTGAACACCACAAACACAGGTCAAGATGTCCCGGGTTGCTGTGTAAACATTGCTTTAATGCAGGTCAACAAGAAAGTTGCACCTCAACTGTTCTGTATCTTAGAAACTGTTGTTCATCTCTAATAAGAAAAGATGTGAGGTGGACTAGGTTAAACATCATTGCACTTGTTTAGCAAGGTACATACATGTTTTAACATGGATAACCCACTCAAACACAGCATACTGACTCTGAGCTGACCAATCCTTGTTTTATCCACCGATTGCCTAGCGCCAGGCAGGGTAACAACAACTACCATCTTTAAAGATCTATGATGCTGCCGGGGATCGCACCCTGGACTATCAGCTGTCCAGGCAGACATTCTATCCACTAGAACTCAGAGGTAACAAGGAAAGAGAAGAACCGGATACAAAGCCATAACTTGAATATAGGAAACAGAATTAGCTTAGCAGAGTTTTATGTAATTTGTAATCTAAAATAATTTAAAATATTTCCAATGTCATTGCCATGATGAAGCCCAGATTAAGCCCAGAATACACAACATCCTTACATGAAGAGAGAGGTTAGGTGATTGTTAAACCTCCCAATGTGGTAAACAAGAACATGATCATGTTACCATGGTTACTGTTGTCTGCAGGTACATCGTATCACACAGCTGAGGAGACAAACACCATGTGTCAAACTTGAGCTACTGCAGCAGACTTGACTGTGTCCAGTGTAGGGCTCTACAGCATACACAAACCAATCTTTCACACTACAAGCAGTTATGTATGTGGATTTACGAAACAGTAAATGAAATAAATAACAGTATTTATGACTGTCTGAATCATAATGAAGATACCAAAATAAATAGGAACATTATTTGTCACTCTTAATACAATATCAACTGACAAAAACATAAATTAAAGGTGATTAAAATGTTCAATAAAACAGAAGAAACATTGTAAACCTGTGAACGCACACAAGTCTGGGATTTGATTATTGAATTTCTTTCCACAAGGCCCAGCCAATATGTTGTGCTTCCAGTAGCGTGACTGGCCCAAACACCTCTCAGTACAAGCTGTACAACTTTCTACTGGATTCATTGATAAGAAGAAGAAAGAGATCCAACATACACTCATATTCCCCAGTAAACAACCACAAAATGATCAACAACAAATAATCCGACCTTACCACCTCTTACCATGTTTGCTAACCTTCTGAATAAAACTAGGTGCAAATAACTCATATTTCCCCTAAACAGGGATTTGGTTCAAGCATACTCGTAGACCCAGACCCAGACCAATCTCTTCTTGAAAGGATCAAGAGACAGTGATCCCAAATGTTCCCGTGCAGGTTGTCTGTGTAAATATTCCTGTGCAGGTAATCAGTTGTGCCTACGTAAATGTACCTGTGCAGGTATGCCTACGTAAATCTGCCTACGTAAATGTGCCTGTGCAGGTATGCCTACGTAAATGTGCCTGTGCAAGTATGCCTACATAATTGTGCCTGTACAGGTACGCCTACATAAATGTGTGTGCAGGTACGCCTACGTAAATGTGTGTGCAGGTATGCCTACGTAAATGTGTGTGCAGGTATGCTTATGTAAATGTGCCTGTGCAGGTATGCCTACGTAAATGTGCCTGTGAGGGTATGCCTACGTAAATATACCTGTACAGGCATGCCTACATAAAAGTGCCTGTGCAGGTATGCCTACATAAATGTGCCTATGTAGGTACGCCTGTGCAGCTGTGCCTGTTAAGTCTGCTATGTATGTATACCTGTGCATGTATGCTTGGAAGTATGCCTGTGCATGTATGCTTGGAAGTATGCCGGTGCATGTATGCTTGGAAGTATGCCTGTGCATGTATGCTTGGAAGTATGCCTGTGCATGTATGCTTGGAAGTATGCCGGTGCATGTATGCTTGGAAGTATGCCTGTGCATGTATGCTTGGAAGTATGCCTGTGCGGGTATGCCTGTAAGTATGCCTGTGCATGTATGCTTGGAAGTATGCCGGTGCATGTATGCTTGGAAGTATGCCTGTGCATGTATGCTTGGAAGTATGCCTGTGCATGTATGCTTGGAAGTATGCCTGTGCATGTATGCTTGGAAGTATGCTTGTGCATGTATGCTTGGAAGTATGCCTGTGCATGTATGCTTGGAAGTATGCCGGTGCATGTATGCTTGGAAGTATGCCTGTGCATGTATGTTTGGAAGTATGCCTGTGCATGTATGCTTGGAAGTATGCCGGTGCATGTATGCTTGGAAGTATGCCTGTGCATGTATGTTTGGAAGTATGCCTGTGCATGTATGCTTGGAAGTATGCCTGTGCATGTATGCTTGGAAGTATGCCTGTGCATGTATGCTTGGAAGTATGCCAGTGCATGTATGCTTGGAAGTATGCCTGTGCATGTATGCTTGGAAGTATGCCTGTGCATGTATGTTTGGAAGTATGCCTGTGCATGTATGTTTGGAAGTATGCCTGTGCATGTATGCTTGGAAGTATGCTTGTGCATGTATGCTTGGAAGTATGCCTGTGCATGTATGCTTGGAAGTATGCCGGTGCATGTATGCTTGTATCTATGCCTGAGTCTTGTCCCCTCCCTGTCTCATATATTCAATTCACACTTTAACAAAACATAAGACCATTCCCTCATGATTACATTGTTCACTTGTGAGCAGCAATAATCTTTAGGAAATTGTACAGCAGTCTGTGGAAGAATGTTGGGTTGTTGATGTAGGCTGGGTGTCCTGCATCGGGGACAACAAACGGCTTGCTGTTAGGAAGTTTGATCAGGTTTTTTAGGCTTGTTGCTCCTAAAGATTCATCTTTTTCACCATAAACTATCATGGTTGGAATCTGAAATCAGACAGAATGATATTGAAACAACTGCTGTATGTGACATTAGGTCTAACACACTGTACTACACTAGTCCTAGGCAAAATGTGGAGATACCATCAAAATGAGGTAATACGATACCTCCTGCCATATCACCCACACTGCATAGCAGGACCATGTAGAGCACCAGTGCCTGTCGGCCTCCATTTGACCACATGGTTTAAATTTATGTAGATGGTTAGGACAGTGTAAGAGGCTCAATGAGTTGGGTTTGCTCTTCTTAAACAAAGTGAGGAGAAAATTGTTTGATTGGGATTACTTAGGAGTTGACACATGACAAAGTAGAGATAATTTATGGATAACAACTTCTTTATATACTGTAAAAGGCGACATTTCGGTATAGGTCATTATGCTGTTGGCATATTTTTTCATAAGGCCACAAATGTAACCTTTACAACAGGAATTGAGGACGCTGGCATTTCAACAGTCACATATGTGTTGAACATGCTACTTCTAGCTTAAATATTCAAACTGGTATCAACAATTTTATGTTAACCTCCAGCCCACAAGATAGTTCTGAATGTGAAGCACTCCTTGGTGATCGAGAGGTGGAATCTGACCAATAGGAGGGACATAGAAGGGACATAACTCGCAAAAGCCATTGGTGGCACTACAATCAAGTGTGGAAATTTCAAGCTAATTCGGCAAGGGTGGAAACTGGAATTTTATAGTCAGTTAACGCCCTTGCCTCAGGCAAATGTAAAAAAACATACTACTTCAGAATGCTTTTGCTGAAAGTACATCTTTGGTGAATAAACAATAGGATAGGTATACCAACTCAATCTATTCATAGAAAAAACATAATATTATAAGTAATTCAGACTTCCTATCACCAACATTCAAAGGGACAAGTGATACTGAGTAACTTGAGACACATCTGTGACGTCATTCCAGTGTTTGGACTCGCCATTGTTTTTCAGGAATGGACAGTTTGGTGTCAACATATTCATTATCTGGAATCAGCATTTCAATTAAAATACAATTCGAATAGATGGAACTATTATTTATGTTGACACTCAAGTGAATTATTTCAAATTATAACGGAAAACATGTCACCAGTGGGGCTCGAACCTACATCATATGATTTGAGGATGTGTAATAGTTGACCTAGGCGATAGTGACAGATTGAAAGTATGGTGTGAAATTAACTATAAAATATTTATATAATCCTTAATAGCTAAGAAAATAATTTGTATAACATTGCGTTACATCCTATTACCTAAGACAATGTTAATGCAAAACCTTGAGAATGAGTCTCATATCAATGCAGTTAGATAAACTTTTGACGAGAAAACTAAAAATCGGATAAAGATATAAGTCCTTGTTCAGGGCTCTATATTTCATATAGTCCCCATCAGCATGTTTTTAAAACATGCAAGCAACTGATGAGATACTTATGAATACCCCATGAAACTGTAGAGGACCCTGTACCATGCATTGTAAAGATCAGCTAGCTAGCAGCTGAGCTTGGTGCTGAGCTTTCCAAGTGCATCACCCAAGGGTGACTCACACAGGTTATACACAGGCTACAGAGAACCCGTCAAGATCCGGGGTAGAATAGTTCTTCAGCAACCCATACATGCCGTAAAAGGCAACTATGCTTGTCGTAAGAGGCGACTAAAGGGGTCGGGTGGTCAGGCTCGCTGACTCAGTTGATACATGTCATTCATCCCAATTGTGTGGATCGATCACTGGATTGTCTGGTTGAGACTCGAGTCTTTACAGACCACTGTCATATAGCTGGAATATTGCTCAGTGCAGCGTTAAACAACAATCAAACAAACAGGCTACAGAGAGTTCTGGTTTCCTTTTTATAGATTATCCACAAAAGAATGTTTTGTCAAAGTGTGAAAGTAGGGATGTGTTTTCAGGAGGGGAATATCCTTGTAACTCTCAAATCCTTAATAATAATGGGTCCTGTCTTTGTAATTCTCAAGGAATACCAAGGTAATTAGACATTCCCCTCTATGTAAATGTTTCCTCATAGTGCGAGATGTCGCCAGGATGAATACGGTGCCTTTCTTCACATATAAATCAATCCAATATTTAACTTTCCTGTCACATTTATAAAAATGTTAAATGATACCATCAAACTTATTTGAAAAAAATAATATAAAATTGAAGGGTGTAATTTCTTTCTTATTTGTGATGTAGGAGAGACTGTGAAATGTCCAGGCACCGATATGGATTCACAGAAAGGTTTCCTGGGTATAGGACAATGGGTTTCACTGACCTTGCTCTTACTGTACACCTGGGTGTATGTACTTGTGGCCACCGGTGCAACAGGTAGGTATCCACGACTCCTGTCTTCAGCTGTCTCCGGCTGGTCAAACAGAAATGGCAGGGAGAAGCTGCCACTCATTGAGGGGCTGACCACCACGGGACGGGTCATCTTCAAGGCTTTAACCAACGCACCAATAAAAGCTCCTTTTGAGGGGCTATCAACGCCATCTGTAGTTTTTCCATAGCCTGCAAAGAAACATTTGAAACTGGAAAAAGTTTTCACCATTGTAAATTTACTCAAACATGCTCACTCTTATCGATCCCCTGGAATGCTGGAATGGCGGTCACACATTAACAATACTTATTACTGTACACACTCCTGCCTACCTGGTAAATCTACAGCCACTTGCCACACCCGTACCACTGTTTCCTCCTACTTTCAATCAGTCTACAGCCACTGACCTCCCCTGTACCACTGCTTTCTACTGCCTACCATCAGTCTACAGCCACTGACCTCCCCTGTACCACTGCTTTCTACTGCCTACCATCAGTCTACAGCCACTGACCTCCCCTGTACCACTGCTGCCTCCTGCCCACCATCATTCTACAGCCACTGACCTCCCCTGTACCACTGTTCCTCCTGCCTACCATCACTCTACAGCCACTGACCTCCCCTGTACAACTGCTGCCTCCTGCCCACCATCATTCTACAGCCACTGACCTCCCCTGTACCACTGTTCCTCCTGCCCACCATCATTCTACAGCCACTGACCTCCCCTGTACCACTGTTCCTCCTGCCCACCATCATTCTACAGCCACTGACCTCCCCTGTATCACTGTTCCTCCTGCCACCCATCATTCTACAGCCACTGACCTCCCCTGTATCACTGTTCCTCCTGCCACCATCAGTCTACAGCCACTGACCTCCCCTGTACCACTGTTCCTCCTGCCTACCATCAGTCTACAGCCACTGACCTCCCCTGTATCACTGCTGCCTCCTGCCTACCTGGTAAGTCGACAGCCACTGCTCGATGGCCACATCTCGCCACCAGGTTGAGGGTGCCAATATCCAACCAGTTTTTGGAAGTGAAGGCTTGGCCATGAAGAAACAGAACATCAAGATGTGTTTCACTTCCTTTGGGGTTTGCTTGCCTTGTGAATATTTTCAGTGACTGAAATCAAGGGTAACTGTACACAATAACACATGAAGACTTCACAAACCATCCTAATTGTTAATGAAGAAGCTAAATTATTAAATTCCTGTTCCATCAAGCCTCGTGAAGTAGAGGATCTGAAACAATTCCTACCCTCATTTGTACAAAAACCCAAGACATAAAATATTCACCCAAAGACTTCAGTTATGCATACAAAGTCTCACAAAGAAACATTAACATTTATGAGTTACTCTCCAGATTACAACCCTACCCTAATTTGAGCCTTAGTCCTGCCTGTAGATATGGAAACTAAAAAACAAAAGAAATCTTAAAAAATGTCAACAGTTGAGCACATGCATGATATGTATACAAAGCTTGCCAAAAGTGTGCAGCTAAAATTACAAAATTCTGTGGTAAAAACAACTATTTCCCTTATTAGCACTTAGTTACATTTTCTGCACATTTTTCTGCGATAGCAAAATCGCAGAAATTGTGTGGGACTGAAAACTAAACTCCAGTATTGCCTATGCCTGGTCATCAACAGACAGGCCATCTTGTACAAATGAAATATAACTACTGTTACAAAATAACTACAACCTGACATGAATAAACAAAAGCTTTATAATAACATATCAGGATCCCTAAGTGTTGCATCACCATGCAGCCAGTATCCTCCAGCTTCACAGGGACAGTACATCAACAGTTCTGTGTGTTATTTCTGAGAGTGACGTCTCATGCCCGACAACAGAAGTCTGCACAGTGTAGTGACAAGGCAGGTGCTGCGCAGAGTAAACTGGCCTTAGTGATTTGTATCATTACAGGCCAATTCAAGTGAAATGTCACATCCTACACAGTCCATTCATGTGTTTTTCATCTGTTTCATTTTGAAAGAATCTACAAATTTAGAAAAACATAACTTTCATTGAGAAAATATCATAAAACATGAAAAACTGTTACCATTTGAGTACATATCCTCCATGAGTTGTCATTGAAGCCCTTCAGAGAGCTAGCTATATGATCACTTTGATATGTAAAGCTATATTGTCATGGGGTCTTTGAAAGGCATTTAGAAGTGATACACATAAGGAAGAGAATATATGAATATCTACTTCTTTATTATAGAAATAATTAAGAAGTTGACATCCATATATTCTCCTTCTTATATTGTCATGCACCTCACTGTCACTGTTGAAGTGGTATGTCTTGATAATTATGCAAAACAGTACGTAAAGGGTACCGAAAGGCTTGCATTAGGCCTGTCTTCATATTTCAGAATAAGTACAAGAGAAAAGTCACGTGATATGACTACGCCCATGGTGTGGTCACTGGAGCAGAACCTTCTGTCACAGAATAAGGCGAGAAGAGTCGAGTAAGATTGGGGGTTACTGGCTAATGCTTACAAACAAAACTTCAGAACGGTTGACGTCCTGTCCCTAAAGTAGGACAGACCGGTACAGCATGGTCAAGGTGACCTCAATATGCAGACACTTTTATTAAAAACTACTAGCATGACTAGTGCAGTGAAGCTCAGTGATTGGTAGAACAATACTTAAATAAGATTTGGTTCCATGTGTTCCGGCGTAACTTTTACTACCAACATTGTTCCTTTGGAGGTGCATATCGCGTCAAGTTTTGGTTCCTGTCACACTGAAATGTGTCTGGATATACAGTCACTTTCATACACATCTGTAAAACTGTCTTGTGATACTGTCAAGTGCCTACTAGAGGGATTTTTTAAGGGGCTATATTGAAAATGGGGTGTTTTTGTGTTTGTGTTTGTGTGTGTGTGTGTGTGTGTGTGTGTGTGTGTGAGAAAAGAGAGAAATGATACATGAATTTTGAGCATGAACAATTTTCCATTAAATTTTGAAAAAAACAAATTCTTTAAACATGTTAAAAAATGTCTTTTAATATATCTCTGTTACCATGGTAAAGATGAAATTAGACAAAATTCAGTACATCAAAATCTTTGAAAATATCCATAGTATCTACTGATGACTACTCTTTTGTTTAATCTACTTGTCTCCTTGACGTTAGACCCGTGAAGATCCGGGGTAGATAGGTCTTCAGCAACCCATGCTTGCCGTAAAAGGCAACTATGCTTGTCGTAAGAGGCGACTAATGGGACAGGGTGGTCAGGCTCGCTGACTTGGTTCATGCAATTGCATGGCGATGCTCATGATATCAATCACTGGATTGTCTGGTCCAGACTCGATTATTTACAGACCCTCGCCATATAGCTGGAATATTGCTGAGTGCAGCGTTAAACAACAAACAAACAAACAAACACAGCCATTTCATGGAATTCTCATGCAGCAATATTTCTGACTTCAGCTGCGTTTGGGGTTCTGCATTCTATCCGTTTCTATCATAGTTACGTGTTTTCACATTTGCCTTTATCCTTAACTAACTGTCGGGACTTCTTTCATGCCTTCCTTCTCACCATATTCTATGTTTTCTTTTCAGTTTTGTTCATTTGTATTACGACTGTATCATTTTCCAAGATATTGTCATATGCATATTGTCAGTTTCACTTGTCTGTGTGTGTATTTCATGCCTATGAAGTAATATTATACATGTATATCAGTGTCAGCTGCTGTGTGTCAGCTACTATAGTTTGATATGGCCCCCATGAAATCCATTTGTAATCTAGTTCTGACCCAGTAAAAAGTTCAAGATTAAATACACGAGGTTGCAGTAAAAATGTACCCTGTAATGAAAAGTTCTGGTTGACAGAAACCAATATTTGGGTGTGTTTAGGAATGATGTTCCCGTACAGTGTTAATGTGGAACAAATTGGAAAATAAGATAATATGCAATTAGAAATACATTCACAGCCCAACTAAATGTGACCCGTACATAGTGATGAAGTCATTGGCAGCAGGGCTGGGACAAGTCCTAAGAATACTGAATAAACTCAATAATCACTAATACAGCCTACTGACAGTGCAGTGGTGAAATTCTTGAAGGCAATATGACACTGATGAGGGATCATTTAAATGTAATAAACAGTTATCAATAACCTTAAAAGCTTAAATATATCATATACATGTACCAGAACTATTTATACGTAAGTGGTGTGTAGTGAGCTGTTTTCAGCTGTGCCTATTAGTGATGGCTTTGATGGGCTCACCATCCAGCCACCTGGGATGTGCCCACTCTTGTCAAAACAACACAGTAGCCCTGAAATGTGGTTGTATGATCCAGAAGTTGTTGTCAATAATACTCCTTGTCATGTTTACATTTTACTTCTATATGCAAACACAGACTCTCAAAACAGTGTCTGTTCATCCCCTACAAGCTGCCTGTCCAATGAGGTTAAACCATGCCGTCTGCCATGTTCATCTCAGCCTTGGGGGGAGGTAAAATGGGGTTAAATGTCGCATTCAAGATTTTTGCACTTATATTGCATGCATGCCTGCCTGCATGCGTGACTGCATGACTGCTTGTACTAGTCCGGACTAATGCCGATTTTATAGTGCTATCCCACCGTGATACCAAATGACAGTTTAACATGAACACCCACACAGACACAGTATACTGACTCCAAGTCGAGCCAAAACCCCTTAATGCCAAGTGCCAGGCAGGGTTAACAGTAAGTACCATCTTTTAACGTCTTTTGGTATAATGTGGCCAGGGATCGAACCCCTGACCTTCAGCTCTTGGGCAGACGCTCTACCACTAGAACACGGAGGCGGTCCAACAGCCTTGGATCCATGGAGTACTTGGGTCATACTCTGAGACAAAGTTGAAACACATTCAACAGAGAAATAGCTTTTAATGTAGGTTTGAACATGTTAAAAACAAAATCAATGTACATGAAATATAGTCCCCCTTCTTTCCCCTGTGTTGTGCATGTTAGGTATGTTTACATTGTAAGTGCGCCAATGCGCACGTGCAGTGACGTCACTTTAGGTGTGACGTCATTATGTTGTTGTAACCTAGGCAGCTGTGTGAAGCAGTGTCAGTTCTACATTAAACAGTGATTGAGCCAACTACGGTTTTGTTATGTATTGAAGATTTGATGTTCCTCCAATGTGCGGGTCGGACAAATAACATAATACATACACAACAGTGGCGACGAGGATAAAACTTTCTATACGTGATTACATTCAGTGCTTTTCCATAATGGCAGGCGTCATTGGAGATGTTGGACAGTTCGATGAAAGTTTAGAAGATTGGATGTCATATTCTGAAAGAGTGAGTTTATATTTCGATGCTAATGACAAATGAACGAAGAGTCTCCGGGTTTACCGTCTTCTACATTGTGTCAACCTGGCGACACAAGACAGCTAAATGACAATGATAAGGTGTGGGTGCGTGAGTACAACAAAGAAGACAAATGGACTGCTGGCAAGGTGATGACAAAATGTGGTGAAAGACATTATGATGTTGACATTGGCAATAGAACTGTCAAGCGTCATATTGATCAATTAAGGTGTAGAGATGCAACTAGTAACCATGGTAACGAGAACATGATGGTTCAAAGTGACTGTAATGCAGGGAATGTAGAAAGTATCAGGGTCAACAAAGGCGACCCTATCGTAATACCTAGTGCATCACAGCAATGTGATGAACACCAGTGTGAAGACAGTGAGGTGACAATTGCAAATGTACCAGCAAAACAAACCGTGAGACGTTCAGAAAGAGTGAGAAAACCTCCCGATAGACTAACCCTGTGAGAACACAATGTAGAAACTGACAGTTTTGACAATTAAGTCATTGAATAAAGTATTCAGCAATGTGTAGCAGACATCATATATATATGAGTTTTTTATCATTTGTGGTTGAAAGTTGTAACATTGTTAAATTATAACTTTAGAAAATATCTCATAGTACTGTGTTCTGAATATTGTAAATGTATTGGTTAGAGAAGTAGAAAGTAATTTCTTTTAAGGGGGAGAAATGTTGTGCATGTTAGGTATGTTTACATTGTAAGTGTGCCAATGCGCACGTGCAGTGACGTCACTTTAGGTGTGACGTCATTATGTTGTTGTAACCTAGGCAGCTGTGTGAGGCAGCGTCAGTTCTACATTAAACAGTGATTGAGCCAACTACGGTTTTGTTATGTATTGAAGATTTGATGTTCCTCCAATGTGCGGGTCTGACAAATAACATAATGAATACACCACACCCTGAAGCACTCACTCCTACAGGGACAACATACACTACCATTAATCTCAGCTGGCCTGACCTCGGGAAGCTAGATAAACTAAATGTCATCCTCACCTTGCCATTCAACGTGACCTGGACTACGACCTCCTTCACTTGGTCATCACCACCACCACTGAGGAGGTCTGCTGGGATGTCAACAAACTCGGTGTACCAGGACGCCGCCTTCGACTCCTCCTTCCCCGCTGCCATCTTCTGTTCTTCTACTGGCTCAGTCAGCTTGGTGTCCCCCTTACTGGAGTCTCCAGGCCACAAGCGGTAGATAACCAGCACGCCCGCAAACACTCCTGCGATTAGCACGATGCAGAGCTTGTTCACCTGGATCCCACTAGGGCTCATAGTGCAACTGGCGACAGTCAATGCATTAACCTAGAAAGGACATTAACATACTGTGATTAAATGCAGACACACATGGGCTATAGTGTGCTCTCTACACATTGATAGTGAAGCCATAGTTTTCTGTACATAGTACCAGAGTGTTTTACATACAGTTATAGTACAGAGTGTATGTACAGTGATGGTACAGCCATAGTGTTTTACATACAGTTATAGTACAGAGTGTATGTAAAGTGATGGTACAGCCATAGTGTTTTACATACAGTTATACTACAGAGTGTATGTACAGTGATGGTACAGCCATAGTGTTTTACATACAGTTATAGTACAGAGTGTATGTACACACAGCCACAGATAGGCTTTGTTCTCTCTACAGCTATGGTGTTATGTGCACACAGCGATTGTATATCCAAAGTGTTTTGCATAAAGTTTTGCACTGTCTAAAACCCAGAAGTACAAGCATGTTGAATTACTTGAGCAATCTAAGTGGTATATTCAGTGAACCAGCACTCAGATCAGAAGCTGAAAATGGGGATTGGATGGTCGGTGTTGTGTTCCCACTGACATTACATGGCTTGTTGTTCAAGCTATCGACCACTACATCGGGAAGAGCTTGACTCCAAACAGTGCCTTGCTACTACAGGTTTTACTAAACCAAATCAGAGCCAGTTTATCAGTGCCGTTTTCGTAGGGAGCGTCAGTGTTGATCGAGAGGTATCTGCAGGCTGTGATTGGATGATATTGCGTAAGATTTGTATGTCTTTAAAATGTACATCCATCCAGTTATTAAAACTGATCATGTTTTTCTATATTTAGTAGTTTTTTTCAACATGATGACTTATGCTGAATGTGACCACAGATATTTTCAAGTAGGTGACATTTGGTGCCGAAATGGGGGTGGTGTGTTTAGCTTCCGGTACTCGGAACAGGAGCTATCTAAGCTAGTCATTTTTTTTGTTTTTATTGCTGCTCTAAGGCCAAACTGTGCACAAACGTACAGATAATAGCTGTTGAATGCTTAATTATTTAAAAAAAAATATAATGTTTCTATAGAAGTCGATAGGAAAACATTTGGTTATGTGTAACCTATACTGTTTCTGACAGTAGTAGATTAGCGAGAATCTTTCTCCTTCACACACAGTGCTGCAGCACTCTGTCTGAGGGACCTGGGATATACGAAAGACCCCCAATAGAACCATTACGCTTAGTTATCTGACTGCATGAAGTGACTAAACTAAAATTCCTTTTTAATGACCTGAAGCAAATTGAGCTCACTTACCACGTCAACACTGCAAGCCTGTCAGCAGAAGTTTAGGAAAAATATGTTTAGTAAAATATGTTTGTGCTGATGACACACCACTCCTGATCCTTTATGCCAGCTGGCTTGACAACACACAGTATACTCCCTCACTGGATCAATATTTAAATCGATATTAAACACCATATGGCAACGATCATCGTTGCAATGCTGCGGCATACCTAGGACCAAAATCTAATATCAAATCCCTAAAAATACGAACTAAGGTTCAACTTTGCAGTGACAACTGAGATCTGATTTTTATGAGATTGGTCTAAGTGTATTGTGCTACCAGGATGTAGGCCTATTTTAACCAAATAAATTTAGTCACCATGGTAACCAGCAGCAAAAGTAAGAATGCATTTTGGTGGCGGTAGAGAGTCCATGTTTGAGGTGCATATTTGTGCACTTGCCTGCATACACTGCATCAATACACTGACTACAACAGTGGCCTGAAACGATTATCTACAGACAGCTGTCATATAGATGGAATATTGCTGAGTATGGCGTTAAACAACAAACAATACAACAATACCATCAAACAGTATGTAAACAATAACACAAGTTGCTGAAACAAGACATTACAAAATACGCTTTTATGGTTTCTCTTATTTTGCAAGACAAGATAGATGCCACTCATGTGAAATTGTACATTTTTAGCACACAGTGGGCACCATTATCATCCTCATCAAAGGGAGATAAATCAGGATGCTTTTATCTTTGTGTTTATGACAATAATTTAGTATAATTTACCTACAGAATTTATATTCTTTTTCATTTTGCATATTCATATCAGCTAGGTTAATAGATAATATACCCTTGAGTGAGCCTTGCTAGTTGAAGGGAAACAACTCTCCCAACTTTGAAGCTATTGAAATATGCATCACCCTTTTCTTCGCGGATTCAAACTTTAAAGACTTTTGATGCAATGATCGGATGAACAGGATGAATAGTATCTGAAACTATTATTTTATCAGATATAAAATATCCTACATTGAGCTTTTTGGGTTGCAGCTTTTATTTGATATATTTAAAATGATAATAACCATAAGCGTAGCACTTTGGAACAAATGACTGCTATTGCCGGGTAGGTTCTATGTATGGAACAACTTTATCCGTCACCATTTAGACATCCCACGTTCTTGCTACAGCAAATGAATTAAAACAAAATGCAAATATAATAATTACAACCGACAAATGTTACATGTATGATATCAGGCAGTTACCTTGTTTGAGGAATGTATCCACAGATATCCACATCAACATGACACAGGAACAATAGTCCATACATCTAATATTTAAGATACATATAGAGTTTCGGGATATTAAGACCCATGTCCATTTCTCCACTGATCATGTAAGTTTGTTTCAGGTGTTTCACATAGGTGTCAAGCTGAGATGGCACACGTGACAACTTTGTTCATGATGTCCACATTTTTTTTTTAAATCCATGGAGTTAGATCACAATGAGCAATCAATCAACGTATTATCGGCTAACGCATTGAACAAAGTATGATGGCACTTCACGCCTATATACGGGTGTATTCCATCTGCTTTAGTAAACCTACGTATAAAACACTTACTTTTGACGAATCCACAAATTAACAGTGATTAACATGATTTATCAATCAACGTATTGATTATATGCAATTTGCCTGAAAAATAAGGATTGTTGGTGTTGAGTATATGAACTAAATTTCATTAAAATTTGCAAGGTAAAAAGTTATAGTAAGCATCATCCACTCAAATGCGAAGATTCAAGGGGATTTCCCTCGCTGTCAATGAGTTTTCCAGTTGGTCCCTCGCTGGTCAGAAGCCCAGTTTGTTCGGTCGCTGGCGTTAATTGGCTTCTGGTGATTATGCCGGTTAATTGAAATGGTAGACAATTGAAAGCATGGAAAGTTGGAGTGTTGTTTCCCTTTAAGTAATGTCAATGAACCAGTGGAACCAGTGCCTTAGTGGTTCGTTAAGCCAAATAAAATCAACAGGATGTTTGTTTGCATCATTTGTGGGAGGGACCATCAAATAATAATTAAGACAGTGATGTTTGAATAGAATGAATTGGGATGGTCACTGAGAAAACAGTATATAACTTAGTCTGAATATGTGACGTGATGTTTACCATGTTTACTTGGAAAAAACAGCTACATTTGAACAGTTTGGGATGTTTAGTGAGAACATTGCATGTTAAGATTATTAATGAATGGCACTACGTGATCTTTTGAGCAATTGTGATGTTCATCTAATTACTTATACAATGTATGTTTGAATGTTTATCACTGTTTATGCGACTCTCCGATGTAGCTGGAGGTAATATAGACAATTCATTTTCTCATATATTGCCAATAGCAACATAAAAACTGGATCTCAAGAAATATGACATTGCATGAAACATATTCACTCACACATAGATCTAATACATATTTATTGTTATCCTTAGGATTATAGTTGTTAGCTAGGGTGAAGACCTGAGGTAGTTTTCCCCTTACTCTATCCTGCTCTCATGGACCCTTGAATGGAACTAGTGGCTTCATTCACCTAAGTCCTTCGGCATGAGAATATTGGGCTCCCAGTATTGCATTGTGTCACTGACAGATGACACTGACAGTAGCTGATGCATTGCGTACATATGTAGCTCGTTGTATTGTTCAAATTACCACTGTAGTTTTAGTGTATCATATAGTATATGATATACGTATTTGAATGTACTCAGTAAACCTGTGTGGTACAAGCTATAAACACATGGAAACCTATATGCACACCTTGTTGTCAATGTTGTGAAAGACGTCCGTAGATCGAAAACTGCCACATGTCAACAAACATGTCAACAAAGATCCTTTACTTCCGGGTCACACAAGACTTCCGGGTTTTGATTTCGACACTATTCGCATGGAATCGTAAATATGTACGGAGATACACGAGTAGCGTTCCCTCATTCGTTACATTTCGGGACAACACGAATGTGTGTTTCGAGAAGGTTTGAGTGTTGACGAATGCTGCAAGACGGCCCATTCTCCGTAACCTGCAAGAAGATCTATCTATAACACGATGGGACAAACGGGGGTGTAGCATCACATAGAAATTGTAAATACTTAGATGATGGCTTGTTTTTAAGAGGAAGTTGTCTTTCATGAGCGAATTAGATGTTTTACAACTGTTCATGTGGTTGGAGAGAAAACTAGCTACGACTGATTCTTAAGCGTCCGAAAACCAACAACACAGGGATCTCTATAGTGATTAGTGTGGTTTTATAAATACTTATCATGTCATGAGAGACATTCGAGACATGTTTGACTCACTTGTTGGACAGGAGAGAGAGTCGTCTGCTATGTCTGTGCCGGCTTGCTCAGAGCGTCACACACACGCACGCACGCACGCACGACCACGCACAGACAAACACACACACACACACACACACACAAATCTGAATCTATGTAGCCATAAATATGAGTCCCAGAATTTATTACTTAAGTCATTACTTAAACAGCGATTACATCCGCAAATACGTAAATATAGATACACGGTGTTCTTGCAAAATGTACAGAATTTCGCGCGGCTTTCAAATAATAGACAATCCCGTTGATTTGAATAGGCCAATGCTTGCACTGGGAAATTGCGCAGATATCCTGAGGAAAACATATCCGATCCGAATCTTATCGTTCGGATCCGCTGGATCTTTGCAGCGCTTCGGTTATGGTCATCGAGGGCAAATTAGTTCGTCTCACAATCCAAGAACCATATTTTTCCCCCTTGCGCCAACCCTTACGGTGATACTTTTTTCAGATTTAGGTCGGAATTTCCCATCTCACTGGGTCTCTTTTTCAATTGTAATGGCGCTGTTCGTTTCTATCAAAATTATATATTTATAGACTATAAGCGTTTGTATAAGGACACACGGACAATGCTGAATTTATATAATCTAAATATATATCACGGTGGTATGGAAATGTGTATCGATCAGACAAATCAGTGGTTAATTGCTTAAGATCCTCGCCTCCAAGGCCGCGCCGCACCAAAAGGCGTTAAAAGATTGTACTTGTTACCCTGCCTGACGCTCAGCATTAAGAAGCTAAATGAAGGACTGGTCGGCTCGGAGTCGGTATACTGTACCTGAATGGGGTATTCATGTTAAACTGTGGCATGGTTTGTCAGTGGGCTATAACACTTTAAATTGGCATGAGTCCGGGCTAGTACAAGCAGTGACACACACACACACACACACATATATATATCGGCGTCACCGTGAATGAAATTCAAGTTGTTGTTATTCAGAATAGGTGACATATTCATGTCCTTCCAACTTCTATGGGACCGACCAGAGAGGCTGGGATTTTATCCAAAAATATATTGTCCCCGAAAATTCTTGAAAATAAATAAATTATGCTTCAGACTGTTGAGAAAAAAAGAAAGAAATTGCCTGCCACCAAAATTACATTGTTGCAAAGTGTATTTCTTTAAAACAAATTCAGGCTCATAAATTTAAAATATAAAAAATCTTATTTTGTAGCTATAGCTGAAAAAATAAAATATCTAATCTCGAGACAACATCCCAGACACACAAAATACACTCACGTCTGTAACGGCCCGTTTTGACTAGGCCCATTTTGACTAACCGATCCACAATTTTATTTCAACCCACTTTCTGCGGGCCACTTTACCAGTTGATACAAAACTGTGAGAAGTTTTTCGACGAACAAAGAAAAAAAATGGAAATTACGTGTTAATATTGTAGAATAAATTTTATTTGCGATATCAGACTCTTACAAACATACAACAATGTTGGGCCAATGATGTTCCAACATTCTAAAGTATTACCCAGCTATGAAACCATTCATGTGTCGCAAAGAGAACATTGATAGTGGGCAGCAAAACGTATTAAGAGTTACCTCCCTTGATAATGCGAAGGAGCCGTCTGGCATAAGGTAGATCTATATTTGTTTATGCTTTTTCAATAGCGCATTGTTTGATTTTAACCTGTCCTACGAAGCCTGTGAATGTTGTAAACTTATGACCAGATAGTAAAGGTCTGTTTCTTATTTAGCACGCCAGGCGTCCTCACACACTGATTAGATCAAGGCCCTTTCAGTGTCACGATGTTTGAACTGTACGAAATCTCGCTTGCAACAAGCCTTCGAGTAACGTTACCAGTGATACAGATCGTCCAATCTTTAGGATATTTGCCTACCCATTGTCACAAATGTCCCATTGATTTTGCAGAAATTATACAGCAGTCTATGGGAATGTCCTATTGAAAATTCTAAACATCAGAGATTTTCCAAGAAATGTCCTATTGTCATTTTCCTCAGCTACGTAGATCTAACATAGCTTGTCTGTTCAGAGTTAATAACAATGTTTTTGTGTGACATTAGACATGTGACTGTTTACAGTTCAGTAGACATATTGTGCTGTTGACTTATTTTGTGCACATAGGAATTTATTTTACCTTTTACCCTAACTGTGTATTTGACTGAGGTAATAGCCAAGTGTACATTTGATAAAATAGATATAAACTGGTTAGAAGTGATACATGTATATGTATCATGTATATATGTATAGTCTTTTGTAGAATTTATTTTGCTTGTATTTCATACACACTAGTGTAACGGTGGATATGTAATATATCTATATGTAGTATACTTATTTGTGCAGGGCTATTCACTGTACATCAATAAAGGAGGTTCCAGCCTGCGTCCCTGAGACAAGGTATGCATGATTAACTATGTATAGACTGTACTTTGTTTTATCTGGAAGGATTTGTTCAAATATATATGCCAAAAGTAAGTAACTATAGATCTAAATGTATTATTATTATTGTTGTTATCTTGTGCCTTTATACTGTCCATACCCATGATATTTATATCAAATTATGTATGTTTTAGGGCAGATCCGGACTATCGTGAAGTTCTCACTCTACGCCCATTGAAAATAAATCCCTTCTGACCCAACAAGTACTCCCTTATCTTTGAGACGACCAGAGTACCGCTGTTACATTTATTTTTTCAAAAAGCAGCTTTTTTTTGTAAGCCCCACTCATCATCACTGAGCACAACCTGCTGAAAATGATCTTACGTTTATTGATTCAATTTTTTTCTTCATGAAATAAATGATGTGACAATACAAAAATATACCGTCATTCAGTTTAAAAAACGTTTCTATCATTCAATATTTAACAATATAATAGCAAGTACTTTAGAAAAACCTGTAAAATGAAGTCAAAATCTGAAATTTCATTTTAGGATGGAGCAGTTTAGCCTGATGGTGTATTTTAAGGCAAGTAGCAAAAAGAAAAATAATATCCTTTATAAATCATCTCATTATTGGACTTGAGCCAATTTGGTCCACTTTTTAAAATTCAGTCAAAATTTAAAAATTCAATCTCGGTTGTTGCTGTTTTGTCTGGTGATGTGTATTTAGGCGTGGATATATAAAAGAAGGAAAAATAATATCCTAATATCACCAATTAATGGGACTTTAGACAATTTGATCCAATTTCAGAAATTTGGAAAATATTTTTAAATTCAGTCCAAATTTGATAATTCAATCTGTGATGTAGCTGTTATGTCTCATGATGTGTTTTAAGGCAACGAATGAATAGGAAAAAAGGAAAAATAATATCCCTTGAAATATTCAGTTTATGGGACTTTAGCCAATTTGGTCCAGTTTCAGTAATTTGGAAAATATCTTTAAAATTCAGTCAAAATTTAAAAATTCAATTTGAAATGTTGCAGTTCTGTCTGATGATGTGTATTTAAGCGAGGAGTTGGTATTAAAAAAGACAAAATATCCATTGGACTCATCAATTTATGGGATTTTAGCATCACATACTTTATTTTTTTCATTTCAGGTTTCTCCATGTGAATAGAACAGATTCGTCTGCATTCAGAAGTTTCCCCACAGTAATGCAGAAAATTCATTCTGGGATGTTGTCGTTAAGTCTGGTTATGTGTATTTAGGCAAGGTATAAACATAAAAGAAGAGAAAATTATATCTTTTGAAATCATCAGTTTATGGAACTTTAGCCAATTTGGTCCAATTTCAGTACTGTGAAAAAATCTCTAAAATTCAGTAAAAATTTGAAAATGCAATCTGGGATGTTGCCGTTTAGTCTGGTTATGTGTATTTAGGCAAGGTATACATATAAAAGAAGAGAAAATTATATCCTTTGAAATCATCAGTTTATGGAACTTTAGCCAATTTGGTCCAATTTCAGTACTGTGAAAAAATCTTCAAAATTAAGTCAAAAATTGAAATTTCATTTTTTGATGAAGCAGTTTAGTCTTACAATGTATGTTAAGGCAAGAAACAAATAGAAAAAAGAATAAAAATTATATCCTTTGAAATCACCTCATTATTGGACTTTAGCCAATTTAGTCCAATTTCAGTAATTTGGAATAAATCTGTAAAATTCAGTCCAAATTTAAAAATTAATTCTGGGATGTTGCCATTAAGTCTGGTTATGTGTATTTAGGCAAGGTATACATATAAAATAAGAGAAAAATATATTCTTGGAAATCATCAGTTTATGGGACTTTAGCCAATTTGGTCCAATTTCACTACTGTGAAAAAATCTTCAAAATTTAGTCCAAATTTAAAAATTCATTCTGGGATGTTGCCATGAAGTCTGGTTATGTGTATTTAGGCAAGGTATACATATAAAAGAAGAGAAAATTATATTCTTGGAAATCATCAGTTTATGGGACTTTAGCCAATTTGGTCCAATTTCAGTACTGTAAAAAAACTTGTAAAATTCAGTCAAAATTTGAAAATTCATTCTGGAATGTTGCCATGAAGTCTGGTTATGTGTATTTAGGCAAGGTATACATATAAAAGAAGAGAAAAATATATTCTTGGAAATCATCTGTTTATGGGACTTTAGCCAATTTGGTCCAATTTCAGTACTGTGAAAACAAATTCAAACTTTAGTCCAAATTTAAAAAATCATTCTGGGATGTTGCCATTAAGTCTGGTTATGTGTATTTAGGCAAGGTATACATATAAAAGAAGAGAAAATTATATTCTTGGAAATCATCTGTTTATGGGACTTTAGCCAATTTGGTCCAATTTCAGTACTGTGAAAAAATCTTCAAAATTTAGTCCAAATTTAAATATTCATTCTGGGATGTTGCCATTAAGTCTGGTTATGTGTATTTAGGCAAGGTATACATATAAAAGAAGAGAAAATTATATTCTTGGAAATCATCTGTTTATGGGACTTTAGCCAATTTGGTCCAATTTCAGTACTGTAAAAAAACTTGTAAAATTCAGTCAAAATTTGAAAATTCATTCTGGGATGTTGCCGTTAAGTCTGGTTATGTGTATTTAGGCAAGGTATACATATAAAAGAAGAGAAAAATATATTCTTGGAAATCATCAGTTTATGGGACTTTAGCCAATTTGGTCCAATTTCAGTACTGTGAAAAAACTTGTAAAATTCAGTCAAAATTTGAAAATGCAATCTTGGATGTTGCCATTAAGTCTGGTTATGTGTATTTAGGCAAGGTATACATATAAAAGAAGAGACAATTATATTCTTGGAAATCATCTGTTTATGGGACTTTAGCCAATTTGGTCCAATTTCAGTACTGTGAAAAAATCTTCAAAATTTAGTCCAAATTTAAATATTCATTCTGGGATGTTGCCATTAAGTCTGGTTATGTGTATTTAGGCAAGGTATACATATAAAAGAAGAGAAAATTATATTCTTGGAAATCATCTGTTTATGGGACTTTAGCCAATTTGGTCCAATTTCAGTACTGTAAAAAAACTTGTAAAATTCAGTCAAAATTTGAAAATTCATTCTGGGATGTTGCCGTTAAGTCTGGTTATGTGTATTTAGGCAAGGTATACATATAAAAGAAGAGAAAAATATATTCTTGGAAATCATCAGTTTATGGGACTTTAGCCAATTTGGTCCAATTTCAGTACTGTGAAAAAACTTGTAAAATTCAGTCAAAATTTGAAAATGCAATCTTGGATGTTGCCATTAAGTCTGGTTATGTGTATTTAGGCAAGCTATACATATAAAAGAAGAGAAAATTATATTCTTGGAAATCATCTGTTTATGGGACTTTAGCCAATTTGGTCCAATTTCAGTACTGTAAAAAAACTTGTAAAATTCAGTCAAAATTTGAAAATTCATTCTGGGATGTTGCCGTTAAGTCTGGTTATGTGTATTTAGGCAAGGTATACATTTAAAAGAAGAGAACATTATATTCTTGGAAATCATCTGTTTATGGGACTTTAGCCAATTTGGTCCAATTTCAGTACTGTGAAAAAATCTCTAAAATTCAGTAAAAATTTGAAAATGCAATCTGGGATGTTGCCGTTTAGTCTGGTTATGTGTATTTAGGCAAGGTATAAACATAAAAGAAGAGAAAATTATATCTTTTGAAATCATCAGTTTATGGAACTTTAGCCAATTTGGTCCAATTTCAGTACTGTGAAAAAATCTCTAAAATTCAGTAAAAATTTGAAAATGCAATCTGGGATGTTGCCGTTTAGTCTGGTTATGTGTATTTAGGCAAGGTATACATATAAAAGAAGAGAAAATTATATCCTTTGAAATCATCAGTTTATGGAACTTTAGCCAATTTGGTCCAATTTCACTACTGTGAAAAAATCTTCAAAATTCAGTCAAAAATTGAAATTTCATTTTTTGATGAAGCAGTTTAGTCTTACAATGTATGTTAAGGCAAGAAACAAATAGAAAAAAGAATAAAAATTATATCCTTTGAAATCACCTCATTATTGGACTTTAGCCAATTTGGTCCAATTTCAGTAATTTGGAATAAATCTGTAAAATTCAGTCCAAATTTAAAAATTAATTCTTGGATGTTGCCATTAAGTCTGGTTATGTGTATTTAGGCAAGGTATACATATAAAATAAGAGAAAAATATATTCTTGGAAATCATCAGTTTATGGGACTTTAGCCAATTTGGTCCAATTTCACTACTGTGAAAAAATCTTCAAAATTTAGTCCAAATTTAAAAATTCATTCTGGGATGTTGCCATTAAGTCTGGTTATGTGTATTTAGGCAAGGTATACATATAAAAGAAGAGAAAATTATATTCTTGGAAATCATCTGTTTATGGGACTTTAGCCAATTTGGTCCAATTTCAGTACTGTGAAAAAATCTTCAAAATTTAGTCCAAATTTAAATATTCATTCTGGGATGTTGCCATGAAGTCTGGTTATGTGTATTTAGGCAAGGTATACATATAAAAGAAGAGAAAATTATATTCTTGGAAATCATCTGTTTATGGGACTTTAGCCAATTTGGTCCAATTTCAGTACTGTAAAAAAACTTGTAAAATTCAGTCAAAATTTGAAAATTCATTCTGGGATGTTGCCGTTAAGTCTGGTTATGTGTATTTAGGCAAGGTATACATATAAAAGAAGAGAAAAATATATTCTTGGAAATCATCAGTTTATGGGACTTTAGCCAATTTGGTCCAATTTCAGTACTGTGAAAAAACTTGTAAAATTCAGTCAAAATTTGAAAATGCAATCTTGGATGTTGCCATTAAGTCTGGTTATGTGTATTTAGGCAAGGTATACATATAAAAGAAGAGAAAATTATATTCTTGGAAATCATCTGTTTATGGGACTTTAGCCAATTTGGTCCAATTTCAGTACTGTAAAAAAACTTGTAAAATTCAGTCAAAATTTGAAAATTCATTCTGGGATGTTGCCGTTAAGTCTGGTTATGTGTATTTAGGCAAGGTATACATATAAAAGAAGAGAAAAATATATTCTTGGAAATCATCAGTTTATGGGACTTTAGCCAATTTGGTCCAATTTCAGTACTGTGAAAAAACTTGTAAAATTCAGTCAAAATTTGAAAATGCAATCTTGGATGTTGCCATTAAGTCTGGTTATGTGTATTTAGGCAAGGTATACATATAAAAGAAGAGAAAATTATATTCTTGGAAATCATCTGTTTATGGGACTTTAGCCAATTTGGTCCAATTTCAGTACTGTAAAAAAACTTGTAAAATTCAGTCAAAATTTGAAAATTCATTCTGGGATGTTGCCGTTAAGTCTGGTTATGTGTATTTAGGCAAGGTATACATATAAAAGAAGAGAAAAATATATTCTTGGAAATCATCAGTTTATGGGACTTTAGCCAATTTGGTCCAATTTCAGTACTGTGAAAAAACTTGTAAAATTCAGTCAAAATTTGAAAATGCAATCTTGGATGTTGCCATTAAGTCTGGTTATGTGTATTTAGGCAAGCTATACATATAAAAGAAGAGAAAATTATATTCTTGGAAATCATCTGTTTATGGGACTTTAGCCAATTTGGTCCAATTTCAGTACTGTAAAAAAACTTGTAAAATTCAGTCAAAATTTGAAAATTCATTCTGGGATGTTGCCGTTAAGTCTGGTTATGTGTATTTAGGCAAGGTATACATTTAAAAGAAGAGAACATTATATTCTTGGAAATCATCTGTTTATGGGACTTTAGCCAATTTGGTCCAATTTCAGTACTGTGAAAAAATCTCTAAAATTCAGTAAAAATTTGAAAATGCAATCTGGGATGTTGCCGTTTAGTCTGGTTATGTGTATTTAGGCAAGGTATAAACATAAAAGAAGAGAAAATTATATCTTTTGAAATCATCAGTTTATGGAACTTTAGCCAATTTGGTCCAATTTCAGTACTGTGAAAAAATCTCTAAAATTCAGTAAAAATTTGAAAATGCAATCTGGGATGTTGCCGTTTAGTCTGGTTATGTGTATTTAGGCAAGGTATACATATAAAAGAAGAGAAAATTATATCCTTTGAAATCATCAGTTTATGGAACTTTAGCCAATTTGGTCCAATTTCACTACTGTGAAAAAATCTTCAAAATTCAGTCAAAAATTGAAATTTCATTTTTTGATGAAGCAGTTTAGTCTTACAATGTATGTTAAGGCAAGAAACAAATAGAAAAAAGAATAAAAATTATATCCTTTGAAATCACCTCATTATTGGACTTTAGCCAATTTGGTCCAATTTCAGTAATTTGGAATAAATCTGTAAAATTCAGTCCAAATTTAAAAATTAATTCTTGGATGTTGCCATTAAGTCTGGTTATGTGTATTTAGGCAAGGTATACATATAAAATAAGAGAAAAATATATTCTTGGAAATCATCAGTTTATGGGACTTTAGCCAATTTGGTCCAATTTCACTACTGTGAAAAAATCTTCAAAATTTAGTCCAAATTTAAAAATTCATTCTGGGATGTTGCCATTAAGTCTGGTTATGTGTATTTAGGCAAGGTATACATATAAAAGAAGAGAAAATTATATTCTTGGAAATCATCTGTTTATGGGACTTTAGCCAATTTGGTCCAATTTCAGTACTGTGAAAAAATCTTCAAAATTTAGTCCAAATTTAAATATTCATTCTGGGATGTTGCCATGAAGTCTGGTTATGTGTATTTAGGCAAGGTATACATATAAAAGAAGAGAAAATTATATTCTTGGAAATCATCTGTTTATGGGACTTTAGCCAATTTGGTCCAATTTCAGTACTGTAAAAAAACTTGTAAAATTCAGTCAAAATTTGAAAATTCATTCTGGGATGTTGCCGTTAAGTCTGGTTATGTGTATTTAGGCAAGGTATACATATAAAAGAAGAGAAAAATATATTCTTGGAAATCATCAGTTTATGGGACTTTAGCCAATTTGGTCCAATTTCAGTACTGTGAAAAAACTTGTAAAATTCAGTCAAAATTTGAAAATGCAATCTTGGATGTTGCCATTAAGTCTGGTTATGTGTATTTAGGCAAGCTATACATATAAAAGAAGAGAAAATTATATTCTTGGAAATCATCTGTTTATGGGACTTTAGCCAATTTGGTCCAATTTCAGTACTGTAAAAAAACTTGTAAAATTCAGTCAAAATTTGAAAATTCATTCTGGGATGTTGCCGTTAAGTCTGGTTATGTGTATTTAGGCAAGGTATACATTTAAAAGAAGAGAACATTATATTCTTGGAAATCATCTGTTTATGGGACTTTAGCCAATTTGGTCCAATTTCAGTACTGTGAAAAAATCTCTAAAATTCAGTCAAAATTTGAAAATGCAATCTGGGATGTTGCCGTTTAGTCTGGTTATGTGTATTTAGGCAAGGTATAAACATAAAAGAAGAGAAAATTATATCTTTTGAAATCATCAGTTTATGGAACTTTAGCCAATTTGGTCCAATTTCAGTACTGTGAAAAAATCTCTAAAATTCAGTCAAAATTTGAAAATGCAATCTGGGATGTTGCCGTTTAGTCTGGTTATGTGTATTTAGGCAAGGTATACATATAAAAGAAGAGAAAATTATATCCTTTGAAATCATCAGTTTATGGAACTTTAGCCAATTTGGTCCAATTTCACTACTGTGAAAAAATCTTCAAAATTCAGTCAAAAATTGAAATTTCATTTTTTGATGAAGCAGTTTAGTCTTACAATGTATGTTAAGGCAAGAAACAAATAGAAAAAAGAATAAAAATTATATCCTTTGAAATCACCTCATTATTGGACTTTAGCCAATTTGGTCCAATTTCAGTAATTTGGAATAAATCTGTAAAATTCAGTCCAAATTTAAAAATTAATTCTGGGATGTTGCCATTAAGTCTGGTTATGTGTATTTAGGCAAGGTATACATATAAAAGAAGAGAAAAATATATTCTTGGAAATCATCAGTTTATGGGACTTTAGCCAATTTGGTCCAATTTCACTACTGTGAAAAAATCTTCAAAATTTAGTCCAAATTTAAAAATTCATTCTGGGATGTTGCCATTAAGTCTGGTTATGTGTATTTAGGCAAGGTATACATATAAAAGAAGAGAAAATTATATTCTTGGAAATCATCTGTTTATGGAACTTTAGCCAATTTGGTCCAATTTCACTACTGTGAAAAAATCTTCAAAATTCAGTCAAAAATTGAAATTTCATTTTTTGATGAAGCAGTTTAGTCTTACAATGTATGTTAAGGCAAGAAACAAATAGAAAAAAGAATAAAAATTATATCCTTTGAAATCACCTCATTATTGGACTTTAGCCAATTTGGTCCAATTTCAGTAATTTGGAATAAATCTGTAAAATTCAGTCCAAATTTAAAAATTAATTCTTGGATGTTGCCATTAAGTCTGGTTATGTGTATTTAGGCAAGGTATACATATAAAATAAGAGAAAAATATATTCTTGGAAATCATCAGTTTATGGGACTTTAGCCAATTTGGTCCAATTTCACTACTGTGAAAAAATCTTCAAAATTTAGTCCAAATTTAAAAATTCATTCTGGGATGTTGCCATTAAGTCTGGTTATGTGTATTTAGGCAAGGTATACATATAAAAGAAGAGAAAATTATATTCTTGGAAATCATCTGTTTATGGGACTTTAGCCAATTTGGTCCAATTTCAGTACTGTGAAAAAATCTTCAAAATTTAGTCCAAATTTAAATATTCATTCTGGGATGTTGCCATGAAGTCTGGTTATGTGTATTTAGGCAAGGTATACATATAAAAGAAGAGAAAATTATATTCTTGGAAATCATCTGTTTATGGGACTTTAGCCAATTTGGTCCAATTTCAGTACTGTAAAAAAACTTGTAAAATTCAGTCAAAATTTGAAAATTCATTCTGGGATGTTGCCGTTAAGTCTGGTTATGTGTATTTAGGCAAGGTATACATATAAAAGAAGAGAAAAATATATTCTTGGAAATCATCAGTTTATGGGACTTTAGCCAATTTGGTCCAATTTCAGTACTGTGAAAAAACTTGTAAAATTCAGTCAAAATTTGAAAATGCAATCTTGGATGTTGCCATTAAGTCTGGTTATGTGTATTTAGGCAAGCTATACATATAAAAGAAGAGAAAATTATATTCTTGGAAATCATCTGTTTATGGGACTTTAGCCAATTTGGTCCAATTTCAGTACTGTAAAAAAACTTGTAAAATTCAGTCAAAATTTGAAAATTCATTCTGGGATGTTGCCGTTAAGTCTGGTTATGTGTATTTAGGCAAGGTATACATTTAAAAGAAGAGAACATTATATTCTTGGAAATCATCTGTTTATGGGACTTTAGCCAATTTGGTCCAATTTCAGTACTGTGAAAAAATCTCTAAAATTCAGTCAAAATTTGAAAATGCAATCTGGGATGTTGCCGTTTAGTCTGGTTATGTGTATTTAGGCAAGGTATAAACATAAAAGAAGAGAAAATTATATCTTTTGAAATCATCAGTTTATGGAACTTTAGCCAATTTGGTCCAATTTCAGTACTGTGAAAAAATCTCTAAAATTCAGTAAAAATTTGAAAATGCAATCTGGGATGTTGCCGTTTAGTCTGGTTATGTGTATTTAGGCAAGGTATACATATAAAAGAAGAGAAAATTATATCCTTTGAAATCATCAGTTTATGGAACTTTAGCCAATTTGGTCCAATTTCACTACTGTGAAAAAATCTTCAAAATTCAGTCAAAAATTGAAATTTCATTTTTTGATGAAGCAGTTTAGTCTTACAATGTATGTTAAGGCAAGAAACAAATAGAAAAAAGAATAAAAATTATATCCTTTGAAATCACCTCATTATTGGACTTTAGCCAATTTGGTCCAATTTCAGTAATTTGGAATAAATCTGTAAAATTCAGTCCAAATTTAAAAATTAATTCTGGGATGTTGCCATTAAGTCTGGTTATGTGTATTTAGGCAAGGTATACATATAAAAGAAGAGAAAAATATATTCTTGGAAATCATCAGTTTATGGGACTTTAGCCAATTTGGTCCAATTTCACTACTGTGAAAAAATCTTCAAAATTTAGTCCAAATTTAAAAATTCATTCTGGGATGTTGCCATTAAGTCTGGTTATGTGTATTTAGGCAAGGTATACATATAAAAGAAGAGAAAATTATATTCTTGGAAATCATCTGTTTATGGGACTTTAGCCAATTTGGTCCAATTTCAGTACTGTGAAAAAATCTTCAAAATTTAGTCCAAATTTAAATATTCATTCTGGGATGTTGCCATTAAGTCTGGTTATGTGTATTTAGGCAAGGTATACATATAAAAGAAGAGAAAATTATATTCTTGGAAATCATCTGTTTATGGGACTTTAGCCAATTTGGTCCAATTTCAGTACTGTAAAAAAACTTGTAAAATTCAGTCAAAATTTAAATATTCATTCTGGGATGTTGCCATTAAGTCTGGTTATGTATATTTAGGCAAGGTATACATATAAAAGAAGAGAAAAATATATTCTTGGAAATCATCAGTTTATGGGACTTTAGCCAATTTGGTCCAATTTCACTACTGTGAAAAAACTTGTAAAATTCAGTCAAAATTTGAAAATGCAATCTTGGATGTTGCCATTAAGTCTGGTTATGTGTATTTAGGCAAGGTATACATATAAAAGAAGAGAAAATTATATTCTTGGAAATCATCTGTTTATGGGACTTTAGCCAATTTGGTCCAATTTCACTACTGTGAAAACAAATTCAAACTTTAGTCCAAATTTAAAAAATCATTCTGGGATGTTGCCTTTAAGTCTGGTTATGTGTATTTAGGCAAGCTATACATATAAAAGAAGAGACAATTATATTCTTGGAAATCATCTGTTTATGGGACTTTAGCCAATTTGGTCCAATTTCAGTACTGTGAAAAAATCTTCAAAATTTAGTCCAAATTTAAAAATTCATTCTGGGATGTTGCCATTAAGTCTGGTTATGTGTATTTAGGCAAGGTATACATATAAAAGAAGAGAAAATTATATTCTTGGAAATCATCTGTTTATGGGACTTTAGCCAATTTGGTCCAATTTCAGTAATTTGGAAGAAATCTTTAAAAGTTGGGCAAAATTTAAAAATTCAATCTGAAATGTTGCAGTTTTGTCTGATTATGTGTATTGAAGTGAGGAGTATGTATTAAAAAAGAAAAGAAAATCCATTGGAATCATCAATTTATGGGATTTTAGCTAATTTGGTCCTGCATCACATACTTTATTTTTGTCATTTCAGGTTTCCTCATGTTGATGGAACAGATTTGTCCACATTCAGAAGCTTCCCGATAGTAATGCAGAAGTTCTCCATGTTGTAGTGGTTGGACATGTGTTGAATTGAATCATGTTCCAATATTACAGCTGGTTAAGTGCTGTATTAAACGTCATGACATCTTCAATATGTAATTCAGGAGCAACAACATCCACATCTGAGAACATCTTGTATCCTACAGTGAAGAGACAGATAAGTGATAGAAATATATTCTGACAAGGGGTGACTAGTGCATCATACACACACATTTAGAATGTATTCACCTCATGCTGTTAGTGAGATCTACCCAAAATTCTATAGTGAGTTTTTTTTCATGGGAGAATTTCTGCTTTCATTATCTGATTAATATTTTAAAAATTAAATGTTTCTATCATTACTGTCTTACAGGGGCGGTCGGGTTGCCTAGTGGTTAAAGCGATCGCTCGTCACGCCGAAGACCCGGGTTTGATTCCCGACATGGGTACAATGAGTGAAGCCCATTTCTGGTGTCCCCCGCCGTGATATTGCTGGAATATTGCAAAAAGCGGCGTAAAAAACAATACTCACTCATGTCTTACATGTTATATGTAAGGATGCTGCACTATGGATCCTCTCTGAAATGATTTCATTACCAGAAAGTTATTTCATTTGTGCCAGTTCACAGAGATCAAGCACTGTAAATTTCTTTATAAGTATCAAATATTCAAGCTTTATCAATTAGGCATAATAGTCTCAATGAAAAGAAAAGGTGTGTTTAATTAAACATTTATTTTTCATCAGGACATCACATTCAAGATCATATACCTAGCTAATCTAACATTCTTTTATTAAAACCAAAATGAGAACACCAGTGTTGACCCCTATGTTTTATGTGCTTTTATTTTATTTTCCCAATGAATATGCTTATGAAGTGCATCTAAATATTATTGTCTTAGGTTTCTCATAGGCCTTATGGCTGAATATTGTATATTTTTTAACAATGAATATTGTTATAGTGAACTACATTTAAGTGACATCAAAATACAATAATTTCTTATTCTTCAAAATGTCAAATTGCTGGGATGAACCCCACTCCAATTATCCTTTCCTCCATCCATTCATCCACTAACACAAAACTCTTAGAACCCAAACATCCAAGTCAAACCTTGTTACCTTCCAATATACATATAGATACACATACAAATAACGAAGTTACTGGATTATGTACTCCACTGTCCCTCTGCATGGCCATGCTACCAGCTGTGTTAGGTAATATTATGTAATGCTGGCCACCTGGTATATGTTCTCTGGCCTGGTGAGGTAGGCTCCTCCCCTTACTTGTCATCATAGGAGTAATTAGCCAATGATTAGATGTTTTTTACCAGACCATCACTGTTGTATTGCTCTAGGAATGTGACAGTTGTCTCATTATGCTTCAGTTAAGCGAATAGGCAACAACTACTACACTTCATTGATTTCATTGGAATCATTAGGATTTTGTTCAGTCAATCTGTGTGTACTGACTTGTACTGCTAGGTTGAGGAAACTTATCAAGGACTTTGGAAGTAAGGGAATTATTCCTTCAGTAGATGATTCTCTTTGGACGGGTCTTTTGGATTTGGTATTGCTGGAACTAAGGGTGAGTTGAAAATGGAATGTTCATTACCTTGGCGAAGCAGTATTATGTTTGAATGTATGGTAATTAAACACAGCATGTTTTTTAGGTTCAGTGAATGATTTGGATTGATGAAATTAGTCTAACTTATCAATAGTACTGACGTTGTGCCTAGTAGATATAATTTGGTGACAATTTCAGACAGATTATAGGTATATGATTTAATGAATTACACAGGTTTTGATTCTGTTTCTTGACATTATATTAACAAAACTATAGTTTTCTTTCACCTTGGTAAGGATATCAGTATTATATATTGGCATAATCATAATTAGTAATAAATCACACACTGTCTCCTTGGTTTTCGGTTCAAAGTGATTGTAGACAAGGTCAGGATATTTCTCCCTTTATCTTCCTACGCTCTTGAAATTCTGGCTGGGCTTGTTAAGAACAGTATGTTAATGTCAAGTATATTTTAGTTAAAAGATCAAAAATATTTAAACACAATATGATGATAATACAGAGTTCCTTTTGACAGGTGAGAAAAATCTGTTGAAGCTACAGTGGGTATTTCATAAGTCCCAAGTAATATTGATAGGCCCAAAGAAGAATAACTCGAATAATTTGCCTAATATAAAAATTGAATGAAACCCAGAAGATTTCAGGCTGCCTAGTGTTATATTTTCAACAGACTTGAAATGAACAGAACTATAACCTCTCTTGTTTCAATTGCCATTATTGAGGCCTTACTTATTTTCAGATTGAATTTACTGGTATTGTTTATGACTGCCAAATCATTATGGGAATTTTATTAAGGAGTTAAACAAAATGTTATTTAAGTTTCTTTGGAATGGAAAGTCCGATAAGATTAAACTTATAGAGCTAATGTGAAAGGAGAAGCTTTGGTATTATTGATTTCTTTACACCGGTCAATTCTCTAAAACTATCTTGGGTGAGAAAGTTATTGGACATTACAAATGAATCAAAATGAAAAATGCTCTTTTTTGCTTCTTTCCCTTGCTGTCAACATTTGTCTGTATTTGGTGTAGTCCAAATTCAAGATCTAAATTCCAAAACACTTTTGAACTTCTTGTCAACTTTCATTTATATTATTGGTTTTCAAAAGTGATCAATAGCATGAAAGACCAACATCTTTTGCCCAATTAGATGATAACGGAAATGTCAGTGTCAGGAAATTACTGTCACAATATTTAGGCAGACCAGCGCCGACTCCAAAGGTAAACCATCTCTGAACCACCTTGAGAGGTGGTAACTTATGAGACAAGCCAAACAAGCGCTAATGTGAAATGGTAACTGTCACAAAGAAACAGTCTAGAGACGGTTAAATCACCTAATGTGAAAGGAGTATAAGTCAGAGGAATGTTTGTTGGCTGAGCATGAATGGGATAAGTTATGTGGAAAGGGTCGTTGTAAGGATGGGTACCATAGGAGAGTAGCCCAAGTAAGCCCCTGTATACAGGACTGTACCCCGACAATGCAGGAAGTCACCCAAGTTTACCGTACAGTACCCAAGTGTTGCATACCATACCCAAGTCAGCTTAGGGGGATGAAAAGTATTTGGTTTCATTTCATCATAGTAAATCATAAAGACTGGGTGGGAGGAGGAGGGAGTCAACTGGGTGCATTTTAGATGAAATCAGGGGGTAATATGTGAAAACAAAAACAACAGGTTAATTTCGCACCCTGTGTCAACTAACTCTATTTTGTTTATTATATAAGATAAATATTTCAGAAAGTACCTTAATATTCCTTTTCTGTCAAGGATGAAACTGAAACATGAAGCATATACAGATTTTTGTCATTTACTGCTAACTCAATGAAAATGTTCATATTTCCAAAATATGAGACTTGATCTTGTTGATATTTATCTTATTTCTTTGGTTTGAAGAAGAACACATGCACTGAGATGTATTTGAGGTATTGTTGCTGCTGGTTAATTTTTTTAAATAAATGTAATGTTTTAAAGAATTCTTTAGATTTTAAACAGTATCAATGTTATCTTTGAGTTTATTATGTTGTGTACAGAAAACATGACAAAACCAAACAAGTCTTACAAAAAATGGATGCTGTAGAATTAGACAGTAAATTTTGGTATTCCATAACTGGTGTCTAAATGTATTACATCTAGCTATTTTAACAATTTAAATTACATGATAAGTAGTGATAAAATTTTATAATATTTGTTTATTAAGTTTGTAGTATGAATTTGCAATAGTTGCTTTTCACTAAATTTGAAATAAGGGTTCAATCTCCCTTCTTCGTCTATTGTACTCATGTTGTTATTGTAGTTATATGATGTATCATTTGTAACCAAATATCTTAAAAATCCATGAATTATTTCTTCATTGTTAACAGTCAGAGATTGGATTGTGGAGGCTCCCCAAATTGGGAGCCTCCTGGTCCACACTCCCAGTTCAAATCTTTGCCTGTAAAGCCCAATCTTTGTGATTTCTGCAGGTATTTACAGAAACATGATGGACAACCAAGCAAATGTCATCTGGTTGCATTGTAAACATACAATTATGCCAATTATATGACTAGATTAGTCTTTTGAGGAGAAAATGTGTTACAAAATTAGCCTAAAAAGGCCAAAATTGGCCAGCTTCAAAGACAATTTTCAAGTAACCAAGCATTCTCTTATATCTTCAACCATTTTTCTCTCTGTTTCAATGGTTTTTATCATGGTTCCAAACTCAGTGTTGGTGTGGGAATCATTAAAAGAAATTCTACTTTGGGAGGGTCCACACTCCCACTTTCACCACTGATTGTCACTTCATGTTTTGTTAAATTTCATATAGTTTGGCTATGTTATAGCCCATTTTGCAATATAATCAGGGCCAATTCAAGATTTTAGTGTAGCCCAAACTTGGTACTTTATACTGGATTCCAATTTCCAACCTTCAGCTGCGTTTTTAAGGTAAAATCAGGAAATATCTGCAGATAATGATATGTCCAAGACTGTGTTTTATGGCCGGAACATCAAGGCTCCCGGGCAGAGCGTTGACGATGCCAAAGTAGACCTCCTTAAAAACATTCCCACACCAACACTGAGTTTGGAATATGGATAAATGCCATAGATACAGAGAGAAAAATGGTTGAATTTTAGTATAAGAGTATGCCTTGTTACTTGAAAATTATCTGACAATGCTAACTTTAGCTTAAAAGTCAGGAAATATCTGCCATTTTGAACATGTTTTTGGCTGAATTGAACCACATTTTCTCCTTTCCAGTCTGATCTTGTCACACAATTGGTACAGTGTTTCATTTACAATGCAACCTGATTGCATTTGCATGATTTTCTTGAAGTTTCTGCAAAAAATTGTCATTAATCATGCAGAAATCACAAGAATAAGGCCTTACTTGCAAAGATTTGAACTGGGAGTGTTGAGGCTCCCGGTTTTGGGAGCCTCCACATCTGGTCTCTGATGGGTTAAGGGAACTATTTTAGCCCGTGGGTTGTTCTGGAAAGCAAGATTAAACCCAACTCACTCACTCACAAACCTGTGGTTATTTTTCCTACTCGTAACAAGCACTCTGAAATAAAACGAATGTCATTAAGTCCAGACCAGGGACCATATATAAATGATCTCTGGCCAGACCAGTTTAATTTCTTATTTATGAAACCTCCTGTCATATGTTAACAACACCACACAGACAAAAGAAAAATCTGTCCTAATATATAACCCTGCACACATAAAGTAATATGTCAAATATAACAATTGTGATGTTATTCAGGCATGAAAAAAACTCCCCCACACCACACCCACCCTTAAAAAAGGGAGGAAAGGATTATGGTATACATAATGGGAACTTGTGTAGTATTATCAATGTTCATGTGTCGCTGTCTTATATGACATATTCTTCAGAGCTGTTGCCTGCCATGATGTAAGATGTTCCTTATCAAAACCTAAGAATCTCCAATATGACTTCCATCTTCTAAATGAAAATATCACGTTTTAGGTAGTCACTTCTAATTTTGGACTTCTTAATCATGCATTAGTTACCCAATTTTCAGCCACTCACTTGGCCTTTAATACTGTTACTTGAGTATGAAGTAAACTGAAGTAACAGTATTTAAGGTGTAGTTAAGTCAGGGCTTTTGAAGGAGGCCCTCCTAAAGAGCAGGGTGGAGTTCTAATGTTGTGTTTATTACCCGGGTACCCACTCTAGGTCTCAGGAGATGTCTCAAAATGTCCGATTGGGATATTTTTTAGTATAGGTACCCGAGTTACCCGTCCCAGCCCTGGTATTTATGTAACAGTAACCAACAGAATGCCTTACTTTCCTGTTGGATTACTGTCAGTCAACAATCTTACCATATGCAGTTACATCACAGATACCGCCATGCTCAGTGATTATAATCCTCAGTAATGAGCCACCCAACTGTGCAACTCATCTCTTTTATGAACAATAGAAAGAAAGATATGCCAAAATATTCTTTGCTAGTCAAACTATCAGTCAAGCAAAATGGGAGGTCCAGCGAGCAGGTGTTCAGAAAGCCCTGAGTTGACTTGGCCCTTAGCTGAAAACTCTGAAAGGAATTGGCAAAACTAATTTTGTTCTATATTTGTGAAGTTACTGTTATAGTTTTCTAACATTCCTGTTTCAGTTTTCTTTGCATGTTTTACAGTAATATACATGTACCTATTTCCTTACATTAACTTATCCTGGTATCCTAAGACTATAAAAATTCTTATTTACATTTTATATTTTTAGAAATCATCATGCCTCCAGCAGCCTTAGGACAGACTTTGTATGAAGCCATTGAACTACTTCTCAGTGGAACAAATGTACCAGTTAAAGAAAGAACTCAGCTACAGATAGTAGCATACAAAAAGATCAGCCTGTATAAACTTGAGTTGAAGATGATTCAAAACCCTGCATCTGGGAAGCAGGAAAAGAGGATTGTAACGAAAAGCAAAATAGTTGCCAAAAGGAGTGAAATTAAACACATCATAAGAAGTTTCAGCAAGGAAACAAAAGGTGCTGGCTCAAAACGATTGTATAATATCATATCAAAGTACTTTCATGGCATAAGGAGATCACAAATTCTTGACTGGCTAAAGGAGAGTAAAACTATGACAAAGCTCCGGCCACAATTTTCAAATATAGCACCAATGAAACCAGTGTATTCCAATGCTCCCATGGAGAGACACCAGATTGACATTGTGGACCTGTCTGCAGTAGCAGAAGAAAAAGACGGGAAAACATACAAATATGTGCTTTCGATTTTGGATAACTTTTCCAGATTTCTGTGGCTTGTCCCAATAACAGATAAGTCTTCAGAAACTGTAGCAAAATCGTTGACTGAAATTTATTTAGACCATCAGTGGGGCACCCCTAAAATCATCCAAACAGATCAAGGGGGTGAATTTAAAGGCATGGTGAAGACCCTCTGTGGCAGACTTGGCGTGCGACTCATCCATTCGAGGGCCTATCATCCCCAATCCCAAGGAAAGGTATGTTTAGCACACCTGATAAAGGGGCTACTTATAGTATTTGCACTGTTTTGTCAGCTGCTGCAAACTGTCTTGGCTATTAGTTTGTTGCAAAGATCCTTTCGACTCATATTGCAGGCATAGTACCTGCCTTTTTTAATCGGGTCATCATGAAGGTCAAATGTCGAAGTATGTTCAGGTTCAGATTCATGAGTATTAAGCATAATCACTACACTGCTAAATGGCAACATACTTTTCATCAGTAAGGACTTTCTTTCTTAGTATTGTTGTATGGTATTGTAGCTGTTGGGACAAACATAGAATGATGGGACAAACATATGCAGACGTGCCTAATCTACCAGTTTCCCATTTTACATCCAGTGTATTTGTTTGCTGGCCTGGGGATTATGTATTCCACATATGCAATCAGTGTTATCAATTTTAGGGACTAAATAAGCAATTTCAAACAGATTTTGTGTCTTTACTCCATTTATCTTGCCCTTTATGTTTGGATTCAATATATTTATATAACATTCTTTTCTTTTGAAAACACATTACTTTATCTACTACTTACCAGTAAAACATCCCGTCAAATACTAGCCAGAACATGAAAACCCCTACTTACATAAGATATTATTTGCTTGGACTGGGAAAATAATCTGCCTGTTTGGGGTGATCAAGAGTTTGCAAGTATGCATTTGACAATAGGTTATTCACATTTTTGTTTGTAATTTAATGATCTCTTGAATATTCTGACTCTTTTTACTAACACTTCCAGAGTGAGCGGTCACACAGATCATGGAAGGATTGTCTCCGTTATGACATGCAGAATCTTGGTGATGTTTCCTGGGTGCACTCACTGCCAGACTATTGTCGGATTCACAATGAATCTCTCAATACATCACTTGGTGAGCATTTAAATCATGTAAATATGTTGAACAAACTGAGTTTTTGTTTATGTACATTCAAATTGTACATGAAGATATTTCATAAAGATTGTCGATTTATCAATTTAATGATGTTGCAGTGTTACATGCTAGCTTTTAATAGCATGACTTTGACATGTTCATTAAACTTGCTTTAGAACAATGGAATATGCAAAAACTTTGCCAAAGAACAATTCATATCTGTGAAAACATCGTACTAGCATATATGTTAAAGAATCATGAATATTAGCACAATATTCCTGAACTAATGAAACTTATTTTTGGTCAGGTGTATGTCCATATAAAGCGATGTTTGGCTTTGAACCCCATCGCTTGACAAGACTGTTGAAGGCTGGTGGTGATGGTGTTGAAGACTGCGAGGTGGAAGAGGTTGAAGAACAGGAACAGATGGAAGTAAGAACTGTGTACTTAAAACTAAAATGAATTTTCTTAAATCCAGAATCCTCCATAAAATGCTGACATGCTTACAGTATCAGGAAAAATGTGTCTGCCAAAATCAAAATTATTATATTTAACTTGAATGACAGGAACCACTTTTGCTCTCTCTTTTTTTGCCTTCAGAACACAAAAAGTCAGATGTAAGTGTTAAAAATACCAGGAAGTCCCAACATTGTGAAGTTATGAACTTCAGAAGTGACCAAGAGACGTTTACTTAAGCCGGGAAAGTAAAACAATCCTATAATGCATAATTCAGTTAAGTCATAAGAAAGACTAAACATTTTTAAAGTAATTGAAGTTAATAAATACAAGTTTGTTTGTAAAAGGAATACTAATATATCATAATAGATATGTTACGTACCTTGTGGTTATTTATTCTCAGCCAAAAAAGATTTTCAGTTTTCATCTTTAAAAAGTATTAACATTTCAAATGTTGACCAGTGAACAGAGATTTTCAATACATATACATTTGTTTCTGATAGGTCATATCTTCATATTGCATATGTAACAGTTGTTAAACAAACTGAGATAAGTTTAAATTTTTTGCTTAAAGTGACCATCAGAATAATACCATTTCTTTGTCAAAAATGTACTTTTAGTATCAAGTGACAAGACAATGGTTAGCAATATGCATACCCATAGCTAACTCATTTCAGATTTAAATTATCATAAGTATTATAGTAACATTTGTGAAGTCATAGAATGATGCATTGTGGGAAAGTGCTGTATTAGAAGTGTTTGAAATCGGAAATTACATTCCCTCAATTTACCAAACATTGAACATTGACATTTTCATTGTTGAGTGGAATATTTTTTCACAATCTTTACACCATGACAGGACTATTTGTGATGATGGTATTATATTATCAAACACAAGCACTAACAAGAAGTGAAAAGCAAAAGTTTAGGTTGTCACTACTTTATTATAATAATTGATACTGATATATATAATTTGCAGGCTAGCAATGAAGATGTGACAGTATCAAAAGATGTGTGTGCACGCTTGAAAGAACATAGGAATATCAGGAAAGACATCTGCAACAAATCGGATAAAACTTCAAGAAAGATGGTTGAGAAAGGCATGAAGAGGAAACCTTTGGTTGACTATGAAGTCGGCGAGATTGTGCTAGTTCGCCACAAGGGTCTGGGAAAGGGCGTGAAAAGAGGTGGGAGAAAAATAACTTCACCAAAAGCAAAGGAGGGAACTATTCTCAAAATCAACAGTAAAACCCATACATTTAACATTAAAATTGGAAAAGCTGTGTCTTGGCACAAATTGGAGGACATAACCTCATTGACTCAATCCAAGGAAGACAAGAGGTCTAAGAAAAGAGACAGGAGTCAAAGCCCTCGTCAAAGCCCTCGTCGAAGCCCTCGTCAAAGCCCTCGTCGAAGCCCTCGTCGAAGCCCTCGTCAAACCCCTCATCAAACCCCTCGTCAAAGTAGGTTTTATTTCATTTTAATACTCATAATAGCAGAACAACAAACCCCATGCATCATTTCAATAAATTCCCAAATTTTAGTCACTCTGACAATCCAAAAGGTATTTCTTTCCAGTTCATTCTCACAAAGGTGAAATCTTTAGGCTTGTAAAAACAAAACTTCCCTTATGCATGTCGCCTTCCTGAGAATGTCTCCAGTAACAGAAACAATGGAAGGTGACGATGTGTTCACATCATGTTGGATAATTTACTATTATTGTTGTGTTTTTGAAATATCTTGTTAAAAAAATTAAGGAAGGCAGATGTTGGTTTGACATATATGTAGCATGACTTCAAAACTATACACAAATACACCATACAACAGGAGGTAAACTAAAAAAACGTTTTTGTTGCAGGTGTAAAGAAGACATTTACACCTGCCTTTACTTCAGATGTGTGTTCAAGTGAAGGTAATACTTTACTGTCTGATTTTATTAGGGCATAATAATCAGTCAATTTAACTCACAAAGATGCCCTTTATACTATTTGTGCAACGACTTATAACCTCAGTTATGTGATATGATGTTAATTTTAGCCAGCACACTGGACTGAATGCCGTTATGATGATTGGGTAACAAATCCTTCTCAGAAAAAATATAAGAAGGGAAGGTTAGGACTTCATAGAGCAATTTATATTCTTTATTACTGTTATTATTATTGCCCATCATTATTTTGAAGTAGAAAATTGAGAAGAAATGAATGAAGTATATAGTTTTTAAAGAGATGTACATTGGTCTGGTATTACATGATGTCAACTTTGATCGAATAACAATAAGAGCTGAATAGCATGAAAGTGTATACCATGTAAATACCCTCTAAGTGCAACAATTTGCCATTAACTGACCTGATGATATCAATTGTAAAGCATGCTATGATGGTGAGTGGTATTTAAAGCAGGACTAAGTAAACATGCAAAGTTAACTACTGGGGTATCATGTGTCATGTACTTCGAGCGTAACCCTTCATGGTTTTGAATTTGACACTATATAGGTTTATAAGGAACTTAAACCAGTCTTTCTCTTTCAGCTGAATTTATCGAAATTCTAGAAAAGCTGAAAAGATTCAGCAGTTCCCGAGCTACACCAAATAGTTTGGAAAAACTGGAAGAGATGGCTGGCAAGAGAGGTTATGCTGTTAGACATAACTTAGGAGGTGGTGACTGCATGTTTCTTGCACTCAGCCAACAGATTTATCATCAGCTGGATTTAGAGGTCAATGCCCTTGAAGTCAGGGACATGGTGGTTGACCATCTGCAGAAAAACCCCCGAACGGTAAGTATGGTAGATGCAATAATGACATGAAGGGAAAACAGCAGATTTAGTCCTTATTAATTCCACTGTTATAGCTATTATATTATAACGACTTATACTGATAATTTTGTATAGGGCATTAATATGACTTACTCTTGAGGTTTATACTATTCTAAAGTACCAGAAAAACATGTTTAGCATATATCTTGACATTATTTTGTAAACTGTAAAGAGTTACAAGCTAGACCAGTTTAGTTGATGCCCAGATCTTGATCAATATTGTGTAATCTTGAAGAAAAAGCAAAAATGGGTTTGGTAATGATAAACTTAAATTGAAAGACAATAACCATGACTTTATTCCAAAGACTTTGAGGTCCTACTACTATTTTTTTTCTACCATGATGTGTGCATATGCAGTTAAGTTCTTATCTTTTGTTAGGTTAACATGGTTAATTGAATATTAATTCTGGCCTGTATAAAAAAAATAATTTGACTGGTGGGATAGGCAATTTAATGTAAATAAAGTATGTATTTCAGATTGATGGTACACATCTGAGGAACTTTGTTCCGGAAAAAAAGGAGTGGAACACATATTTGGACGAGATGCTGCAGAAAGGGACATGGGGAGACAATCTCATGCTGATGGGAGCGGCAGACGTCCTAGAAGTCACGATTAAAGTCATTAGCACATGGTCAGATGAGCCCATAGTCATCAAACCCAGGGAAAAAAAGGCCAGCCTCAGAACACTATGTCTAGGTCATCTGGCAGAGTTCCACTATGTCAGCTTGGAAAAAAAAGGTACCCTAGCGTTGAGAATTCTTGTAAGCAGTGAGTGCAAACTATTAAGAGTTAAGTGATAACTGCTATCATCATCTATATTTCCCTTTGCTTATAGTCGTATCATGTAGATAGATCACACATCTCTGCCCTTGAATCAATATCTGTATCTTAGACTAGTTTAAACTATTCCATATAATCTGGGTCCTCAGTGTGTCCCGTCATATAATTTCAAAACCTAATGTAGATACTCCGTTCATGGGTTAAAGTAGTGTGAAAGTGAACGTGATTAATAATATTATTACTGTAGTAGATTTTACATAAAATGAGGCTAAGTTCCTCAGATTTATTCCAGTATCTCCCAATTTGAGATCAAGCACCCGCAGCATTGCTTTAATGTAAGTCAGCAAAATAATAAATATGTAGTGTTGTTTCATATTTTTTCCTTCAAATAATCTTTCTATTCTTCAGACCAGAAGTGCAGAACTTGCCACCAAACGCTAAGTGTCTGCAGATGTGCTGTAAGCATTAATGGTAAGAGAATGTAAATGTTTCTTTAACGTCACAGAAATGCTAGTGACAACTTTTCAACCTACTGTGTCACAGGCATGGGCTGGAACTTCTCATTTGGGCATATGTGGGAGGCAATTAAAGCAGGCAAATTTGTTTCCTTGTATTGTGCGCTAAATATATATAAAATCACTATCAATAAAAATAGATATGTAATTTGAATTTTTACTTCTAATTGATTTTCCTTTCTTATGAAAACTAATTAATAGTTAAATGAAGTTTAAGTAACATGAACTTTAAGTAACATCTGAAAAGACTTAATGTTTTCTTGTTCGTTAAATTGCAATGGAGATAATTCAGTGTTGTTTATTTTAACTCTGTTTTTGTTATTAATTGTTTCATGTTTTCAGTAATGTACTTTTGTGAACATCTATTGAATGTGTTAATTGTACGTAAGTGTAATTTTTCCCACAGCTGACGCTTCTGACAATGATGACAGCTGTAGGTCACCCAGTCTATCAAGTGGAGATGAATCAGACAATGATGGTGTGTGTTTACTCCTAATAAAACAAAGTCTCATTCTTAACACAAGATTCTTTTGTGTCACAATCATTTCCATCCATAATTATACCCCCGTTTACGAAGTAAATCGGGGGTATATAGCGTTCCGTTCGTCCGTCCTTCCTTCTGTCCGAGCTTTTGTACGGCCCATAACTTTTTAACCATGCACCCTAGCTTCACCAAACTTGCTACACACATTTACCACAATGAGTGCTTGTGCCTTTGGCTAGTTTGAAGATTCTGATTTTTTTATTTTTGCTGTTTCCATGGAATCATGGTGAAACATATATTTTGGGTAGAGTTTTTGTACAATCCATTTTTACAATATTATGTATCCTAGCTTCAAACTTGCTATATTAACCACTATGATTGTTTTTTATCTTTTATAAGATTCTAAAAGTTTTCTATTTTGCTGTTTTCATGGAAACATGATGGAATTTAGAAATTTTGATGTCTGGTTTTGTATAGCTAATATATTTTCCAAAATTGTTTCCACTCATGTAGATCATCATAAGTATCTGTGCTTTGTGTTAGTTTGAATTTATGAATTCTTTACCATATTTGTAAAGGCTAGATGGAAATTATAAATTTATTGATTTTCTTATATGATACTGTTCCATTTTTTATGTGTTTTTATATCAACAATTTTTGGTCCTTTTGATAAATCTTCTTATGTAACTCCTCATTCAAATTTTTATTCAAAGGTGTTCATGGTGATCTACTTCCTCGTAGTGAACACTGGTAACATGGGAGATTTTGGGGGGGTCAATTGTCACTGGAACTCAATCTTAGTTTTTAAAACATTGAAGTTAAAATCAGTTAGAAATATGTAATATTTCATTAATTAACAAACTATTTACTATTTGTTGTTGACCAGCGGGGATAACGGGGGTATGTGAGCTTTGCTCACTTCTTTCTTGTTATGAAATTGATATCTCTGCTGTACAAATTAAGAACCATGATTTTCATGATTAACTTCTAATGTAGAATTTCAAATCTTTATAATACTATTGTATTGTCACCTTTGATGCTTTTTCATTTAATACAAGAGGACATACTGGGCATCAACACATGTTTTTGTTTCACATTGACCTGACATTTGTCCTTGCCCTTACCCACAAATTATCAATACGGATTAATCATGTTAATACTAAAATTACTTTAATTTACTATTCAGGTTCCCCTCGAGTCACAGCTGATTTCTTTGAAAACAAGGTGAGATATTACTACACATGTATCTGCAGAAACCATAGTACATCTAGCTGCAAGAACCATAGGACATTTAGCTGCCAAAACCATAGTACATCTAGCTGCAGAAACCATAGTACATCTAGCTGCAAAAAACATTGTACATCTAGCTGCAGAAACCATAGTACATCTAGCTGCAAAAAACATTGTACATCTAGCTGCAGAAACCATAGTACATCTAGCTGCAGAAACCATAGTACATCTAGCTGCAAAAAACATTGTACATCTAGCTGCAAAAAACATTGTACATCTAGCTGCAAAAAACATTGTACATCTAGCTAGAAAAAAAAATAGTACATCTAGCTGCAAAAACCATAGTACATCTAGCTGCAAAAAACATTGTACATCTAGCTGCAAAAAACATTGTACATCTAGCTGCAAAAAACATTGTACATCTAGCTGCAAAAACCATAGTACATCTAGCTGCAAAAAACATAGTACATCTAGCTGCGGAAACCATATACCAGCTGTACATATTGGGGTAGTAATTATAGGGTGCAACATCACAGAGTTATGGTTTCTGCAGCCAGACTACATCTTATGCTTAAACTTAATTATACATATCTCTGACATTAATTATGTTTGATTTGTCATAACACTATCCAGAATTCCCAACTACACTCAGCTGCCAGCTAGACTTTCTTAATGAGTTCAACTCAGATCCCCCTGTTTCCTACCCTGCAGTACCTTGTCTTTGCTATCATGGACAGGCTGAGGGACTAGTTGTTGTTTTAGTTTTAGGACTTTATAAATTTTGATTTTTTTTAGTTTCCATGGCAACAAGTTGGACTTAGCATTAATATGAGGGTAGGGTTGGTTCGCAGAGTGTAACTGAAAAAACGTTCAATACTTTCTAACAAAACTTCTGAAATGGTGCCTTTTAATATTTAGAAATTTTTGAATGTTTTATTTTTTTAACATTTTTATGGCAACAAGTTGGACTTCTATGAGGGTAGGGTTCATTTCCAGAAAATAACTGCTAAACCATGTAGTATTTTGAATCAAACACATGCTGAACTGGTGCCTTTTGCTGTTCAACAATTTTAGAACGTTTTATTTTAAGGTTTTCATGGCAGCTATTTGAACTTGGGCTTAAAGAAATGTTGGGTTAGTTTACCTGGTTTCGGACCATTACATTTTAAGGTTGGCAGGGAATATAGATGACTTCGTCGACTATATGCTTGTTGAAATTGAAACTGTTAAAGCGGAAACTGTCTAATGAATTGACTGTTTGAATTTTCTTCACAGAAACCAGAAGTTTGCTGTTACATTAAGAGCCTTTTACAGGGAAGGTTCAGTTAATATACTCTATAAAGTACATGGCCATGGAAAATGATCTGAAGTCCTAAACATGCACATCACATCTAGCCAAAATAAACCAATTCAATGTATGTATCCTTTCCTTTTATATAACACTGTTGTTGATATTCCTGTACATCAGATATGAATATGGAAATTATTTATTGAAAGTTAACAGTCACATATACACCAATATCACACAACAGAGTCAATATAAAATGAATGTGGCATTCTTGAGGCACTTTTTTCTTTACAGTGAGGACAAAGAAGGACGTGGTGAGAGACACAACTGGTTTGTTACCAAGTATCCCTACCATGAAGTCAAGGCTGGATTTGGGTCAGATTTTGTGTCTGCTGAAGTAAGAAAATGAATTCATATGTAAAGCTAAATTTCATTAAAGTATGAGAATGATAATGTTCACAATTAATTCCTAAGTCCACAATTTAGTAGAGAAAATTTCCAAAATTTCATCGTTGAAAAAATTCCAATCCCATGACTGTAACAATTCTTATGCAATAAACACAATGTATATGTACTTTTGTTTCTGACATACACTTCTCTGCATATAGGTAAAATATAAGTGTTCATGAAGATTAAAGTAAAATGTTTGGGTGAAAAAATGGCAAATGGTTGATGAAATCAGTTGCTTAGTGAATTGTTCTTTATACATGGCAAAACAAATTTCAGATGTATGGGCACATACTTCAGTGGCTGGGGCAATCCTTGACACGCCGTCTAGTGAGGGATAAACGGTAAGAATAATGGTGAATAGTGTAGATTCTGTTCTAAACATCCAAATGGCACAAATTTAAAATCAGTGTAAATTCACAGTTGTTGTTTTGAGCATATATTTACCAGTGTTGTAACCAGAATTTTACCAAATTGAATGAGAACAGAGCAGTAGTTGAAATGTGATAAGGAAAAGTTTACATCTAAAGTATATTCACAGAAGAAACTTATCATTTGATTAGACATACAGATGAAATTGATACATTGAAAATTGCTCATAGTCTAAATTTCACATTAATGTCACTGACCACCTTTGATTCCTTTCAGTCGCCCTTACACTAAGTCAGTGACTCAGATCTTTACTGTGCCGGATGTTGATGCAAATCTCAGGGAACTTCCAATGGAGTACACACAGTAAGCACAGAAAATACAATTTATTATTCTATTTCTATCGGTGAAATACTGCATTTATTGGTTAAAATAAAACCTGCATCTTCACTGAGTTAGATATCAAAATCAAAAAGTAAACAGTGTGATGACGTAATGCGTATCACCAGTCAACAAGACGACTGACACAGTGAATGTACTGAATTTGCGAGTCATTGGTACGGTTTTCATAATATTCAGCAATAGGAAGAATAGAATAAATAGAACATTTGACTTTTCCTGTCGAACACTATGTTTATGTCATCTCGTCTAGTTGAAATTTAATTTAATTCTAAGTTTAATTTTTACACTTGCGGCTACGCCACTCACTCAATACAAACTAGTCAACTTCACTCAACAAGATAAACACTGTATTCGACAGGAAAAGTCAAATATCCTCTATACGTGTCTGTCTCCTTCAGTTAGAAAAACAAACATGTCTGTTACATTAAATTGTGTATTATGTGTACAGGTTTGTTTACTTGATTTCTGGTACATAGTTATAGGTACAATGTTGTTAGATAAATTATTATTAAACACTCACTGGAATGAATGCTAAACAGAAAAGAACCAATTTGGTGAAGGGAACAGAGATTCAGTCATATTTTGTTAGAATATCTCCAACATTGGAAAAACATTTAGTATTGTGAAAATGGAGACACCAAAGAATGAGATAATAGTCTTGTAAAGTAATAATCAACTACAATGTAACTAGTGAAGCCACTGAAAATAAATATATTCATTGTAATGGTAAAAAACTCATTCTTTGAAATTTTGGCAAATAAATGATTTCCAATTATTCCAGTTACAACTTACATTTATGAAACTGGAACTGGAGATATTTATTTTATTCTTAAAATTGAGTGTGGTTATAAATATGCTCTAATTTATTACAGGGCTGCATGGCACTACATTCTGTATGTGGCCATTAAGGAAGTAATCGTATTCCTTGCCGAGAAACTGACAGGGAGAACCTACTCTTCAATCAACCCAGAGTGTCAAAGGACAGAATTGCATCCAAAAGAGCTTTAATTGCATAATTATGATGCTCTTTTGAAAGGGTTACTGTTTTAATGAATGCAGCCAACTCATTGATGCCTTGATGTGGTTTGGTTGTTCGCTGTACCTTTCTTTCATTCACATAAGGACCAGTGAAGATTCCAGGGTAGAATAAGTCTTCAGCAACCCATGCTTGCCGTAAAAGGCGACTATGCTTGTCGTAAAAGGCGACTAACAGGATCGGGTGGTCAGGCTCGCTGACTTGGTTGATACATGTCATCGATCCCCAATCCGTAGATCAATGCTCATGATGTCAATCACTGGATTGTCTGGTCCCAACTTGATTATTTTACAGACCGCCATCATATAGCTGGAATATTGCTGAGTGTGGCGTTAAACAACAAACAAACAAACAAATTATTCACATATGTGTATAGAACATACCTCAGTCTCCTCCCATTGATATATATTTCAGTTGGATATAGTAAAACCCTGTTAGTGCAGATCATTGTGTGTGTTAAACTTATCCATGTTTATGAATTTCCAAACTATTTGATGTAGCATGTTTTGGTGAATCAATAATCGAAAAAAGAATGGGGGTATACTATAGAAACAGATCTTAACGGTTCTCCTTGTTACTTACCTGATCATAAAGAAAAGGCATGTGTATCATTAAAGCAGTAAACTAGTGCTTTTAGCAATTTCTTGATTTATTGAAAGTCTTTCTGTTGACATTGAAACAATTTGAACTTGGATTTAGATGGAGTAGGGTGTTGTTCAAGATTAAAATTTAAGAATTATGAGACATGTTTTCATGAAACATGCAGAATGATTAATCAGATAGTGGACAATTGTCTTTTGCTACTGAAAAATGTTTTAAAGTTTCAAGTTGTTACTTTTTCTGGAATAAAGTTGGAGTTACATTCAGTTGAGTTGAATTTCTTCACAAGAAGAAAGTATATTAATGATATCTTCAAAAAAAATTTGGAAAATGATCAGTCAGATATTGTTGATGTGACTTTGGATATGTTTGAATATAGGCAATTTTTTATAACTTTTTTTCAGTATGTAGATTCAGTGGGAAATGGATACTGCCTTTTATTCTTATTTATGAGATTGGTGATATATTGTGAGGCTGCAGGGGGATGTGTCATATTCTTATGACTCTTGTTATCAGTGTTTGTTTAATAACATTAGCAGTTTACATTGAATGTCAAAATAAACTTTGCTAAAATATATTTAGATGTAAATTTCCTAAAAGGTGTGATTTGATCATCATATGATCATCAGTTTGTTCATTTGAAAAGCATAGCAGTAACCATTTTCTGGTTATTACCAATAATTGTGGCCGATGTAATCATTGATTAATACTTACAATTGAGTAAACCTGTTCTTAAAAAAGTTACTGAATGTTAGTAAAACAAACACACTGGAAGTTCAGCATCAAATCTTGCATAGTTCTTGCGCTCAGATTGTAACATGTTTTTGCAGGTTGGTGTCCATATCAAAGTCTATAGAACTTGAAAACATTGTATCTGGTTTTAATGAATCAATTTACCAAGTCAAGATTGTCAGGTAGAGGTATTTTCTTGACTACAGGGGCTTCAATGTACATTGCCAATAACTGATATTGGACATCACATTGGCCTGAACATATTTATACTGTATGTGTTTATTCTGTGAAAAGTTGACTTTGTAACATGTATGTCCTTTGAAGTTAGTTAATGATTAGATTGTTTGCTTGTGATCTATTTTACAGAGTTGTCATGAATTTATTCACTTGGTTTCATTTTCTTCTACTGGGTCAAAACAGATAATATTTTTCTGTTATTTTAACTATATTATTCGAATAAAAATCAGGTAGAATTGTTTGAGAATACATTGCATACAATAGTAATACAAAATATTTAAAGATCAATGAATTTCTTTATGATGCAAAAATAGAGTTCATGTGTGAGTGAATGAATGGTTGTGAATGTTTGTTCATGTATTTGTCCTCTGTATTTAACAAAGACCAAAAACATTTCCACATTTATTTTTCTGCATGGGTCTCCAACTACCCTTTTTGTAACAGATGTTCTGCCACAATTAAATGTGAATTATAAACACAATCATGTGGAAGAATTTGTACCTCATCTACTTTTGTTTGAGCATGCATTATGTACATGAAATGTATTTATGGTTTCATTATGAGAAATAGAACTCTTCTTCAATGTATATTTTAAGTCAGATTTTTTGTTACAGAGTTAGTGTATGAATGAAAGTGAGGATTGAGTAAGGATTGTAATGAGTGCTTACTGGTATGTGAAGGACTCTTCTGTTGATATTTTATGTGAAGTAATAAAAATTATAATTGAAATTTGTCTTTGTTTCTTAAATGACATAGAAAGATAATCTATTGTAAGTCTCACACATCAGGTTGGATGTCCACATACATATATGCACAGCAGTGGCATGAATACATGTAGGTTTATTGCCTGATGGGTTAAAGAGCACATGTGCATGAAGTTTCAAATTTTAACTCACTTTCAATGACTTCTCAAAATTACCTGATTTGCTTATTTCAAAGGATATTATTTCATAAACTTTTTCCAAATTATTGAAAAAAAAGTGAGTGAGTGAGTGAGTTGGGTTTAAATGTGGCTTTCCAGAATATTTCACTGATCTCACGACGTCCAGATTTAATGTAGGAGAGCCAACACCACCATGGTGGTTAAGTGATGTAGTAAGACCTGGAGGACAATGCCGGTATCTGGCTGACAGAGGGTGTTATGCAGTATGCATTCGCAATGTAGCATTGCATCCTAATTTCACCACTGCTGCTGATGGGAATCAAACTCTGGATCTTCAGTGAGCGCCCTGATGAAACAAGTGGCTGAAGGCAGGCTCTCTAACCACTGAGCTAACCCATTCCCTCCACCCAATTGAAATATTGAACACATTGGCTTAAGTACAATATTGATGATTTCAAAGGATTTTACTTTTTCGTATGTACTATGGTGAAATACACATCATCAACTTAAGTCAACATCACAGATTAAGTTTTCAAATTTTGACTGAGTTTTAAGATTATTTTTTTTCCAAATTACTGAAACTGGACCAAATTGGCTAAAGTCCAATAATGAGGTGATTTCAAAGGATGTTATTTTTATTCTTTTTTCTATTTGTTTCTCGCCTTAAAATACATTGTAAGACTTAACTGCTCCATCATAAAATGAAATTTACAGGTTTACAGGTTTTTTCACAGTACTGAAATTGGACCAAATTGGCTAAAGTCCCATAAACAGATGATTTCCAAGAATATATTTTTCTCTTCTTTTATATGTATACCTTGCCTAAATACACATAACCAGACTTAACGGCAACATCCAAGATTTAATTTTCAAATTTTGACTGAATTTTACAAGTTTTTTTACAGTACTGAAATTGGACCAAATTGGCTAAAGTCCCATAAACTGATGATTTCCAAGAATATATTTTTCTCTTCTTTTATATGTATACCTTGCCTAAATACACATAACCAGACTTAACGGCAACATCCCAGAATGAATTTTCAAATTTTGACTGAATTTTACAAGTTTTTTTACAGTACTGAAATTGGACCAAATTGGCTAAAGTCCCATAAACAGATGATTTCCAAGAATATATTTTTCTCTTCTTTTATATGTATACCTTGCCTAAATACACATAACCAGACTTAATGGCAACATCCCAGAATGATTTTTTAAATTTGGACTAAAGTTTGAATTTGTTTTCACAGTACTGAAATTGGACCAAATTGGCTAAAGTCCCATAAACAGATGATTTCCAAGAATATATTTTTCTCTTCTTTTATATGTATACCTTGCCTAAATACACATAACCAGACTTCATGGCAACATTCCAGAATGAATTTTCAAATTTTGACTGAATTTTACAAGTTTTTTTACAGTACTGAAATTGGACCAAATTGGCTAAAGTCCCATAAACTGATGATTTCCAAGAATATAATTTTCTCTTCTTTTATATGTATACCTTGCCTAAATACACATAACCAGACTTAATGGCAACATCCCAGAATGAATTTTTAAATTTGGACTAAATTTTGAAGACTTTTTCACAGTACTGAAATTGGACCAAATTGGCTAAAGTCCCATAAACTGATGATTTCCAAGAATATATTTTTCTCTTCTTTTATATGTATACCTTGCCTAAATACACATAACCAGACTTAATGGCAACATCCAAGATTGCATTTTCAAATTTTGACTGAATTTTACAAGTTTTTTCACAGTACTGAAATTGGACCAAATTGGCTAAAGTCCCATAAACTGATGATTTCCAAGAATATATTTTTCTCTTCTTTTATATGTATACCTTGCCTAAATACACATAACCAGACTTAACGGCAACATCCCAGAATGAATTTTCAAATTTTGACTGAATTTTACAAGTTTTTTTACAGTACTGAAATTGGACCAAATTGGCTAAAGTCCCATAAACAGATGATTTCCAAGAATATATTTTTCTCTTCTTTTATATGTGTACCTTGCCTAAATACACATAACCAGACTTAATGGCAACATCCTAGAATGAATTTTTAAATTTGGACTAAATTTTGAAGACTTTTTCACAGTAGTGAAATTGGACCAAATTGGCTAAAGTCCCATAAACTGATGATTTCCAAGAATATATTTTTCTCTTCTTTTATATGTATACCTTGCCTAAATACACATAACCAGACTTAATGGCAACATCCCAGAATGAATTTTCAAATTTTGACTGAATTTTACAAGTTTTTTTACAGTACTGAAATTGGACCAAATTGGCTAAAGTCCCATAAACAGATGATTTCCAAGAATATATTTTTCTCTTCTTTTATATGTATACCTTGCCTAAATACACATAACCAGACTTAACGGCAACATCCCAGAATGAATTTTCAAATTTTGACTGAATTTTACAAGTTTTTTTACAGTACTGAAATTGGACCAAATTGGCTAAAGTCCCATAAACTGATGATTTCCAAGAATATATTTTTCTCTTCTTTTATATGTACACCTTGCCTAAATACACATAACCAGACTTAACGGCAACATCCCAGAATGAATTTTCAAATTTTGACTGAATTTTACAAGTTTTTTTACAGTAGTGAAATTGGACCAAATTGGCTAAAGTCCCATAAACTGATGATTTCCAAGAATATATTTTTCTCTTCTTTTATATGTATAACTTGCCTAAATACACATAACCAGACTTAATGGCAACATCCAAGATTGCATTTTCAAATTTTGACTGAATTTTACAAGTTTTTTCACAGTACTGAAATTGGACCAAATTGGCTAAAGTCCCATAAACTGATGATTTCCAAGAATATATTTTTCTCTTCTTTTATATGTATACCTTGCCTAAATACACATAACCAGACTTAACGGCAACATCCCAGAATGAATTTTCAAATTTTGACTGAATTTTACAAGTTTTTTTACAGTACTGAAATTGGACCAAATTGGCTAAAGTCCGATAAACAGATGATTTCCAAGAATATATTTTTCTCTTCTTTTATATGTATACCTTGCCTAAATACACATAACCAGACTTAATGGCAACATCCTAGAATGAATTTTTAAATTTGGACTAAATTTTGAAGACTTTTTCACAGTAGTGAAATTGGACCAAATTGGCTAAAGTCCCATAAACTGATGATTTCCAAGAATATATTTTTCTCTTCTTTTATATGTATACCTTGCCTAAATACACATAACCAGACTTAATGGCAACATCCCAGAATGAATGTTCAAATTTTGACTGAATTTTACAAGTTTTTTTACAGTACTGAAATTGGACCAAATTGGCTAAAGTCCCATAAACTGATGATTTCCAAGAATATATTTTTCTCTTCTTTTATATGTATACCTTGCCTAAATACACATAACCAGACTTAATGGCAACATCACAGAAAGAATTTTTAAATTTGGACTAAATTTTGAAGACTTTTTCACAGTACTGAAATTGGACCAAATTGGCTAAAGTCCCATAAACTGATGATTTCCAAGAATATATTTTTCTCTTCTTTTATATGTATACCTTGCCTAAATACACATAACCAGACTTAATGGCAACATCCCAGAATGAATTTTCAAATTTTGACTGAATTTTACAAGTTTTTTTACAGTACTGAAATTGGACCAAATTGGCTAAAGTCCCATAAATAGATGATTTCCAAGAATATATTTTTCTCTTCTTTTATATGTATACCTTGCCTAAATACACATAACCAGACTTAACGGCAACATCCCAGAATGAATTTTCAAATTTTGACTGAATTTTACAAGTTTTTTTACAGTACTGAAATTGGACCAAATTGGCTAAAGTCCCATAAATAGATGATTTCCAAGAATATATTTTTCTCTTCTTTTATATGTACACCTTGCCTAAATACACATAACCAGACTTAACGGCAACATCCCAGAAGGAATTTTCAATTTTTTACTGAATTTTGAAGATTTTTCCACAGTTTTGAAACTGGACCAAATTGGCTAAAGTCCCATAAACTGATATATTCCAACACTAAATTTGGACCAAATTGGCTGAATACCCGTGTTATTGTTAGATTCCTTATATGTTGCATATCTACGATGAAACTGTAATTTCTATGTGAGCCATATTATTTATGTCAAAATCTAAGACCGAAAAACAAAACTTGTGTCATTACTTCTGGTGGTAAATGGTATTCTCTTATCAAGAAAGTGATAAAATCTACTTCAAACACGATATACCTTTGTTCTATGAGAAAACTTAACGCACACTCGCAGTAAATATATACAGTCCGTTTGAAGTTGCACGCATAGTTACAGGATTACCAAAACACATACTTGAAACAGGATGGAGCACTGTTCAGAAAGAAGAAAACATCGCTAACTTTGCATACTACATAAAAGTTACAATGATAAAGTCACCACATATATATTTACGTGACCCTTTGTCTATTACTGTTTAGACGGGGACTTCATAAAAAATTAGCAATGCGTGTAATATTAAAAAATATATATTTTATTTCCTTCATCTTAAAAAATGTGAAGCGATGTACATATTGGAGAAGGGGACTAGTCAACCCGTACTTTCAACAACCCGTAACCCATACCTGAGATTTTGGCTTACCCATACCTACATTTGTCTGATCCGTACTCAAATTGGCCGACCCGTACCTAAAATTGGCTGACCCGTCCCCAAATTCGGTTAAGCCGTACCTAAAATTGGCTGATCCGTACCTATACATTTGGCTGACCCGTACCCTATAGACGTGTTGGTTATTAGAAAACAAAGTGGCGGAGAAACAGGATTTTTTTAACCAGAAGAGACAAAGGAAAACATACAAAAGTGTTTGATGCACATATTCATTCAATTTCATTCAATTCATACAAATTTATACTTCAGTCTCGGTGAATGACATCGACCTGACGTAGACAACATCATATTTATGCTAACTTTCGTCCAAGAGACCAGTTTGTGAAATATATCGGATGTTGTTTTCAGTAATTCCGACTGCCTTGAAGCTAGCCATTGTTATTACAAACTACCTATCGGTAGCGATTGGCTTATTCAGTTATTAACATGCTTTTCATTCAGTTAACTAAACATGGCAGTTTTCAGATTATCAAAAGTTTAGCGTTTTATAAAAAATCTCATTATTTTGATAGTAAATGTCAACAATGAGTGTTTTACAAATTGGCTCAATCAATTAAGTGAACTTCCCGCTTTTGTTTAAGCATATTGGGTCAAGAAACTCTTGAGGGTCATGTCGATGTTAGATAAAACTATGTCTTTGTGTTGAATATTAGTATTAATAATATCAATTTCTATTGGGTACGGGTAAGCTTTTTCAAGGCAAGGGCCACTGAGTAAGGGTTATTGAAACATGGGTACGGGTAAGCCAAGAGATGTTTTCCCGTCCTCTCACTAAACTGAAGAGTAATAAACAAACAAACCACGTGAAATAAGAACATACAATATATAATAAAATCAAAACAAAAATTGTCTGCGAGGTCTGTCATGAGATAACTTCAAAAGGAATGTCCACTGGACGACGAGGTCATTGTTTGCGTCAGTAACACAAATTGTACATAGATTTGAACTAATAATAAATGTCTGTGTAGGTAACACCTATACAAATATATTTTCAAAAGAGATTGAATTTCCAAAAATATCTATCAATAATCTCCATTTGTACTTCCCCGTCCTTGTGTTTACACTCCTTAATTTCTGAACATTTCCTAACAGTGTATTTATATTTCGTGTAAATATTGTTAATGAAAGTTATATACCCAAGTTGAAATAAGTTGTGCCTAATTTAAATATAAATATGTTGAAACAACACAGAAGATATATATCCACTGCCCTCCACTGGACAGACTTGTGGTGTTTTTCTTATGATTTTTTCAAATATATTTTCATCATTTAACTGGATTTGGGCGACAGTATAAAAAGACAATTAAGTTATTTTGTTTAAGACGTCGATAAGAATTAAGGACTGACGCGTTGATGCTCCAGAAACATTTTACTTTTTAGACTTACGGCAGAAGTTACACATATAACAACTCTTTCACCTACGTGGATTTTCGAACATCGCGAAAATATAATGATTGTTACAATACAAATAGTGTTAACTCATATAGGAATAATTCGCTTTCGATGCAGTAGTCCCATTCCCACTTTACACTTGTGCTAAAATATCTCATGACATTATTATTATTTTTCTTACAAAATATATGTTTAAAAAATGGCAATAAATATCATATTAGAAGCAACAAATAGCATAAGAGAAAAAGAAGAAAGTTTGACATATCTTCATTAAATACAATCTACTTTGTTTGGAAACAAATTTTATAAAAAGACACACAAACTTGACATGAATGTTCCTGGAAGAATGACCTCATATGTTTACTTTCAAACTTCGAATCTGAAAGCAAACACAGGATTTGTAACTGCCTGTACAGAAAAGGCACTTGCATGATTTATTCAATGTCAATTTCGTTTCCGTTTACCAATGCAACATTTTAATGTTCGGGCTACGATATCCGCCATTATGGATTGGTCACTTCGCTTTCAGCATGCTGTCGGCTTGTTTAAATCAGAGACTCTCAGATAGCGTATTTTAGTCGCTGTTTATCATTATATATAATAAAATAATATTTATGAAAACGTTGCGAGATTTTTTAATATTGATTAGAAAAATTGGTCCGGCTAGTCAAATTGGTCCTCTACACACGTCTAACAGATTAAAGCACGTTATACTAGTAACATAAGTACTATATTACATAGATTTCATAATAGTAGTAAGTCCAGGATGTACACACGCTGTGTCAGTTACGGAAGGTCGCCGTGACGCATTGGGGGCGAGATGGGGTCACACTCGTGTTTCCTTTATACGGAGGTCGTCTTATCTTAGATAGATGCTCTCTCTATACAGCAATGGTGTGTACAACTCGGTTTCAAAGTTGTTAAAACTTTAATAACCTAAGTTAACATCACATATGCAAGAATGGTACGCACATGAGCCAATATTTAACACTGTTTAACACTGCTGTCATTAATATTCCAGTTATATTACCAAGTCATCCAAGTCTTCCATTTGGTCGACTCATGCGACAAGCAAGTGTCGTTTTCATTATGTGAAAATATATCGGTTATGTTTGCTGAAATTGCACGTCGATTTTCCAAGTGGTTGCATGTATCAGGGAGTCTATACAAGATGTAAAGTCTTACTGTTGAAACGTCACACAATCTCATTAAAAGTTCTTACTGCCGCTGAACAAAGATCCTTTGTTTAACGGTGGCGAGAACTAAGATCTGATTTGTTTAACGGTGGCGAGAACTAAGATCTGATTTGTTTAACGGTGGCGAGAACTAAGATCTGATTTGTTTAACGGTGGCGAGAACTAAGATCTGATTTGTTTAACGGTTGCGAGAACTAAGATCTGATTTGTTTAACGGTGGCGAGAACTAAGATCTGATTTGTTAAGCAGTTGCGAGAACTAAGATCTGATTTGTTTAGCGGTGGCGAGAACTAAGATCTGATTTGTTTAACGGTGGCGAGAACTAAGATCTGATTTGTTTAACGGTGGCGAGAACTAAGATCTGATTTGTTTAACGGTGGCGAGAACTAAGATCTGATTTGTTTAACGGTGGCGAGAACTAAGATCTGATTTGTTTAACGGTGGCGAGAACTAAGATCTGATTTTTTTAACGGTTGCGAGAACTAAGATATGATTTGTTTAGCGGTGGCGAGAACAAAGATCTGATTTGTTTAACGTCGACGAGAACTAAGACCTGATTTGTTTAACGGTGGCGAGAACTAAGATCTGATTTGTTTAACGGTGGCGAGAACTAAGATATGATTTGTTTAGCGGTGGCCAGAACTAAGATCTGATTTGTTTAACGGTGGCGAGAACTAAGATATGATTTGTTTAGCGGTGGCCAGAACTAAGATCTGATTTGTTTAACGGTGACGAGAACTAAGATCTGATTTGTTTAACGGTGGCGAGAACTTAGATCTGATTTTAATGAGAATGAAACGTCACGCGGACACTGGTGTAATATTTTCTCACATGCCGCCTCACTTTTCAAGAAATGGTGTTATAAATTTGAGTGAGTGAGTGCATGAAGCTTACATCGCTGTGGAGTGTACTATTTCAGTTATATCATAGCGTTGCAGCTTCATGTGAGTGGACAGGTCGTGTTTACCACTATTTAAAGCCTAACTTGAAGCGAATAGCATTTAGTGTCGACTTGATCAACAGCTCAATACTGCGACTGTTAGTAGATCGTCAGTAAGTGTCACCTTGGTCCACAGTTCAATACTGCGACTGTTAGTAGATCGTAAGTAAGTGTCGCCTTGGTCCACAGCTCAATACTGCGACTGTTAGTAGATCGTAAGTAAGTGTCGCCTTGGTCCACAGCTCAATACTGCGACTGTAAGTAGATCGTTAGTAAGTGTCACCTTGGTCCACAGCTCAATACTGCGACTGTTAGTAGATCGTAAGTAAGTGTCGCCTTGGTCCACAGCTCAATACTGCGACTGTTAGTAGATCGTTAGTAAGTGTCGCCTTGATCAACAACTCAATACTGCGACTGTAAGTAGATCGTCAGTAAGTGTCACCTTGGTCCACATCTCAATACTGCGACTGTAAGTAGATCGTAAGTAAGTGTCGCCTTGATCCACAAGTCAATACTGCGACTGTTAGTAGATCGTTAGTAAGTGTCGCCTTGATCAACAACTCAATACTGCGACTGTTAGTAGATCGTTAGTAAGTGTCACCTTGGTCCACAGCTCAATACTGCGACTGTTAGTAGATCGTAAGCAAGTGTCGCCTTGATCCACAACTCAATACTGCGACTGTTAGTAGATCGTCAGTAAGTGTCACCTTGGTCCACATCTCAATACTGCGACTGTTAGTAGATCGTCAGTAAGTGTCGCCTTGATCAACAACTCAATACTGCGACTGTTAGTAGATCGTCAGTAAGTGTCACCTTGGTCCACATCTCAATACTGCGACTGTTAGTAGATCGTAAGCAAGTGTCGCCTTGATCCACAAGTCAATACTGCGACTGTTAGTAGATCGTCAGTTAGTGTCACCTTGGTCAACAACTCAATACTGCGACTGTAAGTAGATCGTTAGTAAGTGTCACCTTGGTCCACAGCTCAATACTGCGACTGTTAGTAGATCGTAAGCAAGTGTCGCCTTGATCCACAAGTCAATACTGCAACTGTTAGTAGATCGTTAGTAAGTGTCGCCTTGATCAACAACTCAATACTGCGACTGTTAGTAGATCGTCAGTAAGTGTAACCTTGGTCCACATCTCAATACTGCGACTGTTAGTAGATCGTCAGTAAGTGTCGCCTTGATCAACAACTCAATACTGCGACTTTTAGAAGATCGTCAGTGTCGCCTTGGTCCACATCTCAATACTGCGACTGTTAGTAGATCGTTAGTAAGTGTCGCCTTGATCAACAACTCAATACTGCGACTGTTAGTAGATCGTAAGCAAGTGTCGCCTTGATCCACAAGTCAATACTGCGACTGTTAGTAGATCGTCAGTTAGTGTCACCTTGGTCAACAACTCAATACTGCGACTGTAAGTAGATCGTTAGTAAGTGTCACCTTGGTCCACAGCTCAATACTGCGACTGTTAGTAGATCGTAACACAAGACCAAATAGCGTCCATTCCAATTTGGAATGAACGTTGGAATGCTTTGGAAAGATCGCTCATTCCAAACTTTCCAAAGCTTGGAAAGATCGATCTTTCCAAAAAATCCAAAATTGGAATGGCAACATTTCCAAACATATTTCCAACACTGGAAATGTTTGGAATGACTTGGAATGGTTTGGAATTGTTTGGAAATGTTTGGAAATGTTTGGAAATGTTTGGAAATATGGTTAGAAGGAACAAGTTAAAATATGTTTTATCAGTAATTTGAACAATAAAAAGACTATGAATTAGGGGCTTTAGGGGTTGCTTATACAGTAATTTTGAAATTTTGAGATTTGGAAAGAATGCCAAGAGTGGGTGGGGGACGAACTAAGGGAGCTGTGTGTTGGGTGGTTGTTAGATAAGGTAGTTTTGGTTTTATTATTTTATTTGGGGTTTAAATGCGACTTATTAGTCCTGTTTTAATTAGGTATAAACCTAAGACTTTGAATTTTTCTAATTTATTTTATGGATTTAGGATTGATTCTAGTGTAAGTTCGGTTTTAAGATTTAGGGTGGTCTGTAGTGTTGTTCGGTGTGTTTGGTGGTGTGTGCAGTGAATGAGTACGTGTTCTGGTGTTTCTTGTTGTTTGCAATGTGGGCAGTTTCCTGTTTTGTGTAGATTAGCTATTTTACGGTGATTATTTAGTTTGGTGCCGCCTGTTTGTAGTTTAGTAATAATTCTGTCGATTGTTTTGGATGGGTGTAGTATTTTTGGTTTATTTAGGGTTTTTTTTGAGTACTTTCCTGATTTGGCTATTTAAGTTTTGGTATATATTTTGCCATTTTTTGTTGATTTTTTGTTTAGTGAGACCTTTGATTTCTGATTTTGAGCTGGGTAAGTTTAAGCTTATTTCTGGGAGTTAAAGGGATAATTTTGCTGCTTTATCTGCCTTTTCATTTCCAAAGATCCCTACGTGGGCGGGGGTCCAAAGGAACTCTATTTGTTTCCCTGCCCTAGTTAAGTTGTTTGAGCTATTGAGTATTTGATTTATTAGTTTGGGGCGTTTTTTTAGTGTTTTTGAGGGCTTGTAGTCCACTGAGGTAGTCGGTTAGGATGAGGATTTTTTGTTGTTTTTTAGATTGCTGATTGTCTAGTGCTGAGACAACTACTGACTGATATAGAAGATTTAACGTGCGCTTTCCGACTGCAGCGTATTTCGCACACGGGCCTGGCCGGACCATTTAGTGTATTCCGAAAAGGGTGAAAGTGGTGTGTACAACCCAAGAGTGGGTTTTAGGGGTTGCTTGTATTGAATTTTTGAGATTTTTAAATTTGGAATAAATGCCGAGGTGGGTGGAGGAGGGAACTAAGGGAGCCGGGTGAGGTGGGTGTTTGTATGTTTATTGGATTTTGGATTGGTAGATTAACTAGTTTTTAGATGCGCTTAATTAGGTCTGTTTTGATTAGGAATACGCCTAGGGCCTTGAAGTTTTCTAGTTTATCTTGAGGGTTTAGTAGTTCATCTAGAGTAGGAACCTTATTTAGATTGAGGTTGGTTTGTAGTGTGGTTCTGTGTGTTTGGTAGTGGGTGCAGTGGATGAGTGCGTGTTCTGTGGTTTCGGGTTGTTTGCAGTGGGGGCAGTTGCCTGTGGTGTGTCTTTTAAGTTGTTTTAGGTGGTTATTTAGGTTCGTGTGTCCTGTTTGGAGTTTTGTAATTAATCTGTCAATTTTTTTAGAGGGGTGTAGGATTTTAGGTTTGGCTAGTGGTTTTCTGAGCACTTTTTGGATTTGGCTATTTGAGTTTTGATATTGATTATGCCATTTTTTGGTTATTTTTTGTTTTTTGTTTACACTTTTAATTTCTGATTTTGAGATGGGTAGGTTTAGGCTTATTTCTGGTATTTTGAGAGATAATTTAGCTGCTTTATCGGCGCTTTCGTTGCCGTAAATTCCTACGTGGGCGGGGATCCACAAGAAGGTTATTTGTTTGCCTGCTTTTGTTAGGTCGTTGGAGCTTTTAAGTATTTGGTTTATTAATTTAGGTCGTTTTTTTGTATTTTTGTTTTGGAGGGCTTGTAGCCCACTAAGCGAGTCAGTGAGAATTAGGATTTTATTGTTGTTTTTTTATTGTTGGTTATGCAGGGCTGAGGCCATGCCCATAAGTTCGGCCGTGAATATAGATTGGTTGTTAGGGAGTCGGTAAGATTGTGTGGATATAACTGGTTGTGTGGTATGGACTCCGAAACCTGTGTGGTTGGAGATCGGGTCTGAAGATCCGTCAGTGTATATGTGACACCAATTTGGCCAATTTTCGTGTATGTAAGAAAGTGTGGTGGTTTTAGCTATGTTTGGGTCGGTTTGTTTATTTATTTGGTTAGTTAGCGTTGTGTCTATTTGGGGTATTTTGAGTTTAGGGGTGAAGATATTTGATTTTTTGCAGTTTTGTTTAAGATTTTGAGTTTGGTGTTCATTGAGGTAGTTAGTTATTCTTTGGGATATTGGGGTGAGTAAGGGGTGTTTGCGAGCTAGAGCTTGGTTTCTTGGGCTAATGTTTTGGTTAATTAGGTTTTGGATGAGAGGGTTTGTTTGGGACGCGGCCCAGAAATTAAGGCTTAGATGTTCCCTGCGTAGATTTAGTGGCATTTCTCCTGTAAGGGCCTGAAGTGAGGTGTAGGAGGTGCCATGTTGGGTGCGTGTAATTAGTTTAAGGGCTTGGTATTGTATTGAGTCAAGTTTTTTAGATAGAGAGTTGTTTAGGGTATTGTATATGGCGCAGCCATAGTCTAGTTTTGATCTAATTAGTGTTGTATATAGTGAGAGGAGGGTATCTTTGGAGGCTCCCCAGTTAGAGCCGGTGAGACATCTTAATGTGTTAAGGTCTTTGCTGCATCTAGTTTTTAGGTTTTGGACGTGAGCCTCCCAGGTGAGGTGTTGATCGAAAATAAGTCCTAAGAATTTGGTTTGTTTTTGGAATTTGATTGTTTGGTTGTTTAGCTGGAGGATTGGGTAGGCAGGTTTCATGTTTTTATGTTTGAATACTATTCCTGTTGTTTTATCTGAGTTAATGGAGAAGCCCCATTTGTCTGCCCATTGTTGTATTTTATTTAGAGATGTTTGGATTAGGTTTTCTGCCATTTTAATGCTTTTAGTGCGGATCCATAGGGCTCCATCATTTTGAAGTGTTTAGTTTAGGGGATAAGCCCTCGAATAGATCATTTATCATTATATTGAAGAGGGTTGGGCTGAGAATGCTGCCCTGGGGAGTGCCATTTTCTAGGGGACACTGGTCCGATAGCGTATGGTCTATACCCACAGTAATTTTGCGATTGTTTAGGAAATCTTGGATGAAGTTTATTATTTGGCCTTTTAGTCCTATTTTTTTTAGTTTTTGTATTAGCCCGTGGTGCCATACCATATCGAAAGCTTTAGAGAAGTCGAGGAATATGCCTATGGTGTATTGCTTGTTTAGCTGTCCTGTTTTTATATCCTGTTCTAGTCGGGCAAGGTTATCGAGAGTTGATCGGCCAGGAGTGAAGCCGCTTTGGTCGGGGTTTATGATGTTGTTTTGGTCTAGGTAGTGCTGTAGCCTATTTTTAGTCATAAGTTCCATTATTTTGCAGAGATTTGAGGTTAGGCATATGGGCCTATAGGAGTTTGCCTGATCTGCTGGTTTATTTGGTTTAGGTATTGGGATTACTAGAGCTTCCTTCCATGAGGATGGGACCTGTCCGTTTAGGTAAACTAGGTTGTATAGTTTAAGTAAAGTTTGGAGTAGTTTGGTAGGTAAGTGTTATTTGGTAAGAGGTGAGGTCTAGGCCAGGGGCTGTTCCTTTTTTTCTATTGTTTAGTACGTGATTTAGTTCTTCTATGGTGTAACTATTGAACTGCATGGCAAGTATTTATAAAACGACCAGGGGAGGAAATATTCTGGGGGGAGATTTTATTTCGTAGGGAGGGGGAGAATTTATTTCGAGAGGGGCGGAACTGTACCGGTATTATTGACACCGGCCACATGGAACTCTGGGTTGGAGAGTGTAGTTGTCGCAGCGCGCATTGATCCCGGAACCAGACCGGAAGTGACAGTTTGGACCGTCGCTTATGTCATTTCAAAAGGAGAGTTAGTGTTGATAAGTCAATAATGATCGGTTAATCATCACACGAACAGTGATGATGGCGTTGAAATATGAGCACATACAGTCGTGCTGTGACTCGTTTGATTGAATTTGTTGTTATTTATTGTCAAAAAAGAAAGACGATATTTGCAATTGCAATAAGCTCCCAATTTATGCATCACACAATATGTTATTGCAAATTTCCATTTCATCTACCCTGAGCCTTTTTCCAATATTAAATGTTCAGCTCTTACAAGGAACGTCACAGAAAGTAGTATAGGTAATGGTGATTTGCCGCAACCCCACTGGAGCCAGATTTATATACCTATACTGCTACTACAGGGGGAATTTTTTATGTGTAAACGCTGATGCGATTCAACGATCGTCATGAGATTAAGTTAAATTGACTCTAGCTCACCACTACCTTGAGTCAATCAATGATACCATAGAGGGAATTTTTAGCACAAAAACGATGATGAGACTAAACTAAATTGTAATGAAAATATGCTCTATTATTTTTACTCATACGCATACCATAATTTTTAAACAAAGTGATATTCAACATTTTTACTAAATTCTTCGTTCATTTTACTAGGAGACCAGACTATATACTCTTCTTGGTAATTGGAAAGAAACAATTGATGACCGTATTTTGTTTAACATTTTTGTGTGTTGAAACACTGTTATATTAAAGGGAAATATAACCATTTAGTCTGTTCGGGTAACCAATTCTAGCTATTGTTTCCTGAATAAAATATTATCTACTTCAGGCATACACATATTGTTTTGTGTCATGTGACACCAGATGTTGTCATGAACCAATACTCATGTCAAAAAACAACCATAGAAATGTGAAACATCAATGCTAGAGAATAACCAAGTTCGATTGATCACTGAACATCTGTTGCCTCCGATGAATAGATGAAGTTATGCCGCAACAGTAAGCTCTTAGAAGTCTTGTTTGCCAGCTGGGACCATGTCAATATATCAGGTATGAAATACATTTACACGTTGAACGCATTTGACAGAGAGTATTAGTTATCTTGAACGGTTGGTGAAACCGCGCAAATCGAAACAGTTCATGTATGGTGTAGTATTGTCCACATGTTGATATAAGACTTTATCACTGACTTCAATTCAAAAATGTTAGATATAAACTTTCGGACCCAACACAAGCCAAACACAAGTATTTATAAAAATCCCTACGAGAATTTATTTCGTAGGGTGGGGGAGAGTTTATTTCGAGAGGGGCTGAACTGTACCGGTATAAATTCGCCGGGAGGGGTGGGGGTGGGGGGTGGGGGGTGGGTGGGTGGGGGGGAGTATTCTGGGGGCGAATATATTTCGTGACACCGGAACTACTGATGCAACTGATTTCAGAGATCTTATTAATCCTCGCAAACATTCGGTTTTAACACTAACTACGTAAAAACTGTCAACATATCCACGCCGCTATACTCTGATTAAAGATCTAAAATATATTCCTTAATACAGGCTACCATTTGAAAATGGTATCAGTGTAATACCAGGGGCTAGAATATCATGGTGCAACCAGGTTTCTGTTAAACATACAACATCATAACTATCTAATTCAGCACTGATTAAATCTACTTTAAAATCTACTAAGACTGCGTACGTTTACATGTATAATCTTTATAAGCAAAGTAACCCAAAATATAGATAATGTGTATCATCTTCCCGAAATGATTAGCATGTAGAATAGATTCGAAAACACCTGTATTGAACAACATCAACCGGCATCGTCAAAGCAAAGTGTACATGTAATTGTTACAATGGTGCTGGCGGTGAATATTAATGAAGAACATCTTGTTAAAAAGACACACCGAAACTGATTTGCATAACTGATGACCACAACATATTGCAAAATATCAAAATAGTAAAAATGATACAGTTTAACCTAACACTGAAGAGAAAACAAGAACGACACAGAAAAGTAATCTGAGAAGGGATTCATACGTTATATACAACTTAAAAATATAATATTATGAAAAACGAAAGGAAAGGTGGGACACCACACACCACACACCCCCCACCCCACACAAGTAACTAAATGTATAATTCAGAAAAAATAAAGGAGATAAAAAAAAAGAATAAAAAAACACATAAACAAATGAACATTAAAACTATTGGCAACTGCATGGCAAGTATTTATAAAACGACCGGGGGAGGAAATATTCTGGGGGGGGAGATTTTATTTCGTAGGGTGGGGGAGAGTTTATTTCGAGAGGGGCGGAACTGTACCGGTATAAATTCGCCGGGGGGGGGGAGATTTTATTCTGGGGGGCGAATATATTTCGTGACACCGGCCGGGCCCTGTAGTGGTTGATCGGAATGTCTGACTTTTCCACTAGTAATTAAAGTTCTTTGGTATGACCTCTTTTATCCCTGCTGACGTTATCCTAATGTTCAATTTCAGTCTGCCTCACCAAGCGTAAGAAAGCATTGTACATGTTCTGATAAACTATACTGATGCAATTAAGCAAATGAATATTTGCTGTGGGCAAATATCTATTTTCTATATATATAATTTTTGGATATGAAGCATTCTAGTTAATTGTGGATACACTGGGCAGACAGAATTGTGTTTATTTCCAGGCCATCCTGATCGTCGTTTACTACTATAAGGTGTATGTTTTGAGGCAAGATCAAAGGCGCCGCACAGCATTTATTAGATAACAGACGGGGTCGTCCGTTTCGCTTTAAACAACCACCCCACCCTGTCTGTAGGAGTTATATAATCGGTGCGCAAATAACTGTGTCAAGTCCACTGCCGGGCTGATGCGGTGTCAGTGTCAGCAATGAACATGAATGCTCAAATTATAGTCCTGTAGCACTCACAAGTTGCTCAGCCAAAATATTTGAAAAGTGTATATTCAATTCTCTGATAACAGCATATATAACCTTAGATTCAACATACAAACAATCAAATGTAGAACACAGACCTATGCTTAATAATAATTTCTTCTGGATATGATCAACCTGCGGAACCCTCTATCCGATGAAGTAACTAATGCTCGCTCATTAAAAGAAATCAAATCATTAATTAATCGTTCTGATGCAATTACTAATAATTTTGACTTCAAATATTTTCATAGATCATGCCAAATTGTCCACTGTCGACTTAGGCTCGGATGCAGTGACTTAAACGCTGATAAGTTTAGACGACATGTATCAGACATACCAGACTGCACTTGTGGATATCACCTTGAAGATGCAATTCACTATTTCTATAACTGTCAAAAAATACGATAATATCAGAAACACTGTGTATTTCTACACACATGGGTATGGTCTAAAAATGATACTACGTGGCAGTAGTTAAGCAGTTCTACGAACATGACTCTTCTTAAATCAGTTCACGACATCATTGTCAAAAGAAAAAGGTTTGAGTAGCTTAATTTTATGCATGTAGTAAAGGAAAACTGCATTACCTTATTTCACAGACACCACTTGCTTCAGTGTATTGGCTTCGTGTATTTCATTTGTGCATTTTGTATGTTTATGTTCATCACTCTCTTATATATATCCAGCTGTTGTTAAGTTGTTACCTGGAGAGGTATTACATAAGCAAGTTATGCTTGTTTACCGATCCAGATTTCTTTTGAAATAAAAATACGTTTAAGCCAACACGGCTAACCCTAAAACACATGATTGTAAACTATTCAAAAAGGGGCATTAATCTCTGGCTTCTTCTCGGATGTCGGACTCAAACTCAAACTCATTTATTCTTAGAATAACATGACATACAATTATCTACAATTTTTATTATGTACAATTTAACAAAAATAATTAAAATAGGATACGTGGATACTTATACAATTTACCAATTGTATTGTACACATTGTTAAGGAATTTAGATAGGCCTTTTAGATTTCTTACACTGTTAGTGGTCATAATTTTCTTAAATGTTTGGAAACTTAAGATATTGCCTATTTAAGAGTTCATATCGCCGTTGGTGAAAAGCTTCACATTGGAATAAATAATGCAATTCATCTCCCACAGCGATAGATTCGCAGAGTGGACACTGGCTGTCTTCCCTGGGAATGTTCAGCCATCGACCTGTTTCAACTGGTAATCCTTGGTTAGAAAGTTCTGACTTTAATTTTGAGAGCAGTAGATATTTCGCAAATAAAGGTTGATTCTTCAGGTAATACGACCTTTGGATATCCGCTTGGGCTTTCTAGCTGCCGTGAGTCAATTTGCTCGTTAACGCAACCGAGCGTGACAAGAGACTGGGCTACCAGTCTGCAAGGACAGCTAAATAAGCTTACGCATTTTTGAAAACTGATTGGTTACCCGTGATCTATGAAGATTTCAACAAAGGGCGCATGGTAATTAATTTCATCAGCCTAAACAAACAGACAAATAACGGCGAAAGCTCATCGGATGTCGTTATTTGGAAATACCCCTGATGGTTACAGTTTAATAATAAAAAAGTATCCCTGAGTGAAAGCATTTGCGGATTTCGGATTGCGTGGATGATACAATTACTACTCCCTTGTTGTCATCCACATTTACTGGTATAACCCTACACTTGTGTATTTGTCGTAAATCACTTGCTGCTCAGTTAATGACTTTATAACATGTATACTTAGTTGTAGCACCACTCAGATTATAAAGGTTCAAATTTGGTCTTTCTTGTACCTGGGGTAATTATTCAATCTAAATCCAGGTTTGAAGTGAGGTGGAATGTGAGTTATGTGATATGCACGTGGCAGCCCAGCAAGAGATGTATGGTCAGTTGCTTTACTTTTTTGTAAATCAACTGATCATTCCCAGACATCAAAGGATCAACAGGAAATACGTTGATTGATTAATTACTGTTATCTTGCACAGTGGATATGTCAAAAGTAAGTGTTTACATGTGAAGGTAGGTTTACTAGACCTAGGCAATACACTCATATCATGGCGTGAAGTACAGATGTAAAAACAACATACTTTGTTCAAAGAGTAACCGATATTACACTGACTGGTTGTTCATTGTTATCTAACACAATGTATGTTTTTAAGAACCGAGGACATTATAAAAATAGTTGTCACGTGGGCTTTCTCAGCAAACTTGGCACCTATGTGAAACAATTGAAACAAACTAAGTGATCAGTTAAGAAACAAACACGGGTTATAATATTCGATACATTTAAATAACGTTTAAAAACGATATATTTAAATATTTTAATATATTTCATATATATTCCAAATATTGTTTCCAAATAATTATTATTAAAGTATTTGATTCTCACATAGACATTTGACATCGGATAAGTATGGATATTGTTCCTTTATGTTGATATTCCCGGATACATTATAACTTTGGTAGGTTGTAATAATTATATTTGCATTTTGTTTTCATTCATTCGCTGCAGCTTTGAACAGAATCATTCTTGTTCCTTTCCGTTTGGTTGGGAAGTTTTTCGATGCGCGATAGACGTTGTTTTCGCAAGTATTTTCTTTTGTAAGCGTGTATATGTTACAGTCAATGTGTAAAATATGATTCACTCAGGCAATTTTTTAAATATCTAAATATTTCAGTCATTTTACAAATTGACTGAATAATCCATTCATTTATTTAACCGACTGACTAAAAATGATAAAGACGATCAAAAGAGCTTAAACACATCACAATATATTAATTATGCTAAGAAAAGAAGCCCAACAATACAGAACTGTACTTGGTGATGATATTAAACATAAACAAATATTTGGAATTCGTTATCATATTAACAAAGATGGACATATTTTTCAGTTAATTTGTAAAATAAACTGAATATTTAGGCGTTTAATAAATTTCCTTAGTGAAATATGTTTACATTTTGAATGTAAACATATACACACGGTAAAATAAGCAATGTTCAGATAAAATATTTACTTAGTGTTGCAAGTCAAAATAGTGTACACAAAGATCGCACAATTACCAAGCAAGTGACTTACAAAAACTGCAACACCATTACCGATGCTCCCCACAAATGTACCTACATTTCCAAAACTGTATTTCATTTTTGTTGATCAATGTGACCATACGTCCTTCTACTATCAATAAAAATGCGCTTACGAATGGCGAGCACAGGTCGCGAACAAGTCTAGATTTCTGCTATATCATCCGGGTACTCACTGGGAAAATACAGTGATGCACAGGTAACAACTACTCCCGCGGAATTGCTTTAGATCAGTGCTCCTTTGTACGTTGAAATACTATATATTGTGAATGCCAAAATGATGTATCAAGGATCAAGTAGAAGATACATTGACCGTAGCGCTGGGAGTTTATTCAACAGACCCGTGAAAATAACACTGCTGTATCTTACTATTTATTTTAGATGACGCAGTCAAAGCTCACTTCTCCTGGCGGCCATTATCGAACGGCCAGCTAAAACACAACCCCGCGCTTACGTCTACAGGTCTCTTCCTGTAGTACGGTAGTAAGTATTCTCTCCCTCAAGTGTATCCTCAATGATATAACCCACCCTCATTAATTACATGCTGCTCTTTTCCAGCCTCACTGCTATGGAGCTGAGATAAAGAGTCCAAGTCATCATAAAGTAATTAGGGTCCAATAAAAACAATGCGCCGCCAAACCTCATACATATTATCACTGAAAGTCGTACTACAGACGGTTAATGTCAAATCACAAAAAAAGCATTTTAATTGCAATAACATGTTCCAGGACCATGTATTCTCTTAACACCATCGGATTTAGAAGCAATGGTCGTATAAAACAAAACAGATCTATTTAAACACAACAGTATTCATGTTATTCCCACAAAATCACATAAAGAAAGGAGACATTGGCAAATACATGTGTATTATCATTTTTCGTCAGGATAACAATAATTTCCCTCCTTGTTACCACCTCCAGCTTCAGCTTAAGACGGGTCCTCCTTTGGTCAAAAGTTTGTTCCCCCTCTAATGAGTGTGTCACGCGTTGCACACGAGTGGCGGTTGGGGTGCACACCCGTGTGCAACGCGTTGCACACGGGTATCACACGCGTGACCAACCCGATGCACACTGGTTGCGTAACGCGTTGCCTATGCGTGTAAGGGGAACGGACTTCTAGGCAGTAGTGTACACGTACACAGGAAGTCGGCGCTGTCGGAGGCTCCAGGTGAATAAACATCGTGGTTTTATGACGGGAGATCAGACGAACCGTGAACCAGGGGCATGCGACGTAATTACACCTAAAGATTGTAGAACCGGGGTATTGTCTCTTGGACTTGCTAATTGACCGTACGTATAATTGGTAAATATATTCGTTTTGACACCCGTGTTTCATGCGCATCCCGGCTCATAAGCAGAATACAGACAAATGAGGCCCCGTGATCAGCGGAGCGTGAACAACATGGATGCCGCCTTTCGGCCGTACCGAACAGTCAAGCTGCGATCTCGGAACTGAATCCAATTGCAAGCGGAGAAAAGATTACTTCCTTTACCCAAACATGATCGTTGCTCAGAAATGTTCAAATCTATCTTCAGTAAATCATGAAATTAATGCGAGCATGACATTTATGCGAAAAATGCGATCGTCAGTCCCTCTGATTATTTTAATATGTTTCATTTCATCATGATAAAACAGTTAGTCACTTATAAGGTTACCACGTTGAAAATGGAAACGATCATTTACAAAAACAACAAAATGTATTCTCTCATCACTCAGCCTAACAGTGATATAACTGCAAATTAAACAATCAAGTACGCTAAAGTATTACACATGGTGGGTGGAGGACCAGGGGCACTTTGAGTTTGACAGGTGTCATCAACTGGTCAAGTAACATCACGGTTTGTATATTCACGTTGATTGGACAGTCTAGACTGGCGCCAACTAATCATGACGGCGTCTTCAGAACAGAACACAACTTTATTTCTCTCAGGTTTAGGCTTCCGTGGATAACGGAACATTTTGTTTAAGTGATAGCACATTTGTAATTCAATCTAATATACTTTCTTTGATTGATTATATGGCTGCGGTCGTAGATCCGGATGTATCTAAATATGCTCAGTATATACACAGGGTTTATTGTTATACTATTAGGATTAATAGAAACAATTGAGTATTTATACCCTTGATCATAAAGGTAGTCACTACTTTCACACTTTGATTTGTATGATTTGGGTTATGATTAAATTGTCAACAACAAAAATCAATCCGTGTATATGTGTATTATATAGTGTACCCCAATACGTAATTAAATTGTGTATAAATAAGGACACTAGGTTAATTACTGTAATTGATTATTTGATAAACATATTCACATTTAGTTGTGTGATATGTCACAGAAGTAAAGCTAATTCATAACAACTAATTGTCCCATTTATTTGGTTTCTATCTTTTATATGAAACAAATGCTATAACATGGGGTGATAAACTTCATTGGAAATAGACGTAGCATATAATTGTCCACATGAACAGTCTACTCTGTTCCAGATATGTTTATTCATTTTTTCAGCATTTAAATCGTTGCATTCCTGGCTCAATAATTCATTTGACGAAATGTTGTTCCCTGTTTTGAATTACCGTCAGATAGTTCCAGAACAATTATACAATTTTCAGCCCTATGTGTTGCGCATAATTCCGAGATAATTCGAAGTTCATATTCTTGTACGAACACTTATCAAAATTCATTTATACCTAGTACTATTATGTACATATGTATATTAGTTCAAATTATAATAATGAGGCCCTCTATATTCTCGAAACGGTCTTTGTTCTACGACAACCGTAAGTCGGTATGGGAAAACAAAATATTTGTTTAATTGTTCAAAGTTAAAAGTCAATGTCATATGATTATAGGCAAGGAAGATAAGAAATTAGATATAAAGAGTAGCCACTTTAAATGACAGAATTTCTTTTAGTTAAATTTGCTCATGATTTGGTCTTTTTCGTGGAACATAGTGCCAAAATACTCTTAATTATTTACTTTCATGTCATTACTAATCTCACATAAGGTCAAAAGTTGTACAACGTTTAACAGATATGATTATGACATGTTGTATCCAAATATTTCCAAACATTTACAAACAAATCCAAGCTTGGAAATATGACCTTTCCAAATATTGGAATGGTCATATTTCCAATTGGAATGGTGGTATTTCCAAGTTTTGGATTTTTTGGAGTGGATGATATTTTGTCCAGTGTAAGCAAGTGTCGCCTTGATCCACAAGTCAATACTGCGACTGTTAGTAGATCGTTAGTAAGTGTCGCCTTGATCAACAACTCAATACTGCGACTGTTAGTAGATCGTCAGTAAGTGTCACCTTGGTCCACAGCTCAATACTGCGACTGTTAGAAGATCGTAAGTAAGTGTCGCCTTGATCCACAAGTCAATACTGCGACTGTTAGTAGATCGTCAGTTAGTGTCACCTTGGTCAACAACTCAATACTGCGACTGTAAGTAGATCGTTAGTAAGTGTCACCTTGGTCCACAGCTCAATACTGCGACTGTTAGTAGATCGTAAGCAAGTGTCGCCTTGATCCACAAGTCAATACTGCGACTGTTAGTAGATCGTTAGTAAGTGTCGCCTTGATCAACAACTCAATACTGCGACTGTTAGTAGATCGTCAGTAAGTGTCACCTTGGTCCACAGCTCAATACTGCGACTTTTAGAAGATCGTCAGTGTCGCCTTGGTCCACATCTCAATACTGCGACTGTTTGTAGATCGTCAGTAAGTGTCACCTTGGTCCACAGCTCAATACTGCGACTGTTAGTAGATCGTCAGTTAGTGTCACCTTGGTCCACAGCTCAATACTGCGACTGTTAGTAGATCGTCAGTAAGTGTCACCTTGGTCCACAGCTCAATACTGCGACTGTTAGTAGATCGTCAGTTAGTGTCACCTTTGTCCACAACTCAATACTGCGACTGTTAGTAGATCGTAAGTAAGTGTCACCTTGATCCACAACTCAATACTGCGACTGTAAGTTGATCGTCAGTAAGTGTCACCTTGGTCCACAGCTCAATACTGCGACTGTAAGTAGATCGTCAGTAAGTGTCACCTTGATCCACAGCTCAATACTGCGACTGTAAGTAGATCGTCAGTAAGTGTCGACTTAATCCATATCTCAATACCGCGACTGTTAGTAGATCGTAGGCAAGTGTCGCCTTGATCCACAACTCAATACTGCGACTATAAGTAGATCGTCAGTAAGTGTCACCTTTGTCCACAACTCAATACTGCGACTGGTAGTAAATCTTACGTACGTGTCTCCTTGATCCATAGCTCAGTACTGCGACTGTTTGTAAATCTTAAGTACGTGTCGTCTTAATCCACAGCTCCATTTATACCACGATTATTTTGTTGTTTAACGCCACACTCTGCAATATTCCTGCTTTATGACGGCGTTCTGTAAATCATCGAGTCTGGAACAGACAATCTAGTGATAAATATTATGAACATCGATCCACGCAATTTGGATCGATGACATGCATCAACCATGTCAGCGAGTCTGACTACCCGATCCCGTTAGTCGCCTCTTACGACAAGCATAGTCACCTTTTACAGTAAGCATGGGAAGACCTGTATTCTACCCCGGATCTTCACGGGTCGCCACGATTATAAGTAGATCGTAAGTTAGTATAGGTTGAACACAAACACGTTCCACGTTGCGTGTGTACTTAGTGGTAACAGAAAGGAGCCAGTATGTGGTATACCATTAGTCATTCAGATCCGTTAACTATGAGTGGCCTCTGCATGTTCAAATGTAATATTTCCCGGAGAATCCGATCTGATCCGAAATTAAACACCACCACAATGTGACTTTGTGGGGTATTTATAACGACCAATCACCAAAGCAATACATCCCTTATCTTGCACACGGTTGACGACTATATTCCTGGCAGGTGTTGCATAACCGCCATATCGCACAGAGAGCGGGTGGGCGATGTTTCGCGCACAGTATAGATCAGTATAGCACAGTAAGGTTCTGTGAAGATTCTCTGATTCTACTCTATGGCATCACTTGGCCTTAGCAAAAGCATGTCCAGCGATTACACCTGAATGGCCTACTACTACCGTGATCGCGTCAGCCCCTTCAGGGCGCCAGAGGCGTGTCAGATCCTCAACTCCCCAGACCTGACGCGCGTGATCCGCACCGCTCCACGGGCCGTCAGTGGGGGTGAGGTCTATGTGTATTGCATAGAGGAGGGAACGGACCCAGGTAAGAATATATATGTACTTATTTCATTAGTAGTGAAGCTAGTAGACAGTGTGTGGATAACACCTTCTTTATTTACTCTAAAGGCGTCGGTTTGGTGTAGATCCTTATATTGTTGTCAAGCAAGGATTTGGTATTGAGCTTATGATCACCAGCAATGTAATTCAACCTATTGTATTTAGTAGATATTCGTTAAAACCAAATTCATTATTTGACGTTTCAGTGTAAATGTATAAGAATCTTTTTTATCATTATCTACTCTAATTTAGTTCCAAATCAATTGCGAACAAAATTAATGTACGCTGGAAATCCCAATATCTGTAAATTGTCTGCTGCTCAGCCCTCGTAAACGCTCGTATCATTCCGACAATTTTACGGACTAGGTGGTTCGTCAAGATTCGCATTCTTCCGTAAATGTACGAGCCATTCCGGAAAAGCTGGTGACGGAAGGATGCAGTAACATTCGTGACCACGCGCATCTTTCCGTAACTACGAGATGGTCGCGAATGCTGGCTGTTCGTGTATACTCGTGGTCTTCCGCTATTTTTATTAATCAATTGCTTTTTTATTTTTTTTTACAGTTTGTAATTTATTTCATGTTGAAAGGATCAAAAGGATGTGCGGCATCTGCTGATACATTGTTTACAAAACATAAACAAAACACTCCAACAAATATAAGTAAAAGTACAAGAAAAATTTACATATGGACTCAAAGTTTCTTATTATTTGGTTGACTGACAACTTAGCTTCATTTTATCGGAATTTCTAGAAACTCTATGAAACCTGGTGAAATTCTATCTGAAAATACAATATGGAAAATTGAAGCATAATGCATGAATATTCAAGAATGCATTAAAATATTCAAATTACTTTCATGAATATTCAAGAGATTACTTGAAATGTAGTGAGTGAGTGAGTTGGGTTTAACACAGCTTTTAACAGTATTCCAGTTATATTGCGGCGTGTCAGCTTAATGTGGGAGGAAAGCCCTAAGTGATGCAGGTCTCGGACGTTTACCACTTTGGTGAAACCCACCAGCATGGGTATGGTGCTGACAAACCCAGAAACATAATCGGGGCGAATCGGGATTCGAACCCACAATCATACGTTTCTGGCGTGCCAAAGGGACGCAACTCTGCACAGCAAATCGTGGCACCTTAGATGGCTGGGCCACCCGCGACCCCTACTTGAAATGTAAGACTAACAGAGAGTCTATAAAAACTTTTATTATACTATCAATTTCTTTATTAAAGTTTACTTTTTTTCTAATTAAATACATTCAGGGAATGGTCATTTTATTATTTATAATGGGGTTGGGCTGGTCGCTTTAAGATGGGTGTGTCATGGAAAAATGACAGCGGAAAGATGAGAGGTTGTAGTGGTTGTGTGTGTGTGTGTGTGTGTGTGTGTGTGTGTGTGTGGTAGTTGGGTTGGCTGGTGTAAAAAAAAGAAGACTTGGCTATTATTTACACCCCAAATTCTAAAATTTCATTTCAACAGATATAATTATCCAAATATTTGAGTTTATATTTTGGTGATTTAGAGCAGTGCCAAAAATATATTTGATACTTTATGTATTTAACTAAAGTGACGGGCAAAAGAAACTATACCAAAGTATTTTTTATTTAAAGAATATCACATCAGGACTGAACTGGAGTTTTCATTGTCAAACAAAATCGCATGAACGCAGCTTCATCATTACTGAGTTTTAAAAATCCTGCTTCTTCCCAAATATGGACTTTATCGAACTTTTTTCATTCAAAATGGGATGCACGTGCATCACGACACAATGGCTCGGAACGGGATAAAATCTGCCAATCTGTATGTTTTACACCACAATCGTACCAACCTCAACAGCTGACATGCCGAGACTGACCGCACAAGAGCGAGAGAGAGCAATTAGGATGTTGCAGTTGGGAGCATGCCATGCCGGTGTTGCTCGCATCTTCAACTGCACCAGAACAACGATAACGAGGCTGCAGACACGACTCACACAAACAGGTCGTATAGATGACAGGCCAAGAAGTGGAAGACCTAGGGTCACAACCGCCAATGAAGATCGGTACCTCCGCATCTTACATCTACGCAATCGTTTCGTCACTGTGACGTCATCGGCAGCCACAACCTTACATCATGTGGTCAGCAGAAGGACAGTTGCCAGGCGTCTTCGACAACACGGTATTCGGGCCTACCGGCCCTTTCGCGGGATGACCTTGAGCCGTCGTGACCGATGTAACCGCCTCCATTGGGCAAGAATGGTACAGCGGTGGCAAAACAGGAACTGGCAACGAATTCTATTCTCTGATGAGAGCAGGTTCCAGTTGTATCGAGTTGATGGCCGTGTGCGTTTGTATCGTCGGAGAGGAGAGAGAACACCCCAATGTTGTGTTCAGGAGACCGTGCCATTCGGTGGTGGAAGCGTCATGGTCTGGGGTGGGATTTGCAGGGACCGTACAACAGACCTGGTTGTCTTTGATCGTTATTTAAATGCTCAAGTCTACATCGACCATGTATTGCGTCCTGTGGTGCTTCCCTTCCCCCAGAAGAATCCCAGAGTAATCTTCCAACAGGACAACGCTCGCCCCCACACCACCAGGATAACCAGAGACTTCCTAACTGCAAATAATGTAAACCTTTTGCAATGGCCAGTAAGATCGCCTGACTTAACACCCATTGAGCACTTGTGGGACTATCTGGACAGACAAATAAGGGAAAGAAATCCCCCTCCGTCAAGTCGTCAAACGTTGATTCAGGCACTGTTGGAAGAATGGCGAGCCATCCCCAATGACGTCATTAGGGATCTTGTAAACTCCGTGCGGCGACCTGTCCAAGCCTGTATTCAGAGCAATGGAGGCCATACAAGATACTGACAGTAATGCATTTGTGAAAAAAATGCGTTTTCTGTTTTCTTTCAGATGATTTGTTTACCCCTGTGTCATTCCTTACCTGATATTGAATTTCCTGTAAATGCCACCTTTGTGGAATTTGAATCAGAACATTGTCAGATAAAGTTTCTTTCCAACTCACAACACTTTATTTTTGTGATATACTTGATAATGTTGTCAACACCAAATCAATGTTGGTATAGTTTCTTTTGCCCGTCAGTTTATATATTTTATGAATAACTATCATTTAAGTGACTGCCTCCATGGTCTAGTAGGAGAGCGGAAGTCCGGGGTTTGATCTATGGCCACGTCATACCAAAAGACTTTAAAAGTACTTATTGTAACCCTGTCTGTCGCTCGGCATTAAAGGGCTAAAACAATGACTGGTTGGCTCGGAGTCAGTATACTGTGTCTGAGTGGGGTATTCATGTTAAACTGTGGCATGGTATCTCAGTGTGCTAGCACGATAAATCGGCATCAGTCCGGACTAGTACAAGCAGCCACACAAACATGTGCATGTGTAAGCAAGGATTATATCCTACCTAAATATTATCCTGGGGGAAGTTTTACTCTAGAGTATAGTATCTATAGGATTAAACATGCATGAGTATAGTATCTATAGGATTAAACATACTGGTATGAGTTCAAATTCACTAGGGAAAATCATCCTGACACTAGAGAATTTCATCCCCGCGATACAAAATAGGGTAGGAAAATATTCACTCTTACACATGCACATCGCTATATAAGTGCAATAATCTTGGACACAGCGTTATACCCAATTTCACCTCACCTTACCATATAAGATTTTCTATCAGTTAATATAATTTAAGCAATCTTTGCAAAATCTATGTTAATATTTCATGTCAATGATAAAATACAGAAATTGGCACCTTTTGTCTAGGACAAGGGAGATAGTTCCATGGATGTACATACAACTTCTTCCTTACAATGAATAAGGATGTGATGTACAGAGTTTGATGTGAAGCAGGAAGGTTAAAAACATGGGGATGATTCATGTTTATACAAGATTGAGTGATGATAGATTGATGTTTACACAACAGATAAGGTTCAAGTATTTACATATTGGAATATAAAGGATACCAAGGCATGTTAGTTAAAACAATAGTGATTGGTATGGACAAGTTGTTGGAAGCTAGTATTATGATCAGTATTATCTCTCTTTTATCCATAGGATGTTAGCACCTAACAGTATGCCTTGTTGACATATGCCTGTTTTGTTTCAGAGGGATGGAAGGATGACAACATACACTTCCAACATGATGGAACAAGTAAACAGCCCCAAAAGAACCCTACAATCCAAAAAACATTTTTCCAAGCCAAATTCAGTGACACAGAATTTTCCCGAGATTTCATAAAGCATGTGTATGTCCTGCATCCCAATCCAAATCAGTTTGTCTTGATACACTATCTAGGCAATGCATCCATATCCAAAGAGCCACCATGGCCAAGAAGAGCCAGCAAGTCCACTCTGGTCAAGCAAGGCCATTCTTCTACAGGCTGTGCCCCAGGGACATCAGGGTCAGTCAGTGACGGTGCTGGAGAGTGTCACAGCTCCTTTGACATCAATGTGGGTGAAGATGATGACTGTCCTGTTCCACCAAAGAAACAAAAACTGCAAGGTAAACGAACTGAATTAAAACGTAAAGTTGAAGCTATCCTAGCTGACTTTGTCAATCCTACACTATGGGAAGATGACAGAGATTTGAGAAATAAAGGCACACAGAGCAGCAGAAGTGTCTCTGACCAGATAGAAGATCTGGTGACCTCGGGGCAGTTTGCCTCCATTGTGGATAGACTTCTGTGCGATGGAAGTTGGCAGGTGAGACGAGAAGTGCGCTCCAGCACCAACCCATGCCTGTCTCTCTCGGAGCAAGTCATGCAGCTGTGGCCAGAGGATGTCCAGGATGCACGAGCCAGGCTGCAAGACTTGGAGGTGGTGTGCCTGCCTCAGTTTGAGGAGCTCCAACAGGAGACTCTGATGGCGCTTCTGTCGGCTGTGGTTGTAGGGGCACACAGAACAGACACACCAACCCTCAGCTTCATGTTCACCCTACAGCAATGGCCCGGCCACTTAGACCAGTCAGAGATTGAAGAGGTGGAGGTGGATGTCACAGCCGTGTACAGGGTCGGCGACATGACCATAGCAGGCAGCAGTCTTGCCACATTGCAGGGGAGGAAATGGCTGGATGACGATGTGAGTGCATTGCTTTTGAGTCAAACACTTCATGAAGTACATTGCATTGAACCCCACCACATCATGGGGTATATTGCATTGAACCCCACCACCTCATGGGATATATTGCATTGAATTCCACCACATCATGGGATGTATGTTGTATATTACATTCAACATTTACACGTAATATTGTATATTATATTCAACTCCTACACATTATGTTGTTTATTACATTCAACTCCTACACATTATGTTGTATATTCCATTCAACTCCTACACATTATGTTGTTTATTACATTCAACTCCTACACATTATGTTGTTTATTACATTCAACTCCTACACATTATGTTGTATATTATATTCAACTCCTACACATTATGTTTTATATTACATTTAACTCCCTACACATTATGTTGTATATTATATTCAACTCCTACACATTATGTTTTATATTACATTTAACTCCCTACACATTATGTTGTATATTACATTCAACTCCTACACATTATGTTTTATATTTACATTTAACTCCCTCCACATTATGTTGTATATTACATTTAACTCCTACACATTATGTTGTATATTACATTCAACTCCTACACTTTATGTTTTATATTACATTTAACTCCCTACACATTATGTTGTATATTACATTCAACTCCTACACATTATGTTGTATATTCAATTCAACTCCTACACATGTTTTATATTACATTTAACTCCCTACACATTATGTTGTATATTGCATTCAACATTTACACATAATGTTGTATATTACATTCAACTCCTACACATTATGTTTTATTTTTACATTTAACTCCCTCCACATTATGTTGTATATTACATTTAACTCCTACACATTATGTTGTATATTACATTCAACTCCTACACTTTATGTTTTATATTACATTCAACTCCTACACATTATGTTGTATATTACATTAAAACTCCTACACATTATGTTTTATATTACATTTAACTCCCTCCACATGATGTTTTATAATACATTTAACTCCCTACACATTATGTTGTATATTACATTCAACTCCAAATAATAACATTTTTCGTTGTGTTCATTCCTGTATTCTGATTAGCTGAATTGGTCACGTGTTATTGCATTTATTTCCCAATGAATGTAAAAAATTAAGCCACGCCCACCGAGACGCACTTTTTTTATTACTTCGGAATGTCGGGGAATCCCAATATTACAGCCAAGGGAATTCCCTTTCTGCTCACGTGTATCGTCATGCACAGGACATTTAGCGACTTTCATGCATATTCATTGTCCAAACAAACCTTTGAAACCGAAGGCCGAGAATGAATGAAACAGCAAACGTGCAGGCTCGCTCGCCTGTTTTTTTCCTGCTCGCCTCGGTTCAACTTTCATGTCTTCAGGTTTCCTTTCTAACCAGCATTTCTCCAACTGTGTTTTACCGTAATCAGGGAAGTAATGTTTGAATCAGGCAGTAAATGACCATGTTATTTGAAACAGCCGCCTTCTCTCGGACATATTTCTTCCGGTTCGTTACAGTCTGACTGTTGCAGTTCTTTTCGCCTCTTGCCTTAATTGACAGGTCCAATGAACATTGTTTTAATCCCACTCTCCGTTGATTGGCTACTGACTGTGTAGGCGTGTCAAGTTATGTGCATAAATTAAATGATCACCTGATTCATGTCACGCCACAGTATGTGTTCCTACACCTGGAATGTTTATCAATCTCGTCATTTTTTATATATATACAACTGTTTTTGGTTAAACTATTGTAGATAAAACATGTTTTATGCTGTCGAATTTAATTATAAGCATTGACTGTGAATTTTTTCCGGTTCATTGAGGTAGGAATCGAAAAACCAATGTGCAACTTTTGTAAGAATCCGCTACGCGGATTCATACAGTTTGCACACTGGTTTTTCGATTCATACCTCAATGAACCGAAAAAAATACACAGTCAATCCTTAACACATTATGTTGTATATTACATTCAACTCCTACACATTATGTTGTATATTACATTTAACTCCTACACATTATGTTTTATATTACATTCAACTCCCTACACATTATGTTGTATATTACATTCAACTCCTACACATTATGTTGTATATTACATTCAACTCCTACATATTATGTTTTATATTACATTCAACTCCTACACATTATGTTTTATATTACATTCAACTCCCTACACATTATGTTTTATATTACATTTAACTCCCTACACATTATGTTGTTTATTACATTCAACTCCTACATATTATGTTTTATAATACATTTAACTCCCTACACATTTTGTTGTATATTACATTCAACTCCTACACATTATGTTGTATATTACATTCAACTCCTATACATTATGTTGTATATTACATTCAACTCCTACACATGTTGTATATTACATTCAACTCCTACACATTATGTTGTATATTACATTTAACTCCTACATATTATGTACATAGTACAATATTAAGATTATATTTCTATTCCATTTCAGGTGATAGCGTGTTACCTATGCCTGCTGCGTGAGGGTTGTCAGCTGCGACACCACTGCTATGTGTTACCCTGCAAGCTGGCCGCACTGTGGGAGAGGAAACAGTTCAGGCAGTGGATGTATGAAGATGTATGTTCACCAGACCACTAATTGGTCCAGATATACAGAATACCGTAGATTATTGCCAGGCTAGGTGTCTCTGTTACAGGTGGATCTGACTGTGTTCACATGGCTAGATGTCTCTGTCACAGGAGGATCTGAGTGTGTTCACCTGGCTAGGTGTCTCTGTTACAGGAGGATCTGACTGTGTTCACCTGGCTAGTCGTCTCTGTTACAGGAGGATCTGAGTGTGTTCACATGGCTAGGTGTCTCTGTTATAGGAGGATCTGACTGTGTTCACCTGGCTAGGTGTCTCTGTTACAGGAGGATCTGACTGTGTTCACCTGGCTAGGTGTCTCTGTTACAGGAGGATCTGAGTGTGTTCACATGGCTAGGTGTCTCTGTTACAGGAGGATCTGACTGTGTTCACCTGGCTAGGTGTCTCTGTTACAGGAGGATCTGAGTATGTTCACATGGCTAGGTGTCTCTGTTACAGGAGGATCTGACTGTGTTCACCTGGTTAGGTGTCTCTGTTACAGGAGGATCTGAGTGTGTTCACATGGCTAGGTGTCTCTGTTACAGGAGGATCTGACTGTGTTCACATGGCTAGGTGTGTCTGTAACAGGAGGATCTGACTGTGTTCACCTGGCTAGGTGTCTCTGTTACACGAGGATCTGAGTGTGTTCACATGGCTAGGTGTCTCTGTTACAGGCGGATCTGACTGGCTAGGTGTCTCTGTTACAGGAGGATCTGAGTGTGTTCACCTGGCTAGGTGTCTCTGTTACAGGAGGATCTGAGTATGTTCACATGGCTAGGTGTCTCTGTTACAGGAGGATCTGACTGTGTTCACATGGCTGGCTAGGTGTCTCTGTTAAAGGGAGGATCTGACTGTGTTCACCTGGCTAGGTGTCTCTGTTACAGGAGGATCTGAGTATGTTCACATGGCTAGGTGTCTCTGTTACAGGAGGATCTGACTATGTTCACCTGCTAGGTGTCTCTGTTACAGGAGGATCTGACTGTGTTTACCTGGCTAGGTGTCTCTGTTACAGGAGGATCTGACTGTGTTCACATGGCTGGCTAGGTGTCTCTGTTAAAGGGAGGATCTGACTGTGTTCACCTGGCTAGGTGTCTCTGTTATAGGAGGATCTGACTGTGTTCACCTGGCTAGGTGTCTCTGTTACAGGAGGCTCTGACTGTGTTTACCTGGTGATGTGTCTCTGTTACAGGTGGATCTGACTGTGTTCACCTGGCTAGGTGTCTCTGTTACAGGTGGATCTGACTGTTCAAATGGCTGGCTAGGTGTCTCTGTTACAGGAGGATCTGACTGTGTTCACCTGGCTAGGTGTCTCTGTTACAGGTGGATCTGACTGTGTTCACATGGCTAGGTGTCTCTGTTACAGGAGGATCTGACTGTGTTCACATGGCTGACTAGGTGTCTCTGTTACAGGAGGATCTGACTGTGTTCACCTGGCTAGGTGTCTCTGTTACAGGAGGATCTGACTGTGTTCACATGGCTGGCTAGGTGTCTCTGTTAAAGGGAGGATCTGACTGTGTTCACCTGGCTAGGTGTCTCTGTTACAGGAGGATCTGACTGTGTTCACCTGGCTAGGTGTCTCTGTTACAGGAGGCTCTGACTGTGTTTACCTGGTGATGTGTCTCTGTTACAGGTGGATCTGACTGTGTTCACATGGCTAGGTGTCTCTGTTACAGGAGGATCTGACTGTGTTCACATGGCTGACTAGGTGTCTCTGTTACAGGAGGATCTGACTGTGTTCACCTGGCTAGGTGTCTCTGTTACAGGAGGATCTGACTGTGTTCACCTGGCTAGGTGTCTCTGTTACAGGTGGATCTGACTGTGTTCACCTGGCTAGGTGTCTCAGTTACAGGAGGATCTGAGTGTGTTCACATGGCTAGGTGTCTCTGTTACAGGAGGATCTGACTGTGTTCACATGGCTGACTAGGTGTCTCTGTTACAGGAGGATCTGACTGTGTTCACCTGGCTAGGTGTCTCAGTTACAGTGTGTTCACATGGCTAGGTGTCTCTGTTACAGGAGGATCTGACTGTGTTCACATGGCTGGCTAGGTGTCTCTGTTACAGGAGGATCTGACTGTGTTCACCTGGCTAGGTGTCTATGTTACAGGTGGATCTGACTGTGTTCACCTTGCTAGGTGTCTATGTTACAGGAGGATCTGACTGTGTTCACCTTGCTAGGTGTCTATGTTACAGGCGGATCTGACTGGCTAGGTGTCTCTGTTACAGGCAGATCTGACTGTGTTCACCTGGCTAGGTGTCTCTGTTACAGGTGGATCTGACTGTGTTCACCTGGCTAGGTATCTCTGTTACAGGATGATCTGACTGTGTTCACCTGGCTAGGTATCTGTGTTACAGGTGGATCTGACTGTGTTCACCTGGCTAGGTGTCTCTGTTACAGGTGGATCTGACTGTGTTCACCTGGCTAGGTGTCTCTGTTACAGGAGGATCTGACTGTGTTCACCTGGCTAGGTGTCTCTGTTACAGGAGAATCTGAGTATGTTCACATGGCTAGGTGTCTCTGTTACAGGAGGATCTGACTGTGTTCACCTGGTTAGGTGTCTCTGTTACCTGTGGGAGGATCTGACTGTGTTCACATGGCTAGGTGTCTATGTTACAGGAGGATCTGACTGTGTTCACATGGCTAGGTGTGTCTGTTACAGGAGGATCTGACTGTGTTCACCTGGCTAGGTGTCTGTTACAGGAGGATCTGAGTGTGTTCACATGGCTAGGTGTCTCTGTTACAGGAGGATCTGAGTGTGTTCACATGGCTAGGTGTCTCTGTTACAGGCGGATCTGACTGGCTAGGTGTCTCTGTTACAGGAGGATCTGACTGTGTTCACCTGGCTAGGTGTCTCTGTTACAGGAGGATCTGAGTATGTTCACCTGGCTAGTCGTCTCTGTTACGGGAGGATCTGACTGTGTTCACATGGCTGGCTAGGTGTCTCTGTTAAAGGGAGGATCTGACTGTGTTCACCTGGCTAGGTGTCTCTGTTACAGGAGGATCTGAGTATGTTCACCTTGCTAGGTGTCTCTGTTACAGGAGGATCTGACTGTGTTCACCTTGCTAGGTGTCTCTGTTACAGGAGGATCTGACTGTGTTTACCTGGCTAGGTGTCTCTGTTACAGGAGGATCTGACTGTGTTCACATGGCTGACTAGGTGTCTCTGTTACAGGAGGATCTGACTGTGTTCACCTTGCTAGGTGTCTCTGTTACAGGAGGATCTGACTGTGTTTACCTGGCTAGGTGTCTCTGTTACAGGAGGATCTGAGTATGTTCACCTGGCTAGGTGTCTATGTTACAGGAGGATCTGACTTAGTTCACCTGGCTAGGTGTCTATGTTACAGGTGGATCTGACTGTGTTCACCTTGCTAGGTGTCTCTGTTACAGGTGGATCTGACTGTGTTCACATGGCTAGGTGTCTCTGTTACAGGAGGATCTGACTGTGTTCACATGGCTGACTAGGTGTCTCTGTTACAGGAGGATCTGACTGTCTTCACCTGGCTAGGTGTCTCTGTTACAGGAGGATCTGACTGTGTTCACATGGCTGGCTAGGTGTCTCTGTTAAAGGAGGATCTGAGTATGTTCACATGGCCAGGTGTCTCTGTTACAGGCGGATCTGACTGGCTAGGTGTCTCTGTTAAAGGAAGATCTGACTGTGTTCACCTGGCTAGGTGTCTCTGTTACAGGAGGATCTGAGTATGTTCACATGGCGAGGTGTCTCTGTTACAGGAGGATCTGACTGTGTTCACATGGCTGGCTAGGTGTCTCTGTTAAAGGGAGGATCTGACTGTATTCACCTGGCTAGGTGTCTCTGTTACAGGAGGATCTGAGTGTGTTCACATGGCTAGGTGTCTCTGTTACAGGAGGATCTGACTGTGTTCACCTTGCTAGGTGTCTCTGTTACAGGAGGATCTGACTGTGTTTACCTGGCTAGGTGTCTCTGTTACAGGAGCATCTGACTGTGTTCACCTGGCAAGGTGTCTCTGTTACAGGAGGATCTGACTGTGTTCACATGGCTGACTAGGTGTCTCTGTTACAGGTGGATCTGACTGTGTATGGCTGACTAGGTGTCTCTGTTACAGGTGGATCTGACTGTGTTCACCTGGCTAGGTGTCTCTGTTACAGGAGGATCTGACTGTGTTCACATGGCTGGCTAGGTGTCTCTGTTAAAGGGAGGATCTGACTGTGTTCACCTGGCTAGGTGTCTCTGTTACAGGAGGCTCTGACTGTGTTTACCTGGTGATGTGTCTCTGTTACAGGTGCATCTGACTGTGTTCACCTGGCTAGGTGTCTCTGTTACAGGAGGATCTGACTGTGTTCACCTGGCTAGGTGTCTCTGTTACAGGAGGATCTGACTGTGTTCACATGGCTGGCTAGGTGTCTCTGTTAAAGGGAGGATCTGACTGTGTTCACCTGGCTAGGTGTCTCTGTTACAGGAGGATCTGACTGTGTTCACCTGGCTAGGTGTCTCTGTTACAGGAGGCTCTGACTGTGTTTACCTGGTGATGTGTCTCTGTTACAGGAGGATCTGACTGTGTTCACATGGCTAGGTGTCTCTGTTACAGGTGGATCTGACTGTGTTCACATGGCTACGTGTCTCAGTTACAGGAGGATCTGAGTGTGCTCACATGGCTAGGTGTCTCTGTTACAGGAGGATCTGACTGTGTTCACCTGGCAAGGTGTCTCTGTTACAGGAGGATCTGACTGTTCAAATGGCTGGCTAGGTGTCTCTGTTACAGGAGGATCTGAGTGTGTTCACCTGGCTAGGTGTCTCTGTTACAGGTGGATCTGACTGTGTTCACATGGCTACGTGTCTCTGTTACAGGAGGATCTGAGTGTGCTCACATGGCTAGGTGTCTCTGTTACAGGAGGATCTGACTGTGTTCACCTGGCAAGGTGTCTCTGTTACAGGAGGATCTGAGTATGTTCACATGGCTAGGTGTCTCTGTTACAGGAGGATCTGACTGTGTTCACATGGCTGGCTAGGTGTCTCTGTTAAAGGGAGGATCTGACTGTGTTCACCTGGCTAGGTGTCTCTGTTACAGGAGGATCTGAGTGTGTTCACATGGCTAGGTGTCTCTGTTACAGGAGGATCTGACTGTGTTCACATGGCTAGGTGTCTCTGTTACAGGAGGACCGGACTGTGTTCACCTGGCTAGGTGTCTCTGTTACAGGAGGATCTGACTGTGTTCACCTGGCTAGGTGTCTCTGTTACAGGAGGCTCTGACTGTGTTTACCTGGTGATGTGTCCCTGTTACAGGTGGATCTGACTGTGTTCACATGGCTAGGTGTCTCTGTTACAGGTGGATCTGACTGTTCAAATGGCTGGCTAGGTGTCTCTGTTACAGGAGGATCTGACTGTGTTCACCTGGCTAGGTGTCTCTGTTACTGGTGGATCTGACTGTGTTCACATGGCTAGGTGTCTCAGTTACAGGAGGATCTGAGTGTGTTCACATGGCTAGGTGTCTCTGTTACAGGAGGATCTGACTGTGTTCACATGGCTGACTAGGTGTCTCTGTTACAGGAGGATCTGACTGTGTTCACCTGGCTAGGTGTCTCTGTTACAGGAGGATCTGACTGTGTTCACCTGGCTAGGTGTCTCTGTTACAGGTGGATCTGACTGTGTTCACCTGGCTAGGTGTCTCAGTTACAGGAGGATCTGAGTGTGTTCACATGGCTAGGTGTCTTTGTTACAGGAGGATCTGCCTGTGTTCACATTGCTGACTAGGTGTCTCTGTTACAGGAGGATCTGACTGTGTTCACCTGGCTAGGTGTCTCTGTTACAGGAGGATCTGAGTGTGTTCACATGGCTAGGTGTCTCTGTTACAGGAGGATCTGACTGTGTTCACCTGGCTAGGTGTCTCTGTTACAGGAGGATCTGACTGTGTTCACATGGCTGACTAGGTGTCTCTGTTACAGGAGGATCTGACTGTGTTCACATGGCTGGTTAGGTGTCTTTGTTACAGGAGGATCTGACTGTGTTCACCTTGCTAGGTGTCTCTGTTACAGGAGGACCTGACTGTGTTTACCTGGCTAGGTGTTCTGTTACAGGTGGATCTGACTGTGTTCACCTGGTGATGTGTCTCTGTTACAGGAGGATCTGACTGTGTTCACCTGGCTAGGTGTCTCTGTTACAGGCGGATCTGACTGGCTAGGTGTCTCTGTTACAGGCGGATCTGACTGGCTAGGTGTCTCTGTTACAGGCGGATCTGACTGGCTAGGTGTCTCTGTTACAGGCAGATCTGACTGTGTTCACCTGGCTAGGTGTCTCTGTTACAGGCGGATCTGACTTGCTAGGTGTCTCTGTTACAGGCAGATCTGACTGTGTTCACCTGGCTAGGTGTCTCTGTTACAGGTGGATCTGACTGTGTTCACCTGGCTCCTGATGCCAGTGTGTGTGGCAGACAGTCACTGGATGCTTCTTGTTGCCAATGTCAGGGAAAGGACAGTGGGTGTCATCGATTCAAGACCGTCAGATCAAACATCCAAGTATATTTCACACTGGAGGTAAGTATTCATGTGGATGTCTTTTACTCTCTAGTACATGGCAGGTATTACAAATAATAGAATGATAGAGTCGCGAAGCCATGGTAGACCAATATATATGTAGCCAGTACATGGTGTATACATGATGTGTGGTGGGTTACAGACAGTACATGGTGTATACATGATGTGTGGTGGGTTGTAGACAGTACATGGTGTATACATGGTGTGTGGTGGGTTGTAGACAGTACATGGTGTATACATGATGTGTGGTGGGTTGCAGACAGTACATGGTGTATACATGGTGTGTGGTGGGTTGTAGACAGTACATGGTGTGTGGTGGGTTGCAGACAGTACATGATGTGTGGTGGGTTGCAGACAGTACATGGTGTATACATGGTGTGTGGTGGGTTACAGACAGTACATGGTGTATACATGGTGTGTGGTGGGTTGTAGACAGTACATGGTGTATACATGGTGTGTGGTGGGTTACAGACAGTACATGGTGTATACATGATGTGTGGTGGGTTGTAGACAGTACATGGTGTATACATGATGTGTGGTGGGTTGTAGACAGTACATGGTGTATACATGATGTGTGGTGGGTTGCAGACAGTACATGGTGTATACATGGTGTGTGGTGGGTTGTAGACAGTACATGGTGTGTGGTGGGTTGCAGACAGTACATGATGTGTGGTGGGTTGCAGACAGTACATGGTGTATACATGGTGTGTGGTGGGTTACAGACAGTACATGGTGTATACATGGTGTGTGGTGGGTTGTAGACAGTACATGGTGTATACATGGTGTGTGGTGGGTTACAGACAGTACATGGTGTATACATGATGTGTGGTGGGTTGTAGACAGTACATGGTGTATACATGGTGTGTGGTGGGTTACAGACAGTACATGGTGTATACATGATGTGTGGTGGGTTGTAGACAGTACATTGTGTATACATGATGTGTGGTGGGTTGTAGACAGTACATGGTGTATACATGATGTGTGGTGGGTTGCAGACAGTACATGGTGTATACATGGTGTGTGGTGGGTTGCAGCCAGTACATGGTGTGTGGTGGGTTGCAGACAGTACATGATGTGTGGTGGGTTGCAGACAGTACATGGTGTATACATGGTGTGTGGTGGGTTAGAGACAGTACATGGTGTATACATGGTGTGTGGTAGGTTGCAGACAGTACATGGTGTGTGGTAGGTTGCAGACAGTACATGGTGTGTGGTGGGTTGCAGACAGTACATGGTGTATACATGGTGTGTGGTGGGTTGCAGACAGTACATGGTGTATACATGATGTGTGGTGGGTTACAGACAGTACATGGTGTATACATGATGTGTGGTGGGTTGTAGACAGTACATGGTGTATACATGATGTGTGGTGGGTTGTAAACAGTACATGGTGTATACATGATGTGTGGTGGGTTGCAGACAGTACATGGTGTATACATGGTGTGTGGTGGGTTGCAGACAGTACATGGTGTGTGGTGGGTTGCAGACAGTACATGATGTGTGGTGGGTTGCAGACAGTACATGGTGTATACATGGTGTGTGGTGGGTTACAGACAGTACACGGTGTATACATGGTGTGTGGTGGGTTGCAGACAGTACATGGTGTGTGGTAGGTTGCAGACAGTACATGGTGTGTGGTGGGTTGCAGACAGTACATGGTGTATACATGGTGTGTGGTGGGTTGCAGACAGTACATGGTGTATACATAGTGTGTGGTAGGTTGCAGACAGTACATGGTGTATACATTATGTGTGGTGGGTTGCAGACAGTACATGGTGTGTGGTAGGTTGCAGACATTACATAGTGTGTGGTGGGTTGCAGACAGTACATGGTGTGTGGTAGGTTGCAGACAGTACATGGTGTATACATGGTGTGTGGTGGGTTGCAGACAGTACATAGTGTATACATGGTGTGTGGTGGGTTGCAGACAGTACATGGTGTATACATAGTGTGTGGTAGGTTGCAGACAGTACATGGTGTGTGGTGGGTTGCAGACAGTACATGATGTGTGGTGGGTTACAGACAGTACATGGTGTATACATGGTGTGTGGTGGGTTGCAGACAGTACATGGTGTGTGGTGGGTTGCAGACAGTACATGGTGTATACATGGTGTGTGGTGGGTTACAGACAGTACATGATGTGTGGTGGGTTGCAGACAGTACATGGTGTATACATGATGTGTGGTGGGTTACAGACAGTACATGGTGTATACATGGTGTGTGGTGGGTTGTAGACAGTACATGGTGAATACATGATGTATGGTGGGTTGCAGACAGTACATAGTGTATACATGATGTGTGGTGGGTTACACACAGTACATGGTGTATACATGGTGTGTGGTGGGTTGCAGACAGTAAATGGTGTATACATGATGTATGGTGGGTTGCAGACAGTACATGGTGTATACATGATGTATGGTGGGTTGCAGACAGTACATGGTGTAAACATGATGTGTGGTGGGTTGTAGACAGTACATGGTGTATACATGATGTGTGGTTGGTTGCAGACAGTACATGGTGTATACATGGTGTGTGGTGGGTTACAGACAGTACATGGTGTATACATGATGTGTGGTGGGTTGTAGACAGTACATGGTGTATACATGATGTGTGGTGGGTTGCAGACAGTACATGGTGTATACATGATGTGTGGTGGGTTGCAGACAGTAGATGGTGTATACATGATGTGTGGTGGGTTACAGACAGTACATGGTGTATACATGATGTGTGGTGGGTTGTAGACAGTACATGGTGTATACATGGTGTGTGGTGGGTTGCAGACAGTACATGGTGTATACATGGTGTGTGGTGGGTTACAGACAGTACATGGTGTATACATGATGTGTGGTGGGTTGTAGACAGTACATATTGTATACATGATGTGTGGTGGGTTACAGACAGTACATGGTGTATACATGGTGTGTGGTGGGTTGTAGACAGTACATGGTGTATACATGGTGTGTGGTAGGTTGTAGACAGTACATGGTGTATACATGATGTTTGGTGGGTTGTAGACAGTACATGGTGTATACATGATGTGTGGTGGGTTGCAGACAGTACATGGTGTATACATGGTGTGTGGTGGGTTACAGACAGTACATGGTGTATACATGATGTGTGGTGGGTTGTAGACAGTACATGGTGTATACATGATGTGTGGTGGGTTGCAGACAGTACATGGTGTATACATGGTGTGTGGTGGGTTGCAGACAGTACATGGTGTATACATGATGTGTGGTGGGTTACAGACAGTACATGGTGTATACATGATGTGTGGTGGGTTGCAGACAGTACATGGTGTATACATGGTGTGTGGTGGGTTGTAGACAGTACATGGTGTATACATGATGTGTGGTGGGTTGCAGACAGTACATGGTGTATACATGGTGTGTGGTGGGTTACAGACAGTACATGGTGTATACATGATGTGTGGTGGGTTGCAGACAGTACATGGTGTATACATGGTGTGTGGTGGGTTGTAGACAGTACATGGTGTATACATGATGTGTGGTGGGTTACAGACAGTACATGGTGTATACATGATGTGTGGTGGGTTGCAGACAGTACATGGTGTATACATGGTGTGTGGTGGGTTGTAGACAGTACATGGTGTATACATGATGTGTGGTGGGTTGCAGACAGTACATGGTGTATACATGGTGTGTGGTGGGTTACAGACAGTACATGGTGTATACATGATGTGTGGTGGGTTGCAGACAGTACATGGTGTATACATGGTGTGTGGTGGGTTGTAGACAGTACATGGTGTATACATGATGTGTGGTGGGTTGCAGACAGTACATGGTGTATACATGGTGTGTGGTGGGTTACAGACAGTACATGGTGTATACATGATGTGTGGTGGGTTGTAGACAGTACATAGTGTATACATGGTGTGTGCTGGGTTGCAGACAGTATATAGTGTATACATGGTGTGTGGTGGGTTACAGACAGTACATGGTGTATACATGATGTGTGGTGGGTTGTAGACAGTACATGGTGTATACATGATGTGTGGTGGGTTGCAGACAGTACATGGTGTATACATGGTGTGTGGTGGGTTGCAGACAGTACATGGTGTATACATGATGTGTGGTGGGTTACAGACAGTACATGGTGTATACATGATGTGTGGTGGGTTGCAGACAGTACATGGTGTATACATGGTGTGTGGTGGGTTGTAGACAGTACATGGTGTATACATGATGTGTGGTGGGTTGCAGACAGTACATGGTGTATACATGGTGTGTGGTGGGTTACAGACAGTACATGGTGTATACATGATGTGTGGTGGGTTGCAGACAGTACATGGTGTATACATGGTGTGTGGTGGGTTGTAGACAGTACATGGTGTATACATGATGTGTGGTGGGTTGCAGACAGTACATGGTGTATACATGGTGTGTGGTGGGTTACAGACAGTACATGGTGTATACATGATGTGTGGTGGGTTGTAGACAGTACATAGTGTATACATGGTGTGTGCTGGGTTGCAGACAGTATATAGTGTATACATGGTGTGTGGTGGGTTGCAGACTGTACATAGTGTATACATGGTGTTTGGTAGGTTACAGACAGTACATGGTGTATACATGATGTGTGGTGGGTTGTAGACAGTACATGGTGTATACATGGTGTGTGCTGGGTTGCAGACAGTATATAGTGTATACATGGTGTGTGGTGGGTTGCAGACAGTGCATAGTGTATACATGGTGTTTGGTAGGTTACAGACAGTACATGGTGTATACATGATGTGTGGTGGGTTGTAGACAGTACATGGTGTGTGGTGGGTTGCAGACAGTACATGGTGTGTGGTGGGTTGCAGACAGTACATGGTGTGTGGTGGGTTGCAGACAGTTCATGCAGTATACATGGTGTGTGGTGGGTTGCAGACAGTACATGGTGTGTGGTGGGTTGCAGACAGTACATGGTGTGTGGTGGGTTGTAGACAGTACATGATGTGTACATGGTGTGTGGTGGGTTGCAGACAGTACATGGTGTGTACATGGTGTGTGGTGGGTTGCAGACAGTACATGGTGTGTGGTGGGTTGCAGACAGTTCATGTAGTATACATGGTGTGTGGTGGGTTGCAGACAGTACATGGTGTGTGGTGGGTTGCAGACAGTTCATGTAGTATACATGGTGTGTTGTGGGTTGCAGACAGTACATGGTGTGTGGTGGGTTGCAGACAGTACATTGTGTGTGGTTGGTTGCAGACAGTTCATGTAGCATACATGGTGTGTGGTGGGTTGCAGACAGTACATGGTGTGTGGTGGGTTGCAGACAGTACATGGTGTGTGGTGGGTTGCAGACAGTTCAAGTAGTATACATGGTGTGTGGTGGGTTGCAGACAGTACATGGTGTGTGGTGGGTTGCAGACAGTACATGGTGTATGGTGGGTTGTAGACAGTACATGATGTGTACATGGTGTGTGGTGGGTTGCAGACAGTACATGGTGTGTGGTGGGTTGCAGACAGTACATTGTGTGTGGTTGGTTGCAGACAGTTCATGTAGTATACATGGTGTGTGGTGGGTTGCAGACAGTACATGGTGTGTGGTGGGTTGCAGACAGTACATGGTGTGTGGTGGGTTGCAGACAGTTCATGTAGTATACATGGTGTGTGGTGGGTTGCAGACAGTACATGGTGTGTGGTCGGTTGCAGACAGTACATGGTGTGTGGTGGGTTGCAGACAGTTCATGTAGTATACATGGTGTGTGGTGGGTTGCAGACAGTACATGGTGTGTTGTGGGTTGCAGACAGTTCTTGTGGTATACATGGTGTGTGGTGGGTTGCAGACAGTACATGATGTGTGATGGGTTGCAGACAGTACATGATGTGTGGTAGGATGCAGACAGTACATGGTGTGTGGTGGGTTGTAGACAGTACATGGTGTGTGGTGGGTTGCAGACAGTACATGGTGTATACATGATGCGTGGTGGGTTGCAGACAGTACATGGTGTGTGGTGGGTTGCAGACAGTACATGATGTGTGGTAGGTTGCAGACAGTACATGGTGTGTGGTAGGTTGTAGACAGTACATGGTGTGTGGTGGGTTGCAGACAGTACATGGTGTATACATGATGTGTGGTGGGTTGCAGACAGTACATGGTGTGTGGTGGGTTGCAGACAGTACATGGTGTGTGGTGGGTTGCAGACAGTACATGGTGTGTGGTGGGTTGCAGACAGTACATGATGTGTGGTGGGTTACAGACAGTACATGGTGTGTGGTGGGTTGCAGACAGTACATGGTGTATAAATGATGTGTGGTGGGTTGCAGACAGTACATGGTGTGTGGTGGGTTGCAGACAGTACATGGTGTATACATGGTGTGTGGTGGGTTGCAGACAGTACATGATGTGTGGTAGGTGGCAGACAGTACATGGTGTATACATGATGTGTGGTGGGTTGCAGACAGTACATGGTGTATACATGATGTGTGGTGGGTTGCAGACAATACATGGTGTATACATGATGTGTGGTGGGTTGCAGACAGTACATGATGTGTGGTAGGTGGCAGACAGTACATGGTGTGTGGTGGGTTGCAGACAATACATGGTGTATACATGATGTGTGGTGGGTTGTAGACAGTACATGGTGTATACATGGTGTGTGGTGGGTTGTAGACAGTACATGGTGTGTACATGATGTGTGGTGGGTTGCAGACAATACATGGTGTATACATGATGTGTGGTGGGTTGCAGACAGTACATGATGTGTGGTGGGTTGCAGACAGTACATGGTGTGTGGTGGGTTGCAGACAATACATGGTGTATACATGATGTGTGGTGGGTTGCAGACAGTACATGATGTGTGGTAGGTGGCAGACAGTACATGGTGTGTGGTAGGTTGCAGACAGTACATGATGTGTGGTGGGTTGCAGACAGTACATGATGTGTGGTGGGTTGCAGACAGTACATGGTGTGTGGTGGGTTGCAGACAATACATGGTGTATACATGATGTGTGGTGGGTTGCAGACAGTTCATGGTGTATACATGGTGTGTGGTGGGTTGCAGACAGTAGATGGTGTATAAATGATGTGTGGTGGGTTGCAGACAGTACATGGTGTGTGGTGGGTTGCAGACAGTACATGGTGTATACATGGTGTGTGGTGGGTTGCAGACAGTACATGATGTGTGGTAGGTGGCAGACAGTACATGGTGTATACATGATGTGTGGTGGGTTGCAGACAGTACATGGTGTATACATGATGTGTGGTGGGTTGCAGACAATACATGGTGTATACATGATGTGTGGTGGGTTGCAGACAGTACATGATGTGTGGTAGGTGGCAGACAGTACATGGTGTGTGGTGGGTTGCAGACAATACATGGTGTATACATGATGTGTGGTGGGTTGTAGACAGTACATGGTGTATACATGGTGTGTGGTGGGTTGTAGACAGTACATGGTGTGTACATGATGTGTGGTGGGTTGCAGACAATACATGGTGTATACATGATGTGTGGTGGGTTGCAGACAGTACATGATGTGTGGTGGGTTGCAGACAGTACATGGTGTGTGGTGGGTTGCAGACAATACATGGTGTATACATGATGTGTGGTGGGTTGCAGACAGTACATGATGTGTGGTAGGTGGCAGACAGTACATGGTGTGTGGTAGGTTGCAGACAGTACATGATGTGTGGTGGGTTGCAGACAGTACATGATGTGTGGTGGGTTGCAGACAGTACATGGTGTGTGGTGGGTTGCAGACAATACATGGTGTATACATGATGTGTGGTGGGTTGCAGACAGTTCATGGTGTATACATGGTGTGTGGTGGGTTGCAGACAGTAGATGGTGTGTGGTGGGTTACATACAGTACATGGTGTATACATGGTGTGTGGTGGGTTGCAGACAGTTCATGGTGTGTGGTGGGTTACATACAGTACATGGTGTATACATGGTGTGTGGTGGGTTGCAGACAGTACATGGTGTATACATGGTGTGTGGTGGGTTGCAGACAGTACATGGTGTATACATGGTGTGTGGTGGGTTGCAGACAGTACATGGTGTGTACATGGTGTGTGGTGGGTTGCAGACAGTACATGGTGTGTACATGATGTGTGGTGGGTTGCAGACAGTACATGGTGTGTACATGGTGTGTACATGGTGTATACATGGTGTGTGGTGGGTTGCAGACAGTACATGGTGTATACATGGTGTGTGGTGGGTTGCAGACAGTACATGGTGTATACATGATGTGTGGTGGGTTGCAGACAGTACATGGTGTGTACATGGTGTGTGGTGGGTTGCAGACAGTACATGGTGTGTACATGGTGTATGGTGGGTTGCAGACAGTACATGGTGTGTGGTGGATTGCAGACAGTACATGGTGTGTGGTTGGTTGCAGACAGTACATGGTGTGTGGTGGGTTGCAGACAGTACATGGTGTGTGGTGGGTTGCAGACAGTACATGGCAGTGAGGAGTGAGGAGACCGGACAGATTTTGACAAGATGGAGGGCGAGGCAGTACAAGACACTTCCACAGACAGACACTGACAGCTGTGGAGTCCATGTCCTGATGGTAGGCAGTACACCTGTACTTAACTAGAGAATCTGGTGAGAGGTAGCCTTTCATAACTTCCTGGATGGGAAGTCCAGTACATTTAGGTAATTGCTCAATGATGAAACAGTGGAACCTGAGGAAATCATTGATCACTGTTCTACCTCATGCTCTGTTCATAATTAACAAACTTGATTGATAGAAACATGTTGATCTCAAATGGATAGGTATTTATCCTTGGTTGTTTAGATACATTATCTAGGCCATGTCACTGTAGTGTGTTTAGATACATAATCTAGGCCATGTCACTGTAGTGTGTTTAGATACATTATCTAGGCCATGTCACGGTAGTGTGTTTAGATACATTATCTAGGCCATGTCACGGTAGTGTGTTTAGATACATTATCTAGGCCATGTCACGGTAGTGTGTTTAGATACATTATCTAGGCCATGTCACTGTAGTGTGTTTAGATACATTATCTAGGCCATGTCACGGCAGGGTGTTTAGATACATTATCTAGGCCATGTCACGGTAGTGTGTTTAGATACATTATCTAGGCCATGTCACTGTAGTGTGTTTAGATACATTATCTAGGCCATGTCACGGTAGTGTTTTTAGATACATTATCTAGGCCATGTCACGCTAGTGTGTTTAGATACATTATCTAGGCCATGTCACGGTAGTGTGTTTAGATAAATTATCTAGGCCATGTCACGGTAGTGTGTTTAGATACATTATCTAGGCCATGTCACGGTAGTGTGTTTAGATACATTATCTAGGCCATGTCACTGTAGTGTGTTTAGATACATTATCTAGGCCATGTCACACTAGTGTGTTTAGATACATTATCTAGGCCATGTCACGGTAGTGTGTTTAGATACATTATCTAGGCCATGTCACGGTAGTGTGTTTAGATACATTATCTAGGCCATGTCACGGTAGTGTGTTTAGATACATTATCTAGGCCATGTCACGGTAGTGTGTTTAGATACATTATCTAGGCCATGTCACGGTAGTGTGTTTAGATACATTATCTAGGCCATGTCACGCTAGTGTGTTTAGATACATTATCTAGGCCATGTCACGCTAGTGTGTTTAGATACATTATCTAGGCCATGTCACGGTAGTGTGTTTAGATACATTATCTAGGCCATGTCACGGTAGTGTGTTTAGATACATTATCTAGGCCATGTCACGGTAGTGTGTTTAGATACATTATCTAGGCCATGTCACGGTAGTGTGTTTAGATACATTATTTAGGCCATGTCACGGTAGTGTGTTTAGATACATTATCTAGGCCATGTCACGCTAGTGTGTTTAGATACATTATCTAGGCCATGTCACGGTAGTGTGTTTAGATACATTATCTAGGCCATGTCACGGTAGTGTGTTTAGATACATTATCTAGGCCATGTCACGGTAGTGTGTTTAGATACATTATCTAGGCCATGTCACGGTAGTGTGTTTAGATACATTATCTAGGCCATGTCACGGTAGTGTGTTTAGATACATTATCTAGGCCATGTCACGGTAGTGTGTTTAGATACATTATCTAGGCCATGTCACGCTAGTGTGTTTAGATACATTATCTAGGCCATGTCACGGTAGTGTGTTTAGATACATTATCTAGGCCATGTCACGGTAGTGTGTTTAGATACATTATCTAGGCCATGTCACTGTAGTGTGTTTAGATACATTATCTAGGCCATGTCACGGTAGTGTGTTTAGATACATTATCTAGGCCATGTCACGGTAGTGTGTTTAGATACATTATTTAGGCCATGTCACGGTAGTGTGTTTAGATACATTATCTAGGCCATGTCACGGTAGTGTGTTTAGATACATTATCTAGGCCGTGTCACGGTAGTGTGTTTAGATACATTATCTAGGCCATGTCACGGTAGTGTGTTTAGATACATTATCTAGGCCATGTCACGGTAGTGTGTTTAGATACATTATCTAGGCCATGTCACGGTAGTGTGTTTAGATACATTATCTAGGCCATGTCACGGTAGTGTGTTTAGATACATTATTTAGGCCATGTCACGGTAGTGTGTTTAGATACATTATCTAGGCCATGTCACGCTAGTGTGTTTAGATACATTATCTAGGCCATGTCACGGTAGTGTGTTTAGATACATTATCTAGGCCATGTCACTGTAGTGTGTGTAGATACATTATCTAGGCCATGTCATGCTAGTGTGTTTAGATACATCATCTAGGCCATGTCACGGTAGTGTGTTTAGATACATTATCTAGGCCATGTCACGGTAGTGTGTTTAGATACATTATCTAGGCCATGTCACGGTAGTGTGTTTAGATACATTATCTAGGCCATGTCACGGTAGTGTGTTTAGATACATTATCTAGGCCATGTCACGCTAGTGTGTTTAGATACATTATCTAGGCCATGTCACGGTAGTGTGTTTAGATACATCATCTAGGCCATGTCACGCTAGTGTGTAAGTAACCAAGTCCTTGATCAGACGACCCAGAGGTTGAGAGCATGAGCAACTAACCCTACTAACAATTCACAATGTGTCAGGTGTAGCTAACTTTGATGGACTCATATGTGAATAAAGAATGAATTGCAAAACTGTTGTGGGCAGGATATCTACTCAACATACCGTTTTGTTTCTTTTAGTTCACATATTTTTAATCCCCATCAGCAAACGGACCGTTTCGTGAAGCTTCCTGTTTAGAATTGGTCTTCAGTAACCCATGCTTTTCATAAGAGGTGACTTACTGGATCAGGTGGTCAGACTCGCTGACTTGGTTGATGCATGTCATCGTATGCCAATTGCCTGGATCGATGCTCATGATGTCCATAACTGGATTGTCTGGTCCAAACTCCATAATTTACAGATTGATGTCATATAGCTGGAATATTGCTGAGAGTGATGTTAAACAACAAACAAACAAAGCATACGGACCAATAAATGTTCAATATTATTAATTTCAATTCCAATTATTCATTCATTGTTCACATTCAGTAGATATAATCTTTTCCTGTGAAGCACCCTCTTCCAGTTGGTTTAACATGAATGACTGTATAGACCTTCACGAACAGGCTGCTGAGACACTTCTGAAGGGCCAGCCCCCGTGTGTGATGAGGAACTGTCACGCGAGGAGATTCCGGTGCTACGCTCTACACAGACTACTGTCTCATGCCCACATGCAGGCTCTCAACACAGGGGGTACAGACTCCCCACAGATTGTCTGCATGGACTCTCCACACATGACAGGTCCTCAGTGTACTTCCAGTAGACCTTCCAGTCAGGGTAAGCGCCATCAGTCATCAGGAAGGTGTGTCTTGAGGTTTATCACCAGTGAGTGTACGGCATATTGCAAAATTTAGATTTCTGGTGTCTATCAAAGTGACTATGATCACATACTTCAGGCCTTTCTTGTTTTGGTTTGCAGAGTCTTTTAGTAACATTCTGGGTCCGGGGTTATAATAAAAATATAATTAGTCCCTTTATCTTTTTGGAATGAGAAAAGAAAGTATTCAAATTCCTATTTTTGACATCAGTCACACACTTCTATAATTACAAGCATAATTAACACTGCATGGTCATGTTTAAATGGATTTGGTTGTTGACTCAGTGTTCATTGTTTAGTCACAACTGAAATACTTTATATTCACATTTTGTTAAGCAACACTGCCAAGTTAGCATCTACATAAACAGAGAGTTGGTAAGTCTTCAATATAAGTTTGGCATGTTTTGTTTCTGACAATAGTTTTCCAACATCATCTCGTTCAGTCTTAGTAGGAATAATATCAGTCTCATGAGACCTTCCTCAAAAGAATCACGGTGTTTACATATAGGTAGGACCACGAGGACCCAGTGTCTAATCGTTGAAATGGTTAACTAAACCACGAGGACCCAGTGTCTAATCGTTGAAATGGTTAACTAAACCACGAGGACCCAGTGTCTAATCGTTGAAATGGTTAACTAAACCACGAGGACCCAGTGTCTAATTGTTGAAATGGTTAACTAAACCACGAGGACCCAGTGTCTAATTGTTGAAATGGTTAACTAAACCACGAGGACCCAGTGTCTAATCGTTGAAATGGTTAACTAAACCACGAGGACCCAGTGTCTAATTGTTGAAATGGTTAACTAAACAACGAGGACCCAGTGTCTAATCGTTGAAATGGTTAACTAAACCACGAGGACCCAGTGTCTAATCGTTGAAATGGTTAACTAAACCACGAGGACCCAGTGTCTAATTGTTGAAATGGTTAACTAAACCACGAGGACCCAGTGTCTAATTGTTGAAATGGTTAACTAAACCACGAGGACCCAGTGTCTAATCGTTGAAATGGTTAACTAAACCACGAGGACCCAGTGTCTAATTGTTGAAATGGTTAACTAAACAACGAGGACCCAGTGTCTAATCGTTGAAATGGTTAACTAAACAACGAGGACCCAGTGTCTAATTGTTGAAATGGTTAACTAAACCACGAGGACCCAGTGTCTAATTGTTGAAATGGTTAACTAAACCACGAGGACCCTGTGTCTAATTGTTGAAATGGTTAACTAAACCACGAGGACCCAGTGTCTAATCGTTGAAATGGTTAACTAAACCACGAGGAGTGTAGCTCAACTGTGAGAACACTGTGTTAGTTGGCCCTGCGTGTAGCACGTGATATCTGTCCCCTGAGCCTTTTGCACATACACCTTGCCCTTTGCCATTTGGGTTATAATTCAATTTGGACCAACTTGAGCACTTTTATCAATCACCTTAATATTACTTGCCCATGTTGATGGGCCTATTATGTGCAAACATAGCACTGAACAAGATAATAGTAATTTTGTTGCTATCTGTTCATTTTGTTGGACGAAAAGCTACCAAATCACAAGTACAGTACAAATACTAGAATGCATAGAGTAACATACTGTATAAAAATTGAATAAAACATACTTTGCAGTTCATAAATGGATAAGCCAGTGTCTTTATGTAAGTAAATATTTCGTTGTTAATTTCACACAATTTTTCCCATGTCACCATAACAGAACACAACTTTCGTTAGCCTTCCGTGCAGACTTCGCGGGCTCGAATCCTGCTGGTGACAAATGTTTCCATGAAATTGTTCTATCATCAAGATAAATGATAGGCAATAAAAGAAGTTCCGTCATTGCCAAGTGGTGTTTAACTAGCAATTCAGTTAGTTGGTCCACGGTCAAAGACAAAGGAGCCATGGTTTCAAGTGAAATTAGACAATATAACATGTCTGCTCCCAGAGGGTCTTTCAGGACTGAGTTCTAGTTCCTTATGTTGGTATTGACTAAACTCAATGACAATGAAAACATCAGTTTAGGCAAACAGTAAACACAGTATTATATACATGTATATAAAACCTACTGTCAGGGATCCCATAGCCCTGACAAAATGGCATGGAGTGAGAGAATATTCCAGGCTCGAAAAGGTTGAATTAATTTATTTACTTGATGGTACTAAACAAGAGAAGACTGCAGTCAAAGATCTCAAAGTTAGGCAAAAGATCATGGTCTGAAAGGTTTCTCAAGAAAGAGAACATTGAATATCAACCTATTGTTGAATCTGGCCCTGGAGAGTTAACACTGGTCCCATCAGACCACGTCACTGGCAGATGTCTGATGGGTGCAAGATGCATTGTCATGATTGTTAACATCCATTAGCTTCTGGAATGAAGTTAAATCAATTACAGTAAACTATGTTTGTAACGAACATACTTATAACGATTGATATAACAAATTATTTTGGGTCCCGTCCATTTGCTGTATATGTGCTTATAACAAACTACAGTTATAACAAACTAGAATTAGTGCTCCCTTTGAGTTGATTATAACTGTATATCTAACCAAATTAATGATCACTTGTATATCTTGAAGGGTATAAAAAATCTGTGTCTTAAGCTCAGATTCTGTAAAAGTAAAATGGAAGCAACAAATTCACCGATCCATATGTTAGGAGAAAACAAGAAGAAACAAGAGTTTGCCACTAACGTGGCTATATACCCCGCCGCTGTTGCAGAATTTATGACATAATTAAATCTAAACAAACCCTAAGCTCTTTTAACCGAGGTGGAATTTGTCATGGAAATTGTGAGAAAAAAAAGAAGAGTGTGGAACCTAAGTCCATCTTGTTGCCATGGAAACATAAAAAAACTTTTTTCTGAAATTTCTAAATAGCAAAAGGCACCAGTTCAGACCTGCATAGTTTCATGAAAAAATATTGAACAGTTTATGAGTTATGCTCCGGAAACGAAACATGACGTACGTACGGACTGACGGAAGGACGGAGCCCATTTCTATATCCCCCACCAACTTTGTTGGGCGTGGGATAATAACTGAATCGAGAAGTATAAGCTCATCTTTAGATACTGTAAATCTTGAACGTGGTGCGACATAAAGTGATTGTGGTTGGGTAACAACAGCCTTTACCATGTCTGGAACGTTTTGCGACAGGAAGTGATTGCGGGTGGGTAACAACAGCCTTAAATACGTCTGAAAAGTTTGGCGATATGAAGTGATTGTTGTGGGTAACAACAGCCTTAAATACGTCTGGAACGTTTTGTGACATGAACTGACTGCATGTAGGTAACAACAGCCTTTACTACGTCTGGAAAGTTTTGCGACAGGAAGTGATTGTTGTGGGTAACAACAGCCTTTACTACGTCTGGAACGTTTTGCAACATGAACTGATTGAGGGTGGGTAACAACAGACTTTACTACGTCTGGAACGTTTTGCGATATGAACTGATTGCAGGTGGGTAACAACAGCCTTACCTATGTCTGGAACATTTGTTACATGAACTGATTGCGTGGGTAACAACAGCCTTAACTACGTGTTGAGATGTGTTGTTGTTGGTGGCATTGTAAAACTATAGATGCATGTGTTGATGCAGGTGGCATTGTAAAACCATAGATGCATGTGTTGTTGCAGGTGGCATTGTAAAACTATAGATGTATGTGTTGTTGCAGGTAGCATTGTAAAACTGTAGATGCATGTGTTGTTGCAGGTGGCATTGTAAAACTATAGATGTATGTGTTGTTGCAGGTGGCATTGTAAAACTATAGATGCATGTGTTGATGCAGGTGGCATGGTAAAACTATAGATGCATGTGTTGATGCAGGTGGCATTGTAAAACTATAGATGTATGTGTTGTTGCAGGTGGCGTTGTAAAACTATAGATGCATGTGTTGTTGCAGGTGACATTGTAAAACTATAGATGTATGTGTTGTTGCAGGTGGCATTGTAAAACTATAGATGTATGTGTTGTTGCAGGTGGCATATTGTAAAACTATAGATGCATGTGTTTTTGCAGGTGGCATTGTAAAACTATAGATGTATGTGTTGTTGCAGGTGGCATTGTAAAACTGTAGATGTATGTGTTGTTGCAGGTGGCATTGTAAAACTATAGATGTATGTGTTGTTGCAGGTGGCATATTGTAAAACTATAGATGCATGTGTTTTTGCAGGTGGCATTGTAAAACTATAGATGTATGTGTTGTTGCAGGTGGCATGGTAAAACTATAGATGTATGTGTTGTTGCAGGTGGCATTGTAAAACTATAGATGTATGTGTTGTTGCAGGTGGCATTGTAAAACTATAGATGCATGTGTTGTTGCAGGCGGCATGGTAAAACTATAGATGTATGTGTTGTTGCAGGCGGCATGGTAAAACTATAGATGTATGTGTTGTTGCAGGTGGCGTTGTAAAACTATAGATGTATGTGTTGTTGCAGGTGGCATTGTAAAACTGTAGATGTATGTGTTGTTGATGGAGTGACAGTGTATAATAAGGGAAACACAGGATGTGAGGGATTATTTGTTTCATCATGTACTGGCTGGTTTGACAACATGTGGAAGTGAAATATGCCTCATTACATCTTTTGTTTGCTCTACAAAATTAATGTGCCTGTATATTGGAGAGATCTTGTAGATCTTGTAGAACTGCAGAAAGACAATTGTAGAGGTGTGGGCCAGACTGCTATTTTGGTTGATATGCCTGCAGAGGGGGAAGAGATGTTTTTGTTTCAGAATTAACAAAATAAAATGCCAGTACCATACATGCCAATAGAGCCACGGAGCCCTAATGCTGTGAAAAGCTATACCTATAAAACTCAGGAACATGTGGCTTTTGTGTATGGATATATAGTTGTCTGGTATGATGGTAATGTCATCCCACAGATGACATCCTTACCTTGTCAGCTTGTCATGTGATCAGAAGGTCCGTGATTCGAATCCTATCACGGGACTCAGAAACTTTATGGCCGCTACACTAACACTGATGATCCTGTAATTTATAGAGGTTCTGAAGCTGCAGTCGTAAAACTTACTTTTTAAAATCTATATCTATGATATAATATGATTGTGGAGATTATGTAAACGATTTACTTCATTATAGCATCATTTCCGCCTCAAGAGTTTTCATAAACTCTTGTTACGCTTACAAATCAAAATTAACAAAAAGGTTTTCCGAGTCTGTGTGGCGCTCTGAGCGAGGGATTAATGCTTAAGTCTTCAAAATAAGGGACAAACAACAAAATTGTTCCACATACTAGTTTATTACAAGTCTAGGTCACTATACATCGAACGATGTGTTTCAAGTCCCGTCACGACTGGTTACAAACCATGTGCAGAAATATAAGGAGACATTGTTCCAAGAGGAGCTTGTGTAATATCTGATAAACCAATGGAAGTATTAATACACCAATGATGGACCAAGCAAAATTCTTATGTGTCTTATTGACAAATCAGTACATATGAGCCAGAAAACACTGAATTTATGTTAAACTAAGAAAAATGCTTCACAACAGCAAAATTCGACGGGCACAATATTTAAATTACATAATTGGCGACCCGGAGTAAGTCTATCTGGCTAGCTTTCCAGACGTTCAATCTTCAATATACTTCTCAGAGGTGCAAAAGCTCAAAGCTAAACTTAGTCTGCCTCAACACTCGAGATTCATAAAATCAAAATGCTACAGTCCAAACAAAGGTGATAATACATTCCGCAACACTGTAGGCGTTAAACGCTTTCATAATCATAGTCTTCGAATATATCTGACACATCACTCGGTTGACACACTGGGTTCAAAGATAACACTAGCACATAGATTCTAGCAGAAAATGTCACCGTAAAACACACGCTATATCATTATGATAAACATGATAACCTAGACTAAAATGGTGTGACTGGGCAAAAACTAATGCAATTATCTCACCATACCGAAAACACGTGTGTGTACAGACAGATCCCGGCAAGCTAGCCCTCGGAGCCAGACGCTCACTAAAGCTTGTGCGGCACGCACAGCCTTAAGTAAACTTTTCCAGAAGGCCCGGATGCAAAAACACCCGTATGAAACGACGTACCATACTGTTCCAGTCGTTGCTAGGGTAATCAGTTCTATAAATTTCCGTTACATCTACAAGAAAGCAACAGATTAATTTCATGACAAACTGTAGACAAGGGGATACAATATGGTGATCTGGTTTGCCACTGATCCACGAAAGTGTTTCCAGATTTATCTTTGGCACTTATTACACCTTTAATATAAAAAAAATGAATAGATAACCATCTTATTAAAGAGTTGTTTTCGCTGTAAGTAATGATGAGTAGAGGAGTCAATAACACAATGTCACAGAGGCCCATGTATTGTCTCGTGTTTATATGCTGATGTGTTGCTGTGAGCCGACATGTACCAGGGAAGTGTTTGCATGAAAATTTCCTTTCATGATGGTGGGGATCAAGGGATCATTCTGACTGAACATACATATTTTTAGTTTTTCCATTTCAAATGATGATAAATACAGGATGCAATAGGGATAGAAACTTATCAACTTATCACTGATCAACTTATCTAGTTTTCTTGTTGTTGGTTTGAAATTAGCTTGTACATACATCAGCAAATATTTCGGTAATCACATTTTCAGGTTAACAATATTGATATTGAAGTGTGTTGGTTGTGTTTTTCTCTTCATAGAGTGGATGTTCTATCTTCGGATAAATAACAGTGAGAGATAATATATAGCCTATGTTGTTTTTACAGCAGCAGCATCAACAGCCCTCACTCCATTGTCAACCGTCTGTCGCCACCTCTACAGCAACAACAAGATCTTATTTGCTGCTCTTCTGCTGCTGGCCATGCAGGGTGGGGAGATGGAAGCAAGGCTCTGGAGCTTTCCCAGGAGAAGATATTTTGGTAATGATTATAATGATAGGAGGAGATGGGAGCAGTGGGACTGGGGACTGCAGATGAGTGGAGTGGAGGACCTCTCGAGGGCATACTCTTATAATGATATCAGTCAGTGCAGGGACATTCTAGAATGTAAATTATTAAGGTCTGATCTGTATGTCCAGTGCAAGCAGGAGCTGTTTCTGACTTTAAATACAATACTTGAAGAACAAACAGAACACATCATCAACACATTACCATTGCAGTTTGTCTATCAGCATGTGCATGTTCAACAACCTACAACCACCAGGACACTGTATGTGTTGATCCGTCCATGTCACTACCCGCTGCTGGCGAGGAGATTTGCTGCAGCAGTAGCAGCCCGGAGATACGCCCGTGTGTTCCGTCACCCAGCATGTAATGAACAAGAGTTTGTCCAGCATCTTGCTGCAGAGGTGAAGGAGCTGACATCAGCTGACAGACATATGATCCACAGCTCCACTGACACTGATGTTGGAGGCCCCTTTCTGTCCTGGCTGTGCTCCAGCAGGGAGAGATTCCTCTATGACAGTTTCTCTACACAGGACACCTCCTCTCTACAGGACTGTACACTGGAGGTGAAGGTCAGGTCAGCCCTTGCCTGCTGCCGGTCAGGTAATGTCCGGGTCCTGAAACAGCTGGTATGTGATGCGAATGTGGACATTGTAAGTGGACAGGTGACTGACAAGTCTGGGTCTACACCTCTACATGAAGCATCCTGGAGTGAGGCAGTGGTGAGATTACTACTGGACAAGAATGCTGATGTATCAGTGACTGACAAGTCTGGGTCTACACCTCTACATAAAGCATGTGAGAGTGGGAGTGAGGCAGTGGTGAGATTACTACTGGAGAAGAATGCTGATGTATCAGTGACTGACAAGTCTGGGTCTACACCTCTACATAAAGCATGTGAGAGTGGGAGTGAGGCAGTGGTGAGATTACTACTGGAGAAGAATGCTGATGTATCAGTGACTGACAAGTCTGGGTCTACACCTCTACATACAGCATGTGGGAGTGGGAGTGAGGCATTGGTGAGATTACTACTGGAGAAGAATGCTGATGTATCAGTGACTGACAAGTCTGGGTCTACACCTCTACATACAGCATGTGGGAGTGGGAGTGAGTTAGTGGTGAGATTACTACTGGAGAAGAATGCTGATGTATCAGTGACTGACATGTCTGGGTCTACACCTCTACTTAAAGCATGTGGGAGTGGGAGTGAGTCAGTGGTGAGATTACTACTGGAGAAGAATGCTGATGTATCAGTGGCTGATTGCTCGGGGTCTACACCTCTATTTAAAGCATGTGGTAGTGGGAGTGAGTCAGTGGTGAGATTACTACTGGAGAAGAATGCTGATGTATCAGTGACTGACATGTCTGGGTCTACACTTCTACATAAAGCATGTGGGAGTGGGAGTGAGTCAGTGGTGAGATTACTACTGGAGAAGAATGCTGATGTATCAGTGACTGACATGTATGGGTCTACACTTCTACATAAAGCATGTGGGAGTGGGAGTGAGTCAGTGGTGAGATTACTACTGGACAAGAATGCTGATGTATCAGTGGCTGATGATAATGGGTCTACACCTCTACATAAAGCATGTGAGAGTGGGAGTGAGGCAGTGGTGAGATTACTACTGGAGAAGAATGCTGATGTATCAGTGACTGACAAGTCTGGGTCTACACCTCTACATAAAGCATGTGGGAGTGGGAGTGAGTCAGTGGTGAGATTACTACTGGAGAAGAATGCTGATGTATCAGTGACTGACATGTCTGGGTCTACACCTCTACATAAAGCATGTGAGAGTGGGAGTGAGGCAGTGGTGAGATTACTACTGGAGAAGAATGCTGATGTATCAGTGACTGACAAGTCTGGGTCTACACCTCTACATACAGCATGTGGGAGTGGGAGTGAGGCATTGGTGAGATTACTACTGGAGAAGAATGCTGATGTATCAGTGACTGACAAGTCTGGGTCTACACCTCTACATACAGCATGTGGGAGTGGGAGTGAGTCAGTGGTGAGATTACTACTGGAGAAGAATGCTGATGTATCAGTGACTGACATGTCTGGGTCTACACCTCTACTTAAAGCATGTGGGAGTGGGAGTGAGTCAGTGGTGAGATTACTACTGGAGAAGAATGCTGATGTATCAGTGGCTGATTGCTCGGGGTCTACACCTCTATTTAAAGCATGTGGGAGTGGGAGTGAGTCAGTGGTGAGATTACTACTGGAGAAGAATGCTGATGTATCAGTGACTGACATGTCTGGGTCTACACTTCTACATAAAGCATGTTGGAGTGGGAGTGAGTCAGTGGTGAGATTACTACTGGAGAAGAATGCTGATGTATCAGTGACTGACATGTATGGGTCTACACTTCTACATAAAGCATGTGGGAGTGGGAGTGAGTCAGTGGTGAGATTACTACTGGAGAAGAATGCTGATGTATCAGTGGCTGATGATAATGGGTCTACACCTCTACATAAAGCATGTGAGAGTGGGAGTGAGTCAGTGGTGAGATTACTACTGGAGAAGAATGCTGATGTATCAGTGACTGACAAGTCTGGGTCTACACCTCTACATAAAGCATGTGGGAGTGGGAGTGAGTCAGTGGTGAGATTACTACTGGAGAAGAATGCTGATGTATCAGTGACTGACAAGTCTAGGTCTACACCTCTACAAAAAGCATGTGGGAATGGGAGTGAGGCATTGGTGAGATTACTACTGGACAAGAATGCTGATGTATCAGTGACTGACAAGTTACAGGGGTCTACACCTCTACATAGAGCATGTTGGAGTGGGAGTGAGGCAGTGGTGAGATTACTACTGGAGAAGAATGCTGATGTATCAGTGACTGACAAGTCTGGGTCTACACCTCTACATACAGCATGTGGGAGTGGGAGTGAGTCAGTGGTGAGATTACTACTGGAGAAGAATGCTGATGTATCAGTGACTGACAAGTCTGGGTCTACACCTCTACATAAAGTATGTGGGAGTGGGAGTGAGTCAGTGGTGAGATTACTACTGGACAAGAATGCTGATGTATCAGTGGCTGATGATGATGGGTCTACACCTCTACATAAAGCATGTGGGAATGGGAGTGAGGCAGTGGTGAGATTACTACTGGAGAAGAATGCTGATGTATCAGTGACTGACAAGTCTGGGTCTACACCTCTATTTAAAGCATGTGGGAGTGGGAGTGAGTCAGTGGTGAGATTACTACTGGAGAAGAATGCTGATGTATCAGTGACTGACATGTCTGGGTCTACATCTCTACATAAAGCATGTGGGAATGGGAGTGAGGCAGTGGTGAGATTACTACTGGAGAAGAATGCTGATGTATCAGTGACTGACATGTCTGGGTCTACATCTCTACATAAAGCATGTGGGAATGGGAGTGAGGCAGTGGTGAGATTACTACTGGAGGAGAATGCTGATGTATCAGTGACTGACAAGTCTGGGTCTACACCTCTACAAAAAGCATTTGGGAATGGGAGTGAGGCAGTGGTGAGATTACTACTGGAGAAGAATGCTGATGTATCAGTGACTGATGATAATGGGTCTACACCTCTACATACAGCATGTGGGAGTGGGAGTGAGGCATTGGTGAGATTACTACTGGAGAAGAATGCTGATGTATCAGTGACTGACAAGTCTGGGTCTACACCTCTACAAAAAGCATTTGGGAATGGGAGTGAGGCAGTGGTGAGATTACTACTGGACAAGAATGCTGATGTATCAGTGACTGATGATAATGGGTCTACACCTCTACATACAGCATGTGGGAGTGGGAGTGAGGCATTGGTGAGATTACTACTGGAGAAGAATGCTGATGTAACAGTGACTGACAAGTCTGGGTCTACACCTCTACATAAAGCATGTTGGAGTGAGAATGAGTCAGTGGTGAGATTACTACTGGGGAAGAATGCTGATGTATCAGTGACTGACAAGTCTGGGTCCACACCTCTACATAAAGCATGTGGGAATGACAGTGAGAGTGAGGCAGTGGTGAGATTACTACTGGAGAAGAATGCTGATGTATCAGTGGCTAATGATTATGGGTCTACACCTCTACATGAGGCATGTGAGAGTGACAGAGAGAGTGAGTCAGTGGTGAGATTACTACTGGAGAAGAATGCTGATGTATCAGTGGCTAATGATTATGGGTTAACACCTCTACATAAAGCATGTTGGACTGGGAGTGAGGCAATGGTGAGATTACTACTGGAGAAGAATGCTGATGTATCAGTGACTAATTATAATGGGTCTACACCTCTACATACAGCATGTGGGAATGATGAGGCAGTGGTGAGATTACTACTGGAGAAGAATGCTGATGTATCAGTGACTGACAAGTCTGGGTCTACACCTCTACATAAAGCATGTGAGAGTTGGAGTGAAGAAGTGGTGAGATTACTACTGGAGAAGAATGCTGATGTATCAGTGACTGACAAGTCTGGGTCTACACCTCTACATAAAGCATGTGAGAGTGAGAGTGAAGAAATGGTGAGATTACTACTTGAGAAGAATGCTGATGTATCAGTGACTGACAAGTCTGGGTCTACACCTCTACATAAAGCATGTGGGAGTGGGAGTGAGTCAGTGGTGAGATTACTACTGGAGAAGAATGCTGATGTATCAGTGGCTGATGATGATGGGTCTACACCTCTACTTAAAGCATGTTGGAGTGGGAGTGAGTCAGTGGTGAGATTACTACTGGAGAAGAATGCTGATGTATCAGTGGCTGATGATGATGGGTCTACACCTCTACATAAAGCATGTTGGAGTGGGAGTGAGTCAGTGGTGAGATTACTACTGGACAAGAATGCTGATGTATCAGTGACTGATGATAATGGGTCTACACCTCTACATAAAGCATGTGGGCGTTTGATTGGGAGTGAGGCAGTGGTGAGATTACTACTGGAGAATGGTGCAGATCCAGATGCAGTTGACAACCACGGCCTGACACCAGACAGGACAGTTTGCTCTGCAGCAATAAGGAAAATTGTCTCTACAGCGTGAGTACATGTTTTTCCACACTCACATTGCTATATTCAATGTGTGAATGAAATATATTGAAATCTGTTACGTCACCTGTTCGTCTGCCCGGGAACATAACCTGTGTAGTTATTTCATTTACCATATTTAGATAACAATCTCAGTTTTGAACTATGAATATGTGTCTTCTAAAAGGAATATCCTTTATTAAATGAAACTTAACATCTCTGAGAAGTCATGATGGTTATCAAATGTTTTGGTAGCAATTCAGTTCATATGGTTACATGGATGTGTGTCACTTAGGGCTGGAACAAGCCCAAATTTACTACCCAGGTACCCACCCCCTATTACCCGACCCTACCCGCTGTAGGTCTCAAGAGATAGGTACAAACTGTCGGATTGGGAAAAGTTGGACTGTAGCCCTGGCAAAATGCATTTAGATACATGTGTAAAATGATCTGATGTTGACTGAAGTTTTAGTTTTATTCAAACATATTAAAGAAGGAATGGGCACATAGTCAGAAAGAACTGCGAACATTAGTGACTTGTAGTTCAAACATAATTCTAAGGTCTAGATAATTTTTGTCATTAAACAATATATCACGTGACTAACCATGGGTCCGGGTAGTCCTGTGGGTACCTGGGTCCCACTCAGTACTCACCTGACCCGGGTACCCCAGTTACCTATCCCAGCCCTAGTATCACTAAATATTTCTGGTGACATGTATCCTCCTGGGTATGAATTTCAGGGATAGGAAAAGTATTCACATGTGAAGGTCTGAGTAGTTGTTTGAGGCAACTCGAGAGCACTTCTTCTGCAGAGCATTTGCAATGTTTGTACCACTATTGAAATAGTACTGTGATAGTACGTTCCCACGATGTTTCCTTGCATTACTAAAACTGTCCCACTCATCTGCCATTTCCTGGTTCAGTGGAATGGTGGGGAAATGTTAAGGAAGCTCGGTAACTTGACTGTCTCGAGAGCACCTCCTTTGCATTTCCTCTATTTTTCTTCATTTAAATCTCAAAGGGCAGACCTAAACATACCTATGAGTGCCATCTGGCAAGGAGGGAAGCAATCAATTGCACTATCGATATATTGTACAACAAAATGAACAAGTACTCATGTATTTCACCCTCATTCTTGTACAGTCTTATACAAGAGACACGAACAGGTATCTAAATCAGTTGTGATATGTAATTGTTCCCTTGAGGCAGTGTTACATTCATTGTCTTACCCATGTCATCATGGTTTAAACTGTGCCACGGTCACCCTAACAGGAATTTCAAACCCTGGATTTACTCAGTGTGACCTGGTAACAGGGGTTTCTGAGAATATGAAAGATGATTAAGTCTAAAAAGAATTATAAATGATACAGTTATTGTAAATGTGTTTTTCCATTTAGTTCCTTCTTACAATCTGGTATGACCACATGGATGGCACTGTGCACTGTAAAACCATATCAGTGTCTTTACATTATCACAACACATTAGTGAGACTTTAGCTTCTTCAAGGCTGGCATAAACAGTCTCAACTGATTTTGATAATCATTATAATCATTCATCCCCGCTCCTTCTGTTTGTAGTGTAACCTTGCAATCACACAGTCTTTTGCTAGATAAAAAGCAATAAAATACACCCAGCAGAAAAATCAAATAATTTATTGCTGTGGATTAAATATTGTTCAAATTCACACAGAGTTTAAAAGTGAGAGAGCTTTCTGGACTGAATACGTCTGTCTCTGGTGAACTTTTGCCTTTGTGATTGGTTTCAGTAGAAGACATCGAGCTGTGAGGACAGATGCTCCTGGATGGTGTGATGTAAGTTGAACACACATAGAGTGACAGTGGACACACCTGGATCATGCTCCCTATACAAACTGACAGGCCACTCCATCGGTTGTACTACCAGCAAACCCCTGACAGACTGACAGGCCACTCCATCGGTTGTACTACCAGCAAACCCCTGACAGACTGACAGGCCACACTGTCTGCTGTACTACCAGCAAACCCCTGACAGACTGACAGGCCACTCCATCGGTTGTACTACCAGCAAACCCCTGACAGACTGACAGGCCACTCCATCGGTTGTACTACCAGCAAACCCCTGACAGACTGACAGGCCACTCCATCGGTTGTACTACCAGCAAACCCCTGACAGACTGACAGGCCACACTGTCTGCTGTACTACCAGCAAACCCTGACAGACTGACAGGCCACTCCATCGGTTGTACTACCAGCAAACCCCTGACAGACTGACAGGCCACTCCATCGGTTGTACTACCAGCAAACCCCTGACAGACTGACAGGCCACTCCATCGGTTGTACTACCAGCAAACCCCTGACAGACTGACAGGCCACTCCATCGGTTGTACTACCAGCAAACCCCTGACAGACTGACAGGCCACTCCATCGGTTGTACTACCAGCAAACCCCTGACAGACTGACAGGCCACTCCATCGGTTGTACTACCAGCAAACCCCTGACAGACTGACAGGCCACACTGTCTGCTGTACTACCAGCAAACCCCTGACAGACTGACAGGCCACTCCATCGGTTGTACTACCAGCAAACCCCTGACAGACTGACAGGCCACTCCATCGGTTGTACTACCAGCAAACCCCTGACAGACTGACAGGCCACTCCATCGGTTGTACTACCAGCAAACCCCTGACAGACTGACAGGCCACTCCATCGGTTGTACTACAAGCAAACCCCTGACAGACTGACAGGCCACTCCATCGGTTGTACTACCAGCAAACCCCTGACAGACTGACAGGCCACTCCATCGGTTGTACTACCAGCAAACCCCTGACAGACTGACAGGCCACTCCATCGGTTGTACTACCAGCAAACCCCTGACAGACTGACAGGCCACTCCATCGGTTGACTACCAGCAAACCCCTGACAGACTGACAGGCCACACTGTCTGCTGTACTACCAGCAAACCCCTGACAGACTGACAGGCCACTCCATCGGTTGTACTACCAGCAAACCCCTGACAGACTGACAGGCCACTCCATCGGTTGTACTACCAGCAAACCCCTGACAGACTGACAGGCCACTCCATCGGTTGTACTACCAGCAAACCCCTGACAGACTGACAGGCCACACTGTCTGCTGTACTACCAGCAAACCCCTGACAGACTGACAGGCCACTCCATCGGTTGTACTACCAGCAAACCCCTGACAGACTGACAGGCCACACTGTCTGCTGTACTACCAGCAAACCCCTGACAGACTGACAGGCCACTCCATCGGTTGTACTACCAGCAAACCCCTGACAGACTGACAGGCCACTCCATCGGTTGTACTACCAGCAAACCCCTGACAGACTGACAGGCCACACTGTCTGCTGTACTACCAGCAAACCCCTGACAGACTGACGGGCCACACTGTCTGCTGTACTACCAGCAAACCCCTGACAGACTGATGGGCCACACTGTCTGCTGTACTACCAGCAAACCCCTGACACACTGACAGGCCACACTGTCTGCTGTACTACCAGCAAACACCTGACAGACTGACAGGCCACACTGTCTGCTGTACTACCAGCAAACCCCTGACAGACTGACGGGCCACACTGTCTGCTGTACTACCAGCAAACCCCTGACACACTGACGGGCCACACTGTCTGCTGTACTACCAGCAAACCAAACAACAGACTGACAGGCCACACTGTCTGCTGTACTACCAGCAAACCCCTGACAGACTGACAGGCCACACTGTCTGCTGTACTACCAGCAAACCCCTGACAGACTGACAGGCCACTCCATCGGTTGTACTACCAGCAAACCCCTGACAGACTGACAGGCCACTCCATCGGTTGTACTACCAGCAAACCCCTGACAGACTGACAGGCCACTCCATCGGTTGTACTACCAGCAAACCCCTGACAGACTGACAGGCCACACTGTCTGCTGTACTACCAGCAAACCCCTGACAGACTGACAGGCCACTCCATCGGTTGTACTACCAGCAAACCCCTGACAGACTGACAGGCCACACTGTCTGCTGTACTACCAGCAAACCCCTGACAGACTGACAGGCCACTCCATCGGTTGTACTACCAGCAAACCCCTGACAGACTGACAGGCCACTCCATCGGTTGTACTACCAGCAAACCCCTGACAGACTGACAGGCCACACTGTCTGCTGTACTACCAGCAAACCCCTGACAGACTGACGGGCCACACTGTCTGCTGTACTACCAGCAAACCCCTGACAGACTGATGGGCCACACTGTCTGCTGTACTACCAGCAAACCCCTGACAGACTGACGGGCCACACTGTCTGCTGTACTACCAGCAAACCCCTGACAGACTGACAGGCCACACTGTCTGCTGTACTACCAGCAAACACCTGACAGACTGACAGGCCACACTGTCTGCTGTACTACCAGCAAACCCCTGACAGATTGACGGGCCACTCCATCAACTGTACTACCAGCAAACACCTGACAGACTGACGGGCCACACTGTCTGCTGTACTACCAGCAAACCCCTGACAGACTGACAGGCCACACTGTCTGCTGTACTACCAGTAAACACCTGACAGACTGACAGGCCACACTGTCTGCTGTACTACCAGCAAACCCCTGACAAACTGACAGGCCACACTGTCTGCTGTACTACCAGCAAACCCCTGACAGACTGACGGGCCACACTGTCTGCTGTACTACCAGCAAACACCTGAAAGACTGACGGGCCACACTGTCTGCTGTACTACCAGCAAACACCTGACACACTGACAGGCCACACTGTCTGCTGTACTACCAGCAAACACCTGACAGACTGACAGGCCACACTGTCTGCTGTACTACCAGCAAACCAAACAACAGACTGACAGGCCACACTGTCTGCTGTACTACCAGTAAACACCTGACAGACTGACAGGCCACACTGTCTGCTGTACTACCAGCAAACCCCTGACAGAATGACGGGCCACACTGTCTGCTGTACTACCAGCAAACCAAACAACAGACTGACGGGCCACACTGTCTGCTGTACTACCAGCAAACCCCTGACAGACTGACAGGCTACACTGTCTGCTGTACTACCAGCAAACCCCTGACAGACTGACAGGCTACACTGTCTGCTGTACTACCAGCAAACACCTGACAGACTGACAGGCCACACTGTCTGCTGTACTACCAGCAAACCCCTGACAGACTGACAGGCTACACTGTCTGCTGTACTACCAGTAAACACCTGACAGACTGACAGGCCACACTGTCTGCTGTACTACCAGTAAACACCTGACAGACTGACAGGCCACACTGTCTGCTGTACTACCAGCAAACACCTGACAGACTGACGGGCCACACTGTCTGCTGTACTACCAGCAAACACCTGACAGACTGACAGGCCACACTGTCTGCTGTACTACCAGTAAACCCCTGACAGAATGACAGGCCACACTGTCTTCTGTACTACCAGCAAACCCCTGACAGACTGACGGGCCACACTGTCTGCTGTACTACCAGCAAACCCCTGACAGACTGACGGTCCACACTGTCTGCTGTACTACCAGCAAACCCCTGACAGACTGACGGGCCACACTGTCTACTGTACTACCAGCAAACCCCTGACAAACTGACGGGCCACACTGTCTGCTGGACTACCAGCAAACCCCTGACAGACTGACAGGCCACACTGTCTACTGTACTACCAGCAAACCCCTGACAGACTGACAGGCCACACTTTCTGCTGTACTACCAGCAAACCCCTGACAGACTGACGGGCCACACTGTCTACTGTACTACCAGCAAACCCCTGACAGACTGACGGGCCACACTGTCTGCTGTACTACCAGCAAACCCCTGACAGACTGACAGGCCACACTGTCTGCTGTACTACCAGCAAACCAAACAACAGAATGACAGGCCACACTGTCTGCTGTACTACCAGCAAACCCCTGACAGACTGACAGGCCACACTGTCTGCTGTACTACCAGCAAACCCCTGACACACTGACGGGCCACACTGTCTGCTGTACTACCAGCAAACCCCTGACAGACTGACGGGCCACACTGTCTGCTGTACTACCAGCAAACCAAACAACAGACTGACAGGCCACACTGTCTGCTGTACTACCAGTAAACACCTGACAGACTGACGGGCCACACTGTCTGCTGTACTACCAGCAAACTCCTGACAGACTGACGGGCCACACTGTCTGCTGTACTACCAGCAAACACCTGACAGACTGACAGGCCACACTGTCTGCTGTACTACCAGCATACCAAACAACAGAATGACGGGCCACACTGTCTGCTGTACTACCAGCAAACCCCTGACAGACTGACAGGCCACACTGTCTGCTGTACTACCAGATAACCCCTGACAGACTGACGGGCCACACTGTCTGCTGTACTATCAGCAAACACCTGACAGACTGACGGGCCACACTGTCTGCTGTACTACCAGCAAACCCCTGACAGACTGACGGGCCACACTGTCTGCTGTACTACCAGCAAACACCTGACACACTGACAGGCCACACTGTCTACTGTACTACCAGCAAACCCCTGACAGACTGACGGGCCACACTGTCTGCTGTACTACCAGCAAACACCTGAAAGACTGACGGGCCACACTGTCTGCTGTACTACCAGCAAACACCTGACACACTGACAGGCCACACTGTCTGCTGTACTACCAGCAAACACCTGACAGACTGACAGGCCACACTGTCTGCTGTACTACCAGCAAACCCCTGACAGACTGACGGGCCACACTGTCTGCTGTACTACCAGCAAACACCTGACACACTGACAGGCCACACTGTCTACTGTACTACCAGCAAACCCCTGACAGACTGACGGGCCACACTGTCTGCTGTACTACCAGCAAACCCCTGACAGACTGACGGGCCACACTGTCTGCTGTACTACCAGCAAACACCTGAAAGACTGACGGGCCACACTGTCTGCTGTACTACCAGCAAACACCTGACACACTGACAGGCCACACTGTCTACTGTACTACCAGCAAACCCCTGACAGACTGACAGGCCACACTGTCTGCTGTACTACCAGTAAACACCTGACAGACTGACAGACCACACTGTCTGCTGTACTACCAGCAAACCCCTGACAGACTGACGGGCCACACTGTCTGCTGTACTACCAGCAAACCCCTGACACACTGACGGGGCACACTGTCTGCTGTACTACCAGTAAACACCTGACAGACTGACAGGCCACACTGTCTGCTGTACTACCAGCAAACCCCTGACAGACTGACAGGCCACACTGTCTGCTGTACTACCAGCAAACCCCTGACAGACTGACAGGCCACACTGTCTGCTGTACTACCAGCAAACCAAACAACAGACTGACGGGCCACACTGTCTGCTGTACTACCAGTAAACACCTGACAGACTGACAGGCCACACTGTCTGCTGTACTACCAGCAAACCCCTGACAGAATGAAGGGCCACACTGTCTGCTGTACTACCAGCAAACCCCTGACAGAATGACGGGCCACACTGTCTGTTGTACTACCAGCAAACCCCTGACAGACTGACGGGCCACACTGTCTGCTGTACTACCAGTAAACACCTGACAGACTGACAGGCCACACTGTCTGCTGTACTACCAGCAAACCCCTGACAGACTGACAGGCCACACCGTCTGCTGTACTACCAGCAAACACCTGACAGACTGACAGGCCACTCCATCGGTTGTACTACCAGTAAACACCTGACAGACTGACAGGCCACTCTGTCTGCTGTACTACCAGCAAACCCCTGACACACTGACGGGCCACACTGTCTGCTGTACTACCAGCAAACACCTGACACACTGACAGGCCACACTGTCTGCTGTACTACCAGCAAACCCCTGACAGACTGACGGGCCACTCCATCAGTTGTACTACCAGAAAAACCCCTGACAGACTGACAGGCCACACTGTCTGCTGTACTACCAGCAAACCCCTGACAGACTGACAGGCCACACTGTCTGCTGTACTACCAGCAAACCCCTGACACACTGACGAGCCACACTGTCTGCTGTACTACCAGTAAACCCCTGACAGACTGACAGGCCACACTGTCTGCTGTACTACCAGCAAACACCTGACAGACTGACAGGCCACACTGTCTGCTGTACTACCAGCAAACCCCTGACAGACTGACAGGCCACACTGTCTGCTGTACTACCAGCAAACCAAACAACAGACTGACAGGCCACACTGTCTGCTGTACTACCAGCAAACCCCTGACAGAATGACAGGCCACTCCATCGGTTGTACAACCAGCAAACCCCTGACAGACTGACAGGCCACACTGTCTGCTGTACTACCACCAAACATCTGACAGACTGACGGGCCACACTGTCTGCTGTACTACCAGCAAACCCCTGACAGACTGACAGGCCACACTGTCTGCTGTACTACCAGTAAACACCTGACAGACTGACGGGCCACACTGTCTGCTGTACTACCAGCAAACCAAACAACAGACTGACAGGCCACACTGTCTGCTGTACTACCAGCAAACACCTGACAGACTGACGGGCCTCTCCATCGGTTGTACTACCAGCAAACCCCTGACTGACTGACAGGCCACACTGTCTGCTGTACTACCAGCAAACCCCTGACAGACTGACGGGCCACTCCATCGTTTGTACTACCAGCAAACCCCTGACAGACTGACAGGCCACACTGTCTGCTGTACTACCAGCAAACCCCTGACACACTGATGGGCCACACTGTCTGCTGTACTACCAGCAAACACCTGACAGACTGACAGGCCACACTGTCTGCTGTACTACCAGTAAACCCCTGACAGACTGACAGGCCACTCCTTCGGTTGTACTACCAGCAAACCCCTGACAGACTGACAGGCCACACTGTCTGCTGTACTACCAGCAAACCCCTGACAGACTGACGGGCCACACTGTCTGCTGTACTACCAGTAAACACCTGACAGACTGACACAGGCCACACTGTCTGCTGTACTACCAGCAAACTCCTGACAGACTGACGGGCCACACTGTCTGCTGTACTACCAGCAAACACCTGACACACTGACAGGCCACACTGTCTACTGTACTACCAGCAAACCCCTGACAGACTGAAGGGCCACTCCATCGGTTGTACTGCCAGCAAACACCTGACAGACTGACAGGCCACACTGTCTGCTTTACTACCAGCAAACCCCTGACAGACTGACGGGCCACTTCATCGGTTGTACTACCAGCAAACCCCTAACAGACTGACGGGCCACACTGTCTGCTGTACTACCAGTAAACACCTGACAGACTGACACAGGCTACACTGTCTGCTGTACTACCAGCAAACTCCTGACAGACTGACAGGCCACACTGTCTGCTGTACTACCAGCAAACCCCTTACAGACTGACAGGCCACACTGTCTGCTGTACTACCAGCAAACCCCTGACAGACTGATGGGCCACACTGTCTGCTGTACTACCAGCAAACCCCTGACAGTCTGACAGGCCACACTGTCTGCTGTACTACCAGCAAACACCTGACAGACTGACAGGCCACACTGTCTGCTGTACTACCAGTAAACACCTGACAGACTGACAGGCCACTCCATCGGTTGTACTACCAGCAAACACCTGACAGACTGACGGGCCACACTGTCTGCTGTACTACCAGCAAACCCCTGACAGACTGACAGGCCACACTGTCTGCTGTACTACCAGTAAACACCTGACAGACTAACAGGCCAAAACATCTGCTTTAACATACTATGTTACACAGCAAAAAATTATTAAAAATATATTCAAAACATTGATTCATTGCTTACTTTATAGTTAAAGGCTGCACATCATACAAGGTATCAGCTTATTTAGAATGCGCCTGGTTTGTAACAATGCCTTGACACTTTTTCAAGTATTTAAATGTTACTGGATTTACTATCTGCTATATGTTCTCCTTTATCCTTTATAAACCAGATCCGATCAAGTCAGCAGACTGGAACACCAGAGACTCTCTACCAGCAATCTCAACTCATGACACAGTCAGGTGGATCTCAGCTCATGACACAGTCAGTTGGATCTCAGCTCATGACACAGTCATTTGGATCTCAGCTCATGACACAGCCAGGTGTACCTCAGCTCATGACACAGGCATTTGGATCTCAGCTCATGACACAGTCAGTTGGATCTCAGCTCATGACACAGTCAGGTGGATCTCAGCTCATGACACAGTCAGGTGGATCTCAGCTCATGACACAGTCAGTTGGATCTCAGCTCATGACACAGTCAGTTGGATCTCAGCTCATGACACAGCCACGTGTACCTCAGCGCAAGGCACAGTCAGGTGGATCTCAGCTCATGACACAGTCAGGTGGATCTCAGCTCCTGACACAGTCAGGTGGATCTCAGCTCATGACACAGTCAGGTGGATCTCAGCTCATGACACAATCAGGTGGATCTCAGCTCATGACACAGTCAGGTGGATCTCAGCTCATGACACAGCCAGGTGTACCTCAGCGCAAGGCACAGTCAGGTGGAGCTCAGCTTGTGGGACAGTTGGGGCACACTCAACTCACCCCCCACCTGGGTGGACCTCAAGTGATAGGACACTTGGAACACACTCAGCTCACAACACAGTCCGGTGGATCTCATATTGAAGGGCAGTTTGGTCACACTCAGGTCACTCAGGTGGGGCACACTGAGGTCACTCAGTTAAACGTTCATCAAGATTCACCAATTTTCATGCCAGATACATCCTGGCTTCCAACCAATGCAGACATAGCCCCAAGATCTTCCTCAGTGTCTAGACAAGTAGGGACATCTCAGAGCTTGATGTCAGCCCAAGGTGCACCTCAGAGCTTGATGTCAGCCCAAGGTGCACCTCAGAGCTTGATGTCAGCCCAAGGTGCACCTCAGAGCTTGATGTCAGCCCAAGGTACCCGTGCACTTCAGGGCAGTATAATATCATTTAGGGGTAGTGACTATACTGCACAAACAGCAACACTACCTATGAAGGTTGCACCTGATGGCATGATCTCTTCCTCAGATGATCCAAGTTTAAATCAAAACAATCTACCTGCACTCAACACTGATCCTTTCATCCTATCTCCGAATATGCTTTTAAGATTGAACAACAACCAGCACTTCGGGCACACTCCTGCAAATGAGGCCACTACAACTGTGACAGCCACTGAACAAAGCATAATGCCAAGCATTTCTGGTAACCAACCTATACCACAACCACCTGTGAGCACCCCCAATGAGGGACATGGTCTGGTGCCAAGCAACACCCAGGACTATTATCCTTCTGTCTCCATGTCCAGCACAGCAATGTCTCCACAAGGGGCACCACCCATTTACAGTCATACAAATTCACAAAGCTTCCTGCTTCCAAATGTACGATTCAGATTCTAGTTGATGTTGATGTTTAGAAACAGAGTACTGCAAGTCTAAACAGTCAGCCACTACAAAGAGTATGAATAAACAATATCTTGCTGAGATACAAAATGTAAAAAATCGGTGACACTGCACAAGAAGTAGTATTCTATAATTGTCTACCATTACTGAACTTACAGGGAAGATCATCTAATGACTACTTCCTCAAGCACCTGTTACTGGATCTGTACACTTTTAACTACTTGCCTCCTGCTTGGCAACAGAATGTAGCAGCACCCCTTCTCATAAAAAAACAGATACCGGTATCAGATACAAGGTTCCAATATCCTTTCTAAAGGCATTAGAGTTGAAGCCAAGACCCTTTCCTGAAGGCAGTGGAGTATCTGCCAAGACCCTTTCCTGAAGGCAGTGGAGTTGATGCCAAGACCCATTCCTGAAGGAAGGGGAGTAGCTGCCAAGACCCTTTCCCCCAAGGCAGTGGAGTAGCTGCCAAGACCCATTCCTGAAGGCAGTGGAGTAGCTGCCAAGACCCTTTCCTGGAGGCCGTGGAGTAGCTGCCAAGACCCATTCCTGAAGGCAGTGGAGTATCTGCCAAGACCCTTTCCTGAAGGCAGTGGAGTTGATGCCAAGACCCATTCCTGAAGGAAGGGGAGTAGCTGCCAAGACCCTTTCCCCCAAGGCAGTGGAGTAGCTGCCAAGACCCATTCCTGAAGGCAGTGGAGTAGCTGCCAAGACCCTTTCCTGGAGGCCGTGGAGTAGCTGCCAAGACCCATTCCTGAAGGCAGTGGAGTATCTGCCAAGACCCTTTCCTGAAGGCAGTGGAGTTGATGCCAAGACCCATTCCTGAAGGAAGGGGAGTAGCTGCCAAGACCCTTTCCCCCAAGGCAGTGGAGTAGCTGCCAAGACCCATTCCTGAAGGCAGTGGAGTAGCTGCCAAGACCCTTTCCTGGAGGCCGTGGAGTTGATGCCAAGACCCTTTCCTGGAGGCAGTGGAGTAGCTGCCAAGACCCTTTCCTGAAGGCAGTGGAGTATCTGCCAAGACCCTTTCCTGAAGGCAGTGGAGTTGATGCCAAGACCCATTCCTGAAGGAAGGGGAGTAGCTGCCAAGACCCTTTCCCCCAAGGCAGTGGAGTAGCTGCCAAGACCCATTCCTGAAGGCAGTGGAGTAGCTGCCAAGACCCATTCCTGGAGGCAGCGGAGTAGCTGCCAAGACCCTTTCCTGAAGGCAGTGGAGTAGCTTTCAAGACCCATTCCTGAAGGCAGTGGAGTAGCTGCCAAGACCCATTCCTGAAGGCCGTGGAGTTGATGCCAAGACCCATTCCTGAAGGCAGTGGAGTAGCTGCCAAGACCCTTTCCTGAAGGCAGCGGAGTAGCTGTCAAGACCCATTCCTGGAGGCCGTGGAGTTGATGCCAAGACCCTTTCCTGGAGGCAGCGGAGTAGCTGCCAAGACCCTTTCCTGAAGGCAGTGGAGTAGCTGCCAAGACCCTTTCCTGGAGGCAGCGGAGTAGCTGTCAAGACCCATTCCTGGAGGCCGTGGAGTTGATGCCAAGACCCTTTCCTGGAGGCAGTGGAGTAGCTGCCAAGACCCTTTCCTGAAGGCAGTGGAGTTGATGCCAAGACCCATTCCTGAAGGCCGTGGAGTTGATGCCAAGACCCATTCCTGAAGGCAGTGGAGTAGCTGCCAAGACCCTTTCCTGAAGGCAGCGGAGTAGCTGTCAAGACCCATTCCTGGAGGCCGTGGAGTTGATGCCAAGACCCTTTCCTGGAGGCAGCGGAGTAGCTGCCAAGACCCTTTCCTGAAGGCAGTGGAGTAGCTGCCAAGACCCTTTCCTGGAGGCAGCGGAGTAGCTGTCAAGACCCATTCCTGGAGGCCGTGGAGTTGATGCCGAGACCCTTTCCTGGAGGCAGTGGAGTAGCTGCCAAGACCCTTTCCTGAAGGCAGTGGAGTTGATGCCAAGACCCATTCCTGAAGGCCGTGGAGTTGATGCCAAGACCCTTTCCTGAAGGCAGTGGAGTAGCTGCCAAGACCCTTTCCTGAAGGAAGTGGAGTTGATGCCAAGACCCTTACTAATATAAAGGCAGTGGAGTTGATGCAAAACCTTAGAGAGGGGAGCAAGTCAAAATGGTATACCAGGGGTATGTCAAAATGGACCAAATAAAATTGCAAAATGGCAAATAGAAAATTAAAAACAGCCATCCTAGCCCATACTTTAAATGATTATCAACATCATTAATGCTAAATGTGACTATTACTATGATGTTACAATGAATGGAGAACAACACTTCTTTGATTCACAAATCCATTTATATATGTCATTAACTTTTATTCAAGGCACCTGTGTTAAAACTGTAACTTTCTTCATTATTGTATTTATTGTATTGATAAGAATCTACTCTGCCCATGTGCAGGCCAGATTGCAAAAATACATGCACAGACAACTGATGTCTTACTGTCAGAATGGCTTCAGCACTGTGTTGGGCTGATTGATCCTATACATTTATTACTCTCAAAAAGAAAACTCCTCATGAATTGTCATGAATTGATTGTACATATGTTGTGTTGACGTGTATTGATTGTATATATGTTGTGTTGACGTGTATTGATTGTACATATGTTGTGTTGACGTGTATTGATTGTACATATGTTGTGTTGACGTGTATTGATTGTACATATGTTGTGTTGACGTGTATTGATTGTACATATGTTGTGTTGGCGTATATTGATTGTATATATGTTGTGTTGACGTGTATTGATTGTACATAAGTTGAATTGACGTGTATTGATTGTACATATGTTGTGTTGACGTGTATTGATTGTACATATGTTTTGTTGACGTGTATTGATTGTACATATGTTGTGTTGACGTGTATTGATTGTACATATGTTGTGTTGACGTGTATTGATTGTATATATGTTGTGTTGACGTGTATTGATTGTACATATGTTGTGTTGACGTGTATTGATTGTACATATGTTGTGTTGACGTGTATTGATTGTACATATGTTGTGTTGACGTGTATTGATTGTACATATGTTGTGTTGACGTGTATTGATTGTACATATGTTGTGTTGACGTGTATTGATTGTACATAAGTTGTATTGACGTGTATTGATTGTACATATGTTTTGTTGACGTGTATTGATTGTACATATGTTTTGTTGACGTGTATTGATTGTACATATGTTGTGTTGACGTGTATTGATTGTACATATGTTGTGTTGACGTGTATTGATTGTACATATGTTGTGTTGACGTGTATTGATTGTACATATGTTGTGTTGACGTGTATTGATTGTACATATGTTGTGTTGAAGTGTATTGATTGTACATATGTTGTGTTGACGTGTATTGATTGTACATATGTTGTGTTGACGTGTATTGATTGTACATATGTTTTTTTGACGTGTATTGATTGTACATATGTTGTGTTGACGTGTATTGATTGTACATATGTTGTGTTGACGTGTATTGATTGTACATATGTTGTGTTGACGTGTATTGATTGTACATATGTTGTGTTGACGTGTATTGATTGTACATATGTTGTGTTGACGTGTATTGATTGTACATATGTTGTGTTGACGTGTATTGATTGTACATATGTTGTGTTGACGTGTATTGATTGTACATATGTTTTGTTGACGTGTATTGATTGTACATATGTTGTGTTGACGTGTATTGATTGTACATATGTTGTGTTGACGTGTATTGATTGTACATATGTTTTGTTGACGTGTATTGATTGTACATATGTTGTGTTGACGTGTATTGATTGTACATATGTTGTGTTGACGTGTATTGATTGTACATATGTTGTGTTGACGTGTATTGATTGTACATATGTTGTGTTGACGTGTATTGATTGTACATATGTTGTGTTGACGTGTATTGATTGTACATATGTTGTGTTGACGTGTATTGATTGTACATATGTTGTGTTGACGTGTATTGATTGTACATATGTTGTGTTGACGTGTATTGATTGTACATATGTTGTGTTGACGTGTATTGATTGTCCATATGTTGTGTTGACGTGTATTGATTGTACATATGTTGTGTTGACGTGTATTGATTGTACATATGTTGTGTTGACGTGTATTGATTGTACATATGTTGTGTTGACGTGTATTGATTGTACATATGTTTTGTTGACGTGTATTGATTGTATATATGTTGTGTTGACGTGTATTAATTGTACATATGTTGTGTTGACATGTATTGATTGTACATATGTTGTGTTAACATGTATTGATTGTACATATGTTGTGTTGACGTGTATTGATTGTACATATGTTGTGTTGACGTGTATTAATTGTACATATGTTGTGTTGACATGTATTGATTGTATATATGTTGTGTTAACATGTATTGATTGTACATCTTTTGTTGACATGTATTGATTGTACATACGTTGAGTTGACTTTTGTTATATCATGATGATATCATGATATAACATTTATACTAAGTTTTCCTATAATAATTAGATCCACATCAAGTGCTTTTATGAGTTATCATGGTGTAATATTTATACATCATTTCATATAATTAAAGTTTAGCAAGTAATACTTATGATCAGGTAAAATGCATATATAAAATATCAGTAGTTTCAGTTATAGCTTTTTAGATAGATGCGAGCCTAAGGTAATGGGAGCGCATCTCCTAGACATACTATTCAATAGTTCAAAGAGTTATGTCTACATAGTTTAATAGATTTGAAGCTTTTAGATAAATGCTAGCCTAAGGTATCAAGATCCCATCTCCCAGACAAAAGATATGTCTACATGGTCTTATAGATTGCCTTTAACTATTTTATTGTCCCCCGCCGCGCGAAAGCGCGAAGCGGGGGATATAGTATTCACGACCGTCCGTACGTCCGTCCGTACGTCCCACCTGTTTGTTGCCGCGATATATCAAGAACTAAACACTGGATTGTCTTCATATTTGGAACTATGGTGTATATACAGACTCCGCAGACACCAGTCGGTTTTGGTGACCTTGAGCCCATTTTCAAGGTCACAGCAGGTAAATCTGCTTTTGGAGTTGGAAAACGGTGTTGCCGCGATATCTCAAGAACTAATCGCAGGATTGTCTTCATGTTTGGAACTATGGTGTATATACAGACTCCGCAGACACCAGTCGGTTTTGGTGACCTTGACCCCATTTTCAAGGTCACAGCAGGTAAATCTGCTTTTGGAGTTGGAAAACGGTGTTGCCGCGATATCTCAAGAACTAATCGCAGGATTGTCTTCATGTTTGGAACTATGGTGTATATACAGATACCGCAGACACCAGTCGGTTTTGGTGACCTTGACCCCATTTTCAAGGTCACAGCAGGCAAATCTGCTTTTGGAGTTGGAAAACGGTGTTGCCGCGATATCTCAAGAACTAATCGCAGGATTGTCTTAATATTTGGAACTATGGTGTATATACAGACACCGCAGACACCAGTCGGTTTTGGTGACCTTGACCCTATTTTCAAGGTCACAGCAGGCAAATCTGCTTTTGGAGTTGGAAAACGGTGTTGCCGCGATATCTCAAGAACTAATCGCTGGATTGTCTTCATATTTGGTATTTTGGTGTATATACAGGCGGGGGACATTTCGTCACTTCTGTGACAAATACTTGTTTAAGTAAATCTGTCATCACCTATATTAGAATAACATTCAGCAATTACTTCAATTTAGACTCATTAAGGATTAGCCCCCATACAAGCTCATCTATAATGATACCATAATCTCTTTCCAAGCACCCAGTAAATATGTCAACAAGATTAGTGCCAACAGGATTAACAAGATTAAGTATTCACCTCTGTCTAGCTATTCATTTAGTATAGGGCACAGCCCATCGTGTATCAACCAATCAGATTCCATTATATTGTTCTAATTTTTGTTAAATACATACAGAAACCAAATGTTAAGCAGAAGGGGTTTGCGGCTCATACCAAGCAGATCTCTCTCCCACAAGCCAGAGGGTTGTACCGACTCTGTGGCACCCTCAGCTATATTCGAAGATATTGTAATTTGCTCATTGTCAACTGTTCTTGTAAATAAAACTGTGATTAGTCTCCTGTGACTCCAGCTCTTTGCTGACTAATTCCCCCAAAAAACCAGCACGCCATTTGGAAGGTTTTGTTCAACCGAACAGAACCATAATAATTCAATGATAATGACACAGTATAGGTTCAAGGCCGTGGATATGTAGTTTTGATAACCGTGTTTAAAGAGATATTTATGATCTCTCTTCTCAACTGTGAGAACACTGTGTGAGTCGCCTCTGCGTGAGGCACCTGAAATATGTTGCCTGTGCCCTTTTACTGTGGATCTTGTGCTTTGTGGCCTCAGGTTATGAAGTTCATGTCCCAGGGCAAACGTAACACTTGATATTGGACCAACTCAAGCATCAATAATATGTGTTGATTGCATGATGCACTGTATATATGATATAAGATGAGGATGCAGTATATATACAACATGATGATGAAGTGTATATATGATATAACATGATGATGCAGTGTATGTATAATATGACATGATGATGCAGTATATATACAACATGATGATGCAGTGTATATATATGATATAAGATGATGATGCAGTGTATATATATGATATAACATGTTGATGAAGTGTGTATATGACATAACATGAGGATGCAGTGTATATATGATTTAACATGATAATGCAGTGTATATATGATATAACATGATGACACAGTGTATATATTATAGATCATGATGATGCAGTGTATATATACTGAACAACAAAAGTTCCTGTGATATTGAATAAGATTTAATGCAAAGTTATGTTTTTCACCAAATCTGAAACAATTTCGGCTTGCAACAGATAAAAGACTCCTGTAAGTGTTCAAATGGTTTAATTTGCCATACTGACTTCAGAAAATGCGTGATTTCATAAAATAAACCATGAACATGCCAAAATGTCAATTTACAAATCAATAGCATGTGTGTCCACCTCTGTTTGCGATGCAAGCAACAAATCTTTGTCTCATGGAATGGAACAGGCGTCGCACAAAGTCCTGTGGGATATCTGTCCATATCTGTTGGAGCATGTTTCGAAGTTCCTGGAGTGTCTGTGGAACACATGGTTGACGTTGAAGGCACCGATCCATCTCATCCCACATGTGCCCGATTGGTGAGAGTTCAGGGGAGCGAGCCGGCCTGGGGATGACATTCACGTTGTTTTGTTGAAGAGAATCCTGAACAAGTCGAGCCGGGCGTTGTCATGTTAAAAGGTAATGCCTGGGCCATGATGACGCAAAAACGGTAGAACAACAGGGCTGATGATCTCGTCGCGGTAGCGCTGTCCATTGAGATTTCCCTCTACCACTATCAAACAGGTCCTCTGTCTTGCTGTAATCCCACCCTGTACCATAACGCTGCTGCCCCCAAACCGATCTTCTTCCATGACACAATGATTGACGTAACGTTCACGTAACGTTCACTTCGACGTCGGTACACTCGAATCCATCCATCTCTGTGGCGGAGGTGAAAACGAGTTTCGTCAGTGAATAGAACTTGTCCCCACTGCATGGCCGACCAGTGTAGACGCTGTCTGCACCACTGTAGACGTGCTTGACTGTGGTTTCCTGTCAAAATGGGGCGTCTGGCGGGTCTTCTGGCGACAATCCCTGCACATCTAAGGCGTCGACATACGGTTTGTGAAGATATTCGTCAAAGGCCAGGGATGCTTCTTGCAGTCACTGTTGCTGGCTGGAATTGATTTTGTAGGTGTGTCTTGTCAATTATTGGTTATGCGTGGCCTGCCATCCGAGGATGGTCTCTGACTGCATTCGTCTGTTGCCAACGTTGCCATAAACACCAAATGGTGTTTCTGTGGACGTTAAATTGTCTTGCAACATCACGTTGACTCAATCCTGCTTCAAGCATACTAATGGCTCGTAGACGCTCATTTTTGGACAGGCATGGCATTTCGAATAATTGCGTAATTTTGTTGTTTTTCTGAGTGTTTGTTGTCAGCACGATGCTAAACAATGCATATGGAATCCCGTTAACTCACATGTTTTTATACCCATTCTTGGGTAGTGAAATGCATGGGGCTTGCATAAAAGTTAACTTTTGCATGGAATGCATGCTTTTCTGTAGCAGTTGCGTTTTTGTGACTTGATTCCATACATGAACTTTACTTGTTTGAAAAATACACTTAATTATTGGTGTCACAGGAACTTTTGTTATTGAGTATATGATATAACATATTGCAGAATATATCCATGATGATTCTGTGTATACATGATATAAAATGATGATTCTGTGTATACATGATATTAAATGATGATGCTGTGTACATATGATATAACATGATGATGCAGAATATAAACGGTTCATTATCAAAATATGTACCCTTTTTATTTCAGTAATCTTTATCTTTCATAAGGTTTGGGATAGCCCTTAACTTTCATCTCTAATATTTCAGTGTTGAATCAAATTAAGATATATCATCGAACATTTGCCTTGTCAGTGCTTTATTTGCTTATGTTGGAGTGGTATATAGTCTGAAATTGTTGAAAAATCACTGTCAATGGACACCAAAAGCATTTTTCAGTGAACATATTTCAGATTTTTATGACATATATTTGAGTTTTTATGTTGATATTTTATTAATGGGATTAGAGTCTTTATAATAAAAATCAGTTTCATCTATGTTTCTATATTTCAATCGCCTGTCTGAAAGGGGCCTGTCCTTGATGTTACCATTTTTTAAATCAGGTGTTAGAGTTATCCATCGTAATGTGGAGAGAAGGTAAATGAGTTCTCCCTTATCATATCAATTCCTGTTTTGAGTCAACTGGAAAAAGGTAACACCAAGCATCACCATATGAAAGTTCCATGTCTTTGGTGTAACCTTGTCATAAAAAATACTATTTCATTTTCAAAACATCCTTATATGCATACTGGTAATAAAAGAGTTAAATGCACTGGTACTGAATGTTGTGGGCTACTGTCGAGGGAGCAGTCATTTGTATATGTATTTATTGTTGAATGAAAATATGTCTTTGGTGTTACTGTCCTTGGTGTGTCCTGAACCATGACAAAATGTCTTTGGTGTTAATTAATATGACCTTGGTGTAACTTAATAGCAATTATTAACTTAAAATGGGCAATAGCTAAACATGTCTTGTGACATTGAAATTACAAATCTTTAATCATATTAACACTTTAACACCAAGCATCACCATATGAAGATTGCATAGCATGATTTTCAACATGTACAAAGAACATGTTCAATAAATAAAGAATATTGAAATTTTATCGATCATTTTGGTGATGTGTCGGACACAGAGAAGAATTTTTTTTTTTTTATTTTTACTTCTCACAATGAGTGATGATCCAGGCATTAATACATGGTTATATTAAAAGTGAGAGTCTTTTTCTTTTCTAGGCAAAGGTAAAATATTAGTTTTACAATACTACACTGAAAGAGATATTGTATTAACTTTTTTATTTCTGCAAAAGATCCGTAACTATAATGGTTACACCAAGGACAATAACTTTCTACTGTTTCTCCGGTATATTTAAAATATGAGAAAATTATCTTTCTCTGTATTAGCATAACTTACCCAACTATTTGTTAAGTTTAGATGTTTCTTGTTAAATCACTAAAAGTTGGAACTTTCAAGTTGTATTTTTGTTTATTCAACAGGACATAAAGGGGTAAAATTTTGATGACTCATACGCGATGATTCAGTGTATATATGATATAAGATGATGATGCAGTGTATATATGAGATGAGGATGCAGCATATAAACATGATGATGCAGTGTATATATGAGATGGGGATGCAGTATATATACATGATGATGCAGTGTATATATGAGATAAGGATGCAGTGTATATATGAGATGGGGATGCAGTGTATATATGAGATGGGGATGCAGCATGTAAACATGATGATGCAGTGTATATATGAGATGGGGATGCAGTATATATACATGATGATGCAGTGTATATATGAGATGAGGATGCAGTGTATATATGAGATGAGGATGCAGTATATATACATGATGGTGCAGTGTATATATGAGATGGGGATGCAGTATATATACATGATGATGCAGTGTATATATGAGATGGAGATGCAGCATATAAACATGATGATGCAGTGTATATATGAGATGGGGATGCAGTATATATACATGATGATGCAGTGTATATATGAGATAAGGATGCAGTATATATACATTATGGTGCAGTGTATTTATGAGATGAGGATGCAGTATATATACATGATGATGCAGTGTATATATGAGATGAGGATGCAGTATATATACATTATGGTGCAGTGTATATATGAGATGGGGATGCTGTATATATGAGATAAGGATGCAGTGTATATATGAGATGAGGATGCAGTATATTTATGAGATGGGGATGCAGTATATATACATGATGATGCAGTGTATATATGAGATGGGGGTGCAGCATATAAACATGATGGTGCAGTGTATATATGAGATTGGGATGCTGTATATATACATGATGATGGTGTGTATATATGAGATGAGGATGCAGTGTATATATGAGATGGGGATGCAGCATATAAACATGATGATGCAGTGTATATATGAGATAAGGATGCAGTATATATACATTATGGTGCAGTGTATTTATGAGATGAGGATGCAGTATATATACATGATGATGCAGTGTATATATGAGATGGGGATGCAGTATATATACATGATGATGCAGTGTATATATGAGATAAGGATGCAGTATATATACATTATGGTGCAGTGTATTTATGAGATGAGGATGCAGTATATATACATGATGATGCAGTGTATTTATGAGATGGGGATGCAGTATATATACACGATGATGCAGTGTATATATGAGATGAGGATGCAGTATATATACATGATGGTGCAGTGTATATATGAGATGGGGGTGCAGCATATAAACATGATGGTGCAGTGTATATATGAGATGGGGATGCAGCATATATACATGATGATGCAGTGTATATATGAGATAAGGATGCAGTATATATACATTATGGTGCAGTGTATATATGAGATGAGGATGCAGTATATATACATGATGATGCAGTGTATATATGAGATGGGGATGCAGTATATATACATGATGATGCTGTGTATATATAAGATGAGGATGCAGTATATATACATGAGGATGCAGTGTTTATATGAGATGAGGATGCAGTATATATACATGATGATGCAGTGTATATATGAGATGAGGATGCAGTATATATACATGAGGATGCAGTGTTTATATGAGATGAGGATGCAGTATATATACATTATGGTGCAGTGTATTTATGAGATGAGGATGCAGTATATATACATGATGGTGCAGTGTATATATAAGATGGGGATGCAGTATATATACATGATTATGCAGTGTATATATGAGATGGGGATGCAGCATATAAACGTGATGATGCAGTGTATATATGAGATGAGGATGCAGTATATATACATGATGATGCAGTGTATATATGAGATGAGGATGCAGTATATATACATGAGGATGCAGTGTTTATATGAGATGAGGATGCAGTATATATACATTATGGTGCAGTGTATATATGAGATGAGGATGCAGTATATATACATGAGGATGCAGTGTTTATATGAGATGGGGATGCAGTATATATACATTATGGTGCAGTGTATTTATGAGATGAGGATGCAGTATATATACATGATGGTGCAGTGTATATATGAGATGAGGATGCAGTATATATACATGATGGTGCAGTGTATATATGAGATGGGGATGCAGTATATATACATGATGATGCAGTGTATATATAAGATGGGGATGCAGTATATATACATGATGATGCAGTGTATATATGAGATGGGGATGCAGCATATAAACATGATGATGCAGTGTATATATGAGATGAGGATGCAGTATATATACATGATGATGCAGTGTATATATAAGATGATGATGCAATGTGTGTATTTACTTCATTTCGTGCCTTTCATTAATTCACAGAAGCTAGAGCCAGATTGATGAGATGTGCCCTGCTGTACCAGTAACACCACACAATGGTTCTGATTACACAAACTAGAATACAATGTCTCAAATTGTATACATAGTTTAGTGTGTGTATATGTAGTGCAGCATAAAGCATTCACTATAATAAATAAGTGGACCCATCTAGTTTTGTGATGATCCTGTGTAGTATCTTGGCAGAATAGTTTCCCGCTAGAGCGGATTGAGAGGATTGGGTGGTGCCAACACTGCAGTGGACCAATCTGTGAAGTGACATGACTGAAATACTATCCCAGTTTCCTGGTGGATCGTGTACACCTACATATTGAGACATACAAATACAGTGTGTTTATCCCTGAATAATTAAAACTGCTTGGTGTTTTTCTGCTGCTAAATATTTAAGTCACATTTGGCAGCAGGTTGCTGGAGACCTTGGACTTTCAGGTTATTGGTCATGTGTTTACTCTGACCACATGTTATGTCATCAGATCAGCATGTTTTCACCTCATTATGATATCTTAGAGGCATGCATTTCCCCTAACCAAAGATAACAAAGCAACCTTGATCATGGAGTGAGTGAGTGAGTGAGTGAGTATGGTTTTACGCCGCTTTGGGCAAATTTCCAGCATTATCAAGATGGGGGAAACCACAAATGGGCTTCACACTAGATCATTGAGAGTAGTTCAATAGGTGTCCTCGTTTGGCAGCGTAACTCCTGAGAGTTTCCAGGGCTTCCATCCTGCCCCACACTGAAGCCTATATAACACATGTGGTGTCACCTGAGGCAAGTGACTTTGTTCAAAATATGCCTCTATTCACCCTACAGTGAATGGGTACCCGGTAGCATGAGATGGTAATGTGACAGCTAATCTTCTTGCGCCTTACAGGCCGCTTGGGTTGTGTACTCCAAGGGAGCTGAAAATGAAAATTGAGTGACACTGATCCTTTGTCAGGGTTAATAATGTAGAACTTTAAACATACTTTAGGGTGTGGATTTATTATGATAGATTATGGTATCAGACTTCAAATGCCTTGAGGCATATCATGATTTCTGGAGCCTTCTAAAAATGGTAGTGGAGGGGCTACTTCTGTGTTTGCAAAGACTTGCAATTAGTATTCTAGTTTGTCCATTCTTTCTGTCTCTCCTTGGGTGGCATGTAGTTGCTAATGGTTCTTGTGAGGTCTTCCTGGTCACACAGCTGGTCAAGTCCACATAATGGTCTCTCCTTGGCTGGCATGTAGTTGTTAATGGTCCTTGTGAGTGAGTGAGTTTGGTTTTACGCCGCTTTAAGCAATATTCCAGTAATATCATGGCGGGGGACACCAGAAATGGGCTTCACACATTGTACCCATGTCGGGATTCGAACCCGGGTCTTCGGCGTGACGAGCGAACGCTTTAACCACTAGGCTACCCGACCGCCCCTCTTGTGAGGTCTCCCTGGTCACACAGCTGGTCAAGTCCACTTAATGGTCTCTCCTTGGGTGGCATGTAGTTGCTAATGGTTCTTGTGAGGTCTTCCTGGTCACACAGCTGGTCAAGTCCACACAATGGTCACTCCTTGGGTGGCATGTAGTTGCTGATAGTTCTTGTGAGGTCTTCCTGGTCGCACAGCTGGTCAAGTCCACACAATGGTCACTCCTTGGGTGGCATGTAGTTGCTGATAGTTCTTGTGAGGTCTTCCTGGTCACACAGCTGGTTAAGTCCACATAATGGTCTCTCCTTGGGTGGCATGTAGTTGCTAATGGTTCTTGTGAGGTCTTCCTGGTCACACAGCTGGTCAAGTCCACATAATGGTCTCTCCTTGGGTGGCATGTAGTTGCTAATGGTTCTTGTGAGGTCTCCCTGGTCACACAGCTGGTCAAGTCCACACAATGGTCACTCCTTGGGTGGCATGTAGTTGCTGATAGTTCTTGTGAGGTCTTCCTGGTCACACAGCTGGTTAAGTCCACATAATGGTCTCTCCTTGGGTGGCATGTAGTTGCTAATGGTTCTTGTGAGGTCTCCCTGGTCACACAGCTGGTCAAGTCCCCATAATAGTCACTGTCCTTTAGGAAGAAAATAGAACAAAACACTTCCAATTTTTAAGATATTTTAATTTTAAGGCGAGATTGAGTAGAATAAAAACAAGTTATTGATAAATTTTCAGGAGCACTTTAACATGCTGAAAAGCCTGCCAGTCATCATGAGGTGGCTGCAATGTTTGATTGTTTGAACTACGTCGAACATGGACCACTGATCACTGTCTCTTTATAAGGTGGGAATGGAGGGCGACAGGGTGCCCTTCTACATCCTATTGTTTCTATACATACCGCACAACAAACAGTGAGGAAGCGGTCAACACTTCAACAACACTAGTATATATCTACAGGTCAAGATTCTAACAAAAATGATTATGAAAATTTAGTCAATACATTGAATGCAAGTTGTGAGCGAACATAGGACCTAATATATCAACAGAATCAAGAGGATGTTTTCTCAACAAAAACACCTTCCTGACAAATGTGAAAATTTACAAATATAACGTGGATGTCATTATAAATATAAGATCTTATATTTACACAATATACAACAAGTTTACAGTTGGTATGATCGTCACATTCACTGTTTTTTTCAGAAACTCACAAGAGAAAATTGCATAGAAAACCGTATGGCAAACACATCCATGCAGCAAAATGTATAAGTATCAATAAAGGTAATAATTGAAATAACAAAATAATATTACTAAAACTGTAGTTGAAAAAAAAAATCAGCACATCATAGCGAGTGACTGTGCAAGATTATTGACTAATTTCAACAGATATACAACTGTTAGTATTTCTTAATTTTTATTTTGAAAAAAAAATAGTAAAAAGAAAACACCATCTATATACAAATGAACAAGTGACTCTATGCTATGACAGTCATCATACATGCATGTCGTTTCATCAACATGATTAAAGTATTTTCCATATCACAGTGTCCTTGTCGCAAGACTTGTTTCCTAACAGATGCTGATAATATTGTACGTTTGTAGTTAATAGTTAGAACTGGTAATATAACAATCTGATAATGCATGAACCAGCAAACATCTGTAACAACTAGCTGTAGGTTCTGTGGAAGAAACATACAAAATGAGCTAACAACACTAGAAACGGCTCCTTAACATGCATTCACATATAACCTACAATAGAAGACTTCTGATATTATTTGTTAGAACCAACAATCCAGTACAGGCAATAGGAACTGTGTAACTAGGCCAACAGAAGCTGCCTCGGAGATGGAGACCTGTGGGAATACTCTTCTGGAGAAAGTGAGTGTTTACCATTACGTGTGTTTATGATGGGAGCACCTGGATGGACATCAGCCATAACCAGCATCAGCATCATTGAGAGTCTCACTTCTACTTGACCTATTTATTGCCTGATGTTGGAGGAGCTGGTAACTAGGGCACAGTACACTGTGTTGTAGGACTGGGTGGATATACATGAGCATGGCACCGCAGTCCTCATCGCTGCACACTTTCCAAAAGTTCTATATCTGGGGCATGCTACAATGTAATGGTCATATTATTTTAATACTCAAAGTCTAAATGATATGAATTAGCAGCTACCCACTAGGTTAAGACAAAAAAGTCCTGACAAAAGGGTTTGTTATGAAACAATATTTCTGAATGTCATTTACCATAAACCACAAACAACTGTTATGATATCGATGTATGAGCAAGATTGAATTTTCAAATCTTCCTTACTGCCGAGTCTTTTACTTTGCAGACCAATAACTGAAAGACTTCCTCCAAGATATAAGATGAAGCCAAACACTGTGAACATGTACCTGTTTATGCAAGGTGGCCAGTTTGGGCACACAAGGGGATGGTCAATCAAAGGCCTGGTTCTAAAGGTTGTGTGCTACATTATAGTGGCCTGGTTTACAGCAGTACAACTGTACAGTTAGTGAACTGCAGACATGGGGTGTGATACAGTTTCCTCCAGTGAGTCCACGTGGGTACACGAACCCAGATCACCAGGAGGGGTGTCCCTGCTAGCCACTACACATTCACCTGCTCCTAGTGTCAAGCATTGGAGATAATTTAAGAAAAAGGTGTATCATGAACAATGAATATATAACTATAGGAATCTTCGAATTTTAAATTGAAATCTAGCAAATTCATAAAATCTGAATATATTTCAACACAATTTTAAATGTATGACATCATGTATCTTTGTGAGTACCGTGTATAGCAATGAGATCATTTAACCTATGACAAAAGAATCCATTGTCCAACTGACTTTCTAGGTGGACTAGAAGGGCTATATGTATATCTTATATACAATAACTTGGGCTACACATGAGGCCAGCTCACAAAAAGGCACAAAAAAACACCATGTGATAAAACATAATACATCTGACAATAAACAGCTGAAAACCTGAGGTACAATAAATAAATCTCTCATGTAAACACAAACACAACTGCTTCTGAGAGTATTTTTATTACCATGCTACCATGGTACTGCTATCGGCTGTGTGAACAACCACATCTGCTTGGACAGCATCTACATTTCCATGCTCCCGGCTCCCGGCTCCCATGTGTTTCTGAATAACCAATGCTTCCTAGCCCAAGCATGACAACTCTGCAATAGTAATTATTATTTCCAAAGAGACAAGTTCCTGAATCATTGGTTTAGTAAAGTTAATCATGAAAACTTTTTCATTTCAGCATGTCATTGCTTGTTTAGTTGAGCCATTAGATTGTCATGACTCACAATCACTATTATTCCTATCTCAAGTAATTTCATTTCAACTTCATAGACTATCATCACCCAGCTTGCTAGTAGTAGAATCTAGAGTGATATGATCTTGTCAAGTACTATTTGTCTAAAAGAGCCGACACATGTACACATGAATATAACCAAGAAACAGATGTGTTACGGTTTTGAGTGGACATGAGAAAGTCATTTATGTCATAAACTCTGAGTAACAATGATTAACAGTCTGGGAGACAGTGACATATATGACTAGTTTAAACAGACATGGAGAAACAGAGAGTGATAGGTGGAACAGATCTGCACAGTCCAGAATAGTGAGACTGTGACAGATATGATGTGGCTGGACAGTCTTGAAGAATGATATTGTAACAGATATGACTTGGCTAGACAGCCTTGAAGTATGATATTGTAACAGATATGACTTGGCTAGACAGTCTTGAAGAATGATATTGTAACAGATATGACTTGGCTAGACAGTCTTGAAGAATGATATTGTAACAGATACATGTATGACTTGGCTAGACAGTCTTGAAGAATGATATTGTAACAGATATGACTTGGCTAGACAGTCTTGAAGAATGATATTGTAACAGATATGACTTGGCTAGACAGCCTTGAAGAATGATATTGTAACAGATATGACTTGGCTAGACAGTTTTGAAGAATGATATTGTAACAGATATGACTTGGCTAGACAGCCTTGAAGAATGATATTGTAACAGATATGACTTGGCTAGACAGCCTTGAAGAATGATATTGTAACAGATATGACTTGGCTAGCCTTGAACATGAGATGAACATGAGTGATCTGAACAGCCTCAGTGATGAGACAGTGACGGATATGACTGATTTGTTATTCAGCATAAAAGAGATATACGTTCAAGAAGGTTGAAGAATTCTGACACATCACAAAGTTTAATATCACCCATTACCTGTTACAAGTGGGAATCAAAGTTGTATGAACACCATCTTCTTCTACTATTTCAACATCACATTGAGTCTGCTGGATCAGCATCAAAGTAAGGAAAATGTAAATAAATTTAAAAACGAAAAAAAATGACAAATTCACAAAAATTCCTGAAGTGAAAACCTGTGCATGGGAATAGTATATGACTTTCAACCTTGTAACTATGTACATCACCTGCATCTAGCATTAACAAGGTCACCTCCAACAAACACTGTCAGATGACCTTCTGAAATATTGGAACATGCACATTCACAGGAAAGTTGAATGTTGACTGTTTCCTCCACTGAACACTACCACTGTATACCATCTTTATCATTTTCGTAATACAGTCGCAATATGGCTGCAATATTGACGATGCGATGTAAATTTTATTAACTCAGAAAAAAAGTTTTAGATAACAATAAGTCATTGTTATAGTTTGTGAAACAGCCTTTACAACATAATTTTGACATTATAAATCCACTTCTTATATATATTCCTACTTTTGCAAGCATATCTACATGAGCAAACATGGGGTATATTATCTGCACGGTCAGGTCCTTGTGGAATGTAAAACTCCCAATATGATAGCCATTTCTAAACCATATTTTCAGCTAAATAATTGGTCTCGAAAGTTATTGGTCAGAAACAACTTAAATGTTAGACAACATGTACATTTACACATTTTGTCATATCACCAACATGCACCTGTATAACATGACGGTAACAATAGTACTGAATATAACAGTATCCAGCATGCTACACAACTGGTGAAAACTGGTCAGATTAGCAACATGAATTGTCGTCGTCTACCAGCGGGCTGTCTGGTGCCACTATCGGTGGTAGAGGCAGTAGTTGCTATAGTACACGATACACACTAGGAATTAGCCTGGTAGGAAGCCAGTTGACAGGATCTACACGATCAGTGTCCACAAGAAGTAGTCTGAGTGTGAATGTTGACTCTCGTCTCGTTACTAGCTAGAGGACTGATTGGACAGACCTCACTATGAGCATTGCATCTGAGCAGTCTACGGCTATCTGTACGCCATGTACACTGTACGTAATTCACACAATATACGGTATCCACACCCACAGTTGTCATGGAAACACACGTAAGAGCACATTATGGAAGTGGTTATGAAGATATTCCATTTTAAAAAAAAGCAGCATTCATATCAGTTGGTCTTCACATTGTCTTGAATGATCACGCATAGAAAAGAAACCGGAGACCACACGCTTCTTTGGTATCCATGGTAACCAAATGGTCTCCAAGGCAACCAGAATAAATTGGAAAATCCTAATTAAGCACAAACGCTAACACCAGTCATCCTCTTCATCAGATTCATTATGCAAAGGAATGTTACTATCACTGCGAAGTTCATATTTTTCGGGCTTCCGTCCCTTACCCTTCACCTTGGGTTTAAAACCATTTGGAAGGGTAGCAGCAGAGCGAGATCCCCGCCCACCTCCCCCTGTCTCCTGGGGTGGAGTATCTTCAAACTGATTGGCTAAAAATCTACTCCTATCACTGGCATGAGTATCCGGTGCTCGGCCAGACTGTCGGCCTCCACGGTCAGCTCCATGGTAGGGTGAATCACCATGGTAACCACTAGTCCTTTGAGCGATAGGTAAGGTGTGAGATTTAGGGTCACTAAGTTTGTTGAGATTGTTTCTCTCTGTGGGACTATAAGGCTCGGGTCTCCCAAGCCGGCCTGGTGGAGGCACATGATGCGACGAATGAGGCGGGATGTTCAGTTTGGGGAGGTGTGTTGGTGATGCGTTCAGCTTGGGAAAGTTAATGCTCCCTGGGCTTTTTGGTGGCTGTGGAACTGTTGGAGACGGCATAACCCTGGGCATGCTTTCTTTCAGTTTCGGTTGAGCAAGATTTAATGATGATGGTTTTGACACGGGCACCGGTGGTAACTTTCGCCCAACACGTTTAGGAGGTGACTGGGCAGGGCTTGGACTACGGGATCTGTCGGTCAGGTTGGCTGAACCATAGTATTCTAGCTGGGACTGCGACAAGTTAGGGTTAGGTGAAGGGCTCCGAGATCGGTTTTCTAATGATGTGGATCTGTAGAAAGTGGACTCCCTGTTTTTACGGGGTGGTTTGGGACTAGGATGGGGGGAGCCATACACTGGATACTGCTGCGTTAGGGGAGGGCGGATGTTTCGGGAATGTGTCCGACCGCGCATCTGAGGAGAGCTTGGAACACTCAAACTGTCGTCATGGCGATGACCTGTAGAAGAAAATATATCCACATATCCAATAAATATGAAATTACAAATTCAATGTTTTAAATCAATTACTTTGTGTAGGAGACTGGATGATGAATCTGAGATAAAAAATTTAAATTGTCTTATTTACGAAAATGAAGAGTGAGTTCGTTTCATAAACACAGAGTTACATTCATATGTATTGTCATCTATGGAAAAAACTCAATATTCAACAGTATTCATACTGTTGCTGATGAAATTTGATTCAGTAGGCTTCAAAGACACAATGAACCAAAACTGATGGAGGAATAAAAACATACAAAAACATAAATATAACAAATTTCTTGTATCAGTAGTAGCATTCAGTTGCATTTGAAAGACTACTGTAATAAAAACCAAGCAATTTGGCACTGTAGCTCATCTGAAATTGTTTGAATTATTGAAATAATCCTGTAGGATTTTGCACTTGTTTTTAGAATTTTGGAGTTAAATTATAATTTGCAATTAAACCCGTTTATGTTCATGAGATCACCACAGCATAAGCTTACTGTAGGATGCCAAGTTATTGTTAATAAAGCCTTCTACATTTTTAAATTGAGTATCATTAAAGAGAACATCGCACTGGTATTTAGTCAGTTTCATCATTTACTTTTCCCAACATAATGTATACTTGTATTATTGCTAGTTTGCAATTCATTGGAATCCAGTTTGTACTACCAATACCATTACCATGTATCTATCAATACCATTACCATGTATCTACCAATACCATTACTATGTATCTGTGTATGTTGGTCGGTGGATACAATGCTAGCAAGTTTACAGGAACCCTTCTTAGCACGCTTACAGATGTTTTGTGTCAAGAGGGGTGAAGTTCTCAGTCTCACATAGAAAAACTTGACCTAAAGACAGTGAAATGATCTAATTGTCAATATGATCCCCTTCCACACTCATGCACTTTTGTCAACAATATTGGAGGGATTTTATCCTATTTTTCTGGAAGTCTTTCTCTTGGCTGTCCAAAAATCAGCTACTGTGATTTCATTGTTCCAGTTTTCTTCATGTTTGGAAACAGATGGAGGTTTGATGGAGCCAGATGTCAGAATAAGGTGGGTGCTGAAGGACTTCAAAGCCACACTCATGGATTGTAACCATGGCAATTACTGTTTTGAGCAATGGCGCATTGTCCTGATGTAAGAGCACACTTTTTCTCAGATCCCTCATCTTAATACCATCACATAATTTCCTCAAACTTCCTAGAAGGTAATCACTCCTGGGAAATGCCTACTGAACTAGCAATATGATGCTCAGTCACTTGCTGGTCGGTCACCATATTGTGGATTCTCTGGATCATTTCTGGTGTTGCTGACGTGAAAGGCCTTCCACGACAGTGGTCATCCACAAGGCCCTCCTGCCACTCTTAAACTCTGCCGCCGACCTCCTTATGGTGGCATCCTTCCCTAGTGTTGTACTCATATCTCCATGGATGGCTTTGGGTGTTGTCGCAGCAAAACAATATGCTCAATTAACTCAGTGTGTTGTGGATATATCTCTATTATGTCATGTTATTTCCACAACAAAAGATTTCACTATGATGCAGTTCCTTCTATGTGAGGCTGAGATCTTGTCCCTCAACCCTCGTATCAACTTGATGAGGGCAGAATCACACCTTCAGACTGTTGCATTAATCTCTTAATATTTCTCACACAACCCTGAAATCGGCTTCAGCTAGAGACCTCAAAACATTCATCAGACTTTGTGTCACTGCTAAGTGAAAGGACACATGACACTAAATATAGTGTCTAGTCCTAAAGTGGAACACTGAGCAGTCTCACTTTAAGTCTTTTCATGGGAAATTCATGATCATTTTAGTGGCTTGTTCTAATCTATCACAGCATCAAGAGGAGGGTTTCTATTGGTCAGGTTCCACTGAAACCACCCCAAGTATCTAGAACAAAGTCAGGAGAGTGCCCAGGTCAATGAAGCGTTTATTATACCCTATTTCAGTGTGCTACTGTAATATATTTAAATGAATATTTTCATATATTTAGTAGTGAGAAACTTTGCTCATTTTCTTTTTATCCATATACACACACACATGTTCTTTGGTAGGTCTCAAAATATTAATACATACATTAAACTTCAATTTAATTGCCAGTCTCTGTTATAAACATTTGAACTATCATGAAAAAGTGTTTCCTCAAATGTGAACATTTGCTTAACAAGCACAGTGCTTTTACCTACACATTGAGTGTCCTCTGTATGAAGCCATTGCATGGCCCCTATTCTGAACCTTGCCTCCCATCTCCATCACTACAAGCAATGTTACCTGCATGGGTGGTTGAGTGTTGTATTCTTTACTTGAGGTTGATGTTTCAGCAACCTCATTACAATTTACTCTGCTACTATACCTCTCTGCTTGAAGGTCTGAGGACACCTCCACAGCAGGCTGTGTCAGGTGAGTCCTGAGTGAACATTCACCGCCCAGTCCAAATAAGGGATGTGTGGTTCTTGAGAATACATTGTAGCTTCAGATGAGCTTTCTATAATGATTCAGTTTCCAATTTAATTCAGAACTTTTGATTTGTTCAAATGAAAACCCACACAGATAACCAAACATTTCCTTGATGGTATTCAGGTGTAGATGCCATGGCGCTCAGAAATGACAGGGTGTATTAAATATCCACAACAATATAATGGCCCAGTCTTATTTATCTACATTTGGAACTTGTTTTTTTAGTTCATTTTCGAAATACAGACTTGTACCAAGAATTTAGAAGCATCAACACTGATTGGCTGATTATAAAGTTCACCTGATGCATTATACCTTGGAGATGTCCTCAGATCTTCACTTAGAGGATATCGTATCAGAGGGCAATATCAGACTTTAATGACACTTGAGTCATAATGGAAACAAATCCATGCAAATATATTTGTGAATATATTCAACTTTGTTGAATATTCATTGCATCATGGGCTTTATGAATGTGTATACCTTATAATTGTACTTATATTTGTATGTCTAAAATGTACAATCATAATATTTGCATTATTACATACTTTTCATTGTGTTCATGAAGATTCCCGACATGGGTACAATGTGTAAAGCCCATTTCTGGTGACCCTGCCATGATATTGCTGGAATATTGCTAAAATCAGCATAAATCAACACTCACTCACTCATAACACAGTTGAACAAGAGCGCTATTTGTTCCTGTGATTCATGATTATTTGTAACAGTTGAACAGGAGCGCTATTTGTTCCTGTGTTTCATGAATATTTGTAACACAGTTGCAAAGGTGCGCTATTTGTTCCTGGGATTCATGATTATTTGTAACAGTTGAACAGGAGCGCTATTTGTTCCTGTGTTTCATGAATATTTGTAACACTGTTGCAAAGGTGCGCTATTTGTTCCTGGGATTCATGATTCAACAGTGTAACACTGTTGAACAAAATAAATCAAGCACAGAATCTAGGGTTACTCTCCATAACATTCTTCTGCATTGATTATTCAAAGTTAAAAAAACCTTTCCCAAAGTAAGACAAAAACTACTTTCAAAGAACTAATTATAACCTAATAAATTGAAACAATAAATACATGTAACAGAAAATATTCTACTTAACTGTCCAAAGATTAAACAAACAAGTGGTAACATATATATGGTGTAACTACATGTAGCAATACATGATGTCTTCAGATTTAAATTTGGAAGAAATAATTTTAGAAATCATAAACTCTACTCACTGTAATTTCAAAGAAGACATTTAGGTATTATGCACATGAAACAATACCTTGCATTTTTAACTAACAAGCATAAGAAAAGGGTTTCAACAATGTAACTGACAGAAATTAGATCTGTGACAAATTCGTAAAAAATGTGCAATGGCTCTGTAGCTCAACTGGATAAAGGTATTCATGCAAAGAAAGGTTAAATGAATATGTGTTTTTAATTGCATTTAATTAATTATTGACGTCTATTATTAATATAGAATGGAGTACACAGATGCACATGACCCTTCTTGATCAAATGTGGTATCACAATGTTCAAAATTACATGGAAATCTTGGATTCCAGACTTTAATGTTCTTCATGCATGCTCTCTGCATCAATGCAAGTGTCATGAAAAAGGTCACTGAGTGAGAGAGTTGTGTGAATCACAAGATTATGATCAGTTTTTATTACAAAGACAGGTGGCAGACAAACCATTTTTTATTTAAGATGCCTTTGTTATTTATGATGTTATATTTGCTAATATATCACATTACAGCATCTTATTACCTATTATATCAGCAACTGGAATTTCTATTTCAAATCTTGAAAAAAAAACCATAGGCTTCATGGCAAGAAAATATTATTGAGATTGAAGGGATAATTAGCTAGAACTGGGTAAAAAATCAAGATTTACAAAAAACATGTTTTAAATGCTATGTTAACAACATAAAACTGGCTACATGGAACCGCAAGAACATCTTTAGATGACCACATTGCTTCAGTGCAATATTGACCTTCAAAGGTGTTCAAGAGAATGACGGACAGGCCATGACACAAGCTCACTTGGACTTTCCATCCAGGTGACAAAAAAAATCCATCCCAGTGAAGTTCGTAGAAATGTAATGTAAATTAAGATTTAGGATTTGGAAAGGGCTAGGTTTAGTGAGAATAAACACCATCTTAGAAAACCCTTTTGAATCTTTACCTTGAATAACCTTATCATAAATAGGACCGTTTATCATAGCCTGCAAGTAGAGCCAATTAGGAGACATTATTAACTATCACATCACTTAGTTATTCACAACCATTACGTTTCCATCGCCTGTGAATGAAAGAACATGTTATAAGTGAATATCATCATGCTAAGCCACACACTTGAGTGATAACCAGGCTGTAAATCCACAATTACCCTGCTACCCTATCTGGAACACTTGAAGATCACTGTGCATTACAATGTTTTAGAACAAAAGAACCATCAAATTGTGCAATGCTTTTTTTGTCAATTTCATGAGAACATCAATTATTGTGGGTTGCCTCTCAAGTGTGTGTGATCATGTACACAAAGTCAGTGTGCTTAAGGCAAGTGCATAGTCCCGACTATCTACAGTGGAGCTGAGACAGAATGTCCCGGGAAACTGGGTGTCTGGATGTGTGTGAGCAGATGACATCAGAAGCAAGTCCCAGCCACCACAATAGATTTCAAAACCACCAAAGCCACTTAAAAACTCTAATCTGTCATGGTTATCAAACATGTCACACTTGGGTAGTCTTTAATCATAGATGAGTTTGTCTCCAGTCACAGTTGAGTTTGTCTCCAGTCACAGTTGAGCAAGTCTCTAGTCACAGTTGGGTTTGTCTCTTCTCACAGTTGAGCAAGTCTCCAGTCACAGTTGAGCAAGTCTCCAGTCACAGCTGAGCAGGTCTCTTGTCACAGTTGAGTTTGTCTCCAGTCACAGTTGAGCAAGTCTCTAGTCAGAGTTGAGCAAGTCTCTAGTCACAGTTGAGGAAATCTCTAATCACAGTTGAGTTTGTCTCTTGTCACAGTTGAGCAAGTCTCTAGTCACAGTTGAGTTTGTCACTAGTAACAGTTGCGCAAATCCCTAGTCACAGTTGAGTTTGTCTCTAGTCACAGTTTGTCTCTAGTCACAGTTGAGCAAGTCTCTAGTCACAGTTGAGTTTGTCTCTAGTCACAGTTTAGCACATCTCTTGTCACAGATGAGTTTGTCTCTAGTCGCAGTTGAGCAAGTCTCTAGTCACAGTTGAGCTAGGTTCTTGTCATGTCACAATTACATTTGTCTCTCTTCACAGTTTAGCACATCTCTAGTCACAGTTGAGCAAGTCTCTAGTCACAGTTGAGCAAGTCTCTAGTCACAGTTGAGTTTGTCTCTTGTCACAGTTGAGCAAGTCTCTAGTCACAGTTGTGTTTGTCACTAGTAACAGTTGCGCAAATCCCTAGTCACAGTTGAGTTTGTCTCTAGTCACAGTTTGTCTCTAGTCACAGTTGAGCAAGTCTCTAGTCACAGTTGAGCAAGTCTCTAGTCACAGTTGAGTTTGTCTCTTGTCACAGTTGAGCAAGTCTCTAGTCACAGTTGAGTTTGTCACTAGTAACAGTTGCGCAAATCCCTAGTCACAGTTGAGTTTGTCTCTAGTCACAGTTTGTCTCTAGTCACAGTTGAGCAAGTCTCTAGTCACAGTTGAGCAAGTCTCTAGTCACAGTTGAGTTTGTCTCTTGTCACAGTTGAGCAAGTCTCTAGTCACAGTTGAGTTTGTCACTAGTAACAGTTGCGCAAATCCCTAGTCACAGTTGAGTTTGTCTCTAGTCACAGTTTGTCTCTAGTCACAGTTGAGCAAGTCTCTAGTCACAGTTGAGTTTGTCTCTAGTCACAGTTTAGCACATCTCTTGTCACAGATGAGTTTGTCTCTAGTCGCAGTTGAGCAAGTCTCTAGTCACAGTTGAGCTAGGTTCTTGTCATGTCACAATTACATTTGTCTCTCTTCACAGTTTAGCACATCTCTAGTCACAGTTGAGCAAGTCTCTAGTCACAGTTGAGCAAGTCTCTAGTCACAGTTGAGTTTGTCTCTAGTCACAGTTGAGCAAGACTCTAGTCACAGTTGAGCTAGGTTCTTGTCATGTCACAATTACATTTGTCTCTATTCACAGTTTAGCACATCTCTAGTCACAGTTGAGCAAGTCTCTAGTCACAGTTGAGCAAGTCTCTAGTCACAGTTGAGCTAGGTTCTTCTCATGTCACAATTACATTTGTCTCTATTCACAGTTTAGCACATCTCTAGTCACAGTTGAGCAAGTCTCTAGTCACAGTTGAGCAAGTCTCTAGTCACAGTTGAGCTAGGTTCTTGTCATGTCACAATTACATTTGTCTCTAGTCACAGTTTGGTCACGGTTTGCGTGTCTTTTTTGGTAAAAAAGACAGACAGTTGTCCTGCATGGTCAGTGGAAGTTAAGAAGAGTTGTTAATCAAAAGAGAAATCATGAGTTTAAAAATTAATTGGTGCATTATTTTAACAGAAAGGTTCATGAAATAGTTCAAAGTGCACAACACAGAGAACCATGCATCACTTGTAATGTAGAGGTTTTGAAAGACGGCTTGCGTTGCTTCATGCTGACAGACAATGCCCAACCACACATATATACTCTGATTTCAGTTGGATCCCAGGGTTACATACAACTTAATGTGGTTAGAAAACAGGTAGACCAGATTTCAACAAACACATTTAAAAAGTTTAGGATGATGCAGATTTCCTACTCCAGAACAGCATATTTTTTACAAGCAAAACTTCAAAGTTTTAAAAGTGAAAAGACACAAAAACCCTGCTATATTTAAATACATAATTTTGAATTTCAAATTTCAGGCTGTTGGTTTGCTAAGATTATATTTAACAGATAAATCAAATATACTCTTTTTTTTAACGTTTTATAAAAACCCATTAGGATTACCAAATAGGTTAAAGAATGTTTCAATCAAAGCCAAACATTTACATGAAACATAACTGCATAAACAGCACTATAGACAGGGTGTAGTTAAACAAGCAAGCTTTTGCTTAGATATGAGGTAAGACTCATGCTGTTTCCACGCTCCACTGTAGGTACAGAAGTAGCACTCACCATGGTGCTTACGTCTATCCTGCTCTGCAATGTGATGGGCTTGATCCACAATGTTGGACACAGCAGATGCGAAGCCCACGTCAGCGCGTCTCGGTGAGGGGGAGCGGCGGGATGGGAGAGGCGATGCCCGGGGGGACCCATAAGGACTGTGTATGGGGAGGGGGGAGCGGGGAGACATTGGTGACACTGGGGAAGAAGGGGTGTGAGCCCCATGTCTCTGGACGTCCAACTGGGCTGAACGCGGGGCCTGGAAGGAGAAGGCAGTAGTGTCAGTTAGGCTTGGGCACCTTCCATACACTACATCAGTGCATAAATCAACAATCTAAAAGCAATCAGTTCAACATGCTTCAAGAAAACTGAGACAGTTCTGGGAAAGGCTTCTGAAGTAAGAGTTTTCATTATGCTCAAATGGGCAGAAACATATTTCAAGTTATGGTGAGCGGGAGAGGAGATTCTGACATGTTGGGGAGACATCATGTATAACTGAAGGCTTTATGGCATCAACTGGGTGTCCACCAGCATGTTTATTGGCTATTGACATACCTCATCAACCTTACATGGCCAGGAAGTGTCTCAACTTGTCATAATTGTTTGTGCAGTTAAAACTAGATATATTTGGACTAATATCATAAATATATATATTAAGATTATGTATAAAGTGCAAGTTCTTTAGAAAATGTGGTTTGATTATAGTCATTCCATACAAAAAACAAATCTTTTAGAAGATTACAGTTTATCATAATACAAAATAAGAAAGATTTGAATTCAAAATTCTGATATTAACAACTACATTCAAATAAAAGCATTCCAAATGAAAATAAAGGCTTAAGAAAAGACAAAACTTATATGAAAGAAAAATATAATTTAAAAAAAAGGAAAACAAAGGCATTCAAAAGAAATGAACATAGTCATTGAAAAAAAGTTCTTTTATTAAAACTTGAACAAGTGAATACAAATGAAGAGTTTGTGAACATGCGTGTGATGTGACATCACATACACTAAACACCCCACGACATGTCAGCTGTCAGCTAACAGAGAAAGTATCTACACACAATATTCATATCATACAAACATGAGGAAATTCACATAAAACCACCATGTCAGGGTTGGATGCAGAGTTCAAATTTCTTATATTTAAAAGGTGCAACTGAATTCAAATAAACAGTTTCTTTAAAAAATCTCACTAAATCATAACATAAATTTCAAAGTATTAAGTCATATCTAAAAGATATCCAATGATATTCAGGGAAAATTGATAATTTGTCAACAGTACATGTATTTTGTGCAATCTATTTGTTGTCATTAATGAGTCAAGGACTGTTTATAGTGTACATTATTCAACAAACGTGAGGTATCGTTTCTTTAGGTGCAGAAAAGATGATCAGGGGGTGACCACATGATGACCAAAGAGCCACATACACATCACATGACACTGGGGATCGACCAATCAGAGGTTGGAATAGAAATATCACCTCATTCAGCTTTGATAAGGAAGCTGTTATTTGATTGGCTGCTAGTGCTATTAGTGAGTTATCCCTACTGGGCAGGTTCGTGCTAGATGCACTTAGAGGTACATCTCTCAATTCCAAACTCTACAAGAAAAAAACAGGTATTGCTAAACTCCAACAAATAATTTATCTGAAGATCTGATGTAAACTATTGGTGCCATATATACTGGTGATATTTCTCACAGATGCCTGCTTTTGTAGTCATATATCGCTGTAATATATATTTACTACTAACAACTATTATATGCAACAATAAATGATTCTTAAATATGATTTTTTATGCATATGCATATATATGAATTGCCCTAATCGAGAGTGAGTGAGTGAATGTGGTTTTACGCCGCTTTGGACTTCACACATTATACCCATGTTGGGAATCGAACCCCTGTGTTCGGCGTGATGAGCGAACGCTTTAACCACAAGGTTACCCCCCTGCCCCCAATGGGAATGAACACAAAAAAAGATTTATGATATTTTGGTTAAGTATATGTACATGTATATTAAAAGAGTATATGTTACAAAAGAGAAAAAATAATTTGAAAAACTCCTGACCTTCTTCAAACAAACACGTTCATTCTCTCAAGGCCCAGACATTACTGTACATGTTATCATATCACAGATGAAATGGTGAGTCTCAGATCTATACAATACACCGATGAGCCCCAAACAACATACTGATGGAAGAAGACTGAAGAGAACAACTGTGCTTTATTTGTCCCATCTTCTATCAATGTTGTCAAGGGCGGATCCAGAATTTTCAAAAGGGAGGGGTCCAAAATAGCAGAATCCGCTAATAATAGTATTACTGCCTACAACTTACTACATTTAGTTTTAAAAGAGGGTCTGGACCCCGTGGACCCCGTGGACCCCCTTCTCTGGATCCGCCTAGGTTGTAACCCCAGGCTGTAAGATTAATACCTTGTCCTCATTCAGTACAAGGTAGTCACACAGTACTACGTGAATGTCAAAGAGGACAAACATGTAGAATGTTTAGTAAGGGGCATAAGTTTGTCAAACAATGATGCACAACCCACAACTGATTCTGTAGCCTCCCTTTATCCCATACCATCACCAGATATAAAGAAATCATATCATAGAGGAGCAAAGATTCTGTTTCCATGTCTTGAGACAACTTAGCCCATAGCCCTCCATCAAAAGCAAAAATAAAGCAATGAAAAAGAATCCCTTGTTTAAAAGCCCCTCAAAAACCATCACCTCTTGCATCAAACCAAAGGGAGATAACTCGGTACTACCTCTGCGTCTAACTCATCTTGTTCATCAATTGAAAATGAGTTATTAACCACCCCAGCAAAGCGCTTGTTGTGTGCCTGGGGAGGGGGTGAAAACATCATGTTGTTTGACATATTGACAGATTCTTAAATACAGATAGCACATCAGTTCAGGTTTGGAGAATGTTTAGTAAGCATGTTTAGTAAGCATGTTTAGAAAGCATGTTTAGTAAGCATGTTTAGTAAGCATATCTAGTAAGCATGTTTAGTAAGCATGTTTAGTAAGCATGTTTAGCAAGCATGTTTAGTAAGCATGTTTATTAAGCATCAGTCAACATTGTAGGATAGAGTAAACAGGATTTCCTTGCATACTTAGCTCAATACAAAACATTTGGATCGTTGGAAAGGCCTTTTTGTGAATAAAAAAAAGTGAAGTGCCCTTTAGATTTAAAGGTAACAAAAAAATCTATCCTAGATTTGGAGGGGGAAAACTGAAAAATATGCTGCAGAATATTTTACGGACAAAATTTTATAAATAATGATGAGAAATGTTGAAAGGTATGGAAACAGCAACCTGATAAAATATTAGTCAAAAGGATCTAAAAGACTAACGCAGAGATGTTTTTGGTTTAACGTCACGCTCAGCAATATTTCAGCTATATGCCGGTAGTCTGTAAATAATCGCATTTGAACCAGACATTCCGAGGATTGACATCAAGAGCATCGATTTACGAAACTGAGATACAGTGACATGCATCAACCCAGTGAATCTAACCACCTGATCCCATTAGCTGCCTCTTACAACAAGCGTGGGTTGCCAAAGACCAATTCTAACCCGGGTCTTCATGTGGGTTGTGTCTAGTTCCGACTGGTGTGTTCAGATAATGGGTTGTGTCTAGTACAGACTGGTGTGTTCATATAATGGGGTGAAAAGTGAGACTGGATTGGGGTGACTCATTAGTGTGCTTAAAGTTCTTTAGTCCCTTTGTGTTGCCGTGGTAACATTAGTAGACTTGTTTACTCTGCTGCAGTCTGATATATCAGCCAACATGGCTGCCTAGCTGTGGGGTTGCATCCCTATATCATGACAAGATGTCTTGTTTTACTCTGAACTAACATAGTTCATTAATCATTCTAGACTAGAGAAGCCTGTCAGCTAACAGAAACAACTTTATCCAGCTGCAGCTGCCACAAAGCTGTTCAAATCTGGAGTAGACTAACAAAGGGCTGATAATGTGAACATCCATTGTTACTAGGATCAGTTAATTCATACAGGGGGCCTGAATATGAAGTCATATTCACCTTACAACTGTCACAATTCCTATACTTAAAATAGACTTTGGGATTGGATTTATAGGTAGTCATTGAGAGCGTTAAGGGATCTCTGGTGGTTCCTTTCGAATGCACCCTTCCACAAGTAATCATCAAGCTACAATAGTCATATGGAAGCTGATATACCCAGAATACAGAGACTGCTTTGTAAAACTGGACTCTGGCTGAGACAATGCCAGCTACCCATCCTCATCCCACGACAGGGAGACTGGGCATCGGGAATAGAAGAGACTTTAAACTGGGAATAAAATATTTGTATAGAGATGAGATTATTTGTTAACTTTGATAAGATTGTGAAATTGGAATGAGACTGTCCTTGAGGACATCGTGGTACTGAAGACTTAATGTGGAAATCCAACTGAAAAGTAGTTTTAGTGGAGTACAGTTTACCCATGTAACCATGTCATGATACACCAGTTACTGCAGATACTGATAGTACATGAAGTGTATATGAATAATTATAAAATTATCATAAGCAGGCATTTAAAAAGAAGTTATTTAAACATGCAAACAAGCGAGAAGGTAAAGAAATTAAAGGGCACACAATTTTTTAAACATTCACCCGGAGAAAAATGGCAAATATTGAAAAATTGAAAATAGCTAGGGAAAAATGGAAGCAAAAGTACTAATAGAAGCTTTAAAAATATTGATGGCAAAATTGACATTGTAATTGTATGTTTTTAAATGAAAAAAGGCCTTAGGAATCCCAATGTTTTGTATTTTTTGGTTATTCTATGTGAAAGGTACCAACACGTATTTAGAGGTATCATACAGTGTTATCCTAGCAACAATATTACGGTTCAGTAGTGGACCAGCACTCCCACATGAATATCATGGTTATGCAAGGGGAAGGTTTTACTGGTCTCTGTTATACAGTGTTTAATATCTCCATCTGTTCTGATAGATACCCAGGATCCAGTTGCCACCAGAGCTTCATTTTAGAAGGGATAACAGTCTCCATCTCTCTTTTCACTAACTCAGCACAGAGCAACTCTGGCAATGTATTAGTGTAACTATACTGGACGCCTTTGTTTTACCAGCATGTAACTTGAAACAGAGTTATTGCAGTGAAATGGTTCAGACTATTCATCACAATAGAATAGAAATAAACTACCCTGGGTAATAGAGGATGACTTTTTCCTGATTCAAAGGTTCATGTAATTAAGATTTTCAACAGTTCATCAGATAACGACCATGATTTAGATCTGATACTAAATATATCCTATACCGGTTATGAGAAATCTGTTTTAAAGAAAGTTTACATTAATTTCAAATAATCAAATTATATCAACAGCTTGCATCATGAGATCATGCTTGACTTGTTGAAATACAAAAATATATAAATATGAAAATATTACTCATAACTTTCAAATGATGAACATATATAAAAATAATATGAACATGATTCTCAAGAGTCAAAGTAATGCATTTTAAAGCAAGTTTAGATTTGACATATTGCCCTGCTCTAGTTTTAAATCAATCTTACAACAATTTGTTAATATTAAACATTTTTGTCATCATGTTAGGTGCTGCTATACACATGAGAGTAGAGTGCCACTGGCAGGTGCCCATGGGCTGGCTCTCACCTGTACGCTGGAGCTGTCACTGTGGGGGTCTTTCTTCCGCTTACTGCTGCCTCGGCGCAGAAAGCTGAATGACCGATTCCATGGGTGACCTTTGTCAATACTGCAACATAAAGACTTACACTGTAAAAATGTGGACACAATTATGAAATGAATCAAGTGCACAATATTTTTTGCAGAAGATATCTCTGGTAATCAGTGTTATCATCAGTCTAGGGTCCCATATTGGGGCAGTAAGCTGTAAAAAATGTGTTTTGAGCGATTTGAAAAATACCGTCACTGTACTGATGCACTGTCTCTCAATTTGGAACATTGACGCACTGCACAGCGCTGTTGATGCACTGTAAAATAATGTCCCAGGAGGGAGACAATAAGCCTAACTAGCTCAACTTCTGTTACTGTAACTTCTTCCAACAGTTAACAGTAATTCCAGGAGAACCAACAATCATATAGAAACATGACTGCATGGTTCTTTTTCTAGCTGATCTAGCTGTAGTTAGAGAGTGTCTACATTTCAAATTAAGCTAGAAATAACACTTGTCTTGTTATTTTCAATTTGTATTTTTTGGGAGTGGGTTCTGACCTGTGACCTCCCTCTGAATCCCTCTCGCCATCAGAATGTTCGGAGTCCAGTGATTGGCTGGATCGATTGGAAGGTGTTGTTCTCAGGCCACCGATCAAACGACGGAACAGAGATGGGGGCCGCTGAAATTGACAACCTCAAGCATAAACATACCTCATATTCTGGATCTGGGATCTATAAAAATCTATCTTAAGACCTCAAACTTTCTTTCATGGAAATATATAATGGACAAATATCCCATCTCCACCAAACACACATTTTTTATTTTGATAATTAAACCTACAAATATATGTTTTATAAATATTAAACAAAAATACCCTTTCATATGATAAATAAGTATTAAAAATTAATTTCAGTTAGTATCAAAATTGCTTGAAGCATATGGTTCCATATCATAGATTACAGTATGATATATGTTAGTCAGACTATTGTTGACAGACTGGACAAATGACGGCTGAAATGAACACACATCGCCACAGTGTCATGCTATGCATACAGAATTCAACACGGACATTCATAGACAGGAGAGAGTCGAAGATAGATACAGCCTCATGTCATGGTTATTCTTATCTGTGAGCTGTACGCACAAATGTATTATATAGTTTCAAGATTAATGTAAGGAAATAATCTGAAAAAGAAAATCTGAAAAATAATGCTATGTTGAGGTGTCCTCTACCACATTGTTGCAGGGGTCAACTGATTACCCGCATTCATCCACTGTTGTATACGGGGTGCATGGCTTGTCCGGAAGGAAGGCCGTGGCAAATAGGTCGCATTTAACATGATCTATTATATAAGCTCTTTATCATACTAATTTTATCCTTTGTATCCAAAATTGGTGACTATTAAACTGATATTGATAAGGACGATGTTTAACCAACAGATATATCTGCTTCTTGGCACTTCGTCCAGCTAATCATGATGTTCATTTTAGTCAGGTTAACACACCATCAATGATGATAAGAAGAATTGTTCCCAATATCCAGGGTTTAAAGTGTAGGATACATAGGACAGGGATCATGAACATCACGACTCTTCAGTATTGGAAGTAAGGAGGAGGTTAAACTCCTCAGGAGGAGAGAAGCTGTAGGGACGAGAAGATACATGGCTTTGTCAATAGGGACGGTGGGGACAACAGTGAGGGGGCATTGCTTCATGACGTGTTCAAGAAGAACTTTAGTTGTAAGAGCACAAAATATGGGGCAAGAGATGTTATGTCATTAGTAAGTTCAAACATTTAAGAAAGAATCCTCATAACCACTTTATTAACCCTTCACCAACAACAACCTGTTACCTCAAACAATCTGTTATCTCAAACAACCTGTTATCTCAAACAACCAGTTATCTCAAACAACCAGGTATCTCAAGATATGATGGACATAAACAGTTTTGAAGTATCATAATTATGAACTCTCAACATCCCCACTTGGAGACACCAGTCTCTGCAGCATGAGGCTGGGTTAGGAACATACTCTCTACATCCTTACAAATATTACACCCAACTTGACATAAACAGACAATAGAATATCAAATGTCAGATGTCTATCTAACAATGCTACTGTGAATCTAGACTGTAGACTAGCTTTGTCATCTCTTATTCCTTGTAGTTCCTGACAGATTCAAAATTTGAAATACATTTGGCTGCCATGTGTTGGAGGATTTGAGAAAAAAACATTTCTGATGATTAAAGGATTATTCCATAAAATTCATAACAGAGGATACCGTTTCATGATATATAAGTTTCTTTTAGTTCTAAGATTACATGAGTTTATAGTATTTCATCCTCTTAAAACATTTGATAGCGCTAAAAAACTATTCTTATTTGTCTTCATGTTGGAATATTCTTATCACAGTCATGTAAAGTCTTTATAAGTGTTGGCACAGTTCCAGTAAATAACAACATATTGATATTTAGTGCAGGTGTACTTCAGTCAGGGAAGGGATGGGAATGCTGCTGAAGAGCATGGAGAAAATGGAGAAAAATGGTTTTTATAAATGGTTATATAAAATATGGAATAAGCTGTGAACCAAGATACAATGGATTTGGTCATTTGTTGTGGATAAATATAAAACTGGGATGATATTCTACAAGATGTCTTGCCTCTGGATCCTGAGATAAAGCTGAGTGGAGAAAACTAGCTAGAGTACTTCTGGTTGGGATGACACTCGGCTGCAGCGAAAGAACACTCTTTGTCAACATTCAATGTTTATCTAGCAATTCTAAAACACTAAAAAGCTGAAGAAAAAATATTTTTTGTGTTAATATAATGAAATGAAAAATAAACATCTTTGAAATTCAATATTGAGGATAATTTGTAATTACAAACAAAAGAAATCATTAACAGATTTGAAGTTCAAAATCTTTTCTCCGTGGATCTTAATGTTCTTAAATAAATTAACTTTTTACCTTTTGCAAAATGATCTTCAATTAATTTAAACAACCATATTGCTGAACAAAGGTCACAAAAATGTCAATTCGTCAAAATTTAAAGATGCTATAAAACAAATAATATCATGGGAACATTTGATGTTCCTGATTTTGAAAATGAACATTAAATAATGCTGGCTATTTCAAGGGGAAGTAACTCTTGCCTCATTGGTTTCGCTAGTGACTGTTTCTGGCGGGATGACATGAGTAGATGGAATATTTCCATTTACTGATGGGCGTCGGTCTTTCTGCATTAGTAATAAAACAAAGGTCATCCACATGATTTGTTGAAATATTCTAATATACAAGCTGTTCAGATCATTGATAAAGTAAAATTAAACTGTATTTTGCAGATTATTCAATTATCTCCATATTAGAAAAGAAATGAGTTCAAATAATGAAAGAATACAAATGTCCTCAATAAAATAGGATAATTTAATTCAACGTTTATTAGAATATATAAGGATCTCTTAAAACTTTTCACTATTGTGAAAAGTGAATGAAAAATGGTAAAAAATTAAATGTAAGATAGACCATCTGATTCTGAACTTAATCATTAATGATTGAATTAACTCACCAGAAATGTTTAAAGATAAATTTTAAAATAAAGAGAAAAGATATTAACAGGAGATATTTTTGTTAGGTTTAATCAAAGAAAAGAAAAGACTAATATACGATGATGAGCAAACTACACATTCTGTATGTGATATTACTTTAGCATATAAGGAATTAATGTCTTCCATTGACTAGTTTGAATGATACTGACGCATGCTTCATACTACTTGAAAGTGGAATTCTACTTGACTTAACATCCATTCATGTTTATGCTGAACAGTTCAGAAAAAAAAATCATTAAGTGCTGCTTCTAATCTCTTGTGAATGGTTTAAAAAGAAATCGAAAATGCATATATTTGAAACTGAGAATCTAATTGCACTATCAAACTATTTCATTCATTGTAATCAAAACGGAATGAACCCAAAGCCAATATACAAGTCTAACCTATTAAGAACTGGCTAAATAAAAAGTAAAGCCAATAAATGATCTATGAAATCGTCAATCTAGGAAGTTGATGCTGTAGACTAGTCACTACAAGCAGAACTCGGTGGACTATTCAGTCAGTCTACATCTCTTTGCCCAACTGCTACTCCTACTGGGAAAACTCTTGCCTTCTCCTCGGTACTGGGATCCATGGGTGGCAGATACCTAGTTGGTGCTGGTAGAAAGCTATCAGGTGGTAGAAAGCTATCTACCATATGCGATTTTCTTCTCTTTGGCTAAAGACATTGAAGAAAAATGGACAGTGTATAACAAGAGGATTATTTCTTAACACTTAAGAACGATGCTCCTTCATAGCTCTAACCTGTTTTAGCTAACAGTGCAACACAGTGTTTACTAACTAAAGTAATAGTTGAGATGGACTATAGTTCAAAATACATTTACAAAACAAATACCCGAGACTACTGATGCTACTAATTTATATATAGCGGTACATTAAATACAAACTGTCACATATCGCCTAAAGTTCAAACTATTTGGAACCATCTTTACAAAGGCAAAGCATCTTCTGTATTTCACACAGTAGGGAATACCCTTCATTATCAACACTACAAAATACCCTGCACAAATATCAATACTAGAAAGTGCCCAGTATAATCTTAACTACTAAATGTCATGTTTTGTTTATGTACAAAATGTCCTGAGTGATTCATATATAACATGCCCTGTATAATCAATATACAAAATGCCCTGTATAATCTACATATAAATGCCCTGTATAATCTACATACAAATGCCCTGTATAATCTACATTTAAATGCCCTGTATAATCTACATATAAATGCCCTGTATAATCTACATATAAATGCCCTGTATAATCTACATACAAATGCTCTGTATAATCTACATACAAATGCCCTGTATAATCTACATACAAATGCCCTGTATAATCTACATACAAATGCCCTGTATAATCTACATATAAATGCCCTGTATAATCTACATATAAATGCCCTGAGTATTCAAAGACTACAAAATGTCCTGGTTATTTACCTATAATTTTTTGTACAAATGCCCTAATTAATTCTATGTAAAAATGTCTGAAAACGCTTTGTCTAATGTATGTACAAATGTCTGAATACTCTTTGGACAAATACCCTGTATAATCCATGTAAGAATGCCCTGAATATTCTATGTAAAAATGCCCTGATTACTCTTTGTATAATCTATGTATGAATGCCCTGTATAATCTATGTACAAATTTTCCTGTATAACTGAACTGTACAATCTACGTACATACTGTCCATATTAATCTAGGCAGATAATGCCCTGGATAATCACTGTACAAATTGTCCTGTATAATCTAGGCACTACATACCATGTATGATCTATGCACGAATTGTCCTGCATAATCTAGGCACTAAATGCCATGTATGATCTATGCACGAATTGTCCTGCATAATCTAGGCACTAAATGCCATGTATAATCTCAAAGACAACTGGACAAAATACATGTAATCTACATAAGAAACTAGTTGGTATATTCCATGTACACAATGACCAGCATTTGCACAGTACACATTTCCCTATTAATAATCTGTGTACAGACCTGTAGTGTTCATTGTACAATATGACCTATATAATCTATGTGTAAATTCCCCATATTATCTAGATCACAAATGGACCTGTAGTACCAGTACATGTACTGCTATGAGGTTTAGTCAAGGTAGATTTATCTATGGCACAATACAAAACTTGTGTTTTCAGCGATATAAAAATCTGTCATCTGACAGAATGTCCATCATATCATATATGTTGATCTACTTCTGTCACCACGTCTTGGAACCCACAGGGGAACACCCTTTCTACCTTACTCCAATAATACCCAGGTATCCCTTGGGTGGGACTGATGGACTGACTGATCATGACTGATGTCATCAGAAACTATGTATGCTATCATTTGAAGACGCCAGGGCAATGTCACAACAACCTGATGGTCTTGTTTGTTATAAACATTTGACAGTTAAACCCACCCTCCACCAAGTTTGATACTTAAACCTTATGTTTGTGTGACCAAGTAGTGGCTGTGTTTGCCTTCATGCAGGAGATCCAGGTACACATGGATACACATGATGAATTCTCTTCTTGGTATTCCCTGCAGTGCTACAGTTTAACAACACATCTTTAATGTCTGGCTGTTAGTATCTCAGTCACCTGCTTCTCAATTACTTGTCAAAATGAACCATTTTGCATACTTGACAGAACATCCCATAGCTTTTGTTGTGTATCTGGACATGGGGAATCCTACCATGCTGTTACAACTAGAGGTCCTGCATAATTACAAGGTGGAAACAGACTGCCATGCTCCCCCCTGGGCCCAAGACTGTGGTGCCAGTCACTGAGGTATGTGGTCAATCATGTTAGTCAAAACTGTACAGAGACAATGTAAAGCATGCAAGAACAGCAACAGTATCACACATTCCCACATCAAGAAATAGAAGCACATTGTCTCCATTTATAGAGAAACTTACTGGAGAACACTGTTTCATCTTCATGCAAAACTTGACTAAAGTACTGTCTAACGATTCATGTAATCATATCTTTACCTCACAATTCTAGTAATTAATCAGCCAAATAACTTGGACCAATTTGACATTATTTCCACTATGAAGTGAAGACTACAGACAGAATCTGAACAACATGTGAAAGACAAACTGCTTAAGGACATTGCTCATGGAGAACTGTGGACATAGTGGACAAACTACCCAAGGAAACTGTCTTTACACAGACTTCACAAGGAAAATGTCTTTAGAAAAGGATGGATAAAGGACAAAATACCCTGTGTAAACTAACAAACTGTAAATTTTCCAAATTCCATGTGATATCAGGAACTGTAATCAGACCAATGTATATGATATCCTTCTGGAATCTCTCAACATCACATATCCACTGACATTTCGACCTCCACAGGTTCCGGGTTAGATTCCTGTTGTATTTTCTATCAGATTCTTCTACTGTTCTTCATGTCAAGTCTGCTGATCTGATTTCAATATCTTGTCAAGCTACTGAACTTGGAGGAAATGTTACACAACACTGGGTTTTTTCAATCCTTTATGTGCTAGTATGGTAAGGTCTAAATGTAACTTATTGCTTATTTTAAGAGGGTGTACATTCATATATTTTTCACAAGCTGTACTTTCTATTAGTGTCAAAATGAACATGCAATTTTAAACTTGCCCCTTCCTACTCTGCTTCCTGCATAGTACCACTGTTATAAGAGGACATCACAGCTCTCACTTACACAATTGACAGGCACAAAACTTGATTACTGCAAATTGCTATACAAAGACCATGCTACAAGACCTTTGTCTCATGCTTCTAGCACGCTCAAGTAACTCTCCTGCTGATTGATAATGATGCATGCAGTGTCACCTCCTGAGCAATGTCTATGAGGGAATTGGGGAACTCTGATTAATATACGACATGATGAGACCAGATGGAGAGTAGATATGATGTGTGATACAGGTAGGTGTTCAAGATATGAAATATACGATGTGCAATATTTTGGTAATAAGATCTGGGTGATGTGCAGTAATTGTTAAGATCAGTGTGTAAAGATTGTTTCAAAGGGGTAAGAAGGTCTCAGTTGAAGGTAGAAGATTTCTAACCAGGAATTAACAAATTAGAGAGATAGTGTTTGATTTGTTAAAGAGCAGGAGTGTGTATAGGTTGTTTACATTTGAACCATCCTCAACACTCAGGGGAATATTAAAACAAATCTCCATGTTGTACCAATTAATAGCCTTACAAATGTATGCACATACCAATACATATTTATGATAAGTGAGTGAATATTCATTTGCCTCAGCATGTTTGCACAATAAGAGTTTACCCTCTCAAGGGGAGACTGCTCTGTCGTAGAATCTCTAACAGGGTGTGGGACAGTGAATATCATCAGTCTTCGGATATGTACAACATGACAATTTGTCTTTATGTGTGTGTAAATCAGTATTCATAAATGCAAAAATATATTACAAACATATTTCATAATATATATCATAATGGATGTCTAAAAATATGCGAACAACTGCTTCTTAATCTGTTGACTTCCAATAGTTTTTGAAAAAATATGGCATCTCATTTAAAACTGTACTTAAGAACATCATGTTCTGAAACCAGATAGTATTATGGTGGCTGACTTTTCATTCTTGAGTTACGGTATGCACATGACAACATTGTACAATGTAGTTTCACCATGCAGCATCAAAGCAGCTTATCCCTACATTTTAGGAAGGGATAATTTGTAAAACGTCACTGTAGACATGGTAGCTTGGATGTCCAATTCTGCATGGTTCTCTGTTAGAGGGGAGATAATCGAAACAACATGGTGATGTAAACTCCCTTGCAATGTGAGGATGAGTTGTAATAGGTGCAGTGTCAGTTTGGAAATGTTGGAGCACTTCTATGAAATATATGTGATTATAATGTCTAACATGCACAAATAAAACAAATAGATTTCAAAGATGAAATGTTGGAAGCATCTTGAATTACCTCCTCATCTTGTGGCTGATAATGTAAAGAATACAACTGGTTACAAGTGTCAAGAAGAGAGCTGCACACTTGCACACCAACTACGCAACACCGAAATACACACATGCCAGCACGAAATTATCAAGTACACATTTCAATATTTCATTATTTGCTACACTCTTCCAGCGTATAAAACATATTACTTATAGCATTGGATTATAAAGGTATTCAATTTCTTAATAGATATAAATGATTGTATTTGATACCAGTACAAAAGAGTGCATAACATAAGTAAGAAAAGCATAAGATTGTTGACATGAAGATGACAGGAATATTTGTTAATGACCTGGGCCAAGGGGAGTAACTTTTGGGAATATCAGTTTGATGTGAACACATACATAAGAGCAACAGATACTGGTGAATTTGTAAATATGATTCATGCAACTATAGCACTTATAAATGACCTTACCATTATTGTATTCAATAATATTTAAATAGATTTCTTGCTACAACCAGAGATAAAAAACTGTACATGGTCTGTGTTTTTAAAGCATTAATTTTTCAACAAATGAATATGAACAAGACCTACTACTTAATGGATACTAATGATTGGCAACAACAAAGGATGAAAAGAACGACTGAAACTGGCAGGGATGAAAATGACAAGGTACGAGTGGTATGAATGCTGAGCAAGCGACACACCAGGTGTGGATTGCATGTCAAGTTGGTAGTGGGTCTTCCGCCAGGGCAAGACACAACACTCTCAGTGCAGCAGTCTGTGATTGAAAGGTGCCAATAACATCAGCTGATGTTGTCCATTGTACTCAACATGTGTTTTGGACAGTGGAAGGAAAGGTGAACCACATCATGACAAATACACACTTAGGATATCCAGTTTCCTTTTAATTCCTGGAATATTGTCCATTTAAGATGATCAGAATGTCAAAATGCATATGCAATTATATTAAACAAATAAAATTTACGAAATAATCTTTGTTAAAATATTGGTAAAATTCTAGTCAATTTTTGTGAAATGAATCTAAATGCTCTATTAAATGTTAATTATCTTTTTCATGTCTGAATTATATACTTCTGAAACTGAAGATGTGTAAGCTTTTGCCTCCCTAATCTGTATTTGCCATAAGAGTATATATTGTAAAATGAATCATAATGATGAAAATGTGATAAGCGTGCCAATGTGCACCCATCAAATCTTGGCATGCGATGTTAGCCATTGAGAAAGGTCAAAGTTGAGACTAATTGTTGCTATGCCAACACTACTAACCTCCTCTTTTTCTTCCTGCAATGATCATAGGAAAGAAAAAATGATTCAATGATTTTTATGATACATTGAAGAAATCAAAGAAATGAAATGAAACTTTAATTTCAATATAACAACCGAATTCAGCATCTGCAAACAAAGACCAGGTCTAAGCTGTCACTCTCCACAAGAAATACAAAACTCAAGGAAACCATACTTGTCATTTTCACATTAACACAACAGAATGACATTATGTCACATTTGACTTAAGGTGAAAATTGAAACGATTTAATAAACTGACAAATTTCACATAAAACCCACTTTTACTTTAAAAACAGTTTCAACTTCAGTTTTCCATTTGATATTTACAAGTATATGACAAGTATATGACAAGTATATGACAAGCATATGACAAGTATATGACAAGCATATGACAAGTATATGACAAGTATATGACAAGTATATGACAGGCATATGACAAGTATATGACAAGCATATGACAAGCATATGACAAGGATATGACAAGCATATGACAAGCATATGACAAGTATATGACAAGCATATGACAAGCATATGACAAGGATATGACAAGTATATGACAAGTATATGACAAGCATATGACAAGGATATGACAAGCATATGACAAGGATATGACAAGCATATGACAAGTATATGACAAGTATATGACAAGCATACGACAAGTATATGACAAGTATATGACAAGCATATGACAAACATATGACAAGCATATGACAAGTATATGACAAGCATATGACAAGTATATGACAAGCATATGACAAGGATATGACAAGTATATGACAAGTATATGACAAGAATAGTTGTGATACTCGGGCCGTCATTATAACTTGTGTCAAGCGACATGTGAAATGAACAAGAACGTGGACAACAGTGAACTACACTCTGCCGCTAGGACAGTGACTGACTGCACAGGTAATGCAGCCGTGTCGAGCTACGTACCAGCAACTCCTCCTCACAGAGTGCCTCCCTATTGATGGAGGTACTCGAGGTATTGTTCCAAAACATGGTATTAATACCCAAACCCGCCTAGAAAGACAAGACATAAAGTGAGCATGGCAAGTGAGCATGGCAAGTGACCATGACGACTGGGGGTTGTGTATATCCATCTATATCATGACATGTCTATTACACATGGATGTCATGCCTCACACAATCTCCACTCAACGGACCATCAGTTATTACATTAGGTTATAACACTAAAACATTTGTGACCCAGTAATCATACCGATGGTTCCGTAGAACTACAGGTATTTGAATGGTGTTGCTAAGAAGAGGAAAATACAATTCCATGTTCAGGGTGCCAATACACGCAAGTGGTACATGTATTACTGTAGTATCTGATGGTGCTATTACTGCATTATCTGATAATGGGTTTACTGCAATATCTGATAATGGGTTTACTGCAATATCTGATGATAGGTAAGTGTCTTGAGTTGCTAAAAACACTGTGGGTGGACACATATAATACAATGTAAAACATTCTGTTATATTTCAAGGACAGGTTACAGGCGATTAAAGGATATCTAAACATAAACATACATTATTGTGATTGGGACATGATCAACAAACATTGTACAGGGGTGTCTAGTGAGGGACAAGGGTGTCTAGTTAGGGACAAGGGTGTCTAGTTAGGGACAATGGTGTCTAGTTAGGGACAAGGGTGTCTAGTGAGGGACAAGGGTGTCTAGTTAGGGACAAGGGTGTCTAGTTAGGGACAGTGGTGTCTAGTGAGGGACAAGGGTGTCTAGTTAGGGACAAGGGTTTCTAGTGAGGGACAAGGGTGTCTAGTGAGGGACAATGGTGTCTAGTGAGGGACAATGGTGTCTAGTTAGGGACAAGGGTTTCTAGTGAGGGACAATGGTGTCTAGTGAGGGACAATGGTGTCTAGTGAGGGACAAGGGTGTCTAGTGAGGAACAATGGTGTCTAGTGAGGGACAATGGTGTCTAGTGAGGGACAAGGGTGTCTAGTGAGGGACAAGGGTTTCTAGTGAGGGACAAGGGTGTCTAGTTAGGGACAATGGTGTCTAGTGAGGGACAATGGTGTCTAGTGAGGGACAAGGGTGTCTAGTGAGGGACAAGGGTTTCTAGTGAGGGACAAGGGTGTCTAGTTAGGGACAAGGGTGTCTAGTTAGGGACAATGGTGTCTAGTGAGGGACAATGGTGTCTAGTGAGGGACAAGGGTGTCTAGTGAGGGACAAGGGTTTCTAGTGAGGGACAAGGGTGTCTAGTTAGGGACAAGGGTGTCTAGTTAGGGACAAGGGTGTCTAGTGAGGGACAAGGGTTTCTAGTGAGGGACAATGGTGTCTAGTGAGGGACAATGGTGTCTAGTGAGGGACAAGGGTGTCTAGTTAGGGACAATGGTGTCTAGTTAGGGACAAAGGTGTCTAGTAAGGGACAATGGTGTCTAGTGAGGGACAAGGGTGTCTAGTTAGGGACAAGGGTTTTGAGTTAGGGACAAAGGTGTCTAGTTAGGGACAGTGGTGTCTAGTGAGGGACAAGGGTGTCTAGTTAGGGACAAGGGTTTCTAGTGAGGGACAAGGGTGTCTAGTGAGGGACAATGGTGTCTAGTGAGGGACAATGGTGTCTAGTTAGGGACAAGGGTTTCTAGTGAGGGACAATGGTGTCTAGTGAGGGACAATGGTGTCTAGTGAGGGACAAGGGTGTCTAGTGAGGAACAATGGTGTCTAGTGAGGGACAATGGTGTCTAGTGAGGGACAAGGGTGTCTAGTGAGGGACAAGGGTTTCTAGTGAGGGACAAGGGTGTCTAGTTAGGGACAATGGTGTCTAGTGAGGGACAATGGTGTCTAGTGAGGGACAAGGGTGTCTAGTGAGGGACAAGGGTTTCTAGTGAGGGACAAGGGTGTCTAGTTAGGGACAAGGGTGTCTAGTTAGGGACAATGGTGTCTAGTGAGGGACAATGGTGTCTAGTGAGGGACAAGGGTGTCTAGTGAGGGACAAGGGTTTCTAGTGAGGGACAAGGGTGTCTAGTTAGGGACAAGGGTGTCTAGTTAGGGACAAGGGTGTCTAGTGAGGGACAAGGGTTTCTAGTGAGGGACAATGGTGTCTAGTGAGGGACAATGGTGTCTAGTGAGGGACAAGGGTGTCTAGTTAGGGACAATGGTGTCTAGTTAGGGACAAAGGTGTCTAGTAAGGGACAATGGTGTCTAGTGAGGGACAAGGGTGTCTAGTTAGGGACAAGGGTTTTGAGTTAGGGACAAAGGTGTCTAGTTAGGGACAAGGGTTTCTAGTGAGGGACAAGGGTGTCTAGTTAGGGACAAGGGTTTCTAGTGAGGGACAAGGGTGTCTAGTGAGGGACAAGGGTGTCTAGTGAGGGACAAGGTGTCTAGTTAGGGACAAGGGTTTCTAGTGAGGGACAATGGTGTCGAGTGAGGGACAATGGTGTCTAGTGAGGGACAAGGGTGTCTAGTGAGGGACAATGGTGTCTAGTTAGGGACAAAGGTGTCTAGTTAGGGACAAGGGTTTCTAGTGAGGGAAAAAGGTGTCTAGTTAGGGACAAGGGTGTCTAGTGAGGGACAAGGGTGTCTAGTGAGGGACAAGGGTGTCTAGTTAGGGACAAAGGTGTCTAGTGAGGGACAATGGTGTCTAGTGAGGGACAAGGGTGTCTAGTTAGGGACAAGGGTTTCTAGTTAGGGACAAAGGTGCCTAGATAGGGACAAAGAAGGGGTCATGTGTCATCATTATAGGAATTAGTCGGATACCATAATAGACCTTCAGTTCAAAAGGGTTGTAAAACAACTTTTTCACCTATTCCAGAGTGATATTCATAGACATAACAAAACAGTAATCATGACTGTAGTGACATAAAGTTTTACAATTGTGACAAAGTGCATGTATTTAAAACATATTTAAAAAAACAACCAGTCATGACATGGAAATATACTATTATTTATGGAAACCTTCAAATTTTGATGAAATGTTTATGATTTTAAGTCCAGCACAGCTACTGAATGACATGACCACAATGTGCCTGGGACACGCCCTGTTGAACCGAGATCTACCACCTCCAGAAGGCATGTCTGCTGTACGTACCATTCTAATACTGGAAGCCTGTGTTTGACTGGCTTTAAATGCTTTATAGTTTTCTGCTATTAAAAGTGATGCATATATTTTCCCCACTGTGTTCTTGCCATCATTCAGTTCTGAAAATAAATAATTCTACATTACTATCATTGACAGGTGGAAAAATGACATTTCTTGCTTAAATTACATTTTTGTTTCTTACACATATAGAAAATAATTTAATTAATTTTCTTATTTGAGACTTTCAAATTACTCAGTGAAAGTTATTTCATCTTAGGTTTCAATACTTAAACCATGAACCAAATAACGGTCATGTGCACCATGAAAATGATAAACCCTTTCCATGATCAGGAGAAATCACAGCAAAAAGCAGAGTTCATTGTATGATTAAAACACATATAATGTTTATGAATCACTATCAAATAGTGCTGATACGTGATGTTTGCGTTTATGTTAACATTACTTGCCCCATCAGTGGCACCTGGCACATACAAAACACATGCAAAGGCAAGTCAATTATTTACCTGACCAAAAATAGGAACATATGGTCAAAATAGTGCATTGCATCAGACAGTATCTTGGTCACTGACACATCACATGTCCACAATATAGAGTTTTAAAAGGATTGCTAAGGCATTGAATGCAATAACCCTGACAAAACACAGCTTGTTTAACACATATGAGCAAAAGGGGATTTCAAATGCTCAGTCTCTGATGGAATACAACCATGACAATCAGGTGAAGAGGCATGCAGACTGACCATCATTGGGAGGCATGAGAATGTACAGGATCTTCTTGGCGTAGTCGGGCCACAGTCGGCGGATCACCTCGCACATCTCCTCATCCTTCTTGTCCATCTCCTCCGCTGGGAGAACAACATATGTCATGGTCATAGCAACATGTGTAGAGAGTTTGTCATAGCAACATGTGTAGAGAGTTTGTCATAGCAACATGTGTAGAGAGTTTGTCATAGCAACATGTGTAGAGAGTTTGTCATAGCAACATGTGTAGAGAGTTTGTCATAGCAACATGTGTAGAGAGTTTGTCATAGCAACATGTGTAGAGAGGTTGTCATAGCAACATGTGTAGAGGGTTTGTCATAGCAACATGTGTAGAGAGTTTGTCATAGCAACATGTGTAGAGAGTTTGTCATAGCAACATGTGTAGAGAGTTTGTCATAGCAACATGTGTAGAGGGTTTGTCATAGCAACATGTGTAGAGAGTTTGTCATAGCAACTTGAGTAGAGAGTTTGTCATAGCAACATGTGTAGAGAGTTTGTCATAGCAACATGTGTAGAGAGTTTGTCATAGCAACATGTGTAGAGACTTCGTCATAGCAAAATGTGTAGCGACTTTGTCATAGCAACATGTGTAGAGAGTTTGTCATAGCAACATGTGTAGAGAGTTTGTCATAGCAACATGTGTAGAGACTTCGTCATAGCAAAATGTGTAGAGACTTTGTCATAGCAACATGTGTAGAGGGTTTGTCATAGCAACATGTGTAGAGGGTTTGTCATAGCAACATGTGTAGAGGGTTTGTCATAGCAACATGTGTAGAGAGTTTGTCATAGCAACATGTGCAGAGCGTTTGTCATAGCAACATGTGTAGAGAGTTTGTCATAGGAACATGTGCAGAGCGTTTGTCATAGCAACATGTGTAGAGGGTTTGTCATAGTAACATGTGTAGAGGGTTTGTCATAGCAACATGTGTAGAGGGTTTGTCATAGCAACATGTGTAGAGGGTTTGTCATAGCAACACATGTAGTAAGTGATGATAACAACATATGTAGTAAGTGATGATAACAACACATGTAGTAAGTGATGATAACAACACATGTAGTAAGTGATGATAACAACATATGTAGTAAGTGATGATAACAACATATGTAGTAAGTGATGATAACAACATATGTAGTAAGTGATGATAACAACATATGTAGTAAGTGATGATAACAACATATGTAGTAAGTGATGATAACAACATATGTAGTAAGTGATGATAACAACATATGTAGTAAGTGATGATAACAACATATGTAGTAAGTGATGATAACAACATATGTAGTAAGTGATGATAACAACATATGTAGTAAGTGATGATAACAACATATGTAGTAAGTGATGATGACAACACAGCATATGTTGATATCCCCATAAACCAGAAGTTGGCTGATTATATAATACATCACATGAATATCAAATAGAATTTTTCAACCATTACAAATAGCCAATCTGATGTTGCACCCTTAAATACAGAGGACTGGTGTATGTTGTTGATGGCTGTCTAATGCTATAGCTCACCTGGTCCCATCTTGATCATCAGTGATTCCCGGATAAGTGCAAACAGCGTTGTTGTGAAATGGACTTTGTCCTGCATGTCCACAGGCATGTTCATCCGTATTAGTTTCTGAAATAAAAACAAACAACTATACACTTGCTGAACAGACTCTTACATGCGGATGAATGATCATGAAACGTTGAAGCTGAAGAAATATTATATCACCATGCACGTTATGAGTTGTTGTTTCATGTTCAGCGCACACTCAGCAATAATGCAGCAACATTCCATCTCCATGGCAACCAGTAATACTCATCCAGACCAGACAATGATATTGATAGTACGAGCAAAGTCCCACACCTTCAGAGTCCGCTGACTTGCAATTAACAGTTTCACCCCCGGATGCATTTCTAGTCCCCTCATAAGACAAGTGCAGGTTGCTGGGCACCTACTCTAACCCAGAAGGGGCTTGTTATGAGGCTGAAAGAGAAGAAAGCTGGAAGGAAGTGTACTCACCCTATAAGCTAATCTATACGGACATTTCTTGCCAAAGCCAACTGGGGGCTCCATGTTTCGTAACATCTCGTACATCTCCGAGTAGGTTATCCTACCACTGAAAGATAAACGTGACAGTTGACAAAAACTACATACTGATTTTCTGCTTTGGTTTCAAATATGCAGTGAAGCCCTCAAGACAGTATCCATATATCAAACTACATGTAGATCAAGGGAAGGGTGCTCCCCTCATTCCATCACCAAGCCAGAATTAAAAACTTCTACTGAACGAATTAATGATAGGCAGCATTCACTTGAGCTTCTGCCCTAGTAGGCTGTCGATAAATCATGTTGCCTTTCCAGAGTCTTCACCAGGACCGTGAATGGCGCATGTATAGTCGAGGTATCAAAATAATGATTATTTCTTTAAAAAAAGAAACATATGTTTAAAGAGATTCTTTTCTGATGCTTATGGAAGTAATACAGTGTTAACCCCAAATGCTCTCTTGTGTATGAGATCAAGACTTTCTCATTAAAAAGGTTATTTTAGTTTCGATACTGAAAAATACTCATCTCCTTTTACTTGTGTGTGTGATGAGATGGAATGTATACACAGAGCCTTATGACTTGCCTATACACAGAGCCTTATGACTTGCCTATACACAGAGCCTTATGACTTGCCTATACCAAGAGCCTTATGACTTGCCTATACACAGAGCCTTATGACTTGCCTCTACGCAGAGCCTTATGACTTGCCTATACACAGAGCCTTACGACTTGCGAATACACAGAGCCTTATGACTTGCCTATACACAGAGCCTTATGACTTGCCTATACACAGAGCCTTATGACTTGCCTATACACAGAGCCTTATGACTTGCCTATACACAGAGCCTTATGACTTGCCTATACCAAGAGCCTTATGACTTGCCTATACCAAGAGCCTTATGACTTGCCTATACCAAGAGCCTTATGACTTGCCTATACACAGAGCCTTATGACTTGCCTATACACAGAGCCTTATGACTTGCCTATACACAGAGCCTTATGACTTACCTATACCAAGAGCCTTATGACTTGCCTATACACAGAGCCTTTTGACTTGCCTATACGCAGAGCCTTATGACTTGCCTATACAGAGCCTTATGACTTGCCTATACGCAGAGCCTTATGACTTGCCTATACACAGAGCCTTATGACTTGCCTATACACAGAGCCTTATGACTTGCCTATACCAAGAGCCTTATGACTTGCCTATACCAAGAGCCTTATGACTTGCCTATACCAAGAGCCTTATGACTTGCCTATACACAGAGCCTCATGACTTGCCTATACACAGAGCCTTATGACTTGCCTATACACAGAGCCTTATGACTTGCCTATACCAAGAGCCTTATGACTTGCCTATACACAGAGCCTTTTGACTTGCCTATACGCAGAGCCTTATGACTTGCCTATACAGAGCCTTATGACTTGCCTATACGCAGAGCCTTATGACTTGCCTATACGCAGAGCCTTATGACTTGCCTATACACAGAGCCTTATGACTTGCCTATACGCAGAGCCTTATGACTTGCCTATACACAGAGCCTTATGACTTGCCTATACACAGAGCCTTATGACTTGCCTATACGCAGAGCCTTATGACTTGCCTATACACAGAGCCTTATGACTTGCCAATACACAGAGCCTTATGACTTGCCTATACACAGATCCTTATGACTTGCCTATACACAGAGCCTTATGACTTGCCTATACACAGAGCCTTATGACTTGCCTATACACAGAAGTTTGTGTATAGTCATGTTTTTTTTCTGCATGTACAAGATCAATGAAGTTGAACTTCTGCGTTGATCACCTCAAAAATGGTCTCTCTCAAGTTTTTTTAGTACTGTTTAGTTTCCATGGAAAACATATGAAAATATTTTTGGTTACAGTTCTTCCATCTCCTCAGATAAATGTAAATATATTGAACATAAACAGCATATGTTTCCCTTTGGTCTAATTGTAGATGATTGTAACTTTTCTTTCAGTAGATGATTGTAACTTTTCTTTCAGTAGATGATTGTAACTTTTCTTTCAGTAGATGATTGTAACTTTTCTTTCAGTAGATGATTGACTTAAAGTCAGGTGACCTCCAGAGTCTGCACGTTCTTGTTTCTCAACATGACCTTGATGTGCAGTTACCTTAAGTATCTGTCCTGTGAGGTACCAAGAAAATAATCACTTGATCAGTTCTTTAAGTAATCAGAAGATTAGAACAAGTGACTTACGTGGCGCCGGGATCATAATCAGCCCACACCCGCTTGTACTCATCCAGATGATGCGGGCCCAGGATGGAGGAATCTCTTGTCAAGTAGTCAAAGTTGTCCATGATGACAGCAACAAATAAATTCAACATCTGAAACAGACACAAGTATTCTAGTCCTCACCAAACTGTATCTCACATCATCCCATAATCTGAGATGGTTGATAATCACACTTGCATTAGATCCACTTGTTGAAGACTGAGCTGAATATAGTGTGACAGTGGATGAGCTTAACTCCCACCAAACCATATCAACAACTGTCATTTAAATCAGTATCAAGATGTTTACATTTAATCTCAAAGACATTAAAAATAAACTTTTCTCATCTCCAGGAGCCAATGTTACCATGCATCAGCACATTGCTCTCTCTGTGACAGCTAGCAGGATCTACATCCAGTTGCCATGGACCGTCACATGACCACTACTGATGGCTATTAATACATCCAGTTGCCATTGACTGTCACATGACCACTACTGATGGCTATCAATACATCCAGTTGCCATTGACTGTCACATGACCACTACTGATGGCTATTAATACATCCAGTTGCCATTGACTGTCACATGACCACTACTAATGGCTATTAATACATCCAGTTGCCATGGACCATCACATGACCACTACTAATGGCTATTAATACATCCAGTTGCCATTGACTGTCACATGACCACTACTGATGGCTATTAATACATCCAGTTGCCATGGACCGTCACATGACCACTACTGATGGCTATTAATACATCTAGTTGCCATTGACTGTCACATGAGTACTATTGATGGTTATTAATACATCCAGTTGCCATTGACCGTCACATGACCACTACTGATGGCTATTAATACATCCAGTTGCCATGGACCTTCACATATTCTGCTACTGTTGGCTATAAGTACATAGAGTACAAGAGACGCTCACCAGCTCTGTTGTGTTTGTTTCAAAGGGAGTAGGTGTACTTCTTAACTCACCAGGAAGGAACAGAGGAAGATGAAGGAAACAAAGTAGAAGTAGGCGATGCTCAGGCCACAGGCGTTCTCTCGCTCCTCCTCCTCTATGGGGTATGATTGTGGGTCACATGGTCGCCCAGGGAGACAGGAGAACATAATCTGCTGCCAGCTCTCCCCTGTCGCACACCTGTAACAGACCAGCAAATATACAAATCCTTCAGAGCAGCTCAGGTAAGATTTGCATAACAATGGACACACCTACCACAGGTGCCAAAATCATCTTTAAAAGCATTATCATTATTAAACTATAAAGGGGGATGACACTCAGTCCCAGCAAACCTGATCCAAGTCTTTCATTGCCCCAATTACACATCTCTCGGTTTGCCACAAATTACTATGTGTGGCATAGACTGTAGGCTCCAGACTGTGCATCACTGGTTAACGGAAACATTAATGGACCTATAATAACAAATGATGGATGAATGACTGTTGGAAAAAATGACCTTGCAAACTGTAATCCACAACCCAGGTAAACAAGAGTTTGTATGCTTGTAAGAATGTTCTCAACAATCTTTGTGAACAAGAGTACTAGGGCTTGGAACAACGCTCTCCGCAACACAACAAACAACAGAATTAATATGACCAGGAATGTTCTCAACTACTCACCTGAACAAAAGTGTTAATGCTTCAAAGAATGTTCTGAAGTTATTGTGCCGGTTTATGGCAGTCTGGGAGTCGAGGCGGATGTTACCAAATACCTGAAAAAAAACCCAGTTATTGTTATGCGGCAGCCACTGTTGTTCTGACAACAGAACTTATCTAGTTTCAGACACCATATTGTGGTATTGGATAATAATAGACAAGAACTGGGCAAATCAGTCCCACTATTCCCAGACAACATGGAGGATATCTTGATGTGATAAAGGACTGGGGGGTAAGTATCTGTGACTCACCTGCATCCCTATGATGGCGTAGATGAAGAACAACATGAGGATGAGCAGGCACACATACGGCAGAGCCTGAAATAAACAACCCATCGTCAGCCCTTGATCTGAAGGACATATGTCAACGCATGGAAGCATACATTGTGCTGAAAATACACTTTTTGAACAGCAAAATTAATTATGCCATGGGGGTGCTAGGTTTGTCAAGTGGCAAAGAAAACTCTGTGTGTTGCTTGGATATTAATTTTTTCAGATTTAAATAATCCCTGACATACTCATGGTCAAAGGTAAGACAGCTCTACAGACATGAATGTCTAATGTCCTATGGCAATATATCAAACCATAAACTGCATTCAAATGAGAGGCATCAGCACCAGAGAATACTTAGAAACTGATCACTCAGTGAGTAAGTTACTTTGGCCCAACAACACTGTTTCAGCTATAGCTCGCACAGGTGGATCCAGGCCCCCCCCTCACCCCACCCCTTTTGAAAACCAAATGTAGTATGTTGTAGACAATTACCCTCCTGCGAGATGATTTTTATAATTTTTAAAATGCTGAATCGGCCCATAGCTTGTAATTCAATCAAGTAGATGGCAATGGAAGCATCACTTGCCCAAGGTTTTTCCCATTGTTAAGCTAACACAAAATAATAATTAAAATAATAATAACAAAAACAACCCATGTATGGTATGCCATTAATGTATGTATAAGTTCAAGATGTAACTGTAACTATTCACTCAAGCCCATACTTTGTGTCAGTTCGCTAATATTTTCATTGTACCTTGAAAGACTGGAAGAATGTCCAAAGCAGGAGACGTATGGTGTACCCTTGACGGAGCAGCTTGACCAGACGAGCAGCTCGGAACAAGCGGAAGAAGCCGAAGCTAACAGTAGCATCCTGTAACATACATGTCATTACAGTGACATCATCATGTCATTACGGTAACATCATCATGTCATTACGATGGTGTCATCATGTCATTGCGGTGACGTCATCATGTCATTACAATGATGTCATCATGTCATTACTGTAATATCATCATGTCATTATGGTGAAGTCATCATGTCATTACGGTGATGTCATCATGTCATTATGGTGATGTTATCATGTCAAAATGGTGACATTGTCATGTCATTACAATGATGTCATCATGTCATTATGGTGACATCATGTCATTACAATGGTGTCATCATGTCATTACAATGGTGTCATCATGTCATTACGGTGAAGTCATCATGTCGTTACGGTGATGTCATCATGTCATTATATTGATATCATCATGTCATTATGGTGATGTCATTTGTTCATAACAAAGTGGGCATGCTTGTACTTCTACAAGTTCATGAAAAGGCACAGTAATAAAGTACCTACCATGACATAGTGATACTTGGAATATAACCTGGAGGAATATCATATGTTCTTATAACTAAGTTGGCCATATTACAGCTATATCATAGAGGTCTGTCAAGTCTGGAGGAGGTGACCCAACTGTATGCTATTGTATTCAGGTACTGGTATGTCATGACATGATAGCAATGGCAGAGTAGAACTCATGACAGCACTGTCCATCTTCTACAGCCACTGAGACTACTCAAGTACTCAGTGACCACTCAGGGACTGGCGGGGGTCACACAGTGACCACTCAGGGACTGGCGGGGGTCACTCAGTGGTATGTCATGACATGATAGCAATGGCAGAGTAGAACTCATGACAGCACTGTCCATCTTCTACAGCCACTGAGACTACTCAAGTACTCAGTGACCACTCAGGGACTGGCGGGGGTCACACAGTGACCACTCAGGGACTGGCGGGGGTCACTCAGTGGTATGTCATGACATGATAGCAATGGCAGAGTGGAACTCATGACAGCACTGTCCATCTTCTACAGCCACTGAGACTACTCAAGTACTCAGTGACCACTCAGGGACTGGCGGGGGTCACACAGTGACCACTCAGGGACTGGCGGGGGTCACTCAGTGGTATGTCATGACATGATAGCAATGGCAGAGTGGAACTCATGACAGCACTGTCCATCTTCTACAGCCACTGAGACTACTCAAGTACTCAGTGACCACTCAGGGACTGGCGGGGGTCACTCAGTGACCAGTCAGTAACTGACCACTCAAGAAGCCCTAAGGGATCGCAGTGAACATGTACTCAGTGGCCACTCAGGCAACAATTAGTGATCTTCAGTGCCCACTCAAGGACCACTCAGGGGGCACTCAGTGACCTTTGGTGCCCGGTTTGAGGCTGGTAAGGTCTTCCTGACCCCACAGAGTAACGGTAACTTGATAGCGACTTACAGAGTACTGAGTGATGAGGACGTCTATGATACTGCCAAGTACTGTGATGAAATCAAACACATTCCAAGGGTCCCGGAAATAGTTCTATAAAAATAGAAATAAATCAATAATTAGAAAATACTGAAAGAGACATCATTGTTAAAAATATTCGACCAGCATTTACAAATTATCATAATGCACTTATACTACTGTCATTGGAAAGTCACAGATTTGCACGCTTATCTTTATGGAGTAAATTAAATCCATTGAAAAAGAGTAAGAAATTGATGTCCTTGAATTTTAAATGTTATGTTTCATTTCCAATATACATCATTTATATCTCCAAAAAGAAGTATTGTTGCATGGAACCAGTCACAGTTGCAATAAAAAGTTAAAAACATCACACTATAACTTGTTTTATAGCTTTTACACAGTTTCACTACAGAATATAACAGATGGAAACTCAGAATCTGTTTGCATATCCCTGACAACTTAGTTCTAGCTGGTAACACAATATGATTAGTAGAAAATCTTAAAAATCAACTCTGCGTGAATACAAAATGTTCAAAAAACAATATATGCTTTTGTTTTGCTTCTGATGTGGACCTATGAGAGACGTGTGACAGGATGACACATCAGAGGGTTTGCACTGTTTACACTGAAGACATACCAATACTAATCTAGAAACATCAACTAAAACATGAAATCATTATCAATTTCTATTTCTTTATATGCTCAGAAGCAAAACCTATTGTTTAAACAAAGTTTGCTTTAAAAAAGCTCATGCATAAAGTCATGCAGGTTAAACAAATATTTTGGGTGCACATTCAAGGATGAAAAATGATTTTGAAAATATTGCACTTTAACTGGTTGATGGAGAGGACACCTTTGTTGGGATGTTTCATGTACTGTTTCACACCATTGTGTAAGATTGCATTATAAAATTTCATTGTTTCAAACTGTTTCATGATCAGTTATGATGAACTAGAGACAGATTTTTATCCATTTATCCATTCCTGAACACATACCTGATAAAGGGATGCTAATTTACAAAAGATTTATCTGTCTGAGTATTGTAACTGTGGGTTCCCATCAATATATAAACACTGTTCATCATATTTTTAAAACTATTTTGTTTATTCATGACATAAACAAAACAGAGGGGAAATAATTTTGTTATGAGACACATGAAATCTTTACTGTCATTTGGAAATGTACATCACCATGCATAGCTATCTACAACCACACCGCAGTACCAACTAGCCAACACGAAATCTACAACCTACAATGTACCATCTATAATGACTGACTCTATATCATTCACTCAACAAAAACTGACACAATTTGAAAGCGCTACCCAAGTGTCAATGCTAAGTAGTCCAAGTGAAGGCTGGACACTATCTCTATGATGGCAGGAATGTACATATGAAGCACGTATGTCAAAGTTAAACAGCTAACAATAGAATCAAGCATAATCAAAGGGAGCTACAAGACACCACCAGGGGAGACAACTCACACTGCACACAATCACTAGAACACAAATGCCTTGTTTCTCATACACAGTAATTAATTTTAAATCGAAAAGATATTGATGTACAGATATTGATCAATATGTTATTAAGTTATAGCTTTGGAAATTGCCATTATTCTTTGATCAGTAATAAATATTGTAGTCTAATTTCCCACAGATTTGTTTGGATAAAGGCAGCCAAATGTTTGATGTATACTTTGACTTTCAAATTGGGAGCTACTGTCAATGCTGAATATAAAAAGTAACATTATTATTAACATTGCTGATTTGACTTTTTAGATATATATATTGACTACTGAAGAGAGTTTTGTAAAGACATAACTATCAAGATAAACTGATTTTCTTTATTTGCTCAATTACAAGGTACCGGTATTAACAAATTTTGAAAATGTCCCCTTCAAGGCATAATTACAATAGGTAAATGCTCACAAGACAATGTACGCAACTAACAATCATAAGATCACAGAGGTCAAAGTTCACAAGGGGTCAATGTTAAAGGAACATGCAGAGGTCACCTATGCAATAATGAAATCATATGTAAACAAAATAAATTTGAAAAAAAAATACAAACTACCCTCAATAATATACTCAGGTTTCAAATCATCATCCTTTTCTGATGATAAATTGTCAAATATTACGTATAGTAAAAAAGTGACTTTCGAAGTTTTTTCAAACATTAACACAGTGTGAGTTTATGCTTTTTTCAGGGCGTTTTTGTGATGTGTGACACATATAAATGTGAGCCAAATTGCATAAGGTGACACTCCGTGACTGGACAACACTGGATCAATTTGGACTAGTTATTAGACAACAATGATGGATCTGATTGGTTCTTGCACAACAATGATGGATTTGATTGGTTCTTGCACAACAATAAAGTAATCTTATTGGACGACAAACACAGGGCAGACAACATGACATTGGCCAGATTCAAACCTTGACTCCAAAAGCTAGTAGTTTTAGTATGAACTCTAGCGAGTACAGTACGGTGAAGACAGCATTAATTATTGATAGAGCGCCTGCCATATCCTTCCCAATCTCAGCATTTCTCACGGATTGACCCGGTTCAAACTGAACCAAAAGTACGCAAAATGAAAGGGAAAGAAAAACAAAGATATAGAGAAAAACCATTCCCATTAGAAAATCATGTGATGTGATTCCAAATGCTTTTGGTGTGGAGTTGGCTTTAAAAAATCTGTGCATCACACTAAGAACAAAAATCAAAGAAATTGAATTTGTGATACAAAATTAGGATTCAACTTTGACCAAAAGCATAAGGAAAGGTTATTTCAATGAAAATGGAACAATATCTGTCACTTCCCTGCTGGCAATGTCTACAATGGGATGACATTAGCCAATCTGGCATCAGGGAGTAGGACCCATTGCACACGAAGAAGTAACAGGTATTGTTGAAGCACAAACTCCCAACCCTGCATCCACTCATAAATAAACTGGGTCAGCAAGAAAACAGGGGGTATTACATAATTGTGTCATGACATCTGTTGTGTGGAACAATTAATACCAGAAAGACACTTCAGTTTTATTTGGCTCTATGCAGAACACCCCCTTGGGTTCTTGTGACATGATGTGTGAGAAAATGAAAGTGAAGTTAGTTATGGAGCTGACTAGTCTACCCGGGGCACTGGTCATCGTGCGCGTCCGGCTTACCCGCGGTCCGAACCCTATCATCTTGAGCCCGCACTCCATGGTGAAGCAACAGGTAAACCCAATGTTTAGGTATTTCTGCACCTCCATATATAGATCGCTCTGATCATGGTACTGGCAAACAAGACAATAATAACAGCTGTACAACTACTCTCAATGCCTCCACAGTGGCATCAATGACTTGGACTACTTGATATATGAAGCTACTGTAGAGAGTGCAAAATGTTGCTGATGTAGCAATTATTTCATTATTTGACAATTTCAACTCCTTTTTGCTATAAAATGGAAAGTTATACTGACTGTCAATTTCTTCTATGTTTTAATTGCTTCAAATGCTAGGATGTGAGACTAGGACATGTCACAATGCTAGGATGTGTGACTAGGACGTGTCACAATGCTAGGATATGTGACTAGGACGTGTCACAATGCTAGGATGTGTGACTAGAACGTGTCACAATGCTAGGATGTGTGACTAGGACGTGTCACAATGCTAGGATGTGTGACTAGGACGTGTCACAATGCTAGGATGTTTGACTAGGATGTGTCACAATGCTAGGATGTGTGACTAGGATGTGTGACTAGGATGTGTCACAATGCTAGGATGTGTGACTAGGACATGTCACAATGCTAGGATGTGTGACTAGGACGTGTCACAATGCTAGGATGTGTGACTAGGATGTGTCACAATGCTAGGATGTGTGACTAGGACGTGTCACAATGCTAGGATGTGAGACTAGGACATGTCACAATGCTAGGATGTGTGACTAGGATGTGTCACAATGCTAGGATGTGTGACTAGGACATGTCACAATGCTAGGATGTGTGACTAGGATGTGTCACAATGCTAGGATGTGTGACTAGGACATGTCACAATGCTAGGATGTGTGACTAGGACGTGTCACAATGCTAGGATGTGTGACTAGGATGTGTCACAATGCTAGGATGTGTGACTAGGACGTGTCACAATGCTAGGATGTGTGACTAGGACGTGTCACAATGCTAGGATGTGTGACAAGGCTGTGTCACAATGCTAGGATGTATGACTATAATGTGTCACAATGCTAGGATGTGTGACTAGGACGTGTCACAATGCTAGGATGTGTGACTAGGACGTATCACAATGCTAGGATGTGTGACTAGGATGTGTCACAATGCTAGGATGTGTGACTAGGACGTGTCACAATGCTAGGATGTGTGACTAGGACATGTCACAATGCTAGGATGTGTGACTAGGATGTGTCACAATGCTAGGATGTGTGACTAGGACATGTCACAATGCTAGGATGTGTGACTAGGACGTGTCACAATGCTAGGATGTGTGACTAGGACGTGTCACAATGCTAGGATGTGTGACTAGGACGTGTCACAATGCTAGGATATGTGACTAGGACGTGTCACAATGCTAGGATGTGTGACTAGGACGTGTCACAATGCTAGGATGTGTGACTAGGATGTGTGACTAGGATGTGTCACAATGCTAGGATGTGTGACTAGGACATGTCACAATGCTAGGATGTGTCACAATGCTAGGATGTGTGACTAGGATGTGTCACAATGCTAGGATGTGTGACTAGGACGTGTCACAATGCTAGGATGTGTGACTAGGACGTATCACAATGCTAGGATGTGTGACTAGGATGTGTCACAATGCTAGGATGTGTGACTAGGACGTGTCACAATGCTAGGATGTGTGACTAGGACGTGTCACAATGCTAGGATGTGTGACTAGGACGTGTCACAATGCTAGGATGTGTGACTAGGACATGTCACAATGCTAGGATGTGTGACTAGGACGTGTCACAATGCTAGGATGTGTGACTAGGACGTGTCACAATGCTAGGATGTGTGACTAGGACGTGTCACAATGCTAGGATATGTGACTAGGACGTGTCACAATGCTAGGATGTGTGACTAGGACGTGTCACAATGCTAGGATGTGTGACTAGGATGTGTGACTAGGATGTGTCACAATGCTAGGATGTGTGACTAGGACATGTCACAATGCTAGGATGTGTCACAATGCTAGGATGTGTGACTAGGATGTGTCACAATGCTAGGATGTGTGACTAGGACGTGTCACAATGCTAGGATGTGTGACTAGGACGTATCACAATGCTAGGATGTGTGACTAGGATGTGTCACAATGCTAGGATGTGTGACTAGGACGTGTCACAATGCTAGGATGTGTGACTAGGACATGTCACAATGCTAGGATGTGTGACTAGGATGTGTCACAATGCTAGGATGTGTGACTAGGACATGTCACAATGCTAGGATGTGTGACTAGGACGTGTCACAATGCTAGGATGTGTGACTAGGACGTGTCACAATGCTAGGATGTGTGACTAGGACGTGTCACAATGCTAGGATGTGTGACTAGGACGTGTCACAATGCTAGGATGTGTGACTAGGACGTGTCACAATGCTAGGATGTGTGACTAGGACGTATCACAATGCTAGGATGTGTGACTAGGATGTGTCACAATGCTAGGATGTGTGACTAGGACGTGTCATAATCCTAGGATGTGTGACTAGGATGTATCACAATGCTAGGATGTGTGACTAGGACGTATCACAATGCTAGGATGTATGACTAGGATGTGTCACAATGCTAGGATGTGTGACTAGGACGTGTCACAATGCTAGGATGTGTGACAAGGCTGTGTCACAATGCTAGGATGTGTGACTAGGATGTGTCACAATGCTAGGATGTGTGACTAGGATGTGTCACAATGCTAGGATGTGTGACTAGGATGTATCACAATGCTAGGATGTGTGACTAAGATGTATCACAATGCTAGGATGTGTGACTAGGATGTGTCACGATTATCACGCCCGTTGCTAGGTGATATCATAGGATAGGGATAGGTGACCTTACGTTCGATAGTGATGTCATCTGGTTTGTTCTATGATGTTTCCATATTTGTAAAAGTGGGTCAGTGACAATCGTGTTGATTGCAGTAAATGTTCCAAAACCGATATTGTTGTTTCTTTTTATTTGATAACATATTCCATCCATTTTTAGCTAAAATAACGGTAACGCTATTTTTCAGGGTATTATCATTAACAGAAGCTGTCGGTCTTTTCAACTGCCCTCCTTCATCGGGCAGTTAATGGAAGACCTCAGGCTTCTGCAAAAAATAATGCCCTGAAAAATAGTGTTACTCTTATAGTATCTCTAGTTGGAAGAAAGATAATTTTTTCTGATATTTATTTATTGTTAAAGACAGATTTTGTACAATGTCACTGATTAAAAATATAGGCTTGTCCAAGAGTATTCATGCATTTTATACTAGTTTCATTGATATCCTTTAATAGTAATTTATATATTAGAAAGCAGTATTCATCACTTAACCTTGATACACCTATTTACAAAATTAAATGACACACATACATTGTCTTTAACACATCCCTACCCAAGACTTATCTCTCTCCTGTTCCCCACAAGAGAGATATACTTCTACAAACATCTCTACCCCAGGAGGGATTCACACAAGCAGAAATACATCATACATAATACTTTCAATGATAAGAACGTTTTAGCTGGCAGCATCACATATAAAGTGCTGAAAAAATGCAAGGCTGATTAATTTACCGAAGATTGCATTTTCAAAATGTCATTAAAATCATCATTTGACTCATGCAGAAGATGATAAAATGTGGACTTTATGAACAAAATACCATAAATCATATTAATGAGCCTTGGTATACTTTTATATTTGATTTTCAAAAATGCAATCTTCATATGTCATATAGTGAAGTAACAAATGTGAAATAAAATGTAAAATGTTGTAGATAAACTGAATTGAGTCATCAGTAAACTCTCACTCATGTCTACATTGAAACCAAAAGTCAGTGAGAAAATTGTGATGTCACTTTCAATTATTTGTTCAACATTGATACAACATTACTGTATTTTTTCTGTGAATATAAAGTTGGTTATCAGAATGTTTACAAACACCAAGAGCTATGCTAACATTGTTCTTTATTGATGTGATTCATTCATTTATTTTAATGAAAAGAATACACTCATCCCTCTGAACTATAAAAAGTATCAAATTCATTGTTAATCAACATGTATTGGTTTTCAGAAGATGAAATAGATCTCATAAACAGTAGACCAACCCTCGTATGATACATTTCACTTTGACCTGAAGTTACTGATACAATGTCATGTAGCAATACAGATACATTTCACATTGTTCGTTTCGCAAGAAAAACACCAAGCAATTATCTAATAATCAAAATATGTGACATTTGCCAAATAAATCAACATGAGGAATACATGTCCTACTGTTAAGGAGATCCACCAATGTGTTCCACGAGGGACAGTTAACTAGTAACAGCTGTATATGTGACAAGTAACAGCTGTATATGTGACAAGTAACAGCTGTATATGTGACAAGTAACAGCTGTATATGTGACAAGTAACAGCTGTATATGTGACAAGTAACAGCTGTATATGTGACAAGTAACAGCTGTATATGTGACAAGTGAAATGTACACCCACCTTCATCATCAGGACAATTGTGTTCAACGCAATCAGCGTCATAATGAAATACTCAAACTTGGTGGACACGACCAGCTTCCAGATCTTGTGTTTCAGTGAGTCCTTGGACTTGGGCATAAACCTACATTGTGGTTTAGCATGGATAGCAAAGTCTATACATTGTTTCTGAAAAACAAAAATTGAATTTGCATCAAAATGTGCATTTTTCTTAAAGGCATGTTCAATTTTCACCAATTTTCACTGATAAATTGGATATATCTCATTCAGCAGTAATGAATTAAGCATCAGGTGTGAATTAAGTTTTAAGAGAAAGGTCTACTATCCTTTTTAAAAAAGATTAAACTGAAGAAAACTAAATGGCCAAAGAGAATACTTATTAACATATTAATAATGATAACAATGAACAATTAATATCAGTGAAGGGTTCTTTTTATCTTTATTTCATTTCGTGCTAGCAATTGAAAGTTTGTTTTTATCTTCATTTCAAGCTGACTGTTGAAGGATTGTTTTATCTTCATTTCATATCATGCCAACAGTTTGAGGACTGTTTCCTATCTTCATTTCATGCCAACAGTTTGAGGACTGTTTCCTATCTTCATTTCATGCCAACAATTGAAAAATTGTTTTTCTCTTCATTTCATATCATGCCAACAGTTTAAGGATGTTTTTTATCTCCATCTCAGGCTAACAATTGAAGGATTGTTTTTATTATCATTTCATGCTAACAATTGAAGGATTGTTTTATCATCATTTCATATTATGCTTACCATGGTAGCATTTGAATGATTTCTTTAATCTCCATTTCATATGCATATGGACTATTGTTTAAAATCCTTATTTCATGTCATATGAACAAATAAGAGATTTTTTTTATGGGCATTTCACATCATGCAAACATCTGATCAATGATTAGGAGATAACACTAGTGTGTTTTCCATGTAGAGCATTCAAATATACTTGGTACACAGGTAATGTTTTCACATTTGAAACCACACACCATTGCATTTGGTGCTGAAGTTTAAAAAATTACAGGTTTCAAATCAAAGATTGAAACCTCTAAATTGAAAACACAGTTGGTTTATTTTAATCCTACCATGACACTATGACTTGGTTATAGCAGGAATGCTATGTCATGTCGGTTGCGCCTAATTTTTTTTTTTCAGTAGGTTGAAAGGACATATTCAGTGATTATTGAAGATCAGTTTTAATCTGCAAATGTGTTTGCTTTCATGTACCTATACCATAACTATCACCATAATACTTGAACCACTTCCATGTGACACAATAATATCAAGTAGGCAGATATCCTAATAGCATTATTCCAACTGATAGCATTATTCCAACTGATAGCATTATTCCAACTGATATCCTTAGAGAAAATGAAGCAATGCAATGAAGTTTTGTAATGTTTCGTTCTGAAGTACACACCACTATGATGACATCATCAAGTTGTCTACAATGCACTCTCTAAGAATTAGCACATCAACTTCAGAAAACTATTGCCACACTTTCTGTAAATAATGTAGGAACCAAACACCTTATTTAGCAAACTTAAGGTAAGATCAACATTTGATCAAATGGAGAAGTAAGATCAACATTTGATCAAATGAAGAAGTAAGATCAACATTTGATCAAATGAAGAAGTAAGATCAAAATTTGATCAAATGGAGAAGTAAGATCAGTATTTGATCAAATGGAGAAGTAAGATCAGTATTTGATCAAATGGAGAAGTAAGATCAGTATTTGATCAAATGGAGAAGTAAGATCAGTATTTGATCAAACGAAGAAGGTAGAGCTCCTAAATGAATATTTCTTTTTGCAGTCATAAAATTTCATATGGTCAAGAGCAATATCATAGTCTAATTAGATTCTATACTACGAGCAGACCAATCAGAAGGCAGGATTCTACAATGTCACGGCAGAATGTTGTATATCTTCATTACATCGCATTTAAAGAATGTTTGAGTGATCTGTACATGCAGGCAATCTCACCTGGGACAGGGTTAGACAACACTAAAAAAACAGAAACAAAACAAAACACCTGAGGATGCTCTACAGAAGTATACAATAAATTAGGTTAACAAATGAACAGGTGAATGTTGAATTATCAGCAGCTTCAACCCATGAGTAAGGAGTGATTAGAATGAACAAACTCAGCAATCATCCTACATGTTTGTGTAGACAAACATCCATTTTCTATGTGCATCATTATGACATTTGAAGATGATTGTAAATGATATCTAACTTGTGACAAACTGGTGGGTTACAGAGGGCATGTTAGTCTGGTGAGCTACACTGCTGACTTCCTGCTAGAGTCAATGCAACAAGATGACTTACCTGATTCTTGTCTAGATCTTGGTCAATGAGCTCGTTTTCTCCCTGTTCCTGGAATGTGATGATGATCAAGGCAACGAAGATATTGACAAAGAAGAAAGGGAACACAATGAAGAACACCACATAGAAAACAGCCATCTCCATGCTGAACCCAGGCTGGGGACCATGGTTCTCCGTTGTGGAATCCATTGAATGCTTCAAGATACTGGAACATACAAATATACAATACTGTAACATACAAATATACAATACTGTAACATACAAATATACAACACCGTAACAATTAACAATTAAATGCTTCAAATAAGATGCATTTTCATGATAAAGAAATTACACTGCACAATATCTTGAAAAATGTCATTGCCTGGGGACCAAATAGATTTCATTTTGTAGCCCCAAACTCTCCGAACATGTACATTCAAGACATCATCCAAAGATGTCAAAAGAGAAAAATACATGTAATAAGTCAAGTGAATTTTCAAAGAGAATTTACACATATCTAAAAATTAGATTTACCCTTAACATATCTTACCCTGGCCATCCCTCTCCAGTGGTGACAGTGAACAGTGTCAACATGGCCATAGCGATGTCATCATAGTGAAACTCTTGCCGCAGCCATTCACGATCCTTCACTGTGGGGACTTCCCCACCATCGTAGTCAAAGTACTGACCCCTGCACACACAACCCATTTGTACCTCAACATGTCACATAAACAAACATATCTTGAGCTACATGGAATTCCTGATAGTACATTACATATGTTTGTTTTTAGCCTATAAATTTTCAATTTTCTTTACAAAAAGTTAAGAGTAAAAGTCAAGTCCAAACTACTGAGAAATGTGTCATTATTTTCAAGCAGTATTTGTTTTTAATCTGAAAAATATAGAGGATAGGTTCATACAAAATTCAAGAAAAACATTTGGTCTGGTCTAATGATATATGTATTCCCTTTGGGGTCTTTGTGTGCGAGACTCAGAAGTCTATGTGTGAGAGATTTAGAAGTCTATGTGTGCGAGACTCAGAAGTCTATGTGTGCGAGACTCAGAAGTCTATGTGTGAGAGACTTAAAAGTCTATGTGTGCGAGACTCAGAAGTCTATGTGTGAGAGATTTAGAAGTCTATGTGTGAGAGATTTAGAAGTCTGTGTGTGCGAGACTCAGAAGTCTATGTGTGAGAGACTCAGATGTCTATGTGTGTTGGACTTAGAGGTCTATGTGTGAGAGATTTAGAAGTCTGTGTGTGCGAGACTCAGAGGTCAATGTGTGTGAGACTCAGAAGTCTATGTGTGCGAGACTCAGAAGTCTATGTGTGCGAGACTCAGAAGTCTATGTGTGTGAGACTCAGAAGTCTATGTGTGTGAGACTCAGAAGTCTATGTGTGCGAGACTCAGAAGTCTATGTGTGCAAGACTCAGAAGTCTATGTGTGTGAGACTCAGAAGTCTATGTGTGAGAGACTCAGAAGTCTATGTGTGCGAGACTTAGATGTCTATGTGTGCGAGACTTAGATGTCTATGTGTGTGAGACTTAGAAGTCTATGCGTGCGAGACTCAGAAGTCTATGTATGCGAGACTCAGAAGTCTATGTGTGTGAGACTCAGAAGTCTATGTGTGAGAGACTCAGAAGTCTATGTGTGCGAGACTTAGATGTCTATGTGTGCGAGACTTAGATGTCTATGTGTGCGAGACTTAGATGTCTATGTGTGTGAGACTCAGAAGTCTATGTGTGTGAGACTCAGAAGTCTATGTGTGCGAGACTCAGAAGTCTATGTGTGCAAGACTCAGAAGTCTATGTGTGAGAGATTTAGAAGTCTATGTGTGCGAGACTCAGAAGTCTATGTGTGTGAGACTCAGAAGTCTATATGTGCGAGACTCAGAAGTCTATGTGTGTGAGACTCAGAAGTCTATGTGTGCAAGACTTAGATGTCTATGTGTGTGAGACTCAGAAGTCTATGTGTGTGAGACTCAGAAGTCTATGTGTGAGAGACTCAGAAGTCTATGTGTGTGAGACTCAGAGGTCAATGTGTGCAAGACTCAGAAGTCTATGTGTGCAAGACTCAGAAGTCTATGTGTGCAAGACTCAGAAGTCTATGTGTGTGGGACTTAGAGGTCTATGTGTAAGAGACTTTGAAGTCTATGTGTGTGGGACTCAGAGGTCTATGTGTGTGGGACTTAGAGGTCTATGTGTAAGAGACTTAGAGGTCTATGTGTAAGAGACTTAGAGGTCTATGTGTGCGAGACTTAGAGGTCTATGTGTGAGAGACTCAGATGTCTATGTGTGCGAGACTTAGAGGTCTATGTGTGCGAGACTTAGAGGTCTATGTGTGAGAGACTTAGATGTCTATGTGTGAGAGACTTAGATGTCTATGTGTGAGAGACTTAGATGTCTATGTGTGAGAGACTTAGATGTCTATGTGTAAGAGACTTAGAAGTCTATGTGTGTGAGACTTAGATGTCTATGTGTGTGGGACATAGAGGTCTTTGTGTGGGACTTAGATGTCTATGTGTGAGAGACTTAGAGGTCTATGTGTAAGAGACTCAGAAGTCTATGTGTGCGAGACTTAGATGTCTATGTGTGAGAGACTTAGATGTCTTTGTGTGAGAGACTTTGATGTCTATGTGTGAGAGACTTAGAGGTCTATGTGTGTGGGACTTAGAGGTCTATGTGTGAGAAACTTAGAGGTCTATGTGTGAGAGATGTAGAGGTCAATGTGTGAGAGACTTAGAGGTCTATGTGTGAGAGACTTAGAGGTCTATGTGTGAGAGATGTAGAGGTCTATGTGTTAGAAATTAGAGGTGTTTGTGTGTGTGACTTAGAGGTCTATGTGTAAGAGATGTAGAGGTCAATGTGTGAGAGACTTTAAGGTCTATGTGTGAAAGACGTTGAGGTCTATGTGTTAGAAATTAGAGGTGTTTGTGTGAGAGACTTTGATGTCTATGTGTGAGAGATGTAGAGGTCTATGTATGAGAGACTTTGATTCTCTGTGTGAGAGAGTTGAACGTCTATGTATAAGAGAGTTAGGGCACAATATGTTAAAGACTTAGTTATGAGCCGAGACTGGTCCTTACTGGCACTCATCCTTCGTAGCCTTTGACTCATCGGTGCAGTAGAAGAACTTCCCTTTAAACAGTTGCACAGCGATAACAGCGAAGATGAATTGAAACAATGCATACACGATGAGGATATTGGATACGTTCTTCAGTGAATGAACGACACAGTCAAATACCGCCTGAAAACAAGGGGGTAACTCCATCAGACATAAAAGGCATTGGACATAGTCACAAAGAAAATTACTGTATGGAATTTCTGTTAATTATGAGAATAACTATCATCTACAGCAACACTGCATTTAGAATTTCTACAAGAATGGATTGGCATGACTAAGCTCAGAAATATGAAAGTAAGAATATATTTGATAAAATCAATCTCCATATTATGAGTAAAAAAGGAGTTGATAACACCAGGTGTTAGCATAAAGGTTAATCATGTCATGCAAAAGTTGAAATGATTGTTCTACACAGCAATATGTAAGTTGGTAAAACGTACGTTTTCATTTTATAAGGAATGTCTACCTTCCTCACTGCTACCTGTTACAAGACTAACCTTCAACTTGGGAACCCTGTTGATTGTTTTAAGGGGTCGTAACACCCTCAAAACTCGGAGTGACTTGATGGTGTTGAGATTTTTGCCTGCGTTGTCTCCCCTGAAAGTCACAAAAAGTGTGTAAGATGTTCATTTCACTGTTGAATGTACAGTTTGCATGGAGTGTGGAAATAATCACTTGTCAGTGGCGGCCGAGATGCATATATGATTGTTGATAGATCATGCACCACTAGAGATGCGAGATTTAGGCACTCATCTTATTATAAGCCAGAGGAAAGAATTCGTCTTATTCTTCACGTGATACATTTCATGCTTGGCCATTACTTGCTTGAGATAGTACATTGCATGCTGATCTCTAGATAATCATCCTATTTATGTGCGCAAGGAACTTATTGTCTAGACTATTACATCCATACTAAGGAGTATCTATATACATTGTATAATTTTGTGAGAAATAGTGAGTTTATCAACAGAGAAATGCTTCTTTATGTTCAGATTGTTCATATCAAGCAGTGTTCCTCATAGCATCTTAGTTTTATATAGGAAATAAATTGTTTGAAAGAGACGTGCAATTTCATCCTCTACTACATCTAGAAAAGAACATACTGAAAGCTCTAACACTTGAGTGATAATTCTTGAAATTCATTGAATAGTTGACTGAACTTCTTAAAATTGAAATGATATAAAACATTCCTGAGATTAATCAATGTGCATACTTCTTTAATGTGCATTACATGTACATGTCAATGGCAAACCATCACCGAGTTACGCATGTCGTGCAGTGCTTATAGTTGCTTGCTCTGACATTAGCAATGTACACCCTGTAGGAAGTGGAGGCAAGGAACGAAATAGACACTTGTCAATTTCACAAGGATGTCAATTTCACAGAGACATTACACTAATGCAAAATAAAAAAGAACCAAAATGAATTAATATATGGCATATCCAAAACATTTCAAACATTATGTACAAATATTAAAAAGCAATGATTTTCGAAATGTCTGTAACCCCCATTTCCCACTGTCAATATATACAGTGTACATAATATACGAGCTAACAGAAAATGGGTGTCAATCTCCAAAGATAATAAAACTCTTATAAAAAGGTGACAAAATTGGCACATATTTACAGTGAAACACAATGCATTGAGAAAGTATCGCATGAACGATAGAATCAAACAAGAAATTCATGTAAAAACACCGTCATAACAGTAACTGTAATAAATATGGGTATATGGCATACAGTAGACCTTCAATGCGTTGATTGCCACTAAAGGCGATATATACACAGCCAATGTGAGACAACTGAAATCATCTAGTATGTTGTAGGGACAAAACGTGGATATCCCTTCCAAAGGGCTAAAGAATGTGAACTGTGCCCTTTGCATTACACAAAAGAAGTGCATCTGCGCAGTAACCAAAATTGAGCATATCGCAATGAAGAGAGATATATATATATAATTATATATACTCTCCACGAGATCCAAAGCCAGCCGAAGGTAGAAATGCAGAAGAAATTCCACAAACTACAGACCAATATCTAGACATTCAGGGGCTAATCATGTGAATAAAATGTACACGAAAAATTAATATTTACAATAACATGCTAGGATTATATTTACGTTAACGTAATCTGAATTCTGAAAGAAACAGCAGAAGGTACGAATAGAAATTTCTAGTATAATAGTTGAGAACCAGGACGGAAACTAGAAGACTGGACTGAAGTGGCAAGATGATAGATTCAAATAAAAGGCATGTTTTAGTGACTTCACTTCTTCCTGACAAAGAAGCAGAAATAGTATTAAAGGGACAGGAATGGAAAAAGTTGAAACAAGAAAAAACATAGTCATCACAAGGAATTCTGAAAATCAAACAATAGTTATTTACTCTTTCGAACTGTTTATTGTTGTTTTGAATACTAAAATATGCCTTTATTTACCTTATCAACTTTAGTATATATTCATTAACCATTACCATTATTATGACAAATCAGTCGAGATAATCTGTATTTTATAGACTGGCCAATACATTGTCAATTAACTTGTAAAAAAAGTCATCAAAACATCATAGGTCATCTTATTTATATATAAACATATCACCTACAGAGTAGGTCGAGAATATGGCATAAGAAACATACTTCATTCTAAAATGAGAATATAGTATAGTTAATGTCAAACAGTGTTTCTTTAGCTCAGATACCATGCATCAAACTGTTGAAGGGCTTAAGGCCCGCTTTTACCACAAAAGTCAACCCATCTGAACACAAAGTCCTATACTATAACACTGTTCAACCACGTCAACCTGCTATTTCAAAGTCCATCCTTTTATCAGGCAATAAAAGTGACACATTTATCCCAGGGCATTGACTAACTGGTAAGTTTTCTTTTCAATATCATGACAAAAATACACACAGCGAGACTTCTGGGGCTTATGCTTCGTCTAACCCTGATCGTATCAGTTGGATCAAGCTGGACAACCCTCTCACTGGCCCCACCAGCTGCATTGTTTCAGGACAGAATATTGAAGATGGTGCATACATAAAATATACTATATTCTCATTTAGACACACAACACAAGCTGCTGCTAGGATCCTAGTGTTTAGCCTTGAATGGGAATTACAGGAAGAAATTAAAACTTAGTTGGAAAAAAGGAATTATTCTTATAAAAAGGTCAGTGTTATGGAAAGGAAGAAAGAAATATCTTCTGGCCTATTTCTATAGGAGCTGATATTATCTTCTAAAATAATTCTATAAAAATAAACATGTATGACAAATGTAAAACATCATGATAGGTATAGTATTCACAGCAGTAAATAAAAAGAATAAAATGGAAAAGAATTCAAACTAAAATTACTGTCTCATACAAAGTAAGAATAATTTAAAACCCAGTCAAGAACATCCTAAACAAAAAACACCCCAAACAAGTCCCTCCCAAATTCTGTACAAAAGGAAATCAGAGAACCCCTTTCCCATCCACCGCCCCCCCCCCCCCCCCCCCCCGCGACTGCTGTGAGGAGGATGTGTATCTATCATGATGTTTGTTGGCAATGATGAGTGTCTGGTTTGCACAACACTGACTCCACCACGTCTAGGCACACCCTGCAGCTTATAGTACTCAGATAACCGGCTGCCGCCCTGCACCATGCAGACTCCAGATTGTTCATCGAGGGATTCACTGCCACCGCTTGACGAAAACAATGAAATGTTTATTTCCACACTGAACCAACACTTTCAAATACCCAGACAAGTTGTCATCAGTAAATGGATAAAATAATGTTTAATTCGAATTTAAAAATATCTACATATATCAAAACAAAAAACAAACTTTGATTACTAGTCTATGGTTTCATAGAGTGTACCGTAAACGGAGTTGTTAAATTGAATTTTTGAAATGGTGAGTATTTGTGTTGGTTCAATGTGAATGTAAGCTCCATGTAGATAACCCCTCCAGTAAGTCAGTGAAAGGACCACTCACCCCTGTAGCTCACTCGAACTGTACACAAAGAGTGCTGACAATCAACATACAATACAATAGAAAGGCCACAAACACGCTGCCAGCAACTTCACACCATACCTCAAGCAGCTGTCCAACAGCTGGAGTCAAACTGGTCCCTCACAAGACAACATGGATGGAGTTAACCTGCTCTGTGTATGGCTTTTGCAAATATGTCAACATTTTACTGAATTGTTGAAATATTTCATTGTTAAAAAATGGTTGTGTGAATTTGCTGACATTTGTGATCATATTTCAGCCCTTAAAAGTTTGTGTGACCGAGAGTGAAGAGAGATGTGAAATTGAGTGTGAGTGGTGTGAGAGTTGACAGTGAATGATAGAGAGTTGAGAATGAGCTATTATTAGATACTGCAAGTAGTGAGAGTGAATGAGCTGTTATCAGATAGTGTGAGTAGTGAGAGAGTGAATGGGCTGTTATCAGATAGTGCAAGTTGTGAGAGAGTGAATGGGCTGTTATCAGATAGTGCAAGTAGTGAGAGAGTGAATGGGCTGTTATCAGATAGTGCAAGTAGTGAGAGAGTCAATGAGCTGTTATCAGATAGTGTGAGTTGTTGTCAGATAGTGTGAGTAGTGAGAGATTAGATGATCTGTTATCATATAGTGTGAGTAGTGAGAGAGTGAATATGTTGTTATCAGATAGTGTGAGTAGTGAGAGAATGAATGAGTTGTTATCAGATAGTGTGAGTAGTGAGAGAGTGAATATGTTGTTATCAGATAGTGTAAGTAGTGAGAGAGTGAAATGAGTTGTTGTTAGATAGTGGGAGTAGTGAGAGAGTGAAATGAGTTGTTGTTAGATAGTGGGAGTAGTGAGAGAGTGAATGAGCTGTTATCAGATAGTGTGAGTAGTGAGAAAATGAATGAGCTGTTATCAGATAGTGTGAGTAGTGAGAGAGTGATTATGTTGTTATCAGATAGTGTGAGTAGTGAGAGAGTGAAATGAGTAGTTATTAGATAGTGCGAGTAGTATGAGAGTGAATAAGTTGTTAACAGATAGTGTGAGTTGTTGTCAGATAGTGTGAGTAGTGAGAGAGTGAAATGAGTAGTTATTAGATAGTGCGAGTAGTATGAGAGTGAATAAGTTGTTAACAGATAGTGTGAGTTGTTGTCAGATAGGGTGAGTAGTGAGAGAGTGAAATGAGTTGTTATCAGATAGTGTGAGTAGTGAGAGAGAGAATGCATTGTGATCAGATAGTGTGAGCAGTGAGAGAGTGAAATAAGTTGTTATCGGATAGTGTGAGTAGCGATAGAGAAAATGCATTGTTATCAGATAGTGTGAGTAGTGAGAGAGAGAATGCATTGTTATCAGATAGTGTGAGTAGTGAGAGAGAGAATGCATTGTTATCAGATAGTGTGAGTAGTGAGAGAGAGAATGCGTTGTTATCTGAGTACTATGAGAGTTGAAAGAGAATGAGATGTTATGATATCTGATAACATAAGTAGTTACCAGATAAGAGTCGAATGGAAGCATAAGCGCGAGTTGGCACAAGCACAGATTGTTGGAAGAAATTAATTGTTCAGTTAGAAAACTCTGCTCTTTCTAAAGCAGGCCAACGTTTGACTTTGTGGTGTTGACGGTCACTGTGGGAGCTGTTATCAACATGGCTGACGGAGTACTGGCACTTGACATCACAGCAAGCATGGGGACAAAGACGTCCTACCCGCAACATCATCATCAAATGTGACACACATCATATGTACCAGAATTAAAAGACTATTCAATTCCGTAGGCAGAATTCATATCAAACCATTCGATGCCATCGTATATAAATGTCTGTAGCATTCAAAATTATTTTGCAAGATATATCATTCACGTTGAGCAAGCATGAAATGCATATATTTATCTTTCAATGTCTAAGAAAAGGTTAAATGTGGTCAAAAATGCATCAAGAAGCACTTTGTCAACATGCGAGATACCACCCTTACTATCACCATATCAATCATTATTCTGCTTGTTTGTTTTTGAATGTTTTTAGTTAATGCTAATTTTAAATAATTGATTTTTCATTCTTCACAGATGATGACAATGTGTTGATGTACATATACATTTATACACATACCGGTACATGTACACACAGGTTCACAAGATTTACCATTCTGTAAGTAATACCATTTCCACCTTAGCGCTATGATGTTTGCTCCACAGTATTCATACAGCCATACAGAAGCTATGTCGATCTTAGCACTAAGGTGGATTTCCAGAACAGACCAACAAGTATCACATGCCAAGCCTGGTGTATGCTGACCGCCATGTCATGGGCAACATTGACAACAATGCTTGTTTAATTGACTGATTTTGCATTTAACTGAAAGCACTTAAACGTTTGTTTCCTGGAGATGTTTTGAAAATATTTAATATCAAACTGTCGACCTAAAACCCTTTTTGTCATTGAGGGGTATATGGTATTTGCATTTGGTCAAGACAACATTATTACCACAAATCACAAACTCAACAATACAGATAATACAATGGAGATATACAACACAATAGTCATACAACATCCCGAGGTCCCTAGTCAGCTAACACTGGTACAACATGTCTCTCTGGCCCATCCTATATATGTACATGGGCCATATGCCTGGCATATTGCTTGTTACAACTAACCTACACCTGTCTTCAAGGATATTATGTAAATTATTGCCCTTCAAAAAAAAATGGTGATGCTTCTAAGAGTGTCTACCTGTGAACTACTTCACACCGCTGAGGCGGATGCTTCCATGGACCAGGCTCACACAGTGATAGAGTAGCCCCACATTCCAACAGAGTTGTGTTTATGTAATATTCCTACAAGCCTACCATTCTCAATCTCGCATTCAAAACTGAAGTAAAATGTCCTATTCATGCAGAATCAGTTTGTTACCAGTGATCACTAACAGAATGCATGAATGAAAAAAATGTCAATTACCTAACAAAAGCAGTTTCATGAATGTTATATAGGCGCTAACAGTGCTTGCAGCATGGTCATTCATTTATGCTTATTTATTCATGAACAATTACTTGTTACACCCATTAAACTTGCCAGTGGGAGCCTGAGTGGAGGCTTGAGGGATCTGAGGACAAGTGTACCGGTACTTACACAGAGATGTCATGCTTCACTGTACCATGACAACATGACCACATGACAACACTACCTATGTCTAAACATCGCTGTACAACAGTACAAATTCCACCACTCTTCACAGCATCTGCTTCCTTGGCCCATCTGTGGCTTCTGTGTCGTGGCACAACATAGAAACCACATAGGCACAACATGAAAAAAATACATTCGCAGGTTGCGCAAATAACACACTGAAAGGTTAGAGAATATTTCTTTCTGGAAAGTGTGGAGATGTGTAATCTGGATCAAGTTTGCAGCTGCACTGTGTCTGGTATTTCCCAGCTAATGGAGATGGGCTTGTTAGGGTTTTTACCTGAAGGCGAAGGCAACCAAGGCACAGATGACGACAGTGGCGTCGAGGATATTCCACAAATCTCTACAGTATGAGCCGGGGTGAAGTAGCACTCCCAAATCTACCACCTGAAACAGATGCAAGATAAAAAGTCAGAAATGAGGTACCTGATGGGTGAGTGAGATGGGTTAAATGCCTCTTTGAACAGTTTATCAGTTATACAGGAAAGCCTGATTCAGATCTTGGTGTAGGTTCACCACTTTGGTGAAACCAATTGAGCACAGATTTGAGCTGACGAATCTAGAAACAAAAGAAAGGTGAACTGTGATTCAAATTTACGATCATAGGTTCCTGGCATACCTAAGGGACACAACTCTTCACATGGAATTGTGGTGTCTTAGACGGCTAGGCCTCACTTGCCCCTTGTTCTCTGAGGGGCCAAGGAAGTTCTAAAGCTCGTTGTCCAAATTAATTTAATTTCTTCAATTACAAATCTTTTAAGTCATTTTAAATAGAAAGGATGAATGAGAAGTCACTGCTTTAAATATGTCATTACACAGAGAACAATGTGTTTCACAATGCGACAGCAGAAGACTATTTATTATACTGACTTACGTGCAGATGGACCTCAGGAACCTGTATTTCTTTATACAGGAATTACCTTTAGTATCATTTCTATTGTGAAGACTCCAGTGAAGACAAAGTCGAAGTAGTTGAGGATGATGTTGCGGAAACTGCCCTCATTGACAGGGTCCTCGGCTGCCAGAGCAACACTACTTGCACAGATGACAATCATGATGAACAGGTCGAAGTAGCGCAGGTTCACCACAAAGTGACAGAAACGGCGGATACTGCAGCAGAACAAACCATTTCTCAGACACACCACTAACACGTCCCAGCTCTCAGACACACCACAAACACGTCCCAGATCTCAGACACACCACTAACACGTCCCAGTTCTCAGACACACCACAAACACGTCCCAGCTCTCAGACACACCACTAACACGTCCCAGCTCTCAGACACACCACTAACACGCCCCAGCTCTCAGACACACCACTAACACGTCCCAGTTCTCAGACACACCACTAACACGTCCCAGTTCTCAGACACACCACTAACATGTCCCAGCTCTCAGACACACCACTAACACGTCCCAGTTCTCAGACACACCACTAACACGTCCCAGATCTCAGACACACCACTAACACGTCCCAGATCTCAGACACACCACTAACACGTCCCAGTTCTCAGACACACCACAAACACGTCCCAGCTCTCAGACACACCACTAACACGTCCCAGTTCTCAGACACACCACTAACACTTCCAAGTTCTCAGACACACCACTAACACGTCCCAGTTCTCAGACACACCACTAACACTTCCCAGCTCTCAGACACACCACTAACACGTCCCAGTTCTCAGACACACCAACCCGTCCCAGATCTCAGACACACCACTAACACGTCCCAGCTCTCAGACACACCACTAACACGTCCCAGATCTCAGACACACCACTAACACGTCCCAGTTCTCAGACACACCACTAACACGTCCCAGCTCTCAGACACACCACTAACACGTCCCAGCTCTCAGACACACCACTAACACGTCCCAGTTCTCAGACACACCAGTAACACGTCCCAGCTCTCAGACACACCACTAACACGTACCAGTTCTCAGACACACCACTAACACGTCCCAGTTCTCAGACACACCACTAACACGTCCCAGCTCTCAGACACACCACTTAACACGTCCCAGTTCTCAGACACACCACTAACAGGTCCCAGATCTCAGACACACCACTAACACATCCCGGCTCTCAGACACAATACTAACATTTCTAAGTTCTCAGACACACCACTAACACGTCCCAGTTCTCAGACACACCACTAACACATCCCAGCTCTCAGACACAATACTAACACTTCTAAGTTCTCAGACACACCACTTACACGTCCCAGCTCTCAGACACACCACTAACACGTCCCAGTTCTCAGATTTAACAATAACACCTGACGAAAATAGCACTGGGATTTGACATGACAGTTTACTCTGTTCACAAGCCAGTTACAGAAGTTAATGATCTGGAGTTCCTACAGAGTTGTCTTTGCACAGAAGCTGAAGAGATGAGCATAAATTAGTGTGGAACTGATGTATACATGTTTAATCTTGGGAATCTTAATTCAAGATAGGAAACATATGTAGATATAAAACGTACGGATTTGTTGGTCCGAAGATGAACATTGAGCTGTATGGCAACATGGGCTTGGGGCTTCCAAAAGCGTTTTCTTCCTGGTGTTGTGAGTGGGGTCGAATATCAATGGTGCTGTCACTGGTAGTACTTGCTGTAATACATACATCATATGTACAATCATGTCCTCAATATTGGTGCCGTGTCATTGTTGGCATCAACAACAGAGCTGTCACGTCACTCCTGACATCAACAACTGAGATGTAATGTCACTCCTGATATCAACAACTGAGGTGTCATGTCACTCCTGATATCCACAACTGAGGTGTCATGTCACTCCTGATATCATCAACTGAGGTGTCATGTCACTCCTGATATCAACAACTGAGATGTCATGACACTCCTGATATCAACAACTGAGGTGTCATGTCACTCCTGATATCAACAACTGAGGTGTCATGTCACCCCTGATATCAATAGCTGAGGTGTCATGTCACCCCTGATGTCAACAACTGAGGTGTCATGTCACTCCTGATATCAACAACTGAGGTGTCATTTCACTCCTGATATCAACAACTGAGGTGTCATGTCACTTCTGATATCAACAGCTGAGGTGTCATGTCACCCCTGATAACAACTGAGGTGTCATATCACTCCTGGTATCAACAACTGAGGTGTCATGTTACTACTGATATCAACTGAGGTGTCATGTGACCCCTGATATCAACAGCTGAGGTGTCATGTCACCCCTGATATCAAGAACTGAGGTGTCATATCACTCCTGATATCAATAGCTGAGGTGTCATGTCATTCCTGATATCAACAGCTGAGGTGTCATGTCACCCCTGATATCAACAACTGAGGTGTCATGTCACTCCTGATATCAATAGCTGAGGTGTCATGTCACCCCTGATATCAAGAACTGAGGTGTCATATCACTCCTGATATCAACAACTGAGGTGTCATGTCACTCCTGATATCAACAGCTGAGGTGTCATATCACTCCTGATATCAACAACTGAGGTGTCATGTCACTCCTGATATCAACAGCTGAGGTGTCATGTCACTCCTGACATCAACTGAGGTGTCATGTCACCCCTGATATCAACAACTGAGGTGTCATGTCACCCCTGATATCAACTGAGATGTCATGTCACCCGTGATAACAACAACTGAAGTGTCTTGAAAAAATACCTCATGTACAAATTTCACAATTTTCATAGTATTGAATACCTTATTGAATGAATTCCTACATTTACACTGGTTCAACAGTTTGTGGCTATGTTTTAAACTGTGGCCCCCCTAAATCTCTACAGGGAACACGCCAGCCATTAGAAGCAGCGTCCCTGAAGCCGGCAGCCACCAGGATCCCACGGCCGGCCCTGTTGCTGCACATGTATGTCACCCACCACCAGGCAATGACATCCAGGAAACAAACTGATAAACGCCAGGAAACAAACTGATAAACACCAGGAAACAAACTGATAAACGCCAGGAAACAAACTGATAAACGTATCCTTAAGACGACTGCTTGTTATTACAACATATTCAAACATCCTAAAGTCATCAAAATTGTCATCAAGATGAAAGTAAAACATTCAAGAGAAGAATTCTTAAATCTTAGGAAGGGAATTAAAACAAATGAAATGCCCAAATCCATGTGGGTCAGAATATGTATGGGTTGTCAAATGAGTGAGCAATTGGATGTTGATCCACAGAACTGGAGTATGATGGCACACTACAACCACCTGCATTGCTGCCTCATTGTCACTGGGAGGAGACACGTTGCGTTCAAGATTATTGCACTTATGTAGCAATGTGCACGCACATGTGTGTCTGGACTAATGCAGGTTTTATAGTGCTAGCCCACTGAGATACCATGCCGCTGTTTTAACACAGTACACTGAGTCCGAGCCGACCGGTCCTTGTTTTAGCCCCTTATTGCCGAGCGCCAAGCAGCGAAACAACAAGTACCATCTTTTAATGTCTTTTGGTATGCCGCGGCCGGGGATTGGACCACCGACCTTCCTCTCCCCAGGCAGCGCTCTACCACTAGACCACGGAGGCCTCCCATGCATCTTGTAACACACACTCCGGAGCAGTGCTGACTTAGCATCACACCACTGCCACAGGCTAATTTGCATATCATGTGACCAGACTTTCTCTTTTTTGTAAACAAACACGCTTTTTCAGAAATCAGAATAGAATGAACAAATGCAAATATTTGGGGGCGCTTTACATATTGTTTTGCAGAATTATATAAATATGCTACTGCAACTGCGACAGTGAGTTATATGACAATACATATTTACACATCAAAGTAACCGTATCGCTTTGATGACAGCACGTGCAGCCGTACAACCAATGTATACCTAGGATAACTACGCAAAGGTATATAGTTTTTCATGATTTAGGATATTTTCTCAATGAAAGTTAACCATTCTTTGACATATGTTTATAAAGATATGTAGACTTGTCAAAAATGAAACAGATGAAAAACATATGCAATATCTTGAATGGACTGTGTAAGATGTGACGAATCGTCACATGGCGCTGGCCTGTGGCAGAGGTACTATGCTGGTCGCATGGAACTCTGAGTAGGAGAGTGCCTGTAACACACAGCTGTGTTGGGCCCTAAATTCCACTTTCAACCAGGTACTGATGATAAGTACCAGGAACCTCTGCAGAAGTAGATAAAGGGGGATATGAAGCAAATACTACTGGATAACTACATACGTGTTTCATATACAACTCTCTCAGTCAAGCATTCACATTTACATGGAAAATCATTGTTTGGTGACATGAAACATCTTAAATTTAAAAACTGTTAGGATTTTCAAATTTAAAAAAGAATTCAAAACAATTAGCAATCTGGTTAGTATGATAGGCTGATTGAAAACATACAAATCAACAAAAGAGTTGTTTCTTGCTTTTTTTAACATAAGTCCATTTCTAATGTGCCAGATTCCATTCACCAAGTTAATGCTCATGGTGCTACAACATGGTTCCAGGTTATACTACAGCAAGGAAAACTGATGGGTTTATTCTGACTTGAGATGGGGGTTGGAGTTGTAAAAAAACGGAAAGACTGAGAAGTGGTGGTAGGGTGAAGCCAGGAAATGTTTTACCTCCTTTATTATCTATATCGTTCTCAGTATTTTGAACCTTATCTTCAGGTTCCATTTCTGTAAGGTAATACAATCAAGCTCAAAATGTTAAACTGTACACAAATGGAAAAGCACCTTTGACAAGATATACCAAGTGCTGAAATCGCAGGCAGTTTACATATGCAATGCACTATGGTTAAAATGTTCATGAGAACTTCAAACCATGCTGCTTTCAGAAAATAATTCAATGAAAATTTATTGAAAGATTGACATCAAATAACATGCTGTAGGTATTTGTAAGAATGTATGGCAAATGTACTTACAAAAGCCAATATCATCAAATTCATAATTTGTGAATAAGATCAGTAAAATTAATCTTAAAATTGCACTGAATGTTTATGAAGAAACCATTTTTTTTATTAGAAAAAATAATCAACGTGCCTGTGTTGATTTCTGATGTAAAAGCCAGGGGTTTTGAAATGTTTTATCACATTACTTAAAGTTTACACACATACATGAAATGAAGAAAGATTTACCAGGGCTTTACTGTCACAAGATATTGCATAAAAATTGAGAATGAAATTTACTCAGCGAGGCAAGGGGGATGCAAAAACATATAAGACTATTTCATTCATCAAAACTAGTCATGTTACATAAAACTGACATTTTTATCCTGGAAGGAAATACACCCAAAGTTCAGAGTCTGAAGGCTTCTGAGACCCACATGCTACTGTCTTGGGCCCCTGGTTATTACAGAGAGAAGATAGACCCAGGCATATACCTGGTACAAATGTTAACACCGCACTTGTTTCGAGAGATAATTACAATAATAATAGGATGCACCATGTCAGTGCCCTCTTAATTAAACCATTCACTGAATTCAACTTAACATAAATTAAGGATTTCTGTCTATACTGCTGTTTGTAAAGTTCTATTCATCTAATATATTCTGTTTTTCAGACTAATATTTAACAAATAAATGTGCATGAAGTATGTAGATAATGAATTTAATGGCTGAATAAAACTGCCACTCCATGCTAATTTCATTGCTAAACAGGCATGTTATTCTTCCTATGAGTTGCCTCCCTTTTGACTTCAAATGTCAATTACAAATGTATAAAGTTTTAAGTTTAACGTGATACATTTATTCCAAATTTCATCAATTGTTTAACTTGAAATTACATGTCTGAGTCTCAAAGGGAGACAACTCCCAGTTCCATCACCAAAACAAATCAATGAAATGGCAGGCATTACCTCCTTTGTATGGGCTTTTATGTTTAGCTGAAATAGTGGACCAAGATTGAATTATTGTAGACCATTAAACAGACATGGAACATGTATTGCAGGCTATATTTTGTTAACATGAAATGATTTGAAAGCTAACCAATGTAATCCATGCAAGAAATCCTACTTTGGACATAGAAAATACAGTGAAACCTCGTTACACCGGATCCTAATAGTCTCAAAACTCCGCTTTTCAGACAATTACTGTTGGGCTTGTTGCTCTTGGGTAAGCTGTACCCATGATTTGTTAATCCTGAAAAATGTAACAGTCTAACTTGGACCAACTGTGTCCGGTTTAACATGGTTTAACTGTATGGGTTACAAAGGCCTGTATACATATATGTACATATATATATACACTCTACATAGCAAATGTACACCGATCTGCTATTCTTGCCAAAAAAGAGAGGCAAGCTCTAGGACTGTAAAGCTAAGCTTCTCCAATCATAACGTATGCTAGTTTCCTGGTGAAGTATTCCAGTCATGCAAGGCAATGGTTTTATCCGTCATCACAGTTCATGGACATTTACATTCCACGATCGGTTGTGAAAAATGTGAGATAATATGATCCATTTATCTAAAAAAATAATGACTACATATTTGTGTCTTACGAGACAAATTGGATGAATTTGAGACATGGTTTAGTATTTCTTTATTCAATAAAATAAAGCATAGCACACAGGTCTAATTAAAAGTAGGGATGCATTGGTACGAAATACTATTCTACATAATACTTTCTCAGTAAATCTGATCTTGTATCACAATAAAGACGTCTTTCCATTAGCTCCATGTTTAAATTCACAGTTACCATGGAAACTAAATCAAATTTGTTCATGAGCAAAATTACTTACATTATTTCCATACATAAATAGGAACGTTAATTATTCCATGAAATATTGTACAAGTAAGGTTATTCTGGCTGAGTGTCATCTGACAAAAACAGTAAAAGCATTAGTGTGTATATATATGCATATAGAATTACATCTCCATATAATTGTATAGTTTTGATGGCAGCTAGTATATATACATAGCAGGCACTACCACCAAGCTAATCGTACACAACATGGATATATAGGAGAAATGGACAAGAAATTGACACTTTTGCAACTCACCGTTGTCATCATCGTCCTCTAGATTGTTAGCCAGATTTACATGGATTTGTTTGTCTCGATTGTCCTTGAGGTTGTTTTGACGTAGATTGATGTCAATGCGATTCCCACTACTGAAATTAATGCTGGTGTTGCAATAGGAGGTCAAAGGTCATATGAGGTAGAGAAACAGTGGCCATTGCAGTGACAGACTAGCTACAAGAAACTAAAGAAAGAACCAGCATGGAACTCAGGTAACAGAACCTAGCAAGTAGTTGTCAGCAAGTAGGCTATAGATGACAGTGTTACATGATACATACTTAGGTTAACAAAAATAATAGTCTTGGTTCTCAGGCACCGCCCGCATCATAATAAAGTTCGACGCACGTTTTGTCTTTATTTTCACTTTTGAAAAAAACACCAAAATCTTTAAATATTCCAAGTCTAACGGTAGTCAAATACTGTATTCAAGTATTTTACTCATCAAGGAATACTTTTATGTAGGGAGGCCCTTTCCAAGGTTGATTGTACACCACTGTTTATTGATAACACGACTGTTTATTGGTTACATACTAGTTTGAACATACAAAAAAAGACACCGCCCGCCCGCACTATATTTTCAAAAACCTTTGCCTTAGAACCAATTCTTTTATTTTTTTAAGCCTTATCTTGTATGAGCTTGTTTCATTTTACAAGATGAATAAGACCAAATCTGTGCAATGTTAATTCAACCTAATTCATATCATGGTCACAAAAATAAAACAACAACTGGGTCCTGAGTGGTGAGTCTCTTTGTTAGAATATTAAGAGAGCAACCATGGCGTTTGTATTTAACGTGTTTTTGTTAAATACAGAAGTCAACTGCTTTCCAGTGTGTCACTCAGGGTGAAGGATGGACCACTATTTTCAGCGTTGTGTCAGTTAGAAGCGTAGAATGAAGGCGTGGTAGCAGCTAGGTGCAGGGTATTTAGCATATACACAGACCACTGCACAACGACAGTACAGCCATGTCCTCTTTTGGGGATTTGTTCCTTGACCAAATACAGCTCATAATCTGCAACTCTTATCAGGGATTTATTTCAATGTATCGTTGTTCAAAAAGGCCATCATCCTTGTTAAGATTTCTGTCTAGAATTTGGAATGTTTGAAGAATTGGCTAATACCAGTCATGTGCTTCTGTGAAAGGCAGGAAAGGTGACCTAATCATAACAAAGAGTGTGCTGGAATTAGGTTCAATAGAGTCACAGAGATCTTGGATGGAAACTTTTGTCACCATGATCTCTCTATTTTAATTTAAAATGTTTTAGGACTAATTCATATTGGTAAGCAGGCTATGTATGAAAATTAATGCTTGCATATCCTATCTTAAAATTTGAAATGATAAAGTATGCAAATATCATCTGTTCAATTCTGAAATACAAAATATTGATTAATCTTTGGAATAAATGAAACAAATGACTGATTCTACTTTTGATTCTTAATGTAATACTTAATAGTAATAGCCAAGCACTGGAATAATCTTTTGACAGAACAAAAAGCTCTAATAGTACTTAATATAATATTATGTGTGTAGTGAAATATGAGGTAAAATACTAACTAGTTGAAGTTGGCCGTCTTCCCATCCTCGTTGTTCTGTGGAGAGGGGGGACAGATGTTGACCTGCGGTGGCGCTTGACCGGCCATCAACTCAGCAGCCTCCGCCTTCTCTCGCTCCTCTCTCCGCTGAGCAACAAGATGTACCAGTAAGTAAGAGGTTTTATCATGGTGGCAGCTTGATGTGTGAGGAAAGTGCTACAGTCTTACACGTTCACAAGTATTTTGAAACACAGAAGCAATGGTTTGGTTTTCAAAAACCTAGAAACATAAGCAGGGTGAAACTGGGATTTAAACCCACAGTCATAGGTTTCTTGCATGCCTGAGGGACATGACTCTGCACACTGAATTGTGGCGCCTTAGATGACTGGGTCACACACGAACAGACAGTAGTCTCTATGTACCTGGAAAAGTAACATAGTGTCATACTATAGACCACATCATCGTCTACTGGTTGTCATGTGGTAGAACATGAACTAGTGGACCTAAACCAAGCACAGGACTTAGTTCCTGCACTATTGAAGACTGAGTTCCTGCACTATTGAAGACTGAGTTCCTGCACTATCGAAGACTGAGTTCCTGCACTATTGAAGACTTTGTTCCTGCACTATTGGGGACTTGGTTCCTGCACTATTGAAGACTTAGTTCCTGCACTATTGAAGACTTAGTTCCTGCACTATTGAAGACTTAGTTCCTGCACTATTGGGGACTTGGTTCCTGCACTATTGGGGACTTGGTTCCTGCACTATTGGGGACTTGGTTCCTGCACTATTGAAGACTTAGTTCCTGCACTATTGAAGACTTAGTTCCTGCGCTATTGAGAACTTGGTTCCTGCACTATTGAGGACTTAGTTCCTGCACTATTGAAGACTTAGTTCCTGCACTATTGGGGACTTGGTTCCTGCACTATTGGGGACTTGGTTCCTGCACTATTGAGGACTTGGTTCCTGCACTATTGGGGACTTGGTTCCTCCACTATTGGGGACTTGGTTCCTGCACTATTGAAGACTTAGTTCCTCCACTATTGAAGACTTAGTTCCTGCACTATTGAAGACTTAGTTCCTGCACTATTGAAGACTTAGTTCCTGCACTATTGGGGACTTGGTTCCTGCACTATTGAAGACTTAGTTCCTATACTATTGAAGGCTTATTTCCTGCACTATTGGGGACTTGGTTCCTGCACTATTGGGGACTTGGTTCCTGCACTATTGAAGACTTAGTTCCTGCACTATTGAAGACTTGGTTCCTGCACTATTGAAGACTTAGTTCCTGCACTATTGAAGACTTGGTTCCTGCACTATTGAGGACTTGGTTCCTGCACTATTGAGGCCTTGGTTCCTGCAATACTGAGGACTTGGTTCCTGCACTATTGAGGACTTGGTTCCTGCACTATTGAGGACTTAGTTCCTGGACTGTAGAGGGGTTATTTCACAGGCTCTTGGGGGATATTTCCTGAAATGTTGAGGACTTAAGTCCAGGACCATCAAGGATTTATGTCCCTGGCCATTGAGGAATATTTCCTGCCCTTTTGAGGACTTAGTTCCCAGGCTAGGTAGTCTGCAGTGGGTCAGTCTGTACATACCATGTTCTCCTCTTCTGCCTGCTCCTCCTCTGCTGCGGTCAGCTCCTGGGCATTGGCCAAGTTGTCCACAGCGATGGCCAAGAACACGTTCAGCAGTGTGTCTGTGAAGCTCGGTCAAGGGTCTAAAACTCTACAGTCTCCATAAACTACCCAACCATTACTGAAGACAATGTCATGTTCACAATTTATTTCTAAAACCCAAGTTCCAATCTTTTTGTAGATTTTTCTGTAAACATTTCTTGGAAACGTTGATGTTGTTATAGCTTTAAAAAACCCATTATCATATACTTGCCACCATATGTTTAAACATCAGTTGACCAATACCAGCAGTTGGGTTTGAATGTTTGGAACAGCTGTTTTGTGAACCTCAATAATGAAGTCTCAGCTCAGCTTTTTAGGATGTCACCCTCTAACAGAGTTTATGATCAAATTTGCTGACTTATCTGAATAATTCATTTTCAGCATCACACAGTGTGACCTTCATGTTTGAACATATTTACAGGCCACAGTGACTGACTTTGTGCGTGTTGTCGGTGTGAAGGATACAGTTACCAAATAGCACCAGTATAATGAAGTACAACGAGAACAGCATGCCCGACTCTGTCCCGCCGTGAGCGCGGATGCCGTTGTACATCACCTCATTCCAGTCCTCCCCTGTCAGAATCTGAAACACACAGGCCATGTAGCAATTTCAAACTGTGAACCAAAGCCATGATATTCTTTAAAATTTTAAATTTAAATATATTTTATTATAATTAATTGTACAGGATATAGCAAATTAATAAAATAACTGTTGTTTTAAAATCGAGTGACAGGTAGAAAATGTTAATATATACTATTCTCAATGTTCATGGCTGACATGCCCTCTTGCAGCTGATGGACAGATAGAAGCAATGGTAGATGGCTGTCAGTGGCGGGTCGAGGGGGGGGGGGGGATTCTGGGGGTGGCCACCCCATCCTTTTTCACATCTGATAACATTTTGTGTGCGCCTTGCCTACCATGATTTCTTACTGAGTGAGTGAGTGAGTATGGTTTTATGCTGCTTTTAGCAATATTCCAGCAGGGGGACACCAGAAATGGGCTTCACACATTGTACCCATGTCAGGAATCAAACCCAGGTCTTCCGACCACCCCGATAACATATTAATTTGTTTGTTAAAGTCAAATGAATAATGGTTTACATATAGTGTTTGTGATTTTGGGGGTTTTGTTTGTTTTTTTGTATTTGGCTACTCTCTTGGCTGGACTCCCAGCACACTTCCCTTTCAAGTTATCATGGTGTTACAGATATAGTGAGCTAAAATGATAATATGAAAAATAATTTGAAAATACTTTAAGCTGTTTCCCTGAATCAATCGCACAACAAGATACTGTTGCACTGATAAGAAACACATGCACCAGCACCAATCTGGATCATCAAAACTGATTTGGATGATCTCCCCTTGACCGCGGAGAGCTGTGTTGTCTTGTCAGTCTTGCTTGACATTTGCCCACTTTTTGACTGACAATTTTGATATTCTGGTGGATTTTGAACCAGGATAAGATTGTTTTCAGCTACAGCTATAATTACAATTTTTTTGTTAAACTATGAGCTGGAATATTTTTTAAGAAAAACACATTGCTACAATGTAATTTTTGTGACAGGCAATATCTTTTTGCATAATGTTTTTTTCAAGAATATTCAGGGACAAGTCATATTTAAAAAAAAATCCTGGGCCCTACCCCAGAATACCAAATGGTTGGTCCCTAAGGGTTGTATCTCTAAAGATATTGCTTAAATTCTACATGACATCTTCTGTAATTTCTAGCAGGACTAAAACACCGTATGAAACTTCTGTTGACAATTTGAACCCAAATATCAGGTGGTCTCACCTGGAACACTGTTAGTAGAGCGATGGGAAAAGTATCAAAATGTGATGATGGCCTCCCTGATGGAAAGTTCATTCTGCAATGAAATATATATCATATAAAATATAAAATTCTATTTTCATATAGAAATTAAATATTAATCTATTGCAGAGACTATATATATGACACATTACTAATAACATGGAATCATCTCAATTTCAGAACACTTTCTTCAAATTACTGGGCGGCACATAAGCTTTCAACATGTTAGTTGACCAGGGTTTGGAGCAATAGCTCACACACATTCAGATACCTCAATGGGTCTTTCTACAGAAAGCTAGATCTTCATACAGGTAATGCTGAAGCTAAAGTTGTGACATGAACGACTTACTCTCCTCCAAACAACTGCATCCCCAGCAAGGCGAAGATGAGGATGAACAAGAAGAGCAAGAAGAGGAGTGACACGATGGATCTCATACTGCTGAGGAGGGAGATGACGAGGTTCCGCAGAGATGCCCAGTATCTGTACAACAAGCAAAGCGTCACGGCAACAGGCCAAGTGGAGTTCACGATTCGTACTCTTTCAACTCATTTTAGTGTTCTTGTGCAGGGTAATCAAATTCTTACACACTAGCTCTTTTGTAGGTATCAGGTGTTCATATCTGTGAATTACCTGTCTTGCAATACATGTTGCATGTGCCCAGGTGTTCATTATCACATGCACCAGTGTTCATACAGATGGAACGTAAAAGTATTTCCTTCTCTGCCAGTATGTAACACCTTACCAGTATGTGTGATGCACACCTTGGCTGCTGCACCTACTTTAGTGTTCCTCTAGCTTGAAGCACTGGGTCTCCGTTATTTACTGTTACTTACCTTGTGACTTTGAAGATTCTCAGCAACCTAAGAGCTCTGAGCACACTGATGCCAAAGGATCCTGACTTGAACCAGGACCACACGACTTCTATGATGCTCCCTACGATAACCTGGAGACAAACACAAGGATAACAACATGGCTGTACACCTGCCATTCAAACTAGTAAGAATTGGGAATTTCATCAGATCATAAATGTTGCACTTATCAGAACTGAAGATACTTTATCATCACTATTCATTGGGAATTTGAGTTTCTAATGATCCAAAGATGCAAAGATGCAAAGATGCAGATACACTTACCACACAGTCAAAGATGTTGAAAGACGATCTGAAATAGACACGCACGCCTAGTCCATACATCTTGATGAACATCTCAGAGATGAAGAGAGCCAGGAACATGAACTCCATGTAATCTACAAGAGAACAAGGAACATGAACGCTATGTATGAACCCTACATTCACGTAACCATTAACTGTTTAATTACGTCAATAATTTCCATTGATTATCTGCCATGTGTAACTATATATGCTTGTGAATTGCAGCAGAGACATTAGTCATGTTAATAAGATGAAGACTGAGGTTTGTAAGAGGGTTACCTCCCTTTAACCACAAGCATTTAGTCATGGACAGACGTACACATGTTTCATTTGGGCTGAAACATCTCAATTGTTTACAGTTTTTCAACCTTTAGTCATTCTTCACTCACAAACATAATTGGCAAAACCTGCAAACAACACACTTAACACATTTCTGAACATGTTAAATGAAGCATGCAGAATGTACTGACACCTATACATGCTATAAATAATACCCCAGGTACTGATACCTGTATCCCCATAGTGAATCCCCAGGTACTGATACCTATATCCCCGTAGTGAATCCCCAGGTACTGATACCTATATCCCCGTAGTGAAACCCCAGGTACTGATACCTATATCCCTGTATTGAATCCCCAGGTACTGATACCTATATCCCTGTAGTGAAACCCCAGGTACTGATACCTATATCCCTGTAGTGAATCCCCAGGTACTGATACCTATATCCCTGTATTGAATCCCCAGGTACTGATACCTATATCCCCATAGTGAATCCCAAGGTACTGATACCTATATCTCCTTATTGAATCCCCAGATACTGATATCTATATCCCCATATTGAATCCCCAGGCTCCTGTTTTTGACTCACATAAGAAGTCAGAGTGCCAGTCCGGTTGGCCATAGTGTTCCGAGGCTACACACACTGTGTTGAGGAACACAAGCACGATCACTATCCAGTAGAACGCTTGACTCTTCACTAACTTGCGAATAGAAAATCTGAAAAAAACAGAACATCATTTTAGTTCAAACTGGTACCTTAAATACAAAAAGAGTTGCAAAATGAGATTTGAATTTTCTCTATGGTCTGTATATTAAACATGTGTCATTTGTGATAGACAGAGTGATATTTAAAGATTCTAAATACATGTACTATTAGTTCTTATTTAGTGTTTGTATTTTCATTCATCAGTTGAAGTCAGGCTTACATGCATACACAAATGAATGAATGAATGTGTCACACGCTGCTATAACAACTCTCATAGTGCTTCCTGCATATTCCTGATACCTGAGTAAAGGCAAAAGAAACAAGTGCCATTTTTCCCTTATCAGTTGGGCCCTAATTCAACAATACATAATCGAAAAGGTTGTGCATCTAAAAATGTTGCAAAACCAATGTCAGATATTTTGCTGCTACGTGCATCCCCCATTGCTATTTGATTGTACAGGCCTGACGCCTGTGTCAAGTTGAGCTGATGCCATAACTACTACATACCTGATCCTTTTCTCAGCTCTCCAGAATGTTCCACATCTGCCATTCAATTTGCGGTTTTTAGCATTTCTTCCTATTCTATTTCCTGGAAAAACAATCATTATGAAACTAATGAAGATGACAGAACATGAACATAGACATGACAACAGAGTTAGTTAATGGTTAGCATGGCTGTAGTAATTGTAACAAAGTGTTTGAGTGTCTGTGCTCAACTGAGACAACAGCTCTACAGGGGTGTTGTACCTGGGAAGCCACTGAGATCCGACAGGAGATCTTCATCATTCAGCTCGTTGTTGTCGTCATCCGTTTCCTCTCCTTTCAACTGCTTCATTTTCCTGGCTGCTGCACGGCGGCGTGCTGAAATACATATATGTACATTTCACTCACAGGACACACACATAGATTTCACACACACACACAAACACAAACACACACACACACACACACACACACACACACACACACACACACACACAGAGGACACATAGTACATTTCACTCACAGGACACACATACATTTCACTCACAGGAGACACACACACATACATTTCACTCATAGGACACACACATACATTTCACTCACAGGACAAACATTCATTTCACTCACAGGACACACACATTTCACTCACAGGACACACACATTTCACTCACAGCACACACACATTTCACTCACAGGACAAACATACATTTCACTCACAGGACACACACACACACATTTCACTCACAGGACACACACATACATTTCACTCACAGGACACACACACACACATTTCACTCACAGGACACACACATACATTTCACTCACAGGACACACACATACATTTCACTCACAGGACACACACATACATTTCACTCACAGGACACACACATTTCACTCACAGGACACACACATTTCACTCACAGCACACACACATTTCACTCACAGCACACACACATTTCACTCACAGGACAAACATACATTTCACTCACAGGACACACACACACACATTTCACTCACAGGACACACATACATTTCACTCACAGGACACACACACACACATTTCACTCACAGGACACACACATTTCACTCACAGGACAAACATACATTTCACTCACAGGACACACACACACACATTTCACTCACAGCACACACACATTTCACTCACAGGACAAACATACATTTCACTCACAGGACACACACACACACATTTCACTCACAGGACACACGTACATTTCACTCACAGGACACACACATACATTTCACTCACAGGACACACACACACACATTTCACTCACAGGACACACACATACATTTCACTCACAGGACACACACATACATTTCACTCACAGGACACACACATACATTTCACTCACAGGACACACACATTTCACTCACAGGACACACACATTTCACTCACAGCACACACATATTTCACTCACAGCACACACACATTTCACTCACAGGACAAACATACATTTCACTCACAGGACACACACACACACATTTCACTCACAGGACACACATACATTTCACTCACAGGACACACACACACACATTTCACTCACAGGACACACACATACATTTCACTCACAGGACACACACATTTCACTCCCAGGACACACACATTTCACTCACAGGACACACACATTTCACTCACAGGACACACACATTTCACTCACAGCACACACACATTTCACTCACAGCACACACACATTTCATTCACAGGACACACACGTACATTTCTCTCCCAGGTAACACCCATTTCACTCACAGGACACACGTACATTTCACTCACAGGACACACACGTACATTTCATTCACAGCACACACACATACATTTCACTCACAGGACACACACGTACATTTCTCTCCCAGGTAACACACATTTCACTCACAGCACATACACGTACATTTCTCTCCCAGGACACACACATGTCACTCACAGGACACACACGTACATTTCACTCCCAGGACACACACGTACATTTCACTCACAGGACACACACATACATTTCTCTCCCAGGACACACACATTTCACTCACAGGACACACACGTACATTTCACTCACAGGACACACACGTACATTTCACTCACAGGACACACACGTACATTTCACTCACAGGACACACACGTACATTTCTCGTCACAGACACACCATATGTTATCAGTTCATGCAATAACAAATGTTGGTGTGTTAAATTATTTATATCCATTCTCTGAGCTCTACAACTGACTAAGGTGACAAAAGTAACAGAGCTCCTGTATGATTAACTTACTTTGGTAGAAAGCTTTTCTTTATAATTTACATTGAAATATATCCTAGCAATATCAATTATGTCAGGATTCCGAAATAAGTTATTGAAAGCACAAATGTGTGTCATGTAGCTCTGATATAAGTACAAATGTGTGTCATGTAGCTCTGATTCAAGTACAAATGTGTGTCATGTAGCTCTGATTCAAGTACAAATGTGTGTCATGTAGCTCTGATTCAAGTACAAATGTGTGTCATGTAGCTCTGATTCAAGTACAAATGTGTGTCATGTAGCTCTGATTCAAGTACAAATGTGTGTCATGTAGCTCTGATTCAAGTACAAATGTGTGTCATGTAGCTCTGATTCAAGTACAAATGTGTGTCATGTAGCTCTGATTCAAGTACAAATGTGTGTCATGTAGCTCTGATTCAAGTACATCAGCAACACGTGTGAGTGACTGAGATTTAAAGCCGCTTCAACAGAATACAAGTTATTTCACTGCATGTCAGCTTAATGTGAGACGTGATTCAGATCTCAGATATTTACCCCTTTGGTGAAACCTACGAGCCAAAGGTATGGTCCTGACAAAACCTGGTAACATAAAGGGGGTGAACCTGGATTCGAACCCACGATGACAGGTTCCTGGCATACCAAGGGTATGCAACTCTGCACAGCGAATTGCGGCGACTAAGACAAGTGGGCCACCTGAGCCCCTATAAGCTACATGCATACACACAATTAATCACATCATTCTAGAAACACCAAGTTGGTTACCTACTTTCCTGAAAAGTTATCAAAACATTGAATACAAAAACCATGCACATTCTGAAGCACACAGGGCAGATCCTGATACAGGGAAATACACTTATTCCTTCACAGAACAGTCCAACAATAATGTATTGCGGCTGCTGTTAGACATCTGACAGACATTCATCAACTATTAGCCACTCCTTCACCAGCAATCAAAGTGAGACCGGGTGCAGAGTGCCAGGGACTTGAAACATACACTCCTATCTGTATATAATGCCTGCTTGTCATCATGGCTATGTTGCATTCAAAGATTTCTGTATGAAAAGAGTGTCAAAAGTAAACAAACTTGTCCAATAACTTTCTATGTCAATACTTTCTATCTGATGAGTGTGGCATTATATGGAGATGAGGGTGTATATAAGAAAGGAGATTTAAAGAAGATGCTTTAAAAAAGGAACAGTAGAATTCAAGTTGCTAAAGCTACACAAGCAGGCTGCTTGCCACGACACTGTCCCTTGACCCCAACAAGAAGCAGAAGCGTGGATGCTTTCTATCTAGGTTATGTCCACCTTTTCATCTGCCATATGTCCACTGTCGAGCCCCATGCCCACTGTATACCCTGGGGTAGAGGAGACACATGCCCCCTGTATACCCTGGGGTAGAGGAGACACATGCCCACTGTATACCCTGGGGTAGAGGAGACACATGCCCACTGTATGCCCTGGGGTAGAGGAGACACATGCCCACTGTATATCCTGGGGTAGAGGAGACACATGCCCCCTGTATACCCTGGGGTAGAGGAGACACATGCCCACTGTATACCCTGGGGTAGAGGAGACACATGCCCACTGTATACCCTGGGGTAGAGGAGACACATGCCCCCTGTATACCCTGGGGTAGAGGAGACACATGCCCACTGTATACCCTGGGGTAGAGGAGACACATGCCCCCTGTATACCCTGGGGTAGAGGAGACACATGCCCACTGTATACCCTGGGGTAGAGGAGACACATGCCCCCTGTATACCCTGGGGTAGAGGAGACACATGCCCACTGTATACCCTGGGGTAGAGGAGACACATGCCCACTGTATACCCTGGGGTAGAGGAGACACATGCCCACTGTATACCCTGGGGAAGAGGAGACATGCCCACTGTATATCCTGGAGTAGAGGAGACACATGCCCCCTGTATACCCTGGGGTAGAGGAGACACATGCCCACAGTATACCCTGGGGTAGAGGAGACACATGCCCCCTGTATACCCTGGGGTAGAGGAGACACATGCCCACTGTATACCCTGGGGTAGAGGAGACACATGCCCCCTGTATACCCTGGGGTAGAGGAGACACATGCCCACTGTATACCCTGGGGAAGAGGAGACACATGCCCACTGTATATCCTGGGGAAGAGGAGACATGCCCACTGTATATCCTGGGGTAGAGGAGACACATGCCCACTGTATACCCTGGGGTAGAGGAGACATGCCCACTGTATGCCCTGGGGTAGAGGAGACACATTCCCCCTGTATACCCTGGGGTAGAGGAGACACATGCCCACTGTATACCCTGGGGTAGAGGAGACACATGCCCACTGTATACCCTGGGGTAGAGGAGACACATGCCCACTGTATGCCCTGGGGTAGAGGAGACACATGCCCACTGTATACCCTGGGGTAGAGGAGACACATGCCCCCTGTATATCCTGGGGTAGAGGAGACACATGCCCACTGTATACCCTGGGGTAGAGGAGACATGCCCACTGTATGCCCTGGGGTAGAGGAGACACATTCCCCCTGTATACCCTGGGGTAGAGGAGACACATGCCGTATGTATACCCTGGGGTAGAGGAGACACATGCCCACTGTATACCCTGGGGTAGAGGAGACACATGCCCACTGTATATCCTGGGGAAGAGGAGACACATGCCCACTATATACCCTGGGGTAGAGGAGACACATGCCCACTGTATACCCTGGGGTAGAGGAGACACATGCCCACTGTATATCCTGGGGAAGAGGAGACACATGCCCACTATATACCCTGGGGTAGAGGAGACACATGCCCACTGTATACACTGGGGTAGAGGAGACAGATATCAAAACATTTTCTGCATTTAGATAATCAACAAAAGAAAGTGTTTGAAATTTTGTTTTATACATCAATATTTATATCTAACCATTCCACAAAACCTTACTTTAATGACAAAAGTAGGTCTTGTTATTCCTTTGTCCGCGGGGCTGAATATATCCATTTATTCCAAAGAAAACTTGCATTTTTGTGATGAAATTGGGTAAGTCTTGGCATTTTGACTACTTGGAGGACAGGGTCCTACGACCCTGGAGTTCATTATGACTCTTGTATAGTCAGCAGTAAGATAACACAGATCAGGACCCTACAGTATTCTATGATGAAGGATGTTACTGGTTTGAACCCAAGCGTGTGATGGGGTAAGGCAGCGGTTCCATGGCGGTGGTTCTGGCACTCCCTCTCCAAAGCTCCTATTCATGGGTAGGCAAGGGTGGGTATGGATGGGGGTCAGGAGGATAGGTGTGTATCCAACCTTTGTCTGATGGCCTGCCAACCAGTCCAACACCACGATCGCTCATCAACAAGTCCACGTCTATACAGTTTGACAACTGGGGGGAATCTGGACAATTGTCAACTTTGCACACACCATACTCTTCCAACACCTCTTCAGGGACGCCATATTTCACGGTGGTGTTGCTACCAGCGGAGTCAGTGGACAACTGACCCCTGGTTGACCATGAACAATTTGGGTTTGGGTAACCAACATTACCGTTTGAATCTGTTTGTAAAATCAACTTGAATGAATGAAAGAATCATTTGTCAACACTTAAAACAACACTTAATACAAGTGTCCGATACCTGTAAATAATATTCAAAGTTCTAGGACACTTTTTGTCTAACATTCAAATACCATGTACAAGATTACATGCAAAGACATTGGTTTAAGTAGCTTTACAAGGGGAAACATTCCATGAACACAAAATGAAATAAAACCAGTACCATGCCACCAAGAAGCTGTACACACTGAAGCCATCCTACATAGCAGAGTCCACTCCTGTAGCACGTGGAATAAACTCGGCTTCCTACATAGGTGGGAAGTCAACAAGCAGGATGTGGTGATTAGGGGTGGTGGTGGGAGGTTACGAAATCATTTTAGAATTTCAATAATTCTTTCATAAGACAAAATTTTCAGATTTATCCAAAGACAAATACCATTATTTACACGCCCACATATATCCTAGGGTTAAAACTGTTGTTAGACACGCCCATATATATCTTAGGGTTAATACTGTTGTTAGACAGGCCCACATGTTTCCCAGGGATAATATTGTTGTTAGACAAGCCCACATGTTTCCCAGGGATAATACCGTTGTTAGACAGGCCAACATGTATCCCAGGGTTAATACTGTTGTTAGACAGGCCCACATATATCCCAGGGTTAATACTGTTGTTAGATAGGCCCACATGTATTCTAGGGATAATACTGTTGTTAGACAGGCCCACATGTTTCCCAGGGATAATACTGTTGTTAGACAGGCCAACATGTATCCTAGGGTTATTACTGTTGTTAGACACGCCCATATATATCCTAGGGTTAATACTGTTGTTAGACAGGCCAACATGTATCCTAGGGATAATACTGTTGTTAGACAGGCTCAGATGTATCACAGGGTTAATACTGTTGTTAGACAGGCCAACATGTATTCTAGGGATAATACTGTTGTTAGACAGGCCCACATGTATCCCAGGGTTAATACTGTTGTGTGACAGGTCAACATGTATTCTAGGGATAATACAGTTGTTAGACAGGCCCACATGTATCCCAGGGATAATACTGTTGTTAGACAGGCTCAGATGTATCACAGGGTTAATACTGTTGTTAGACAGGCCAACATGTATTCTAGGGATAATACTGTTGCTAGACAGGCCCACATGTATCCCAGGGTTAATACTGTTGTTAGACAGGCCAACATGTATTCTAGGGATAATACAGTTGTTAGACAGGCCCACATGTATCCCAGGGATAATACTGTTGTTAGACAGGCCCAAATGTTTCCCAGGGATAATACTGTTGTTAGACAGGCCCACATGTATCCCAGGGTTAATACCGTTGTTAGACAGGCCCACATGTATCCCAGGGATAATACTGTTGTTAGACAGGCCCACATGTATCCCAGGGTTAATACTGTTGTTAGACAGGCTTACATGTATCCTAGGGTTAATACTGTTGTGAGACAGGCCCACATGTATCCCAGGGACAATACTGTTGTTAGACAAGCCCACATGTATTACAGGGATAATATTGTTGTTAAACAATCCCACATGTATCCCAGGGTTAATACTGTTGTTAGACAGGCCCAAATGTTTCCCAGGGTTAATACTGTTGTTAGACAGGCCCACATGTATCCCAGGGTTAATACCGTTGTTAGACAGGCCCACATGTATCCTAGGGATAATACTGTCGTTAGACAGGCCCACGTGTTTCCCAGGGTTAATACTGTTGTTAGACTGGCCCACATGTATCCCAGGGTAAATACTGTTGTTAGACAGGCCCTCATGTTTCCCAGGGTTAATACTGTTGTTAGACAGGCCCACATGTATCCTAGGGGTAATATGGTTGTTAGACAAGCCCACATGTATTCTAGGGATAATACTGTTGTTAGACAGGCCCATATGTATCCCAGGGTTAATACTGTTGTTAGACAAGCCCACATGTATCCCAGGGTTAATATTGTTGTTAGACAAGCCCACATGTATTCTAGGGATAATACTGTTGTTAGACAGGCCTACATGTATCCCAGGGTTAATACAGTTGTTAGACAGGCCCACATGTTTCCCAGGGTTAATACTGTTGTTAGACAGGCCCACATGTATCCCAGGGTTAATATTGTTGTTAGACAAGCCATCATGTTTTCTAGGGATAATACAGTTGTTAGACAGGCCCACATGTATCCCAGGGTTAATACTGTTGTTAGACAAGCCCACGTGTATTCTTGGGATAATACTGTTGTTTGACAGGCCCACATATGCATGTATCCCAGGGTTAATACTGTTGTTAGACAGGCCATCATGTATCCCAGGGTTAATACTGTTTTTAGACAGGCTCACATGTATCCCAGGGTTAATACTGTTGTTAGATTGGCCCACATGTATCCTAGGAGTAATACTGTTGTTAGACAGGCCCACATGTATCCCAGGGTTAATACTGTTGTTAGTTTGGCCCACATGTTTCCCAGGGTTAATACTGTTGTTAGACAGGCCCACATATATCCCAGGGTTAAAACTGTAGTTAGACAAGCCCACATGTTTCCCAGGGTTAATACTGTTGTTAGACAGGCCCACATATATCCCAGGGTTAATACTGTTGTTAGACAGGCCCACATGTTTCCCAGGGTTAATACTGTTGTTAGACAGGCCCACATGTATCCCAGGGTTAATACTGTTGTTAGATTGGCCCACATGTATCCCAGGGTTAATACTGTTGTTAGACAGGCCCACATGTTTCCCAGGGTTAATACTGTTGTTAGACAGGCTCACATGTATCCCAGGGTTAATACTGTTGTTAGATTGGCCCACATGTATCCCAGGGATAATACTGTTGTTAGACAGGCCAACATGTATCCCAGGGTTAATACTGTTGTTAGACAGGCCCACATTGGTACAAGGGTCTCTGAGAATTGCATCTCATAGGTTATAAGTATAGTTTTTCTGTTAACATTATCAGGCTTGAAGTTGAGCATGATGACAGACAAACATAACGACAGACAAACATAACGACAGACTACAGCAACGAGGAGAGAGTAAAAAGGTCGACGTACCATACATACCTTCCATGATTTTTAACTTTTCTTCGTCTGTGGTTTTTTCTTCACTGAGTATCACCTCTTCTGGAGCGAAGCGAACATTGTGTTAGTGGTGAACATGGTGTTAGTGGTGAACATTGTATTAGTGGTGAACATTGTATTTGTTGTGAACATTGTATTAATGGTGAACATTGTATTTGTTGTGAACATTGTATTAGTGGTGAACATGGTGTTAGTGGTGAACATTGTATTTGTTGTGAACATTGTATTAATGGTGAACATTGTATTTGTTGTGAACATTGTATTAGTGGTGAACATGGTGTTAGTGGTGAACATAGCATCAGTGGTGAACATTGTTTTAGTGGTGAACATGGTGTTAGTTGTGAATATGGTGTAAGTGGTGAACATGGTGTTAGTGGTGAACATGGTGTTAGTGGTGAACATAGCATCAGTGGTGAACATTGTTTTAGTGGTGAACATGGTGTTAGTTGTGAATATGGTGTTAGTGGTGAACATGGTGTTAGTGGTGAACATGGTGTTTAGTGGTGAACATGGTGTTAGTGGTGAACATGGTGTTAGTTGTGAACATGGTGTTAGTGGTGAACATGGTGTTAGTGGTGAACCTGGTGTTAGTGGTGAACCTGGTGTTAGTGGTGAACATGGTGTTGGTGGTGAATATGGTGTTAGTGGTGAACATGGTGTTAGTGGTGAACATGGTGTTAGTGGTGAACATGGTGTTAGTTGTGAACATGGTGTTAGTGGTGAACATGGTGTTAGTGGTGAACATGGTGTTAGTGGTGAACATGGTGTTAGTGGTGAACATGGTGTTTAGTGGTGAACATGGTGTTAGTGGTGAACATGGTGTTAGTGGTGAACATGGTGTTAGTGGTGAACATGGTGTTAGTGGCGAATATGGTGTAAGTGGTGAACATGGTGTTATTGGTGAACATGGCGTTAGTGGTGAACATGGTGTTAGTGGTGAACATTGTTTTAGTGGTGAACATGGTGTTTGCAGTGAACATGGTGTTAGTGGTGAACATGGTGTTTGTAGTGAGCATGGTGTTACTGGTGAACATGGTGTTTGTGGTGAACATGGTGTTAGTGGTGAACATGGTGTTAGTTGTGAATATGGTGTTAGTGGTGAACATGGTGTTAGTGGCGAATATGGTGGAAGTGGTGAACCTGGTGTTATTGGTGAACATGGTGTTTGTAGTGAACATGGTGTACTAATAGTGGTGAACATGGTGTTAGTGGTGAACATGGTGTTTAGTGGTGAACATTGTCTTAGTGGTGAATATGGGTGAACATGGTGTTAATGGTGAACATTGTTTTAGTGGTGAACATGGTGTTATTAGCGAACATGGTGTTAGTGGTGAACATTGTCTTAGTGGTGAATATGGTGTTATTGGTGAACATGGCGTTAGTGGTGAACATGGTGTTAGTGGCGAACATTGTTTTAGTGGTGAACATGGTGTTTGCAGTGAACATGGTGTTAGTGGTGAACATGGTGTTTGTAGTGAGCATGGTGTTACTGGTGAACATGGTGTTTGCAGTGAACATGGTGTTAGTGGTGAACATGTTGTTAGTGGTGAACATGGTGTTAGTGGTGAACATGGTGTTTGTAGTGAACATGGTGTTAGTGGTGAACATGGTGTTAGTGGTGAACATGGTGTTAGTGGTGAACATGGTGTTTGTAGTGAGTGTCGGTATGTTGGCAGGGACTAAATATACAGCTGAAGTACAATGACAACCGCAATGAAGCGAAGCCTACCCGCTTTGCAGATCCACTCAAGGTATCCGTTCAACTCCCGTTCTATTTGTTGTTGTCTACGTAGCTTGAAGAACGCTCTACGGTTTTCTACTCTTTCTCTCTCTTTGGCAAATTCTCTGGAAGAAGGAAAGAATTTTGTGTCACATATGTCTTCATATTATCAGCAGCCTTTCTCATAAGTGAGTGTGTGAGTGAATTCTGCTTTATGCTACATTCATCAATATGTCCGGCTAGATCACAGCAGTCTATATCTAATAAAGTCTGCAACTGTAGTGAGCAATTAGTCCACAACATCAGACACAATGACTTGCAAAGAAAACATCAAATTGACTAAGCTTGACCACCCATTCCTCTACAGTTGGTTCTTATAACTAGCATTGGGTAATATTGTACAGAGCTGCCAAATACAAGTTTGTCCATGGTTTTCAAACCTTCCTTTGTGATGTGATAACTGCTAATTGACGTTTGTTTTCTTGATCCAGTCCAATATTGCAGATCCTTCAGAGCCACCCCACCATCACCCTACCTCACCCCACACAACCTAACCACCCCACCATAACCCTACCCCACCCCACACTACCCAACCATCCCACCCCACACAACCCAACCACACCACAACCACCCTACAACACCCCACACAACCCAACCACACCACCATCACCCTACAACACCCCACACAACCCAACCACACCACCATCACCCTACCCCACCCCACACAACCCAACCACCACACCCCACACAACCCAACCACCCAACACAACCCAACCACACCACAACCACCCTACAACACCCCACACAACCCAACCACACCACTATCACCCTACCCCACCCCACACAACCCAACCACCACACCCCACACAACCAACACAACCCTACCACCCGACCCTCACCCTACCCCACCCCACACAACCCAACCACACCACCCAATCACACCGAACACAACCCAACCACCCTACCATCACCCTACCCCACCCCACACAACCCAACCACCCAACACATCCCTACCACTCCACCCTCACCCTACCTCCCGACCCTCACCCTACCCCACCCCACACAACCGAACCACCCAACACATCCCTATCACCCTACCATCACCCTACCCCACCCCACAAAGCTCAACCATGACAAGTCATCAAACATGTATTTGTCCTGTGTGCAATATTGAACAATATTCTCTATGTATGGTATAATGGAAGTACTCAGATGATAGAGATGACACAATGTGACCTTGAATTTAGACAAACATGGAAGCAATTCCCCATCTAGAGAGGGGAAACGGTATGTGTCAGTCAGCAGGTACAAAGGTTGTGCTTGTAGTAATGAATACAACCTGAATAGTATCCATTACTAACGGGATCTGACGGTATTACAAGTATCATTTAGGGAGATCTTTGAATAATTTATTCACATACATACACAGATCAAAATGGATTCCCTTTCATGAGTGATGTTTATGAATTGTGAAACTGTTTCTGAATTTAATGGCATTACATTCAGTGTACACAGGCTTTCAGTTGGTCCAACCTTACAGCTTGGAGACAAAGTGGTTGGGAACATTTGGAATGAATGAGGCCTGCAGGTCATGTGATGCTAGTGATGTAAACAAGCTTGAGTATTGATCGTAGGTCTAACACTGCTTCTATTTGCTGACTTGCACGGAGGATGGAGCATCCAGCACTCCGCTGCTGCTGCTTCTGCTGCTGCTGCTGCAGTAGTATTGATTGCTGGATATCGATCCATGTTCAAAATTAGCAAAATCGGTCCATCGCACGTCTTGGAATGAATGGCTCACTGAAAGGCTCTGACTCTTTTTTTTATCTCTACACTCGTAAACGGCTGAAGTGACCCACTTCATCGCTATATTTACATAATTACATCCTAGTCTTGGACCACAGAGATTCATGTAAGATTGCAGAAGGCAGTCATTGCTAATTGCTCGTCAATTTCAGGCAGGGACCTTCTTTTGATAAACACAAGGGTCACGAACAAGTTGTCAACAACAAGGGTCATCAACAGGCTTCAATAACAAGGGTCATCAACAGGCATCAACAACAAGGGTCATCAACAGGCATCAACAACAAGGGTCATCAACAGGGGTTAACAACAAGGGTCATCAACAGGGGTTAACAACAAGGGTCATCAACAGGGGTTAACAACAAGGGTCATCAACAGGGGTCACCACAGGGGTCATCAACAGGGGTTAACAACAAGGGTCATCAACAGGGGTTAACAACAAGGGTCATCAACAGGGGTTAACAACAAGGGTCATCAACAGGGGTTAACAACAAGGGTCATCAACAGGGGTCACCACAGGGGTCATCAACAGGGGTTAACAACAAGGGTCATCAACAGGGGTTACAACAAGGGTCATCAACAGGGGTCACCACAGGGGTCATCAACAGGGGTCACCACATGGGTCATCAACAGGGGTCAACAACAGGGTCATCAACAGGGGTAAAAAACAAGGGTCATCAACAGTGGTTAACAACCAGGGTCAACAACAGGGGTCACCACAGGGGTCTACACAGGGGTCACCACAGGGGTCAACATCAAGGGTCATCAACAGGGGTCACCACAGGGGTCACCACAGGGGTCATCAACAGGGGTCACCACAGGGGTCAACAACAGGGGTCACCACAGGGGTCATCAACAGGGGTCACCACAGGGGTCATCAACAGGGGTCACCACAGGGGTCATCAACAGGGTCATCAACAGGGGTCATCAACAGGGGCCATCACCATGTTGTCAACACTTGGCTGAAGGAAATATTCCCTGGTTGCAAACTATCACACACAGCTATCAGCAGATTAGAATAGAACCTTCAGGAACATCTCCAAAACATGTCCAAAATAGTTTTATATGCAATCAAAGTTTTTCAGACATCAAGTGCCACTGGGTCATTTCCGACCACTCTTCTTAGCAATTCTGACCATACATGACTGCCTTTCACCTTGTCATGTTCCACAACAACATGATCTAGCATCATGTACCCAAATTTACCACAACACTCAGAAAATAGGATTGAAGTAACCCTCCATTTTGTTTGTTTTAAAATGACAACCTATTTTTAAGTTAGTGCAGAATCAATATGACAAGACTGTATGGCATCAATGTTTATTAAAAACTGCAAATGGATTAATCCAGTGTTTAAAATACCCACCCGCCTGACAGACTGAAATGGTCTATTTTGCTGATGGATGGTCAGTTTTGAAAAGTTGCATGCCCGATGGTCAGGCTATTCCCTAAATTACCTAAGCATCTAGTTTTAATACAGTGTAAGAGGTAAATTAACTGTAAACATTAATCACATTATTCAGTCACTTCTGCGTATGTTGATATCAAGTTTCTGTTCTCATACCATGCTTATGTTTATCCTTTTGTTACTTCTGTTCATCAGTCTAGGAAATTCTGGGATGGAAACATTTTATCTGGTCTGGTAACTTTGCAAAGTTGCCACTCCGGTTGTCAGACTGATATTTTGGGCAATGTTATTCACAAACTTGAGCAAACTCAAAGGATGATGTATTCAAGTTGTTAAAATGAATTATCCCATGGCGAACAGGCGTTTAGATTCCATTTCTATTCAGCCATCCAACCAAGGTAGAACTGATATGATCAAAAGGAACATAACAATGACTCCTACGAATCATTACAATATCAACTTCTCTGCCTCTATTTGAGGATTTGAAAAACCAAACATACGTCAATCACCACATAAAATGGTATACAGATTCTTTATGAGTTGTTTTCCTTTTCAGTTCATGGTAGAAGTTGTACTAATCTATACACACAGTGCCTATATTTACCTATCAAAAGAACATTGCTTCTTGCAGTTCACAAGATTGTTTTCATCTACTATGTACTCCTATTCTCAAAGCTTCTGGTGTTTGGTAACATCTATGTACATCATCATAACGACACATAGTTATGATGATTGTGTGTCATAACTAAAAGCAACAGAAGGTCAAAAGTGGGCAAGCTGGAAAACTACAAAGACATATTGAACGTTATAGGGCATGAAATTTGCCAAAATAATTCCTCCAAGCCTTATGTCTCCTGGTAGACTGAACACTAGAGATGGCCTTGAAGGGTATTGCTGTGTGGTGTGGGTGTGAAAGGTGTGACCTGTATACAGTGTTGATAAAAGATGAAAACATAATACCTACCCACTGAGGACTCCCAGTACTAGATTCAACATGAAGAATGATCCTAGGACGATTAGGGGTATAAAATATAAAAAGTTGAAAGTGCTCCCTAAGGCATCATTTGTCTGAAAAAGAAAATAACATCATTACTATTTGGAAACATATAAGTAAACAGTTCAACAGTCACTGGAATGTCATTAAACGAAGGGGAGCACTGAATCTAGGTATCTGAAGTTGCATGTTGACAATATTGAGATAACTGAGTTTAAATTTTCTGTTGGAGTGAGTGAGTGAGTATGGTTTTACACCACTTTCAGCAATATCAAGGTGGTGGAGACCTAAAATGGGCCTCACACTTTGTAACCATCAGGGGAATCAAACCCAGGTCTTCAACATGATGAGCGAACGCTTTAACCACTAGGCTACCCCATCGCCCCTTATTGGTTGGAATAGGGGTGGAAACAAAACAATGTTAACTATTCCATCTTCTGAGATGTCAATATCAGTGAAAAGCCAACTCATGTGGCTGCATCTGTAGAGAATATTTGTGGTTACACATGTAACAATTCAAGACCAATGTTCAGACAACATGGGTTACTTACATAGTACAAAACTGTGGTCCATCCTTCCATTGTTATGCACTGGAACACTGTCAGCATGGCATAGCCAATGTTATCAAAGCTGGTGATTCCAAAGTTGGGGCCCTGCCAGCCTTCTTTACACTCAGATATATTTAATTGGCACTTAAAACCTCCCGGAGAATTGGGATTTTTTGCACACGGTCGTATATCAGGTTCATCCCCATAATCAATGTCACCTGGAAGAAAAATTAAAATGTAAGTTTACAACTTATGAAATATCAGAAAATTGTAAATCATCCATTACAATTTAATTACAATAAAATTGACATCAGCCAGCATTATGTTGATATTGGCAGATAAAAAAATATGTTAAATTGCCATGGACAGTTAAATAAAACAAATTGAACATATTTGCATATTATATATATATAGGAGTATGTTTGCCTCAAATGTGCCAAAATAATATGACATGCTCCATATATCAACAACAATGCATTCTTGCTACTTTGATTATCATTTTAATTCCATATAACAGCAATGGCTGCAATATCCATGACATGACTGCCCAGATAATGTCATGATAAGACGCTTTCATATTAAAGAATTCCTGCAAAGTAGGATTACTTGTCATGTTTTACTATTGGAATTTTCATCTGTCTTGATGCAATAACGAACATTTACGAACAAGCAGTTGTTGGACAATAGAATTGATGGTCAACTTGTCTGGTCCGAGAGCCTGTAAAGTATGTCTATCATTAACCTGACAGCCTACAAAGCACGCCGATCCTTATCCAGACTCTTCTCTGGAATCGCAACAGGTTGAGGTCATCTGAGTTTACCACAAGTATTCTGACAGGCTGACAACCATTTCATCACATGGGCAATACGACAGTTCTGTCCATTACAGTAACTATGTTTGAACTAGAGCTTCAGCAAATGCCCTTCCACAAAGGTAAGTGATACAAATATAAAACTTGAAGCTATGAAATTTTGAAGTCGCACTGAGAATTGGCATCAAAGAGCATCTAGTTTGCCATTCAAAAAGTGTCAGTTTGTCTCATGGAGTTCTGGTCGATGACACAACCGCCAACTGGAATCCTGGTGGATTTACTATGGAATAAGAACTTTCTTCTCTTTCCAATGCTAGGTGGCTTGGTTTAGATGGCCTGCCATCTTTAATAATGTGTCCATCAATAACCAGCTGTAGATAACAATCTCTTCCTACAGAACAACCAATTCTGGAAGTTGGTGTCACTTCACATTTCTTCCAAATTACTACCAACAGGCTGTGAAAAAATTATTGATTTGCCACTTATTACAAGGAGATAACCTATATTAACCATCCTTATGACAGCTGACATTTGTTGTCAAGGATGTGTCTATTGTAATGACATATATGACAAAAGTGACCCTTGACATAACAAAATGCACAGAAAATGTTCATCCGTGTAAATCTAAGAGTCTGGATGTTTATTCAGCTGGGTAAAACCCAAATTTATTCATAATTGATTTTTAGTCAGAAGATAAATTATTGATAGAAATAATCTGTTTATCTTTGAACAGAACATAATAATACTTGATTTTGTGAAATTTCAACATGCCTAAGCTTTCTAAATATGGTTTTATTGTCTTAAATGAATCATTGAAGAAATGTTTTCCAAGAAAGAATTAATATTTGCTTATCTCTATATATGTAGTTTTATACCTTGTACATTAGATCAATGTGCTACCATTACATGAAGTACTAAACAATTGTAATACCTACCTAACGTTCTACCAAATTTGTTTTTGAAACAAGCGTTGTGGAAAGCACCCGAATAGAACTCCAGGCCGACGATTGCGAAGATGATGATGGCAAAAAGCACCAATAAACACACTTGTAGCAGTGGAGCCATAGCCCGAATGATGGATTTCAACACCACCTGCAAACCTGGAATATACAGTCATAGGTTTCAATATGGACACTCATTTCAATGAAATTATTCACAAATTAGTCACTATGAAGTATGACAACTTACTTTTGTTTTATATGAACATTACAAATTTCATAAGGAAAAGTGTTTTATACAGATGACATGGGTCTATTACAATTTGAAATTAACATTTTCAAAAATATTAAAAAATTTAAAATATGTTACAATATTAAAGAAAGATTGAAAATCATAATGACATGTGGTATATAAACAGAACTGCTTTTAAAAGACAAGGAATAACAGAAATATAAAAATGTTTGTGTGATACACATACATTCAAGGCAGACACATACAAATAATACTCTGTCAATGCTGTGTAGTTTGAATTTTTGAAACACATTATGAAGAGATCATCACACGTAGAACAGGTTCATTGGTAAGGAGTTTCTTTTTTCTAAAAAAACATGGGGTTAGGAAGGAACAGTTTGTTAGGAACTAGATGGCCCGTGTGTTTATCAAACTCCATGCTTGAAATGTAATTGTAATTGCAGAAGATAAAAAATAACATTGTATGTCCAATACTGGCTTCGAGAGTGCCCTGGTGTCATAATCTAGAATTGAGAACTTCAATCTGTCATGAGTTCATGTGTATAGTGAAGGTGATGGTTTAGATGATGTATCTTCGTTAACTAATCAGTGAATCTTTTACAAAACATTGACAGAGAATGTTCATATTCTTGTCTCGTGTATTAAAAGTCAATTTTAGTCAAATATTTAAGCCATCAATAAGCTTCTTGCACAATTACAAGTAAATTATGAACATCTTAAAAAGTATATATATATATATATATTTATTTATATATGCTTACATCTCGATAGAAATGTTGACATAAGTATGGATATATGAAATATTACATTGTAAATGCATTTCATAATTAAAACTAGTGGTTTAATAAAAAAACATCACATATAATTATGATAGATCAGGAAAAAATCATGCATCAAAATGTGTTACAAAACTGAAACATGTTTAAAAACATAACATAAATAAGCATGCTTCCAAATACTAATTACATTGATAAGTGATTTACCAAACACAATAGCTAACAATGGCTTGAAACTGAGACACAGCACACTGGAGATGAGTGATGTAATGACAGACACATGATTGACAGGTGGTGGCATGCATTTCCCCCCTCCCCATATCAGAGAAATTAGCCACAATGTCAGCCACATGCACGGAAATGATCTCCTCTACCCCGTCTCAAACAACAATTTGGAGGAAACTTTATGCCAATTTGCTGGGATTTTGAATCTAACCTTTTGCCTTCATAAGACTAAGATACCGAATTAAAGCAGTTCGTTCTAATTTGCCCCCAAAAGATGACAATTTACAATTATTCTTTTCCAGATCCTTTGCAAATTGTTAAACCATCTAATTATTTGATAGAAATGTGGAAAAGAAAGGATTTTGATTTCAAAAGTACAAGTGTCATCTAGTCCAGAAGGTAATGTTTCAGTGTGTTTCATGTAGGAGACGGTAGATGATGTGTGGAGATCATGACTAGCTGCTGCCACCTGAATGATAGACACAATGAGCACCGCCACATTGGTGACCAGGCCACTTGGCACCGACCACAGAGGGTACATACTGGGAATCCCAGACACTAGTTTGAGGGGTCGGAGAACCCTAACGGCTCGGAGGGTACGCAGGTTGAAGGTCGTGGACCCCATCGAACTGAAGTATGTCAGCAGGCTGCAGGACGATCAGAGATCATATCAGGTGATGGATGGATTGTTTGGTGGGAGACAGATGCAGGAGCGGTGGATGGAGATGGGTTGGTGGTGGACAGATGCAGGAGCGATGGATGGAGATGGTTTGGTGGGAGACAGGTGAAGGAGCGGTGGATGGAGATGGTTTGGTGGTGGACAGGTGAAGGAGCGGTGGATGGAGATGGGTTGGTGGTGGACAGATGCAGGAGCGGTGGATGGAGATGGGTTGGTGGGAGATAGATGCAGGAGCGGTGGATGGAGATCGGTTGGCGGTGGACAGATGCAGGAGCGATGGATGGAGATGAGTTGGTGGGAGACAGATGCAGGAGGGGTGGCTGGAGATGGGTTGGTGGGGACAGATGTAGGAGCGGTGGATGGAAATCGGTTGGTGGTGGACAGATGCAGGAGCGATGGATGGAGATGGTTTGGTGGGAGACAGATGCAGGAGGGGTGGATGGAGATGGGTTGGGGGAGACAGATGCAGGAGCGGTGGATGGAGATCGGTTGGTGGTGGACAAGTGAAGGAGCGATGGATGGAGATGGGTTGGTGGGAGACAGATGCAGGAGCGGTGGATGGCAATGGTTTGGTGGGAGACAGATGCAGGAGCGGTGGATGGAGATCGGTTGGTGGTGGACAAGTGAAGGAGCGGTGGATGGAGATGGGTTGGTGGGAGATAGATGCAGGAGTGGTGGATGGAGATGGTTTGGTGGGAGACAGATGCAGGAGCGGTGGATGGAGATCGGTTGGTGGTGGACAAGTGAAGGAGCGGTGGATGGAGATGGGTTGGTGGGAGATAGATGTAGGGTAAATTGAATGGTTTTGGATAGTCACAGGGTAAATAGAGGAGGGTTGTGGGTAGAAAGTCACAGGGTAAATAGAGGATGGTTGTTGGTAGAGTCACAAGGTAAACAAACAGAGGATGGTTGTTGGTAGAGTCACAAGGTAAACAAACAGAGGATGGATTGTGGGTAGAGTCACAAGGTAAACAAACAGAGGATGGATTGTGGGTAGAGTCACAAGGTAAACAAACAGAGGATGGATTGTGGGTAGAGTCACAAGGTAAACAAACAGAGGATGGATTGTGGGTAGAGTCACAAGGTAAACAAACAGAGAATGGGTTGTGGGTAGAGTCACAAGGTAAACAAACAGAGGATGGATTGTGGGTAGAGTCACAAGGTAAACAAACAGAGGATGGATTGTGGGTAGAGTCACAAGGAGGTAAAAAGGAAGAAGGAAGGACAGACAGATCTACAGACAGATCTACAGACAGATAAGGATGACCATGTTGAATATAAGATGGTCATGGTGAAAGTGACAACCCATCTGATGACAATGATAACCAATATGGTGATACGTATAACAGTCTAAATGCCACTCCTGTGTACAACCCACGGCTTACATCTGTCAGTCATGATGAGGATACTGAGGAAGGATGTGGACATGATGCTGCAGATGTAACCTGTGGCTGCGACACTGGAGAAGCGGCCTCCAACATTGTGGAGATACTGGGATAGTCTTGCCGACACGCCACACCATTCAGGGCAATTTGCAAGGTAGTTTCCCACGTGTCAGCAACATTACCCCATGATGTCAATGATATATGATCATGTATACACAAAACTATCAACAATTGTACTACCACTTCAGTTGGTGTCCCTTCTATGGAATCAAGTTCATTCAGCTAGTCTAGGAAATGTGTTATTCAAACATGCAAGAGTAGACATGTTAGAAGAGGTTATAGTGTCATCAATTCCTTCTCAACATGACTTGAAAGTCCTCAATGATGGCGAGGTGCACTCATGGCACGAGAGACTGACCTCAGTCTGGAGAATAGGCTAGAAGTTCAGAAACGGACAATACACAGACCACTGGGTTTTCGAATCATGTATGGAAGAATTGTTGACAATTTCTGGTATGACACAAACAACATAATCAAACCACAATTAAACTATAGGGCCTTCATGCAAAATTTTGATCCCAATCAAGGGTCATACTTGGGATTCCAGACACCAGCTTCAGGGGTCTTAACACCCTGACAGCTCGGAGGGTTCGCAGGTCGAAAGATGATGAGGAAGTGCTTGTATGAAGAAGGGTTATAAACCTGCCCGGGGTAAAATAAAACAAGTAGATAATAACCCTTTACCAGTTGGGGATATCTGAGTTGTGCTTTGAAGTGAAGACCATGGCATAGCTTTACACCAGGAACAGGTTCAAGCTTGAGTGCAAGGTTCAGTTTTTATGTGTTTTGTTGGACATTGGGAAGTTAAAAAATAAACATAGGAAGAAGTAAAGTTTGAAATGAAATAGTTCGAATAAAATTTGAAAGGTTTTGTACAATCCTCTTTCTGTGAATATATAAAACAATTTTAAAATTTGACATCAATGTTTTATTTGGTTTTGACACAAATCATAAATTGAAAACTAAACTCCAAATGATTTTCTACCAGCAGAATTTCTGCAAACTAGATTTGCATAACAACTAAAAGCATACTTTTGAATTATTAATGTGAAAACAGGAATAGTACTGCAAAATGTAAATTTGTTTCCAAAGTCGCGTCTCCAACCAATTGAAACCATAAAAGGATAAAGGTAGGTGATGTGAATATAGGTATTAGAAAGGATAAATTGATAGAAAATGCAGCGGCTTATATGAACAATTTCTAACACAACTCTCGAGCTGAAAATACAAGTGTTTAACATGTGTCATACATAAATACATACTGAAGTCAACATTAGCATACCAGCACCATGGAAACAAATATTTCTTCAAAATCATGGGAAACTAGCAATGAAGTTCCTGCAGGAAACTGAATGACAATATGCAAGTAGCAGGGGTGGGCTGGCAGGGGAGATATATTGCCGTCAAAGTAAATCTACTTTCTTTCTGATGTTACTCTTAGTTTCTACTTATCTGTTAATCAAATTCCAGAGTACCAAACCATCAGTAAGTCAGTTATCAAAATAATTTTTAAATTTTTATTTAATGACCAGAAAATGATGAGAAAAATGTTCATATTGATAATTACGAAAAGGAACATGTTATGTTTATTAACGTTAATAAAAAAATAAGGGAGAAGGGTATAGGGTGGTAAGCTGTCTACAGGGGGGCCCGTCAATCACCCAGGTCCGTTGGGAAAGGAGTAAGGGCGTTAATCAATCACCACTCCCATGTCTGATGCACTCACTCTCTATCCCTGTAACCAATTTCAAGGGTCTTAACACTCGAAGTGATCTTATTAGTGACTGGTCCACCAGCGGAAAAACTAAACCAATGGTTCTGTGAAAGAAAACAGGAATCTGTGACAAGTGAGCTGTTGATCATGTTGGAATCTGTGATCAAGTTTTTTAAGCGGTTACGACAGTTCCAGTTCTGTCAACTGGTTCGTAAAGTCAACACTTACACATGGTAAGGGCACTGTTTTGTAAAACCAACTGTTACACATGATAAGGGCACTGTTTAGTAAAACCAGTTGTTACACATGGTAAGGGTACTGTTTTGTAAAACCAACTGTTACACATGATAAGGGCATTTTTTCTTAAAACCAGTTGTTACACATGGTAAGGGCACTGTTTTGTAAAACCAACTGTTACACATGGTAAGGGCACTGTTTTTTAAAACCAGTTGTTACACATAGTAAGGGCACTGTTTAGTAAAGCTAATTGCTACACATGGTAAGGGCACTGTTGAGTAAAGCCAATTGTTACACATGGTAAGGGCACTGTTGAGTAAAGCCAGTTGTTACACATGGTAAGGGCACTGTTGAGTAAAGCCAGTTGTTACACATGGTAAGGGCACTGTTGAGTAAAGCCAGTTGTTACACATGGTAAGGGCACTGTTGAGTAAAGCCAGTTGTTACACATGGTAAGGGCACTGTTGAGTAAAGCCAGTTGTTACACATGGTAAGGGCACTGTTGAGTGAAGCCAGTTGTTACACATGGTAAGGGCACTGTTGAGTGAAGCCAGTTGTTACACATGGTAAGGGCACTGTTGAGTGAAGCCAGTTGTTACACATGGGTTTGTCAGAACAAGGATTACACTGAAACCAGTTATTCCCATCCTCCATGGTAGTTTAGGGTAAGAGCAGTCATCACTCTCAAAGGATGGAACTTGTAATTATTGTAATAATTCTCTTTTATTTGGGTCAGCAGTCAAAGTATTATTGCCTGTCAGTGAGACACATAAATGAAACATTGAGTCGCATGAGAAACCTACAGACATTCATCATGTACAATTTCTGAAGGTCATTAAACTCCATTTCGACATTTCAATGGTAATAATAATGACCCAAGTGTTTTACTAAACCATTGATGAGACATTGTGTCGTTACTGTTGACTGACTTTGAGACAGACAATGTAACAAACTGATCACTTACCCTGTAACAACTACGATGAAGTCCATTATGTTCCAGATGTTACGTAGATAGGAGCCTTTATGAAGTACAAAACCTAGAGCTACAATTTTTAGTAAAGCTTCCACACAGAAGATACCCAGGAAGTAGATTTCTGTATCATCCTGAAACATAACAACCATGGGATTAGAACATGGGGTCATGTGACATCTTCATGGCATCGACGACAGACACATCATTCCACTTGCTCAATAAGCAAATAGTGTTTAACTGGAGTTGGAAAACTGTAAAGAATGATTATCAAAATGTATTCATATGATGTAATAAGTTATGATTACATCATATTATTGTTACATTTCTGGAAAATACATGTGGTTTAGAGATTAGTTTTTAATCGTCAAAGAATTAACACATATTAATTCAAAAGAAAACTTATTTGTTCTTCTTTATTATTAATGTTTTTGTTATCATAGTGAGCTTTTCATTTTATGTTTAGTGCTAAATATTGAATATAAAAAGTTGACCTTTTCACTTATGAATGATTTTACACGGGGTTCAAAACCTTTGTTCAAAACCTTTACTTAATCCTGCGTGCAAGTATAATTAGATTCCGAGCCACAGAAGTTGTCACACTAGACTGTATACAACAAATGTGTTTAACTCATTATAATAATTGATAAATTGATATTTCTATCATTCCTTTCTACTACACATTACATTCATATACAATTGAGGTGTGTTCTGATTAAGACCTGACACCAATGTAACTTGTTACTACCGTGGCCACGTAATGTACCACTGCCTTTATTCTTTACATTACACTGCAGTGTGCAGCATTGCTCTCACACCTTCAGCAGGAGTAGTGCAACAATGGCAATACTGATCAGTGTCTTCTGTCAACACAATGCAATTAACTCCACCAAGAATGAGACGTGTGCAACTGACACCCGCCTGGGCGGCACACTACAGCTTGTGTGAAATCATCCAGCATCAAATTCAGTAACAGCATCCATTTCAAGGATGTTTAAAATGATAACAGGCAGAGGAGAACCCACGCACAGGTACAGGCTGGCCCACTGCAGTTCAGGCTTGAGCCACCATACACAATAATGCCACGTTACCTTGGTTACAAGTAAATCACTTATAAATCATACATATACTGGCATCCACAAAAACAGTACCTAATGTTTAATTTATGAAATTATATTGCTGAAACAAATTCTGATCGAATGAAAATGAATCTTCCTAAGAAGGTTAGTTTGGCGCCGATTATTTGATATTCTGGAAGGGCCTGGGATTTTGTTTTGAGATTAGATTTCTTTCAGCTACAACTACAAAACCAGCTAATTTCTCATTTAAAAACTATGAGCCTGACTATTTTTTAAAGAAAATCACCTCTCAACAATGTATTTTTTGTGGCATGCAATTACTTTTGTATTCTGAAGCATAATTATTGTCTTCACGAATTTTTGGTGAAATTATTTTTGGAGAAAAGGAAGGCTAAATAGTCAGAGCATAAGAAGGCTAGATTGTGAGAGCATAAGGATAGAGAGTGAGGTCATAAGAAGGCTAGATTGTGAGAGCATAAGGCGAGAAAGCGATAGCATAAAAAGGCTTGATTGTAAGAGCATAAGAATGCTAGATAGTGAAGGCATAAGGGTAGATAGTGAGAGCATAAGAAGGCTTGATGGTGGGAGCATAACAAGGCTAGATAGTGAGAGCATAAGAAGGCTTGATGGTGGGAGCATAAGAATGCTAGATAATTAGAGCATAAGAAGGCTAGATAGTGAGGGCATAAGGGTAGATTGTGAGAGCATAAGAATGCTAGATAGTGAGGGCATAAGAGTAGATAGTGAGAGCATAAGAAGGCTTGATGGTGGGAGCATAACAAGGCTAGATAGTGAGGGCATAAGAAGGCTTGATGGTGGGAGCATAACAAGGCTAGATAGTGAGAGCATAAGAAGTCTAGATTGTGAGATAGTTATAGCTCTTCCATGTATGGGCCTAGCTTTGTTTGTTACACAAGTGACTGTCAGTAGCTGTACTGCATGACCTTAATATATTATGTTTGGTATGACTAATATCTTGTTCCTCATCAGCAAAACACAGAGCATGTACAACAACCATGACTAAAACACTTTCATTTCCAGTTCAGCCATACGGAACCGGTAACTAAGTTGGAGTGAATCACTGTATCAGGCTGTTGTCTACTGTGCACAGTGTCCTTCACAGCTTTGAGCAGCTCATAGGTGACACAGAGGTTTGTAACAAAACAAAAAGCAGATATCCATAGCTTTGAGTCTATTTGCACCTGAATTAGTTTTTCGAGTCATATTGGTTTCAGTTTTCTGAACACCAGCATCCATGTACTGAGAAGATACAGTCATGATTTGTCTTCATGTACCAGAGATGATGATAGAATGATAACAGTCTAATGGATAATGATTCTGAAACATAAAGAAATAGACGGGGCTACTATTCAGTTAATCAAATCACTAGCTAAATAAAATTGGGTACGGAAACTTATTCAAAATTATTGGGCAAACTTTCTATATTTCTACTGACATTGTCTATTTTATAATAGAATTTAACACATTCTTAAGGAGATTTGAAACAACAGTTTTATTGCTTTTATGGTCATTTAAATGATGGTGACATGAAATAAGGCTGGTCCTGTATTTAGGATGCATAAAATTGTCACACTGAAAGGGTTAGTTCATTGATGCTTGAAATTGACACATTTTGATGTCTATTTCACCAATCTCATAAATTGCAACTGGATAATGCCATCAAAGTGACAGAGGGTAATTCTATGTACATTTTATTGATTATTGATACAGAAAATCTATAGCTGGCCTTTTAAATACACATTGAGTTGACATCAGCACAATGGTGCAGCTGTTCCTATGACAAAGCACAGCTTGAACTAGCCAGCAATGTCTGTCCTTGTGAAGCAGTTTAATCTCATTGCTAGTCATTAAAAGATTGACCTAGTTAATACATGCCAGTAATGAATAACTTTTTCTCACACGATCAACAAATAGATCAATACATATACACTATGACGGATGCTCATAATATTACATGTGGCTCCATGTTAAAAGTGAGTACCAATCGGTATAATTCATACTGCATTTGTACCATCAATAATATGATCAATAGGGGAGGGGTATTTCAATATGTTTGCCTTTGATTGCTGATATTTCTAACCATATATCCTGTCAAACTAAAGTTTGGGATGAATTTAAATGTTATATAATAATTAAAAGAGAAATATTGTTAACACAACAGAAAATGTGTTGACTTGGATGTTGGCTCCGTCCAACTGGGAACTGGAAATATCTTGAGAACATTAGCTTCCTAAATCTTGATAAGGTATAATACAATTTACAATGATAGAATACAGCTTTAAAACCATTTATGTTAATATCACTGGTGTTTTAATCCACGTTTAGAAGGTTAACCTCACAATTTTAATGTTGAAATATTTATAATGCCTGCTTTGAAATAAGGCACTGGAAACCTTTAAGATGGAAGATGATTCGTGTCTGTCAATGGGTCAATTTGTCAATGTGGGACATGTGGTGTGGGGGGAAGGGCATCGGGTGTGGGGCGTGTGATGTGTGGTGTGGAGCGAAGGGTGTGGGGTAGGGGCGTGGGGCATGAGGCATGGGGCATGGGACGTGGGGCGTGTGATGTGTGGTGTGGAGCGAAGGGTGTGGGGCGTGGAGCATGAGGTGTGGGGCATGGGGCGTGGGGCGTGTGATGTGTGGTGTGGAGTGAAGGGCATGGGGCGTGGAGCATGAGGTGTGGGGCATGGGGCGTGGGGCGTGTGATGTGTGGTGTGGAGCGAAGGGTGTGGGGTAGGGGCGTGGGCCATGAGGCATGGGGCATGGGGCGTCGGGCGTGCGATGTGTGGTGTGGAGCGAAGGGCGTGGGGCGTGTGATGTGTGGTGTGGAGCGAAGGGCGTGGGGCGTGGAGCGTGTGATGTGTGGTGTGGAGCAAAGGGCGTGGGGCGTGGAGCGTGTGATGTGTGGTGTGGAGCGAAGGGCGTGGGGCATGTGATGTGTGGTGTGGAGCGAAGGGCGTGGGGCGTGGAGCGTGTGATGTGTGGTGTGGAGCGAAGGGCGTGGGGCGTGGAGCGTGTGATGTGTGGTGTGGAGCGAAGGGCGTGGGGCATGTGATGTGTGGTGTGGAGCGAAGGGCGTGGGGCGTGGAGCGTGTGATGTGTGGTGTGGAGCGAAGGGCGTGGGGCGTGGAGCGTGTGATGTGTGGTGTGGAGCGAAGGGCGTGGGGCATGTGATGTGTGGTGTGGAGCGAAGGGCGTGGGGTGTGGAGCGTGTGATGTGTGGTGTGGAGCGAAGGGCGTTGGGCGTGGAGTGTGTGATGTGTGGTGTGAAGCGAAGGGCGTGGGGCGTGGAGCGTGTGATGTGTGGTGTGGAGCGAAGGGCGTGGGGCATGTGATGTGTGGTGTGGAGCGAAGGGCGTGGGGCGTGGAGCGTGTGATGTGTGGTGTGGAGCGAAGGGCGTGGGGCGTGGAGCGTGTGATGTGTGGTGTGGAGCGAAGGGCGTGGGGCATGTGATGTGTGGTGTGGAGCGAAGGGCGTGGGGTGTGGAGCGTGTGATGTGTGGTGTGGAGCGAAGGGCGTTGGGCGTGGAGTGTGTGATGTGTGGTGTGAAGCGAAGGGCGTGGGGCGTGGAGCGTGTGATGTGTTGTGTGGAGCGAAGGGCGTGGGGCGTGGAGCGTGTGATGTGTGGTGTGAAGCGAAGGGCGTGGGGCGTGGAGCGTGTGATGTGAAGCGAAGGGCGTGGGGCCTGGAGCGTGTGATGTGTGGTGTGAAGCGAAGGGCGTGGGGCGTGGAGCGTGTGATGTGTTGTGTGGAGCGAAGGGCGTGGGGCGTGGAGCGTGTGATGTGTGGTGTGAAGCCAAGGGTGTGGGGCATGGAGTGTGTGATGTGTGGTGTGAAGCGAAGGGCGTGGAGCGTGTGATGTGTGGTGTGGAGCGAAGGGCGTGGGGCGTGGAGCGTGTGATGTGTGGTGTGAAGCGAAGGGCGTGGGGCATGTGATGTGTTGTGTGGAATGAAGGGGGTGGGGCATGGGGCGTGGGATGTGGGGCATGGGATGTGTGGTGTGTGGGATGTACTCACCAGCTGAACAGCCAGGGGGGTCTTGTCATTCACTGGCAGATGTTCCTCCAGGCCCAGCACGATGCAGTTGGCGATGATGGTGAGAAGTACCATATACTCGAAAGGCGTGAAGTTCGTTAAGGAAAACTTTGGATTGATATCAAATCACAACATACATTTATGACATAAAACTGTACATGAAACTAACTGGAGAGCAACACTTACTAATGATGACGTGAGTTGGAACAGTATTTCAGTTATATCATTGTGAGTCAGCCTCAGGTGGGCAAGAAGCCTGAAGTGATGCAGGTCACAGTTGTTGGCCAATCTGGTGAAACCCACATATATGGTGCTGACAATCATGGATAAAAACAGGGTTTATTCTTTGAACAAACAGGATTCTGGTACATCAAAGGGATGTAACTCTGTATTGAGAATTACAGTGATATAAATGATCAACCAGGTAGCCTGCAACTACACACTGGTGTAATGCCCACGAGCAGTCCCAACGGCCATGATAACATACTGGGCATATAAAATGGCAGAAAATGTGAGAATTGTTTCACAATGTGCAGTTTCTGGTTTCAAACAAAATGTTCTCCCTTATATATACCATACTTCCCAGGGACCAAGAATGCAAACTAAATGACACTGGTTCCTTGATGGGGAGATATTTGCAAGCACATTCACCCTTTTTTGGGGGGAATGAGTGTTATACAAATGTATTATTATTATTATTATTATTATTATTATTATTATTATTATTATTAGAAACATCAATAAAATATATTTGTGTCTTGCATCAACAGACATTGAACAAGATGTTTACAATGTAGAAATTAAACCATTAAGTATGTGGTGTGTATAAAACAAGTTCCGTAAGACCTTGAAGCAGGGGTAAGATTGTTTGGGTTGTATTCAAGACAGTCAATGGTCTCAAAAGTTTCTTCTTGATGTAAGGTTCTGTAACAACCATCTACATACTCCTCCAATATGTAATACATACCAATTATATCAAATAACAGATCGTTTCGTAATAAACTTGATTTAGGACGGGCGTCCCGTTCTACAAAGCGCGCTACTGTCATAAGGTTATTTAATATGTTGAAGAATGAGAGTTACAACCACCTTAGCGCTAAGAATGTTTTGTGGAACGGGCGCTGATTTATAAAACCATTTTAAGTTTACAATTTTCTATTGTTCCTGGGTGGTTCACTTGCAGCAGGGAATGTCCTTGTGTTGTCATCCCAGCTGTCAACAGTTATACGTACACATGTTTCCTTATTAACTATTCTCTTTGATAAAAACAGGGATGATCAGTTCAGTGTCGGACTAGCAGCGGCAGTCGACATAAAAGAATGATGGCTGCATTTGAGATTCTTTATTGCCTTTCTGGTAATGACAGTTCAACAATTGCTTCTGGGACATAGTAAAATACATCGTTGTCGTTAGCAACCAGATACTGGAATCGATTGTGAAGCACCCATGCGCACATGTCAAGTTCATGGTAGGTTTCAGGCTTCGCGTGCAGGTGCAGGTGTTGTCTACTCTGGAGTGGAACATGGTATATATAGGAAAGTGTTGCATCCGCACATCAGGTTCTAGACTTATTGTATCGTGATCGGGGGTGCGGTGCATACTGAACCTCCACGTTTCCATATAGCTTTGATTATTGATGATCAAGAACCACGGGCGGATCCATTATTTAAAAATGTGGTTCTATTTGGGGCATATATTTATAGTTTTACTTTAACAACTAAATCAACATGTTATCCCAAAAGATTAATGTCATATAATTTCTTAATTCCTTAAATTTTTGGGCAGTAATTGGTCCGCAAATTTCACAGTTCAATCTATAACAGCACTACTTATCATACTTTGACTTACTTTAAAACAAGAAGAAGTGTTTGAAAAGTCTTCATTGGTGTGTTTGTATTGCTCAACAACTTCTTGTACTGTGCGTTGTTAACGTTGTGCAATGGTTTTATAATGTGTGGGGTTTTCTTTCTGAAAATGTCAACATTGTTACAATGAGGTTTTCGGGTGCTGTGTGGCTGTATGTTTTAGAACATCACGAGTTACGCTATTTTTTGTCTATGTTAATTGTTCCCAAGCATAATAAACACTTTATTTCCCCCACCAGAATAACCAGGTTAAAATGTAGGGTAAAGGTCTGTTTCAGAGGTATACGGGAAGTAATTCTTTCGCTTGTCAGTTCGTGTCCTGACAGACCACGAATGAGCTTGTTTTGAAATAACACATTATCAACTGATTCTCCAACACAGCACTCTTTTTCGAAGGCTTTGTAATGATGAGATAAGCAGATGCAAACTTGACATTTCGTCATCAATGTGTTGGAAATATTGAAAGCACACCGGCTCCCCGCGTCTTCCGTGAATGCCATCTGCGTCTAACTTGGGTCATCCAACATGACAACCACCACTTCGATCATGCATACTTGTCATAAATGTATGGACATACGTTCCGTCAGATAAATTAATTGTATGACGTTGTTATAGTCGGCAACAGCTTAGCGACATCAATGCATTAAAGCCTTCGAGTCGCTACACACTGGTTGAGGTAGGCTCAATTCTTTAATCTTGGTATTCCGGATATGGTTCATCGAACCGGTTTTGCGCTCTGCTTCCTGGTTAAAGATGTTCAATTAATCCAAGTATCAAGAGAATACCGCCTTGAATACACAATTCCTTATTAGCCACACAACTGAATTCAAACAAATCTCCTTGGTTAAATTATCGAGAATTACTTCCACACCGTTTTTTGCAACCGGTTTTCGATTGTTTCGGCGAAAGCATCCGCGCGCATACGATTATTTGTCGCAAAGGTCGGGTGATATTGAGCTGGATTCGATCAAGAGGGTGTTAGCATAGAAACTTTTAGTCACCAAGGATGCTTACAGCTTCATTTATATGCCAAGTACTGCTCTTTTCCTATTTAATGGTCGTTGCATTCATCAGCCGAGTAATCTCAGGGATGTAGAAGCGAGGAAGATACGAATAGCAAGAGGTCAGATTGACTGCATACGACATTCTGACATGGTCGTTGTCGATCTAACTGCGTTCGGTACGGATTCAAAGTGCTCACTGACAAAATCTGGCCTGAAACAAAGTTGGGACGGATTTGAAACAGCTGAGTTTAGAGCGGAATGAATCTAAACATTCGGGAGCCATGGCACACAAACATCAGTCCACAAAACCCCGTTTCAAACATCGACATCAATTTTTAAAAAGGCTGAAATAAGGTTAATTTCCCATCCCTTTCTTTGCATCTCCTGCAGCAAATGATACCATTGCGATAAATACATGCTAAAACTCTTATTTGTTTCACGGAATATGCTTCATTATAACACTTTGGACGTTTGGACAAATAATGTACTTGTTTCGTACATTTCTCTCAATTAGGTTGTATTTTCATTTTGTTTACATGACTACTTCACGTTTTTAGATGATAAAACTAATAATGGATACAATTTAGAAGACTTTTTGAAAGAACAATGCCTTGGCACTGACACTATTAGTTGTCTTTGCCACGAAACATAACTATGTTCTATTGCCAGAAAATTACGATGTCATTAGATTGTTTCGAACGGCTGTGTAATTTCAAGATGAAAGAGTTACATGATTGGAATTTTGTCAGCTTGTCAGAGACAGAACAAATAGGCTAAACTCATCACAAGTTTGCCGCTCCAGCCAGGACTGCGAGCTATGTGGAACGTCTTTGAAGACGGCAGCGGTCACGTTGTGTGCAGATCAAACATGATGCAATGGAATGCACAGGCAATTAGCAACACTCACCACACTCCACTCCAGGTGGGTTGTTGAAGGTATAAGATACCCGTGTTTGACATTTCTATAGTCCAGTAAACATCTCCGCACTTATGCAACACGCTACTGTAAGCTAGGAAGTAAATATTCACAAACGAATGGGAAGCACTTACGAAGGTCCCTTCAACTTTGACTGTAATACTTAACAATTTAACCAGATTCGCTTCCGAGAAAAAGCAAGCGCAGAAATTCTGCATTTTTCTGAAAAGATCCATACAGTCTTCACAATGATTCTAATACCAAACAAACGAACCAGTGGACCGTTCCACAAACTGATTTTAGGGTTACGACTGGACCGACCGTCAAATACACACCGTGCCTTCTGGCGTGTAGGCGTAGATGTTCATATTAAATTTGCTATCTTAAGCTTTCTATAGGAACATCTCCAAGAATATCCTCCACGTGAAATTAAAGGCACACACTGATGAAAGCGTGGAAGCCTGCCCCCGGCTGTTCATTGCGTAACATCAAGAACATCATGAAGACAGGACGGTAGTTATTGAAAGGATTATATAATTACCGTCCTCACCCACACAAATACAAACCTGGAACTATGAAAGTGTATGCACATGTGTATGAACTATGCCCCCCAACCCCCCCACCCCGACCCCCGCCTCAAGTCTCTCAGCAAGCAGTCATGTGAAAATGGCCACGTCCTGTTTTCACTTCTTCAACCAGTCATTGTGCTCTAAGCCGCACAACCAGAGACAAAACTTCAGAACGATGTCCTAGATGTCTAGACGCGAAAACACTCAACTTCATGTTCGATCCCGTTTGTTTAAGTGTGGTTACAGGGTAACTATTGATGATTTATGGAGAAACTGTATGTCAATATATCGAATGTGTACCGCTATTCAATTACACTTGCTATATCATAGCAAGACGTAGAATTTACTGTTGAAATTACCGCATCAACAAGATATATGAGATTTGGAGTGTACGAGTAACTAAAGTACGATTTTGCCATTCAGAAAATCAATATTACGCATGATTCTGCAGCTTTACACTTGGTAACGATTTGACAAAATACGGAATACAAGTGTAACACTCCGTGATAATAGCTGGCCTATAATGAACTACCGTGGTGTTAGTGTCATGCCATCCGGGCATGTTACACGCTCATACGGACTGCCAGGTCTCTCTCTGTACGATGTGCGTTCAATGGAACACTGGTCTGTTTTTCATCTTGAATCATTTACATTCATTGCTTGATGCAAATTAAGTGCTTTGCCATCTTTCAGCGGAAGAACGCTTCACACATCAATACAGGTTATCTGAAGTGCTGAAACTGGAACACACCGGCGACCGCATCCCACCTGGCTTGTATTGAACTTAAGTCTGTTAGAGACGGACGATTAAGGAGCAGGCACGGTCGCAAATATCTCTTCGCCCCATGAAGAAGATGCAGGAAACACAAAACGAACAATCTTGATAGCATCCTTGTCCTATATCCATGGTTCCTGGACTTGTTTGGAGTCGTTACATTGAAATACTGTCATACAAACTGTATACAAAGCCGGAACATGTTTTTTCTGTCGTCTTTTCAATGAAAACATTGTAGATATTATGCTCCCCTCTTCATGTGGTCTAGAATGTATCTGTAAAAGCATGATTCACCTAGTACCCAACTATATATTCCACGTAGCCGTCGTTAAAATCGTAATATCACCCAGTACAGCGTGTTCTTTCAAGACATGGATAACATTTTTCTCGTTATGTCCAAAAGAAAAAACAACGTTTTTCAAGTATTCGCAGATGAGTTTTTTTCGAAACAATTTGCTTCATTCATATGTATGGTTGGTTTGTTTTGGGTCATACTAGCAGGATGCCACAAGCTTTGAATGATAAACCCTAAGACTATACAGAGATTGACGATCATTCACGAGCCACTGACACGCCCATACATCAAGCTGCACAGTAGGACGCAAGGGGGCGCTTGTCTCCAGAACTTCCGTTCTCAAAGGCAGGTGCTTATTCATAAACACTTCCTCTCTCATTTAGTTACAGAAAAAAATATTTTCAACATCAACGGACGATACATCCGCTTTGGGCATTTTTAGCGCAAATAAGCTCATTGCTTTTACTTACTTCCTGATCAATATTATTCATAGCGGAGCAAATATAATAAATATTTTGAAGATTCCTCAACCATTCAACAATCAATTAAGACATGACACATTAGCAGTCACATCTGAAACTTGTTGGGGATGGAACAGAAGGATGACGCCATATTGGTTGCCGTTCCGTCATGACACGGGGCTGGATAGCACCAAACGTTATCGCGCTGTTCATAGTGTAGTCGTCGTTGTTGTCTTACAAAAAAACGCGACCATTGTTGATGTATTCGTCGATGTAGTATGTTAATGTTAGTGCGACGTTACCTACACTCTCACAAGTTAACGCTCCTCATATGACGAGGTTAAGTGACGGGCAAACATTTAGTTTAAAAAAGCGCCAAGACACGGTACAAGTTCTGTACAGTAAAGTGTTCGACCATCAGGTGAGGCAGTGGATGAGAACGGTTTTACGCCGCCTTTAGCAATATTGCCGCAAAAATGGGCTGCACAATATATACCAAGGTGGGGAATCGAAACCGGACCTTAGGCGTGACGAGCTAACGTTTTAGCTACTAGACTACCCTACCGCTATCCATTAAGGAAGGGACGCTAGTATGTTAATGCTTGTCCTACCAATTTGTTCTGTTTGATGCAAGAGGACACACTTTGTTTTCTGGCTTCCGAGAAAGATATTCATGAAAATCCATTGTAAAGTTTTCTGTTAATTACGACAAAGAACATCAATTCTTATCTGAACAGAATGATTAAAACGCCAGTCCAATATATCCTACTAATATTTTAGCTCTCTGGTTTCTCAGAATACGGTGCTTAAACATTTCAAAAATATAAATATAATAAATTGTCTGAAAAAATAGATTTCATTTTCAACCTATAAACAAATCCAAGGCATATTTGAGCTCCTAACCTGTTTGACTGAGTGAGTATGGTTTTGCGCCGCTTTTAGCAATATTCCAGCAACATCACGGCGAGAGACACCAGAAATGGTCTTCACACTTCAATTTTACAGTGTTAGCCTACTGGGATTCAATGCCGCAGTTTAACATGAATACCCCACTCAGACACAGTATACTGATTCCGACCCGACAAATCCTTGTTTAAGTCCCTTAATGCCGAGCGCCAGGCAGGGTAACAACAAATACCATCTTTAAATGTCTTTTGGCATGACGCGGCCAAGGAACCCACGACCTTCCGCTCTCCGGGCGACCGCTCTACCACTAGACCACAGATGCGGCCTTGCAGTTTACAGTGTTGAGGGGCGAGATGGATTACTAAATGAGGGACGATACCCACTGACATGGTGTACATTCCCAGTCTAGATCTGGACGTTTTAATCAATGCCCTGGGTGGAACACACAGGCTGTAATGGAGGTTGCTATCTTGACATACATAATACAATTTGAATCAGCAAGATAGGTAAGGCTCATTGTGGTATCAGGACATCAAGCAACTGTAAACGAGAGTTCACCTCTCACATCTGCCTGGGCTTGGCCCGTATGCAAATATGAACTGTTCAATACTGTTTAATAGATTCTCTCCTCCACCTGTAAATATTTACCCAAATGTTTACCATTAATTACTACTGCGAAGGGACGTTGTCTAGCCATGGGAGTCCGCCACGAGCCATTTGGCAGCCATATTTGCATGAGGTTAATGCACTGGTTCCTCTGCTTAGATACCCAGTCCGTATGTGACATTTTACCGTAACATTAGTCTTTATACAAAGGGAGCTAACTGTGTGTCGGTGGTGTGTACACGAGAGGTGTATATTCCCCGTAAATTGCTCATCATATGAAGGCAACATAGTCAGGACTGTGAAGCATCTCTCTGCCGTAATCGTATCACGAAACACCTCAAAAGTGAGGTGAGCCATTCAGATAATTTTGGCGTGATGCCAGGGCGCCATATTCTATTGATTCAACTAACCTTCCCTGACTACTCTCATGCCTCGAGTCAGGGCGGAGGTAGAACCAATATTGAGAAACCACTCTCAGTCCGTGAATGACATGCCCATCGGCAATTATCTCCCTTTGAATAGTTTAACTGAATAAATGGTCATTTGATTGTACTTGACGTATCCAGGTTACAGAGTCTGACACAGAAATTGCATGATTCCGACAGATCCTTCCCCTGAGATGGCACAACTCCGGCAGGAAATGCATACAATCCGTACTTAAACCGCCAGGCGTGCACAAATTAAATCTAAATACCATTTAATATAGGAAGCAATACACCACCAGCTAGAAGGACTGGTGCATAATTGGTGTTATTGTTAATATCTGTTGCCGGCTACAGACAATACTCATGATTCGTAAGTCTTATTATATGCTAGTATACATACTGCAGGTTTTATTGTGTACAATCGATGGATTGATGAATAATTTATCATTGCGTTTTGTTGGACTGTGTAAACATGGATGCTGGTAAATATACACACGTTTCTCAATCCATCCCTCCCCTCATCAGACTGTAATGATACTCAGCAAGGGGATATATACATTTTTGAAACCATTGAAAACAAGAAAACAGCTGGCTCACATCGTCTGATTTCACATCTTGCACGGTGTGGTGACGTCCTATTTTAAACGATCAGGCGGGTATTAGCGACATATGCATACACACGTGCATCGTGCGTTGTAATGCATGAGTGACCTTGACAGTTGACGTTGCTCGCTATGCACGCCAACAGTTGATTCACACATGTTCACAGCTAAATATTCCCGTTCCGGAAAATACATTTGCTTTGATTTGCTTATAAATGTTTATTGCGTGTAATTTCACATCAGTGACTCAAAAAAGAGAGCCTGAAAGCTACGCCAATGATTTAAATGTAGTCCCTGCTAGACATTAACCTCAGAAGTCAGATTCTCTCAGCACGCTTAACGTACATATATTTCAGCATAGCCCGCCCTCATCCTTGTCGAGTTGTCATCGGATGGAACAAACAGGTGATTTGGTTGCATGTCAGATGTCCATTGCAGACTGACTGACAATGAATGTTACCGGGAGCTATTACACAGGCAATTCAAGGAATATCTTCTGTTGACAGTAACTAGCATGCTCGTGACTCCATGGTTACCGTGTCGATTTCAGACGCCATGCAACGAGTTGCCTGCTTCCTATTGACATAGAGGTCTAGTGGAGTACTGACGCTGACGGTATCGACCAGGGCTAGGGTTAGAACATAATCGTCCAGTATTTGTACAAGACGCTATACCTCACATAAACCAAGGAATAATAAAAGAAGTCGCCAAGCGCAAGTAAATGGCAAGTCAAGTGAATGGGGGATTAATGCAAGCATGTACACGGGTATTGGTTCATCAGTGTTCACAAGGCTAATCTTCAGTGTGTGAGTGAGGGGAATAGAACATGGTAACAGTATTTGCCTCTGTTGTATGAGTCTACATATCTTGGAGTATATGTAACGTTCCGGAAGAACAACGAAATATCTGATACCGAATAGTCTCTATTCCTCCAGATATCGCTCAATATTTAGGATTTAATTTGGCTGCTACGTTACTTTTTATGGTACTGCAACTGTGATAGCATTATCCAGTGCCACTAATCTCACCGAAAAGGGATAACATGGAATCGTGCCTCTTCACATGGAAGAGCGAGATTGCCCAAAGAAGACCCTAACCCCCAAGCCCCTCTCAGGCAGTGTTGGTAGTGACGGTGCTGCTTGCTATTCCTGAGAGAGAGATGACGATGGCGCCTAAGGGCGTACGATTTCCACACAGGCGTAGATGATTCACAGTGCATTGTGGTAACATGTTGCATCTGCTGCAGCCGCATGCTTGGCCAACAGTGAACTGCATTAATGACTTGTATTGAAGGTAATAAACAAACACGTCAATTGACATTCACCAACCGCGTCAGCATTCCTGCACGACTCCGGCACCAGGGGCTGGCTGTAGGTGAATACCTTCATCGACATCGGCAGTAATGCGATACACCAACACATCATCCTTGGTGCAGATGTTCTCGACACCGATGTGTTTGGGAAATGGCTGTGACAAACAAATCCTACAATCTAGCATATTCAGGGCCCCAGGGATAGCTTCTATGTGTCTTGATGAAGCAGATGACATGTTCTGTGTTCATCTCCAGTCTAGATGTGGTGTAATGAGCGCAGTAATTATGCACTGAATACAGAACTAACACAACCCCGAGTGTATTTTGTGCATCTGAAAATCATCATCTGAGCAGGGTCGGATAGGCAGGATATATAACCAGTGCGCCATGTGTTGTTATTTCAGTACAAGTTACAATCATCACAGTAATAACTGTTTCTAGTATCTAGGTCGAATGTGCAGTGGCGCGTCTTTTGTTAGGACTTTGAGCGTGGAGGCCAGGTGTTACATGTAAGTGACATCCTAATCAGCTCCCCTTTACTGCCACCCCGCTGATAGGCTGTCTTGACCTGTATTGATTGACCAGTGGCCGTGCTAGTCGTAGGCATGTGCTGGATTCCAGATGGCATCGGCGAGATAATAGAACTGTTCCATGCCGGAGTGACCACAGTCACGCTGTTCACTGCCGGAGTCACCACAGTCACGTTGGTCACTGCCAGACTGACCACAGTCACGCTGTTCATTGCCGGAGTCACCACAGTCACGTTGGTCACTGCCAGACTGACCACAGTCACGCTGTTCACTGGCTGACTGACCACAGTCACGCTGTTCACTGCCAGACTGACCACAGTCACGCTGTTCACTGCCAGACTGACCAAAGTCACGCTGTTCACTGCCAGACTGACCACAGTCACGCTGTTCACTGCCAGACAGACCACAGTCACGCTGTTCACTGCCAGACTGACCAGTCACGCTGTTCAATGCCAGACAGACCACAGTCACGCTGTTCATTGCCAGGCTGACCAGAGTCACGCTGTTCACTGCCAGACTGACCTGTCACGCTGTTCACTGCCAGACTGACCACACTCACGCTGTTCACTGCCGGACTGACCACAGTCACGCTTTTCACTGCCAGACTGACCATAGTCACCTTGTTCACTGCCAGACTGACCAGTCACGCTGTTCACTGCCAGACTGACCACAGTCACGCTGTTCACTGCCAGACTGACCATAGTCACCTTGTTCACTGCCAGACTGACCAGTCACGCTGTTCAATGCCAGACAGACCACAGTCACGCTGTTCACTACCAGACTGACCATAGTCACCTTGTTCACTGCCAGACTGACCACAGTCACGTTGTTCACCAACCCGTTCATTTTTCCAAAGTCAGTGCCATGTATTCCCCAGTAATATTCACTGCGATCTGGCAGTGATACAAAGTGACAACAAAGTGATACCACAATTTCGATACCAGAGTAGACATACATGACATGGAGACATCCTTCTTCATGACCAACACGTCGATGGATCAGGAAGTGGACATACATGACATGGAAACATCCTTCTTCATGTCCAACACGTAGATGGATCAGGAAGTCGACATCCATGACATGAAGACATCCTTCTTCATGTCCAACACGTAGATGGATCAGGAAATGGACATACATGACATGGATACATCCTTCTTCGTGACCAACACGTAGATGGATCAGGAAGTGGACATATATAACATGGAGACATCCTTCTTCATGTCCAACACGTAGATGGATCAGGAAGTGGACATACATGACATGGAAACATCCTTCTTCATGTCCAACACGTCGATGAATCAGGAAAGTGGACATACATGACATGGAAACATCCTGCTTTATGACCAACACGTCGATGGATCAGGAAGTGGACATACATGACATGGAAACATCCTTCTTCATGTCCAACACGTCGATGAATCAGGAAGTAGACATCCATGATATGGAAACATCCTTCTTCATGTCCAACACGTGGATGGATCAGGAAAGTGGACATACATGACATGGAAACATCCTGCTTTATGACCAACACGTAGATGGATCAGGAAGTGGACATACATGACATGGAAACATCCTTCTTCATGTCCAACACGTCGATGGATCAGGAAGTAGACATCCATGACATGGAAACATCATTCTTCATGTCCAACACGTAGATGGATCAGGAAAGTGGACATACATGACATGGAAACATCCTGCTTTATGACCAACACGTCGATGGATCAGGAAGTAGACATACATGACATGGAAACATCCTGCTTTATGACCAACACGTAGATGGATCAGGAAGTGGACATACATGACATGGAAGCATCCTTCTTCATGTCCAACACGTAGATGGATCATAGGCCATGTCGTCGTCATTTGTCCAATCTGCCATAAATAAGAGACCGATCTTGCCACAACGTGCGAGGAATGTATTTGACATTCATCACGGATTTTTGCCGTGTGGAGGATCTGGACTGATGCATACACCACTAACTATATGTCCCCTTGTGTGTGAAGATCAATAATCGACTCATGTCATGCCTTCAGATATCCCCTAGATTTGCTTCTCGCCCAAACTCAGGACAGTCTTGATAAGGGGATAGTGGCTTTCTGTCTAGAGGCTCTGAGTGGGAAATTTCCATAGCGAATCCATTAGACAAAGCGGCGGAATACATCGCGGTCGATACTACTTGCAATCTTCTGAGAGGAACTTAAGTGTATCACATCGTGTTTGAATACTGATGTTCCTGTTTGGCCACCCATACGAACGTACGACCTCGGTGTGCTCGCCCTGGAATACTTTACAACAGACACACGTTTCTGTCCTACCTGCCCTGAAAAACATCAGTATTGTGTCCTTAAAACATTGCTGTAACAGTACTATTTTCCTTTATGTAACGACATGATGCCCCATTTTTGTGTTTATACGTGGTTCTTAACACTTTAATACCGCAGTAATTTTGGATATGGAGAGAAAGTTCTCACAAACGTCATCGTGATAAAATACCTGGTTGGATATATCTGCAATCGTCTGGAAGAACAACTAAAGTCCAAACCTTGCTACACTGGACACTGTATATTGAACAGTTACAGTAGGTCTGGTAGCGAAAATGCATAGCAAAATGTGAACGTTCCACGTGTGAGAACAATCGATCGTGTTTCCAAAACAGTTAATGGACTGTTACGGCAATATTGTATACACGTACCACCCCACTGTATACACGTACCACCCCAAAGTGTACACATGTACCACTCCACTCTGTACACACATACCACTCTATATTGTACACATGTACCACTCCCCACTGTATACACGTACCACCCCACTGTATACACGTACCACCCCAAAGTGTACACATGTACCACTCCACTCTGTACACACATACCACTCTATATTTGTACACATGTACCACTCCCCACTGTATACACGTACCACCCCACTGTATACACGTACCACCCCAAAGTGTAGACATGTACCACTCCACTCTGTACACAAATACCACTCTATATTGTACACATGTACCACTCCCCACTGTATACACGTACCACCCCAAAGTGTAGACATGTACCACTCCACTCTGTACACAAATACCACTCTATATTGTACACATGTACCACTCCCCACCGTATACACGTACCACCCCAAAGTGTACACATGTACCACTCCACTCTGTACACACATACCACTCTATATTGTACACATGTACCACTCCCCACTGTATACACGTACCACCCCACTGTATACACGTACCACCCCAAAGTGTACACATGTACCACTCCACTCTGTACACACATACCACTCTATATTTGTACACATGTACCACTCCCCACTGTATACACGTACCACCCCACTGTATACACGTACCACCCCAAAGTGTAGACATGTACCACTCCACGCTGTACACAAATACCACTCTATATTGTACACATGTACCACTCCCCACTGTATACACGTACCACCCCAAAGTGTAGACATGTACCACTCCACTCTGTACACAAATACCACTCTATATTGTACACATGTACCACTCCCCACCGTATACACGTACCACCCCAAAGTGTACACATGTACCACTCCACTCTGTACACACATACCACTCTATATTTGTACACATGTACCACTCCCCACTGTATACACGTACCACCCCACTGTATACACGTACCACCCCAAAGTGTACACATGTACCACTCCACTCTGTACACACATACCACTCTATATTTGTACACATGTACCACTCCCCACTGTATACACGTACCACCCCAAAGTGTAGACATGTACCACTCCACTCTGTACACAAATACCACTCTATATTGTACACATGTACCACTCCCCACCGTATACACGTAGCACCCCAAAGTGTACACATGTACCACTCCACTCTGTACACACATACCACTCTATATTGTACACATGTACCACTCCCCACTGTATACACGTACCACCCCACTGTATACACGTACCACCCCAAAGTGTACACATGTACCACTCCACTCTGTACACACATACCACTCTATATTGTACACATGTACCACTCCCCACTGTATACACGTACCACCCCACTGTATACACGTACCACCCCAAAGTGTACACATGTACCACTCCACTCTGTACACACATACCACTCTATATTGTACACATGTACCACTCCCCACTGTATACACGTACCACCCCACTGTATACACGTACCACCCCAAAGTGTACACATGTACCACTCCACTCTGTACACACATACCACTCTATATTGTACACATGTACCACTCCACTCTGTATTCACTTATCATCACCCATTGTATACTCTTATGAGCAGGAAATTTATCTACAACCACACCAGATGTTTCAATGATCCCTACATCATCCGTCTGGCTTTGTTTGAGATCGTCTTCAGTACAATTAACAGTTCTTACATTCCCCTATTCACATACACGAAAGTGGCGTCATACGCAGAATCAGGTGCGAGTGGACAGAAGGGGGTGTTTCCATGGGCACAGATCCTATCCAGGTCCGCCTGCCGCCTGTAGAAAGTCTTCCTCTTATTGATCTCCCTAGATATTCTCGCTCTCACGTAAATATCTTAATTAAGGCATTGTCACGAACGGGGAGCAGACGGCAAAATGTCACGTGGTCACCTATTCGCTTCGGGGTACTTGCGGTAGGGTTTCAGGCAAACTTTTGGACCAATCAGGACGCCCGTTTTGCGGAATCGCACGTCATACTCGAGAAAGAGATTTTAGGCAAGGAGTGATCATATTTATCGACAACACCTAAAACATGAAAAAACAAGACTTGGTTTTATTCCAGAAATAGTCCCGTTGAAACGGATTATGATTCACGAAATAGTGCCCTGTATATTTTGGTCATGTTAGTTCCCCCAGGACGGGCTCATTTTGTTTTATTTTTCTGCACAGAGAAACACAACTATGGTCTGAATATTACCATTTGATGTCTTATAAAACCAAATTTAACCACACAAAACTCAATGCGCATTCATTTAACAATAACAGCTGAAATCAGACTATTTTAACTACATTTTCATACAGCGTGTTATATGTAGTGGGCTGACCTCGCGGTAAGATATAACCAGTATATTTCCTAGACAAATTACACCATGCCAGTTTGGCGATGTTTCTTTGAGAAGTCAAGTCGTCCTACCCTGCTTTCGTGCATATAGAAAATCATATACATGAAGACAACACCTTGGAATCATTAAATATTCAAATTGAGAGAGTCCATTTCTATTCATTTCCTGTCTACGTTGTACGACCGGGTATTATTAATAATACAATAACAATGACATACTAGTCTGCTGGCGACGTGTCAATATCGGCACTCCGTAAAGATAACACATCCCCCTGTACGTAACATAATACCCGGAGTATTGGTGTTGGAATCAATAGTCTGCATGTTGAAACATATCATCATCTGGCCGCAATCACTGGTCGCATGGCGAGTGGGGTGTGCGTTTCAGTCATGGGACACTATTCGTGTTACGACCCTCATCGGACACAAGAAAGATGAATACTAATTTAATGTCGCATCAGGTACGGCTGACAGGTTGCATAACAAATGAATAATTGATACACATGGTGTTTCAAATCGTCGTTATGCATATCGCAATCAATGGGGGTAAGCTCATATTATTTTATGGTGCAGTTACAAATTGTACGTCTAAAGATTCCCGTGATGATACGGATTTGAATTGGTCTTCAACAACCCACGCTTGTCTCCCACCGTGTAGATCCGGGTTACAAGTGGTCTTCAACAACCAATACTTGTCGTAAGACGCGACTAACGGGATCGGGTGGTCATCGTATCCCAACCGCGTTGATCGATGCTCATGGTGTCAATAACTATATTGTCTTGTCCAGACACGTTGTTCAAATGCGTTCCATATGTCAAGGTGTCTAAGTTCAATGTTAAGGTGTCTAAGGTGTCTGTGTTCCATATGTCAAGGTGTCTAAGTTCAATGTCAAGGTGTCTAAGGTGTCTAAGGTGTCTATGTTCAATCTTTCAATGTGTCCAAGTGTCTATTCAATAAGTCAAGGTGTCCATGTGTCTATTCAATATGTCAAGGTGTTTAAGGTATGACGTACATTGTCAACTGATAACCATAGCCTTAGGGATGCTTGTCAGACAATATCGTCATGTATCCGTAGCTCCCAGTTCTATCATAATTGATATAATTCCTTGTGTCCATCTTCACAGTGCTACGACATGTTTTACGACTATCGTAAGTGTGTGTTGCAGTACGTAGTTAAGATCGTCGTAGCGCTGGATGTTTTTGTGAATGTGGATCCTAGTATAGGACAGTCTGACCTGGGACATGCATATATCAGCTCCTTATCGGCTGACTTTCAGAGGTTTCTTTGTTGTTTAACGCCGCACTCAGCAATATTTCAGCTATATGATGACGGTCTGTAAATAATCGAATCTGGACCAGACAATCCTGTGATTTACATCATGAGCATCGATCCACGCAATTGGGATACGATGACATGAATCAACCAAGTCAGACAGCCTGACCACCCGATCCCGTTTGTCGCCTCTTACGACAAGCATGGGTTGCTGAAGACCTATTCTCTACCCGGATCTTTACGCGTCACGTTCAGTGGTTACGTGAAACACTCAAATCCCTAAGAATCGGGATAACCGGAAATTAATCGACGCACAGGGTACATGCTTTCTTCAGATGATTAACCTTTAAGGGTCTTATATAGCTCATTATAGTAATATAATTTTGATCATATTCACTGACTTTTTACGTTCATATAAATAATATATCATAAAATCCCTTGCCATGTTGTGTATGGCTAATTGATGCTTGTTGTTGTAAAAACATACCAGACGATAAATATGTCAAACAACTTGACACGATGTCGGGTGTCCGGTCCTAATAATGATTAACAGGATCAACAAATTTGATTGTGTTCTGAAACACGGGGAAAAGACGTGAATGGTAATTTCTTGAACACATACCCCATGAACCCTATGTCCGTAGAACATACTGAAATCGACCAGGCCAGATGTGGATATTGACATGCGGCTGCCCGTGTTGTGAGCTCAACCAGGCATGCTATGTACATTGTTATGTTGGTAATAGACAGGGCGGACCTGTGCTTCAGCTGAAACAGGCAGCACAAGTACAGGGCCATCGATCTCATCCCAGCTTCAGAAAGGCTGACCAATTCCGAGTGTACAATGTGGAGAAGACAGATGACATGGTAATTTTCCAATGTTACCAAGTTCAAATAAAGATTTGCCTGTGGTGATTCCGGCCCGAGTTTTCTTTATGTTAATTTGTTGTTTAAAGCCGCACTCAGCAATATTCCAGCTATACGACGGCGGTTACAGAGGATGAGCTGGTGCTGCTGGGTACAGAGGATGAGCTGGCTGCTGGGTACAGAGGATGATCTGGTGCTGCTGGGTACAGAGGATGAGCTGGTGCTGCTGGGTAAAGAGGATGATCTGGTGCTGCTGGGTACAGAGGATGAGCTGGCTGCTGGGTGCAGAGGATGAGCTGGCTGCTTGGTACAGAGGATGAGCTGGCTGCTGGGTACAGAGGATGAGCTGGTGCTGCTGGGTACAGAGGATGAGCTGGTGCTGGGTACAGAGGATGAGCTGGCTACTGGGTACAGAGGATGATCTGGTGCTGCTGAGTACAGAGGATGAGCTGGTGCTGCTGGGTACAGAGGATGAGCTGGTTGCTGGGTACAGAGGATGAGCTGGTTGCTGGGTACAGAGGATGAGCTGGAGCTGCTTGGTACAGAGGTTGAGCCGGTGCTGCTGGGTACAGAGGATGAGCTGGTGCTGGGTACAGAGGATGAGCTGGCTACTGGGTACAGAGGATGATCTGGTGCTGCTGAGTACAGAGGATGAGCTGGTGCTGCTGGGTACAGAGGATGAGCTGGTTGCTGGGTACAGAGGATGAGCTGGTTGCTGGGTACAGAGGATGAGCTGGAGCTGCTTGGTACAGAGGTTGAGCCGGTGCTGCTGGGTACAGAGGATGAGCTGGTGCTGCTGGGTACAGAGGATGAGCTGGTTGCTGGGTACAGAGGATGAGCTGGTTGCTGGGTACAGGGGATGAGCTGGCTGCTGGGTACAGAGGATGAGCTGGTGCTGCTGGGTACAGAGGATGAGCTGGTGCTGCTGGGTACAGATGATGATCTGGTGCTGCTGGGTACAGAGGATGAGCTGGCTGCTGGGTACAGAGGATGAGCTGGCTGCTGGGTACAGAGGATGAGCTGGCTGCTAGATACAGAGGATGAGCTGGCTGCATGCTTGTTTGACATCATACCCCGACAGTGTTGTTCATTGATTATGTTATCAACCTCTGGTTTGTAGATCACTGCGATATATTCGTAATATTGTTGCAGTGTAACACACAATGTATAATCACTTACGATAAAACAAACATTTCCCTGGAATGATATTAAACAAATACTTTAATATTAATACCTACACGGTGACAATGCCGCAATTATCGCTATATTTCAGCCTATTCAATAGTCTATGCTAGGTGATCAAGGGCCTAGTCACCAACAGCAACGGAAATTACTCTGAGATATTGTGTACGGTACACCAAGAGACTGACTCTGCTTAATAATTGAGCAGAGCCTTTGGGGAAGCAAGGCTTGAGCTAAGCGGATCTTCTCTGTGTAATTGGACCTATCCATTGGTATTACGTCCGGGACGTGCCACTGTGTCAAACTCCAAGCCAACCACTGGTCCAAAGACACTTGCGTTTCTGTATTATTGCCCCTTAATTTCCTGAGTAGAAACTGTTAAGACAATCCTCTTAATGCTGTGGTGATGAAATTGCTCCAATACAGATATTGAACACGGCTCCCAGTCTGCGTTAGGGGCGTGCGTGCGTGCGTGCGTGCGTGCCTGCCTGCCTGCGCGCGTGTGTGTTTCATTTATGTCTATCACTAGAGCGGCCAGTGTTTTCGTGATCGTAGTTTAAAGTTAACGTAATTTTTATCAAAGAAGATGTTTCTTATTTACATGTTGCATCATATGTTAGTCGAGGTAAGACTATCACAAGAGTAGCTGGTTGATAAGATCTCCGTATAACGCAAGCTCCACGCAAACGTGGCCTGCACATGCAATAATATTTGAGCATTGTGTAGGCCAGATGAACCAATGGTAAATATCACAAATTATAACCACCCGATTCTCTTTCGATTCGGCATTTACAATAAGTCTTGAGTAATGGGATGTTTTTCTGACCCTGAATCTGTATCCGACCCCTGAAGCAGTTTAATATGTATACCCCACTCAGACACAGTATACTGACTCCGAGCCGACCAGTCCTTGTTTCAGCTCTTAATGTCGAACGCCAGACAGGGTTAACAACAAGTACCATCTTTTAACGTCTTTTGGTATGACGCGACCTTCCGCTCTCCGGGTGGACGCTCTACGGGTGGACGCCACGGAGGCGGTCTTTTCTAAAAGACGACTTAACGTGGATCGTGATTCGTGCATTCAGCCAATTGTTTGCCTACTCCAGATTAATTAGGGCCTCCGTGATATAGCTGGAATACAGTTCAGTGCGGCGTAAAACAACATCCACTTATCACTAACTTCACGCATTAATACAGGCTCCCATGTGCTTCAACTGCGGAAGGGCGTGGCTGGTGTGGTGCTCCTCGTTGTGAGTATTCATCGTATTACGTAAGAAAAGTCGATTTGCTCATAATGTGGAAAAATGGAAATTGCGAATACATTGCCAGATGTAGCTTGATTCTTGTGCATAACGTAAGCAATACATTCACTCTCAGTAAAACATCTCGTTCTCTGAGAGCCATGGGCTATGGATAGCTGCCGGTGACGTTCTATTACTCACTTCATTATAGCCTTGTGGCAAACATACCTACTCCATATATTAACGCTTGGGTAGTTATTCACCGTTCTACCAATGGGAGGGTTCCTGTTTTACAAAATCGATCCTTCTGATATGAACTCCCTCCGGCAATTCCATCCCATCCAGCTATTGTCACACATGTTGACAGTTGGTGGCATCCATTAAACATTCAGCATGACTAGTCACCAACATAGCAGTACGTGCAAGCATGGACACGGCCGAATGATTAACAACGAGAGACAGCATGACTAGTTTTGAAGCTGTACTGACTAACGTCTATTTGTATAAAACGCCATGGAGGTGCACACCTAAATGTGTCATCGATCACAAATATATTTTCCTTACATTTAAACCATCAGATATACTGATAAACTGCATACTCGGTGACATTTTTGTATCCGTTATTCTCAAATTTATTGTTGATTAAAAGCTGAACAAGACCCAATTCTACAGAATGATATCCAACCCTGAACATGTCTATCCTTCGAAACAATCAACATTAAAATTGATCTGTTTCGAGTATTCTTTAATGCTGTTTTATAGAATAGTTTGTTTGTTTCATGTTTAACGCAGCTCTAAGCAATATGTCAGATCTAAGCGGCCACTAAATAATCGAGTCTGGATCAGACAATTCATGATTGATATTGTTAGCAACGATCCACAATGTTGGGGTATGATGACACGCAATCAACCAATACACAAAGCTTGACCACCCGATCCATTTAGTTGCCTCTTACGACATACATGGGTACATGACATAGGTTCTTGCCATGAATGCCCACAATGACGTTATTGAATAGAAACCGTTTAAAACAATCTTGGAATCAGAACTCGGGTGTATTGATTACATGCATCGATTGATGGTCCAACTACCAGCAACTTAGATCTTAGAACTAGTCTCTGTTGAACATTTCGATGTTGCACGTTTTTGTATAACGCTGTACGCTGTACTACTGAAGTCGCGGATATAAAACGTTCTTTCCGATAATGATTTCATTTAATCAAATGCTGTTCTTCGGCTGCAGTCAGCGTAAAATTACTTTCAGTAATTACTATTGATATCAACAACATTTTGTCGACAAACCAGACAACACAAGTCATAATCATGCTTGATGTCTGCCGTCTACGACATTCTGGAGGTCTAGATGCTAGAGTCAACGTACGTCATTGATACTTTCACTTGGAAAACCACTCGGTTGTAGGGCACAGTGACCTCATGCCGTGCTGAAGCCGATTATATTATCTGATTAGGTTTCATGCTCTCATTGACCCCGGGTAACGACTAAACGTCTCTGCCAGCGGCAGAGCAACAACAGGTTTGAGTGATTTGTCTCTGTTTCCACAATTCCGCAGTCTAAGAAACGTAGGTGGAACAAACATTACATGTTTCACACACACAACCATATTGTTGTTCAAACAGTGTTTTGTGAGGTCGATTGTAAATGTGGAATTGATGCTCGTGTCCACTTCAATGATTGGACTGAACTAAGCCTCTAATTTCCATTTGAATTGAATCTGGTTTGACTGAAAAGAGACAAGTATTGAATCTCACATGGAATATGTTAGATGTGACAGCCATGTTGTTAGTTTGTTGTCTGTAAATAATCGAACAATCGAATACTCAAACAGTCCAGTCATTGACATCATGAGCATCGATATACGCAATTTGGGAAACGATGACATGCATACTTATAATCCCAGTAAGCCAGCCTGATCACCCGGTCCCGTTAATCGCCTCTTACGGCAAGTATGGGCAAGCATTGCATCTGTTCTTCCCCGGATCTTCACGGGAGAGACAAGAATGGGTCGGTGAAGACCTAGTCTACCCCTGATCTTCGAGGGTTGACGGAAGGTGGGACAACAGCTATATAGACAGAGTTCAGAAGAAATGAGCAAGAGTCAACAAGTCACTATGTTGTGTGCGATGTATGTCACACTATTAACCACAATAGACAGGTCACTATGTTGTGGCGATGTATGTCACACTATTAACCACAACAGACAAGTCACTATGGTGTGGCGATGCATGTCACACTATTAACCACAATAGACAAGTCATTATAGTGTGGCGATGTATGTCAAACTATTAACCACAACAGACAAGTCACTATGGTGTGGCGATGCATGCCACACTATTAACCACAATAGACAAGTCACGATGGTGTGGCGATGTATGTCACACTATTAACCACAATAGACAAGTCACTATGGTGTGGCGATGTATGTCACACTATTAACCACAATAGACAAGTCACTATGTTGTGGCGATGTATGTCACACTATTAACCACAATAGACATGTCCCTATTTTGTCAGTGACAGTGGTGTGAAGATGTAGATCACATCTAAACCAAACATGTGGTGGAGATGTGGCGTTTCATTTTGTGTATATTCAGTTCGCCATCTGGGATAATTAAACACGACTGAAATTCAAGAATCAATAGTTCGTGCTGCGTTACATACCTCCAGTTATAGGCGAGTATATGATATTGTATGCATAGTGTGCTGACATTAGGACATGGATATGACTCAGCTCCAGCCATCTACACAAGGCGTGTCCCAGTACAAGGCACATTGTAAAAACAACACCCGATCTTTAAGAGCAGAGGGGAGAGAGTACAGCGAGAGCATAGCGACAGTAACGCGCGATAGACGCCTCCTGTTTATCAGTTGTATGGAATCTAATACATATGACGCTGGCATTTGGTAACTAATTTGAAATGCACAAAGAACTTAACCAATTGAGTTAAAGGCAATGTTGAGACAACATAGTTGCTTACTGTCGTACTGTATTGTGGACTATAAAACAAAATGTTAACAGTATACTATTTCTAGAGAGACAGGTTACTCCCGGCCGACCATCCATTACTAAGAATGGCTCGCGGCTGGAAGATATGAGGGGTAGCTGAAAAGTTTTGAGCTTATATTTTTTCAGCATAATTATCTCCGAGGTCCATACACTTCTGCCATAGATGCTGGAGGACCTGGACCAAAGTGGTGTAGAAAGCTTCCTCCTGGTGGTGAAAAACGTCCTCCACAGCAGAAATGAAATGAAATTTGCTCAATATTTGCCAGAAAGATCTTTATTCAGGTTTGGGAAGAGCATCTGGTGAATACGGAGGATGTTCAATGAGTTCAAAGCCACGGTTATGCATTGTCCTGGTGGAACATCACACCTTTATTCTTGATATTCTCACACAGTTGGCTCAGCAGATTAGCATCAAATTGGCCATCAAGGGTGTGACCTGTCGGGAGGTAGTCCTCCATAAGGGTTCCTTTTGAATCCCACAAAACCAAAGCCATCACATTGCCAGCTTATAGAACAGTTTTTGCCTTCTTCGGAGGAGACGTTAGATGTTTGCACGGCCTGGACTGGTGTTTACTCTGTAGCTGACTAAGCAAGTTGTCAACCCAAGACTCATCTAAGGTTAAAAGTCGCTCAACAAAATCTGCTGGGTATGCTTCAAAACGACGTAAATTCTCACGAAAGGTGATGAACTAGGAGCGTTTCTGACCCGGAGTCAGAGGCCTTGGAACCCAGTGTACTGCAACCTTTGTCATACCCAGTTACTTCTTCACCATGTTGTTAACTCTCCCTTGAGAGATGCCTACTGTATTGGCTATGTGACGTGTGGTGAATCGGCAATCCCCCATTATCATATCGTGTATGTTATATACATTTTCCAGTTGAATGTCTTTCTGATCTTGATTCATCTTCGAGGCTCTATATTTCCCACTTTAACCACGCTGACCACCTCTTAAACAGTGGCAACGAAAGAAGCACCTTCCCCTAAAGTTGACACCATGTCCGCATAGATAGCTGTTAGAGCCCTTTCAGTTAGAGATATTTGATGACAGCGCGATAGCTATACCCAAGAGAATACCTATCCCCTTTGATGCCTGCAGAAGTATGCTGCCTGATTGTGTATTTGGTTAAAATGCAGCCTGTAGACGTGGAAGTAGTGCACTGAATACATGCAAACTGTGAAGGGTGTACTGTGCATCCTTCGTAGTTAGACTGGGAACTTCCAGCCTCGTCTCAGAGGACTGCACATGTTAAATACTTTTCACAGAGAACAGTAATTCTCATAAAACTCAGAATTGAAGGGCAACTAGAATTCTACAGGTGTACACCATTCAATTGTAATGAGCGGAAATGCATCTGGGTAGCCGCTTCGAGAGTAACATATGCAGGAAACGTACCCTCGAACCACTACATTAACATAGCAATGGCGACACAGACAAAAATGGCGCCTTGATGGTTTATAGATTTCAAAATAGCTGTGTTTGTAATAAGTGGGAATTGGACATTCGTGATTCTGACTTGTGGGACGGCTCTTGTACCTAATCAGGCATGCCACACTCATGCATATATTCACATTCACGTGGGCAGGACAAATTCCTATTGCGGATGTTGTTTTTGTTCAAGAATCACAGTATGCCAGGGCTCCGTGAAGTTATCTGGCATGAGGAAATCCTATGTTCAGAGTGTGCTTTTTATAGATCGAGAATTTTCTTGCAGTTGAGGTTATGAAGTCGATTGTTTATTCATATCGAGTTTCTATCTTGTGGTTAATGCTCTATATACTTGGCATGAAAAACCACAAAGCTTTGGGAAAAAACCATTAAATAAATTTGGTTAATGCGAGATACATATGGGCATTTCTGCATATTAAGGGCGACAATAGGCTTGTGGACCAAGCCATGATGACCTATTTCCTTAGAGATTGGATCAGGAAGTTCGCAAAATGCAGCTTTTCAGAGGGGACAAATTAGGACGAGGATAGTCAGGACAGTGTTGTGTTATGAACCACCTACCAATTTGTCTTCAGGAAACTTTGGAAATTATTATCTGTTTTTTGTTATCTTTCAAACTATTGTACTTGATAGACGAGTTTATTCTGCAAAATAAATTCTCAATTAAATTTGAATTGAAATGAAGTTTGGAAACCTCTACAGTTGTAAACAGTGTTTGGAGATGCACTGTGTTTATGTGATATATGTATGTATAAACTACCTGGAACTACTGCGATTACATCAATGCCGCGATCAATACAAGTGTCTTCGGCTTAATAGACAAATAAATATACTTTCAGTGCTGAAAGTTTGGCAAGATAATTCTTGTGTTATAAATTTGTGTCCGCTAATATATGACGTATGCTTATAGAGCAAAAATGAAAATGTTTAATGACGGATCCATCATGGACTCACCTGTTCCTACACTAACACTAATCACCCTACATCGCTATATTGAAGATAGCTGATGATAAGGTTAAATTATATGTTAAACTGATCCAGTGACGAATGTATTTTTTATCAGGTCATAAAGTAGGCCGTAATCGATAAAACACGGAACACATTACGGCATAATGTACATTTTACTGTACATCCTAGGCAAGCCGTGCTGTACGTTAATAACGCTAAAATTGTATAGTGCTCATTTTATACCAGCTACTAATAAAACGAACATATTCTTCAATTAACTGCTATTTTACGGTATTATCTTGGCCATATTTGCCTGTATCTTACGATAGAGTAAAGTGCGGTAGGTCACCCTGTCTGGTACCCATATAATTACTTTATCATTTAGTCAAGAGTTCTACCTGGCCGAGAGCGTACATAGGATGTCTCGTTGACCTACGTACATGTATAATTGTATATTGGTGGACTCCAGAATCTCACGTGCTTTCAAAGGAGTACCAGATTAGGTGCATATTATTGTTCACGATAGTTGTGATACTGTTACATGCAACAGGTGCTTGTCGTAATCGTATCCTAATTGCGTGGATCGATGCTCATGATATCAATCACTGGGTTGTCTGGTTCAGACTCGACTGTTCACAGACCGCGGTCATAAAGTTGGAATATTACTGAGTGTGGCGTCAAACAAAACAAAAAAACAACATGTATACCACCACTCAACCGTTCATATAATGTAATCAGAAATGCATATGGCAGTTTATCATGTAAGTTGTTCGATATGCGCCACAAATACCTGTGCATATAAGCTATGTTCTGTTTGAAAGGTGTGTTCATCTGCTCCCATCTCCGGTCAAATACATGTGCATGTAAGCTATTTTCTGTGTGGAAGGTGTGTTCATCTGCTCCGGTCTAATACCTGTGCATGTAAGCAATGTTCTGTGTGAAATGTGTGTTCATCTGCCCCGGTCTCCGGTCAAATACCTGTGCATGTAAGCAATGTTCTGTGTGGAATGTGTGTTCATCTGCTCCGGTCTCCGGTCAAATACCTGTGCATGTAAGCAATGTTCTGTGTGGAAGGTGTGTTCATCTGCCCCGGTCTCCAGTCAAATACCTGTGCATGTAAGCAATGTTCTATGTGGAAGGTGTGTTCATCTGCTCCCATCTCAAGTCAAATACCTGTGCATGTAAGCTATGTTCTGTGTGGAATGTGTGTTCATCTGCTCCCGTCTCCGGTCAAATACCTGTGCATGTAAGCTATGTTCTGTTTGGAAGGTGTGTTCATCTGCTCCCGTCTCCGGTCAAATACCTGTGCATGTAAGCTATGTTCTGTTTGGAAGGTGTGTTCATCTGCTCCCATCTCCGGTCAAATACCTGTGCATGTAAGCTATGTTCTGTTTGGAAGGTGTGTTCATCTGCTCCCGTCTCCGGTCAAATACCTGTGCATGTAAGCAATGTTCTGTGTGGAAAGTGTGTTCATCTGCTCCGGTCTCCAGTCAAATACCTGTTCATGTAAGCAATGTTCTGTGTGGAAGGTGTGTTCATCTGCTCCCGTCTCCGGTCAAATACCTGTGCATGTAAGCAATGTTCTGTGTGGAATGTGTGTTCATCTGCCCCGGTCTCAAGTCAAATACCTGTGCATGTAAGCAATGTTCTGTGTGGAATGTGTGTTCATCTGCCCCGGTCTCCAGTCAAATACCTGTGCATGTAAGCAATGTTCAGTGTGGAAAGTGTGTTCATCTGCTCCCGTCTCCGGTGATATCGATTCGGGGAAGGTATTGACAAAGGGGCGGTGTACATTTCACCTCGTGCCAGCGACAGCTGCAGGTATTGTGGGTCGCATTTCATGTTCATTGCAATGCCAATTTCATCTCTCATCGGTCACGATATTTCTAGGTCATGTGGGATTTAAGGCATTCGGTATGATGTATGTTAATTTCAGTCAACGTCACGTTATACATCAGCTGATCCTCTGTCACTTTCCAATCTCACCACTCACACACGCAAACAAACACACAAACACACAAACACGCTAACACATGCGCTAAATGTAGCAATAAAATGGGGGGGGGGGGGGGGGGGGGGGGGGGATCAATTTTTCATTAAAAAACTGTTTCGACATACGGTACCACGTGCATTCATGCATGGCGCCAACATTATTGTCAAAACATAATACTAAATGAAATACACAACGGTGAAATATACACGCAATGCAGACAGTAACGCGGTTCTCCCACATCTCAGATACCGTGCATTCCAGACAAATATCAAGGCTGTGATGATGGTTAGCGCGCTACGAGAAATTAATAACAATTATATGCAATTTTCTCCATGCACGGCTCATTCCGGTGGTTGTGATGGATCGATAGATGTATTGCTTAACATAGTTTGAATTATTGATAACTTAAGGTGTTCCCAATGATTTGTGAATAACAGTCCTTCGTTTGAAGAAGACCCATTGATTGTCTACTGAATCCGTGATCAACCGGCTCTCTCTGAATCTTCAAATTAGCCTACCAATGTTTATACCATGCATCCCATTGGCCTGGGCAAATACTGCTAACTTGATTCACTCATGTGATCCCTGTCGTTGCAATGTCCTAATTACGTTCTCATAATAATAGATCGTTTTGCAATTCATCATCACACACGCGTCTATCCGCTCAAAGGCCCAGCACATGTGTACATTGTTCATGTGCTAAACACAAACGTTGTTGAAATTAATAATTATACATATACACTAAATGTACGGTCAATTTGAAATGATGTTTTAATGTCAACATTATATTATTCTCTACAAACATAATGTAGTGCCCCAGGCTAGGTTTACCACGAACTTTGGAGCAGCGGTTGTCAATGTGATTAGCCCTGTTCACTGGGACAATGCAGAAGTGCCAGGTGGATCAGTGAGACTGACATTACCAAGTCCGATAACTTGTTGGTACCCTGACATCTGTCCACTGACCTGACATATGGTGGCGACAGATAACAATAGCCGTGACGCAATTGGGGATAACATTTCTCATTTACCTAGACGTTTATTTGGGGAATGTGGGCTACCTTTAATTGCACATTGTTGGGCTGATGTTTATAGCACGTTCTGACACTGGATATTAAGGGAGGAAGAATGCCATGCCGGCCTCACGCAGCGACGCTCGCGGGGCTTCAGACAGTTGTCAGGGGTGCTTTGTTATTGAGTTGATTAACCTGACATGAGTGACTTCTGAAATTATAAATCGAACTTTGTCCATACGGTTAATTAACTAAACTGAATGTATTATAAACACAACTGATCGTCTGTAACATGCTCACTAACTGTTTGCATGCTGTTTATCTATTGACACGTATGTTTGTGTTTGTTTCTTGTTTTACGCCGCAATATGCCAGCTATATGACTGTGACCTCGCGTCTGGACAAAACATGTTAGTGATTGATATTAAGAGCAACGACCCACGCTGTGGTTGTACAATGAACTGATCACCCAGTTCCAAATAGTCGCCTTGTTCGACAACTGTTAGGTATTTGGGGACGTACACCAACTCGGAATTCTACAAGGGGACACAAGTACAACTTGTATGTGTCTGCCAGTTGCCATGTAATATACCCAACAGGTAGACCGTGCACACCATGCTGTCACCTCACAATCAGTACTGGTCGCACTTGGAGTTGTAACACTGAGGATCCGACGGATATCACGAGTTAGATTTCATTGTCATGCACCAAGTTCAGCGCAAATAAGTCTTGTGACGTGTGAACCCGGATGTACGAGATTGAGCTGGCCGTTCTTATACACCCTACGATCTTCGGAAAATGGGGTGAAATCCGGGTGAAATATCCCTTTTACATTATCTACTATGAGTGTGTGTGCACACTTGAATCGAAAATTCCTTTCATATATAACTTAGACCACACAGTTTGTTTTATTAAATTCCATTGGCACGCGCTCATGTTCTGTCGCGTGCCACCCACACGTGTCGTTAAGGTTTTCGTGTGCGGACATTAAGCACTGACATCGCGCGAAGCTCACGTTGAGGTCTGATTACGATGGTGAGATACACTAAATAGTCACCTTATATCTCCGGAAGGTACAGTTACACCCTCAATCAACCACTATCTGCTGCATGTATCTACATTTTTAAGATAGCTTCGTGGTAAATCGCAAAGAACAATTAAGGACGAGTCGTGGTTTATTTCACGATAAAACATTGACATCATTTCTGGAGATTCGAACATGCCCTCTCTACCTGATTACGTAGTAAATTGGACGCCGTAAATTTTGAGAGGAAAGTGTCTAGTGAATTGTTCACCATAGATGTAGCTGGGCAACGCAGATAAACGCAACGATCGCATTCAAAAGTGGGAGAGATATGGCAATCGGTATTTGGAGAAAAGGTCACGACAATCGACGTGAAATTTTTTGAGAATATCCTGGAAATACCAAATTTAATCCCAAAGATCATCTTTGCCGGTGTCGGATTGAATTCAGGGAGTCGACATTATTGAAATATGGGTAAAAAGTATTAAAGCTTGTACATTTTATCAACAAAGAGGGCGAACAAAATGTCGATATTTCATAAAAGAAATACTCCCCTCATTGTTTATTCTCCCTGCAGTGTTATGTTGTACGATAAACAACCCCCACTAGTCGTTAATTTCTTAAATACACTGGGGCGGTCGGGTAGCCTAGTGGTTAAAGCGTTCGCTCGTCACGCCGAAGACCCGGGTTCGATTCCCGACATGGGGTACAATGTGTGAAGCCCATTTCTGGTGTCCCCCGCCGTGATATTGCTGGAATATTGCTAAAAGCGGCGTAAAACCATACTCACTCACTCACTCTTAAATACACTGGTAATACTAGAATTCTATGTTCCCAGTGTGGCCTCTTTTTGATGTATACTAGAATTCTATGTTCCCAGTGCGGCCTCAAATATGATGTATACTAGAATTCTATGTTCCCAGTGCGGCCTCATATATGATGTATACTAGAATTCTATGTTCCCAGGGCGGCCTCATATATGATGTATACTAGAATTCTATGTTCCCAGTATGGCCTCATATATGATGTATACTAGAATTCTATGTTCCCAGTGCGGCCTCATATATGATGTATACTAGAATTCTATGTTCCCAGTTTGGCCTCATATATGATGTATACTAGAATTCTATGTTCCCAGTTTGGCCTCTTTTTGATGTATACTAGTATTCTATGTTCCCAGTGTGGCCTCATATATGATGTATACTAGAATTCTATGTTCCCAGTGTGGCCTCATATATGATGTATGCTAGAATTCTATGTTCCCAGTGTGGCCTCATATATGATGTATACTAGAATTCTATGTTCCCAGTGTGGCCTCATATATGATGTATGCTAGAATTCTATGTTCCCAGTGCGGCCTCATATATGATGTATACTAGAATTCTATGTTCCCAGTATGGCCTCATATATGATGTATGCTAGAATTCTATGTTCCCAGTGTAGCCTCATATATGATGTATACTAGAATTCTATGTTCCCAGTATGGCCTCATATATGATGTATACTAGAATTCTATGTTCCCAGTGTGGCCTCATATATGATGTATACTAGAATTCTATGTTCCCAGTGTGGCCTCATATATGATGTATACTAGAATTCTATGTTCCCAGTGTGGCCTCATATATGATGTATGCTAGAATTCTATGTTCCCAGTATGGCCTCATATATGATGTATACTAGAATTCTATGTTCCCAGTGTGGCCTCATATATGATGTATACTAGAATTCTATGTTCCCAGTGTAGCCTCATATATGATGTATACTAGAATTCTATGTTCCCAGTGTGGCCTCATATATGATGTATACTAGAATTCTATGTTCCCAGTGTGGCCTCATATATGATGTATACTAGAATTCTATGTTCCCAGTGTAGCCTCATATATGATGTATACTAGAATTCTATGTTCCCAGTGTGGCCTCATATATGATGTATACTAGAATTCTATGTTCCCAGTGTAGCCTCATATATGATGTATACTAGAATTCTATGTTCCCAGTGTGGCCTCATATATGATGTATACTAGAATTCTATGTTCCCAGTGTGGCCTCATATATGATGTATACTAGAATTCTATGTTCCCAGTGTAGCCTCATATATGATGTATACTAGAATTCTATGTTCCCAGTGTGGCCTCATATATGATGTATACTAGAATTCTATGTTCCCAGTGTAGCCTCATATATGATGTATGCTAGAATTCTGTTTTCAAAATGTTCAGGCGATGTCTATGCTGCACGTGCATACTGTTTACAGGAGAGGAAAACACCACACGTCACACTTTGTGTGGTATTCTGACGTCCATATGCTGGTATATCCTTGGCTGGAAAGATCGAACTATTATCTCCATCTACAGCTGATTAATTACTGTAATTGCGGTGTGGGTGGACTTGGGAATTTAAGCTACATTGTGTGGCCAATTATTTGTTGACCGTAACTTGTATATTTAATACATGTCAATTATCTTCAGATAATTAAAATAATTATATTTATATTTATCGGTGAAATAAGTTGCATTGATGCCATCGCGAGCTCCCTGTGCAATGTATATCGCCAGTGTCAATATCTAACACTAAAGGTCGCGATTAGGGCTCTGACACATGTCAAATAGGATTGTTTATGGGGAAAGGTTACACCGACTAATTTCATATTGGCTGTTGTGATCATACACAGTTACGTTTAGAGAAAGAAAGGCTTTGAGATATCAATTAAGGAATGACAACATTTAAAGGTTACTATCCACGTAATGAAACTGATCGATCATAAGCTTAAATGTCAACACTAGACTGCAGGGGGCACCTTTACTCTCCACCGGGCACTTGGGTAGCACATGGCATAGCCCACCGCTGCCTTACCGGTAAGAGGGGGTGCATCGTACAGATTTGGGTGGTAGTGGTGTCTGGCGGAATGGGAGAACGGGGGAGTGGGTAGGGATGCAGGGTGGGTGGGGTCGAGTTTGAAGCATTTCAATGAGATATTGTTTTTGTTCAAACTCATTTACAGCGTTTTATTTATACATCCAGGTTATACCGCCTTATGATTTAGAGCCACATTTAGTAAGATGAAGACTTATAGTGGCCACTGTTCAGTCTGGTATGTTTGTAGTGCATTGACATTGACATATCTTGTACACACTCGTCACAGGCAGTACTAGATAAGTCACAACTGATGATACATGGTATTGATTTACAGCACCGAGTCATGTAAACTCTGTTCCAGTCTGATTAAGCAATGACATAAAAATATGCCACTGGGAATATCCTAGCTAGTGAAGGCCGTCCTTCGTCGTAATGTTATGAAAATGTAGACTGCCATGGCGTCAGAGCAGCAACATGGCGTGAAGCATCTGTACGTTAACCACAGCTGACGCCAGGCTTTATTATTCTACGTTTCTATCGAATATCTACTTTGAATACCTACATTGCACATACGTTGTTCACCAAACAGTACTTAAATCGAAGGAACAAAACGTTGGATCACGTGACAAGTAGGAGTGGTTGATGCATTATCATTGAAGGGAAGATTGGCGTCAGCATCGATAGTTTCGCTGTAATACTATGAATACGAAGCATTACATATATGAGTTACTTTGTGTGACTATTAAACGAGTTATGGCCCTAAGAAATATTTTATTACTTCAAACGTCAACGTATGACATGTTTGCTGGGGTGATATTTCGTTTAGCCTGAAAACAAAATGGCCACCGGATTTCTACAGATTGAATAAGCAACGGCGCCATGTCAGTCAAAGCCCCGATTACATGAAGTTAATCTTGAATTTACGTATGTTATGAATTTACATAATGTCTGTGACGTGGGTGAAATGTACACGGGGATCTGCCTGTCAGGAGAGGCTGAAACTGACGTGATGGACGGGCGATAACAGTTTCACATGTTCATTCTATTTACCAAATACGAGTGGGCGTGCGAGAACAACATCCCAACATGTTTCTTTGCCACAGCAGCACGACTAGCACTTACATCAACTCATACATGGAAAGTAAATGCAATTATCTAGCTATACGATTGTGCGAATCTAATCATAACATTTAGCAGTCTAATTTCCCACCTTGAAGCCTCTCTCGGTGGATTAAATGTGATGTTTCTACACCCTGTACACTCTATACACAACACCAGTAGAGTTCCAAGTAGATATCAACAAGTAATTAATGGCGAGATAACGTTCAGATGAAAGTGTTTTCCAAAGTTGACATACTTTCATAATTTCTAGTTTCTTTATGCCCCACTTTAAGCCACAATACCTTATTCAGATCGGGAAACAATCTCGGGACACATTCAAACGGCGATGCAGCTTTTTGTGTTGAAATAACGTTTTAGTGTGTACATGTTACATGTGAAGACGAAACATCAGGTTTTTGCATACTAATTGGTCCTACAAAATACAATATCCAAGGAACTTTAATGTCAATTTTCAGACTATTCAAACACAGTATGTAAAGAAACTGGTGTTAACAGAAGGACGGAAAGTTCTCCTACCAGAAACTGCACATTAGTAATCGTCTGAAAATCAATGATGTAAGAATGGTGAAAAATATACTCACATTTTCTTGTCCATATTGGAATAATTTTCATCGAATCACACTTATTTTTCACATGCATATTTAAAAGGATATCCCCATTCAATGATGATCTTGGCATATTTTCTGATAAAGTTCTCCTCACTAAAAATGAAGAGCGAACGGTTGCTTGACGCGGCCATTCCTGGGAGACTCAAGTGAGCGGCACGTCTAGAAAGATGTCCTAGGGAGCCATCATAGGGGCCTGAATAGTCTCCATCGTCACCTTGGCCGCTGTGGGCTTGAAATGTTGCCATCCTAAAACAACACAAAACACAATATCAAACACTGGGAGCAGACGAGATGAGTTCGTCTCCATTAGAGAAAGATGTGTTGGTCCCTCGTAGACGAGACTAATCTCAGCAGCGACTGAGATCTCATGTCTCTGTATACGGTAACGTTAGACGGTGCTTTGACGGTTGCTGTAAAATCACAATAAATCCTCAGAGACTTGAGTTAGTTTGTTAAAATCCGGTATGATGCGACCGTACGACAGAGCATATACACGTCAAACCTCGATAGCACGGTGTGTTCCGCATTGTTTGCGCCACAGCCAATGTAATGGCCTAACCACTTGTCGCCACGAGCGGAATAATTGCTATTTAAAGCCACACATCCAAAGTCCTATTCTGCAGTCTCTGTCACACAACGCGAGAATTCCGACTGGAACTAGTGTCAGCTGGGGAGAGATGTCGTCTGCGACTTGCTTCCACGAGGTTGGAGGGTCTGGTCGCTACCATTTTCTCCCCGCCACGCTGTGAACCCGCTCCATGGATAATTAATGACCCTATTGTTAAAATATATATTGACAACAGTGGCAGATATACGTCGAACCAATGAGACTGTGGCGACCAAAGTGTATTATTTGAAGCCTTGAAAATTTAACAGTCTGACGTCATCGGTTAAGTTTGGACACAAGAGGATCAGCTGGTGGTCGTTGTGGAAAGGGTGCATACATAACAGCTAAACTATGCTAATGAGTCCTGCTCTCTCACAACCAACTAGAAACGCCCCCGGCACGAGATTTCATTGAAAAATCTTCACGGATCAATTCCCCGGCCAACCATGTCCACATTTAGTAGTGAGAATCTGCGCAATATTTATGTATTCTTGTGTCGTCTGCTAAATTCAATTGCATCGTGTGCCCTGTTCGCTCTCCCTACACCGCGCACTCATTTTGTCTTCAGCCATCTACACTCGAATATTGATTTTCTCCTGCTGGACTGTAGGAGTCTACGGGCAGAGGGAAATCGCACACAATTTGAACCTATTTTACCCCGAATCGATAAGGCAGTAATTTAAACTAACCCAGAAGGCCTGTGCTCCGCGCCACCATGCACGAACCGGTCAGCTTCGACTAAGAATGGTCTAACCGGAAGCCGCCATTTTGCCACTGACTTAGTAGCTTACACAGAAACAATCGTTTGAGTTGGAGCGGTGTGTCTTCTTCTAGCTATGTGCATCAGTCTGTTATCTATCTATCGATTCAAAACATCGCGACATTGGTGCCGTCTCTTTCCATGTTTGAATGAACTATATTTAGATACTCTAAAGTGCACATTAGGTCAAAGTAATAGTTTGATTTGTTAGTGTTGGGTTTGACCCAGATCAGGATAATCAGTATCTGATGAATCGTACTTGCTATCTTCAGCAGCACTCTGGGGTTCCTTGATTACAGGCAGTTTCACAGAACGCATATGCATATCTCAATCACAACCGGGCTAAAGCAATAATACGTACATATAATATCCAATGCACTACCATTTAGGCACCATGGGAAAACTGACCTATCAAGTCAATTCGATTTAATTTCAAGGCGACATGCCATTGAATTGGGTACCTGTCTAAGATCTGAACAGGGGCATAATGCAAGTTACTTCACAAGGGAAACTGTCCACTGATCTTCACAGACACCAACTCATGTCAACTTGATTTGGACATAACATATTGTAGGTTACTGCCGAGCACGAGAGCACAATTTGATCCCTGACCTAGCTCCACTCCAGATGGTCGGTATGTCATCCACTACCGCTGTATACCACAGCTGTGCAGCAACCCAAGGCGCGACATGACGCCCGCTATACCGTTGTTTGCTCTAATTAACGTTGAATATACCTTATCTGGTCGGACACATGTTTTACTGCCAAACAACACTTGATGTATGTTTCAAGACCACTGTGCAATGGTGACAGGTAATTAAGTGATGTGACAGGTACGAACCGGCAGCTCGATCACAATGTATTGGGGAGCTTCTGGCTGAGGCTGCACTCAGTAGGGATATCCTTTCGTGACGATCAATTTTCTAAAGCGATATATTACAATACAGATATGGAAGTGGTATTTCTGGAGTGAGATTACTAACCTAATACCACGATACAGACATGAAAGTGGTATTTCAGGAGTGCGAGAACTGACTTAAAACTTGGCTGCGCTGGTGTCTTATGTTTCTAGCTCAGGTGGGCAAATCAGTGGAAGGGAATTGGCTATTTAACCACCATTGAATGATATACGATCATCGATATACCTGAAGCTGAAGTATTGGTTAATTCCCTTATCATACCTCCATGTCAGAAAGACGAGATCTGATTGGTCCACGTGATCTTGATAAAATACTATGTACCTCGCCTTGGAGGTAAAAACATTTCTCAGCGGATGAATACATCCCTTATACCCCGCCACGAACAAGACAGGCTCTACGTGGATTTCTGAGAGACAGAATACATCCGTTATACCTCTAATTAAAAAAGCCGCACGCTTTTTACAAGTCAATGAATGTGACGTGACATAGCACCAGTTAACTTCAGATCAATCGAACAGCTGTTTCCTATCAATTTTGAATTTTAATTTTTTTTCAATGTCATATTATAACATGACGGTAAGATAAACTCGTTGTTGCAGGATCACTCGGGTCTCCTCCGACTCGTGGTATAAAACCTGACGCGGGACAAACAAAACCCATGTAGCCAGAGTGACCCTGCATAATTCTTGCCAACATTTGCCAACAGCAGCAGAAATTCTGACTTCTATTCATGAAGAAACAGACCAGCACAGTTGGTGTCCAGGGGGATGATTTCTGCCCCAAATTCTACAAAGATGTTATCTATGAAGAAGACCAATATGTCACATATTGTTTTGGAAATGACATTTGCTTTCATTTCTGACAAATTGTCCTTTGAAGATAGAAATGTAACTATGGCCACCACAGTACAGACCGGATGCAGAACTGAAAGTGGCTTTTCAAGAGTGAAATATCTAACTTCGTGCTTCCACAAAAACAGGAAAATACTTTTTCCAGATCTGGGAAGCCTAATCTCACAGCACGATATAGAAAATAGCATGTCCTGGTATATTCAACATCGCGGAATCATACTGACGGAAAGGAATTTCTGGAAACAGTTATATAACCTTCTCATTTGTGAGATACAAATACATATTACGAAATGACTGGATTTTGTATGTTTGTTTGTTTGTTGTTTTTAACGCCGCACTCAGCAATATTCCAGCTCTATGAAGGCGGTTATGAGTCTGGACCAGACAATCCAGTGACTGACATCACCAGCATCGGTCTACGCAACTGTTATACGATAGCATGCATCAACCAAATCAGCGAGCCTGACCACTCGATCCCGTTAGCCGCCTTTAACGACAAGCATTGTCGCTTGTTAGATCAAGCCTGGGTTGCTGAAGACCTGTTCTACCCCGAAATGACAGGAAAGCAGCATTTCTTCAGTGATATATCACATTTCATGGTACGATAAATACCAACAAATTGTGTTTGTAACGTCTCTGCACGATACTTACATGCCCTTAGTATCTTTCAGTCAGATATCTAACGACATATGACAAGGACTGTTATGGATAACAACTTCTTTATCGTATATATATATATATATATATATATATATATATATATATATATATATATATATATATATACTTACATGCCCTTAGTATATTTCAGTCAGATATCTAACGACATATGACAAGGACTGTTATGGATAACAACTTCTGTATCGTATATATATATATATATATACGACATTTCAAGGTTGCTTCTTGCTCCTTCATAATTCACCCGATGAAGGACAAACAGTAGCCCTGAAACGCATCGTATAAATACAAATAAAGAAATTGTTATATTTCTTGTCACAGATGAAGTGACTTCTTTGATAGGCATTTAGAAGTTGGAGTACTAAGTAAGGATAAGACTTTATGGATGAACAACTTCTTTATTACAATCAAGAGCGACGTTTCGGTGTAGGTCTTGCTTTATAACGGCGTTAGAACCTTCACCGAAACGTCGCTCTTAATTGTAATAAACAAGTTGTTCATCCATAAATTCTTATCCTTACATAGATGAGGTGTTTCACTTCGCGTTCAAGATTATTGCACTTATATCGCGACGTGCATGCAAGGGTGTGTGTGGCTGCTTGTACTAGTCCGGAGTAATGCCGATAGTATAGTGCTAGCTCACTGAGATACCATGCCGCAGTTTAAAATGAACACCCCACTCAGATGCAGTATACTGACTCCCAGCCGACCAGTCCTTGTTTGTTGCCGAGCGTCAGACAGGGTAACAATAAGACCCATTTTTAAAGGTCTTTAGCTGTGACGAGGCAGGGGATCGAGCCCTCAACCCCCGCTCCCCGGGCAGACGTCTACCACTAGACCACGGAGGCGGTCTTCTTGACATATGTTTATTCAACTGCTAAATGCCTTTAACAACTCCCTAACCTCATACTATGATAATAGAATTCCCGGACTGGTTGTATCTACCCCCATAGAATGATACAAACGGGGTTATAGTATTTCTAGAATGGCAAAAATAAGTTCCAAACAGAGAGGTATGTGCCATTTTTTTAGAGCGGGGCACACAGTTAGTATATAGAGTATGATAAAAGCAGCAAGGTAGCGTTTCTCGAGTGAAATATCAACCCTAGTAGCGGGGAATGCAGTAAATAAATACAAGAAACCCTTTCCACAATTGTAAGAAATCTCCATTTGCACTGTATGATTCTGACTATATCATGAGCATGTGTTTAGGAGTCACTTTGAAATAGTGATTACACCAGGCATTCGCGAAAGGCGAGCGTATCCTGGCCCACCTATGGCATCCGTCACAAACACATGAAAATGCAAGTCAATTGTTTAGGCCTACCTGAAAACACAGGATCATATGGTAAAAGTGAAAATAGGGAATTGCATACAACATACTGTGTGTCACTGGGGCGTCAAACGTGGATGAGTCCTCCTCATGTCGACCATAACAACCTTTATAACGTTTAACCAAGACTGTGAATGTTGTAACCCTGATCAAACAACTTTTGAGCACGAGTCGTATGACGTTCTTTGGAATCACCGTGACATGCTCGGGTGTACCACACAACGTATGAAACCTAGACAGATAACGCAGGCTGTAGCTGCTGGAATAGTGCTGCTCTACATAAAGGGGTAGTTGACAGTTGGGCAGTCGAAGTCACCCACTAATAGTGACGTTTGCTGTCACTCTGGAGTTTCATGAACAGATCTAACTATGAAATAGGTGAGGATGTGTCACTGGTCTCAACATTTTACAAGCGTTGTCTCAGTAAACTTCAAATGACATTTGCTTTCATTTTTGACAAAACGTCCTGAACCTTTCGAGATAGGGATGAAACTATAGCGATGGTCACCACGTTTAGTGACCATTGACCCCCGGATCAAGTAACGAGCCTTTCCCCGAACACGACACACACCCTCATAGTACCATAATGATCGGAAAGTAGTGTTCCTGGAGTGAGACATCTCCCAACTTAGCACGTGGAAATGAGACATCTCCAAACTTAGCACGTGGAAACGGCGACCCACCCCACGTTGCCATATACCGACGGGGGAGGGGTTGCTGCCTTGGCATTTGGCACTGAACATACACCATTAGCCACAGTCAATGTTTCTTAAACTTCGTACTCCGAAATATGCTCTTTTATCGAGCCTGGGCCAGACAATACAATGATTGACATCATGACTATCAATCAACGTAAATGGGATACGATGACATGCAATCAGCCAAGACAACGAGTCTGACCACCAAGTTTATATAGTCTCCTCTTACAACAAGCAATTGTTCTAGTGGCCTAATTTGTATCCGGAATCTTCGCGGGTTGCCAGTCAGTAGTACAACATTCTACGATCTATAGGGAAATCTACAGGCATCACATTCACCAGCCTGTTATATAGTAACTTCTTATCATTAGGCAACAGTCACCTGAAGGAGACCACAAAGCCATCGTGAATAATTAAGTATGCCCAGCGTGTTAATGTCAGCCAAGCCAGCACACCGCCTGTCAGTAGGTGTTGCAGAGAATCACACCGTCATGGAGATTGCAGCAGGATCCCATCTGGCTGCTTGTCGATAACAGAATGAAGTATACACAAGCCCTCAGATCATCTACCTCGGTGTGTTATATACACAGGAATGCAACTGTAGGCTTACAGTATCACAATATCAATTCCCATTGAAGCTCTGCGGCCAAACAGGCATTCAGCGTGACTGTAGGTAGTCAGAAAGTAAATCGTCAAGGCAGAACCAAATACAAGTTCAAACGTGGTATTGGTGTTAAAACTGTTTAAAAACTTCCAAGACATGTTTTCATCTGTGAAAAAAAGTAGTCTAAACAGAAAAACAGGATTGGTAATATGAAGTAATCAAATGATCACATTTGTACAGAGAAGACAGAGAAGTTCCCCTAAAGTGCTCGTGTAGTTCCTCTAAAATGCTCGTGTAGGTTTCCCTAAAGTGCTCGTTTAAGTTCCCCTAAAGTGGTCGTGTAAGTTCCCCTAAAGTGGTCGTGTAAGTTCCCCTAAAGTGGTCGTGTAAGTTCCCCTAACGTGCTCGTGTAAGTTCCCCTAAAGTGCTCGTGTAAGTTCCCTTAAGGTGCACATGTAAGTTCCTCTAAATTGCACGTGTAGGTTTCCCTAGCGTCTTCCATTTACAGTCTGCCAATCCATCGAGTACAGACACCCCCACCCCACCTTTAACGAAGGTGCATGGTGACGTTTAGATATTGCCCTGAGAAACTGACAGATAGTCGCTGCCTTGCAATTAAAGTAGTGGGCTTCCGCTGATTCTGATTATTATCTAGGTGACCAAACATGAGAAAGTGTATGAGTAAATGAGTTTTTCAATGAAATATTCAAACCTTCTTAAGGTTCAATATGTCCGAGCCTAGAACGTGTTTGGGAAGCAGTTCAAAGCTCGATGGCGGAAGTTTTTGGACGTACGCCATCCCATTCCTTTAGCATAAATGTGAAAATGTTGACATGCTCAAACAGTTTTTCACGAAGGAAAACACCAGAAATCATAGTATTATTGCAAAAATGTCTTCCAATCATAGCACATCCTAAGTTAGAAGGTTCTTGGAAGGGAACTCTCCCCAACCCCTCCCCAAGAATAAGAAATTAAAACACTGGAACATTGCTGCATCTACTGCTAGTGATGAAGTACACGTTCATAAGATTCTTCGAGAGTTCACCGAACCTCAAAATGTCCTTAAATAATTAAGCATTGAATTCTTATCGTCGGAATAAGAGCCAATCAAAGAATAGACAGCTTGCCTTGGACTACCCGGTGAATAATATAAGGGTTCAGATCCTAATGTCGTATTGGCTGTCTAAGATCGTCAGATTATATATAAGTTATTCATAAGATACGAGATTGAGCGAGTACAAACGGTGGAAGTTACTATGTCAGGACCACGATCAGAAAGAGACAGGGTCCTAACTGATGGATGCATTAAATACAATGCCCTCATCAGCATCATGTATATTCAGCCGAGGTTTATCATGCTGCCAGGGCTTCTGACAGTAATGTCTCCACTGAGCGCTTATGTTATCACTGGAATGTCGGAGGACAAAGTAACTCCCACTCTTGAAGATGCCAGAATTGAGTAGAGGTACAACCTTGCTTAAAGGAAGAATATGCTGCACGGGTATTAAGACAAAACCGGATGTAGCTATTGAGCATGGAGGGAACATTACCATAGTCTCCAACAAAGGAGGAATACGCTGTGTAGGGGGGAATATAGATACAACCTTGTATAAAGGAGGAATACGCTGTACAGAAGGGACTATAGACACAACCTGGTATAAAGGAGGAATACGCTGTATAGAGGGGACTAGAGATACAACCTTGTATAAAGGAGGAATACGCTGTATAGAGGGGAATATAGATACAACCTTATATAAAGGAGGAATACGATGTGTAGAGGGGAATATATATACAACCTTATATATAGGAGGATTACGCTGCATAGAAGGGAATATAGACACAACCTTGTATAAAGAAGGAATACCCTGTATAGAGGGGACTATAGACACAACCTTGTAAAAAGAAGGAATACGCTGTAAAGAGGGGAATATAGATACAACCTTCTATTAAGGAGGAATACGCTGTATAGAGTGGAATATAGACACAACCTTGTATAAAGGAGGAATATGCTGTGGAGAAGGGAATATAGACACAACCTTGTATAAAGGAGGAATACGCTGTGGAGAAGGGAATATAGACACAACCTTGTATAAAGGAGGAATACGCTGTTGAGAAGGGAATATAGACACAACCTTGTATAAAGGAGGAATACGCTGTATAGAAGGGAATATAGACACAACCTTGTATAAAGGAGGAATACGCTGTATAGAGGGGACTAGAGATACAACCTTGTATAAAGGAGGAATACGCTGTATAGAGGGGAATATAGATACAACCTTGTATAAAGGAGGAATACGCTCTATGGAGGGGACTATAGACACAACCTTGTATAAAGGAGGAATACGCTGTGTAAAAGGGAATATAAACTTAACCTTGTATAAAGGAGGAATACGCCGTATAGAAGGGACTAAAGACACAACCTTGTATAAAGGAGAAATACGCTGTGGAGAAGGGAAAATAGACACAACCTTGTATAAAGGAGGAATACTCTGTACAAAAGGGGTTATAGACACAACCTTGTATAAAGGAGGAATACGCTGTGTAGAGGGGACTATAGATACAACCTTGTATAAAGGTGGAATACGCTGTATAGAAGGGAATATAGATACAACCTGGTATAAAGGAGGAATACGTTGTATAGGACGGAATATAAATACAACCTTGTATACAGGAGGAATACGCTGTGGAGAAGGGAATATAGACACCATCTTGTATTAAGGAAGAATAAATTGTATAGAAGGGAATATAGATACAATCTTGTATAAAGGAGGAATACGCTGTATAGAGGGGACTAGAAATAGAACCTTGTATAAAGGAGGAAGTGGCTGTATAGAGGAGACTATAGACACAACCTTGTATAAAGAAGGAATACGCTGTATAGAGGGGAATATAGACAAAACCTTGTATGAAGGAGGAATACGCTCTATAGAGGGACTATAGACACCACCTTGTATGAAGGAGGAATACGATGTGTAGAAGGGAATATAGACACAACCTTGTATAAAGGAGGAATACGCCGTATAGAAGGGACTAGAGACACAACCTTGTATAAAGGAGAAATACGCTGTGGAGAAGGGAAAATAAACACAACCTTGTATAAAGGAGGAATACTCTGTACAGAAGGGGTTATAGACACAACCTTGTATAAAGGAGGAATACGCTGTGTAGAGGGGATATAGACACAACTTTGTATAAAAGAGGAAAACGATGTATAGAGTGGACTATAGACACAACCTTGTATAAAGAAGGAATACGCTGTATAGAGGGGAATATAGACAAAACCTTGTATGAAGGAGGAATACGCTCTATAGAGGGACTATAGACACCACCTTGTATGAAGGAGGAATACGATGTGTAGAAGGGAATATAGACACAACCTTGTATAAAGGAGGAATACGCCGTATAGAAGGGACTAGAGACACAACCTTGTATAAAGGAGAAATACGCTGTGGAGAAGGGAAAATAAACACAACCTTGTATAAAGGAGGAATACTCTGTACAGAAGGGGTTATAGACACAACCTTGTATAAAGGAGGAATACGCTGTGTAGAGGGGATATAGAGACAACTTTGTATAAAAGAGGAAAACGATGTATAGAGTGGACTATAGATACAACCTTGTATAAAGGAGGAATTTGCTGTATAGAAAGGAATATAGACACAACCTGGTATAAAGGAGGAATACGTTGTATAGGAGGGAATATAGATATTACCTTGCTTAAAAAAGGAATACGCTGTATAGAGGGGACAAGAGATACACCCTTGTATAAAGGAGGAATACGCTGTATAGAGGGAAATATAGATAAAACCTTATATATAGGAGGAATACGATGCGTAGAGGGGAATATATATACAACCTTGTATAAAGGACGAATACGCTGTATTGAGGGGACTAGAGATACAACCTTGTATAAAGGAGGAATACGCTGTATAGAGGGGGCTAGAGATAAAACCTTGTATAAAGGAGGAATACGCTGTATAGAGGGAAATATAGATAAAACCTTATATATAGGAGGAATACGATGCGTAGAGGGGAATATATATACAACCTTGTATAAAGGAGGAATACGCTGTATAGAGGGGACTAGAGATACAACCTTGTATAAAGGAGGAATACGCTGTATAGAGGGGGCTAGAGATACAACCTTGTATAAAGGAGGAATACGCTGTATAGAGGGAAATATAGATAAAACCTTATATATAGGAGGAATACGATGCGTAGAGGGGAATATATATACAACCTTGTATAAAGGAGGAATACGCTGTATAGAGGGGACTAGAGATACAACCTTGTATAAAGGAGGAATACGCTGTATAGAGGGGGCTAGAGATAAAACCTTGTATAAAGGAGGAATACGCTGTATAGAGGGAAATATAGATAAAACCTTATATATAGGAGGAATACGATGCGTAGAGGGGAATATATATACAACCTTGTATAAAGGAGGAATACGCTGTATAGAGGGGACTAGAGATACAACCTTGTATAAAGGAGGAATACGCTGTATAGAGGGGGCTAGAGATACAACCTTGTATAAAGGAGGAATACGCTGTATAGAGGGGGCTAGAGATAAAACCTTGTATTACGGAAGACTGAGGGAAAATCCACCCAATGTAAGTGTAGGCATAAACACTCTTTGGCATAAAAAGAATACACTTGAAAATTGAATTTGACCCAAAAAGTACAAATGATATTAAAACGTTACAAGGCTGAAAACAGTAGCTGAAACACTTCAAACGAAAGGCTCAAAACACATTTATGATATCCGTATCAAATACATCAACATCAAATAACTTGTAATGTTTGTGTGTGGTCTGTTCAGCCAGCATCAAACATGGCTGTACACCGTTGTCTTTACAGGAGCTGTGCTATGAAGGACGCGTGAAGACGCGTAACATGATGATAAGCAGTTGAAGTCTCACTGTACGTATGACAGTTTGATGACACTGTATACATTGTTTGACTCTGAATCCATTTGGCCAGGATACCAGACTCTTATCCAAATTCCCATGAGCAACCCATCATCTGTGCAGTCATCACAAGCTCAGTCGAACAACTCTACACATTGATCATGCCCATTCAAAGATGTAGTCAAAAAGATATCTGTAGAAATGAACTTTATCGCAGCCTCGTCGTTTAAGGCAAACTACGGAATGTCGGAATTAAGCGTTGGTAATTAAATACAGTTAACGAGGGCCGACAAAGTTATCTCAAAGTGCATTCTGATACGGTCTAGTTGGCTGGCATGGTTCAACCATAATGCCGTAAACCAGAGGTGCGGAATTGATGTTGAAAACATTAAATACCATGATGAAGACACGGTATGCCACGTCGAAGTGGTATCCAGAGCCACACTGAATGATGAAGGCACGGTATGCCATGTCGAAGTGGTATCCAGAGCCACACTGGATAATGAAGACACGGTATGCCATGTCGAAGTGGTATCCAGAGCCACACTGGATAATGAAGACACGGTATGCCATGTCGAAGTGGTATCCAGAACCACACTGGATGATGAAGACACAGTATGCCATGTCGAAGTGGTATCCAGAACCACACTGGATGATGAAGACACGGTATGCCATGTCGAAGTGGTATCCAGAGCCACACTGAATGATGAAGACACGGTATGCCATGTCGAAGTGGTATCCAGAACCACACTGAATGATGAAGACACGGTATGCCATGTCGAAGTGGTATCCAGAGCCACACTGAATGATGAAGACACGGTATGCCATGTCGAAGTGGTATCCAGAGCCACACTGGATAATGAAGTTACGGTATGTCATGTCGAAGTGTTATCCAGAGCCACACTGAATGATGAAGACACGGTATGCCATGTCGAAGTGTTATCCAGAGCCACACTGAATGATGAAGACACGGTATGCCATGTCGAAGTGGTATCCAGAGCCACACTGGATAATGAAGTTACGGTATGTCATGTCGAAGTGTTATCCAGAGCCACACTGAATGATGAAGACACGGTATGCCATGTCGAAGTGGTATCCAGAGCCACACTGAATGATGAAGACACGGTATGCCATGTCGAAGTGGTATCCAGAGCCACACTGAATGATGAAGACACGGTATGCCATGTCGAAGTGGTATCCAGAGCCACACTGAATGATGAAGACACGGTATGCCATGTCGAAGTGTTATCCAGAGCCACACTGGATGATGAAGACACGGTATGCCATGTCGAAGTGGTATCCAGAGCCACACTGAATGATGAAGACACGGTATGCCATGTCGAAGTGTTATCCAGAGCCACACTGGATGATGAAGACACGGTATGCCATGTCGAAGTGTTATCCAGAGCCACACTGGATGATGAAGACACGGTATGCCATGTCGAAGTGGTATCCAGAGCCACAGTAAACGATGGGGCACAACGTATATTGTCTTTAAATACAGGATTGTACTTACCACACATACTAGTAAATAAAATCCCACAATCCATAACGAGATGTATCGAGCCAGGCTGGGTGAGAGTGGCGCTACACACACATATGTAACTGGTGCCAACTACAGCCACCACACAACTGAACCATCTGATTACTCTGCCATCAAGTGGCACTAAATACCGCCCATTATGAAGGCGATAATGTAACGACTTGGAAGCCGTCCAACAGATTCACAGCCGCGAGGTTCTCCCGTGGTTACTGCAGTAACGCCGTGGGCATCGGTCTGGATCGCATTTACAAAACAGGGCTAATTGCAGTGGGCAGTAGGTTAACCACATGGCTGACAATGGGGAAAGAACTATTGCTGATCAAAGCCACGATCTTCATTAAATTTTCAAACCTATTGCGAATGAGATAGAAAAGTGGAATTTTCTTCATGCCATTTATTGAAAATCTTGCCGAGGCCCGGAGAATGAAGTACAAAATGGGCGAACAACAGAACTAACATAAAACCACTGCTCGTCTCTCAAGGGAGGTCACCAAGTTTATTGGGGAAAGGAAAGGGAAAGGAAGACCGCTAGGATATATTTCCACTATCAAAAATACCAATCGATAATTTGCCGCTGTTGTACTGGTGGAGACTTTATTACACAGTGGTGGGCTATATATAGACACGCAATGGTATTTGTGTTGTAGGAATAAGTTTTGATGTGACCTTACCACGAGCAAAGCTATAATGACACACGATACAAAACGGTATCTATTTACACTTCTGACAAACCCACACAACCCGCATCTCGCCACATGGTATTGGCAGACTGAAGGACCAGTCTATGCCCTGAATTAACCTACTTCTACTTTCAGATATAAATCGGATCACATTTACACATAGAATCGTTTCTGCCACATGACATTTAACTGACTTAAAATAAATTGATTCAAAATTTAATACAACGGCCCGAGGACATTCTTACGCGAATACAAGGTTTATGGTGAGAACTTGGAGAATAGCTTGTGACTCTCTATAACATCATGACTCACTGCATGTGTCTGCTAACCAGACAAGGGTACACAAGGCAGGATGTACGAATGGTTTATAAGACCCCACAAGGCATTCATCTGACGTTAAAAATACCCACACGAGACCGAGGCAGCGTCACCATAGTAACACCAAAACCCGCTTGCTTAATTTCCCCGGGGTACAATCTCCTTACATGGTACCACTTCAGAATCGGGAGTTTTTTCCGCTGTTCTGCTAATACCACCTAGCGCTGGCGAGGATAACCAATGCGATTCACACCGTCCTTTTCAGCCTTCACAGGTCTGACCGAAGCCATCTTAGTTGTGGTCTGTGTACTGAATAAGCATGCTTGAGATCTATGTGCAGAAACTACAGCACGAAACAGCTCTTACTTAACCTCCGCGACAGTAATATATGTCTGTGTCTCCACCAGTAGCAGTCTCCTCTACGTCGGATAACAAACGGTTAGAGAACAGCATCTGGACATCGGTGTGTTCGAGTGCATCCTACAAAGACCGTAGTGAGAGGGTGCAGTTTTGCGCTACAGCGATATACCAAACTGTATAAAGGTGTGTGTCATCAGCTGTTGATGATTATCCACGGTATCTGGTTAAGATACGACACAATCAGCAAATCACAATTTGACCACTGGTCACCCTAGATAAGATCTGACTGAACGACAAGCTATGTACCGGGCGCTTACTCTGTCCCGTGTCAACATATAGCCCCGATGTAAGGACGCATTAAATGTACACACACGTAAACCTCCCCCGTATGCAGGACTGCCAGAGGCAATGTTCACACACAGCGTTCTAACACACTATATTGGAACTGAAGGTTCAGGAGAACATAATGATCTGTGTTTTGACATACACACTGGCAAGGACAGGTGACCAGCAACCTCCACTGGACGTCAAAGTGGCCTACAATCAAACCAACAGCTGTATTCGTGGTATTACCCTCAGTCAGACAACTGAGATCCTATCGATTAGGACATACGCAAATAGGTACGATCTGTTGAATTGACTGCCAGATTTTCAAATATTTGGCAAAGCTAAGAAAGAAACACTGATATGACATATCTTGAGGAAGCATTAATAATGTGTTCTTAACATTTTAACATATTAAAAAGTAAATTGGGATATAACGAATCCCTCGATTAATCACAGACATCCGTTTGTCACCAACGTCCTATAACACATAACACCATTCGTGAAAACAATAAGGGGAAAACAACTGTTATTCACACAGTCAATGTAAAGTGTGTTACTTGGGCATCTAGTTCATTCTAGATCTTTGGCAGCTGCGAACGCTCAGTGACGTCAGTGTGGGGTGCCACATGGCCTTTGGCACCATGACAAGGTCGTGCATCATCCCTGAGAGCACATCGGTGTCTTCATCTCGCACAGCCATATACGTTGCCCTACAGATGTTCCGTTCTACATCGAAGTCTCTCTAACAAGCTGACAATCACCTGATGATAAATCAACGTCAGTTATAACTGTAACTTAAGAAGACTTGCAACCATAAAATGTCTTTATTTGTGTCCCTTGTGGGAACACAATCTATGTTAATGTCACGTGATGTTTCATAAGAGAAATTCAGAAAGAAAAGAATAGTCAAGAAAAGAAACTCATTGTTGTGTGAGTGAGTGAGTGAGTGAGTTAGTGAGTGAGTGAGTGACTTTCCGTTGGCCATATTATCAGGTCGGTGGTTGTTGGTGAACGGAGGACGGTTGATGGTGAACATGGGCGAGTTTTTAGCTTTCGGATGCCAACAACATTGGATAAAAAGAACTACGGTCAGCTTGACCACAGATTGACCACAAACGCTTCTGCGCCCAACCTCATCAGTGTCCATGCCAATGAATTACGCTTCATGTCCTTTCTGTGTAAAACAGTTAATAGATTATTCTCCTCCGACGTTCCTTACATTATGCAACACAAAGTAACTCCGCACATGCAACTTGGTGGCATTTACAACATGTACTTTCAGAAAGATCCACGACATGTTTTAACAGAGGCAGCGCCGGGCCAGCTGAACGTTAATTGGCAAGACGAACAGTTTTGTGTTCTTATCTGTGGACCTACAGGTGCTTCTCAGGGACTAGCGACATGGTCATTTTCTATCAAATTACGTCCTGCAGTGCAGAAATAGACGTATGTATTATTCAAAGCTCTCCTGGGTCCATGTTCCTGCTCTGTAATTCAATTCAAGTAATCTAGGAGAACAAAAGATAATTACATCACCTACACGTAATCAATACAAGTTCGCACCAAGGTTAAAATGTCTATTGTAAAGTTGGACATTCGTTCAGGACCATTGAGTATATCGCTGGTGTACAGATCACTGTACCCAGATAAATGGTTCTTGGGGACATACCCTGAAAATGATAACTCATAAATACAACTTACATTATTATTATGTACAGATTAAAATAAAACATGCAGCAAAGAGGGTTTGGGTGATCCTGGCACAGTCAGGCTGGTTAGGCTCATCATCAGCTCAGGGCCCTTGCCCCCTCTACACGCAGCCCAGACAGCGAATGTGACTTCTCCCAGGCAGCGCTGCCTTGTCAAACCCACCCAGAACGTTTCGGAGAATGTGAAGACTCCCCAACACTGCAGCCTTCTGCATTACCCAGATTGTCAGAAGGGCTGTATTCCTGGTATACAATGTCAGTCAACAGATTGCGAGGTACCAAACCTAAGGCACCAAGAACAATGGGGAGTCGGACAACTTGGTACTTGGGATGCAAGCGTGACATTTCGAAAGCGAGTTCCGCATATTTGCTATGTCTTTCCTCAATCAAATAAATTTCAATGATATAAATGATTTCATTGGATTTATAAAAGGCCAAGATCAGGTTTGTTGGCCTGGATACGTTTGAGGCTGTATATTGGCCTATTCCAAAGAATTTTTTATTAATTATTATTTTCCATGACGTCCTCTACATATTCCGGGTCGTACCACGGATGGACATCTGTGTCAAAACCACAAGCATGGCGAAGACGGTAATAAAATGATCGAACCACCCCATCATGTCGCTTAAGATACTGTGTCTGTGCCAAAGCTGGGCATCCACTAACAATGTGTTGGACAGTCTCATTTAATTCATTACATAAAATAATATTAATTTCATATTCATTTTTTGATGCAAACACATTGACGGTTTCGAGGAAGTGACTGGTCCTGAGGAGCAAACAGAAACTTCGCTTGGTTGACACTCATTTCTGTATTACACTCATTTCTGTAATTATTATTATTATTGTTATTATTATTGTTATTATTACAGCGTGAGAGTACTTTACTGGTGGCATACCAATATCGTTATACCTTAAGGACAACTGATAAACACAAATGAGACGCTATTATTTTGACAAAATAACAGTGTGAGAGAACATGTTATCGTACTAATATAATAAAACGACAACAATTTAATCTTAGTTTTACTGATAATGGATCATTATGCTGGTTTATCAAGAGAATGTGGTGCGTCTTACCAGACCAGTCATGGCGTTAGCAAAAGTATGCAAAGAGTCAGCATAATGAGCATATAAACTGTAACCCCTGAAGAGGGGAAGTTGGTGCTAGTGATCTCAGACGCCGTTATTCGCTGCTCATTTTTACTTCCCTTATTGGCTTTGGTTTGACAGCATCATACACGTGATAGTGGATTTCACTAACATGGTCAACATAAAGACATGATTCAGACTGCTCTTCTTGCCCCCATTGAGCTGCCCCCACCTCATATCATGTTCAAACTCTATGTCCAACATAACATACGCAAAGGAGGGTCCTGACAACATAAGTAACTTACGTTTACAACAACACATGGTGAGTTAGGTATGATTCCCACAGGGTTAGGTCAACAATGAGGTTCGTTTATAGCAAAATAAGCCCAGGTAGGTTCGTTTTCGGACACCCAGTATGGTTCGTTTATAGCAACATTGGCCCAGTAAGGTTTGTTTGGGCACACCCTATAAGGTGCGTATTTGGGAACATCAGGCCAGTTGGATATGTCCCTGGAAATATGTCACCAGTACATTCCCTTCCTGGCAACATATCAACTGTCCCATAAGGACGCGGCAACCCAACCCATATAAAAAATCTATTTGCAGTTTATATTAAACAATTCATCTAACTGAAAATCTGCCAGTTTTTAATATGAAGTTTGAATAGAATCTAATATAAGGATTTGCTCTTCCTTACTCAAATACGAATTTCCGCACAGCAGTGTTTGTAAAGAATAACTATGCTGGTAAATATACATTTCATTTAGTAATTTGTACACTCAAAAAAGAAGTGTAAAGCATCTTCGGTATGATATCCAGAGGAACAAGTTTTTATATCCAAGATATATCTATCATACTGATCTGCGTTAAGATCGCTGCAGCCAAGCCTTGAGGCGAATGTAAATAATTTGACATAATCTGCTTTCATAATTTAAATCCCAGTGTATACCATAATCTCCCCTAACGTGAAACAAATTCTTAAATTGTATGACGGTCTCTGCCCCCGTTAGGTTTTCTGGTAACATATTCCAAAGTTGTGTTGTAGCTGGTATAAATGAATCTGCATAAGCTTCACTGTTTGAAGATTAGTTTTATCCCTTAAGTAATAATTTGTCATAAAGATGGAACATACGCCAGGATCATACGTTGTACATCCCAGAGGCGTTGATGTAGCATGCATGGTTATTCTGACAGTCAGTATAAACGACGACCTGGTTGTCCCACGCGTGGTTGCCCATTGGAGCCGTTGTGCATTGCTTACGTCATTGATCGTTGGCGAACCTACATCCACCGTATCATAGCCTTCCAGATACAGAGCGGATATGAGAGAGACAGGGCATATCCGTAACATGAGCATATCCAAACGTCAGGTTACAGTTACTTTAGAGCTGCATGGTACAGGTCAATGGCGCAGGCGGAAGTGTCCACCGCCTCCTTGCCACCTTTACATGCTTAGTGGGGCACTGTTTATCAGTAGCTCATTATTTTGATATCAGCAAAAACGTAAATTCAAACGTATAGATTTCTGCGTACATGTATTGCCTGAGCAATTGCAAACACCAACTGTTATTTAAGAATGTCTTGAAAAATCTAAACATCTAAACACAATGCTTGCAGTAGGGTAGAGTGTGAAGCATAAACAAAGACATGGTGATGTCATACATGAAGTTTATACAGAGAGCGTAAACTATGTTTTATTAATATTCCTGAGAATAAACTCTCATTTTGACACAATACACGGGGACAAGTAATGCCAAAGTAAGCTACCTATTCAGGCATCACGAGGTGACATGCAGGAATGTTTAATGCTGCCGTCTGAAATACTCGCCCCCCAACCCACCCACCCCCACCTCAGGATTTGGAAACACCAAATGCCTCACAGTAATAAAATCATCCAAAATGAACTAAGTTTTCTCGTATTGATACACATAGGGTTGGGGGAAAGGTGAGTCATTACGTCCCCTCGAAGGACATTAGGTATGTCGTTACAGGTTTGTGTCAACCATGCCGGCGTCTCTAGGGACCAGTTCCAAAAGTTCGATATCCGCAAAAAGAATTACTTCCTTAAGATTTGAGGAATATCCACCACCCCCATCCCCCATCAGTCACCACCATCCCTTAAAGACTTAATGAAGAAAGGTCCGTAGCTTTATGACCCTATTTTGCCAAGCACTCTTGTGTTTCACCCTGTTTTTTTCCAGAGCGTTTGTAGACTGGAGTTTTATATATTAGGTGTTGAAAATCATTTATAGATCAAATCTGCCATTCTTTATAACGTACTGCACCAGATGGACTTACAGCTTCTGCCGGCGACGACAACACCCTGCCTCGTGGAAAGACTGCATGTATTAAATGACATGTCGGATGGAAATGGTGATCCTCTCCTTTTTAATGGACCTCGCCAAAATGGTCACCATAAACCTTAGAGATAATGTATACTCAGGGTCGCCAAATTCGAAATCACACTTGGACTTTTAAATTCATCCAATCACTTTCGATAATAATCCTTGTTGCAAACTTTCTGAATGAAACAATCATTTAGCGAGTGAATGACCTTCAAAGTAACCTTGACGTTTGACACAAGGCCTGTGAAGATCCGGGTTAGAATAGGTCTTCAGCAACCCATGCTTGCCGTAAAAGGCGACTATGCTTGTCGTAAGAGGCGACTAACGGGATCGGGTGGTCAGGCTTGCCGATGTATGTCATCATCGTTTCTCAATTGTGTGGATCGATGGTCATGATGTCAGTCACTGGATTGTCTGGCCCAGACGCGATTATTTACAGACCGCCGTCAGCTGGACTATTGCTGAGTGCGGCCTTAAACAACAAAAACAAGCAAACAAAAAAACAAATATATTTGACACAACCATGACATATGACAGGTATTGAGTTAATTATTGAGAATCTACCAAACGTATATATTGCATGAATTATTCCGAAGTTTCGCGAAATTTGAACAATGTTTAATGATTTAGAAACATTACAGGGTTTGCTAAATAAGAGTAAGTTTCCATCACATTTTTCTACATGTTCCAACAATAATAGCACAACTACCAAACGCACTTGTTTGTCCACGTGTAGTCAAAAAATGCTGTGTTAGCGCTTACTGGCTTATGTGAACCTGGTGCCCGTACGTGGTCAGTAGGTCAGCGCTGTACATGTAGTTATATATTGGTTAGTATTGTGTTAATGTCGTTCCAGCTGAATGCAATCACGTGCTCTGATACTCTCTACACCACGTGGTCAGCGTCATGGACATCACGGGGAGATATGGTGCAACGACTGCAACTGCGTAGACGAGGTCTTCCTGTTCTTCACTACTTCCAAGGTCACGCCGATCAATGAGACGCTCACTGTATTGTCAATACCAATTCCACTGTAATTGTATCATGTGAATACTCTTATTGATAAAAGTAATGAAGTCGATTTGAACAATTATTTGGCTTCAAGGCATGTAATTGCTGATATCCAATTTGATATGCCTCTAGTTATCGCAGCCCGTGATGGCAGGCCGCGGAGCAACAGAAGTGCTGAAGGAACATTCGGCCTGTTGGCTGAAGGCGTGTTGGAAGTGGCCTTGCAGGGGGGACGAGGAAAAAGTGTGTGTGTGTGTGTGTGTGTGTGTGTGTGTGTGTGTGTGTGTGTGTGTGTGTGTGTGTGTGTGTGTGTGTGTGTGTGTGTGTGTGGATGGGGGTGGTTAGGTTTGTGTTGAACTATCAGTGTACGTGATTACGTTGAGTTGCAATCTGTCAGGGAGGCGTAGTGGTATGGTTTGGGGATGTGTTTTGGGTACGGCTGGAGGAGGTGTCAGTGGTGTGGTTGGATGATGTGTTGTGGGTACGGCTGGAGGAGGTGTCAGTGGTGTGGTTTTGGGATGTGTTGTGGGTACGGCAAGAGGAGGTCTCAGTGGTGTGGTTGGATGATGTGTTGTGGGTACGGCTGGAGAAGGTGTCAGTGGTGTGGTTGGATGATGTGTTGTGGGTACGGCAAGAGGAGGTCTCAGTGGTGTGGTTGGATGATGTGTTGTGGGTACGGCTGAAGGAGGTGACAGTGGTGTGGTTTGAGGATGTGTTGTGGGTACGGCAAGAGGAGGTGACAGTGGTGTGGTTTGAGGAAGTGTTGTGGGTACGGCTGGAGGTGGTGTCAGTGGTGTGGTTTGGGGATGTGTTGTGGGTACGGCAAGAGGAGGTGACAGTGGTGTGGTTTGAGGATGTGTTGTGGGTACGGCAAGAGGAGGTGACAGTGGTGTGGTTTGAGGAAGTGTTGTGGGTACGGCTGGAGGTGGTGTCAGTGGTGTGGTTTGGGGATGTGTTGTGGGTACGGCAAGAGGAGGTGACAGTGGTGTGGTTTGAGGAAGTGTTGTGGGTACGGCTGGAGGTGGTGTCAGTGGTGTAGTTTGGGGATGTGTTGTGGGCACGGCTGGAGGTGGTGTCAGTGGTGTAGTTTGGGGATGTGTTGTGGGTACGGCTGGAGGTGGTGTCAGTGGTGTGGTTTGGGGATGTGTTGTGGGTACGGCTGGAGGTGGTGTCAGTGGTGTGGTTTGATTATGTGTTGTGGGTACGGCTGGAGGAGGTGTCAATGGATGGGTTTGGGGATGTGTTGTGGGTACGGCTGGAGGTGGTGTCAGTGGTGTAGTTTGGGGATGTGTTGTGGGTACGGCTGGAGGTGGTGTCAGTGGTGTGGTTTGAGGAAGTGTTGTGGGTACGGCTGGAGGTGGTGTCAGTGGTGTGGTTCGAGGATGTGTTGTGGGTACGGCTGGAGGAGGTGTCAGTGGTGTGGTTGGGGATGTGTTGTGGGTACGGCTGGAGGTGGTGTCAGTGGTGTGGTTGAATGATGTGTTGTGGGTACGGCTGGAGGAGGTGTCAGTGGATGGGTTTGGGGATGTGTTGTGGGTACGGCTGGAGGTGGTGTCAGTGGTGTGGTTGGATGATGAGTCGGTGGTATGGTTGGATAAGGTGTCTGTTGTATTGCTGGCATACCGACTCCTAGCCGACCAGTCCTTGTTTTAGCCCCTTAATGCCAAGACAAGATAGCAAGTACCATCTTTTATCGTCTTTTCGTATGACGTGGCCGGGGATCGTACCCTGAACCTTCTGCTTTCCGGGCGGACACTCTACCACTAGACCACGAAGGTGGCCGTGTGGGAAAAGAGACTTTCAGTCGATGAGATGTGTAGATACTGCTGCTCACCATGACCACATTAGGGAAGTCTACATTCTATAAAACGTCCCAAACACCAATCGACAGCCTATCTGGACTAGTGGTAGAGCGTCCACCCGTAGCGCGGATGGTCTGGGGTCGATTCCCGGTCGCGTCATACCAAAAGATGGTTAAACGATTGTTAAACGACACAGAATACTGTGTCTGAGTGGGGTATACAAGTTAAACTGTGGCAAGTTATCTCAGTGGGCTAGCACTAAAATCGGCATAAGTCTGGACTATTACAAACACACCCACACACACGCGCACGCACGCATGAACGCGCGCGCCGCTAAAGAATGTGATATAATCTTGGACGCCAAAACAATCGGTGTTCAACCGACAGTGCGGTCGTGATATATCAGCCAGTGACAGGAACGTGTGCCTATCCCAGTTGGATTAATCATGATAATCAATGGCTATCCTAATGATTTGCTACATTATAGAATGAGAGACATACAGGACCGCCAGCTGGCTGGGAGACAGACATGCATACTTAACACTGCCATTGAACACAGCCACATACCGAGTGATCACCTTGGTTGGAGCCTAGTTAACAGCGACTGACCGGCACACAAACAGTCAGCAAATACGTCGATATTAAAAACTTATTGTTTTCTAAAATAGGAGGGGTAGATATTGAGAGGCAACGGGAACTGCAAATAACGACAACTGGTGGACTGAGAGGTCACGGGAACTCTGCACATAACAACAAAGGGGAGACTGAGAGGTCACGGGAACTCTGCACATAACAACAAAGGAGAGACTGAGAGGTCAAGGGATCTCTGCACATAACAACAACTGGTAGACTGAGAGGCAACGGGAACTGCAAATAACGACAACTGGTAGACTGAGAGGTCAAGGGAACTCTGCACATAACAACAAAGGAGAGACTGGGAGGTCACGGGAACTCTGCACATAACAACAAAGGGGAGACTGGGAGGTCAAGGGAACTCTGCACATAACAACAAAGGGGAGATTGGGAGGTCACGGGAACTCTGCACATAACAACAAAGGGGAGCCTGGGAGGTCAAGGGAACTCTGCACATAACAACAAAGGGGAGACTGAGAGGTCAAGGGAACTCTGCACATAACAACAAAGGGGAGACTGAGAGGTCACGGGAACTCTGCACATAACAACAAAGGAGAGACTGGGAGGTCAAGGGAACTCTGCACATAACAACAAAGGGAAGACTGGGAGGTCACGGGAACTCTGCACATAACAACAAAGGGGAGATTGGGAGGTCACGGGAACTCTGCACATAACAACAAAGGGAAGACTGAGAGGTCACGGGAACTCTGCACATAACAAAGGGGAGACTGAGAGGTCAAGGGAACTGCACATAACGACAACTGGAGGATAGAGAGGTTACGGGAGCAGCACAAAACGATAACCTGCACATATAGATGTTTCGTGAACTGCATATAACGACAACTGTCAGATAGAGAGGTCACGGGGACTGCATATAACGACAACTGGTGGATAGATAGGTTACAGGAGCTGCACAAAACGACAACCTGCAGATAGAGAGGTTTCGGGAACTGCATATAACGACAACTGGCAGATTGAGAGGTCACTGGAACTGTTCATAACGACAACCTGCAGATTGAGAGGTTACGGGAACTGCATATAACGACAACTGGCAGATAGAGAGGTTACGGGAACTGCACATAACGACAACTGGTGGTAAGAGAGGTTACGGTAACTGCACATAACGACAACTGGCAGATTGAGAGGTCACGGGAACTGCACATAACGACAACTGGCAGATTAAGAGGTCACGGGAATTGCATATAACGACAACTGGTGGATAGAGAGGTTACGGGAGCTGCACATAACGACAACTGGCAGATTGAGAGGTCACGGGAACTGCATATAACGACAACTGGTGGATAGAGAGGTCACGGGAACTGCACATATCGACAACTGGCGGATTGAGAGGTCACGGGAACTGCATATAACGACAACTGGCGGATATAGAGGTTACGTGAACTGCATATAACGAAAACTGTCAGATAGAGAGATCACGGGAAATGCACATAACGACAACTGGTGGATAGAGAGGTTACGGGAACTGCACATAACGACAACTGTCAGATAGAGAGATGACGCGAACTGCACATAACGACAACTGGCGGATAGAGAGGTTACGAGGGCTGCACATAACGACAACTGGCAGATTGAGAGGTCACGGGAACTGCACATAACGACAACTGGCGGATAGAGAGGTTACGGGAACTGCATATAACGACAACTGGTGGATAGAGAGATCACGGGAACTGGACATAACGACAACTGGCGGATAGAGAGGTCACGGGAACTGCATATAACGACAACTGGTGGATAGAGAGGTTACGGGAGCTGCACATAACGACAACTGTCAGATTGAGAGGTCACGGGAACTGCATATAACGACAACTGGTGGATAGAGAGATCACGGGAACTGCACATAACGACAACTGTCAGATTGAGAGGTAACGGGAACTGCACATAACGACAACTGGTGGATAGAGAGGTTACGGGAGCTGCACATAACGACAACTGGCAGATTGAGAGGTCACGGGAACTGCATATAACGACAACTGGTGGATAGAGAGGTAACGGGAACTGCACATAACGACAACTGGTGGATAGAGAGGTTACGGGAGCTGCACATAACGACAACTGTCAGATAGAGAGGTCACGGGAACTGCATATAACGACAACTGGTGGATAGAGAGGTAACGGGAACTGCACATAACGACAAGTGGCAGATTGAGAGGTTACGGGAACTGCATATAACGACAACTGGTGGATAGAGAGGTTACGGGAGCTGCACATAACGACAACTGGCAGATTGAGAGGTCGTGGGAACTGCATATAACGACAACTGGTGGATAGAGAGGTAACGGGAACTGCACATAACGACAACTGGCAGATTGAGAGGTAACGGGAACTGCACATAACGACAACTGGTGGATAGAGAGGTTACGGGAACTGCACATAACGACAACTGGCAGATTGAGAGGTAACGGGAACTGCACATAACGACAACTGGTGGATAGAGAGGTAACGGGAACTGCACATAACGACAACTGGGGGATAGAGAGGTTACGGGAGCTGCACATAACGACAACTGGTGGATAGAGAGGTTACGGGAGCTGCACATAACGACAACTGGCAGATTGAGAGACCACTGCACATAACAAGGGGTAGATTGTGAGCTACACATGTGAGCTACACATAACAACAAGGAGAGTGAGTGAGTGAGTATGGTTTTACGCCGCTTTTAGCAATATTCCAGCAATATCACGGTGGAACATCAAGGAGAGGGCCATATGACTTGCATATGACAACAATGGTTAGATTATATGAAGGCGAAGTCATGAAAAGTGCATGTCTGGAAGGGTGCACATACTACAGGCTCCATCCTGACTACAGTGTATGGTGACCCAGTTCTGTGCCTAACGCTAGTTGGGCTTCCGTCAGGTGCAATGACCAGCCCCAGGCAAACAGAGGACTCGTATCGATTCCAGTTTGTCTGGTAATATATCGTGCTATTGTATACAGTATCGCATGGCAGCGTAGATACTATCGCAATCCATCTATGTTCAAGCATAGATACTTTATATATACAGAAGAGGGTTAACCTGGTGGATTACAGTCTATCTCGTGCAACCCTGTTCTGTCTTCTCTTTTACACAACCCTCTTCAAACATTCCATATCCACGGGGTCACAATGGGAAACGTATTGCACTTAAATGGTTTTGTCGACGTACATCAGAAGCATACATAAACCTTAAGGGCCTAATGTTGCTATTATATTATGCATTACGCGACTTCAAAGGCAGACTGAAATCACTTATCATGGCACCAGTGGGCATGATAGTTTTCAAAATGGAGACGTATTGTTTGTCCCATAATGTATTCCATACAACAAGCACCGGAAGTACAACTTCCTCTCGCCAGCGGAGCAACAGAAGGGAACGCTAGCTGAACCAATGCACGTTTACTCTGCTCAATACACTGTGGATATCCCACCCCGTCAACAATTATTGACGCAAAAGAAGTTTTTTTCCTGTAGCAGATAATTCAGAAAGTATTCACATTATTAGAACATGATCAGCTTTAGCGCTGCAGCGTGCAGTACGATCAGCGATCAATAGACAAGGGTATCTGTCCCCGGAGTACGAACTACAAGCCAAGGAAACCGCCGCGTCAGGAGAACTGGTTGCGAGAAAGGATATGTAATTTTAATAAACATAAAATTAGAGAATGATTGTGAGTAATCATGCAAATAATCCGACTACGTTGTTTTCATGCCTGACCTTACAGGACAATACTGATACAACGTGTGGGGCACCAGGCCACTCAAACCACGCTCCTTCATTCCAGTTTCCAATAACCTTTCTTCAATCGACTTGTTGAAACACCCCTTCCACAATAGACCCGTTGAAACACCCCTTCTACAATAGACTCGTTGAAATACCCCTTCTACAATAGACTCGTTGAAATACCCCTTCTACAATAGACTCGTTGAAATACCCCTTCTACAATAGACCCGTTGAAACACCCCTTCTACAATAGACCCGTTGAAACACCCCTTCTACAATAGACTCGTTGAAATACCCCTTCTACAATAAACTCGTTGAACGCCCCTTCTACAATAGACTCGTTAAAATGCCTCTTCTACAATAGACTAGTTGAACGCCCCTTCTACTTTAGACTCGTTGAAACACCCCTTCTACAACAGACTCGTTGAACGCACCTTCTACAATAAACTCGTCGAACGCCCCTTCTACAATAGACTCGTAGAAACACCCCTTCTACAATAGACTCGTTGAAACACCCCTTCTACAATAGACTTGTTAAAACGCCCCTTCTACAATAAACTCGTTGAAACACCCCTTCTACAATAGACCCGTTAAAACGCCCCTTCCTTCAATCGACTTGTTGAAACACCCCTTCTACAATAGACCCGTTAAAACGCCCCTTCTTCAATCGACTTGTTGAAACACCCCTTCTACAATAAACTCGTTGAAACGCCCCTTCTACAATTAACTCGTTGAAACACCCCTTCTTCAATAGACTCGTTTAAACGCCCCTTCTGCAATAGACCCGTTAAAACACCCCTTCTACAATAGACTCGTTAAAACACCCCTTCTACAATAGACTCGTTGAAACACCCCTTCTACAATAGACCCGTTAAAACGCCCCTTCTACAACAGACTCGTTGAACGCCCCTTCTACAATAGACCCGTTAAAACGCCCCTTCTACAATAGACTCGTTGAACGCCCCTTCTACAATAAACTCGTCGAACGCCCCTTCTACAATAGACTCGTTGAAACACCCCTTCTACAATAGACTCGTTGAAACACCCCTTCTACAATAGACCCGTTAAAACGCCCCTTCCTTCAATCGACTTGTTGAAACACCCCTTCTACAATAGACCCGTTAAAACGCCCCTTCTTCAATCGACTTGTTGAAACACCCCTTCTACAATAAACTCGTTGAAACACCCCTTCTTCAATAGACTCGTTTAAACGCCCCTTCTGCAATAGACCCGTTAAAACACCCCTTCTACAATAGACTCGTTAAAACACCCCTTCTACAATAAACTCGTTGAAACACCCCTTCTACAATAGACCCGTTAAAACGCCCCTTCTTCAATCGACTCGTTTAACGCCCCTTCTACAATAGACTAGTTGAAACACCCCTTCTACAATAAACTCGTTGAAACGCCCCTTCTACAATAAACTCGTTGAAACACCCCTTCTACAATAGACTCGTTTAAACGCCCCTTCTACAATAGACTCGTTGAACGCCCCTTCTACAATCGACTTGTTGAAACACCCCTTCTACAATAAACTCGTTGAAACACCCCTTCTACAATAAACTCGTTGAAACACCCCTTCTACAATAGACTCGTTTAAACGCCCCTTCTACAATAGACTCGTTGAACGCCCCTTCTACAATAGACTTGTTGAAACACCCCTTCTACAATAGACTCGTTGAAACACCCCTTCTACAATAGACTTGTTGAAACGCCCCTTCTACATAAACTCGTTGAAACACCCCTTCTACAATAGACTCGTTTAAACGCCCCTTCTACAATAGACTCGTTGAAACACCCCTTCTACAATAAACTCGTTGAAACGCCCCTACTACAATAAACTCGTTTAAACACCCCTTCTACAATAGACTCGTTTAAACGCCCCTACTACAATAAACTCGTTGAATGCTCCTTCTACAAAAAACTCGTTTAAACACCCCTTCTACAATAGACTCGTTTACACGCCTCTTCTACAATGGACTCGTTGAATGCCCCTTCTACAATAGATTCGTTGAAACACCCCTTCTACAAAAAACTCGTTTAAACACCCCTTCTACAATAGACTCGTTTACACGCCTCTTCTACAATGGACTCGTTTAAACGCCTCTTCTACAATAGACTCGTTTAAACGCCTCTTCTACAATAGACTCGTTGAATGCCCCTTCTACAATAGATTCGTTGAAACACCCCTTCTACAATAGACTCGTTGAGGCGCCCCTTCTACATTAGACTCGTTGAAACAACCCTTCTACAATAAACTCGTTTAAACACCCCTTCTACAGTATAAAACACTGACGATTTTGTCATCAACGAAGACGATGTATGCTGTATCCGCAGTAATACTTCTATTGCAAAATAACAAAACTACTTGTATGTCTGCGTAGTTGTTTTAAGTTAAGCTAAATAAATATTATCTTTCATGAAGTGAACAAATGAGTGATTGAGTTTGGTATTACGCCGCTTTTAGCAATAGTCACGGCAGGGGGACACCAGAAATAGGCTTCACACATTGTACCCATGTCGGGAATCGAACCCGGGTCTTCGGCGTGACGAGCGAAGGCTTTAACCACTAGGCTACCCGACCGCCTCCAATGAAATTATGATTATAATCCGTATAATGCAGGTATCTTAGTATTATACATGCAGGTATAAAACTAATTAAATTGAATATATACGAGACACAAAGATATATCGATCTATGTATGTGTCCTGAAATATCTGCAAATAACAAACAGCGGGACTGGTTGTAGGAAAGTGAATGACTTAACCAGGAATGTGAAGATACGATGCTATTATCCTGCGAGGAGTGCCTATACACAGAGTGTTGGCGATTCTAGATAACTTTAATGGGTCATGTCAACATTTGTAATGAAATAAATTTGTGGAAATACGGTGTTGTCAGCGGTGTTGACGATTAACACACGACACTGATTATTGACTAACTTGAGTCAAGGTCAGATGGTGAGTGCTACATGACAAACTCTCAACTCAACTTCAGACAAGCCTCAGGTATCGTCTCGCCCGACAGGTGTATTACGACCTGAATACACGTATGATTAACGTTTGTATTCCATCACGCCATTCCCATGAAAGTTTGGATTATTGCTCTGATGTTGTATGTATGACAATTAAGTACTCATTGACCTCATGGAAGTCATCACGCTCACATATGTACCCGGATAAAGTACCCAATGACCTCGAGAATGATACCACGTACACATATGGATGAGGACAAACTGGTGTGGAGGTCAGTTATTATCAGTTTTGTATATGGACCACCTGCGTTTAATAAATTGCTACAGAATCACCATGTACTCGCCATCAATATGTTTTTGGTTAATATGTCTAAATAATTGAAAGCACAATATGTAAAGTTTATCAAAGACTAGCCTTCACCCAGATGACAACGAGTACATTGTTTTCATGCTGGTAAACGGGACACCTCCCTGCACTGTAACTGGACCGAAAATAGAAGTTGGTTCACTGGTACCATTAATCAACTGGTTGCCTATATTCCACTGGACCAAAAATCCACTAGTGACCAATAATCCGCTGGTTACCACTAAGTAATCTGCACCCCCCAAAAAACAACAACAAACAAACAAACAAAACACCCCAAAACACACACAACAAAAACAACAACAACAAAACCAAAAAAAAACAAAAACAAAAGAACAAACCCAAAAAAACAAAAAACAAACACAAACAAAAACAGAAAAAGGTGCGTCAGTATCTCTTTGAACCCGCCGAAGAGGTTTGTGATCTCGATCACATTACCTGAACTACTGGGATCAACATTTATTGATAGCAATGATGGAATTTACCTTTATCTTCAATGAACAAATTTTCAAAAAACAAACTGTTAAGAATTTTAATAAATTCAATCACAAAAATATCACATACGAACCTTCAGCTACAAAAGGGGGTTTCAGGGGAGAGGTATCACTATATTGTGGGGGAACGACATGGCAGGGCCAGAATATGAAAGCAATACTTACTTTCTTCAGTACATGACCCCTCGCAATTAATCTGCGATGATTTTTTTACATACAAAACATACTCCCTTCCGATATGACCCCTCACTATTAATTCTCGATAATTATATACATACAGATCAGGTGAGCTAAAACAATGTTATCAGTTTGACGTGAAAAGACATTTCTGCACGGTTAGGAAACACTACCTCAGCCAGTCGGTGTACAATGTTTAATAAGGTGAAGTGAAAAGTGGTTAACGTCATGTTCAAGAATATTTAAATATATAGCGACGTGCATGAACGTGTGTGTGTGTGTGTGTGCGTATGTGTATGTGCGAGAGAGAGAGAGAGAGAGAGAGATAGAGAAGAGCGAGAGAGAGAGAGAGAGAGAGAGAGAGAGAGAGAGAGAGAGAAGAAGAGAGAATGTGTGTGTGTGTGTGTGTGCTTATACTAGACAGACTTATGCCCGTGTTATAGGTCAAGCCAACTATGATACCATGCCGCAGTTTCCCATGTATAGCCCACTCAGACATATTATGCCCCGAGCCGGCCAGTTCAGGTTTTGCCCCCTTCATGTCGAGCACACTGCAGTCTAGCAAGAATCATCTTTCAACATATTTTGGTATGACGAATTCCGGGGATGTCTCTTTCAAACAGACACTACATCCACTGAACCACAGAGGCGGTCTCAACGGTTGATAATTAATACCTAGTTTGTGGATTTCAAAAAAGTAAGTCATCAAATAAATCACTAAAATAAAACTAAATTATATTTTATTTTAGCCGTGTAAAGAAACAGTAATTTTCACTAATGTCCAAAGCATCAACATAACAGTTACTTAAACGAGGCAACATATTTGTACCAATAAAAATAGTGTTCATTACAAAGTTAACGTAACGTGACTGTTTTGTAAATTTAAATGTATTTTGCTTTCTATCTAAAAAAACATGCGTGATAGAATGATTCATGTGATTCCCGTGTGTGAGCAGGATCCCTAACACAACTATACTGCTATCCATGCTGCCCGAGGATGAAAGTCTCGCAGAGTCTGATGTCAGCGATGACATTTAAGCAAGTCTTGTACATCTCACGGTGCCACCAGGCCGGTCCATAGATCACAGACAGACCTCAATTACACACAACTCACTGGCAACACAAGATCTTGTGACCCCGGTCACGCCACAGGTCCGCACCATCTTCACCTTTAACATATTCCCAGATAGCATATTATAACGCTGATTAAATTGGCTCACACATATTAATATATTCATAGCAAGTAATATTCATTATGTTGTCTATTCAAATGATAATGATCAAAGAGAATGGTATATTTCATCTTAAGATTGCTTCATGTACTGACTACGAATATATAATGTGGAGTGCTAAACACCGGCTAACCAGTTTAAAATGTAGAGCCAATGCTGTCTAACTGTCCGTTATTTGTTGAAGACGATGGGCTGTTTGGGTGTGTTAGGTCAATCTCCCTGAACACAATACATATCTGTATGAATGAATCGTTTATTCGAAGGTCATAATGGAGCAAGAAACAAGTGGCATGTACAAAGGTTTTGAAGGTCGCTCCCATGTTCAATATAAACATGTTACGCAGTGTCCCTCGGGCCATGTTGCAGCTACCTTCATCGTATGAAATGATATTCAGAATCATGATCTTTGAGTCGCATTTAGAAGTTGGATATGTAACGAAGACAGACAGAAGTAACGGTGTTGTAACGTACACCAATACGTTGCTACATGTGTAATATAATTAGTGGAGGACCACACCATCATGACATTAGCTATTCAGAATCGTCCAGGATTGAAGGAAATAACCTGTTTTCATCAGTTTAATGCTTCCACATACAGGTTTGTGTCACTAATGTATTCTCCTTCAGAGTATATGTCACGTGGTCGGGCTATGATGTTGATACAGTGTTTAATAATGGCCTCTCTTTATTTAACAATAGCCGTTCCCTAACAGAGAGTAGCTACATGTATTCCAGAACAGAGGAAACACACGAATTTGGAAGAACATCACTCATGCAGTTGATGTGTCCGAACTACTTGCAGGAACCAATTCTTCTGCCAGACAGCCAAACGATCCCCCCTCCTCGCCCCCAACCCCCCTCGCCCCCTCCCCACTCACCCCAAATAAATACAGTAGGTACCAAGTCAGGTTGGCTATGTCGAGACGACTGTATGGCCAGTGGCAGGCACAGAGTGAGTCATATATCGACTGTTTCAACTGACGTTCCCCTCACCGCCCCCTCCAATCGAGGCAAATATACGGACACATTGATCTGATGAGATGCACTGATGCCAGCTTTAGTAAGCCGCCTCTGTACAGTCAGTCGTCTCCATACAGGGCATGGAGGCTGAGCGTGCTGTGGGGTCATCAGGGAGACACGTCACAGAGGCTTGGCAGGCTCGGCATGCTTAGTTGTGGGGTCATCAAGGAGTCACAGTAGCCAAGTCGTGTGCCACCAAAATGCCAGACGCTGATTCCTTTCCATCTTCAAGTTTTCATGATAGCTGGCATTTAACCATTTGAACATTCTGATCACATCTCCCCTGTAATTCGATTGTTGGTACACGAGTACATATGCAATATTAACTTACATTGTCGTCAGAAAAATCTCAACCGTTTAAGTCACATGGTACACATAAGACAATACCAATCTCTATGTCACATGGTACACATAAGGCAATACCAATCTCTATGTCACATGGGACATATAAAGCAATACCAATCTCTAGGTCACATGGTATACATAGGGCAATACCAATCTCTTTGTCACATGGTATACATAAGGCAATACCAATCTCTATGTCACATGGTATATATAAGGCAATACCAATCTCAATGGCACATGGTACACATAAGGCTATACCAATCTCTAGGTCACATGGTATACATAAGGCAATGCCAATTTCTATAGCACATGGTACACACAAGGCAATACCAATCTCTATGTCACATGGTATACATAAGGCAATACCAATCTCTATGGCACATGGTACACATAAGGCAATACCAATCTCTATGTCACATGGTATACATCAGGCAATACCAATCTCTTTGTCACATGGTACACATAAGGCAATAACAGTCTATATGTCACATGGTACACATAAGGCAATATTAATCTCTATGTCACATGGTACACATAAGGCAATACCAATCTCTATGTCACATGGTATACATAAGGCAATACCAATCTCTAAGTCACATGGTATACATAAGGCAATACCAATCTCTATGGCAGATGGTGTACATAAGGCAATAATAATCTCTATGTCACATGGTACACATAAGGCAATACTAATCTCTATGTCACATGGTATACACAAGGCAATACTAATCTCTATGTCACATGGTACACATAAGGCAATATTAATCTCTATGTCACATGGTACACATAAGGCAATACCAATCTCTATGTCACATGGTATACATAAGGCAATACTAATCTCTATGTCACATGGTATACATAAGGCAATACTAATCTCTATGTCACATTGTACACATAAGGCAATACTAATCTCTATGTCACATGGTATACATAAAGCAATACCAATCTCTAGGTCACATGGTACACAAAAGGCAATACCAATCTCCATGGCAAATGGTTTACAAAAGGCAATACTAATCTCTATGTCACATTGTACACATAAGGCAATACTGATCTCTATGTCACATGGTATACATAAGGCAATACTAATCTCTATGTCACATGGTATACATAAGGCAATACTAATCTCTATGTCACATTATACACATAAGGCAATACTAATCTCTATGTCACATGGTATACATAAAGCAATACCAATCTCTAGGTCACATGGTACACAAAAGGCAATACCAATCTCTGTGGCAAATGGTATACATAAGGCAATACTAATCTCTAGGTCACATGGTACACATAAGGCAATACCAATCTCTATGTCACATGGTATACATAAGGCAATACCAATCTCTAGGTCACATGGTATACATAAGGCAATACCAATCTCTATGGCACATGGTACACATAAGGCAATACCAATCTCTATGTCACATGGTACACAAAAGGCAATGCCAATCTCTATGGCAAATAGAATACATAAGGCAATACCAATCTCTATGGCACATGGTGTACATAAGGCAATACCAATCTCTATGTCACATGGTACACAAAAGGCAATACCAATCTCTATGTCACATGGTATATATAAGGCAATACCAATCTCTATGTCACATGGTACACATAAGGCAATACTAATCTCTAAGTCACATGGTATACATAAGGCAATACCAATCTCTATGGCACATGGTATACATAAGGCAATACCAATCTCTATGTCACATGGTACACATAAGACTATACCAATCTCTATGTCACATGGTACACATAAGGCTATACCAATCTCTAGGTCACATGGTATACATAAGGCAATACCAATCTCTTTGTCACATGGTACAAATAAGGCAATACCAATCTCTATGTCACATGGTACACATAAGGCAATATTAATCTCTATGTCACATGGTACACATAAGGCAATACCAATCTCTATGTCACATGGTATACATAAGGCAATACCAATCTCTATGTCACATGGTACACATAAGACTATACCAATCTCTATGTCACATGGTACACATAAGGCAATACTAATCTCTAAGTCACATGGTATATATAAGGCAATACCAATCTCTATGGCACATGGTACACATAAGGCAATACCAATCTGTATTACACATGTTAAACAAAAGGCAATGCCAATCTCTATGGCAAATAGTATACATAAGGCAATACCAATCTCTATGGCAGATGGTATACATAAGGCAATACTAATCTCTATGTCACATGGTATACATAAGGCAATACCAATCTCTATGTCACATTGTACACATAAGGCAATACTAATCTCTATGTCACATGGTATACATAAAGCAATACCAATCTCTAGGTCACATGGTACACATAAGGCAATACCAATCTCTATGGCAAATGGTATACATAAGGCAATACTAATCTCTATGTCACATGGTACACATAAGGCAATACCAATCTCTATGTCACATGGTATACAAAAGGCAATACAAATCTCTATGGCAAATGGTATACATAAGGCAATACCAAACTCTATGTCACATGGTACACATAAGGCAATACCAATCTCTATGTCACATGGTATACATAGGGCAATACCAATCTCTATGTCACGTGGTACACATACGGCAATACCAATCTCTAAGTGACATGGTATACATAAGGCAATACCAATCTCTATGGCACATGGTATACATAAGGCAATACCAATCTCTATGTCACATGGTATACATAAGGCAATACCAATCGCTATGGCAAATGGTATACATAAGGCAATACCAAACTCTATGTCACATCGTATACATAAGGTAATACCAATCTCTTTGTCACATGGTACACATAAGGCAATACCAATCTCTATGTCACATGGTACACATAAGGCAATACGAATGTCTATGTCACATGGTACACATAAGGCAATATCAATCTCTATGTCACATGGTACACATAAGACTATACCAATCTCTATGTCACATGGTACACATAAGGCAATACTAATCTCTATGTCACATGGTATATATAAGGCAATACCAATCTCTATGGCACATGGTACACATAAGGCAATACCAATCTGTATTACACATGTTAAACAAAAGGCAATGCCAATCTATATGGCAAATAGTATACATAAGGCAATACCAATCTCTATGGCAGATGGTATACATAAGGCAATACTAATCTCTATGGCACATGGTGTACATAAGGCAATACCAATCTCTATGTCACATGGTACACATAAGGCAATACTAATCTCTATGTCACATGGTATACATAAAGCAATACCAATCTCTAGGTCACATGGTACACAAAAGGCAATACCAATCTCTATGGCAAATGGTATACATAAGGCAATACTAATCTCTATGTCACATGGTACACATAAGGCAATACCAATCTCTATGTCACATGGTATACAAAAGGCAATACAAATCTCTATGGCAAATGGTATACATAAGGCAATACCAATCTCTATGTCACATTGTACACATAAGGCAATACCAATCTCTAAGTGACATGGTATACATAAGGCAATACCAATCTCTATGGCACATGGTATACATAAGGCAATACCAATCTCTATGTCACATGGTATACATAAGGCAATACCAATCGCTATGGCAAATGGTATACATAAGGCAATACCAATCTCTATGTCACATGGTATACATAAGGTTATACGAATGTCTATGTCACATGGTACACATAAGGCAATACCGATCTCTATGGAACATGCCAGATTTAAGGCAATACCAAACTCTATGTCACATGGTAGACATAAGGCAATAGCAATCTCTATGGAACATGCCAGATTTAAGGCAATACCAATCTCTATGGCACATGGTACACTTAAGGCAATACCAATCTCTATGTCACATGGTATACACAAGGCAATACCAATGTCTATGGTACATGGTACGCTTAAGGCAATACCAATCTCTATGGTGGAGGTGACATTCACAGTATGACAAACAAAAGCACCTACAAAGCACTCACAGTATGTTGACAAACAAACAAAGTTATCTTTTTAATAGCAGTCACAGGGGTTGCTGTCTGTAACCATGGAACGTATTGTACTTAAAAATGCTAACTGTGCTCCCCCTCCCCCCGCCTCCACACACACCCCTCCACACACCCACACCCACACCCACACCCCTCCACCCACACCCACACCCACACCCCTCCACACACACCCCTCCACACACACCCCTCCACACACCCACACCCACACCCTTACACTACTGTAACATTGATGTTGGTCCACACGGCTTGCAAACTGCAACATCCTTGATAAGTAACCATTACGAAATGTGCGTTTTGTCTGTAATCTCTGCACTCTTCCACCCTAGAGCAATGCAATCTCCGAGGCCCCCCCTTCATCAATAAATCACGCTATCCTCAACATTCTACAAACACTGAATGAATCAAAGAAATAAGATCATTCACCTAGCCTCTCTTTGGCACACTCGACTGCTGTGTATTCTACCATTCTACCAATCCCATCCGAGGCACACTACCACGTCACATCCAATCTTTCCATGCCGTTCAGCCTCGCCATACAAGCCACCCTGCTCTATCCCATACAATCTACACATCCCGCTCAATCTAGCCAGCTATACCAGCCGTTCTGCCGTATCCCGCTCAATCTAGCCAGCTATACCAGCCGTTCTGCCGTATCCCGCTCAATCTAGCCAGCTATACCAGCCGTTCTGCCGTATCCCGCTCAATCTAGCCAGCTATACCAGCCGTTCTGCCGTATCCCGCTAAATCTAGCCAGCTATACCAACCGTTCTGCCGTATCCCGCTCAATCTAGCCAGCTATACCAGCCGTTCTGCCGTATCCCGCTCAATCTAGCCAGCTATACCAGCCGTTCTGCCGTATCCCGCTCAATCTAGCCAGCTATACCAGCCGTTCTGCCGTATCCCGCTCAATCTAGCCATACAAGCCGTTCTGCCATATCCCGCCCAATCTAACCAGCTATACCAGCCGTTCTGCCGTATTTCGCTCAATCTTGTCATACAAGCCGTTCAGCCATATCACGCTCAATCTAGCCATACCAGCCGTTCTGCGTTATCCCGCTCAATCTAGCCATACCAGCCGTTCTGCAAATCATGCTCAATCTAGCCATACCAACCGTTCTGCCATATCACGCTTAATCTAGCCATACAAGCCGTTCTGCCATATCCCGTTTAATCTAGCCATACCAACCGTTCTGCCATATCACGCTTAATCTAGCCATACCAGCCGTTCTGCCATATCCTTCTCAATCTAGCCATACAAGCCGTTCTGCCATATACCGCTCAATCTAGCCATACCAGCCGTTCGGCCATGTCCCGCGTAATCTAGCCATACAAGCCGTTCTGCCATATCCCGCTCAATTTAACCATACCAGCCGTTCTGCCATATCCCGCACAATCTTGTCATACCAGCCGTTCTGCCATATCCCGCTCAATCTAGCCATACCAGCTGTTCTGCCATGTCCCGCTCAATCTAGCCATACCAGCCGTTCTGCCATATCCCGCTCAATCTAACCATAACAGCCGTTCGGCCATATCCCGCTCAATCTAGCCATACAAGCCGTTCGGCCATGTCCCGCTCAATCTAGCCATACAAGCCGTTCGGCCATATCCCGCTCAATCTAGCCATACCAGCCGTTCGGCCATATCCCGCTCAATCTAGCCATACCAGCCGTTCTGCCATATCCCGCTCAATCTAGCCATACCAGCCGTTCTGCCATATCCCGCTCAATCTAGCCATACCAGCCGTTCTGCGTTATCCCGCTCAATCTAGCCATACCAGCCGTTCTGCCATATCCCGCTCAATCTAGCCATACAAGCTGCTCCATCCCTTCCCATCCACTCTACCCATCCCATCCACTTTTCCAAAATAAATCCACTCGGACCATTTAATCTACCGGTCCCAGCAAATCCACTCGTACCATTCAAATCCACCCGTTCCATAAAGTCTACCGGCCCCACCCAATCCACCCGTTTCATCAAGTCTACCGGTCCCTGTCAATCCACCCGTCCCAGTCAATCCATTCGTACCATTCAGTCAACCCGTTCCATCCAGTCTACCGGTCCCAGCCAATCAACCCGTTCCATCAAGTCTACCCGTCCCAGCCAATCCAACCGTCCCAGCCAATCCACCCGTTCCATCCACTCTACCGGTCCCAGCCAATCCACCCATCCCACCCAATCCACCTGTTCCATCAAGTCTACCGGTCCCAGCCAATCCACCCGTTCCATCCAGTCTACCGGTCCCAGCCAATCCACCCGTTCCATCAAGTCTACCCGTCCCAGCCAATCCAACCGTCCCAGCCAATCCACCCGTTCCATCCACTCTACCGGTCCCAGCCAATCCACCCATCCCACCCAATCCACCTGTTCCATCCAGTCTACCCGTCCCAGCAAATCCACCCGTCCAAGTCAATGTACACGTTCCATCCAGTCTACCGGTGCCAACCAATCCACCCGTCCCAGTCAATCCACTCGTACCATTCAATCCACCCGTTCTATCAAGTCTACCGGCCCCACCCAATCCACCCGTCCAAGCCAATGTACACGTTCCATCCAGTCTACCGGCCCCAGCCAATCCACCCATTACATCAAGTCTACCGGCCCCAGCCAATCCACCCATTACATCAAGTCTACCGGTCCCAGCCAATCCACCCATCCCACCCAATCCACCTGTTCCATCCAGTCTACCCGTCCCAGCAAATCCACCCGTCCAAGTCAATGTACACGTTCCATCCAGTCTACCGGTGCCAACCAATCCACCCGTCCCAGTCAATCCACTCGTACCATTCAATCCACCCGTTCTATCAAGTCTACCGGCCCCACCCAATCCACCCGTCCAAGCCAATGTACACGTTCCATCCAGTCTACCGGCCCCAGCCAATCCACCCATTACATCAAGTCTACCGGCCCCAGCCAATCCACCCATTACATCAAGTCTACCGGCCCCAGCCAATCCACCCATTACATCAAGTCTACCGGCCCCAGCCAATCCACCCATTACATCAAGTCTACCGGCCCCAGCCAATCCACCCATTACATCAAGTCTACCGGCCCCAGCCAATCCACCCATTACATCAAGTCTACCGGCCCCAGCCAATCCACCCATTACATCAAGTCTACCGGCCCCAGCCAATCCACCCATTACATCAAGTCTACCGGCCCCAGCCAATCCACCCATTACATCAAGTCTACCGGCCCCAGCCAATCCACCCATTACATCAAGTCTACCGGCCCCAGCCAATCCACCCATTACATCAAATCTACCCGTCCCAGCCAATCCACCCGCCCCAGTCAATGTACTCATACCAGTTAATCTACCCCAACGCTTACATCACGTTAAAGCTCAGAAATTCCGTGATTCCTTGTGCGATGGGTATTGTCAGTGTGATCAATACGAACTGACACTGCAAGATTCCCCTGTCGACTGATAATCAATATGGTAAACACACTTATTTCCTCAACACTACTCTCATGAAATCCGCCATCTCTGCGTGTGCTAGGCTGGATTCCACATTGACTTGTTTCTGTCACAGGACTTGTACTAGTCTCGCATTGTTTACCGGGCTCTAATGTCCCTGCACTCATGGTTGTGTGTTCTGCAGCTGTTACTGCTGTAGGCGTTGCACTTAATGATGTTGTAAGGGCATTACAAGCATGCCTGCAACGTCATGGCTGCATGGTGTCTGTTGGTGCAAGGGGTATTTTAGCAACGTGTCCACTGTATTGCGTATTTCAAAAAGACGTTTGGGGGACACGCGAGGCCCAGTCGTCAAAGGCACCGCATTTCGCTGTGCAGAGTTGCCTCCCTTGGGCACGCCAGAAAAATATGATCCCGGTTCGTCCAGATTATGCTTTTAGGCGTGACAGCACCATACCCGTGCTCGTAGGTTTCACCAAAGTGGTAAACATCTTCACAAGTAAGCTGACACGCCGTGAGATAACTGGAATATTGTTAAAATCGGCGTTAAAACCAACTTATGGTACATTCTAAAGATGTTCACTGAATGGTGCATGTTATAACGACGTCCACTCCGTTGTGTATGTTATAAAGATGTCCACTCCGTGGTACATGTTATAAAGACGTTCACTACATGGTGTATGCTAAGTATAAAGACGTCCACTCCGTGGTGCATGTTATAAAGATGTACACTCCGTGGTGTATGTTATAAAGATGTCCACTCCGTGGTACATGTTATAAAGACGTTCACTACATGGTGTATGTTATAAAGATGGACCCTCCGTGGTACATGTTATAAAGCTTTACACTCCGTGGTACATGTTTAAAGATGCACACTCCGTAGTGGATGTTATAAAGATACCCACTCCGTGGTACATCTTATAAAAATGTCCACTCCGTAGTGGATGCTATTAAGATGCACGCTCCGTGGTACATGTTATAAAGAGGCCCACTCTGTGGTGTATGTTATAAAGATGTCCACTCCGTGGTGCATGTTATAAAGATGTACGCTCCGTGGTGTATGTTATAAAAATGTCCACTCCGTGGTGGATGTTATAAAGATGTCCACTCCGTGGTGGATGTTATAAAGATGTCCACTCCGTGGTGGATGTTATAAAGATGTCCACTCCGTGGTGGATGTTATAAAAATGTCCACTCCGTGGTGGATGTTATAAAGATGTCCACTCCGTGGTGGATGTTATAAAGATGTCCACTCCGTGGTGGATGTTATAAAGATGTCCACTCCGTGGTGGATGTTATAAAGATGTCCACTCCGTGGTGGATGTTATAAAGATGTCCACTCCGTGGTGCATGTTATAAAAATGTCCACTCCGTGGTGGATGTTATAAAGATGTCCACTCCGTGGTGGATGTTATAAAGATGTCCACTCCGTGGTGGATGTTATAAAGATGTCCACTCCGGTGGGGATGTTATAAAGATGTCCACTCCGTGGTGCATGTTTTAAAGACATCTGCTCCGTGGTGCATGTTATAAAGATGTACACTCCGTGGTGGACGTTATAAAGATGTCCACTCCGTGGTGGATGTAAAAAAGATGTCCACTCCGTGGTGTATGTTATAAAGATGTCCACTCCGTGGTGGATGTTATAAAGATGTCCACTCCGTGGTGGACGTTATAAAGATGTCCACTCCGTGGTGGACGTTATAAAGATGTCCACTCCGTGGTGCATGTTATAAAGATGTCCACTCCGTGGTGGACGTTATAAAGATGTCCACTCCGTGGTGGACGTTATAAAGATGTCCACTCCGTGGTGCATGTTATAAAGATGTCCACTCCGTGGTGGACGTTATAAAGATGTCCACTCCGTGGTGTTTGGCATGTACTTGTGTCCACTGCCTGAACCAAGGTCAATACTTGAGTAGAAGAGGAAGTAATGTGACCCAGTTTCAGTTTGCCGCACGGATCAATATCCATGGTGATTACAGAACACATCGCATTCCACACGTACAGATTTTAATGTTGGATTCTTTGACAAACAACAAAACCTTTGGCAAGGAAAGCGTAGGCGAATGCCAAGCAATAGGTATATATAGCCTGTCGCTCACCATATGAATAGGGCCAATACCCACGATCTGTTTGTGTAAGAAATCTACTATACTTGTTCCTAGCTTATTAGCTCCTACTGAGATAACCTTGCCTTCACCATCAGTTTGTGACAAACACGGGCAAGGATGTCAATTCTTAACAAGTCGATTAATGCTAAATTTGCCGTGAACTACCTTCACGAATCTCTTTGATCTATGACATTTTAAGTCCATTTTATCGTTGACCTTTACACAAAGTACGTTTAGAAAGGACTCTCCCCCATATTCGTCAGTGTTGTTATCTCATATGCGTGTCACCGCGTGACTCCACAACAACGAAGTCAGGTCATTAGTCAAGACGAATGTGTGACAATGCACGCATAGGTTTAGATGTATGACGCCGTGGCAAACGAGGCAGTTTCTGTCGCTGAACTAAACCTTGCTACATACTATACTACATACTAGTATCTACTCGAAAACAGCTTTCTGCACTTCCAACATGGTATCGAAGACATTAACATATGCATAGGAGGAGAATGATAAAGGATATGAAAGTACCATGCATACGTCCGTACATTTGATCTCTTCACAGTTTTATTAAAATCAGATCTTTCACTCCGATATGATACCCTCTGTGTGAGGATCTGAGCACATCTCCATGGGAGTTGGCATAAGGTGGCTGATTTCTATCTAAATAGTATCTAATAATAATCAGGGAGTTCCGAATGCAAAAAATAAATCCGCGTAACTATAGCATTGTTGATATTGGGAACCACCCTTCGTTTCTGAACGCAATAATGATTGCATCTACACCAAACGTGGTGGACTGTCGAGGGTATATTTCTGTTTTGTGGCGGTTTTCTTTGCAAAGATCGAACTTTCCGAATAGGGATGGTAACTAAATGAAGTCGAATCATTTTAGACAGCTGACACCCGATTGGGTCAGGTACCGCGCGAACCTCTTTAAGATTATGCATTCAAAGGTGGCTCAGGGTTCACCCAACGCCAAGTGCTGTGGATGTGTCCTCAGATCTTGACGAAGAGGAGTTTCGTGTCGAAGTAAACGACTGGATTATAATGTATCCAAATGCTTGCATTTTTCAATCTTCATCTTGCCATGTTGCTTGTCAGATGTTCTGTGTCAGCGGACAGATGTTGGCAGACAATTATTACCCGTGTGACACTGGCCTAACGAACAACAAAATATCTTATACACACGCTTGCACTGGATGCATTGTAGCAATATGCATCGGCCTTCCGATCAGAAAGACCACGAAAGACGCAAACCAGAATAGTATCCCACAATTATAAGTACTTAAAACAGCAGGATAGTTGACGGGTTAGAGAGGGAATAGCGACTCCAACAGTCAGATCTCAAACGGCATCTTTCACAATAATATAGCCTCGCACAACGACTTTGGTATATGTACAACGGGGCATTCACAAAGTACCAGACGCCGAGTGCTGCTAGAAGCACGTTCTCGAGGTACATGCAGCATGGTGTTCACACAGGCGAGGCGTTGCATTCTCGCGAGATCTCTGAATACACCTCGAGAGAAGTCATTCAGTACATTGTTTCCCTTGAGTCGTGAAGCACATCAGAAGCTATTCTACATTCGTCTTGCACGATTCAGTTACCTCTTGCTGATTCTTAGCGTAATAAATAGCATACCTGTAACATACTGGAATGTTTTATATTCCCCACGGAGGTAACTGTTACTTAACATCCGAAATGCACACAATTGATGGAGACGAATCAATTGAAAAAGGGCCGTTCACAAGTCTACATCAATCAACTCACTTGACACAAAACCTATAAAACATCAACTCCGGGATTGCTTGACTTAGTAGACCAGTACCAGAATAGTCAATGGCTTTTACCATTATCAAGGTACCGCTCTCGCATGCTGCTATCAACTCCGTCCGATAAAATCGATAATAATTGTATATGTAACGATTAGTACAAATACAATATAATTACAACGAATGCTTCACATGTACACTAGTGATCTGATGATGTATGTGCCCGTTCAGGAATACAATGACCTTATACTAATATAAGACATAGGCCATCATAGGTCATAAACTTTAGAAAAAGGTACATACAAATCCCATAAAAACTACACCCGAAAGAACAAACTTGTTAATGTTTCCTGCTTTGCAGTAATAATAACATTGACCTTGACCTTAAGCTTGGGCGGTAGAATATCTTAAGCCGGAACAATGAAGTCTTATGAGTGAGTGAGTATGGTTTTACGCCGCTTTTGGAAATATTTCAGCAATACCAAGGCAGTGGAATCTCATGTGATATAAAGTGAAAGTATTGAACGATACCATTTTTCATAGACATATACGTATACTGATAGTTGTCATGTCCGTAGAGATAACACAGCACTAGATATTGACATCGATATCAAAATGGTTTACAATAACCTAAACATTGACCCAGACAATTGACTTACAATGATGGAGATCGTTTTAAAGCAGGACCCATCCTGGAAAAGGTTTACATCAACTATGAGGATAATAGCATTAATACCCTTTGGTGTGCAACCTCAAACATGTTGGAGAGTCACCTTTATCTCGTGACCACATCCTTTTGCGCTTCCCATTACAGTTGCAAGAAACATTGCCCAGGATAATGTGTACTCGAAGAATACAGTGAAACCTCGTTTAACTGGACGGTACCGTTCCCAAATCGTCCGGATTGGCGAATATCCGGATTGACGAATCGTGGTAACACGTAGCAATGTCATCTCTACATATTTAGGTGTTCCTAATAGACATAATCCAGAAAGCGGGTTATTTGGGCTAACGGAGTCCGGACATCGGGTTGTTCTGACTTACGGATCCCGGAGAGGTAGTTGTTCTGGCTAACGGAGTCCGGGCAGTTAGTAGTTTTAGCTAACGGGAGTCCGGACAGCGAGCTGTTCTGGCTAACGGGAGTCCGGGCAGTTAGGTGTTCTGGCTTACGAGAGTCCGGCCAGTTAGTTATTCTGGCTAACGGAGTCTGAACAGTGGATAGTTCTAGCTAACGCGAGTCCGGCCAGTTAGTTGGTCTTGCTAACGGACTCCGGACAGCGAGCTGTTCTGGCTAACGGGAGTCCGAACAGTTAGTTATTCTTGCTAACGGAGTCTGAACAGTGGATAGTTCTAGCTAACGCGAGTCCGGCCAGTTAGTTGGTCTTGCTAACGGACTCCGGACAGCGAGCTGTTCTGGCTAACGGGAGTCCGAACAGTTAGTTATTCTTGCTAACGGAGTCTGAACAGTGGATAGTTCTAGCTAACGCGAGTCCGGCCAGTTAGTTGGTCTTGCTAACGGACTCCGGACAGCGAGCTGTTCTGGCTAACCGGAGTCCGGGCAGCGGACAGGCGATTGTACATCTACCGTATTTTCCTGGCTAAACGAGTCCGGGTGAAAGGAATTCACTGCACCCTACAATTCTGCATCTGTGCGTATAGTGTCACAGAAAAACGATACTTAAGTATAATGCCTTGTCTTGTTTCCTTGTCCATTTAAGACCAAACACTCTCTGCAGGTAATTACTGTCAGAAATAAGCATCTTATCACACATGTGACATGACAATCGATGAGGCCATTCCTTTCAATTGAAAATCTTTTCCTCAATTGTTTCAGATCTTTCCGTCTTCTTTACCCGTTCTGTGTGTCAGATTTAATTCCTTAATGCAAGAATATATCGACTTAGCGTCGCACCACAAGACATTTCATTAGCCCGAAACACATTTATCTGATATCAGTGCCAGCACCAGACTTGAACGTATCGTGAAAACAAGCTAAACACCGCTTGACATTAGCCCACTCCACTTTCTGCCGCAGATTAAACTCGCCCTTAAAACGTATTACTCGCAAATCGCATAAGGAACAATATGTAGCTTGCATGCTTGTCCAATAGTTCACTGTTATGAAGGGTCACGTGGCCGTCAGATGTCACCCACTGTGTAATGCGGACGAGTACCCCCACAGGCACAGCAGAGTGTTGCAATGGGGTTTTATGGGGGGGTGATGGTTTATGTTGTTGCTGTTGTTAAACATAATCCAGTCATTGATATAATGAGCAGCAAGCCACACCGTCGGGGTACAATGAAAAAACAATAAAATGAGACACCAGTCTTGACCACCCGATCCATGAAGTTCAATGTTAAGCATTAAACAGCATATACTGCTGGGGACCTATTCTAGGCTATTGGGGTTGTTATATGGGTCATTATCTCACCTTACGTACTAGTTTCTGATTGGTTAAGGAGCGGGCAATTATTTACCATGTAGCCACTCATGTTGCCCGCTGATGAATCAATCAGAACACATCCTACGTGACTTGTATATCTCGAATAAGAATGGTTGAGTTGAAATAAACCGATGTTTTACCAAATGCATTGGGTAAAGGGACGAAACTCAATTCGTTTGTGTCATTGGCTACGAGTTTCGCTTATTCGGTGAAACTACGGACAAAATTATAATATTCCGGACCTGTATTAATGTCGGTGAGATGAATTCGTTGTCAACCGATCCCTCGGGGCATATGGTGTGACGTTGTGTTTGAGTCTATGCATGTAGGCTCACACACAGGGTACATCACACAATATACTCCTCGGTCGACAACTACTATTGGTGATCAATGAATTGATGATGGTGTTATGGGTTGGTGGTTCGCGTGGTAGTGATATGGGTTGGTGGTTCGCGTGGTAGTGTTATGGGTTGGTGGTTCGCGTGGTAGTGTTATGGGTTGGTGGTTCGCGTGGTAGTGTTATGGGTTGGTGGTTCGCGTGGTAGTGTTATGGGTTGGTGGTTCGCGTGGTAGTGTTATGGGTTGTTGGTTCGCGTGGTAGTGTTATGGGTTGGTGGTTCGCGTGGTAGTGTTATGGGTTGGTGGTTCGCGTGGTAGTGATATGGGTTGGTGGATGTGGCGATATATCCAACATCACCACGGGTCCATATCACCATTATCGCAATCACATATAACCCCCCCCCACCCCCCTTCTATCCATGTTACCGCCGCCAGCACCGTGACGCCGAACTCCGCTTGTAGGGGCATATACCCTGCCCGAAACAAACTTCGAAGTCCCGGTATGGGATAAGCATCAGATTGAGTAAAGGAAAATTCACATGGTCTCATTTGGAATTTTGGCTAGACGACACTTGTCTCCATCACGTCACTGAGACGAGAAGGATTGTCTGTTTCGAAAGTAAATGCATGGATATTGTACGGGAGTGAGTGGAAGACATACTGGTGTAGTTATTAGCACTGTTGAAGTGTTGACGTCGGTGCGGGCATTGTGCATGAACAAACATCAGGTTTGATTTATGTATTTTCTAAATGTTTTTGATGAAGATGTTTTTCTGTGCTGGCTAGGGTCGTAACGTCCCAAACCACGCTCGACAGTCAGCGCCTAACAGTAAACAAGCAGCTAGAGGTAAGGTGAAGGTCGATCAGGGTTGAACCGTCTGAATATTGAATGCTGCTTCACAGTTACTGTTGGGTGGCTCATGGCTGGACACATTAGCGGAACACTGACTTGGATCAGACAGAGCTGCCGACCACTGGTTCACACAGAGGTAGAGAGATATTGACTGCATATGTGTGAGTGGGAGAGTTTCTTTGGGGTGGAGTGTACAAACCCTCATTACTGTTAAACACCGACTGCATCGTAAATGCCAAAAACTGAAATGCCTTGTTAAACACCGACTGCATCGTAAATATCTACACTGAACAGCCTTGTTAAACACTGACTGCATCGTAAATAAATACACTGAACAGCCTTGTTAAACACTGACTGCATCGTAAATACCTACACTGAACAGCCTTGTTAAACACTGACTGCATCGTAAATACCTACACTGAAATGCCTTGTTAAACACCGACTGCATCGTAAATACCTACACGGAAATGCCTGGTTAAACACTGACTGCATCGTAAATACCTACACTGAAATGCCTGGTTAAACACTGACTGCATCGTAAATGCCTACACTGAAATGCCTTGTTAAACACTGACTGCATCGTAAATAAATACACTGAACAGTCTTGTTAACCACCGACTGCATCGTAAATACATACACTGAACAGTCTTGTTAAACACTGACTACATGGGAAATAGCTACACGGAACAGTCTTGTTAAACACTGACTACATGAGAAATACCTACACTGAACAGCCTTGTAAACACTGACTACATGGGAAATAGCTACACTGAACAGCCTTGTAAACACTGACTACATGGGAAATACCTACACTGAACAGCCTTGTTTATTACCGACAACATGGGAAATATCTATACTGAACAGCCTTGTTAAATACCGACAACATGGGAAATATCTACACTGGACAGCCTTTTTGAACACCCACTATACCATGCTACTTCTACCCTGGACACCCACTTCACCATGCTACATCTACCCTGGAAACCCACTCCACAGTGCTACCTCTACCCTGGGCACCTACTCCACCGTGCTACCTCTACCCTGGACACCCACTCCACCGTGCTACCTCTACCCTGGACACCCACTCCACCGTGCTACCTCTACCCTGGACACCCACTTCACCATGCTACCTCTACCCTGGACACCCTTGTTGAACACCCACTCTACCATGCTACTTCTACCCTTGACACCCACTTCACCATGCTACCTCTACCCTGGACACCCACTCCACCGTGCTACCTCTACCCTGGACACCCACTCCACCGTGCTACCTCTACCCTGGACACGCACTCCACCGTGCTACCTCTACCCTGGACACCCTTGATGAACACCCACTCTACCGTGCTACCTCTACCCTGGACACCCACTCCACCGTGCTACCTCTACCCTGGACACCCACTCCACCGTGCTACCTCTACCCTGGACACCCACTCCATCGTGCTACCTCTACCCTGGACACCCTTGTTGAACACCCACTCCACCGTACTACCTCTACCCTGGACAACCCTTGTTAAACACCCACTTCATCATGCAACCACGACCCTGGACAACCCTTGTTGAACACCCACTTCACCATGCTACCTCTACCCTGGACACCCACTTCACCATGCTACCTCTACCCTGGACACCCACTTCCCCATGCTACCTCTACCCTGGAAACCCACTCCACCGTGCTACCTCTACCCTGGACACCCTTGTTGAACACCCACTTCATCATGCAACCACGACCCTGGACACCCTTGTTGAACACCCACTCCACCGTGCTACCTCTACCCTGGACACCCTTGTTGAACACCCACTTCCCCATGCTACCTCTACCCTGGAAATCCACTCCACCGTGCTACCTCTACCCTGGACATCCTTGTTGAACACCCACTTCACCATGCTACCTCTACCCTGGACACCCTTGTTGAACACCCACTCCACCGTGCTACCTCTACCCTGGACACCCACTTCACCATGCTACCTCTACCCTGGAAACCCACTCCACCGTGCTACCTCTACCCTGGACACCCTTGTTGAACACCCACTTCATCATGCAACCACGACCCTGGACGCCCTTGTTGAACACCCACTTCACCATGCTACCTCTACCCTGGACACCCACTTCCCCATGCTACCTCTACCCTGGAAACCCACTCCACCGTGCTACCTCTACCCTGGACACCCTTGTTGAACACCCACTTCCCCATGCTACCTCTACCCTGGAAACCCACTCCACCGTGCTACCTCTACCCTGGACATCCTTGTTGAACACCCACTTCACCATGCTACCTCTACCCTGGACACCCTTGTTGAACGCCCACTCACCGTGCTACCTCTACCCTGGACACCCACTTCACCATGCTACCTCTACCCTGGACACCCACTCCACCGTGCTACCTCTACCCTGGACACCCACTTCACCATGCTACCTCTACCCTTGACACCCACTTCACCATGCTACCTCTACCCTGGACACCCTTGTTGAACACCCACTCCACCGTGCTACCTCTACCCTGGAAACCCACTCCACCGTGCTACCTCTACCCAGGACACCCTTGTTGAACACCCACTCCACCGTGCTACCTCTACCCTGGACACCCTTGTTGAACACCCACTCCACCGTGCTACCTCTACCCTGGACACCCACTCCACCGTGCTACCTCTTCCCTGGACACCAACTCCACTGTGCTACCTCTACCCTGGACACCCTTGTTGAACACCCACTCCATCGTGCTACCTCTACCCTGGACACCCTTGTTGAACACCAACTCTATCGTGCTACCTCTACCCTGGACACCCTTGTTGAACACACACTCCACCGTGCTACCTCTACCCTGGACACCCTTGTTGAACACCAACTCCATCGTGCTACCTCTACCCTGGACACCCTTGTTGAACACCCACTCCACCGTGCTACCTCTACCCTGGACACCCACTTCACCATGCTACTTCTACCCTGGAAACCCACTCCACCGTGCTACCTCTACCCTGGACACCCTTGTTGAACACCCACTCCACCGTGCTACCTCTACCCAGGACACCCTTGTTGAACACCCACTTCACCATGCTACCTCTACCCTGGACACCCTTGTTGAACACCCACTCTACCGTGCTACCTCTACCCTGGACACCCACTTCACCATGCTACCTCTACCCTTGACACCCACTCCACCGTGCTACCTCTACCCTGGACACCCACTCCACCGTGCTACCTCTACCGTGGACACCCACTTCACCATGCTACCTCTACCCTGGACACCCACTCCACCGTGCTACCTCTACCCTGGACACCCACTTCACCATGCTACCTCTACCCTTGACACCCACTCCACCGTGCTACCTCTACCCTGGACACCCACTCCATCGTGCTACCTCTACCCTGGACACCCTTGTTGAACACCCACTCCATCGTGCTTCCTCTACCCTGTACACCCTTGTTGAACACCAACTCCATCGTGCTACCTCTACCCTGGACACCCTTGTTGAACACCCACTCCATCGTGCTACCTCTACCCTGGACACCCTTGTTGAACACCAACTCTATCGTGCTACCTCTACCCTGGACACCCTTGTTGAACACCCACTCCACCGTGCTACCTCTACCCTGGACACCCTTGTTGAACACCAACTCCATCGTGCTACCTCTACCCTGGACACCCTTGTTGAAAACCCACTCCACCGTGCTACCTCTACCCTGGACACCCTTGTTAAACACCCACTTCATCATGCAACCACGACCCTGGACATCCTTGTTGAACACCCACTTCACCATGCTACCTCTACCCTGGACACCCACTTCACCATGCTACCTCTACCCTTGACACCCACTCCACCGTGCTACTTCTACCCTGGACACCCTTGTTGAACACCAACTCCATCGTGCTACCTCTACCCTGGACACCCTTGTTGAACACCCACTCCACCGTGCTACCTCTACCCAGGACACCCTTGTTGAACACCCACTTCACCATGCTACCTCTACCCTGGACACCCTTGTTGAACACCCACTCTACCGTGCTACCTCTACCCTGGACACCCACTTCACCATGCTACCTCTACCCTTGACACCCACTCCACCGTGCTACCTCTACCCTGGACACCCACTCCACCGTGCTACCTCTACCGTGGACACCCACTTCACCATGCTACCTCTACCCTGGACACCCACTCCACCGTGCTACCTCTACCCTGGACACCCACTTCACCATGCTACCTCTACCCTTGACACCCACTCCACCGTGCTACCTCTACCCTGGACACCCACTCCATCGTGCTACCTCTACCCTGGACACCCTTGTTGAACACCTACTCCATCTTGCTACCTCTACCCTGGACACCCTTGTTGAACACCAACTCCATCGTGCTACCTCTACCCTGGACACCCTTGTTGAACACCCACTCCACCGTGCTACCTCTACCCTGGACACCCTTGTTGAACACCCACTTCACCATGCTACCTCTACCCTGGACACCCACTTCACCATGCTACCTCTACCCTGGAAACCCACTCCGCCGTGCTATCTCTACCCTGGACACCCTTGTTGAACACCCACTCCATCTTGCTACCTCTACCCTGGACACCCTTGTTGAACACCAACTCCATCGTGCTACCTCTACCCTGGACACCCTTGTTGAACACCCACTCCACCGTGCTACCTCTACCCTGGACACCCTTGTTGAACACCCACTTCACCATGCTACCTCTACCCTGGACACCCACTTCACCATGCTACCTCTACCCTGGAAACCCACTCCGCCGTGCTATCTCTACCCTGGACACCCTTGTTGAACACCCACTTCACCATGCTACCTCTACCCTGGACACCGACTTCACCATGCTACCTCTACCCTGGAAACCCACTCCACCGTGTTACCTCTACCCTTGACACCCTTGTTGAACACCCACTCCACCGTGCTACCTCTACCCTGGACACCAACTTCACCATGCTACCTCTACCCTGGACACCCACTTCACCATGCTACCTCTACCCTGGACACCCTTGTTGAACACCCACTCCACCGTGCTACCTCTACCCTGGACACCCACTTCACCATGCTACCTCTACCCTGGACACCCACTCCACCGTGCTACCTCTACCCTGGACACCCACTTCACCATGCTACCTCTACCCTGGACACCCTTGTTGAACACCCACTCCACCGTGCTACCTCTACCCTGGACACCCACTTCACCGTGCTACCTCTACCCTGGACACCCCTGTTGAACACCCACTCCACCGTGCTACCTCTACCCTGGACACCCACTTCACCATGCTAACTCTACCCTGGACACCCACTCCACCGTGCTACCTCTACCCTGGACACCCACTTGATCATGCAACCACGACCCTGGACATCCATCGCGATGTAAACATACTATTCCCACACAACCAGAGGCGGGTCCGGTATTCGCACATAATCCCGCAGGTTCATTATGCAAATATTTCAAACCAAAACATCAATGTACCAATTCATTCCACTTAGCAAGAGATCCATTTAAATCCGCAATAGCGTTGTCAAAGATTCATTCATTTCGAGCGGCACCAGCCAGGTGCGGGACTTAACGCAGAGTCGGCTGAATGTGATTGGCTGAGCTTCACCGTGCTGGATGTCAGCTGGGTGTATCTGTATAGCGTGACGTGGCGGTGTGTGGCTGTATGTCAGCTGGGTGTATCTGTATAGAGTAACGTGGTGGTGTGTGGCTGTATGTCAGCTGGGTGTAGCCGTATAGCTTGACGTGGCGGTGTGTGACTGTATGTCAACTGGGTGTATCTGTATAGCGTGACGTGGCGGTGTGTGGCTGTATGTCAGCTGGGTGTATCTGTATAGCGTGACGTGGCGGTGTGTGGCTGTATGTCAGCTGGGTGTATCTGTATAGCGTGACGTGGCGGTGTGTGACTGTATGTCAGCTGGGTGTATCTGTATAGCGTGACGTGGCGGTGTGTGGCTGTATGTCAGCTGGGCGTATCTGTATAGCGTGACGTGGCGGTGTGTGACTGTATGTCAGCTGGGTGTATCTGTATAGCATGACGTGGCGGTGTGTGGCTGTATGTCAGGTGGGTGTATCTGTATAGCGTGACGTGGTTGTGTGTGGCTGTATGTCAGCTGGGTGTATCTGTATAGCGTGACGTGGCGTCGTGTGGCTGTATGTCAGCTGGGTGTAGCCGTATAGCTTGACGTGGCGGTGTGTGACTGTATGTCAGCTTGGTGTATATGTATAGCTTGACGTGGTGGCTTGTGACTGTATGTCAGCTGGGTGTATCTGTATAGCTTGACGTGGCGGTGTGTGACTGTATGTCAGCTGGGTGTATCTGTATAGCTTGACGTGGCGGTGTGTGACTGTATGTCAGCTTGGTGTATCTGTATAGCTTGACGTGGCGGTGTGTGACTGTATGTCAGCTTGGTGTATCTGTATAGCGTGACGTGGCGGTGTGTGGCTATATGTCAGCTGGGTGTATCTGTATAGCGTGACGTGGCGGTGTGTGACTGTATGTCAGCTGGGTGTATCTTTATAGTGTGACGTGGCGGTGTGTGGCTGTATGTCAGCTTGGTGTATCTGTATAGCGTGACGTGGCGGTGTGTGACTGTATGTCAGCTGGGTCTATCTGTATAGCGTGACGTGGCGGTGTGTGGCTGTATGTCAGGTGGGTGTATCTGTATAGCGTGACGTGGTTGTGTGTGGCTGTATGTCAGCTGGGTGTATCTGTATAGCGTGGCGTGGCGTCGTGTGGCTGTATGTCAGCTGGGTGTATCTGTATAGCTTGACGTGGCGGTGTGTGACTGTATGTCAGCTTGGTGTATATGTATAGCTTGACGTGGTGGTGTGTGACTGTATGTCAGCTGGGTGTATCTGTATAGCTTGACGTGGCGGTGTGTGACTGTATGTCAGCTTGGTGTATCTGTATAGCTTGACGTGGCGGTGTGTGGTGGTGTGTGGCTGTATGCCAGCTGGGTGTATCTGTATAGAGTTACATGGTGGTGTGTGGCTGTATGTCAGCTTGGTGTATCTGTATAGCGTGACGTGGCGGTGTGTGACTGTATGTCAGCTGGGTCTATCTGTATAGCGTGACGTGGCGGTGTGTGGCTGTATGTCAGGTGGGTGTATCTGTATAGCGTGACGTGGTTGTGTGTGGCTGTATGTCAGCTGGGTGTATCTGTATAGCGTGGCGTGGCGTCGTGTGGCTGTATGTCAGCTGGGTGTATCTGTATAGCTTGACGTGGCGGTGTGTGACTGTATGTCAGCTTGGTGTATATGTATAGCTTGACGTGGTGGTGTGTGACTGTATGTCAGCTGGGTGTATCTGTATAGCTTGACGTGGCGGTGTGTGACTGTATGTCAGCTTGGTGTATCTGTATAGCTTGACGTGGCGGTGTGTGGTGGTGTGTGGCTGTATGCCAGCTGGGTGTATCTGTATAGAGTTACATGGTGGTGTGTGGCTGTATGTCAGCTGGGTGTAGCTGTATAGCGTGACATGGCGGTGTGTGGCTGTATGTCAGCTGGGTGTATCTGTATAGCGTGACATGGCGGTGTGTGGCTGTATGTCAGCTGGGTGTATCTGTATAGCGTGACGTGGCGGTGTGTGGCTGTATGTCAGGTGGGTGTATCTGTATAGCGTGACGTGGCGGTGTGTGGCTGTATGTCAGGTGGGTGTATCTGTATAGCGTGACGTGGCGGTGTGTGACTGTATGTCAGCTGGGTGTATCTGTATAGCGTGACGTGGCGGTGTGTGGCTGTATGTCAGGTGGGTGTATCTGTATAGCGTGACGTGGCGGTGTGTGGCTGTATGTCAGCTGGGTGTATCTGTATAGCGTGACGTGGCGGTGTGTGGCTGTATGTCAGGTGGGTGTATCTGTATAGCGTGACGTGGCGGTGTGTGACTGTATGTCAGCTGGGTGTATCTGTATAGCGTGACGTGGCGTCATGTGACTGTATGTCAGCTGGGTGTATCTGTATAGCGTGACGTGGCGGTGTATTGCTGTATGTCAGCTGGGTGTATCTGTATAGCGTGACGTGGCGGTGTGTGACTGTATGTCAGCTGGGTGTATCTGTATAGCGTGACGTGGCGGTGTGTGGCTGTATGTCAGCTTGGTGTATCTGTATAGTTTGACGTGGCGGTGTGTGACTGTATGTCAGCTGGGTGTATCTGTATAGCGTGACGTGGTTGTGTGTGGCTGTATGTCAGCTGGGTGTATCTGTATAGCGTGACGTGGCGTCGTGTGGCTGTATGTCAGCTGGGTGTATCTGTATAGCTTGACGTGGCGGTGTGTGACTGTATGTCAGCTTGGTGTATATGTATAGCTTGACGTGGTGGTGTGTGACTGTATGTCAGCTGGGTGTATCTGTATAGCTTGACGTGGCGGTGTGTGACTGTATGTCAGCTTGGTGTATCTGTATAGCTTGACATGGCGGTGTGTGACTGTATGTCAGCTTGGTGTATCTGTATAGCATGACGTGGCGGTGTGTGGCTGTATGTCAGCTGGGTGTATCTGTATAGCGTGACGTGGCGGTGTGTGACTGTATGTCAGCTGGGTGTATCTGTATAGCGTGACGTGGCGGTGTGTGGCTGTATGTCAGGTGGGTGTATCTGTATAGCGAGACGTGGCGGTGTGTGACAGAGCATCAGTATGTTGTATTTCAACTGGAAGCAAGGCGGCAACATAACCGGCACCCGTACCCGTACCCGTGTGTAGACAAAAGGTCGAGCTCACTTGTTGCCGTTTGCTGCATTCATTAACTAATCGATGTTTGTAATAGTTGACATTGAACTGTCGGCCCGGTCACATGATATCAACACAACGTCCAGTTAAGTGGAAATTTAACATACTGAAAACTCATAAGCTCTCGCTATAGCTGGGTAGGTGACAATCAATCAATTTTAGCGCTGCTGTCAGAGCTGTTTTTTATTATAACCTTACGATACAATATTGTATTTACTCGTGTTGGCGGAACGGTTGTTTTTTTCTTACGGTAGGTTATTGTTGACATTCGTTCTCCATTAATCTGCTATGATATGAGTACATCCTTCTGTCTCACTCCATGTTGTCGTTCTGTTGGCTCCACCCACCATCTACCACTCCCTCCATTCATCCACTCCCTCCATTCATCCACTCCCTCCATTCATCCACTCCCTCCATTCATCCACTCCCTCCATTCATCCACTCCCTCCATTCATCCACTCCCTCCATTCATCCACGCCCACATTCCCCAGTCCATGTGTGTAGCTGTTTCCCAAACTATCTCGCACGCCCTTGTCGTCCGACTGATGGGGTGAGACACGGAAGATGGACTCCGGAGTGAGTGAGTGATACGTCGTTTAACAGAACTGCAGCACTGATTGTACTCCTGAAGGTAATTGAACCCATAACTGACATTCTAAACCGCCATTTTGAACCCGAACTAGGGAAAAAAGAAGACAGTAAAAGCTGAGCAATTTTCAAAACAACATGTTATACCATGTGAGCTTTTAATCAGATCAGCTTCCCGTCCATAGTCGCATTTTAGTCTGCTAGTCATTCCAAATGTCAACAAAAGTATGTTTCAGGCGACCATCACGTTATAGAAACACGGTATATTATATACACAAATTGGTTTAACAGCTGTAAATAGCACCATAAGGTGATAGAAACACGGTATATTATATACACAAATTGGTTTAACAGCTGTAAATAGCACCATAAGGTGATAGAAACACGGTATATTATATACACAAATTGGTTTAACAGCTGTAAATAGCACAATAAGGTGATCTGAGGGTAATGCCGCAGATGGTTGGAATCCGAGAATTTCAGGCAAGAATTTAATCAATATGTTCACAAAGGACGATAGCTTCCTCTTTCGCCTCTCAGGAAATCTGTCCGGCAGTCTTAAAGGATCTACAAATGGCCGAGTTAAGCGAAATACATAATTCCCGTGACCTTTCATGTCAGGACATTGATATTAAAATATTCATAGCATTAAGGGTTATGTCGCATCGGCGATAAGGCAGACTGCACACATTGGGTACACCACCAATCTACACGTGAACCTTCAAATGCCAGGAAACGACGTTTCACAGCAGATCGCACTCATTCTCTGACAACAAGACTAATCTCATAAATTTCCCCAGATCACAACTGCTCCCTGCTGGAAGGATTCCGTGCTGTCCCTGTCACGTCCTGTAACTCAACCCATACTGCCCACCTCTGTCCCTGTCACGTCCTGTAACTCAACCCATACTGCCCACCTCTGTCCCTGTCACGTCCTGTAACTCAACCCATACTGATCACCTCTGTCCCTGTCACGTCCTGTCACTCAACCCATACTGCCCTGCTCTGTCCCTGTCACGTCCTGTCATTCAACCCATACTGCCCACCTCTGTCCCTGTCACGTCCTGTCACTCAACCCATACTGCCCACCTCTGTCCCTGTCACGTCCTGTCATTCAACCCATACTGCCCACCTCTGTCCCTGTCACGTCCTGTAATTCAACCCATACTGCCCACCTCTGTCCCTGTCACGTCCTGTAACTCAACCCATACTGCCCACCTCTGTCCCTGTCACGTCCTGTAACTCAACCCATACTGCCCTGCTCTGTCCCTGTCACGTCCTGTAACTCAACCCATACTGCCCACCTCTGTCCCTGTCACGTCCTGTAACTCAACCCATACTGCCCACCTCTGTCCCTGTCACGTCCTGTAACTCAACCCATACTGCCCTGCTCTGTCCCTGTCACGTCCTGTAACTCAACCCATACTGCCCACCTCTGTCCCTGTCACGTCCTGTAACTCAACCCATACTGCCCGCCTCTGTCCCTGTCACGTCCTGTCACTCAACCCATACTGCCCACCTCTGTCTCTGTCACGTCCTGTAACTCAACCCATACTGCCCACCTCTGTCCCTGTCACGTCCTGTCACTCAACCCATACTGCCCACCTCTGTCCCTGTCACGTCCTGTAACTCAACCCATACTGCCCTGCTCTGTCCCTGTCACGTCCTGTAACTCAACCCATACTGATCACCTCTGTCCCTGTCACGTCCTGTCACTCAACCCATACTGCCCACCTCTGTCCCTGTCACGTCCTGTAACTCAACCCATACTGCCCACCTCTGTCCCTGTCACGTCCTGTAACTCAACCCATACTGCTCACCTCTGTCCCTGTCACGTCCTGTAACTCAACCCATACTGCCCACCTCTGTCCCTGTCACGTCCTGTAACTCAACCCATACTGCCCACCTCTGTCCCTGTCACGTCCTGTAACTCAACCCATACTGGCCACCTCTGTCTCTGTCACGTCCTGTCACTCAACCCATACTGCCCTGCTCTGTCCCTGTCACGTCCTGTAACTCAACCCATACTGCTCACCTCTGTCCCTGTCACGTCCTGTCACTCAACCCATACTGCCCTGCTCTGTCCCTGTCACGTCCTGTCATTCAACCCATACTGCCCACCTCTGTCCCTGTCACGTCCTGTCACTCAACCCATACTGCCCTGCTCTGTCCCTGTCACGTCCTGTCACTCAACCCATACTGCCCACCTCTGTCCCTGTCACGTCCTGTCACTCAACCCATACTGCCCACCTCTGTCCCTGTCACGTCCTGTCATTCAACCCATACTGCCCACCTCTGTCCCTGTCACGTCCTGTCACTCAAGCCATTACGCCCAACTCTGTCCCAGAAGGTCATCCCCTTTTACTGCCCATCACGTTTGACTCCTGTCCGATAATTCCATACTCTCTTATCTCGACAATAGCCCATACTCTCTAATCTCTACAATAGTCCATACTCTCTAATCTCTACAATAGTCTATACTCTCTAAAATAGTCCATACTCTCTTATCTCTACAATAGTCCATACTCTCCAATCTCCACAATAGTCTATATTCTCTAATCTCTACAATAGCCCATGCTCTCTAATCTCTACAAATGTCCATACTCTCTAATCTCTACAGTAGTCTATACTTTCTTATCTCTACAATAGTCCATACTCTCTATTTTTCTACAATAGTCCATACTCTCTAATCTCTTCAATAGTTCATACTCTCTAATCTCTACAATAGTCCATACTCTCTAATCTCTACAATAATCCATACTCTCTAATCTCTACAATAGTCCATACTCTCTAATCTCTACAATAACCCATACTCTCTAATCTCTACAATAGTCCATACTCCCTACATTTTGTCAGATAGTCATACTATCTAACCTCTATCCGATAAACTTGCCTCTCTAGCCTCTGTCCGGCAGCCCATACCCTCTTCCAGGGTACACACAAAAGTCTGAAAATCCCAACTCAACCCCAACACATTATTTGCCAACAAAAAGGTTGTTTTCAACACAATCAACGCTGAACAACGTAGTTGGCTTGTTACAGGCGCAACGATAGAGATGAATACTTTACTTAAGAGTGAACGGATTAATCAGGCAACAATTTAAATCAAAGAATCCTCATCATAATGCAAAATCAGCTGGATTCGTGTAACTGAATCTCATTCATAATGCAAGATCAGCTGGATTCGTGTAACTGAATCTTATTCATAATGCAAGATCAGCTGGATTCGTGTAACTGAATCTCATTTATAATGGAAGATCAGCTGGATTCGTGTAACTGAATCTCATTTATAATGCAAGATCAGCAAGATTCGTGTAACTGAATCCCATTTATAATGCAAGATCAGCTGGATTCATGTAACTGAATCCCATTTTTAATGCAAGATCAGCTGGATTCATGTAACTGAATCTCATTCACAATGGAAGATCAGCTGGATTCATGTAACTCAATCCCATTTATAATGCAAGATCAGCTAGATTCGTGTAACTGAATCTCATTTATAATGCAAGATCAGCTGGATTCATGTAACTCAATCCCATTTATAATGCAAGATCAGCTGGATTCATGTAACTGAATCCCATCTATAATGCAAGATCAGCTAGATTCATGTAACTGAATCTCATTTATAATGCAAGATCAGCTGGATTCGTGTAACTAAATCCCATTTATAATGCAAGATCAGCTGGATTCGTGTAACTGAATCTCATTCATAATGCGAGATCAGCTGGATTCATGTTACTGAATCCAATTTATAATGCAAGATCAGCTGGATTCATGTAACTGAATCTCATTCAGATTGCAAGATCAGCTAGATTCGTGTAACTGAATCCCATTTATAATGCAAGATCAGCTTGATTCGTGTAACTGAATCCCATTTATAATGCAAGAGCAGATGGATTCATGTAACCGAATCTCATTCAGAATGCAAGATTAGCTAGATTCGTGTAACTGAATCCAATTTATAATGCAAGATCAGCTAGATTCGTGTAACTGAATCCCATTTCTAATGCAAGATCAGCTGGATTCATGTAATTTACACTAGACAGTTGAACCTCTGTCGTTATGCAAGGTAGACCAAACAGTTGAACCTCTGTCGATACGCAAGCTACACTAGACAGTTGAACCTCTTTCGATACGCAAGCTACACTAGACAGTTAAACCTCTGTCTTTATGGAGTGAGTGAGTGAGTGAGTATGATTTTACGCCGCTTTTAGCAATATTCCAGCAATATCACGGCGGGGGACACCAGAAATGGGCTTCACACATTGTACCCATGTCGGGATTCGAACCCGGGTCTTCGGCGTGACGAGCGAACGCTTTAACCACTAGGCTACCCAACCGCCCCTGTCTTTATGGAAGTTACACTGGACAGTTGTACCTCAATCGTTATGAAAGCTACACTAGACAATTGAAACTCTGTTGTTATGCATGCTACACCAGGCAGCTGAATATCTGTCGTTATGCAAGCTACACTAGACAGTGGAACCTTTGTCATTATGCAAGCTACAATAGACAGTTGAACCTCTGTCATTATGCAAGCTACACTAGACAGTTGAACCTCTGCCAGTATGCAAGCTACAACAGACAGTTGAACCTCTGTCAGTATGCAAGCTACACTTGACACTTGAACCTCTGTCATTATGCAAGCTGCACTAGACACTTGAACCTCTGTCATTATGCAAGCTACACTAGAAAGTTGAACATCGGTCATTATGCAAGCTACACTAGACAGTTGAACCTCTGCCAGTATGCAAGCTACACTAGACAGTGTAACCTGTCATTATGCAAGCTACACTAGACAGTTGAACCTCTGTCATTATGCAAGCTACACTAGGCAGTTGAACCCCTGTCATTATGCAAGCTGGAATAGACAGTTGAACCTCTGTCATTATGCAAGCTACTCTTGAGAGTTGAACCTCTGTCGTTATGCAAGCTACACTAGACAGTTTAACCTCTGTCATTATGCAAGCTACACTAGACAGTAAACCTCTCTCGTTATGCAAGCTAGACTAGGCAGATGACTCTGTCATTATGCAAGCTACACTAGGCAGATGACTCTGTCATTATGCAAGCTACAACAGACAGTTTAACCCCTGTCGTTATGCAAGCTACACTAGGCAGTTGAACCTCTGTCATTATGCAAGCTACAACAGACAGTTGAACCTCTGTCATTATGCAAGCTACACAAGACAGTTGAACCTATGTCATTATGCAAGCTACACTAGACAGTTGAACCCCTGTCATTATGCAAGCTACAACAGACAGTTGAACGTCTGTCATTATGCAAGCTACTCTAGACAGTTGAACCTCTGTCGTTATGCAAGCTACACTAGGCAGTTGAACCTCTGTCATTATGGAAGCTACACTAGACAGTTGAACCTCTGTCATTATGCAAGCTACAACAGACAGTTGAACTTCTGTCATTATGCAAGCTTCACTAGACAGTTGAACCTATGTCATTATGCAAGCTACACTAGACAGTTGAACCCCTGTCATTTTGCAAGCTACAACAGACAGTTGAACCTATGTCGTTATGCAAGCTACACTAGACAGTTGAACCCCTGTCAATATGCAAGCTTCACTAGACAGTTGAACCTCTGTCGTTATGCAAGCTACACTAGACATTTGAACCTCTCTCATTATGCAAGCTACTCTAGACAGTTGAACCTCTGTCATTATGCAAGCTACAACAGACAGTTGAACCTCTGTCATTATGGAAGCTACAGCAGACAGTTGAACCTCTGTCGTTATGCAAGCTACACTAAGGAGTTGAACCTCTGTCATTATGCAATCTTCACAAGACAGTTGAACCTCTGTCATTATGCAAGCTACACTAGACAGTTGAACCCCTGTCATTATGCAAGCTACAACAGACAGTTGAACGTCTGTCATTATGCAAGCTACTCTAGACAGTTGAACCTCTGTCGTTATGCAAGCTACACTAGGCAGTTGAACCTCTGTCATTATGGAAGCTACACTAGACAGTTGAACCTCTGTCATTATGCAAGCTACAACAGACAGTTGAACCTCTGTCATTATGCAAGCTTCACTAGACAGTTGAACCTATGTCATTATGCAAGCTACACTAGACAGTTGAACCCCTGTCATTATGCAAGCTACAACAGACAGTTGAACCTATGTCGTTATGCAAGCTACACTAGACAGTTGAACCTCTGTCAATATGCAAGCTTCACTAGACAGTTGAACCTCTGTCGTTATGCAAGCTACACTAGACATTTGAACCTCTCTCATTATGCAAGCTACTCTAGACAGTTGAACCTCTGTCATTATGCAAGCTACAACAGACAGCTGAACCTCTGTCATTATGCAAGCTACACTAGACAGTTGAACCTCTGTCATTATGCAAGCTACAACAGACAGTTGAACCCCTGTCATTATGCAAGCTACAACAGACAGTTGAACCTCTGTTATTATGCAAGCTGCACTGAACAGTTGAACGTCTGTCATTATGCAAGCTACTCTAGACAGTTGAACCTCTGTCATTATGAAAGCTACACTAGACAGTTGAACCTCTGTCATTATGAAAGCTACACTAGACAGTTGAACCTCTGTCGTTGTGCAGCCTCCGCCAGACACTTGAGCCTATGTAGTTATGCAAGCTGGCTTGGACAGTATCAGAATCCATGACAATATGCATGCGTTCGGAAATTCAACATAATTTACCATTAGAAAATCCCATTGCAATTCGCAATCAGCAGTGTAAACTACAAAGTGTGATCTATAAACGAAACACTAAATCAAAGTTGATTGGCGGATCCGCGATGTTAAGACCTGGTGAAATGGTTGCCAAAGTAAACGACATAGTGTCGTACAATTCAAAGAAGTAAAATATGCAATCATGTTAATGACAGCATCCAAAATGTCGGTATCCTGCACATGTGATGTCTGTGATGCGCACCGACCTGATCTATGCATCGGGAGGCGAGCTACAGAACTGAACTGAATCACATTACAGCTGGATCACCAAAAACGACAGCAGAAATACCAGTCTGATCAACCTATCTTCACGGACGACATCCGTCGAGATACTACGCTACCACCAGCATCCATACACTTCACATAGCCTACACGTGCAGTCAGTTTCTGCTCGGGTACAGATGATATCTGGCCGGGGATATCAATAGACAGAGGCAGCAATTCTTGCAAAAAGGATAAAATATTAATGCCGAGTTTTGTCAGGGAGTATTGATTTTCTGCGCATGCTCAGCGGCGGCAGCAGACTCCGAGTCTCCGGTCACAAAATACTGGAACATTACAGCAGAACCGGAGCAGCTTGGAAGCGCGGACAGATCTCCAGTCTTAACTCATTACGTGCCTAGGCCCGAACAACCTATCAATGTCAATATATTTAACACCATGCAGAGGAACTCGCCATGTTGGAAAAATTCAAATGAGAATATACGAATGTTGATTGCTAAGTTCTGAGCTTAGCATGGAAGCAATTGCGTAACATTTGCGATTGGTTTGTTCTGAACGTTACATGATGCCATGGACGTATATCCACACAACAATTGAGTCAATTCAGCAAATTGTAACATAAGCAGGGGTCGATGATCTTCGGATAACGGACAAACAAGTGCAGCGATCAAGAACGCTTAACGCCGTTTTTAACAGTATTCCAGTTATATCGCGGCGTGTCAGCTTAATGTGGGAGGAAAACCCGAGGTGATGCAGGTCACAGACGTTTACACTTCGGTGAAACCCACGAGTACGGGTATGGTGCTGACAAACCTAGTAACATAATTGGGGCGAGGCGGGATTCGAACCCACAATCATAGGTTTATGGAGTGTCCAAGGAACGCAACTCTGCACTGCGAATCGCGGCGCCCTTGACGACTGGGTCACCCGTGCCCCCAGTTCTTGCAGAAAAAGGGCTTAACACCAAATATCGATGACGATATGAGTCCAACCCCAGTGAATGATGCCCCTTCCTATGCCATTGTAAAGATGTGGCATGCAGAGTTTAAGATTGGCATGGAGAACCTTGTAGACGACTCCGTCCTAGAATGCGTGTCACGTCAGCAACACCAGAAATGATTCAGAGAATCTACGAAATGTTGATGACCGACCGGGTATGACTGAGCGTCATATTCATGTTCAGTAGGCATTTCCCAGAATAGAGCGCATCCCATTATCACATGAACTTTGTCATTGAAGATAACAAGTAGCCGATCGTTAGTATCGAAAGCTCCTGACATCTGACCAAAAACATACCAAGCTCAACATGTCTCGTGATAATCTACCTCTGTTTGAAGCTGATCAAGAGAAGGTTCTTGCAACGACTGTCCAAACAGCTATCAAACATTTGACATCACCACTGCCAAAGAAGGGAAAGACTGTCCAACAAGCTGAGGAGATGATGGCATCATTGTTCTGGTACGTCAATGGTGTCCTCACGGTCTTCCAAGAGACCAGACACTAAACGAAGCATATCATGTTGCACATTTGAGGTAATTATGGTATAAAATTAGGACTACTGAGACGTGAGACGCACAAATCAGTCATTGCAGTGGCTACAATCCACGAGACTGCTCGTACCTATTCTCCTAGCTGATCAGACTTTCATCTGTTCCCAAAATGTAGAAAGCTCCAGCCGGAATCCACTTCGACGATGACGTAATAGCAGCTGTGGTTAACGTTTTTGCCAAGAGATGAACATCTACGAAACTGTGATGATAACATTCCCCCAACATAGTTGGTAAAAGTTTATCAGTGTGGTAGGGATTATCAGGAATAATAAATAATTGTAATGTCTTTAGGTCAAGCCCTTCTATGTGAGGCTCATAACTTATGAAACACACCCCTCGTATGTACCAACAATTATTTCTCCACATACCCGACTAACAAAGTTAAAAGCCTTCGGTCAGATTTGATGAGATGCAGATGAGATAATTTGTTTTCCAAAACAGACGGTTCATCAGAATGCTCAGTTTATAATTCTAAACTCTCGGGTGTGCGCACTTCGAATTACTCTTTAACCAGGTCATGTAACACGGCGCCTATGCATGTCCCAGCGAGTCAACTCGCACCATTCAAGATAATACACTTTTTATCCATTTGCTATTGAACGGATACTTGAACAACATTGGTTCTGCCTATTCGTGAGCGTCAGATTGAACATGTGCTACACCAGTATAAATATTAACATCCCTCTGGAGCAGCTCGATGCTGTAATGTGTGATGCAGTAGATATATTATTAGGTCCTTTCACAATGGTTTGGGGCAGCTAATCTAACACTCATAGAATTTCGTCCTTAGCTGTTGTAGCTAGGTTTTTATTTAGTTGCATGCCCAAGGCAGCTCGTAAAATAGAGTGATCTCCCTTCGTTGTTTACAGTCCAAGCTCCGTCTTAGCGCATGATATCTTCTTTACTCTCCTGGTATAGAGAGCTTCGCTGTGAGAAGCTTCTTTACAGTTTTCGATTCACTTCCTCATTCGAGAGGGTTCGCGAGGTCTAAAAGCGAGACGAGGGCAACTGGACGCATTCTACGATCTGACTTGCGTCCTAGGTACTGGCCCAGTGTATTGGAAAATCGGATTTCTAGGTCAACGTTCGCGTTTCAACTTGAGAACCAACAGGCAACAATGCTCATATCAACGCCGACATTTCATGGTGATGCATACATACATACATACATACATACAAATACTCTCTTTGCGTGTGTACAATAGTTCAAACGAATAGCACTCGTCTACAAAGTCTATCTGTATTTATCTTGAAAACAATTATGTAAGAACAGAAATATTCATACAATGAAAGTCGAAAAAACATGTAATCAATAAATATATGCAATTTGCTCGCGTTTCCTCCAACTCCATTGGCTAAACATTCATAGGTGACATTTCAAAGGTCAAACCTGGTGAACATCAACATGTATTAGTTGGGCAGTATGAAAATTCTTTTTAGACACCTCGGAGTTCGAATAAACGGGAGCACACTGTCAGAAGCAACAGATCCCAGATACTAACTGCCGGGCAATAACATGAGGCAATGGGACTTCCTCCGTGGTGATTGGTTACACATGGTATATTGGCACATGTAAAGTTGATATTGGTAATCCATTCCAGGGCTATGTGCAATACACCACATGACATCTGTGTTGTGTTTACCGTTACACTGAAATAAACATCTCCGGCTGGGAAACATACATAGCGACACATCAATCACTGAACAACAATTATACTCAACTGCCGTATACAAACTCAGTCCTCGGTTAGTATTCTATAACTTATTTGTACGTAAATATGAAGCTATGGATAACTACTTTTGTGTTACATTTGTGCGGCGTTTGGGAGCACATTATGTCGCCATTATCAGGCATCTGCATTGAAACGTCGCAAAAATGTAAATAAAGCCAAAATTATACCATATCCATTTAGGTAATCAAAATTTGAATATACTGGCATATGCTCCTATCCTTTCATTTTGTGTTAAGGTAATGTAGATGAATATCATTCTCGTTAACTACTGAAGGATGAAGAATTGGTAATTGTAAGCAGGTGATTATGAACTGTTACAAATATCTACATGCAATTCAAGATTAAATTACTGATACGATAATATTGATCACAGCAGCGGAAGAAAACGTCAAATCGTGGTGGAATCTTTTAATCAGTGTGACAGAAAAGGAACGATAACTCACTCTGGGTACGTCTTAAGCTCTTTCAGCTTCCCCTGTAGTAGAGCGCATGTGCGCAAATCTGAGGTATCCACAGCCCTACGCCTCGCCACCCTAGGGGCGGGCTCCTCCGAGAGTTGCTCCATGTGGCCGAACAGTGAGGGGTAGGGGGTGCTCCCAGATACGATGGAGGCACGCCGCCGTTGCGATACATGGCGGCTTCCCGTCGCCCCGATCATGTTGCGAGCCTTGTAACGTAGACGCCCACTTGCTGAAAGAACAAAATCATTTTCGTTAGTTACGATCAGACACAGACGAAACGAGAACATGATGTATGTTCCCATATTTGGTAAACTGCACTTAACGTCTGTGACGTTAACGCTCACACGTCAGGGAGTCGTGACGTATAGTTGTGGAAGTTGGTGATGTGTATGTGCAACACCACGTGGAAGGGCTGACAGGGCCAATACGCCCATGTTCAAATCACGAATCAACCATAAATGAGGTAATTTATTTGAAAATAGAATATGAACTAAAAAACAGTGCTATCATCAGTCCAGGGTCAGTACAGTAGAGTCTGCTTCACCATAGTGCGCAACTATATTGCTCCACACGGCGCGTTGTACACTTGCATTGTGACCTCTTCGTCACACGGTAAGACATATGTCGTTTACCACGTAGTTCTTGATACCCCAACTTTATGAGTTGTTTTTTTAAAATACCAGGCGGAGCTCCAAACTGCAAAACGATTATACTTGGAGTCCCCACTCGACTCAGTGGCCCCAATAACGCCATGAGGGGGCACAGGTGGCACAGTCGTCTAAGGCGCCGCGATTCGCTGTGCAGAGTTTCGTCCCTTGGGCACGCCAGGAACCTATGACTGTGTGTTCGAATCCCAGTTCGCCCCAATTATGTTTCAAGGTTTGTCAGCTCCATACCCGTGCTCGTGGGTTTCGCCGAAGTGGTAAACGTCCGAGACCTGCATCCCGTGTGCGAAATACGCTTGAGTCGGAAAACGCACGTTAAATCTCCAATGTGATTGATTGATTGATTGATTGAGACCTGCATCACTTCGAGCTTCCTTCCCACATTAAGCTGACACGCCGTGATATAACTTAAATAATGTTAAAAGCGGCGTTTAACCCAACTCACTCACTATAACGCCATTGAACATGTGCGTTTGCGACATTAAACCATACGTTTCTTTAATGGGTTTAACCATTGTGTTTATTGTACAAGGGCATACGCTCTATTAATGATTGAGCGAGGTCACTTATTCAGAGATTTTACATCAACGACCAATGCCCAGCTTCTCAACCTGATCCCGCTTGTTGCGAACACGGCTTTACAATATTCAAAGGGAAATAACTCCAATGTGAGAAAACACTTCTTTCATCTTCAAACTTCATACCAGGAAACTATTTTCGGGTTCGAATGTGTGTTTTGAACTCTCTGCTTTTGTTCCTCGTATTTAACTCACGCACATTAAAACATTGTAATACTAAGTTACACAGTAATATCTGAGACCACAGTACGGCTGATCTGACGCAGCCCGCCCGAACCTACATGATAAACAACAGTGGGTTGAATACTGAAGAACCCCCTCCTTGCATGGGATATTTACTTGTGTTCCCTACAGGAAACTGCCACAAAACATCTAAATACAACGGTATGTGCGTGTGTCTGTGTGTGGCGGCTTGTACTATTCAGGATTAATGTCTGTTTTATAGAGCGAGCCGACTAAGATACCATGCTTCATATAAACATGGACACCACACAACACAGTATACTGACTCAGAGTCGGTCAGTTCTTGTTTTAACCCCTGAATGCCGAGCGCCAGACAGAGTACCATGTTGGTACGATACGGCCAGGTGATCGGCGACAGAAGCTGTGTCCACTACACCACACAGACGATCAGTCCTAACTGAGCGAGCAACTCACGTCCAATGCTGCCAGGAGATTATGCCAAACAAAGATGATGCAGTCATTTTAACGACAACAGTTACTACCAGGATAACGTGTCAAGATTCATGAGGCCACAGCGCCACGGCGGGGTCATGTCATCTGTAACACTCGCTTATCAGGATCTAGTAAATACAGAGGTCCGCATAAAAGAGGTCAAGCCTAAACACAATCAGATTAAGCAAGTTATTATGGTCCAGTGGTGTAATACACTGAGATTCTTGTGGAACCTCGTTCAGCGTAACTACCAAGACACGAATGAAAACAAACTGAAATATGCATAATATACGGCACAAATACGTTCAGGAAATCAAAAAAGATTAGTGCATCAATCATCCGTTATGTTCTGTTAATACACTTTTAAAATGTCTCTGAGACCAACCTATCGCCAACTGTAACTACTTACCCTGTATATAACTGCCCCTACATGTAGCCCGCCTTAGTCTCACAGCATACTTGCGCCACCCACACACGGTGAGCAGAGCTTCACTCAATTATTTAGCCACATATAATGCATAATTGACTATTTCAAAAGGGTCAAAACTGTTTTGCTGTAACGATATTTGACTGTCGTTATTTTTATTGATAAATGAACTTTTAGATTCATCTGCGAAATGTTTTACCGTTAGCAGTATATAGTAGTGATTCCACTCCAGAAGCGGTGAGGTGTCGTTGAGACAGCACACCCCAAGGAGGGTCTGTCACTGCACGCTGTACTTGACATTATGGCGTGGAATTTATTCTCTGAAAATTACTAATTTAACCACCCCTACCCTCAAAAAAACAAAACGGGTCGGTTCTAATCCTACCCCCGACCCCCTCACCCCTTACCCCAACCCCACCCCAAGTACATCGGACACATAAGCTAGACAATCTAAATTCTTTAACAGTTCAATAACCAACGTTTCCATAGAAACAAGACTTGTTATAAACATAGAGTATACACACGTGCACGTCGCTATCTAAGAGCATAATACTGAACGCGACGTTAAACCGCAATGCACTTCACCTCACCACATGAGAGTGACGGCATGATCAGCTTTCAAAGTTTATATTTTGTTTGTTGATAATTTAACGCCGCCGTAAATAATCGAGTCTGGACCAGACAATCCAGTGATTGACATCATGAGCATCGATCTACGCAATTGGGATACGATGACATGCATCAACCAAGTCAGCGAACCATATATATATCACAGCGAGGAATGGTTGCACCAGTTGTTTCCTGTCACTAGGCTAAAAGCTCAAGGACATAATTCCGTTAACTATATGTGATCTTCTATCCCATAAACGGCCACACAGGTAATAAATTAAGAAAGAGACTGGTGTCGACAGACGATCCAATTTCAAGCAATTTGACGAAGCGTTTAGTGCTCACATGGAAACACCTGCGCAACAGCGATTAACATTTCAATACATTGATTAATGATATGCTTGTAGATTACGTAACTATTTGTCAGTGTTTTAGAACCATGCGAGCTTCTTTGTAAACATACCTCACGGAGCGACTATCCTGTCACGCATCAACCTCCTTCGGACATATTAACCATTTTAACGAAGCTGCAAATAATTAGTAACTTAATTATACCACTTGACATTCCATCAGTCCAGTGTACGTTTATTCAGGCATCATTCGCACTTAATGACGTTATTTGACTGTTGTCGGTCATGAATCTACATACCTCTTTGTGCACGCCTATGTTTAGGTGTCGTGGAGAGGAAACGGTTCATGTGATAGACAGAGCGGGTTGTGATGCAAGGGGAATAACTCTTTCTGACATGACAGGCCAAGGTTCTTCTCAAAGCATTGAAACGACAGGTTCAAAACAGTTTTAACTTTTGGTGTCTGATATATATTTTTATCGTTTGTATATACGTGGAATGAACTACGTCCAATCCACCCCACCCAACGTGCTTGTTTCTTGAATCTAGTATCCCTCCTGAATTAGTGCTCTGGCTGTAATGAACAACTGCATGTTATCAAATTAGCCTCCTGTTGTCAGATTAAGAAGCGTGTGCAGACAGGAAAGGAGTTGGTGATAGAAGATACACTTTGAGAGGAGACAATCGAAATAGAAAGAAAACTGACGTCACCTGGTCATTGTACTAGGTCATGCCACCCCACGCGGGTAGGGTGATACAAATGGCATGCCACCCCATACTGTTATAGTATATTGCCAAACAGGTTGTTTTGGCAAAACGTCTAAACTAACAAGCATGTTATATATTTTTCAATTGGAAATGGTTCAATACAGGATATATATATCACGGAACTTGAAAAATGCCCATCTAGTTACATAACCAAACATGTAGTAACTAGTTATAAGGCCATTCATTCATTCATTTATTCATTCATTCATTCATTCATAATGCCCAACTACTTATGGTGTCTAATTGATTGTAACTCTTAACAAAAGTTATGATGTCAAACTGTATATAATGCCAAACAAGAAATACTGCCAATTATGATATCAAATTTCTTATACCAAACAGGTTATACTGCCACGCTGGTTTTAAAGCCCATCTGGTCATACTGCCACGCTGGTTATAAAACCCAACTGGTCATACTGCCAAGCTGGTTATAAAGCCCAACTGGTCATACTGCCACGCTGGTTATAAAACCCAACTGGTCATACTGCCAAGCTGGTTATAAAGCCCAACTGGTCATACTGCCAAGCTGGTTATAAAGCCCAACTGGTCATACTGCCACGCTGGTTATAAAACCCAACTGGTCATACTGCCACGCTGGTTATAAAGGCCAACTGGTCATACTGCCACGCTGGTTATAAAATCCAACTGGTCATACTGCCACGCTGGTTATAAAGCCCAACTGGTGATACGGCCACGCTGGTTATAAAGCTCAAGGACAAATATTGTCATGTAGGTCCTGGTGCTGGTAGAAATGTACCTGGTTATGTACACGCGACAGACCTTGGAGTTCATCGACATTTTCTATAAAACCAGTTACCTTTAGCTCGACGCTTCCTTCTATACAACCTTTTTATAGAGATCATATTGGCGCTTGTGCAGTATTAAATACTGACATTCGGCTGTGCGAGACCAGCGTATATATAGAGAGCGACCTGTTCTGCTGCTTCTGAGGGTTAGTTGTGTATGTTATATAAGATGTGGTACATGACTGATCAATACGCCTCACAGAGTGGGATGACTTCCTACACATACTGGCGGCCATACAATAACTGAGAGTGAAATCACGCTGATTTCCTCGCTTGCCTGTTCAGGCATGTAAATCACGTGCACTCGTCTCCACAAGCCAATGCACCCTTGTGCCAAATGCCTGTTGTAATATGTTTTGTCCAATGCCGCTAAAGGAGTTGTACTTTATTGATATTTTGTTTGAACAAAACTTGAAAATGAAATGAGCAGTAATGATTTCTGTTGACGCACGCCGTGTTGAAGCAGTAGAGTGATCACATTTATTGAACTAACGGTGTTTGTTCATGTTGCAGGTAAAACTGCCCGTATCGATGTGAGGCATCGATCGAGACTGGAACCGACAACACAATGCCCACACACACAAAGGTGTGGTATTGATTAGATTTGTATTAAATAATTTCACGATTATTTAGCGCTGAATAAATATGTCTCTTCGAAAACTGAACGAGTGTAGGCTACGTTGACATCGTCATCGTCATTATCCAAAGAGGCATCGTTGTTATCATGACCAACCTCAAAACAAAAGAGCCATCATCATCATCATCATCATCATCATCATCCCAATAGCTGTCGTTATTATCATGGCCGACCTCACAACACAAGAGCCATCGTTATCATCAGTATCATCATCATCATCATCATCATCATCATCATCATCATCACGTAACTTCAATATCACAATAGCCGTCGTTATTATCATCATCACAACAGCCGTCGTTATTATAATCATCACGTAACTTCATTATCATAATGGCCGTCGTTATTATCATCATCACATAACTTCATTATCACAATGGCCGTGGTAATTATCGATGCTATGTCAGTTATTGATATTGTTGTTATTGCTTGTTATTGTTTTGGAAACATTATCATTATAAATGGTTTTATCACCAACAGGATAACCACTGCCACAGCTGCAACAGCAGCACAGACGTCATCATAACAACCACAATCAGAAGTGATACACATAAGGAAGAGAGTTTATGGATGTCAACTTCTTTGTTATGAGGAACACAGCGTTTCGGAGTATATGCTTACTTCTTCATCACCTTCAAAAATTAACCTGATGAAGCTAAGTAAGCATACACTCTTAGCATTGTAAGAATCGCCATCTTCACGACATCATCACCAGCAGCAGCCTTAGTGTAAACACATATGATTCCGAATAACATAATAATTCCCGTCAGCACCATCAACATCAGCATGATGATTATCATGGTACCATGGTCAGCTCCTCGCGCTATGTTCACTATCCATCACGTGACGGGTCTGTGCACAGCAAGAGGCAATTCACTTTAGATGTAATTGTCACACACGACTGCAGAGTCAGCTACCACTACGTATAGATAGTTAATTGGCAGCTGTCGTGAGACTGGATATATTGTGCTGACAATATCTATGTGTTGTCTCATTGATCAGGCCTGGATGGAAGGATGCAGTACCATGTACATCCCCCAGCCTATCAAGTGTTTCAACATGTGTGTGTATATACATATACACACGCTTATCCTATATACGTTGTCTGACTACTATACACCGTGTACCCATGAAATGAAGGAAATAAAGAAGATCTATCCTTCTATCAATAGAAGGTGTGCACCAAAACAGGAACATTATCCAACTCAATTGCAGGTGTCCCTGATGCCTACTGTATTCCGAATAAGCAGGGTAACATTGATTGTACAGCGGACTCTACCATTGATTGTACAACAGGCTCTACCATTGATTGTACAGCAGGCTCTACCATTGCTTGTACAAAAGGCTCTACAATTGATTGTACAGCAGGCTGTACCATTGATTGTACAACAGGCTCTACCATTGATTGTACAGCAGACTCTACCATTGATTGTACAACAGGATGTACCATTGATTGTACAACAGGCTGTACCATTGATTGTACAACAGGCTGTACCATTGATTGTACAACAGGCTCTACCATTGATTGTACAACAGGCTCTACCATTGATTGTACAACAGGCTCTACCATTGGTTGTACAACATGCTCTGCCATTGATTGTACAACATGCTGTACCATTGATTGTACAACAGGCTGTACCACTGTTTGTACAACAGACTCTACCATTGGTTGCACAACAGACTCTACCATTGGTTGTACAGCAGACTCTACCATTGATTGTACAGCAGACTCTACCAGTGACTGTACAACAGGCTCTACCATTGATTGTACAGCACTCTACCATTGATTGTACAACAGGCTCTATCATTGATTGTACAGCAGACTCTACCATTGATAGTACAGCAGACTCTACCAGTGAATGTACAACAGGCTCTACCATTGATTGTACAACATACTCTACCATTGATTGTACAACAGGCTCTACAATTGATTGTACAACAGGCTGTATCATTGATTGTACAACAGGCTGTACCATTTAATTGTACAACAGGCTGTATCATTGATTGTACAATAGGCTGTACCATTGATTGTACAACAGGCTGTATCATTGATTGTACAGCAGACTCTACCAGTGACTGTACAACAGGCTCTACCATTGATTGTACAGCACTCTACCATTGATTGTACAACAGGCTCTACCATTGATTGTACAGCACTCTACCATTGATTGTACAACAGGCTCTATCATTGATTGTACAGCAGACTCTACCATTGATAGTACAGCAGACTCTACCAGTGAATGTACAACAGGCTCTACCATTGATTGTACAACATACTCTACCATTGATTGTACAACAGGCTCTACAATTGATTGTACAACAGGCTGTATCATTGATTGTACAACAGGCTGTACCATTTAATTGTACAACAGGCTGTATCATTGATTGTACAATAGGCTGTACCATTGATTGTACAACAGGCTGTATCATTGATTGTACAGCAGACTCTACCAGTGACTGTACAACAGGCTCTACCATTGATTGTACAGCACTCTACCATTGATTGTACAACAGGCTCTATCATTGATTGTACAGCAGACTCTACCATTGATAGTACAGCAGACTCTACCAGTGAATGTACAACAGGCTCTACCATTGATTGTACAACATACTCTACCATTGATTGTACAACAGGCTCTACAATTGATTGTACAACAGGCTCTATCATCGATTGTACAACAGACTCTACCATTGATTGTACAACAGGCTGTACCATTGATTGCACAGCAGACTCTACCATTGATTGTACAGCAGACTCTACCATTGATTGTACAACAGGCTCTACAATTGATTGTACAACTGGCTGTACCATTGATTGCACAGCAGACTCTACCATTGATTGTACAGCAGACTCTACCATTGATAGTACAGCAGACTCTACCAGTGAATGTACAACAGGCTCTACCATTGATTGTACAACATACTCTACCATTGATTGTACAACAGGCTCTACAATTGATTGTACAACAGGCTCTATCATCGATTGTACAACAGACTCTACCATTGATTGTACAACAGGCTGTACCATTGATTGCACAGCAGACTCTACCATTGATTGTACAGCAGACTCTACCATTGATTGTACAACAGGCTCTACAATTGATTGTACAACTGGCTGTACCATTGATTGCACAGCAGACTCTACCATTGATTGTACAGCAGACTCTACCATTGACTGTACAACATGCTCTACCATTGATAGTACAACATACTCTACCATTGATTGTACAGCAGACTGAACCTTTGGTTGTACAACAGGCTGTACCATTGATTGTACAACATGCTGTACCATTGATTGTACAACAGGCTCTACCATTGATTGTACAACAGGCTGTACCATTGATTGTACAGCAGACTGTACCATTGATTGTACAACATGCTGTACCATTGATTGTACAGCAGACTGTACCATTGATTGTACAACATGCTGTACCATTGATTGTACAGCAGACTGTACCATTGATTGTACAACATGCTGTACCATTGATTGTACAACAGGCTGTACCATTGATTGTACAGCACACTCTACCAGTGACAGTACAACAGGCTCTACCATTGATTGTACAGCAGGCTCTACCATCGATTGTACAACAGACTCTACCAGTGACTGTACAACAGGCTCTGCCATTGATTGTACAGCAGGCTCTACCATCGATTGTACAACAGACTCTACCAGTGACTGTACAACAGGCTCTGCCATTGATTGTACAACAGGCTCTTCCATTGATTGTACAACAGGCCCTACAATTGATTGTACAACAGGCTGTACCATTGATTGCACAGCAGACTCTACCATTGATTGTACAACAGGCTGTACAATTGATTGTACAACAGATTCTACCAGTGACTGTACAACATGCTCTACCATTGATTGTACAGCAGGCTCGACAATTGATTGTACAGCAGACTCTACCATTGATTGTACAACATGCTCTACCATTGATTGTACAACGGACTGTACCATTGCTTGTACAACAGGCTCTACCATTGATTGTACAACAGGCTCTACCATTGATTGTACAGCAGACTGTACCATTGGTTGTACAACAGGCTGTACCATTTATTGTACAGCAGGCTGTACTATTGATTGTACAGCAGACTCTACCAGTGACTGTACAACAGGCTCTACCATTGATTGTACAGCACTCTACCATTGATTGTACAACATGCTGTACCATTTATTGTACAGCAGACTGTACTATTGATTGTACAGCAGACTCTACCAGTGACTGTACAACAGGCTCTACCATTGATTGTACAGCAGGCTCTACCATTGATTGTACAGCAGACTCTACCATTGATTGCACAACAGACTGTACCATTGATTGTACAACAGGCTGTACCATTGATTGTACAACAGGCTCTACCATTGATTGTACAGCAGACTCTACCACTGATTGTAAAACAGGCTCTACAATTGATTGTACAACAGGCTCTACCATTGGTTGTACAACATGCTCTGCCATTGATTGTACAACATGCTCTACCATTGAATGTAAGGTATTGGTTATACTCTGCTCTGTGCTAGTGAATAAACCAGCGGCTGTATCACTTCCTGTGCTAGTGAATATACCAGCGGCTGTATCACTTCCTGTGCTAGTGAATAAACCAGCTGTTAGATCACATCCTGTGCTAGTGAATATACCAGTGGCTGTATCACTTCCTGTGCTAGTGAATATACCAGCGGCTGTATCACTTCCTGTGCTAGTGAATAAACCAGCGGCTGTATCACTTCCTGTGCTAGTGAATATACCAGTGGCTGTATCACTGCCTGCAAGTGAATATACCAGCGTCTGTACCACTGCCCGTGCTAGTGAATATACCAGCGGCTATACCACTTCTTGTGCTAGTGAATATACCAGCGGCTGTATCACTACCTGTGCTAGTGAATAAACCAGCGGCTGTATCACTTCCTGTGCTAGTGAATATACCAGCGGCTGTATCACTTCCAGTGCTAGTGAATATACCAGTGGCTGTATCACTTCCTGTGCTAGTGAATATACCAGTGGTTGTATCACTGCCTGCAAGTGAATATACCAGCGGCTGTATCACTTCCTGTCCTAGTGAATATACCAGTGGCTGTATCACTTCCTGTTCTAGTGAATATACCAGCGGTTGTATCACTTCCTGTGCTAGTGAATATACCAGCGGCTGTATCACTGCCTGCAAGTGAATATACCCCCGCTAGCTGCATGACAATGCCAGGCACAGTTACATATGTTACTCCAGTTAGCGGTGGATGTAGCTAGACCAAGGACATTCTACATACCAAAATACTTGTACTTTCTCATTCGTTCCTCTTTACTGTCGTTCTTGTTTATTTTCCACGTAGTTTCATCAAACGGGTCTGCCTCGCGTTTCTTGCACCTTCTCCACGCAGACCGACCCACCATGCTAGTCAGCTGATACTGCGTGTTCCGCCAGTGCTGTCTCGCAAACACATCCCAAAACGACACATAACGTTCCCTAGGAAACCTCTTTCTTACGTCGGGGGAGTCCAAATCTTCCACAATCACTGATGTATCATCGTGAGTTATCGCCCCTACATCCTCATCAAGGGGAAGGCTGCCATCACCAAGTTCACGCCCTATCTCAAAACACTTATCGATGTCGTCACTTCTTGGCCCACCTGTGTTCCTGTCACTGGAGTGGACTGTATTAGCATCAGTGATTTCTGGCTCCACGGGAACAACTTGACGTGTATCGTCAATCTCTAGAAATGTTCCACGTTCATGAAGGTCCCTCGGGTCTGCCATTTCACCTGTATCCTGTACGAATGTCTGTTTCTTTCTGTCGTTGCCACAGCAATCTACGTGTTTGGTCTTCGGACGGGCCCCTTTGCTGGCCCATGTTTCCACGCCCGGCATGCTTGGTGCATCCCATGTGTAGTGTAGACGATCTGTCGTTGCAGATTGATCACGGGTAAATTGGTCTGACTTCTTGCCGCTATTGACAAAATCATTTGGCATAACTTCTGCACCGGCTCTCCCCCACTTGCCGCCGCCTTGCCGCGAGCCTTTATGGGGGTTGTTCTCCATACCGCTCCCACAAGTACACTCCAGTGTCAGCCCTTCAACAATAGTGCCAGCACACGATTTAATATTGGACAATTGTCTGTATTGTATCTCCCCTCCACATCTCCACAATTCGGGTAACTTATATTGTTTTTGTAATCGGGAGCCAATTGGTCGCTCGTGCCATGACAACCATTGTCCAAAAGCACAGGAAAAAATCACATATTCTTGCGTTGTGTGCGAAGGCTTTCACACTCACACACGAAATGGATGAATTGTTCTCAGCGAATTCCTTCTTGGTAAAAGAAACTTCCTGTATTTGTGTACACTTCGCAGCCGGATCAATTTCACCGCCATTGACACTCGAACATTTCACATGAATTTATCCAATTTCGTATTGGACTCAAACCTCACGTTCGTCGCCGGCGCACCATTCCCAGGGTATCCGTGCATTATATTAGCTCATAAAATCCACTTGTGTTTCATAATTCCATTCGAACAAAAAACGTTTTCGTTTCTTCCCGACAAGAAAGCCTTCTGATTTACAGATTCCCGACACCGCAACAGATCATATATGACATGAAACATTTGCAGCCATAGTCTCCGTGAAGATGTTATCCATCACTGGCAATGAAAGACAACAACACCGACCTCCCGTAATGCTTAATACAGATGCAGGGCCGGGAATTAACCAACCGACACTTCCAATACTATCTAACAGCCCCTGACGTGTATATCTCCCGTTACTGGCAGAAACAGTTCATGTACATCCATGACGACTGGCGGCATTGTACTTGCTCCCTCTCTGATCTGGACTAAGCCGTGCTTCACCTGGACGGTGCGGTGGAATGTTGGCCCTATCGGCAAACACCAAGCAAAAACGTGCAAGTTTGGCGAGTCTACTTTCTACATCACAACGCGAGATCATCGACTAGTTTTGGAATTTGTTTTTATCATGTCTATCACTCAGCATTGTGGGTGCAACGGTCCCTCGAGATGTGGATAGTACGCTTGTTCATCTTCATACAGAGCAATAATATTTCCTCATAATTTATATATCCCGACACGGAGCAACCTGGACTTTTAATGCGTTTACAGTGTCAATAAGATGAGAGGATAACGGCATGTCCTTGCTTCACGCAGTTCACAATGGCAATTTAATGTGCTTGTTTGATGTTCTAGTGATTTCATGGAAGGAAAATGGCTTTTTTACTCTATAGCACAAAAATTTGAATATCGCTTACACGATGCTTTTGTTTTTTTACGTCGAAAAGAAGTGGGAGTTAACAAATGAAGTATGGCGTCTCCGTGTGATTCAGTGCAAGCAATCTGCAGTGACCTTCACCATCTGTGCTTATCTATCCCATTGACCAGAGTATCCAGTCATTCATCAGAGACAGGCCGTGGAACATCTTCACAAGCAATCCTTTGTTATAACCTATGAAACCAACAGCTTGACAGGAGGTGTATGACCGTGTATGTTAAATTTAACTAATTGCAAAGACAAAAGAATGTAAGTGAATTGGTATAAACATATCGATTATGTTGTGTTGATCGTGTTGATGGGGCTGAACTGTGGCGTCAACTGAACGCCCTATGTCATGGGATGAAGGACGCCTGTTGACACATCAGCTTGTTTGTTGTTTAATGCCGTTCTCACCAGTATTAGCCAGAAATATGACGCCTTGTTGAGTCTGGACAAACCGGTGATTAATATTATGAACGACGATCCACGATATCGTGTATGTATGGAGACAGGGCTATATCATGTTTGTATATACCAAGGAGACAGGGCTTTGTCACAAATGTATATATCAGGAGATAGAGCTATATTATGTATATATCAGGAGACAGGGCTATACCATGTATGTATATATCAAGGAGACAGGGCTATATCATGTATGTATATATCAGGGAGACATGGCTATATCATGTTTGTATATATCAAGGAGACAGGGCTATATCATGTATATATATCAGGAGACAGGGCTATACCATGTATGTATATATCAAGGAGACAGGGCTATATCATGTTTGTATATATCAAGGAGACAGGGCTATATCATGTATATATATCAGGAGACAGGGCTATATCATGTATATATATCAGGAGATAGGGCTATATCATGTATATATATCAGGAGACAGGGCTATACCATGTATGTATATATCAAGGAGACAGGGCTATATCATGTTTGTATATATCAAGGAGACAGGCCTATATCATGTATGTATATATCAGGGAGACATGGCTATATCATGTATCCATAAATCAGGGAGACAAGGCTGTATCATGTATGTATAATTTTATATATCAGGGGGACAGGGCTATATCATGTATTAAAAATCACGGAGACATGGCTACATCATGTATGTATAATTCTATATATCAGGGAGACAGGGCTATATTATATATGTTTATATAAGGGAGACACGGCTATATCATGTATGTATAAATCAGGGAGACATGGCTTTATCATGGATGTATAAATCAGGGAGACAAGGCTATATCATGTATGTATAATTTCATATATCAGGGAGACAGGGCTATATCATGTATGTATAAATCAGGGACACAGGACTATATCATGTATGTATAATTCTATATATCAGGGAGACAGGGCTTTATCATGTATGTATATATCAGGGAGACACGGCTATATCATGTATGTATATATCAGGGAGACATGGCTATATCATGTATGTATACATCAGGGAGACAGGGCTATATCATGTATGTATAAATCAGGGACACAGGACTATATCTTGTAAGTATAATTCTATATATCAGAGAGACAGGGCTATATCATGTATGTATATATCAGGGAGACACGGCTATATCATGTATGTATAAATCAGGGAGACATGGCTATATCACGTATCCATAAATCAGGGAGACACGGCTATATCATGTATGTATAATTTTATATATCAGGGGGGCAGGGCTATATCATGTATCAAAAATTACGGAGACATGGCTACATCATGTATGTATAATTCTATATATCAGGGAGACACGGCTATATCATGTATGTATAAATCAGGGAGACAGGGCTATATCATGTATGTATAAATCAGGGAGACATGGCTTTATCATGTATGTATAAATCAGGGAGACAGGGCTATATCATGTATGTATAATTTCATATATCAGGGAGACAGGGCTATATCATGTATGTATAATTTTATATATCAGGGAGACACGGCTATATCATGTATGTATAAATCAGGGACACAGGACTATATCATGTATGTATAATTCTATATATCAGGGAGACAGGGCTATATCATGTATGTATAATTTTATATATCAGGGAGACACGGCTATATCATGTATGTATAAATCAGGGACACAGGACTATATCATGTATGTATAATTCTATATATAAGGGAGACAGGGCTATATCATGTATGTATAATTTTATATATCAGGGAGACACGGCTATATCATGTATGTATAAATCAGGGAGACAGGGCTGTATCATGTATGTATAAATCAGGGACACGGGACTATATCATGTATGTATAATTCTATATATAAGGGAGACAGGGCTATATCATGTATGTATATATCAGGGAGACACGGCTATATCATGTATGTATAAATCAGGGAGACATGGCTATATCACGTATCCATAAATCAGGGAGACACGGCTATATCATGTATGTATAATTTTATATATCAGGGGGACAGGGCTATATCATGTATCAAAAATTACGGAGACATGGCTACATCATGTATGTATAATTCTATATATCAGGGAGACACGGCTATATCATGTATGTATAAATCAGGGAGACACGGCTGTATCATGTATGTATAAATCAGGGAGACATGGCTTTATCATGTATGTATAAATCAGGGAGACAGGGCTATATCATGTATGTATAATTTCATATATCAGGGAGACAGGGCTATATCATGTATGTATAATTTTATATATCAGGGAGACACGGCTATATCATGTATGTATAAATCAGGGACACAGGACTATATCATGTATGTATAATTCTATATATCAGGGAGACAGGGCTATATCATGTATGTATAATTTTATATATCAGGGAGACACGGCTATATCATGTATGTATAAATCAGGGACACAGGACTATATCATGTATGTATAATTTTATATATCAGGGAGACACGGCTATATCATGTATGTATAAATCAGGGACACAGGACTATATCATGTATGTATAATTCTATATATCAGGGAGACAGGGCTTTATCATGTATGTATAATTTTATATATCAGGGAGACACGGCTATATCATGTATGTATAAATCAGGGAGACATGGCTATATCATGTATGTAAAAATCAGGGAGACACGGCTATATCATGAATGTATAATTTTATATATCAGGGAGACAGGGCTATATCATGTATTAAAAATCACGGAGACATGGCTACATCATGTATGTATGATTCTATATATCAGGGAGACAGGGCTACATTATATATGTTTATATCAGGGAGACACGTCTATATCATTCATGTATATATCAAGGAGACAGGGCTATATCATGTATGTATATATCAAGGAGACACGGCTATATCATGTATGTATAAATCAGGGAGACAGGGCTATATCATGTATGTATAAATCAGGGAGACACGGCTACATCATGTATGTATAATTCTATATATCAGGGAGACAGAGCTATGTTATATATGTTTATATCAGGGAGACAGGGCTATATCATGTATGTATAAATCAGGGAGACAGGGCTATATCATGTATGTATAAATCAGGGAGACATGGCTATATCATGTATGTATAATTTCATATATCAGGGAGACAGGGCTATGTTATATATGTTTATATCAGGGAGACAGGACTGAATCATTAATGTATATGTCAGGTATGTCTAAGACAGATGTCTATCATATTGGGGAGACAGAAGTACAATTATACTGCAATGTATCAGCTAACCTCACACAAGGCCGGTTTATGATTCCCGAAATGGGCACAAATTGTGAAGTTCATTTGTTATCTGTCTGCCATGAGAGACACAGCTCCCCAGATCTTGTTCTGGTAGTCTGCATTATTAGAGGCTTGTGTGGCCGCTGGTCAATAAATCATAGCAACATGACTCAAGATCAGCTAAAGATGTATACATTTTTTCCAATTTGCTGTTCATATCTAAATTATATACAACTGGGTAAGTCTATTAGAATTAAGTGATTTTATGGGCATAGAATTTCGTACGCCACCACGTAGGATCGATCACGTCGACAACCTGGCCCTGCGGCTGCACGTCATCGTATTCTGACGGCGGCGCACACTCACAGGCTTCAGGTAGACTATAAACGTCACTACAATACGATGTAAGTCCGTTCCTCACTCACTCACTCACTCACGCGTGTACACTCGCGTTGTTTTTATTTCCTATTACGTGTCATAAAGAGTTTTCACAGGACCCTGTACACAACCATTGGCGCTGTCACGGTGATGCCACGTGTGTAACTCACTTCTACAGACAGAGCTGCTGTGTGGGAACTGTATAAATGTTTAATACCAACATGCATGGTGTAGATAACATCCTCCACACAGCTAATTTTATAAATACCATAACCCCACAGTTAATATAGTCCTAATTCCACACAACCAATAAAGTCCTAAATCCACACAGCTAATATAGTCTTAAATCAACGCAGCTAATATAGTCCTAAATCCACACAGCTAATATAGTCCTAAATCCACACAGCTAATGTAATAAATACCATAAACACACAGCTAATATAGTCCTAAATCCACACAGATAATATAGTCCTAAACCCACACAGCTAATGTAATAAATACCATCAGCAAACAGCTGATATAGTCCTAAATCCACAATCTAATATAGTCCTAAATCCACACAGCTAATATAGTCCTAAATCAACACAGCTAATATAGTCTTAAATCAACACAGCTAATATAGTCCTAAATCCACACAGCTAATATAGTCCTAAATCCACACAGCTAATGTAATAAATACCATAAACACACAGCTAATATAGTCCTAAATCCACACAGATAATATAGTCCTAAACCCACACAGCTAATGTAATACATACCATCAGCAAACAGCTGATATAGTCCTAAATCCACAATCTAATATAGTCCTTAAAACACACAGCTAATATAGTCCTAAATCCACACAGATAATATAATAAATACCATAAACACACAGCTAATATAGTAAATACCTTAACCACACACCTAATATAGTCGTAATTCCACACACCTAATATAGTCCTAATTCCACACAGCTAATATAATATATACCATACATGTACAGATACCATACAGATTTCCAGTACAGATTCATAACAACACAGCTAACACAGCCTACGTAGTCCTAAATCCCCACAGATAATTTCGTCTTATTCCACACAGCTAATATAGTCCTAAATCTCCACAGAAAATTTCGTCCCAACTCCTAACAGCTAATATAGTCCTAAATCCACAAGCTAACATAGTCCCATATCCAAAGAGCTAATATAGTCCTTTATCCACACAACTAATATAGTCCTAAATCCACACAGCTAATATAGTCCTAAAATACTGGACCACAACCATACATGTAATTTAATTCGCAATAAACAAAACTAATGGAGTTTACAGTTAATTACAACAACCACGCAGCTAATATAGTCCTAAATCCATGCAGCTATTATATTCTTATCCCGACACAGATAATATAGTATTATCCATTTAGCCTATTCAGTTCCATATTCATATAGCCAATATAGGCCAATATACACACAGCTAATGTGATCTCATATCCACAAAATATTGAGAAGATACATTGCGATATATAAAGAAACTCACCGAAGTCTTTTGGTACCAAATATATCAACACGAGTCGATAAAGGTTCGAAAGTCCGAGGCTTGCAGAGGAGTTCTACATTTTTATCAACGAGTGTTTATATATTTGATATCAAGACACAAAGGTGAGAATGTATCTATTATCCAAAATAATTGTTCCACATTTTTCAGTCTGTTATCAGTCATAAGCAGTGTCTTGAACGTAAAGGTACGGCTAACGAGCTTCAGTAGCAGAGATTAGTGATGTCATTTGAATGTGACAACACGTTAACCGATGACGTCACAATGGTCTGTAAAGCACTGTGATGCAATTTCATTGCAGCAATATCCGCTTCATCAAAGCGATATCTCCAGTGGAAGCCAGTTTTGAATGATAAATTAAACTTAGCGAGAGATAATCTCTACATTTTCACATTCATCACATAGTCCCATATCCACCGACCTAACACGATTCTAATATAATATAAATAATAATTCCCCACAATCGCAGCTAATACGGTCGTACATTGAAATAGCTGGTAATTCCCTACAGTCACAGCTAATACAGTCCTATATCCACTGAGCATGTACGAGACCAGATTGATAAAGCAAATAACTCCCTTGCAGCCACAGTTAATCATATCCTGTATCCACTGAGCTTGTACGACAATATAGTGGTACAGCTGTAATGTCCCGTTACAGGGTGTGAAGAACTGTTATCTTTGGACGCTCAACGAGGAGGCATTGTCAAGGGAGGCAACTCCTGCAGGACTATGATGATCAACATCAACTTGTACCGCCAGAAACCAATCGTTTTGAATCGGCTAATATATTGCAACTTCGACATGTAGCCAAAGAACAAAAGATAATATACTGGTATTCATAAAATGTCTATATATTTCAAGATCATTAATATTTTAACATGAATCTAGATGGCCTGTGCTCGTCTTATACTACAATACTGCAGCTTCGATTATATAAATACTAGCTGCGCACAGAAAGGTCACAGACGATAGTTCTTCATAAAAAAGAACGTTTTCTTCCTGAGGATAATACATGGATTTTTTTGTTAATAATCTAAAAAGCGCCTTATAAATATAACATATCGCTCACGTCTGGAGTACAGGCTTGTTACGTTGAGACAACGGGGAGAAAAGTGGCTAGCCACCATCAACAGGGAGGAATAAAGTGTAAAGCCCCGCGCCTGCTGAGTGAATCTTTTCTACTTAGAGGCGGAGTAGGTTTTATTGATTGTCTTACACCGCTGTCGACATGGGGCCCGGGCGGCAACGCCTCTAATGCTGTCTTAATGGAGTCGATTGAAACGCTTTGGTTGTTAATAATACTCGTATTATATACAACCGTGTTTCATAAACCTGGAATGGCCCCAGTCGTCCCGGGCAGAGCGGGTTCATCGCCACTCTTCTCGGCCGGAACAGTCTCCTGATGATGAACCAAGCCAAGTAGAGTCTTACCTACCGAAACCGAGCCACTGGTGTGCTTTTTGTGATCAAAGCGCAATTAATTATTTTCTCCTAAAGTTACGACTTCAGAGGCTCTAGGGAAAATCGAAAGTATTCGGGCAGAATTGTACTTTATATATTGTGAAAATACAGAATTCTTCAGAGAATTCGTCAATTCAATCTGCAGATTTCTATGAGAGGTATGGTCGGAACCTAAGGACCCAGTCATCTAAGGCGCCTCTATTCGATGCGCAGAGTTGCTTCCCTTAGACGTGCCAGAAACCTTTGATCCTCAGTTCGAATCCAGATTCACCCTGATTGTGTTTCTCGGTTTGTTACCACCAAACCCGTGCTCCTCGGTTTCACAAAAGCGGCAAACGCCTGCAGTACCTCGGGCTGTTCTACAGCACAGTGCCAAGCCTTGATATATGTGATATAGTTAAACCACAGTCGCTCACTATATTAAATGTGCATAGATTTCATAAATGGTAGCACATGCTTAGATCTTTATAACAGTTGCTATTAAAATTTGAAACATGTATCAGAATAACTGCCAGCAAGGCCGGTATATTTATGCAAAGTAAATTGCATATCCCCCATTGTCTGCTGGAGTGGTCTGTCTGCTAACTGCACTGATCTAAAACAATTCCAAATAAAATTGAAACAACATCCACAATGAACCAATATTTTATATGGTAATTAAACAAGATAATGCAACCTTCTAATTGTTAATCCGGCGTTCAAATTCACTAACAACCCAAACCACCCATGGGTTTATTCCATCAACATAAAACTCTCCACTTCATTTCGTGTTTACTTTATACTTCCAGTTTTACACGCAACCCTACTCAAGGGAATCCTAAAATATTGCCGCCGGTGGAATCGGAATACGATCATCGATGGTAGCTAATCAAATTACTACCCATGATGAGGAATCGAAGAGACCGAGCAGGAAAGACAGAAAATTTCAACGCGATAGGGAAATTATTGCTCACAACTAGAAAACTGTCGAGTTTACAGTTAGCACCGACATTAGACTCCCATTCCCAGGTCAGCAGCTGCATGCATTTTGAGCACCCGTTTATTATTCTCATTAACATTCAGACATATCAATGCTAAGATTATTACCGCCTATACCAGCCGTCTGGGTGGAGAGAGCTACCATTCCCTCCCTGGTCGGAAGTCGAGGTAATCAATTTTATGCATCGAGTTCTCGTTTCGCTTTAAATTCTCATTTTCGACCGAACAAAAGCGTGATATAATTTCCGAACGGGAACTAAAAAAAACGGACTTAGTCACGAAACCTCTTCAAACCAATCTGATTTACATAGATTTCTAAATTAAGTAGTCACAGTGTGTCCTTTTGAGTTTATTCTGATAGTATTAGAAAACTAGAAATTATACCCCGTTTCGGAAGTTTTAATAATCTCTGCAGCAGTGAGCACGCACGATAACATGGATATGGTGTAATTTCAAGGTGATTGTGATTACAAATATGGATACGCATGAATAATAAGAGAGACTTTTTCAGAATTTGGAGTAAACAAATTGTGTTTTTTTCTGAAATATTCATTGAGAACCAAAATTACAAAAGTATGAAATAATCATGTGAACGGCCATTCACAATGTTTTTGAACATTGGATCCAAGCTACATATTCTTTAAGGCCACGTGAACAATGTTTCTTTCAAAACATAAAAATACATGCTCAGGTAGATTCTAGGAACACCCTCAATGGAGAGGCGTTACGCGAGTTAAGCGACCATTTCGGTAAGACATGCTCAGATAGATTCTAGGAATACCCTCAATAGAGAGGCATGGAGTTAAGCGACCATTTCGGTAAGACTTCGATGCGATGCATACCCGACGGTTAATTCATAAATATATTTTAACTGAATAAATAACCTGAGAAGCATTGGTTTATCAGAAACTGATGTAGGAATGTTGTTATAAGTCTGCAAGTGACCGCTGGCAGAATTTCTGCCTAAATAGGAGACTGTTAAAACAACCCAATTTTACAACCACTCTGCCCCCCCCCCCCAAAAAAAACAACAACAACAAAGCAACAAAAAACAACAAAAAAAAACAACACACACACACACACACACACACACACACACACACACACACAACCCACCCTCGCCCCTACCCGTGAGTAGAGGACAGCAGGTGGTGATCGGCACCAGTCTAGTTGAATTGGCATTGCCGCCATCACACACCCCTACCCCCTGTCGCATCGTTACATCTCCCGCCATTGATCACACCACCACTACTGATCGATAGTTATCGATTGCAAAATGTAAATGCCCACTAGTTGTCATTGGATGAGATTATGAATCACTCGCATTTTCCTAGTTGTGGCACTGACAGTGAATCACGGTGGGCGGTACTAGTGGCATGGTGGTGGCAGAACATGCACATGTAGGTCTGGTAATACCTGGGACTCCGGGAGTTCGACACAACGAGGTTCGACTCTAAATATAAAGGTGAGAACATGATCTCGAACGAGGTCGTCCCGGTATCGTACGCCATTCAAATTGCCATTAACAATGATGAGTTGTGTTCTCCCACGAGTTGTGATGCCACCCCATACCATTACAGTTCAACCCTCAAATTGACGACGTTGAATAACGCTAAAACGTCCTCCTGGACACCTGTAGACGACCCTTGCACGACCATCAGAAATGTCCAGATGAAACCTAGACACACGTGTCAACAGTTTACTGTCCCAGTCTTGTCTTCTGAAGCACAGATGCTGTCTACACCAAGCTAGGCGTGCCTGACGGTGAAGTGGAAGCAAATACGGGCGTATCGCTGGTCATCGTGGTCTGATGTTGTGATCCCTCAAACGGGTCCTTACAGTTCTGCCATGTATAGGTCTCAGCCCAGCAATTGTCAGTGATGTAACTGTGTCAGTTTGGAATCGATTCGGTAGATTCACCAACCGAATATGGTTGTCCGGTTGACGTGACGTCACACGTCTACAACCGGTTGTAGATAACGTCTCCAAAGAGATAAAAGTGTACTTCGATGAACATTAAAATGTCTGGCAACTTCGTTTTGCGCCATTTCTTTTTGGAATATACCCACGGCGCGCTAATGTTGATGTTCAGTAAGCCCTGACATTGCGTAAGCGTTATTTGAATTTGGGGGTTAGGGGGAGTAGGAGGATAGACGGGGGAACACGATATGAGACACGGGGGTGGGGTAGGAGGATACACGGGGGAACACGGTATGGGACACAGGAGACACGGGGGTGGGGGGTGGGGGGTAGGAAGATGCACGGGGGAACACGGTATGGGTCACATGAGACACGGGGGGGGGGGGGGGGGGGGGTAGGAAGATGCACGGGGGAACACGGTATGGGTCACATGAGACACGGGGGGGGGGGGGGGTAGGAAGATACACGGGGGAACACGGTATGGGACACATGAGACACGGGGTGGGGGGGGGGGGGGTAGGATGATACACGGGGGAACACGGTATGGGACACATGAGACACGGGGGGGTAGGAGGATGCACGGGGGAACACGCGATGGGACAGATGCGACACGGGGTGGGGTAGGAGGATGCACAGGCGTTGTGAAAGTATGATATTTCTTAACAAAACCTTCAAATGTTTTATGTTCAGAAATTCAAGCACGTCCAGCACAGATCGTATCAGAACGTTCAACAGTCAAAGGGAAGTAACTCTAAAACTCCTAGCACTTGCGCAGACAAACGTTCACCTGTATATTATTGATTCTACAGATGTTGTTCCCCAGGTACCTGACATGACTCATAGACCAACACGCCTTCTCACATCACAATAGACATATTGATGACATAGGTAAACATGTGGTCACGTGACGTGATGTAGATGTCCTCATCTGTATATCGATATAAACAGGTGCTCTATTGTGCCATCAAGTTTTGCGCATTTCAGTGCTATGTAAACACGTCTTTCAGGCTGAAAAATAATCGAACCTATTACTTACTGACGTATGCACTAAGCGTGTGCGTGTATTCCAATTGGCGCACGATATAAAAAATCAGTTTCTATATCAATATTCATCATTTTGATAACTGAGTAGGCATGTGGGTATTGTCAGGTATCAAAGTTCTGCAATAAATACGCACCTCTGTACACCACTGTCTATACGGGTACATCGCACGCAGTGTATGTTAATGCATCATATCAACATGGCAAACGATCATAACAAGTCGCGGCTGGGTCTTTACGTTTCAAATACGTTCTCTTGAATTCAAGTGAATGACAGACAAAGATGCGTTGTGTGATGAAGCTGATGCTTGGCGATGAGACGACTGACACTTGCCGTCATAGAATGCAGCTTAGCAGAAGTCAAATACTTTAACCGGCATTAATCAATTTCCCTCTAACCCGCGTGTCATTGCTTGTCAATTTCAGAGATGTTGAAATTGATCCATGCAATCTACAGTATCTTACCGCGAGTTATTTACGCAAAGCGTTTATAAAGTCCCCTGTAAGTATACAGCTCTGAGCGGCACTGGACTAGACTCGGCCAGATCCCGTCCTCCACATAAACCAGCTCGCCAGACTCAAGCGCTGCAAAGCATTACACCCCAGGACCAATGTTTGCTTTTGAAATATCTCTCCTTTGAGTTAATGAACAACATAAATAGCTAGTATCAATAAAATTTCTTTCCATGATCGCACTTTATAGGATGTCCATAACACCAGTACAGGGATACTTCCCTTGGTGGTATTAGCGAGTTTCCCGTCCCTTCCCCCAAGCGTGTGGAAGACCCACTTGGAGACAATTTGCATTCGGCTCGGACTCTTTCTCAAGACGGTTCCTTCCGTTTTCACTACTGTGACAAATCGTGCCTGGCCTACCAACGACGCTTTACCACGGATACAAAAACCTTGGAGTTGTGTAAATGAATAATATGCATATCAGCGCCCGGGCTGGGCCGCGCTACAGCCCGGAACATGCTCAGGGACGCTTCATTAGACCCATCACATTACCCGGGGATTTACTCAATAATGCGGCAAATTCGTGCGGATAATTTCATTATATCTGATTGTTTTCCAGGCAACTGTATGCATATTCTCGACGATGTATTGACGTTATAAATAGTTCAGCAGTGAATTCAACTATTATTTCAGCTGAATGTGCAACAGGACTGGTAAACAATCAGCTTAAATATTTCATTATTTCTTAAGACAAGGCGAGGTCGATTGTAAAGCTTGATGTGAATGAGTACAGTTCTTTTGAAATATACCGTGACTCAAACCATACTAGTAGGGCAAATGGGGAACGTGTGCTGTAAACACCGCCACTACTACTATAACTACTACTACTACTACCACCACCGTTACTACTACTACTACTACTACTACACCGCTACTACTACTACTACTACTACTACTACCATTATTATCAGTATGATTATTTTGCAATCCCTTAGTCGTGCCAGGATCCGAGGGTTCGAATCCCGGAATCATCTTCTCAATGATGTGCTTCAGGGTGAGAATGCTGCTATGTTACCAGTCTGACCAGCAGGGTGCCTGGCCCGCACCAGACAGTCGGTGCCAACCTACATGCTTATCGTTGTAATTGATAACTGTGTGTTGATGGTGGGAGGCTAGACAGAACGGACATACCAGTCTGGGGAAACACCAACCAGACGCACGAATACACTGTCTAGGGGAACGACTCTCCCGGGGTAGACATAGGCACAGGTGATATGCTACCTGGCCGATAACCACTGCGCGTTGTGTGTATGTGTGTGTGTGTGTGTGTGTGTGTGTGTGCTGTGTGCGTGCATGTGCTTGTGTGCTGTGTGCGTGCATGTACTTTTGTGCTTCTGTGTGCGTTCATGTGCTTATGTGTGTTTTAGGGTATTTATTTTCTACAATCGGCCTTGGGCTATTTTTGGGATGGGTTAATTGAATGAAATTTCGTGTTACTGCTGAAAGGTAAGTTATAGTGTGTAAGTTTGTCAATTTCTAGTATATTACACCTTAGTACTAATACATCTGTAACATTTGAGTGACAATTTCTGGTACCAAAACATATCTTGTGATCGACTTCTATGCCTGATAGTGTAATGATAACCATTAGATTGGGCGTGAATGCAGAAAAACAAAATATACCCAACGGGGTTTCGCTTTTGAATTAGTTCCTGCAGTTCCGAAAAGAAGAGACTGTTATCTATTGCTACACGAACATGGAATAACATTTAGACAGTGGAGGCCTGTTGTCATCTCTTCCCCGTGATCCTTGTACTGTTGAATTGATGAACACAAATACTCTTTATATAAAACCCCGCATTCAATGCCATTGCAAGCTTGTTGACACAGTTGCCTGCGCCTCATTCAACAACCAGATATGAAAATAACAATTTTAATTCAACATATTTGGTGTATTTGCACACTCCTTTGATGAAAATGAGTGTAATTTCTTAGTCAACATGTATGCACGGCGCTTTTCTGGATCTTTTCTCTCCAAATATTTACCCGTATCCAGTATTGTCCTTGCCAAGCTGAAAAGTGTTTGTGGAGCCAAGTGAAGAACCCAGGAACGGTGCTTACATGAACAAATATTGGTCTTCAGAAAACAGGAGCTTCAGTTGGTTCCCCCGAGTATTCTCGACATCTGCGCATTTACCGAGTGGCGGGAAACAGTTTGAAATGAGGCCTCCGGCGTCACTTCCTGCTTGGACAGAATTGGGCGTGACATTGCTGCGTGACAGGACACGCGTTCCGGGCCAGGTCACGTCCTGCCTATTTGGGTTCTCTCAGTTGATACATGTTTGGAAAACAAGGATCTGACAAGTGGAGACACTGAGAAGCCATGAGGTAGTCCATTTTACGCATACACGGAATCAATGCCAGAATCAAACACTAGAGTTGTGAGTTAGTGGAATGGAAACAAGCCCTTAAGTCTCCCGACATAGCAAACTTAACTAAGTCCAGGGGTAGGTTAGCGTCTACCGGAAAACCCGGTTGCCATTGCAACATTTAAAAAAAAGGATTTATGCCTTTATACTGCAAAAGGCGACTTAAAACCATACGCACTGAGAGGCGGATTTAGGATATTGCACAAGAGGGTTGCAGACTACCATGACGACAGGTGTTAACCTGAAAAGTGCCTGAAAGAAAGTGTTTGCGCACCATTGCACCCCCCGCCTGTTTGTTCCACCAGGGTGTTCCCCTGGAGTTCCCCTGGAGCTCCCCCTGGTGTTCCCTTGAGCTCGCCTGGTGTTCCCTTGAGCTCGTCTGGTGTTCCCCTGGAGTTCCCCTGGTGCTCCCCTGGAGTTCCCCTGGTGTTCCCCTGGAGCTCCCCCTGGTGTTCCCCTGGAGTTCCCCTGGAGATCCCCTGGAGTTCCCCTGGAGTTCCCCTGGTGTTCCCCTGGAGTTCCCCTGGAGTTCCCCTGGTGTTCCCTTAGTATTCCCCTTGAGTTCCCCTGGAGTTCCCCTGGTGTTCCCCTGGAGTTCCCCTGGAGTTCCCCTGGTGTTCCCTTAGTGTTCCCCTTGAGTTCCCCTGGAGTTCCCCTGGTGTTCCCCTGAAGCTCCCCTGGTGTTCCCTTGAGTTCCCCTAGTGTTTCCCTGGAGTTCCCCCTGGAGTTCCCCTGGTGTTCCCCTGGAGTTCCCCTGGTGTTCCCCTGGAGTTCCCCTGGTGTTCCCTTGAGTTCCCCTGGAGCTCCCCTGGTGTTCCCTTGAGTTTCCCTGGTGTTCCCCTGGTGTTCTCCTGGAGTTCCCCTGGAGATCCCCCTGGTGTTCCCTTGAGCTCGCCTGGTGTTCCCTTGAGCTCGTCTGGTGTTCCCCTGGAGTTCCCCTGGTGCTCCCCTGGAGTTCCCCTGGTGTTCCCCTGGAGCTCCCCCTGGTGTTCCCCTGGAGTTCCCCTGGTGTTCCCTTGAGTTCCCCTGGAGCTCCCCTGGTGTTCCCTTGAGTTTCCCTGGTGTTCCCCTGGTGTTCTCCTGGAGTTCCCTGGAGATCCCCTTGAGTTCCCCTGGTGTTCCCTGGAGTTCTCCTGGAGTTCCCTGGAGATCCCCTTGAGTTCCCCTGGTGTTCCCTTGAGTTCCCCTGGTGTTCCCCTTGAGTTCCCCTGGTGTTCCCCTGGTGTTCCCCTGGAGTTCCCCTGGAGTTCCCTGGAGATCCCCTGGAGTTCCCCTGGAGCTCCCCTGGAGATCCCCTGTAGATCCCCTGCTGTTCCCCCTGGAGTTCCCCTGGAGTTCTCCTGGTGTTCCCCTGGAGTTCCCTTGGAGTTCCCCTTGAGTTCCCCTGGGTCTATTTAAATTGTCCTGCTATATAAAGATGCATTACTGTACATGACAGCACGTGCAAAATCTCCGCAGATCATCGCTGGTGTGGACGACTCTCTACACGTAAGTCTACACAGATTGATAGAACTGGCCATATTTAGCTTGTGGAGATTTGTCTTTTGTGGACATGAATATGCAGAAGTCTGTGTTTGGAAGATTCATGTCCTTTATAAATTCATTACGTCGCAGTGAAGGTATACATGCTTGAACGTCCTCTCGGTAGTGTGTTATTCGTTCACCGCGATGGCGAATCTGCTGCTGTCGACAGCAATTCCCAAAAGGGTGATTATCTCCACACTTTATTCCTGATTTTGTAATTAATTTGGAACATAGACATCAATCTATCATATATTATGCATTGTGTTAGATTTCCCCAAGATTTCTCAGTTATGTTAGAGGCCGCCGTGTGCCGCTGTGTGGAGATCCTGTGTTCAAGGAAGGAGAGGTTTGATACATGGAGTTCCGGTGAGTCTCGGGGTGTTCCTGGCCGTCCTCGCTAAGTCGTATCGATTACAATAACAAACCTAGAAACTAACCATCTATCAATATCTTCCCAAACTCTGTACTTACACGAACAATGACACACGAGTATTGCAGCAGGCTGACCGGTAATACAGATTTTTGGAGCCGTCGGGTAGACTAATTTTCGAATTAGTACCACAACACGAAAACGGAAGTGATTCGGTGCCAGTGTTCTCCGTCTGGTAATACTGATGAAATATGTATCTTGCTTATCAGAAATAAAATTCCTCGGGTTTAAGCCAGTGATAATACAATAAAATAAGCACAACTGGATTGATATTCGGGAGGTAAATGAACAATATTTCGTGCGTGTGTGGACAGTTATGAAAATTGATGATGAGATGATTTTGAAAGAAACGCAATGTCTTCAGTCATTTAGTCACTGGAAATACACTTTGCCTACTCACATAAACAATTCCCACAAGTACTGTTATCAAAGTAGTAGGGAAGATTTATTCAGTTAAGCTCTCCCCCTGGCCTACTGTGTGTATAATGTTGACAACAGCACAATGTGTGCTCATTCGAGAGGACAACCAGATAAAGGAATATCATAGATTTCAGTGCATTGTCTGGCTGCAGAGGGCTGTGTCCGTCACTATCCCCTCCTCCGATGTAGCGACATGGCGCTGGGAGCGAACAGCCTGCCCGTGCTATGAGCCTCGCACACACCGGCCTTAACCCACACCAATCAACACAATGATAACAAATATATAGTCATTTCTAATATCTCAAGGATTATTATTGGAGAATGTGTGTTCATCATCTATAAGCATTTCTGTCCATCTTCACAAACCAAGCCTTCATTGCGATACAAGGTTTGTACACGATTAAGACAAGGCTTGTACACAATTCTATGGCGTTTCGATAGTTTAGAATTTGTTTATGGACAAGGCTTGGTGCAACTCGAGGTGGTGTTCTACCCCGCTGCAGAGAGGCCTGCCTACAGCTGCTGCGGTCACACACACACGCGCTTGTTGTAATCAACAACGGTGACCTTACACGTTTTGTCAGATTGATTGACACATGACATATTGATGGGTGAAGCTGATGACTGATCAATATGAGTTGCCTGTATGAAGACTGAACTACCAACACCCGTGTCTACAGGGAACACTCCCGTCATAATACATCCTCAATTATTCATCTCCACCGATGGCATGTTCGGCCCTGAAGTGGAACACAGCAAAGTAGACTTCAACAAACCTTTTTATAGGCCTGATGTTGTCAGCTGTTGTTGTTAATCTTTCACACATACTCAGACACACGCGCACGCACGCACACACACGCACACACACATACACGCACGCACGCACATACACAGAACCCATATGTATGTATGTATGTATGTATGTATGTATGTATGTATGTATGTATGTATGTATGTATGTATGTATGTATGTATGTATGTATGTATGAATGTATGTATGTATGTATGTATGTATGTATGTATGTATGTATGTATGTATGTATGCATGCATGCATGCATGTATGTATGTATATGTACTTTGAAAAGTATCATTCGTATACTAGTATACTCTTTCATTAGTATTAATTAGTCTACACAGTGTTTGCATGTACACGACATTTCAATATTGCCCGATTGTCGAGTATTGCTCTTGTTTGCCACGCTGTTGTGTATATCAGTAGGCCACGCATCCTGACGGTGTTGTGTACATCAGTAGGCCATGCATCCTGACGGTGTTGTGTATATCAGTAGGCCATGCATCCTGACGGTGTTGTGTATATCATCGGGCCATGCATCCTGACGGTGTTGTGTATATCAGTAGGCCATGCATCCTGACGGTGTTGTGTATATCAGTAGGCCACGCATCCTGACGGTATTGTGTACATCAGTAGGCCATGCATCCTGACGGTGTTGTGTATATCAGTAGGCCATGCATCCTGACGGTGTTGTGTATATCAGTAGGCCATGCATCCTGACGGTGTTGTGTATATCATCGGGCCATGCATCCTGACGGTGTTGTGTATATCAGTAGGCCATGCATCCTGACGGTGTTGTGTATATCAGTAGGCCATGCATCCTGACGGTGTTGTGTATATCATCGGGCCATGCATCCTGACGGTGTTGTGTATATCACGTTGGCCATGTCGCTGCCAAAAGCATCTCCTCACTTCATGCATATTTCATAGGAGCTGGTCGCGTTCACTGACACGTGTGTCATATTTCACGTCCGCTGCAATCACCAGCAAACAGTTGTCACTTACATGGAAGTTAACCACGACTCCCCACAGTCCCAGGGGTCGCACTGGCCAGTGTGGATAATACACGGATACACGCGGTGACGGGATGCCGACAGTCCATCATGGTATCGCGTCAGAGTCCAGACAAGGAAGACATAGACTTAAGTCAAACATCTGTTGACATGGTAGCTATCCTGCACGAAAATTGTACATTTCAGACCGGGGTCATTGATTGTCTCGTCAGGACTGAACAATCTGAATGTGATTTCAGAACGTCGCCCATGCGTCTCTCCATAGGGGGGACGTTTAATCAGCTTCACTGGGGATCATCCTAGGAAACGGGCACATGAGGGTATGCATTGCGGGGATGACAAACTTGCTGACATGAAATACTTATAGGTAGCAGCACGCGACTGATGTATAAAACACCAGCTTGGTTTTGGCAATCAAATGAAGATCCCTGTAGCCTCATATTTCGTTACGCCTTTAGAGTTGTGCAATTGCTTCAAGAGGTTGTTTTATTTATTAGAGTGTAGATGCATGTCGGGAAATGTTGAACTGAGCTCTAACAGAGATCTAGAACGTGGTGACAGCTGCGATTGACAGGTAACGCCCCTTTCTCACTGCCAGGTGTTGGACTGAGACAAGACAACACATAGGCATTTCCCCACGACCAGCCGCACTAAGTGCTCGCACTGGTACCTCGTATTCCAGTCAATCAAACATTTCTCCACTATTAAATTAAAGACATAATCACGTGATGATCACGTGCCACTCCGTGTTTTGATTTGAACAGTTACGCTGAAATTCAAAATATATTGGGAGACGGACCATTTAAAAAAATATATTCTAACCATGTGTTTTGATGACAAATGTCTATTGACATAAGATTAGTGAAAACTCGCTTAATCGAAGTGTTGGGATAGGCGAAAATATACCCAACTACTCGTAGTATCTAACAGTACTGGCAGTTTAAATGAAAGGAAACTGAAGATTTGTGGAGCACCTCCAGACAATCATTCAATGCAGCTACCCGAAAACATCGCAGAGACAAGTTGAATCATTTCTGTGTGTCCGTGTATGTGTCTCTGTAAGCGACCAGACGGCCTACTTTCAGTGCCTTGCGCCACCTGTGCTCCGCCAGATGTTTATACACCCACGTATGACGTCGTCAGATGTAGGGGTTCAGGGAACACTGGGGCATATTTGGCACGTTCTGTTTGCTGTGTCATCACTCACTATGCCAATCATAGCGCACAGTTACAATATGTCACATGGTCACATACCCCGAAACACAACGCAGCTTTGACAGGGATCTCAATTTTAGACAATAATTGCCCTAGCTGATTATATGCCTTTTTTAGTAAAAGAATGTACACACCCATGTTTGATGGTGGCTAGAAAACAAGAGATAGAAATTCTATAGTGATGTATTTGATACGGGTATCACAGGAGATATTACATGCATCAATCTTATCCAAGTTGCGTGGATTGATGCTCATGATAGCAATCACTGGAACGCTGGTCTCGATTATTTACAGACCGCTGTCATATTACTGAGCGCGGCGTTAAACAATAAACAAACAAAACATGCATAATATCAAATTGATGAGTATATCACAACAGGTGACGTGCAAATGACGTCTCAGGGACCATAGGCGTCGCAATGTCAAAGTACACAGTAATGAGCAGTAGGGAGTTTCCAGTGTATACTTTCTTTTGCCCGGTAGGTAATAATCCATGGTTTTAACATCAAACAAGGAAAGCTTTGGTTGGCGTCTCATACGGCTTATCAACAAGTTTCGCAACTAATCTACACCTTGTAACAACAGGTCCATGTTTATTCTATGTTTCTTAGAGATTTCCAAATATTTGCTGAATTAGATCGGAAAATGCTGTAGCCTGTGGCCGATGTGCTGTTCAGTTCCCTGATGGTGAACCGCTGACGTTACAACAGCGTGTCCTGGAGTGATACACAACAGCGTGTCCTATAGTCAGTGGCTGGAGTGATACACAACAGCGTGTCCTATAGTCAGTGGCTGGTGTGATGCACAACAGCGTGTCCTATAGTCAGTGGCTGGGCTGATACACAACAGCGTGTCCTATAGTCACTGGTTGGGCTGATGCACAATAGCGTGTCCTATAGTCAGTGGTTGGAGTGATGCACAACAACGTGTCTTATGGTCAGTGGCTGGAGTGATGCACAACAACGTGTCCTATAGTCAGTGGCTGGAGTAATGCACAACAGCGTGTCCTATAGTCACTGGTTGGGCTGATACACAACAGCGTGTCCTATAGTCAGTGGCTGGTGTGATGCACAACAGCGTGTCCTATAGTCAGTGGCTGGAGTGATGCACAACAGCGTGTCCTATAGTCAGTGGCTGGTGTGATGCACAACAACGTGTCCTATAGTCAGTAGTTGGAGTGATGCACAACAACGTGTCCTATAGTCACTGGCTGGAGTGACGCACAACAGCGTGTCCTATAGTCACTGGCTGGAGTGACGCACAACAGCGTGTCCTATAGTCACTGGTTGGGCTGATGCACAATAGCGTGTCCTATAGTCAGTGGCTGGAGTGACGCACAACAGCGTGTCCTATAGTCACTGGCTGGTGTGATGCACAACAGCGTGTCCTATAGTCACTGGCTGGAGTGACGCACAACAGCGTGTCCTATAGTCACTGGTTGGGCTGATGCACAACAGCGAGTCCTATAGTCAGTGGCTTGGCTGACGCACAGTGCTCCAATGGTCAACCACTACCGTTACAGCAATTTCACTTCACATCGCTCACAGTCAGCGTAGCATCAGCTTGACAACTACAATAACAATCAGCTTGCTTCAAACAAAGATACACAGATGATATTCTAACAAATGACGCAGAGATTGTGATAATGTGATCTTATCAAAACAATAAACACAGCCGACAAGTGTGTTCAAAGAGCCGTGTACTGTGCTGGTGATCAGGTGTCGTGTTTGCATACATGCCGTGATGACGGATCGCACCTAGCTATTTACCCAGTGTCGTGTCGGCATCGTGTGTGTTTAGTGTGGCGACGCCGTGCATTATCAGGGGACTCTCTGCCACCATGATGTGTGGAGCAAATGTCTCATTCACGCTCAACTACTTGTAAACCAACACCAATGAGTATACTCATATTTACATTTAGTTCCTAATAGATGCATTACAAACTGGCAAACAACACGCACTGAGTAACTACAACGAAAGTGTGTGCAGTTCTGTATGCTATATAGCATTGTAAACCGGAAGAATGCACCAAAGTCAGACTTTTATATTGGTCATCGGTCTCATGAAAGTTTGATAGTTTATCAAATAATTTATACCATTGATCATACTAAGGCATAAGACGATAACATTATGCCAGGACTCAGAGAGACACGGTAGCTGTTTCTTGTAGGCGTGAAGACAACCATGTGCACAAGATTACCGTCCTACCCCCATTTAATCAGTGACGCTTTGTAATACATAGGTGAGGTGAAATGGGGTTTAACGCACACACACTCGACATGAATATGTAGAAGTCTGTGTAATCAGAAGAGTCATATCCTTTATATATTAATAGCCGCGTCGCAATTATCTAAAACCATTTTTCTTTACAGTATTTTATATTTGGAATGAAAATCTTTATTCCATGTGAACATGCTTTCACGACAAATGAAATAAATATTACCTAATTTTTGTTTGTTTAGTTACCTGTATAAACAGATGAATGAAAGCGATGGACATGGACCTAACTCCGACCTGCACCAACTTAAGACGCTCAACTAATGTATTTCCCATATACCCAGCTGAAGTATCTCGGAGATATTTTCGGACAGCCAGCATTTCCTGCGAGTCCGGTGTCAAAGGAAACTACGCCAACAGGATTGCAGGCATTCAAGCTATCTACTCACGTAAGAGAAGGAATCAGTTTAAATTAAGGAGTTATATTAGGGAAGATAGAAGCAAGGTTTGGGGATAGTGCTGTACGTACAGGCTTCTCCCTGTTAATTAAACTCGGCCGCAAGATGCGAGGCTGGAGGTCCGTGTTCATCTGTATATGGCGTTGCTCCACTGCTGCCAAACAGACACTCCGAGGTTCATGGACGGAGATGGAACAGACACACATACTTAGCTGATCCGTTCATTGTATGACCGACCCTACACAGGGGGGCCTTCACGCTGCAGCTTACTCTAATGTGCACTAATGTACCGCAGCAGCAGCGACACCGGGCCAGCACGGCAACACGCACGACAACCACGTCTTTTATCTTTTATCAGTGATTTAATCACTAACAAATAGTTGATATCGGTGCCGAAGACATTTCAACAGTAGAGGAAAAGGATATGTTTTTTCGTTACAGAATATAAAACATCCTTTTCTACTACTCGCCTGCAAACGTAACGCATCGGTCGCCATGACCGAGCCGGCATGTAAACAAATATCTCAGTCCTCGTCTTGCCGTATCGCGTTGTGACCAGCCTATATGTACCGTGGTGCACACCCGTTAATTTTACTTCAGTGAAATAGACCAAGTATATCAAGCTGCATCATCGTTTGTCTCGTGGCCTCTGGGGATATGGTGTTCAGAGACACCACGAGGACACGCGACGGAAGAACTGGTCCTACCATTAGGCAGACATAAAGCACGCATCAACATGCAATATCAATTTAACACACAAAGTGAGATGTTAGTATCTACTGTGTCCCTCACTGTGGGGATTCCGAGGTAGAATTCACCCCCAGTATCTTATACCTATACAATTTGTTTGTTTGTTTGTTGTTTGACGATTACAGCTATATGACAGCGGTCTGTAAATAATCGAGTCTGGACCAGACAATCCAGTGATTGACATCATGAGCATCGATCTACGCAATTGGGATACGATGACAAGCATCAACCAAGTCAGCCAGCCTAACCACCAGATCTCGTTAGTCGCCCCTTACGACAAGCATGGGTTGCTGAGGACCAATTCTAACCCGGATCTTCACGGGTCTATACTTGTAAGAGGCGACTAAATGGGTCGGGTGGTTGAGTTCGGTGACTTCCGATTCCGTGGCTTGCGTGTCATCGTACCCCGGCGGCGTGGGGCGTTTCTCATGATATCAATCATTGGTTACTCCTGGATAGACTCCATAACTTAGACGCCTCTGTCATGGATCTGTGATATTGCTCAAACAAACAACCAAAAACGTCAAGCTAGCCAACCCCTGTCACACAACCATGTTTAATATGCTATCGCCACTGATGAACAAACACATCAGTTGTCCCTGGATGGGACAAAACTAGTATGGAAACTGGTGACACTGGTTTCTGAAGGTAGTCTTTAGTTAATAACCAGTCAGACAGAGGCACTGAATGTATCAGCACCAGGATTGTGTGCGACGTGTAAGTTATTAGTCAGAGTACAAGGTGATATGTTACCATGACATGACGTAGTAACATATTGCCAGTACAAACACTACATGCTGGAGGTGTCTTCACTATCTCGATGGCGGGCGCTCGCCATGTTAGGTATTCATTGCACGTTCAGAAGAATCCGTCGACTGGGAACGTAGGTCTCCGAAGGATTATATTTCAGAGAATCAATAGAAAAATAAATTCTATTTCTAAACGACTTAAGGTCTGTGGAGCATTGGTTTAATTGGATGATTTTTACTTTATTCACGTTGTAAATAAACAGGAGGACAGCAGCGTGGGCATGGGGCGCTCTGGTCTTGTAACGTGACGTCTCGCAGTGATGTATCGTGTGGCCAATAAGGCGAGAACACAAGGTGGCAAAGACTCTTCCTGAAATCAAATTTAACTGAAGAATGCGATTACGCTCTAAAAACTTAGCTGCTTGAGATCATCCATGTATTATGCTCCAGGAAGTAGCTGGTTCAAGTCTCGACGAAGAGGGAGATAAAACCACATTGATAATGGATGATATGAGATAAAAAAAAAAGAAAGAAAAAGATAATATTGACGTTATTCAAAACAAAGATGACGAATTTCATTATACAACATCATGGACCTGCTCTGATGTTCTTTAGCAGTAGATTCCATAGACCAATCGCAGCCTTTGAAGTCATACGCAGTGCAAAAAGGATCATGTGTAATGCGTATGAATCGAACAGTTAAAAAAAGGCCCAGTCGGGCGGAATGTAGAGCGCAAGATGGAGGGGCAAGTGTCTGGAGTGTTTCAAGCTTTAGCAAACCCGCGAAAACATCAATGGTCGTATACACATTGAGCTGCTTTCATGGACAACACCACAACACACGAACGGGTTGTATTGAGATGGTGTCACGTGACCCTACGCTAGTCGACCTTCCGGTGCAGAGTCATTGATGACCAGTAAGGCGGTGAGCTCACGACAGACCACTAAATGAAGAATCGCCATCGTTGATTAGCCCTCGTCAATGAACGCACACATTTGTGGGGCAAAAGTAGGATGTCACTCAGAACTAGGTCGTGTTGCGAAAGAATATTTCGGTACAGACTCCAAAACGACAATGACAATTCCTGCACTATACATCTAAACGTTAAAACGTGATGTGGTTAAGACAAGGATGTTCGTAAATTGGCGCACCAACGTCCCCATTAAACAGATTTCATCACCTAACACAGCAAATATTTCTACAATCGATCTGTTCATCAGACAAATAGAAACAAGTTAAAGTGGCTATTTACCTCGTGTGCACACCGTGCACCATATGGACACAGCCCACTGATACACAACTGAATCTCTGAAACACAACCTACACCACTGAAAGCTTACATGGAATGATACGGAATTTTACGCCGCAACAGAAGTTGGTTTGTTTTTGCGTTCTGATAATGGCAATACCAGTTACTGGACATATGTAGCCTCATCGCTACCTTGTCAATTCGTTATCTCATCTCTACCTGGTCACTTCGTTATCTCATCTCTACCTGGTCACTTCGTTATCTCATCGCTACCTGGTCACTTCGTTATCTCATCGCCACCTGGTCACTTCGTTATCTCATCGCTACCTTGTCACATCGTTATCTCATCTCTACCTGGTCACTTCGTTATCTCATCTCTACCTAGTCACTTCGTTATCTCATCGCTACCTGGTCACTTCGTTATCTCATCGCCACCTGGTCACTTCGTTATCTCATCGCTACCTTGTCACATCGTTATATCATCGATACCTGGTCACTTCGTTATCTCATCGCTACCTGGTCACTTCGTTATCTCATCGCTACCTTGTCACTTCGTTATCTCATCGCTACCTGGTCACTTCGTTATCTCATCGCCACCTGGTCACTTTGTTATCTCATCGCTACCTGGTCACTTCGTTATCTCATCGATACCTAGTCACTTCGTTATCTCATCGCTACCTGGTCACTTCGTTATCTCATCGCCACCTGGTCACTTCGTTATCTCATCGCTACCTTGTCACATCGTTATCTCATCGATACCTAGTCACGTCGTTATCTCATCGATACCTAGTCACTTCGTTATCTCATCGCCACCTGGTCACTTCGTTATCTCATCGATACCTAGTCACTTCGTTATCTCATCGCCACCTGGTCACTTCGTTATCTCATCGCTACCTTGTCACATCGTTATCTCATCGATACCTTGTCACATCGTTATCTCATCGCTACCTGGTCACTTCGTTATCTCATCGCTACCTGGTCAATTCGTTATCTCATCGATACCTAGTCACTTCGTTATCTCATCGCTACCTGGTCACGTCGTTATCCCATCGCTACCTTGTCACATCGTTATCTCATCGATACCTAGTCACTTCGTTATCTCATCGCTACCTGGTCACTTCGTTATCTCATCTCTACCTTGTCACATCGTTATCTCATCGATACCTTGTCACGTCGTTATCTCATCGCTACCTAGTCACTTCGTTATCTCATCGATACCTTGTCACATCGTTATCTCATCGCTACCTTGTCACTTCGTTATCTCATCGCTACCTTGAAATTATTATAAAATGGTAGCGTCTGTCTGTCTGTCTGTCTGTAAGACCGCCTCCGTGGTCTAGTGGTAGAGCGTCCGCCCGGAGAGCGGAAGGTCCGGGGTTCGATCCCCGGCCGCGTCATACCAAAAGACGTTAAGAGATGGTACTTGTTGTTACCCTGTCTAGCGCTCGGCATTAAGGGGCTAAAACAAGGACTGGTCGGTTCGGAGTCAGTATACTGTGTCTGTGTAGGGTATTCATGTTAAACTGCGGCATGGTATCTCAGTGGGCTAGCACTATAAATCGGCATCAGTCCGGTCTAGTACAAGCAGCCACACACACATACACGTGCATGCACGTCGCTATATAAGTGCAATAATCTTGGACGCGACGTTAAACCCAATTTCACCTCACCTGTCTGTCTATCTATCTATGGGGACCTTCGGCCGGAATCAAAGACAGTTTTCACTATAATGTCTTTGACTGACCAGGTTAAGACCGGGAACCAGGGTTGAGCATGAGAAACCAGTGCATGAGAAACCTATTGTTGAGATTGCCCGGGATCTACTGTCTACTGTTCTAATGAGATACTGAGCATCTGAGAGAATACAGGAGGGTACAGGCGGTGTCAGTCGATACATGAATAACTAATTACAATGAACGCGCAGCAAGCTGCTTCAACGTAGACAAGTAAAGGTTAAAAGGCTACAGTTAATGTTATTTGAAACTTCAAATCTGGCATGAAGGAACTCGCGGTTTCCAAAGCGAAGGCATGGCTTGTCCAGATTTCGATCAGCCATCGCGGTGGAAAAATTTCATCACATTTGGTTACATTAAGCCATACGAGCACTAGCTGAATAATCAATCCGCCAGGACAGGCACCTCTAGGTAGCTCCAGAGTTTGACAATTTCTTTACAACACACCCACGCGGTTACAGATTATGAATATTGAATATAGTTCCCATTCGTGTATTGATTATGAGACGCGACATGATATATGACACCACAGAGAGCGGCAAGTCGTTAGTGGACGCCTGTTTAAACTAGTTAGTGTAAGTCCACAGTGTAGATGCTTGTGATCTCGCGCATCTGAATTGCTACGTGGTTAGTTTATGTTCACTGCATGAACCTGACCTGACCGCACGGTTGTTAGTTAAAACAGGATGTTGGCAGATGATGCGGGCAGATGTATTGAACGGTAATGTTCAGAATCCCTGAGACGCAAGTTCCTGAAGAGACTTCTGCTAATAACAGACTTTGTAAGATTCCATGAGCAGAATTTCTCCAAACTGAATAGTCATTCCTCACCCTTTCCAACCAGGAGTCAGAGGCCGTCACACAAAACACCGTTCAAAATTACATTCACAACGTTTTAATGTAATTTCGTCAGTTCCCAGTAAAGTCACTTCTATTAAAAGTAAAGTTGTTGGGGTTCAAATTAGAATAAAGATTTTAATACCTCTACGTGAGGAGTCTCGTTCGAAAGAATCAATATTTGAGTTTTTATTTAATATATTGAACTCCTGTATACTGGTCCTAGTTGAGCTGTTTTATCTGTATATCAGAACCTGTGAACCTCTCACAACTTCCCAAACCCTTACACTGTCCCCCCTCCCCACCTGTCCGCTTTACCCCCGTCCCCTTAATCGTAACCTTCCCATTCTTATTTTCCATCCCGTCCCCTTCATTCAATTTATCAATTCCCTCCACAACCCCTTCATAGTCCCTTCCCCCTCCCCTTTACCGCCTTACCCTCTACCTTTCCGTCCCCTTCATCGCTCCCTCCCCCAATCGATCCCCTTTGCATATCGCCCCAATCACCCTCCCCACCCACCCAATACCGCTGCCAACTCCACATATTTCATAATTACCCACCATGCATTGCCGTCAGTATTGTTATGGCAGCCACTTGGTCGGCACTCTGCATTTGCATCCCGCTAATGGCGTGTTGCGAGGTTGCACCGAATGAAGCTAATCCACTACTGGCCGAGGTCAACTGACTGCTACATGTAACACTAAATAACTTACAAGGATAGCTATGAATAACTCCGCACTTGACGTCTTCCTACACAGTCAATAGGTTCCAGGAAAATCTGGCAGGCAAACATTGCCGAGTCTTCTGGAACTAGACTGATCACGTCATTATGTAAGATTGACGGTGAAGGTTCTTGCCAACACTCTTATAACTGCACGTCAGAGATTGTTAGTTCTACATCTGCCGTACGGTTGCCAAACATGAAATAGCTGGCGGAGAAGAACCATGAATCTGTTCACGAAATTTTATCAGTCAGATCCTTGTTGTAATCTAATCCTTATTGTATAGACTGCCACAACATATCCCCAATAGACAGCAGAAACAGCAGGGATAAAAGTAGTTACAAAGTATGCTGTGCACTAAGTGTGTATGGCCCGGGAATGTCTCACTTCACCTGAACCATTTGGCCTTTGAAATACATTCAAAATAACAGGTCACATCCTGCATTAAATGCTAAATAGCCTATGTTTTCTGTCTAACCAAACTCTCAACAAACATTGACCATGTTTATACACTTGCTACCAACAGAACTAAACCTAGCCTTTATTCTGATGACATAAAGGTACCTCGACAAAATGGCATCGGTTGCTTCCACATGTAATTAAAGATTTTCGTTATTTGATCAGTTAAAATGTATAGGTATCGTTTACATTTCAACAAAATAGACGTGCACAAGTTGTGCGCTTCAGCGTGGTTGCGAACTGATGTGTATAGATGGTGCCCTAGAGGATGGCCTATCAACAGAACAGAATGGTGTTTTATCAACACAGAAGAACTCAGTCTCAATGTACAAGTAACAGCATTGCCCTTGGCGCAGTGAACAAACAGTGTAGGACATATTTTATGTAGGTAGTTAGACACGAGTTCCTGCCTGGAATATATTTGTGACGGCAGAGATAAAGTTGCAACAAATGCCCAATTTGCATCTATCAATTCTCCTGGCAGTCCGTCGTGACCTTCTCTCTGACCTTTAAACTCCCTGTATTGTCTATACACGTGCGGCGGTTACCGTAGCCTGCAGTTGCTACAGCAGCGCGGACAATGGCGGTCCACAACGCCCTATCGCTGCGAGTGTCGCCATCACGCTAACAAGTGTCACCAACTCCAGTCCAGCGGGCAAGACTGTCATTCAGATGGTATAGTGCTATGGTGTCTTATAAACCCAATATGTGCTGTCTATCTTGGTGAGGCGGTAGATGCTGAGGCTCTGCAGGTTGGGAGGGAATCGCTACAAACCCGACAAGACAAGGTACTTCCTCTCGTCTGTCGATCATCGATAATAAAAAGCCCACCCTGCGGACATAAAAATGTGAGTGCATTTCTAAAAAGACACTCTTTGGCTTATTAGACTGAGCGATAAAATCATTGCGCCAATGCCGAACTTGATAGGATGGTGCAGATGACCACCACTGTCATAGTAATCGTCTTTTGCAATAGTTGAACGACGTGCGCTATCGCCATGGTTACCAGTGCGTGCACGGGGATGTTTCCATGTGAACAGGCGGTAGCACCATACGGAGTAATTGTTATGTGCTGGTGTTCAGACAAGACCTGATGCCACCGCTGGTAAGAGCTATCTGCTGCTTCTCGCCGCTGAAGCAGCCACAGCTACGGGAGACGGGATGGGTGGTGGTGGATAGGGTACATTTTATATGATTGTATTAAAGGGGGTCGGATTGGAGGTAAGCGCGGTGTTGGTGGGTTCGGGGTAGTATTTCTTGGATGACAGTAAGTGGATGGTCTGGTGAGGGTGCTGAGGATGTTGATACAGACAGCGTGTGGAAGAGACTGCATCAGTGTGCATTGTGTCTATATGTACAGATACCGTCCTATATAGTCCTACATGTACACGGTGTCGACTGTTTACACACACAGAGCAAAGAGGACTTCTGGATGAACTTGAACGTGCAACTATATATGTTCATTGTCCAACCACTTACAGATACCACTATACACAGATACAAGTCCATCAACTTATAGACGCCACTAAACACAGATACAAGTCCATCAACTTATAGACGCCACTATACACAGACACAATCTACATCAACTATAGATGCCACTATACACAGATACAAGTCCATCAACTTATAGATGCCACTATACACAGACACAATGTACATCAACTTATAGATACCACTATACACAGACACAATCTACATCAACTTATAGATGCCACTATACACAGATACAAGTCCATCCACTTATAGATGCCACTATACACAGATACAAGTCCATCAAGTTATAGATGCCACTATACACAGATACAATCTACATCAACTTATAGATGCCGCTATACACAGATACAAGTCCATCAACTCATAGATGCCACTAAACACAGACACAATGCACATAAACTTATAGATGCCACTATACACAGATACATGTACATCAACTTATAGATGCCACTATACACAGATACATGTTCATCAACTTATAGATGCCACTATACACAGATACAAGTCCATCAACTTATAGACGCCACTATACACAGGTACAAGTCCATCAACTTATAGATGCCACTATACACAGATACAAGTCCATCAACTTATAGATACCACTATACAGAGGGACACTGTCCATCAACTTATAGACTCTGCTACGATGGTGCACTGTTTATATCTTCGATCTGTCAGTGTATCCCATTGCAATAATTCAGACACTCTGATTGTCGTGTGGCTATAAATCAATCGATCAATCATGCACATTGATATGCATTACGTTTAATAAGAATCTGCCAATTCAAACTTGCCTTCAACTGTGTTCGATACAAAGTATTAGATGGACGGGACACTCGATGTTAACTGTTCTTCTCTGAAACTCTCTAACAACAATTGCCGATTCCAAAACAATTCCATTACACCCAAACTAGTCATGAATTGCAAATCGATTTTTATTTCCCAGAATAATTATCAAAATTTCTCATTTCCAAACACAAAACTATATTTCTCAAAGTAAGAATTACCATACAAATGCTCTCTGTCTGACAAAATTCAAATCAAGACATTATTATGTACAACCGAAACCACTGCTTTCAATCTGATAGTTTCTGACCACAACTTGTGATAATCTCCTCCCGGATAAAAACACGAATTTAGGGTTGCAATGGAACTAATTTGTTCCTATGTGACTTGAATTAATGCCAACAGGTATTGTAACTAGAAAAAGACTCGATTTGACTAACTTGTCAATGTTTAGTATCAGGGGCACTAGCTCAGGCACCGCAGCATATAAGAATATTTCTCCCTCAATCACAGTGGACCAGCTGGGTTCATACATGATACTTCAGAAGGCAAATCCTCAATGTGATGTAAGCCAAAAAGGCAGAGTCACGCGGAGGAGCCACACCCATATGTATAACTTATCTTGTCCTTTATGAATGTACTGGTGCCTCCTTGACATATCTGGCACGTGACGCCTTTGGCACCAGACGTGATGTACTAACCAGAACGTGGAGATTATCACCGCGCACGTGGAGATTATCACCGCGCACGTGAAGAATATTAACCAGTACGTGGCAACTAGTTAACATGTACGTAACATATATCAACCATTGCGTAACGAATATTAACCAATACGAGACAAACATCAACTGTCTATCAACCAACAGTAACATGTATCAACCAATAGTAACGTGTATCAACCAATAGTAACGTGTATCAACCAATAGTAACGTGTATCAACCAATAGTAACATATATCAACCAATAGTAACGTGTATCAACCAATAGTAACGTGTATCAACCAATAGTAACGTGTATCAACCAATAGTAACGTGTATCAATCAGTAGTAACGTGTATCAACCAACAATAAAGTGTATCAACGAATAGTTACTTGTATCAATCAATAGTAACGTGTATCAATCAGTAGTAACGTGTATCAACCAATAGTAACGTGTATCAACCAATAGTAACGTGTATCAACCAATAGTAACATGTATCAACCAATAGTAACGTGTATCAACCAATAGTAACGTGTATCAACCAATAGTAACGTGTATCAACCAATAGTAACATGTATCAACCAATAGTAACGTGTATCAACCAATAGTAACGCGTATCAACCAATAGTAACGTGTATCAATCAGTAGTAACGTGTATCAACCAATAATAAAGTGTATCAACCAATAGTAACATGTATCAATCAATAGTAACGTGTATCAACCAACAATAAAGTGTATCAACCAATAGTAACATGTATCAATCAATAGTAACGCGTATCAAACAACAATAAAGAGTATCAACCAATAGTAACATGTATCAATCAATATTAACTTGTATCAACCAATAATAAAGTGTATCAACGAATAGTAACTTGTATCAACCGATAGCAATGTGTATCAATCATCTGTAACGTGTATCAACCAATAGTATCAATCAATAGTAACGTGTATCAACCAACAATAAAGTGTATCAACCAATAGTAACATTTATCAATCAACACTAACGTGTATCAACCAATATAAATTTGTATCAACCACGAGTGACGGGTATCAATCAGTAGTGACGAGTATGAACCAGTACTAACGAATATCAACAAACAGCGACGGGTATTAAAGAGCACCGGGTAATGACATCTGTCTAGGTCGTTCATCTGTGTTGTCGTAATTAAACTAACGTAATTAGTACCAGCTGTATAATATTCAATTGCTTCTCAGCAGAATATATTGGCTGTCAGCTATTAATGAAAAGGACTTCCTGCAGAAACACAAGAAGCCAGATTGGTTGCTTGAGTAAAAGAACACACTTTGTCTACTGTGCCCCGTATTTGCATAGGGTGATTTAAGTGCTTGTCCTTCCGCTCGACATAGCAAGCGTGTCTGTTCCATCAATATTGATATAATTTCCCTAATTAACTTATATCTGGATATTCTTCCAGTAAAAGGTCAACTCAAGTATGTATGCATGTACAGGTTTGGCTTCTGAGCAGCCTTGCTAGCGAAACCTGGCTTCCAGTTCCTTCACTACCATCCATGTCTCCAAGGTGCATGTACTGTCCACGTGTTGGACTTGCTTGTCCTGGCTGTACACTAGTTTCGGAAATAGAAAGAAAGGGATTCTCTGTGGCTATTCCTTTCACTTTAGCAACACAAAAGGCATAAATCCTTATTCGGGAGCAGTGGACGTAATGATGCATTTAGACGTGAGTGTTTAAGTAAGTACAGCTGCGCTGACAATCGTCATAAATAAAGTGTTTAAATGTACGCAACAAACAGATGCTGACTTTAAATTGGCGTCAGTACCTGTCCACTTCACATGCCAGGTAAATGGGGTTGATGACAGGGGCTGTCTGGCAGGGTTTAGTCACTTGAATCACGACGTGTATAGCATCGTGTATAGCTTGCGCTGGTATAACCCGTACCATACACGCATTGTGACTGCGTCCATTACCTATGTCGGTACCTGTCAAGATATGGTCTGATTTTAGAAACGGGCCCTACTTTGCGGCACTGTATCTACAACATGTACAGCATGTACAGATGTATCCTGTCCTCATACACTTCGTATCAAGGATGTCACAACTTCTAGATGACCTGTATATTCAATCGAGAGAGACAAGAATATGAACTACAGAGAGACAATGATATTCTTTAAGAGAGACAATAATATCCTTTTAAAGAGACAAGAATATGAACTTCAGAGAGACAAGAATATGAACTTCAGAGAGACAAAAATATGAACTTCAGAGAGACAAGAATATGAACTTCAGAGAGACAAGAATATGAACTTCAGAGAGACAAAAATATGAACTTCAGAGAGACAAGAATATGAACTTCAGAGAGACAAGAATATGAACTTCAGAGAGACAAGAATATGAACTTCAGAGAGACAAGAATATGAACTCCAGAGACACAATAATATGAGTGAGTGAGTTCGGTTTAACGCCGCTTTTAACAGTATTCCAGTTATATCGCGGCGTGTCAGCTTAATGTGGGAGGAAAGCCCGAAGTGATGCAGGTCTTAGACGTTTACCACTTCGGTGAAACCCACGAGCACGAGTATGGTGCTGACAGACAAGAATATGAACTTCAGAAAGACAAGAATCTGAACTTCAGAGAGACAAAAATATGAACTTCAGAGAGACAAGAATATGAACTTCAGAGAGACAAGAATATGAACATCAGAAAGACAAGAATATGAACTTCAGAGAGACAAGAATATGAACTTCAGAAAGGCAAGGATGTGAACTTCAGAGAGACAAGAATATGAACTTCAGAGAGACAAGAATATGAACTTCAGAAAGACAAGAATATGAACTTCAGAGAGACAAGAATATGAACTTCAGAAAGGCAAGGATGTGAACTTCAGAGAGACAAGAATATGAACTTCAGAAAGGCAAGGATGTGAACTTCAGGGTGCCAGGTATAATAGCTTTAGAAAGACAAGTGTATTGTTATACTAAAATGCTGACACGCTAGTCATCACTTAAAAATGGATATAAGGTGATAATTTCATCCAGTGAAAAAAAACTATATTTGTTCTTGATTAATACATCTTATTTGTTCAGAGGAATTGTGCACGCACGTCAGTATGTTTCTCAGTGGACATCCATACTGTAAAGCTTATCCAAATATCATTGATTTCTATCTATGTAAAGCGTGATAACCGACACACTCCGATGTAATTACTTTCCTCAATGCACTTTGGTGAACAGTCTCGCAGAAATAAAAGCAGCCGTCCTAATTATGATGGAGGTCACGGTGAAGACGATGAAGAAAGACGGACTTGTGGTGATTGCAAATGAGAAAAAGATGATGTATATATCGTGATGATGACGACGATGATGGTGACGATAATGGGAACAGCGATATATTATCGGGATATTAGTGATAACGATGATTATATTAATAACAATAGTTGGGGTGATGCATGATGAGTGAGTGAGTGAGTGAGTGAGTGAGTGTTGCTTTACGCCGCTTTTAGCAATATTCAAACAATACCTCCGCCACCGAAATAGGTTTCACACATTGTAGCCATGTGGGGAATCGAAACCGGGTGTACGGCGTGACGAGCGAAGGCTTTAACCACTTGGCTACCACACCGCCCCGATATATGATGACGATGATGATGGTTATACCAAGGTTGATATATGATTGTGATGATGACAGTAATAAACACACACGCACGCACGCTCAACGGCTCTTCAGGTGTGATGAAAAATTAAACTCAGTCATAGGCGACGCACAACAGCAGTAATTGTGTTGAAAAGCAGTATATATATATATAGTATATACATACACACAAACATGATGATGATGATGATGATGATGATCATGATGATCATGATGATAATAATGAAACAGAAAAAGCTACAGCGACAATTGCTTTTATAAACAAACAGTTCATGTTCAAAACATACATCACTTTGAATCAAAGAAAAAGACAGTTAAAGAATACTTCTGTCTGAATCCAAGGTGAATGTCAATATTTTCATTGCTAGGCATCGTCAGGGCATTAACAGTAGCTCCACCGCAATGTCTGTGATTCGTACCGGAGCGCGAGACATGTTTTAATGCAACAGACGTAAGGTACTGCGCTTATGTGTAAGCAGTGTTAAAATTCCGTTTTGTGTAGTAATTGATGCGTTACCATGGATATAGCACAATCCAATTTGATGTAATCTATCAGAGTATTGACGACTGAGTGACAGACCAGTGTACAGACAGGTAGTATTTTTTTATATTCAGCAATTTCCCTTAATCTTTGTTGGCTGTTTAAACAGTCGCATTATCACATACACTGTCAAAGCAAGCAAAAAACGCAGAACGTATAGCTTCGCCATGACCATTTAACGAACTCGAAACACTTCCAAGTCTTGTTTTTATTCTATTTTGCGCATTCATCGTCAGTGTTCACTCGTATAGTCGTCTACTTATATTCCAGCCATCCGTTGTGGCCCAAGGCAGTGGGGTTCGGCCAAGATAATATTGAATTTTCATTTTTCATTTTGTAAGCGTATTTGTCGGATAACGAGCAAACCTTTAGTTTACGATCGGCAATTCTTCTCTCGTGCACAAAATTGCCACAAATGAGTTGCTTTAGACTACGGAGCGTTTTATGAGATTTTTTTTCATGCTGAGAACAAACAGCGCCGAGATTTCATAATAATAAATATCTTTTTGGAATTGTGGAATTGATGTCAACGTTTATGTGCTATGCTAGCTTTCCGTCATATTAATACATTCTCCTATGGGTGTAGAAGGCTGAAATCAGTCATCTATGACAGATATGTGATTAAACACAGAACGACTGGTTACCGCAGCCTCGGTAACTCCTAAACATAGCCGCGCTTGAAAAACAATATCAGGGATCGCGTGCATCTATGAAATAGCCATTAGAATAGATAGATGATCTGTGTGTTGTCATTACTGTCCTTGGGTATGAGAGAATATAGCACACCAGTCGTCACGCCCGAGGACAGGACAGAAGATGGCACAGCCTATTGCTCGATTAACAATACATCATCGGTTAAAAAACAACGGACTGTTTTCCAGAATAACAGGACTTGTTCCCCCTACTAATCACTCATCCTAGCTCGACACCCAGTGTTATTGTTAGTCTGGAGCCTACCCCAGGACGACATGTTGACCATCTGGTTACCTTGGGAAATTGTTTTGCTCGTGTAATTACGACCTTCTTCAACAAGACTTAACAATTAACATTCATGAAAAAACAACGTATGTCAATCATGAGAGACACAACCATACTGAGTACCACCCCAAGCAGGAACACATTCAGTAGGCTGATGTCCGCCAGGTGGAAGACCTGAGCCCCACTGATATACTGACTCACGTCAGGCTAACTCTCCTTCAAATGTTCATTTCTCAGACCGGGACGTATATAGATCACACAGTTTGGCCATGATGTGAACCTGCACAGGTACTGTGTATGGCCGCCACTGATTGATGCAAACACACACCTGGCCATGATGTGAACCTGCACAGGTGCTATGTATGGCCGCCACTGATTGATGCAAACACACACCTGGCCATGACGTGAACCTGCACAGGTACTGTGTATGGCCGCCACTGATTGATGCAAACACACACCTGGCCATGACGTGAACCTGCACAGGTACTGTGTATGGCCGCCACTGATTGATGTAAACACACACCTGGCCATGACGTGAACCTGCACAGGTACTGTGTATGGCCGCCACTGATTGATGCAAACACGCACCTGGCCATGATGTGAACCTGCACAGGTACTGTGTATGGCCGCCACTGATTGATGCAAACACACACCTGGCCATGATGTGAACCTGCACAGGTACTGTGTATGGCCGCCACTGATTGATGCAAACACACACCTGGCCATGATGTGAACCTGCACAGGTACTGTGTATGGCCGCCACTGATTGATGCAAACACACATCTGGCCATGACGTGAACCTGCACAGGTACTGTGTATGGCCGCCACTGATTGATGCAAACACACACCTGGCCATGACGTGAACCTGCACAGGTACTGTGTATGGCCGCCACTGATTGATGCAAACACACACCTGGCCATGACGTGAACCTGCACAGGTACTGTGTATGGCCGCCACTGATTGATGCAAACACACACCTGGCCATGATGTGAACCTGCACAGGTGCTATGTATGGCCGCCACTGATTGATGCAAACACACACCTGGCCATGACGTAAACCTGCACAGGTACTGTGTATGGCCGCCACTGATTGATGCAAACACACACCTGGCCATGACGTGAACCTGCACAGGTACTGTGTATGGCCGCCACTGATTGATGCAAACACACACCTGGCCATGACGTGAACCTGCACAGGTACTGTGTATGGCCGCCACTGATTGATGCAAACACACACCTGGCCATGACGTGAACCTGCACAGGTACTGTGTATGGCCGCCACTGATTGATGCAAACACGCACCTGGCCATGATGTGAACCTGCACAGGTACTGTGTATGGCCGCCACTGATTGATGCAAACACACACCTGGCCATGATGTGAACCTGCACAGGTACTGTGTATGGCCGCCACTGATTGATGCAAACACACACCTGGCCATGATGTGAACCTGCACAGGTACTGTGTATGGCCGCCACTGATTGATGCAAACACACATCTGGCCATGACGTGAACCTGCACAGGTACTGTGTATGGCCGCCACTGATTGATGCAAACACACACCTGGCCATGACGTGAACCTGCACAGGTACTGTGTATGGCCGCAAATGATTGATGCAAACACACACCTGGCCATGACGTGAACCTGAACAGGTACTGTGTATGGCCGCCACTGATTGATGCAAACACACACCTGGCCATGATGTGAACCTGCACAGGTGCTATGTATGGCCGCCACTGATTGATGCAAACACACACCTGGCCATGACGTAAACCTGCACAGGTACTGTGTATGGCCGCCACTGATTGATGCAAACACACACCTGGCCATGACGTGAACCTGCACAGGTACTGTGTATGGCCGCCACTGATTGATGCAAACACACACCTGGCCATGACGTGAACCTGCACAGGTACTGTGTATGGCCGCCACTGATTGATGCAAACACACACCTGGCCATGATGTGAACCTGCACAGGTGCTATGTATGGCCGCCACTGATTGATGCAAACACACACCTGGCCATGATGTGAACCTGCACAGGTGCTATGTTTGGCCGCCACTGATTGATGCAAACACACACCTGGCCATGATGTGAACCTGCACAGGTGCTGTGTATGGCCGCCACTGATTGATGCAAACACACACCTGGCCATGATGTGAGCCTGCACAGGTACTGTGTATGGCCGCCACTGATTGATGCAAACACACACCTGGCCATGATGTGAACCTGCACAGGTACTGTGTATGGCCGCCACTGATTGATGCAAACACACACCTGGCCATGATGTGAACCTGCACAGGTGCTATGTTTGGCCGCCACTGATTGATGCAAACACACACCTGGCCATGTCCACTCATGACCCATCGCGGGAAACAAACCACACGTCAGTTACCTGCACCACCCGTGGCATTTCATCAACATTTATGGAGCGCACAGCAAGTATTATTAGACAATTATACCTTTGATCGCATTTCCTAATGACACCCCCAGGGAGATGGACGCATTTGTTTCAAAAGTAAATCGAACAAGCCAGCTTGTGACGGCACATTGCACGCAATCGTACCTAAATGTAGAAACGAACGATCCAATCCCGTCATCTGAATGCAGTGAAGTGCACAAAGGCGTGACGTATTACGCAAGACCTGCAACGTTATTCACAGCGAGTGAAGAAATATAACATCATTACATCCTCATGTCAGTGTCATAATAGTTGGGCATCATTTTCACTTCGAGGCTACTAGGCATAAATACCTGCAGTATAACGGCAACATTGCCGCAATTCCATGATGAATGGGCCATGTCAAAACGCTTGCTGATATCTATCGATCAGTATACAAGTTTTCAATCTCTCAAAAGGAAATGGTGCTTGGCCAATTCACATGTTATAGACGAAAATGATTCAGCGTAAAAAAACCCACAGCATCGGCGTTGCTAGGGAAGCCTCGTCGCACTTCATCATGGATCCATTCAAGCAGACATGTTAGAACGGCGTGAGCAGATGCTCTGGCAACCTTCAACAGAATGTGCTCAATTATACACCCATATATTACTTTTCCAACAGCTTTGGTTTTATTTAAAAGTAGAGAACTTCGATCTATGATTTATTTAATATTTATCCAGCTTGTTTGGCAGTGTGTCAATGCCTGTTCCTTTGAATGATTGCTGTTGCGCCAGGTGAGAGGAATATATAATATGCCATTGACGCTCTTGAAATAAGATAATTTGTGGTAATATTACATATTTTACAGCCACTATATGTGTTCGGTGCAAATGTGTGTATGTCATGTGATGTGCTGCAGGGTGGTGGTTGTCATGTGATGTGCTGCAGGGTGGTGGTTGTCATGTGATGTGCTGCAGGGTGGTGTATGTCATGTGATGTGCTGCAGGGTGGTGGTTATCATGTGATGTGCTGCAGGGTGGTGGTTGTCATGTGATGTGCTGCAGGGTGGTGTTGTCATGTGATGTGCTGCAGGGTGGTGATTGTCATGTGTTGTGCTGCAGGGTGGTGGTTGTCATGTGATGTGCTGCAGGGTGGTGGTTGTCATGTGATATGCTGCAGGGTGGTGTTGTCATGTGATGTGCTGCAGGGTGGTGACTGTCATGTGATGTGCTGCAGGGTGGTGGTTGTCATTTGATGTGCTGCAGGGTGGTGTTGTCATGTGATGTGCTGCAGGGTAGTGGTTGTCATGTGATGTGCTGCAGGGTGGTTGTTGTCATGTGATGTGCTGCAGGGTGGTGGTTGCCATGTGATGTGCTGCAGGGTGGTGTATGTCATGTGATGTGCTGCAGGGTGGTGGTTGTCATTTGATGTGCTGCAGGGTGGTGTTGTCATGTGATGTGCTGCAGGGTGGTGGTTGTCATGTGATGTGCTGCAGGGTGGTTGTTGTCATGTGATGTGCTGCATGGTGGTGGTTGCCATGTGATGTGCTGCAGGGTGGTGTATGTCATGTGATGTGCTGCAGGGGGGTGGTTGTCATGTGGAGTGTGACATGTGTATGTATGTCATGTGATGTACTTGAGGTGTTATATGTCATGTGATGTGCTGCATGTTTTATTTGTCATTGGGAGTGTTGCATGTGTGTGTATGTCATGTGACTGAGTCAGTGAGTATGGTTGCTTTAAGCAATATTCCATCAATATCACAGTGGGGGACACCATAAATGGGCTTCACACATATTACCCATGTGGGGAATCGAACCCGGGTGTTTGGCGTGACGAGCGAAGGCTTTAACCACTAGGCTACCTCACCGCCCCTGTGTATGTCATGTTGAGTGCTGCATGTGTATGTATGTCATGTGGTGTGCTTCATGTTTTATATATCATGCGGAATGGTGCATATGTATGTATGTCATTTCGTGTGTTTCATGTTTAAAAACCCACGTGGAGTGTTTCGTGGTTTTTATGTTATGTGGAGTGCTTCATGTTTAATAACCCATGTGGAGTGCTGCGTATGTATGTCGTGATCTGATTTATGTTTTATATGTCATGTGAAGTGCTTTATGTTTTATAACCCATGTGGAGTGCTGCATATGTATGTATGTCGTGATCTGATTTATGTTTTATATGTCATGTGAAGTGCTTTATGTTTTATAACCCATGTGGAGTGCTGCATATGTATGTATGTCGTGATCTGATTTATGTTTTATATGTCATGTGAAGTGCTTTATGTTTTATATGTCATGTGAAGTGCTTTATGTTTTATATGTCATGTGAAGTGCTTTATGTTTTATATGTAATGTGATGTGCTTCATGTTTTATATGTAATGTGAAGTGCTTTATGTTTTATATGTGGAGTGCTTCATGTTTAATAACCCATGTGGAGTGCTGCGTATGTATGTATGTCGTGATCTGATTTATGTTTTATATGTCATGTGAAGTGCTTTATATTTTATAACCCATGTGGAGTGCTGCATATGTATGTATGTCGTGATCTGATTTATGTTTTATATGTCATGTGAAGTGCTTTATGTTTTATAACCCATGTGGAGTGCTGCATATGTATGTATGTCGTGATCTGATTTATGTTTTATATGTCATGTGATCTGATTTATGTTTTATATGTCATGTGAAGTGCTTTATGTTTTATATGTCATGTGAAGTGCTTTACGTTTTATATGTAATGTGATGTGCTTCATGTTTTATATGTAATGTGATGTGCTTCATGTTTTATATGTAATGTGATGTGCTTCATGTTTTATATGTAATGTGATGTGCTTCATGTTTTATATGTAATGTGATGTGCTTCATGTTTTATATGTAATGTGATGTGCTTCATGTTTTATATGTAATGTGATGTGCTTCATGTTTTATATGTAATGTGATGTGCTTCATGTTTTATATGTAATGTGATGTGCTTCATGTTTTATATGTAATGTGATGTGCTTCATGTTTTATATGTAATGTGATGTGCTTCATGTTTTATATGTCATGTAATGTGCTTCATGTTTTATACATGTGAAGTGCTGAATGTGTACTTGTATTTATGTCTTTAATTTAGATCACATATAATCCAGTACACATACAACCATCCTGAATACAATGTCAGAATAACATCCACAACAACACAACATATGCAACCTGAGTTATGTCACGTGATGTAAGTCAAATGTCAAGTTGAAGACTGATCCTTTGCAATTGATTCCTGTGTACAATATTGCACAAGCAATCGACACATAAAAATATTGGGTACAGATAATTAAAAGTCGTCAGGTTTCAAATGTATTTTGAAGACTGTTTAGGAACGCGAATAAAATGAAATCCTTTCTTTGTGTCATTCCTTCTCCAGGACCCTGACGCTAGTGTGTGGAGGTGATGTGCCCGGTGTGTGCGGCAGATGGAGGCCGCGCAGGGCCAACAGTCGACTGTCGACATTCAGTCGGCCGTCTCACGTCGTACTAACATCGTTGTGGCTGCTGATGTTGGTTCCTATTTCAAAATTAAAAACGGCTTGATTAAATCCCTGAGCGTCTCGTTTCTACCTGTGTTGCCATAGCAGCCAGAGATTTTATCTTCAGAAATGACGGTTAAGTTAGTGTCTGTATTATCTTACGCATAAGTCGAGAGAGGACTCGACGATAATGCAGAGTTCAGGTGTAGCGATCACATACTCTCGAATGTCATCGTACACGTGACATCGTGAAACGCAGTGTTTTCATTACAAAAAGTGTGCCATCACAACATGCGGTGTTTCCATTACAGAACGTGTGCCATCATTACTCGGAGTGTTTCCTTTACAGAACGTGTGCCATCATAACTCGCAGTGTATCCTTTACAGAACGTGTGCCATTACGACACTCGGTGTATCCTTTACAGAACATGTGTCATTACGACACTCGATGTATCCTTTACAGAACGTGTGCCATTACGACACTCGATGTATCCTTTACAAAACATGTGCCATTACGACACTCGATGTATCCTTTACAGAACATGTGCCATTACGACACTCGATGTATCCTTTACAGAACATGTGCCATTACGACACTCGATGTATCCTTTACAGAACATGTGTCATTACGACACTCGATGTATCCTTTACAGAACATGTGCCATTACGACACTCGATGTATCCTTTACAGAACGTGTGCCATTACGACACTCGATGTATCCTTTACAGAACATGTGCCATTACGACACTCGGTGTATCCTTTACAGAACATGTGCCATTACGACACTCGATGTATCCTTTACAGAACATGTGCCATTACGACACTCGATGTATCCTTTACAGAACATGTGCCATTACGACACTCGATGTATCCTTTACAGAACATGTGTCATTACGACACTCGGTGTATCCTTTACAGAACATGTGCCATTACGACACTCGATGTATCCTTTACAGAACATGTGTCATTACGACACTCGATGTATCCTTTACAGAACATGTGCCATTACGACACTCGATGTATCCTTTACAGAACGTGTGCCATTACGACACTCGATGTATCCTTTACAGAACGTATGTCATCATAACTCGCAGTGTATCCTTTACAGAACATGTGTCATTACGACACTCGGTGTATCCTTTACAGAACGTGTGCCATTACGACGCTCGATGTATCCTTTACAGAACGTGTGCCATTACGACACTCGGTGTATCCTTTACAGAACGTGTGCCCGTACGACACTCAATGTATCCTTTACAGAACGTGTGCCAGTACGACACTCGATGTATCCTTTACAGAACGTGTGCCAGTACGACACTCGGTGTATCCTTTACAAAACGTGTGCCAGTACGACACTCGGTGTATCCTTTACATAACGTGTGCCATTACGACACTCGATGTATCCTTTACAGAACGTGTGCCATTACGACACTCAATGTATCCTTTACAGAACGTGTGCCATCATGACACTCGGTGTATCCTTTACAGAACGTGTGCCATCATGACACTCGGTGTATCCTTTACAGAACATGTGCCATTACGACACTCGGTGTATCCTTTACAGAACGTGCGCCAGTACGACACTCGGTGTATCCTTTACAGAACATGTGCCAGTATGACACTCGATGTATCCTTTACAGAACATGTGCCATTAGGACACTCGATGTATCCTTTACAGAACGTGTGCCAGTACGACATTCGGTGTATCCTTTACAGAACGTGTGCCCGTACGACACTCGATGTATCCTTTACAGAACGTGTGCCATTACGACGCTCGATGTATCCTTTACAGAACGTGTGCCATTACGACTCTCGATGTATCCTTTACAGAACGTGTGCCATTACGACACTCGATGTATCCTTTACAGAACGTGTGCCATCATGCGCGCGGTGTTTCCATTACAGAACGTGTGCCGTTACGACACACGGTGTTTCCAATACAGAAGTGTAAGAAGAACTGTTCTCTGACTTCGTAACTCATCCGTGAAATGAAATCGCTATTAAATTGTTGATTTCATAATAAATATATACACATACACACCATGTTGAATTACCTTCAGCGGTGGTAGGTTTACAACTAACTTTTTTAACATTTCCAGGACATCTCATTTCACATTATTATGCTGGAAATGGCTCTTCCGTATTTGAGTCGTTCTCATCTTCAAATAGAGTCAATTTCCATCAACAAACAGATTAACCACAGATGAGTCAGTATAGATTCGCAGACTCAATGTTCGCTTGGATCTACTTTATCCGTGGACCATGCCCTGGTGTTACAAACACGCGACTCTCGTTCTGCAAACACAACATCACAAAGCACAGTTTCGTTATTCAACAGCATGGCCGTCAAGTAAATAATTTATGTTTTCCTCTAAGATATATAAGGGCTACTTTACAGTACACTGCACCATTGCAGCAATTACCAGCTGTGTAAACTTCTCAACGAGAGAGACCTTTACAGGAAACACTTCCACTTGTACGCAGAATGTTGTCAATCAGAAGTAACATGTTTTCATCCAAACGTCAAAAGGTAAATAGAAAGAAGATCTAGCCATTACCAATAATCTAAGTTTTGGATGAGTATATATCGAGTATACAACGGGTTTGTATTAGCAGGAGATTATTCAGAAGAAATGCGTCCTGACTCTAGGAAGTGTCACACAGACGCTTATGGAAAGGACATCAGAGAGACCACACTTGCGGCGTCCACATGCAGCCTTGCCCGCTACTGTACACAACTAGTCATTTACAGGAAACACCTGACTGTGTGGAGATGACCCATCTGTGTGAAGAGTTTGTTTTTCTGAATTTGTTTCGTCATAACTCACTGCGTCGTGTGTCACACATCACTTCGTTTAAACGATAAACTTCATTGGTCTGATTATCGGATATCGATCTGCATGTTTTGCCACACTGTAACAACTGCCAAAAGGAAATACTACCATGGTTAAAAGGGTGCATTTTTAAAGAAACCACCAAATGACATCAACAAAAACAGATGTCTGAAAATCCATTACAATGTATTTGACGTCGTTCGTCACACTCTCCTGGCCATCCTAAGAAGACAAAGTCAAATCTCATGAAATAAGCCAAGAAAACAATTATACGTCCCCTGGGGATTACAGCGCCACCTCTCGGGAATTTTGATCGTGATGTGAAATGACATTATTTCTTCTACGGATGAGTGGAATGCTTTTATTGATTCTCGCAGCCTGCCATACATAATATGATATGGTGTAATCTTAGCGATGCAAGTAGCGGCATTACTACCTCAACTGGGCCACGTCTACAACACGAGTCTGTCGATAACTTGATCCCTTAAGAAGCAGAGCTGCCGATAGGCTTGCCATTTGGTGTGTGAATCCCCCGTCAGCATTGAAAGGGTGAATGGCTGCGTTGGTCTGTTAAACGACTCGTGTTCCCCGCCTCACTTGGCAGCAAACGCAATTACAACAACCAGAGAGTAGCGCTTTTATTGTGAACAAAGATCTGAATGTGATATGGTTTATTTTGAGAACACTGGATCATTTATGAAGTAAAATTGATTTTCATCAACAGATGATGTTGTTGAAAAATTTAGTTACGGGAATTGTTACAGATGCTGCTCATGTGTATATAGGCTGGAGATGACTGTTAGCCGACCCTGTCGACATGTTAACTAGCTCCGTTAGGATAATTTCTTTCACTGGTCTTTTCTAGCCATGACCAATTTGTGCAGACGAAGTTGATTTAACCGTGCTCTCTTATGCAAACTGTGACACCTTCAGCACTTGTCAACAAGGCTGTATAAAACAATTACTGCTGGAATTACTTTTTACTGTTAAATCATTCCACTATACAGAGTAGGTAAACATCATCGATATCAATCTCCTTGATCCCGGCTGAGAGGGCGTCATTAGCAGGCAGCACAGGGATGACACATTTGTGAAGAGTCATCTAGAGGATAGGCTCCTTGAGTCAACATTTCGAGACCCTTCTGAAGCTGCCCGAACACCAGCACCGATTGCTGTTGTCTAATCGCACTTAGCAGAAACCATGCGTTAAATATGACTGTATTTGCCATGGGGACATTAGCCCTAATGACGGCTCATTCAGTGAAGCAGATGGGATCAATACAAGTCTGTGGTCGAAAGCTAATAGTCAACACAGGCAACACCTGGCTAGGTAGAGACATAGCAGGGGAAGAATGGACCAGGTGCCTATGCAACGTGACCATGGTCAATCTGCCGTGGATGGTTGTGATTGATCTGCACGGGTGTTCCATGCACGAGGTTTGTGTTGTGTCCTTTCATGCATAGACACATGTGTGACTGGCGCTGGATGAAAGGAACATACAAGAAGCCGGGAATGAAGAACAGACTACACAAGCGGAGACACGTTTGTCTCACATGTCGACTAAAAACCACGTTCTCCAGACCGCAATAGAAACAGTTGTGTTTGTATCAGTTAATGGATTCCGATATATTTCTTATTCAGTATCTATCGTTGATAAATATGCACAAAGCATACATTAAATATGATTTTTAATGTAGCACTGTTCCTTCAAAACCTTCCGAATCCAAACTGGATCCGATACAGTTAATAACAAAGGCCGACCCTTCACTTCTGGAGCTTGTCTTGCCGACTGTTCTCCACCTAGGTGCCAGGAATATACCCATAATTCACGTGATTTTACTATCGGAAATTTCGTATTAACTCATAAATCTGAAGCCTGCATCAATAATGGTACGAGAGGTGTTCGTGTATATAAGGCGTTAATACATCACGTTGTCCAAGACCCGCTTCCTTCTTAATATTCAGTACAAAAGTGAAAAATAATTTGACAAAACATGCAGTGATAATGTCATGTTTGCAATGGTGGACTGGATGATTTTAGGTAAAGAGAATGTACTGAAAAAGAGTGAATGTGTGAGCGAGTGTTTCAGCAGTATCCAACAATTTCACGGCTGGTAACAAGAGAAAATTGGCTTCACACATGGTACACATGTGGGGAATCGAACACGGTTTTTCGGCGTGACGAGCGAACGCTTTAACTATGTGGCTGCCCCACCACCCCGCTGATAAAGAAAAGGTGATTTGTGACCAGATAGGAAACCTAGTTTCATTCGAAGACTATAAAGGGTGTTTTATGACTCGTCAAATTCATGTTCCTTTTCCGCGATTGACTCAATCAGCAATTATTTACTATGTTCTGATTTTCAGAAAACATAATTCACTCATATCCTATTGGAGGACAACGGGGGAATGGCCACAATCACAGCTTCACAATATCGAGGAGAATCACATTTTCTTACAAAAAATCACACTCAAATACAAACACACGTATCGAATATTTGCTGTGATGTGCAGTCATGATGTCAGGACAATAAACACAGTGGTACTCCAGTGTTTGTAGCAACGCTCGGAGTACAATATTCACAAATTATGTTATATAATACATCAGAAATATCGCCAAAGCACTATTTTCTAAAGTAAAAAGATGGTATGTTTGCATAATAGACGGTGATATTGAGGCTAAAATATCAGTTCATATGAAGCTACAAAGACAGTTATTCCTGGCGTGTGTTTTCAACATTCCTATTGATGTAAAACAATTTCAACTTTGTGGCTTTGATCAGATATTAGTTTCACCGAAGATCACTATTTCCACCCTTCAGGCAGTTTTGGTTTCATCATGAAAGTGACTCATTAACGGTGGGCCTGATAGATCAAGTGGTGTGTGTTGACATAGAACGGCCTGATAGATCAAGTGGTGTGTGTTGACATAGAATGGTCTGATAGATCAAGTGGTGTGTGTTGACATAGAACGGCCTGATAGATCAAGTGGTGTGTGTTGACATAGAACGGTCTGATAGATCAAGTGGTGTGTGTTGACATAGAACGGTCTGATAGATCAAGTGGTGTGTGTTGACATAGAACGGTCTGATAGATCAAGTGGTGTGTGTTGACATAGAACGGTCTGATAGATCAAGTGATGTGTGTTGACATAGAACAGTCTGATAGATCAAGTGGTGTGTGTTGACATAGAACGGTCTGATAGATCAAGTGGTGTGTGTTGACATAGAATGGTCTGATAGATCAAGTGGTGTGTGTTGACATAGAACGGTCTGATAGATCAAGTGGTGTGTGTTGACATAGAATGGTCTGATAGATCAAGTGGTGTGTGTTGACATAGAACGGTCTGATAGATCAAGTGGTGTGTGTTGACATAGAACGGTCTGATAGATCAAGTGGTGTGTGTTGACATAGAACGGTCTGATAGATCAAGTGATGTGTGTTGACATAGAACAGTCTGATAGATCAAGTGGTGTGTGTTGACATAGAACGGTCTGATAGATCAAGTGGTGTGTGTTGACATAGAATGGTCTGATAGATCAAGTGGTGTGTGTTGACATACAAAAGTGTGATGGATCAAGTGACCTGTGTTTACTAAAAGCACGTCTGTGACATCAACTCTGTTTATAGTCACTGATCAACTGATGATCAATGAAATTCAACATTACCATGTACAGCAGACCCAAGAAAAAACGGATATTGTTTTTTCGGACCGTCAGACTTCCGGTATGTCGTTGGTGGGACAGATTATGATCAACTTCTGGAGATTCCTATCATATCATATTATCACATAACGCCAATGCTTGTTAGAACGTAAATTCAAAAGTATGTCGTTAAAACAAAGTTATTAAAAATCCGCAAACCTCTGATATATATTAACATTTCGCCTGTTTATCCGACTCCCAGCAACACCCACTCATGGTGTACAAAGTTTACTCTACATCTAGATGCATCGTTTCAATATGTGCCGACTTTCACGGAGCGCGTTAAGAACCCTTTACCCTTTCCAACACTCCTGTGAAGTTTTCAATAATGAATGGCTTTGTTGGAGAGTCTGCGCCTAATTCAGTGTTGGCTGGTGTTTTCCTGTCAAATCGTTAAGCACCTTACTGCTTCGAACATCGCTTGTGTGCTCCTGCCGTGGGCTATTTAAAATATACTTAATTAGCTGTTACTTGTCTTAATGGGAGCGATTCTCATTCAGTATGTTAGCAAAGTGGAAGTTGTAATATTGTCAATAAAAATACATGTCTGTCACGGCTTGAAGTAAAACAGTGTGGAAAGCTGGGAGTATCTGTTTCTGACCAGCTGGTTTAGTGTGGTAAGCCCGGAAGTGGCCAAGAACCCATCTCGTGTTAATGCGGCATGCGGGTTATGGTCCGTCCGTACTAATTTCCGTTAATACCCAATAAACCGACCTATCCATTATTAATTACTAGATAGCGGTAGAAATGGACACTGCCGTAATTCCATCTATAGCTCTCTCTTATGCGACCGCCATCTTTATTTCATCATTTAAGTGTCGATAGCATTGCCCGGAGCCTAACAGTGAAACCACACCGTTTGTGCAGTTATAACTCTCGATTAGGGCGCTGTCTTTGAAGCTTATAGCCCCTCGCGAGACTCGCGTTTTAACGGAGGATACCCATACAGGGGGAGTTGAAAAGTTTGAATGGAACATAAACATTAGACCAGATTGTGGAAATAAATTGTGGTCTTTCGGGTACATATTTGATCGGATAAGTGGATATAACGGTTTCTCTGTCAACTTTCTCATTCACACGTGCCCTCCATGTATATATAAATGTCACTAGAGGTAAAGTATTGCTTTACAAACTGATGTTTATGACCATTAAATGTCAGAAATGGTTCAATGTCTTCAGACTACGTGGTGAAATGTCCTTATTGTTAAGAAGTTCCTTTCAAGTGTGTCATGTCTTGCAATAGTAAAAAATATCGTCATAATTTTCTTAGAAATCGAAATCGCATCAAAGGATGTCAAGAAGAGTACACTACCGGAGCATGTCCAGACGTGAGACCCAGAGATCGACTCAAATAATCTCCTTTCTTCCAACTCGTTTCTTGTAGTTCAAATGTATTTCAATCATAAGATATATTTTCATATTACTCTCCCCCTGACTTCTTGGGTTGGACATGATCACTATAACACATAACCGTGAACAGGTCATTTGTTTCTAATGCTGTGAGGAGTTAGTCGGCTCTGCTCCCGTGACGACCTTGGGGAACAGTTACCGACAGGGTTGGCCAGTGTCCTACAACCACCGACATTTCCCCCTTCATGTATATGTCGTAGAGGGTGGCCACTATTTAAGAGACCAGGGACACTGACGCCATCTTGATGTATATGTCGTAGAGGGTGGCCACTATTTTAGAGACCAGGGACACTGACGCCATCTTGATGTATATGTCGTAGAGGGTGGCCACTATTTAAGAGAGCAGGGACACTGACGCCATCTTGATGTATATGTCGTAGAGGGTGGCCACTATTTAAGAGAGCAGGGACACTGACGCCATCTTGATGTATATGTCGTAGAGGGTGGCCACTATTTTACAGACCAGGGACACTGACGCCATCTTGATGTCCGGCAATGGGCAGTAACTGACAGGTCAATGGATGGCCGGCACGAACTTTTAACCCACAGGGATTTTCGCCTTAAATATTTATGCCATAATGTCAGACGGACCGCAATTCAGATTGAGGGAGGTGTCAGTATAATGATCCTCGCAAGCTGGAACAGTTTCTGCTAAGGCCACAAAAAGTTGATTCCACGGCCGTGCACCAAGTTATCCTATCTTCCAAATATCCCAACTGGGAAATGTAATGGGAAAACATATCATAGAAAGATCTACCTGAACCATTCCTGACTTACTTACGGGTTTCCACAGTCGACAAAGACATGCCTAAAGACCATGCTGCACGACTGAATTAGAGCTGAATGGGGGGTCAAACTACATTCATCAACTCAACGTTGCATAATAGATACAAACTCGTCCAGCGGACCGCCTGACAAAGTCTTTCTCAACACCACCCTTGGGGTGGTGAGGTAGCCTAGTGGTTAAAGCGTTCGCCCGTCCAGGTTCGATTCCCAACATGGGCAGAATGTGTGAAGCCCATTTCTGGTGTTCCCCGCCGCGATATTGCTGGAATATTGCTAAAGCGGCGTAAAACCATACTCACTCACTCTCAACACCACCCTATACTTATGATTGTTATGGTTGTAATAGAACACACACTTTCCCCATGATTGTACTGGTACGTTACGTTCATCGGTATATGGGTCCTCGTGTGGATTAGCTCCGTTACCGGATTAGACCTTTCCACGAGACGATACGGGGAACGAGAAGAAGGACTGATATAACATCCAGACTAAAAGTATTCTGAGACAATAAGCTCACAATAAACATGGTGCAGGACGATTTAGCCTGCAGCTGTGGGATGCACTGTGTTCCATGGCGAGTCACGTTCAATGTATGAGGGTCTGGGTATCTCTGCTTGCAGCAACATCATAAAGGTGTATAAAGAGTACCTGGGGGCTCGTCGGTCAAACTCGACACCCCCGGGATGAGAAGTCGATGCACTGATCTGAAAGTAATGGCGGTCTGAACTAACAGTAGCCACGGACAATGTATCACGTTAGATAGGTAAAAGAGAGACACAACCTCTAGACAGGAGTAATCCTCTGAGATGGGAGTAACGCCATAGGTCAACGATGTCAACACTACATCCATGACGCCACCGTTATTTAGCCTCGGCCAACATTACATTGCAGGACAATAACACAACAAAATGGCATTTGCAATGGTACAAGTGTTTGTTTGTTGTTTAACGCCACACTCAGCAATATACCAGCAATATGACGGCGGTCTGTAAATAGTCAAGCCTGTACCAGGAAATCCAGTGATTGACATCATGAGCATCGATCTACGCAATTGGGAAACGATGTCATGCCTCAACCAAGTCAGCAAGCCTGACCACCCGATCCTGTTAGTCGCCTCCTACGACAAGCATAGTCGCATTTTAGAACAAGCATAGTCGCCTCTTACGAAAAGCATAGTCGCCTTTTACATCAAACAGTCTAACCCGGATCTTCAGGGGTAGACGTACAAGTGAACGGTATTCCTATTGGGTGGATGTGGGCCGGCGGGAAAGGCCGAGTGTGTCATTATCACATGAAGCATCGGAGACAGCTCCGATTTCCATGATGTCCTAGCGATAAATTGGCCTCTTATTGCTTTGGCTGTCTACGTGTTAACGAAACAAACGAAATAACACCCGCACATTGAGTGTTTAGTTGTGGCCTCGACGCGCGATTATTGCAATGTTTTATGCATTAGAGGCCTTAGACCACAGTCTTTTAACCTGCGACACCAGCAACCATTTCTGTTTCTGAATACAAAATGAACTGCACGCTAGGCGGTGCTTTCTGTTCGAGACTGGCCCGAAGCGGGAGTCATGGAGCGGGGTTAAGTATTCCGCTCTAGGCTATACACTTCTTCCATCTTATAATCAATTCTATCATTTTAATTTTGTATCCATTAAACTCATTTTGGAATGTTTTCTAATGGATCAATACAACGCAATATTGCAGTAAAATGTGTCAGAAGCAGTCTTAAAGATATAATCAAACAAACATAAGTAAAAACATCCAGATCTTTGTTTGAAGGCCTAATCTGTAATAGCGTTTTTTCTCTGGCTGAAAATATTTGACCGTTGCAACCGCGAGCTTGTAGCCAGGGGGCAATTATATTGAGGAACTTGAGGATTTCGTCAATCATTCTTATTATTAGCAGAAGGTGGCTTGCCGCAAACTGTAGACGTGACGTAAACCGCCAAGTAAAGGAAGTGTGCATGGTGTTGTGTAAGATGGGACAACTACTTAAAACAACCATAGGATGGACTACTGGAAAAAGAGTTGGTGGTTGCATCTTAACTAGCCCCAGTTCCACGTCCCGGTGTTAAGTCACGCGGTTTCTCTTCCAGGTACAACAGAAAACATGTCTGAGGTTCCATGGCGAAACGGGAGGATATGAAACACAATCACCAAACGTATCATTACGGTCTTAAGTTAATGTCTATAAACACTGGGATTTAAACAGCCTTTGGAGCAGTTATTTATTTTACGTTTTCTTATAGTCTTTTGACACCTGACAGCTGTCGACTACATGTTTTAGTTTTCGTTTTAGTCCTGGCGTGGACAAATGCGTCAGAAACAATCGATTAACCATACGCCTGCTTTGAATAATATAGTAGACCTTTTTATCAAGGGAACTGATTTATACTTCGGTGCCTGAAGTTTAATCTAATCTCTTAAAACTTTCATTTCATGTGTTTATAAAAAAAATCCAGGTGTCCATGCTGTATTTACACAGACAACACAAAGACGACAACCAGAACTAGAAAGGGCATTGTTTCTGTTGTGAAATAAAACACGAATACACGGGGCGACAGCTAAGTAAGCTTTTAGCTGTCATTGATTGCACGTAACTATTGAAATAACATGCTGTACCCTGTGACATCAACAGCGATGGGGACAGTATATTGGATAGCTGTGGACAATATATGGAATAGATGTGGACAATATTTGGATGGTTGGAGACAATATACTGGATGGATGTGGACAATAGTTTGGATGGATGGGGTGATTATATTGGATGGATGTGGACAATATTTTGGATGGACGTGTGCAATATTTTGGATGGATGTGGACAATATATTGGATGGATGGGGAGATTATATTGGATGGATGTGGACAATATTTTGGTTAAAGTTGCTGACACTTGCGTTGAGTCACGTTGACATCAAAGAGCTACATTTCACAATGGCCTTGTTGATTGGTCACAGCCACTGAAGTCATGTTTGGCATCACCAAATGAAGTGCTTTGGCGCCTAAAACTGACAATACCGAGTAGGTTTTGAGACATTTTCCAAATCATAATCAAACTGCGTGCTGATTCAGAAGATAAAGTTGGTTTTGACGAGTGTATGGGTGAATGTGTATGACCTCACAGCACACATTACAACATTCCACGTATGTCGGCGGGAGGCACCAGATAGGGCTTCAAACATCATACCGTTGTGAGGAATCCAATCCCCGAACTGTGGCGTGGCGAGCGAACTCCTTAACAAGAAGTCTATCCCATCAGGTTTTGATGATTATTATGATGATGATTGCGTTCCGAGTCACACATTTGTAATTAGGTTAATGTTCTATAATATAAGCTATAAGTTCAAATGGGCTAGTTAAGACGATTGTGCGTGTGTCTCCCCCAAAACCCCTGTATCCCTGCTGTACACACGGTCACATCCCCACTGCTCCCTACTACAATGTAACAAATATGTTTGGATCCTAAATACGTTCCATGTCATGCATCTCGTTCCAAACATGTTGAGAATTGTGTAATAATCGAAACATGGGAATGATCTAACATGCTGAAACCTGTCTTGATCTGAAACATGCCTGAATATTGGGGTGATGCGGGTAGTGAGATCGTAGCCCAGTTCACGTGATTTGATTCTAAACGTTTCGACATAAAACAGCAAAATCTTTGTTGCGTTTGCGACTTATGCGCAATCTTCATGAATATGTTCAGTGTGTGTATAATCCTAAAACAAAATGTTACAGTTTATTAACAAGATAGATTTAATAATTCACACAACCTCAACTTCATTGCTTGGATAAACCTTTCAAGCTTAATTCAACGACATTCTCATATTCAGATAGTTCTATGTAGTGTCTATGTTTCAAAAGAACCACTTCCTTTTTTCGTTAAATCCCTGCCAAAATCACAGCCCTTATTGAGTACAATTTGCGGTATTACTCTTGTTTCGCGCAGGATCTGATGAATTGTTGTGCCAAGGGCGTCAAATAGCAACTTCAATTTGCTGAAACCCTCACTACGGGCCGATACACTGGCCCCAGTTGATGAACGTCCCAATGACGGTCGTGCGATACACGGTTCGGATTTGATGAACGTCACACAGACGGTCGTCGTATTGTTGGCCTCTATTCTTTACCATGGTCTCTTACCAAGTTCCAACCTTTCAATTTTCTCTCAAAACCTGGAGAAAAGTCGTGCAAATTGAGGCGAAAAGCCAGTAATAAAAGCCTCGATGAGCGCTAAGCCACGATATTGATTGTTAAGGCAGATGCCGGTGATTTGACAAAGGAGCGGACTAGCAGGGGATATTGATTTATCTGCCGGATCCCTGAACGCGCTGTATCAGACAGGTCCAGAGCTGCCCTGTGCAGAGTATCAGACAGGTCCTGAACTTCCCTGTGCAGAGTATCAGACAGGTCCAGAACTTCCCTGTGCAGTGTATCAGACAGGTCCAGAACTGCCCTGTGCAGTGTATCAGACAGGTCCAGAACTTCCCTGTGCAGAGTATCAGACAGGTCCAGAACTGCCCTGTGCAGAGTATCAGACAGGTCCAGAACTTCCCTGTGCAGAGTATCAGACAGGTCTAAATCTGCCCTGTGCAGCGAATCAGATAGGCCCAGAAATGTCCTGCACAGCGTATCAGACAGGTCCAGAACGGTCCTGCACAGCGTATCAGACAGGTCCAGAACTGCCCTGTGCAAAGCGTATCAGTCAGGTCCAGAACAACCCTGTGCAGAGTATCAGACAGGTACCAGAACTGCCCTGCATAGAGTATCAGTCAGGTCCAGAACTGTCCTGCACAGCGTATCAGACAGGTCCAGAACTGCCCCGTGCAAAGGGTATCTGTCAGGTCCAGAACTGCCCTGTCCAGCTTATCAGACAGGTCCAGAACTGCCCTGTACAGCGAATCAGACAGGTCCAGAAATTGTCCTGCACAGCTTATCAGACAGGTCCAGAACTGTCCTGCACAGCGTATCAGACAGGTCGAGAACTGCCCTGTACAGCGAATCAGACAGGTCCAGAACTACCCTGTGCAAAGCGTATCAGACAGGTCCAGAACTGCCCTGCATAGCGTATCAGTCAGGTCTAGAACTGTCCTGCACAGCGTATCAGACAGGTCCAGAACTGTCCAATTCCAGAACTGTCCTGCACAGCGTATCAGACAGGTTCAGAACTGTCCTGCACAGCGTATCAGACAGGTCCAGATCTGTCCTGCACAGCGTATCAGACAGGTCCAGAACTGTCCCGTGCACAGTATCAGACAGGTCCAGAACTACCCTGTGCAAAGCGTATCAGACAGGTCCAGAACTGCCCTGCATAGCGTATCAGTCAGGTCCAGAACTGTCCTGCACAGCGTATCAGACAGGTCCAGAACTGTCCAATTCCAGAACTGTCCTGCACAGCGTATCAGACAGGTCCAGAACTGTCCTGTGCACAGTATCAGACAGGTCCAGAACTGCCCTGTGCATAGCGTATCAGTCAGGTCCAGAATTAACCTGTGCAGAGTATCAGACGGGTCCTGAACTGCCCTGCATAGCGTATCAGTCAGGTACAGAACTGTCCTGCACAGCTTATCAGACAGGTCCAGAAATGTCCAATTCCAGAACTGTCCTGCACAGCGTATCAGCCAGGTTCAGAACTGTCCTGCACAGCGTATCAGACAGGTCCAGATCTGTCCAATTCCAGAACTGTCCTGCACAGCGTATCAGACAGGTCCAGAACTGTCCCGTGCACAGTATCAGACAGGTCCAGAACTGCCCTTTGCAAAGCGTATCAGTCAGGTCCAGAACTTCCCTGTGCACAGTATCAGACGGGTCCAGAACTGCCCTGCTCAGCTTATCAGACAGGTCCAGAACTGCCCTGCTCAGCTTATCAGACAGGTCCAGAACTACCCTGTGCAAAGCGTATCAGTCAGTTCCAGAACTGCAGACAGGTCCAGGACTGATCTGTTCAGCGTTGTATTCTGTGATATATCAGACACAGTATTGTCCGATATTTCAATGGGTTAAAAATGTTTGTATCCCCAACACAGAGGCAGCATGCTGTCAGAGCACTATCAATCACACCTACGCTCTGTCTGACGAGAATGGGTGTCATGTATTACGTCATACGGGTTAGAAACTTTTGACGAGCAATTCCAATTAATCTATTTCATGTTCTTTATGTTTGTGCATCTTTCTCCGTGACAAAGCTAATGAACGATTTCGAAAAAGATGAAAACCTTGTCTCCATCGTGCCTCGTGTAACAAATATTCGATGATCGGCCACTTGAGGGTTATATCCCTAACCTCACACACACACAACCATATCTAATGTCAATGCCGACGGTCTGTGTCGATTTCTTCTGTATATGGTAGACATTTAAATTTGTCATTGTGTCAGTGGATAAGGGGCTGCCTCGCTCCCCAGTTCATCTAATTGACAGAAACCCACAATGTGTAGATTTCACGTCAGGGTCGATCCCATTCGGGCGGGAATTGCAATAGTCTTCTAAACGATGTTTTTCTCGACAGCTATTATCCCTCCTTCAGACGAGGTCATATCGTCATATTTGTACATAACATGCTAATTTCACAGACGAAGTGAGATCCCGCTATCATAACGGCTCAAGGTTAGCACTGGGCACATATCATTTGAAGTTTCCCCTTGTGGGCAGATCATCTGTAGCGAGTCCATGTGGCTGTTTACATGCTTGTTGATACACATAGTGGTTGCTTAACACGTCGCGAACCTTTCACCGGACAGATAGATTTAGTAGGTAGGATTAAGTCAACAAATGTCAGTCAAAGAACCGAAGTATGTTAAGACTCCACATCACAGCAGTACAATTGACTTGTAAAGTCTTTAACTTGTCTTCAAAACGTTGTTAACTTGTATTTTTGCGTTTAAAAGTAAGTTAGTGAAATTGAATTGTCAGGTCGGTGACCTGAAGACGAACTGTTCATAAAAGGTTTGTACCGCAGACATGAAGGAAAATCATGGTCTTTCCTTAAAAATATAGGAAAAACTTGAAAAACTCCTGTTTGAGGCGGTTAGTACAGTTACTGGGTTACCCAAATATGCTCCCAATATGCACTCTATTAAGAAACGGGTTGGAATACACTTGCAGAAAGAAGAAAGTATCGCAAGCTTTGCTTGTTTTATCAAATTAACAACTATGTAACTATTGATGCATTATCTGTGTACAAGTTCAGATATGCACGAAATATATATATATAAACTTATATCATTCGGTAAAACACAATTATTTTGCCGGTCATTTTTCGTCCCCGTCTACTACACAAATATGGAATGATTTGCCTCTATCAATTACAGACTCCAGTTCTCTAAGCTCTTTTAAAAGCAAAACCACAATACAGACTAAATGTGCGCCTTCATATTGTTCCTGCTGTTTAAGTAAGTACAATATATTGCTCACAAAATGGCGCTACTCATGCTCTCAGTTACATTTACAACTGGTTTAATAGACAGTCCCAACTGTCTGTGTTGTTCTCCGTGTGAAAACGTTTATCACTACTTAATATCATGTCCATCCTATCGACCTGCAAGAAATATAATGTTTCATAGTAGTTTGTAAAAACAAGTTAATCCTTGATACGTCAGTTTTGTTAAACGGACCTCCCATTTCAGCTACACTGACAATGTAAAGTAGTTTCACTCCGTCCAAATGTATATCAACTGCACTAAAAGACGTCTCTCTGTACATACTCGTTGTACGTATTGGTATTGTAATATTATATATCCCAAATCCGAAAACTTGTACCCATTCCTTTTCTTTGCGAATTACATATGTTAATATTATTGTGTTCATAATCAAGAAAATCAGTTTACGACAAGATTTGGGCATGTTTAAGACAGACAGAAAGGCAGAACAATGAGGACACACCAAAGACAGACTGAAAGATAGATCGTTGAGGAAATACGAATGACAGATAACTGAGGACAAACGAAACACACAGAGAAAGACACATACTTGGGGATATAGCAAAGACAGACAGAAAAGGGGCGGTGTGGTAGCCTAGTGGTAAAAGCGTTCGCTCGTCACGCCGAGGACCCGGGTTCGATTTCCTACATTGGTACAATGTGTGAAGCCCATTGCTGGTGTCCTCCGCCGTGATAATGCAGGAATGTTGCTAAAAGCGGTGTAAAACCATACTCACCCACAGACAGAACGACAGATCGTTGAAGAAATACCAAAGTCAGTATCAGGTTCGAGTACCATAATCAATGTCATCCTTAGAATTACTGTAAAGTATTGTGTCTGAAAGACGTCGATAGATGGTGTTTCTATAGGTATATAAAGTGTCATTGTAATTCAAATAACAAAAAAATATAGTATACGTAAATAACGAATGAGGAAACATTTGCACCTGTCTCTGCAGTATCCGAATAGAATCACACATATATTGGGCTTGACAAGTGCGTTTTAGAATCGAACCCGATCATGTGTGTGACTAGCGGACACATTAACCAACTGGCTCCAGAACCCATCGTTAGCAGGTTATATACCATTTTATATCACTGTTTCTGCTTTATAGAACACCGACAAATCATTGCTACTAATATTTTTTTCCCGCCCACTAGAACCCAAGGCCGAGCTCCAAAAGATTCACAGAAAAATTCAAAAAGGAGAAAAAACCTTCAAACCTGTAGGGTGGGGTGGTTCTTCTCAGTAAGGAATATCGATAAAATTAGATGATAAAGAAAATAAGCCAAATTATGTTACCGATATATATTTGCTAGTTGAGAGATCGACATAAGATTAAAACTTAAGGCAATACTTACATTAAAGCTCAGAGAGATAATAATGATTATTCGTACCCTAATAAGACAATCACGCGTGTATCAGTTTCTAAAACATGTAAAATACAACGTCCTGCGGTTTTTACAGACTGACAAATCACACCATTAACTATCTTAGAAACATCGTGGCGCGAACCCGGGATGGCCCTCCGCGCAAATGTACCCAGAAAAAGTACTTCACTAATAGATTTACAAACGTCTTGTGAGATCGTGGCCTGATTAGATTTCAATTTCTCCTCGTCCCAGTAAAATCAATACTGCAAATTGCTCGCGATGGAATTTAGTTTGAAAACCATTTTCTCGTTTTCTCTCAGCGTTTCCACTAGTGATAAACATTCCCTGCTTATTTAACGCTGTGATGGTCGGTGATGTTGAAATATCTAAAATTTCATTGAACATGAATATATCAAGCGTAGGTTACGTGTGTATGACGCGAATAATGTTGACTGTAATTAATGATGTGTCAGAAGGACAATATATGCAGCTAGTTCATGCATATATTATTCTCGCTAACAGTTGGGCACTGCCAGTGCATTGATCATATCTCAGACATGGCGTTAATGTGTTGTCTGTTATATGTATAGACCTTAAAAAAAAGACGATTATTTACAGCCTTTTTTCAAATTCATGTGTTATACAACATTATTTCCAAGGTTCCACATTACTGTTAACCCGCGGTGTAACGTACATGCAACTGCCATGTGGTTCGCCGAACAGGCTGATGGCAATACATGGCACATTGACAGAACTATAAATCGCTGACAGAATTGTCAGAGGGTTTGGAGTGAAATTGACCCTGAAATGCTAAAGTGGCAAACAGACAGCATTTAGAGCCTGTAACGTGAAATAGAAGGCCCGGTGCCACTCGAGGGATCCCAATACTTGACATGCATGCATTTACAAATTGTTTCCGGATAGTGCTAACAGTGTTATTTCGGTATTGGATTTGTCGAGGCTTTTTGCTGAAGCACACTGATTCTATTACAGAATGTCACAAAGGCGTTTTTTATTAAAACAGAATTGATTTAAAGTTTTCTCAGTGTACCACGAAGAAGATAATTGTTACTTTGTGCCAGCAATTCGGAATGTTCCCAAACAGGCGGACCCTGTACCGCATGATGTACAGATGGGAGCGAACCTTACCGTGCAAGCAGTTTCCTTCTAATGACGAAACAACAATCAATTATATCCACGAATGCAATCATCTCATTAACTAAACAGTGGAACACCGGAATAACAATGACCCAAACTGGCATCAAATCAAGTGGAACTTTTTTTTTATCATAACCAGATGTTCTGACAATACATTTAGTACTGTTTTTCCATAAATATTATTACAATCTTTTCTTAATTGGGATACTAATGAAAACCTCCGTACATTAATTAATACAATTTCCTATGAGTACATATACATACGATTAACTGATGTAGGGCACTGCGCTAAACCTTGAACCATAAAACTCTGATGATCACCTGACATTCTCGTGAAACATATGTTAAATCAGACGGATCTTTTAAGGGTTTGTATGTGCGAAAATGTAACAGATGTTTCCACACAACAGATAAACCACTGCATGTAAATTAAAGTTTACATGAGTAACTCGATGCGTGAAGCGCCCAATTTACAGTTTATCCTGCCGGCGGAAGCGTCCAGGTTAAGGTTGCCAGAAGCACAACAATAAATAATTGAATTACCTTTTCTTATTGGGCATATAGCACTATGTACGTCCAGTTGCATACAAAATACAGAAATCAAAGCTAGGTAATGAATGCATTTATAATTCAGCTGCTATGTTGGCCTATTTAAAACATGGATGGGATGATTCTGTGAGGATATGTTAGAGCCACCATTGCTGTGACAATATGCAAAGACATTCCAGCTTCAAAGTACCTTGCGCTTTCAGGGGAGCTGCCGAAAATTCAGTGAAACTATATAAAATGATATTTTCAATGTGGCAGCGATGTTGGCCATGTTAAAAGTCGGAATGATTTTTTTATATATGTTTTAAAGACTGCTTCATAAAAGTAAAAAAAATGTTAAGCTTAAGAAAGGACACACGGACAGGGGAATGACGGACAACACCATAAGCATTCAGTAAACGTGATGGTGAATTGACCTGCAGACAAACTGTACAGATTGTGTGTCTGGTACGTGCAACATTCAGTCTGACAGCAGCGTCTGGTGGTTGTATACGACGATACGTTCTTCCTAAGTGAAACAGGCAATTTGACCACACCACCTGGTGTATACTACAACATATGTTCTTTATAGAAAAATAGACATAGTGAAAGAGAAAACATTTTTGTACGTATCGGCTTAACATTGCTTGAACGCGACCCGTGGCAAGCTGCACACGAGTTTGACAAAGATGCAGCTGGTGTCCCCACGCGTGTTCTACACGGAAACGGAAGCCATGTAGCCGTGTCAGCCACGAAATGATGATGCAGATAGATGATGATGCTTCTTTTGTTCAATACATCCGACTGAATATGATACGCGGTAGAGGGGGGCGTGTGTAAAGAGTCAGGTCCGTAAAATGTTCACGTCAATGATTCTGAGATACTTATCCGGGCGTCCCACACCAGGGCATGTTATTATGAATGACCTGCTGACCACACGTGACCGGTACAGTTCTCGCACAGACTGACCTGCTGACCACACGTGACCGGTACAGTTCTCGCACAGACTGACCTGCTGACCACACGTGACCGGTACAGTTCTCGCACAGACTGACCTGCTGACCACACGCGACCGGTACAGTTCTCGCACAGACTGACCTGCTGATCACACGTGACCGGTACAGTTCTCGCACAGACTGACCTGCTGATCACACGTGACCGGTACGGTTCTCGCACAGACTGACCTGCTGACCACACGCGACCGGTACAGTTCTCGCACAGACTGACCTGCTGACCACACGTGACCGGTACAGTTCTCGCACAGACTGACCTGCTGACCACACGCGACCGGTACAGTTCTCGCACAGACTGACCTGCTGACCACACGTGACCGGTACAGTTCTCGCACAGACTGACCTGCTGACCACACGCGACCGGTACAGTTCTCGCACAGACTGACCTGCTGACCACACGTGACCGGTACAGTTCTCGCACAGACTGACCTGCTGACCACACGTGACCGGTACAGTTCTCGCACAGACTGACCTGCTGACCACACGTGACCGGTACAGTTCTCGCACAGACTGACCTGCTGACCACACGCGACCGGTACAGTTCTCGCACAGACTGACCTGCTGACCACACGTGACCGGTACAGTTCTCGCACAGACTGACCTGCTGATCACACGTGACCGGTACAGTTCTCGCACAGACTGACCTGCTGATCACACGTGACCGGTACAGTTCTCGCACAGACTGACCTGCTGATCACACGTGACTGGTACGGTTCTCGCACAGACTGACCTGCTGACCACACGCGACCGGTACAGTTCTCGCACAGACTGACCTGCTGATCACACGTGACCGGTACAGTTCTCGCACACACTGACCTGCTAAATACACGTGACCGGTACAGTTCTCGCACAGACTGACCTGCTGATCACACGTGACTGGTACAGTTCTCGCACACACTGACCTGCTGATCACACGTGACTGGTACGGTTCTCGCACAGACTGACCTGCTGATCACACGTGACTGGTACGGTTCTCGCACAGACTGACAATATAAGCCGGAGACTGACGACTGGCTACTTGGGCACACTGCCGTCCGCCAAATGAGAAGTTAATCTTCTTTCCCAGATATCCACAGATGGCGCACTACGATATTGAATCTGGTCTTCACAGAACAAATTGAATCGTTTCGCCTCAAGTTGTACTTCGTAAACTGGCGACTGGATGGTCAGATCATCCACGGTATAGATGCTACACGTGACGAGGAAATCCTAGGTACATACTGGTTACTATATAGTATTACGTCTCTGAATGACATTTAGAAGTGATAAACATACGGAAGAGAATTTATGGATGTCAACTTCTGTATTATAAGGAAACACAACGTTTCGCAGTATATGCTTGCTCCTTCATCAGGTGAATGAATGCCATGAGGCAGAGAGCATATATATGTACATGTAAGGACAACAAAAGTAATAAGAAGTTACTATACACTTTGCTGTTTAACGCCAGCCATATAGATAAGGGACATGTACTATGTGACTTGGCGAGAAGAGAAGGGGCATATACTACTACTAAGACGTGACGAGCGAAGGGGCATATACTACTACTAAGACGTGACGAGCGAAGGGGCATATACTGGCTACTAAGACGTGACGAGCGAAGGGGCATATACTGGCTACTAAGACGTGACGAGCGAAGGGGCATATACTACTACTAAGACGTGACGAGCGAAGGGGCATATACTGGCTACTAAGACGTGACGAGAGGAGGGGCATATACTGGCTACTAAGACGTGACGAGGAGAGAATCGATATATACTGCCTACCAAGACGTGACAAGGAGAGAAGGGATGTATACTGCCTGCTATAAGGGGAGAGATCAAGTTTCTGTAATATACCGTTTTGAAGTCTGCAACAGAAGGTGTCCATGCGTCGAAGACGCACATGCAAAACCCCCAAAAAGCCTACATAGAAATGAAGTAGGTACTCCTTAAATAATAAGCCGTTCTGTTCAATATTTTAGCCAATAACACACGCATAGCTGACATAAAAGAAATCCTTGTAATATGACGGTGAAAACTGTGTTAGTTCAACAAACTGACATCCTTGTTTGAATGATTTATTGATATTTTCCTGAGATGTTTTGTAAAAGTGGGTCAAGTGAAATAGATCAACGGGCAGTGAGTGTGACATCCATTGACAGCTTCCATCCCAATTGCATCTCAGACGGTAACTGACTACTTTAAAACCATCTTCATCACGTCTGTCAGAAACTGCGTGCGTGTGTTTTATTCACCTACAGTCAAAGCATGTTACTGTTCCATCAACAATGCTAAGTAACGCTATATCTATGCACGGAAACCCACAAGGCACGTGCACTGTTCACTGACCGCCGATCCTAGGGAAACCATTCATGGTAATTAGGTCAAGAACGCCTTTGTCTTTCAAGAACGGAAGAACGTTTCCATCCATTGTTTTCCGTAGCTTAATTATTGGACACACGCAAACGATTGTCTATCCCTTGATGCAAACAATTTAACTGTTTCGCTTCCTAATCAACACTAATTCCTGTCACATTTGCATGCTTGTCGGCCTTGTGTCAACAATCCTTCATGTATGTCGACTAGTGAACGCCGCTCAGGAACGTCTCTCAACACCAACGAGGCATTGAAGTTGCAGGGACACGACTGGTAGCTTTGTTCGGAAAGAGGAGTGCCCCCTGAGTGCCCCCCGAAATATCCATCAATAACAGATCAAAGTACACACATTATGTCAATTTTATGTTGGCATTTGTACAAATATTCTCTAGTGTGTCTCCTTGCGGACTTTTGTCCTGTTCCCCTTGATATTGCGGCGGGATATTGCTGGAAGGAGCTGCGGCAATTGGCGCTCTGGAAGGAATATGTGAATTATTGCTACTAGAAACACGACTGATGCACAATGCCCCATCATTGATGGTGATTCACATAGTGTCCAACATGATTGAAGGTTAGACGGTAGTGCTTACTTGGTCCACTCCCATGTGTCTCCAATAAATGTGTACACATCGGTCATGTGACAGTGTAGCTGTGTCTGTAGTGTAGGCGTGACGGTGTAGCTGTGTCTGTAGTGTAGACGTGACGGTGTAGCTGTGTCTGTAGTGTAGACGTGATGGTGTAGCTGTGTCTGTAGTGTAGACGTGACGGTGAAGCTGTGTATGTAGTGTAGACGTGATGGTATAGCTGTGTATATAGTGTAGACGTGACGATGTAGCTGTGTATGTAGTGTAGACGTGATGGTGTAGCTGTGTCTGTAGTGTAGACGTGACGGTGTAGCTGTGTATGTAGTGTAGACGTGACGGTGTAGCTGTGTCTGTAGTGTAGACGTGACGGTGTAGCTGTGTATGTAGTGTAGACGTGATGGTGTAGCTGTGTCTGTAGTGTAGACGTGATGGTATAGCTGTGTATAGAGTGTAGACGTGACGATGTAGCTGTGTATGTAGTGTAGACGTGATGGTGTAGCTGTGTCTGTAGTGTAGACGTGATGGTGTAGCTGTGTCTGTAGTGTAGACGTGACGGTGTAGCTGTGTATGTAGTGTAGACGTGATGGTGTAGTTGTGTCTGTAGTGTAGACGTGATGGTGTAGCTGTGTATGTAGTGTAGACGTGATGGTGTAGCTGTGTCTGTAGTGTAGACGTGACGGTGTAGCTGTGTATGTAGTGTAGACGTGATGGTGTAGCTGTGTATGTAGTGTAGACGTGATGGTGTAGCTGTGTCTGTAGTGTAGACGTGATGGTGTAGCTGTGTCTGTAGTGTAGACGTGACGGTGTAGCTGTGTATGTAGTGTAGATGTGACGGTGTAGCTGTGTATGTAGTGTAGACGTGATGGTGTAGCTGTGTCTGTAGTGTAAACGTGATGGTGTAGCTGTGTCTGTAGTGTAGACGTGACGGTGTAGCTGTGTATGTAGTGTAGACGTGACGGTGTAGCTGTGTATGTAGTGTAGACGTGATGGTGTAGCTGTGTCTGTAGTGTAAACGTGATGGTGTAGCTGTGTATGTAGTGTAGACGTGACGGTGTAGCTGTGTATGTAGTGTAGACGTGATGGTGTAGCTGTGTATGTAGTGTAAACGTGATGGTGTAGCTGTGTCTGTAGTGTAGACGTGACGGTGTAGATGTCAGAGGCAGTGCATGGCTATCCCGCCCAAATCAGCAATAGTTCTTAAAATGTTGATTCCCATCTTACGAATTGCTAGTCCACCCCCTCCACAAAGACAACTCCGAACAGTGGCATGCCTTCCAGCATGGAACAGTAACACTTGATGATTTCTTCTCGAAACGTGCGAAATACACAATTTCTTACGATTATCAAAAGCATCCTTAAGAATACAAAATCGATTTTAATTTAGGGCAGTGGATTTGCAGCAACATAATATGTTCCACAATGGCTGATTAATTATTAACTGACAAATGTTATTTCTGAGACTCTAAGGAGAATATTAACACCACCCGATGCGAGATGGCCGGAAGTCTGCATGGAGTGTTGATAGATGGCGGGTTTTCCCCGGTAAATAAGACATGAAATACGACCTAAGCATGGAAGCAGTGGTATCAGTTTCAGGGATCTAACTTATCTTATGACGTATGTTTGTCTAAAATAACATTCTGAATATAAGGATTCCTATATAGGCCAGTTCTCGTAATCGGTACACGAAGGGAGTACACTATGCTTAGCCATAAAATGTAGAACACCTCCTAAAGCTAATGTACTAACATTTTCTTAACAAAATGCTAAATTTCAAATATGATGTGCTGCAGTGTGACTTTGTGTCAGAATGTGGGTGTGAAGTGGAATCGGCCCCTAGTGGGATGTCCTTGATGGGAGTCAGGAAGGGGGATGTGAAGTGGAATCGGCCCCTAGTGGGATGTCCTTGATGGGAGTCAGGAAGGGGGGTGTGAAGTGGAATCGGCCCCTAGTGGGATGTCCTTGATGGGAGTCAGGAAGGGGGATGTGAAGTGGAATCGGCCCCTAGTGGGATGTCCTTGATGGGAGTCAGGAAGGGGGGTGTGAAGTGGAATCGGCCCCTAGTGGGATGTCCTTGATGGGAGTCAGGAAGGGGGATGTGAAGTGGAATCGGCCCCTAGTGGGATGTCCTTGATGGGGAGTCAGGAAGGGGGTTGTGAAGTGGAATCGGCCCCTAGTGGGATGTCCTTGATGGGAGTCAGGAAGGGGGATGTGAAGTGGAATCGGCCCCTAGTGGGATGTCCTTGATGGGAGTCAGGAAGGGGATGTGAAGTGGAATCGGCCCCTAGTGGGATGTCCTTGATGGGAGTCAGGAAGGGGGATGTGAAGTGGAATCGGCCCCTAGTGGGATGTCCTTGATGGGAGTCAGGAAGGGGGTTGTGAAGTGGAATCGGCCCCTAGTGGGATGTCCTTGATGGGAGTCAGGAAGGGGGATGTGAAGTGGAGTCGGCCCCTAGTGGGATGTCCTTGATGGGAGTCAGGAAGGGGGATGTGAAGTGGAGTCTGCCCCTAGTGGGATGTCCATGATGGGAGTCAGGAAGGGGATGTGAAGTGGAGTCGGCCCCTAGCTGGATGTCTTTGATGGGAGTCAGGAAGGGGGATGTGAAGTGGAGTCGGCCCCTAGTGGGATATCCTTGATGGGAGTCAGGAAGGGGGATGTGAAGTGGAGTCGGCCTCAGCTGAATGTCCTTGATGGGAGTCAGGAAGGGGATGTGAAGTGGAGTCGGCCCCTAGCTGGATGTCTTTGATGGGAGTCAGGAAGGGGGATGTGAAGTGGAGTCGGCCCCTAGTGGGATGTCCTTGATGGGAGTCAGGAAGGGGGATGTGAAGTGGTGTCTGCCCCTAGTGGGATGTCCTTGATGGGAGTCAGGAAGGGGGATGTGAAGTGGAGTCGGCCTCAGCTGAATGTCCTTGATGGGAGTCAGGAAGGGGATGTGAAGTGGAGTCGGCCCCTAGCTGGATGTCTTTGATGGGAGTCAGGAAGGGGGATGTGAAGTGGAGTCGGCCCCTAGTGGGATGTCCTTGATGGGAGTCAGGAAGGGGGATGTGAAGTGGAGTCTGCCCCTAGTGGGATGTCCATGATGGGAGTCAGGAAGGGGATGTGAAGTGGAGTCGGCCCCTAGCTGGATGTCTTTGATGGGAGTCAGGAAGGGGGATGTGAAGTGGAGTCGGCCCCTAGCTGGATGTCTTTGATGGGAGTCAGGAAGGGGGATGTGAAGTGGAGTCGGCCCTAGTGGGATAGCCTTGATGGGAGTCAGGAAGGGGGATGTGAAGTGGAGTCTGCCCCTAGTGGGATGTCCATGATGGGAGTCAGGAAGGGGGATGTGAAGTGGAGTCGGCCCCTAGCTGGATGTCTTTGATGGGAGTCAGGAAGGGGGATGTGAAGTGGAGTCGGCCCTAGTGGGATAGCCTTGATGGGAGTCAGGAAGGGGGATGTGAAGTGGAGTCGGCCTCAGCTGAATGTCCTTGATGGGAGTCAGGAAGGGGATGTGAAGTGGAGTCGGCCCCTAGCTGGATGTCTTTGATGGGAGTCAGGAAGGGGGATGTGAAGTGGAGTTGGCCCCTAGTGGGATGTCCTTGATGGGAGTCAGGAAGGGGGATGTGAAGTGGAGTCTGCCCCTAGTGGGATGTCCATGATGGGAGTCAGGAAGGGGATGTGAAGTGGAGTCGGCCCCTAGCTGGATGTCTTTGATGGGAGTCAGGAAGGGGGATGTGAAGTGGAGTCGGCCCCTAGTGGGATATCCTTGATGGGAGTCAGGAAGGGGATGTGAAGTGGAGTCGGCCCCTAGTGGGATGTCCTTGATGGGAGTCAGGAAGGGGGATGTGAAGTGGTGTCTGCCCCTAGTGGGATATCCTTGATGGGAGTCAGGAAGGGGATGTGAAGTGGAGTCGGCCCCTAGCTGGATGTCCTTGATGGGAGTCAGGAAGAGGATGTGAAGTGGAGTCGGCCCCTAGTGGGATATCCTTGATGGGAGTCAGGAAGGGGGATGTGAAGTGGAGTCGGTCCCTAGTGGGATGTCCTTGATGGGAGACAGGAAGGGGGATGTGAAGTGGAGTCGGCCCCTAGTGGGATGTCCTTGATGGGAGTCAGGAAGGGGGATGTGAAGTGGAGTCGGCCCCTAGCTGAATGTCCTTGATGGGAGTCAGGAAGGGGGATGTGAAGTGGAGTCGGCCCCTAGCTGGATGTCCTTGATGGGAGTCAGGAAGGGGATGTGAAGTGGAGTCTGCCCCTAGTGGGATATCCTTGATGGGAGACAGGACGGGGGATGTGAAGTGGAGTCGGCCCCTAGCTGGATATCCTTGATGGGAGTCAGGAAGGGGGATGTGAAGTGGAGTCGGTCCCTAGCTGGATGTCCTTGATGGGAGTCAGGAAGGGGGATGTGAAGTGGAAGCTGCCCCTAGTGGGATATCCATGATGGGAGTCAGGAAGGGGATGTGAAGTGGAGTCTGCCCCTAGTGGGATGTCCTTGATGGGAGTCAGGAAGGGGGATGTGAAGTGGAGTCGGCCCCTAGCTGAATGTCCTTGATGGGAGTCAGGAAGGGGATGTGAAGTGGAGTCGGCCCCTAGTGGGATGTCCTTGATGGGAGTCAGGAAGGGGGATGTGAAGTGGAGTCGGCCCCTAGTGGGACGTCCTTAAATGGGGTCAGGAAGGGGCCTCAGAGGTTAGCTTCTGTCTCCAGGGGGAAGAAGTTTCAACTGCGGGGGAGGAACGTCAAAAACAACTGTCATGGCTCCAAAGTAGACTGCCTTCTCGTGTAGTGTAGCTCTTCTGTCCGTGGGACTCAACCCGACACTGATCGTGATTCACACGCATATAATGGGAACATGTTTTTTCGTATAAATGTCTCGACACACATGCCCATTGACCAATAAATGCTTGTGGTGTTCTGTGAGATGACGCTGAGCTTCAGTGAGGGTTGATACAGGTACAGGTTTATGGAATCAATTAAACAGCATAGTCGATAAAATGTCTTTATCTTGAATAACCTTCGGAAAGACACATATCTACGACCGAGAAAGAGTCACGTTCCAAATATTGATCTTAGAGTTCGACGACAGTCGTAATACATATACGTTAAACTGGATGACAACTCAAGGACACTCTGTCATGGTTCTGTTACAGGATCATATATGACGATAATTTTGCTTTGTTGGCAGGGTTATCAATATGTATTCTTAAAAATAATATTAAAAATCCAAGGCATATTTCCCCCGTCACTGATCTCGACTGCACATAAATCTCTGTTTTTGTGTTGCATTTTGTTTGCTTGTTTGTTTACGGTTATTTGAGACATTGGCCGATTGCTAGCTGCAACGTCTATCGTAATGCAGTTTAGGTGCCAGTCGCATTGCTATCAAATATGCCAAGGACCTTCTGAAAAATGGTAGAACTTGCAATCAAACAGATACATTTCGGCCTTTGTGTTGGAAGGAACTCCACAGTGTATTACCCTTGACCACATACCCCACACAGTAACATGAAACTACTCCGATTGGTTTCAGCTGGGGGCATATGCAGGCGCTGCCCTGAAGATACCACAGCCTGCTGGCCTACACAGCCTGCTACTTCCCAGTCAGTGTGGTGTGCCACACCCTCTGTAGCTACAGTAGCTACAGTACACCGCATATACTTACATGCACTGACATTTACCTATTGTTCGGGCGCTCTATATTCCACAAACAACTAAATATTTGACTACTGACGTCACGAGTAAAATAATCAATGCAATCTGACATATGATCAGTCCTTAACGTTCACAGACGTACGTAGGTAAACTACAGGTCCGCGGATATGACTGGTGAGCATGGGGCTACTGTCAGACCGCCGGGCTGATCTTGGTGAGCATGGGGCTACTGTCAGAGCGTCGGGCTGATCTTGGTGAGCATGGGGCTACTGCCAGACCGTCGGGCTGATCTTGGTGAGCATGGGCCTACTGTCAGACCGCCGGACTGATCTTGGTGAGCATGGGGCTACTGTCAGAGCGTCGGGCTGATCTTGGTGAGCATGGGGCTACTGCCAGACCGTCGGGCTGATCTTGGTTAGCATGGGGCTACTGTCAGAGCGTCGGGCTGATCTTGGTGAGCATGGGGCTACTGTCAGACCGCCGGGCTGATCTTGGTGAGCATGGGGCTACTGCCAGACCGTCGGGCTGTTCTTGGTGAGCATGGGGCTACTGCCAGACCGTCGGGCTGATCTTGGTGAGCATGGGGCTACTGCCAGACCGTCGGGCTGATCTTGGTGAGCATGGGGCTACTGTCAGACCGTCGGGCTGATCTTGGTGAGCATGGGGCTACTGCCAGACCGTCGGGCTGATCTTGGTGGGGATAGACAATGACACACGATACTTCGGGTCACATAGTCAGAACGACGCATCACACTTTGTGACTGTCCTCTACATAGCAATAACACTATGTCACATAATATAATAATATATATATTCAGTAGAATAATAGAAATAACACACACACATTATATATATAGAGAGAAATAGAATACTAAGGGCAGGGAATGCCTATGCCGAATGGCTCTTCACAAGTATTTCAGCCCACCTATTTGACAGGTCACAGGTATTTTTCCCACCCATTTCACAATCAAGGGTAACTATCTTGTAAATTAGGTTATATTTCAAAGAGATGAGGAAAACTTCATTCTTACTTATCAATCCAAAGACGTGCATATATAATATGCACGTCCGTGATCAAGTTGATGGTGATCATATCATTATCAAGTTTATGTTCTTGCATCTCATAGTATTAAAACATATGAACTTGGTGACAACTTGTCAGAAGGACCATCGCAAGAGCTTCTTGATATTTTTAGGCAATTGTCCCCTAAAATATTTACATACTTGGAATTCGCGGTTTCCACATAAAAACGTTAACGAGTATAATAACAATTCACAAGAGAGATAAAAGACATTTCACAGATATTCGCGTGTAATTTATTTGTAAATTCACGAAAATAAGACTGCGAGAAAAAACGTTTAACAGCTTTGTGAAATATCGAATCGCGGCAAATTAAAAGAGCAAATCATGTATAACACCGGCTCTTACTTTCAAGTCGACACTACCCTAAGAAGACCGGAGTTGGGCGATGTGTCTGGCTGTCAAGTCTACACTATCCTAAGAAGGCCAAGGGTTGGTGATGTGTCTTACTATCAAGTCTACACTATCCTCAGAGGGCCAAAGGTTGGAGTGATGTGCCTGACTGTCAAGTCTACACTACCCTCAGAAGACAGGGGTTGGCTGATGTGTCTGACTGTCAAGTCTACACTACCCTCAGAAGCAGTGTCTCTACACTGTGAATGATATATCAGAGAGGCAGTATCTCTACACTGTGAATGATATATCAGAGAGGCAGTATCTCTACACTGTGAATGATATATCAGAGAGGCAGTATCTCTACACTGTGAATGATATATCAGAGAGGCAGTATCTCTACACTGTGAATGATATATCAGAGAGGCAGCATCTCTACACTGTGAATTATATATCAGAGAGGCGGTATCTCTACACTGTTAATGATATATCAGAGAGGCAGTATCTCTACACTGTTAATGATATATCAGAGAGGCAGTATCTCTACACTGTTAATGATATATCAGAGAGGCAGTATCTCTACACTGTGAATGATATATCAGAGAGGCAGTATCTCTACACTGTGAATGGTATATCAGAGAGGCAGCATCTCTACACTGTGAATGATATATCAGAGAGGCAGTATCTCTACACTGTGAATGATATATCAGAGAGGCAGTATCTCTACACTGTGAATGATATATCAGAGAGGCAGTATCTCTACACTGTGAATGATATATCAGAGAGGCAGTGTCTACACTGTGAATGATATATCAGAGAGGCAGTATCTCTACACTGTGAATGATATATCAGAGAGGCAGTATATCCACACTGTGAATGATATATCAGAGAGGCAGAATCTCTACACTATGAATGATATATCAGAGAGGCAGTATCTTTACAATGTGAATGATATATCAGAGAGGCAGTATCTCTACACTGTTAATGATATATCAGAGAGGCAGTATTTCTACAATGTTAATGATATATCAGAGAGGCAGTATCTCTACACTGTGAATGATATATCAGAGAGGCAGTATCTCTACACTGTGAATGATATATCAGAGAGGCAGTATCTCTACACTATGAATGATATATCAGAGAGGCAGTATATCCACACTGTGAATGATATATCAGAGAGGCAGAATCTCTACACTATGAATGATATATCAGAGAGGCAGTATCTCTACACTGTGAATGATATATCAGAGAGGCAGTATCTCTACGCTGTGAATGATATATCAGAGAGGCAGTATCTCTACACTGTGAATGATATATCAGAGAGGCAGTATCTCTACACTGTGAATGATATATCAGAGAGGCAGTATCTCTACACTGTGAATGATATATCAGAGAGGCAGTATCTCTACACTGTGAATGATATATCAGAGAGGCAGTATCTCTACACTGTGAATGATATATCAGAGAGGCAGTATCTCTACATGGAATGATATATCAGAGAGGCAGTATCTCTACACTGTGAATGATATATCAGAGAGGCAGTATCTCTACACTGTGAATGATATATCAGAGAGGCAGTATCTCTACACTGTGAATGATATATCAGAGAGGCAGCATCTCTACACTGTGAATGGTATATCAGAGAGGCAGCATCTCTACACTGTGAATGATATATCAGAGAGGCAGTATCTCTACACTGTGAATGATATATCAGAGAGGCAGTATCTCTACACTGTGAATGATATATCAGAGAGGCAGTATCTCTACACTGTGAATGATATATCAGAGAGGCAGTGTCTACACTGTTAATGATATATCAGAGAGGCAGTATCTCTACACTGTGAATGATATAGCAGAGTGGCATTGTCAAACCCCAACAGAAACACTATGAAATGCATTGTTCGCAGAAGATGAACTGAGAAGTGATGTAAAACCCTTATATCTCGCTGACCAAAGAACCAAAGTTGATATTAGATTTTGTAACGTCATGGTGGCCTTGGCCTTCCCGGATAGTGTGACAATGCATGCTTGGCATGTAAATGATACTACTTGGAGTCCAATTACAGCGTTGGGAGCAGTTGTCCACTGTCTGAGAACGGGAATGACCATAATAACACCAGTTATAGATAATTAGAGAAATAGATCGGAGCAATTGATTACCAGCTATCCCCGCGCGTGACATGCAGCCGACACCGTGAACGAGGACGGTTCAAACCATTGCCTTATATAGATTAGAGAAGAGATGTCCCCACTTCTAAACTTACTGATGACTGTAAAAGTTGGTAAACGAATGTTGGCGCTTCTGTTTCTGCTGATTTCAGGAAAGGTCACGAGATATGTTAGAACGATTCATCCGTCAATCTTAGTTCGAGAATTCTTTAGAGACTTTGAAATTGACATGGAAAGTTGGCATGAGTGACAGGGGTAATCTGGTTGGCGTGCACCAAATTGGATTGTCACTGAGCTCAACTGGGCAACTTGATATTACGTGATTTCAGTGATACGATTACAACAACATCGAATCCAATTATTAACATATGAATACACCTTTATCAAATAACATCATTCATATACAATGATCACATAGATAGAAACATAAATACACTACCATTCAAATATTGCTAAATATAAATATGATCTGAATGTCATCTCTCGTCTGTATCCCGGTCCTTCCGCTGAACATTGGACTCTGAACACGAGGGGAAGATGAGTTATAGGAAATATTATCACATAAATACAAAGCCATGATGTTTGGAATAGTGATGAATATGGAGTGTATCACGTGTACAGGGGCCACCTTGTTCACCTCAACAGTTTTACGAATGAAGCAATAAGCAATATTGAATGAACAGTAGTGATGATGGACCATGCGACGATGACGGTAAATGAATCGCATATCCTGAAGTCTCTTATATAGTGTTCTTACGACTACATATAGTACACACGTGCTCACACGTGAAGTCTTCAAGCATAGGCTAAAGAGACACATGATATGTGGACTGTAACAGTAAACAGGTATTTGCAGATCGTTCGTATGCGTTTATTCCTCATACCAGAAAATAACACACACATATGCATGTAGAGTCTTTTTTTGTGAAACATGTGCTGTAGTCAACAGGTGTTCCAAAGTCTTAATCACAACCAAATTCTAGTTTGTAAAATACATTTTCAGTGGAGCGCGCCTTTCTGCTTTTGAAAATTACGGAACTTGTTTTTTAATAAGCTCAAAATGATCGAATGATGGGGGATGGCAAGGTTTTGCATGGGGGAAACTGGTGTCGAGAAATTGTGATGCATTTCATCCCACACTTATAATGGCGAACCGGTTCATGTCCTCCCTGCCTGGTAATGCAAAACGTCGCTCACTGTTAAGCTATTACTGAAATCGACATGACAGGCGCACGTATGGATTATTCTCCTAGTTTGTCTATTTCACTCTTAATTGATACCTGTCAAACGGGGGTAGTTGACGCGGGGACACTGCACGAAATATGTGAAATACAACGTGGGATTTAGTCCCGAATCAATAAGGAAACAGCTGGCCCCCTTGCAAGGTCTAACATGTTGTTTCAACATATGGGAAGCGACATGTATGATCAGAACATATCAGTTACTAGTTGTTTCGGCATAAAATGCATATATCTGCTTGATAGAAAGAGAAAAGGATTCTGTTGGAAATGCACAAAGACAGTTACTGGTAATAATGGAAACAAATCTTGCGTGCGACTCCCCAAGATGTTTTCTACGTGACATTTACAAGGTATGTTAATTATCCAGGCGAGGCGACAGCAATCGACACGTAATGGACTGTCTTGCACAAATTGTGAAGATCACCGTGCAACGAAATTGAGTGCACACTGAATGAAATAAACACGCAAAGTCTTTATTTACGTAAGAATAGTTTATGAAGCGAGCAAGAGAGCCTGACGTCACTCAACTCCCTGGAGAAGACATTGCTCTTGTGACTTTCACCAGGTGTAGCAATTACTGAAATGTACACGCCTACCTGCCTGTCACACTCGTCACACACACCGTGACTAAAGGAACTTGGAACTGAAATGCAAGTAATTAATCTGCAATGTCGCGCATCGCCAAGAAACTTCTCCCACATCATACTTAACATAAATAAATTATCTTGAATTGTCTATCGATATCTATCTACCTGGCTCAACCTCACCTTCCTCATACTCCTCGAAACACGGGGGGTCCTCCTCCCCTTCGTCAGAGGCGTCGTACATTTGGCTGGTAGTGTGTCTCCCCTCAACAAAGTAAATATCCACTCATGTACATCGTGTAACCCTCTCCTATGCGTTCTACTAACATGTCACAATACAATCCCTCGGCTGTCTGGCTAAGCGACTATGTCCAAGTCCCATAGGGGCGACCGTCACTTCAGTGAAGAAACACAGCACAGTCGCCAATCATAACATCATTGTTAAAAGGCAATGATAGCACAGTGGGCAGCAATAAACAGCAATATTTGGAAGTTTTCTAAAAAAAATAGCCAAAGTCAATTTTATCTATGTAGTGGCTACTCCCTGGCACCGTCCTGATGTGACCCAATGTTCGAAGCGACGTGCCGATGAGAGACAAGCGATTTGATTGGTTGACAAGAACGGAGAAAGTAGTACCGCATCTTCGGCTCCAGGTACATTATCGATCGAGGATTTCTTCGTATGTCAACGGTTAATTTCTGAGGACGAGGACGGGGAACAATTCGTGAGCTCACGTGCTGTCACTGCTGGACGTAGTAACGATCGCCGCAACATCGTGAAGTCTGCAAATGCCGGCAGACACACTGGAAGAGCAGCTTCCACACAAGACCCTTTAAGAGATTATGGACGTGCACTCTACCGAAGAAGCTATATTACCTTCGCTAATGGTTTTATGTGGAAGTGCCAATGAAGCTGTGATGTTTATAGTCAGCTGACCAGGACAACCTCCACATGTCGCCAGCACGAGTATCGGTGTGTTGAGGCAGGTTTTGATAGCAAATGTAGACAAACTCACCCCATATGTTGTGGTCAAGGCCTCAGATGTCAATTGAATATTTTAAAGATTTCCTAAGCTGTATTAATTAGACCTGTCTGGCTGTCAATACCTCGCCTCACTGCGCATAAGGTACAACGGTTCTTGATAAATGCATCAGCTTTATTTTACGTGATAAAGATTTTAAAATCTATATCACCTTGAACATTATGCATGCTCTGGCAATCCAGCTGTAGCTTCACAGCATGTGACCTGCACATCGTGTCTTCACACGGTGTTTCCACTGCTCCACATGCAGTGATGCCTCTTGCTGCCAAGCGCTTGCAGTGAACACGTCATAACATTGTCATACCCGTGAAGATCCGGGTTAGAATTGATCTGCAGCACCCCATGCTTGTCTCCCCCGTGAAGATCCGGGTTAAAATTGATCTGTAGCATCCCATGCTTGTCTCCCCCGTGAAGATCCGGGTAAGAATTGATCTGTAGCATCCCATGCTTGTTTCCCGGTGAAGATCCGGGTTAGAATTGATCTGTACATAGCATCCCATGCTTGTCTCCCCCGTGAAGATGCGGATTAGAATTGATCTGCAGCACCCCATGCTTGCCTCCTCCGTGAAGATCCGGGTATGAATTGATCTGTTGCATCCCATGCTTGTCTCCCCCGTGAAGATCCGGGTAAGAATTGATCTGTAGCATCCCATGCTTGTCTCCCCCGTGAAGATCCGGGTTAGAATTGATCTGCAGCATCCCATGCTTGTCTCCCTTGTAAAGATCCGGGCTAGAATTGATCTGTAGCATCCCATGCTTGTCTCCCCTGTGAAGATCCGGGCTAGAATTGATCTGTAGCACCCCATGCTTGTCTCCCCTGTACGGATCCGGGTTAGAATTGATCTGCAGCATCCCATGCTTGTCTCCCCTGTAAAGATCCGGGTTAGAATTGACCTGTAGCATCCCATGCTTGTCTCCCCCGTGAAGATCCGGGTTAGAATTGATCTTCAGCACCCCATGCTTGCCTCCTCCGTGAAGATCCGGGTAAGAATTGATCTGTAGCATCCCATGCTTGTCTCCCCCGTGAAGATCCGGGCTAGAATTGATCTGCAGCACCCCATGCTTGCCTCCTCCGTGAAGATCCGGGTAAGAATTGATCTGTAGCATCCAATGCTTGTCTCCCCTGTGAAGATCCGGGCTAGAATTGATCTGTAGCACCCCATGCTTGTCTCCCCTGTAAAGATCCGGGTTAGAATTGATCTGCAGCATCCCATGCTTGTCTCCCCTGTGAAGATCCGGGTAAGAATTGTTCTGTAGCATCCCATGCTTGTTTCCCGGTGAAGATCCGGGTTAGAATTGATATGTAGCATCCCATGCTTGTCTCCCCCGTGAAGATCCGGGTAAGAATTGATCTGCAGCACCCCATGCTTGCCTCCTCCGTGAAGATCCGGGTAAGAATTGATCTGTAGCATCCCATGCTTGTCTCCCCTGTGAAGATCCGGGCTAGAATTGATCTGTAGCACCCCATGCTTGTCTCCCCTGTAAAGATCCGGGTTAGAATTGATCTGCAGCATCCCATGCTTGTCTCCCCTGTGAAGATCCGGGTTAGAATTGTTCTGAAGCATCCCATGCTTGTTTCCCGGTGAAGATCCGGGTTAAAATTGATCTGCAGCACCCCATGCTTGTCTCCCCCGTGAAGATCCGGGTTAGAATTGATCTGCAGCATCCCATGCTTGTCTCCCCTGTAAAGATCCGGGCTAGAATTGATCTGTGGCATCCCATGCTTGTCTCCCCCTGTGAAGATACGGGCTAGAATTGATCTGTAGCACCCCATGCTTGTCTCCCCTGTAAAGATCCGGGTAAGAATTGATCTGCAGCATCCCATGCTTGTCTCCCTTGTAAAGATCCGGGTTAGAATTGATCTGTAGCATCCCATGCTTGTCTCCCCTGTAAAGATCCGGGCTAGAATTGATCTGCAGCATCCCATGCTTGTCTCCCCTGTGAAGATCCGGGTTAGAATTGATCTGCAGCACCCCATGCTTGCCTCCTCCGTGAAGTTTCGGGTTAGAATTGATCTTCAGCACCCCATGCTTGCCGTAAGAGGCGCCCAACCGGATCAGGTGGTCAGGCTCGCTGACTTGGTTGATGAATGTCATCGTATCCCATTTGCGTAGGTCGATGCCCATGATGTCAATCACTAGATTGTTAGGTCCAGATTGCCATCACATAGCTGGAAAATTGCTGAGTGCGGCGTCGAACAACAACGAACGAACGAACAAATAACATTGGCATTGCATGCGGGTGAGACATATGTGGAGACATGTTGATGCAGCGTATGGAAGTCCGCCACAGAACAGGTCCCTGGTACCATTTTTGTGGAAAGAACTCCTGGATCAGGAGGTGACAATGTGTGAACATTATAATTAGGTGTCGTGGTACCCCGGTGACTAGATCGTTGTTCAAGCTGTCAAACACTGGTAAGGTACGCGGAACACGCTTACATCATAAATATAGTTTAGAAAAATGGCTGTCTAGTTTAACGATGTGTTACTATTGAGGTGGTGTGGTCACTGACACATATTGTATTCTCCGATAACCAACAGAAACTAGGACACTGTATATAACTGGGAAGTATTGATGAAACGGGTTTGCCATCCAATGTAAACTCGACTGATCTATACAACCGCAACACAATACTTGTGCAATATCCAGCACCACATGTGACATGAACACTGTACATCTAAATATATTCATCAGATGTAATGATGTACACGTACGAATGATCAACAGATATAACACAGTACATGACGTACGTAGGATCATCAGATGTCAAATTGTACCTGACGTACGTAGGATTATCAGATGTCACACAGTACATGACGTACGTAGGATCATCGGATAGCACCCTGTACAAGTAGGTAGGATCATCAGATAGCACACTGCACATGACGTACGTAGGTTCATCAGATGTCAAACTGTACATGACGTACGTAGGATCATCAGATGTCTGGCTGTACATGATGTACGTAGGATCATCAGATGTCACACAGTACATGACGTACGTAGGATCATCGGATAGCACCCTGTACAAGTAGGTAGGATCATCAGATAGTACACTACACATGACGTACTTAGGATCATCAGATGATACACTGTACATGATGTACGGAGGATCATCGGATATCACACTGTACATGACGTACGTACGATCATCAGATAGCACACTGTACATGACGTACGTAGGATCATCGGATGTCACTGTACATGTCGTACGTAGGATCATCAGATACCACCCTGTACAAGTAGGTAGGATCATCAGATAGCACACTGCACATGACGTACGTAGGATCATCAGATAGCACACTGCACATGACGTACGTAGGATCATCAGATAGCACACTGTACATGTACGTAGGATCATCAGATAGCACACTGTACAAGTACGTAGGATCATCAGTTAACACACAGTACCTATACGTATATTTTTGACATTGCAGCGTCGGTAACTTAAGAAATATACTTTACACGCAGATAAATCACACCGAACTGAAGTTTCTAATTTTTGCGAACGGATTGTTAAATATAGGAGAAAAATAGCATTAATCACATCAAGCCGAACTCATTTGAATGTAGAATGAAAAAAAGAAACGTCTGAATTAAATGAACTCAATTTTTTCAAATAAACATTTTTTTCATATGAAATATTGTCTATCATTCTGCCAAATCCGCGAAAAATGTCTATTTCATTCCAACGGAACCTTTTTAACATAAATAACGCCTGCATAACTCGCCCTGAAGTAGACACATGACAAAAGTCACCGAGCCCGTTCAGTACACTTTTTCGCCGTACTGTTCAGCCCGTGAAAACACTGCAACAGCTTTATCAAGACGGTCTGAACAAGGCAAACCACTGACTAAAATAAAAGCATGAACACCGGATTCAGTCAAAACCAGAGCGTATATTTCGAACCATGACGTAAACATGTGAAGCGTAGGGCATGTATCTGAACCTGACCTGAACCACAGTGTATGTGCGTAAAACTGTGTTGTGTGGACCCACTACGTGGACAACGCCGGCGATGTTACTGATGCTGGAGTGGATACTGTTCCCTCAAGTGCGTTGCCTAATGTGGCGTCTCACTCAAGGGAAACGGTACTCCATAAACACGTCTACATAGATATCATCCAGTTTATACTAAATAGCTTCTGTCACTGTCCTAGAGCAAACCCTTAACAAGTTGAGCAAAGCTTGGTATTATTACAGAAGAAACCTGCCCTTGGCTCTCAGATAGAGTATGACAAATATTGGTCTTGGTGGCCTAGCCGAAATCCCAGCATGTTTGCATGGGTGTTAGCTTGGCTATGGGAATGGCGGTTAATATCAATTTCTATCAGATCAGCTGATCGACCTGTCAATCACGCTGTGCAATATGACTGAGAATACGGACAGAGGGAAACGGAGATTGGATCCTATTTGCTTTTTGAACATTTTTCTTCAACTTTTACCATGGAAATTGACTTAGTGAGAGAGCTCAAGTTCAGATTTCATGTTAATTTCGGTTGTCAGTTTCAAATAGGTAGCGTGATTGTGTCATGGTGAAATCTTGTATGAAATAGAGTTGAGATGAAAGGGATGGCGCGGCTTAAGGGATTGATATAGGGTGTTGATATTGACTACTGGGATGAGAAGAAGGCCGCCCTCGAGGGGGAGACGGAGATGGTTCAGGAGGGAATATGAGAGGGATAAATAAATGGATGAACCGACATACTTAACGTGATTGTAAGATTTATCGGAATCTAATATCGATATCGATATCGAATATTGAAGAAAAGTTAATATGACAATTGAAACGTTTAAGAATTAGAATATTTAACACGCCACTGAACACGCAGTGATTTGATTAGATACATGGCAGTGAGAACAGCGTTGCCACGTTCATACTTTGATTTAATGTCAATATGTTACAGCGTCAGCACAGGAGAGGCAGTATCCATACAGCTTTGGTGTGTCTGATTACAGGGAGATCAGTGTAGAAAGAGCGTCACATTACAGAGAAGTTATTGTAAAAAGAGCGTGAGATTACAGAGAAGTCAGTGTAGAAAGAGCGTGAGATTACAGAGAAGTCAGTGTAGAAAGAGCGTGAGATTACAGAGGAGTCAGTGTAGAAAGAGCGTGAGATTACAGAGGAGTCAGTGTAGAAAGAGCGTGAGATTACAGAGGAGTCAGTGTAGAAAGAGAGTCAGATTACAGAGAAGTCAGTGTAGAAAGAGTATCAGATTACAGAGAAGTCAGTGTAGAAAGAGCATCAGATTACAGAGAAGTCAGTGTAGAAAGAGCATCAGATTACAGAGAAGTCAGTGTGGAAAGAGCGTGAGATTACAGAGGAGTCAGTGTAGAAAGAGAGTCAGATTACAGAGAAGTCAGTGTAGAAAGAGCATCAGATTACAGAGAAGTCAGTGTAGAAAGAGCATCAGATTACAGAGAAGTCAGTGTAGAAAGAGCATCAGATTACAGAGAAGTCAGTGTAGAAAGAGCATCAGATTACAGAGAAGTCAGTGTAGAAAGAGCATCAGATTACAGACAAGTCAGTGTAGAAAGATCGTCAGATTACAGGAGAGTATTTGTAGAAAGAGCGTCAGATTACAGAGGAGTCAGTGTAGAAAGAGAGTCAGATTACAGAGGAGTCAGTGTAGAAAGATCGTCAGACTACAGGGGAGTCTGTGTAGAAAGAGCGTCAGATTACAGGGGAGTATTTGTAGAAAGAGCATCAGATTACAGAGAAGTCAGTGTAGAAAGATCGTCAGATTACAGGAGAGTATTTGTAGAAAGAGCGTCAGATTACAGAGGAGTCAGTGTAGAAAGATCGTCAGACTACAGGGGAGTCTGTGTAGAAAGAGCGTCAGATTACAGGAGAGTATTTGTAGAAAGAGCGTCAGATAACAGAGGAGTCAGTGTAGAAAGAGCATCAGACTACAGGGGAGTCTGTGTAGAAAGAGCGTCAGATTACAGGGGAGTATTTGTAGAAAGAGCGTCAGATTACAGAGGAGTCAGTGTAGAAAGAGCGTCAGATAACATGGGAGTCTGTGTAGAAAGGGCGTCAGATTACAGAGGAGTCAGTGTAGAAAGAGCGTCAGATTACAGAGGAGTCAGTGTAGAAAGAGCATCAGATTACAGAGAAGTCAGTGTAGAAAGAGCATCAGATTACAGAGGAGTCAGTGTAGAAAGAGCGTCAGATTACAGAGGAGTCAGTGTAGAAAGAGCATCAGATTACAGAGAAGTCAGTGTAGAAAGAGCGTCAGATTACAGAGGAGTCAGTGTAGAAAGGGCGTCAGATTACAGAGAAGTCAGTGTAGAAAGGGCGTCAGATTACAGAGAAGTCAGTGTAGAAAGAGCGTCAGATTACACGGGAGTCTGTGTAGAAAGGGCGTCAGATTACAGAGAAGTCAGTGTAGAAAGGGCGTAAGATTACAGGAGAGTATTTGTAGAATGAGCGTCAGATTACAGAGGAGTCAGTGTAGAAAGAGAGTCAGATTACAGGAGAGTATTTGTAGAAAGAGCGTCAGATTACAGAGGAGTCAGTGTAGAAAGAGAGTCAGATTACAGAGGAGTCAGTGTAGAAAGATCGTCAGACTACAGGGGAGTCTGTGTAGAAAGAGCGTCAGATTACAGGGGAGTCTGTGTAGAAAGATCGTCAGACTACAGGGGAGTCTGTGTAGAAAGAGAGTCAGATTACAGGAGAGTATTTGTAGAAAGAGCGTCAGATTACAGAGGAGTCAGTGTAGAAAGATCGTCAGACTACAGGGGACTCTGTGTAGAAAGAGCGTCAGATTACAGAGGAGTATTTGTAGAAAGAGCGTCAGATTACAGAGGAGTCAGTGTAGAAAGATCGTCAGACTACAGGGGAGTCTGTGTAGAAAGAGCGTCAGATTACAGGGGAGTATTTGTAGAAAGAGCGTCAGATTACAGAGGAGTCAGTGTAGAAAGAGCGTCAGATTACAGAGGAGTCAGTGTAGAAAGAGCATCAGATTACAGAGAAGTCAGTGTAGAAAGAGCATCAGATTACAGACAAGTCAGTGTAGAAAGATCGTCAGATTACAGGGGAGTATTTGTAGAAAGAGCGTCAGATTACAGAGGAGTCAGTGTAGAAAGGGCGTCAGATTACATTGGAGTCAGTGTAGAAAGGGCGTCAGATTACAGAGGAGTCAGTGTAGAAAGGGCGTCAGATTACAGAGGAGTAAGTGTAGAAAGGGCGTCAGATTACAGAGGAGTCAGTGTAGAAAGGGCGTCAGATTACAGAGGAGTCAGTGTAGAAAGGGCGTCAGATTACAGAGGAGTCAGTGTAGAAAGAGCGTCAGATTACAGGGGAGTATGTGTAGAAAGGGCGTCTGATTACAGAGGGGTATGTGTAGAAAGGGCGTCAGATTACAGGGGAGTCAGTGAAGAAAGAGCGTGAGATTACAGAGAAGTCAGTGTAGAAAGGGCGTCAGATTACATGGGAGTCAGTGTGGAAAGAGCATCAGATGACAGAGAAGTCAGTGTAGAAAGAGCGTCAGATTACAGAGGAGTCAGTGTAGAAAGAGCATCAGATTACAGAGAAGTCAGTGTAGAAAGAGCATCAGATTACAGAGAAGTCAGTGAAGAAAGATCGTCAGATTACAGGGGAGTATTTGTAGAAAGAGCGTCAGATTACAGAGGAGTCAGTGTAGAAAGGGCGTCAGATTACATGGGAGTCAGTGTAGAAAGGGCGTCAGATTACAGAGGAGTCAGTGTAGAAAGGGCGTCAGATTACAGAGGAGTCAGTGTAGAAAGAGCGCCAGATTACAGGGGAGTATGTGTAGAAAGGGCGTCTGATTACAGAGGGGTATGTGTAGAAAGGGCGTCAGATTACAGGGGAGTCAGTGAAGAAAGAGCGTGAGATTACAGAGAAGTCAGTTTAGAAAGAGCGTGAGATTACAGGAGAGTATGTGTAAAAAGAGCGTGAGATTACAGAGAAGTCAGTGTGGAAATAGCGTCAGATTACAGGGGAGTATGTGTAGAAAGTATGTCAGATTACAGGGGAGTATATGTAGAAAGCGTCAGATAACAGAGGACGTGAAGTTGAGAAACAGGGCACCAAACTAGTCGCCAGTATTATACAAAGACCCTATGTACTTTGAAACATTTGATAACGATAACACCGATGACGATGACTGAGAAAGTGTTTCGATCACAAGGGCGTCTTAATTTTTGCTAGACACCAAACAAGAGACTCAAGTTTTATGTCACAGTGAAACAAAAAGCCTGACTAGTGGTGAAATAGGAATCCTGATATTACTGCCATCCTTCTGTGAGTTCTCGTTGAGGTGGTTCAGTGCCGCCAGGGGTTACACCCAGCCGCTTGGTGTGAGAGCCGGCGAGAACATCTGCAGCAACTGACTTCCAATCTAAATAAAAACAGTTTGAGACTGCTGCTTGTTGAAAGCTATAATGATAAAGGTCAGCATAAGCGCAAGTGTAAATGTTTTCCTTGCTTGTATACTGACAATCCACGAACACATGCTGGCACCTTCCCAGCAAACCTTGGTCCTAATTAAGTGTGGAAAAATATGTTTTAAAATTGCCTTATCATCTGTCACGACAACAGGACTTAACACTGGCTTGTCTTTCACGGTTATACACTACTAGGCCTAAAGTGGTAAAAATATGTTTGTTTGATGTTCTCGGCAAACGTTTACTCCTGGTTTGAAAAAGAGTTTGTTCATTCGAGACTTAAATCTTTTGAGTAAGACTTACATGTATCCCTATTTCTCAACTTGAAGTATTTTTCTCAGGGTCTGGAGTTTCGATAATGAAATCCATACCATGAACATCGAGATGCATGTGTGATCGTTCATTGCAAGACAACATCACATCCCAGCTTGTTGTGGATCAGTTATTATAGGCTGCTTTGGTATACTCCTCGTACTATAACATCTTTTCATGAAGCCGTTTACTGAGGTATCTCGCTGATAAATTGGTCAAATGCTTTCCATGCCCTTGGAAATAAGGGCAAGGTCACCATTATCAACTAGGTTCTGCAAACACCCATAAAACACATCGGCACCAAATGTGAACCCAATCCGTGTCCATGTTCCTGGGATATCTCTCTAACAATTAGCAAATTGGTTAAAGCTTACCCTGACTTTTCAATTAAGATCAATGTTACTATTATCGACTGGGACATGCAGACAGCCACCCACAGGAAACATCTGGCCCAATGTGGAACCAAATCCATGCAGAGGCTCTGATGTAAACAATAACGGTGAGGTAGAGACGGACGGACGGAGCCTTATTCCTTGTCAATAAGAGGATGATCCGAAAATAGCAGTGGAGTATCAAATTTAATTCGTGAAACTTGTTTCATGTAACGGTATCAGTATTCCGAAGCTTAACCCCTTTTTCCAAGGTATTGAAGTCGGGTATATGACGTGGTTGTTGCTGACCTATATGCCACGTGAACAATCTTTAATGTCCATGTGGTCTTATAAACATGAGAATATCCAGTATTGTGTTAATTGTGGAATTTGATAAATCTGCACGTTATAACAAGTTGACTGGCGTCCATCAACCGCACCTGTTACATGAAATACGTTCACGGACATAAGTTAACACAATATTTCATCGGTGGCACACGTGCATCAGACAACTGAAATGAATTATGCAAAGCGTCATGCAAGGGTCGGAAAAGATCCAATATTGGAGACTGACAATGGAGAGTTATGTACACAATATCGTCATCTCGCATAGGCATAAGACTAAAATAGATTCATCATTTAACATCAGGAAGTCGTATAACTGTCTGCTTTGAGTAAACGAACGATATCATTATTCCCTTTTTAAGATAATATCACCAGGTTTAAGGTTAAAGTATAAGAAAGTGCTCTGTCACAATGTCGGCCTACTTTAGCTGAGGTGTCCATACAGTCTACATATTTCCACAAACGTGGAGAAGTGGAGAGATTGTTGTTGTTTTTCCTCCAAGCGAAACAAAGCGCACTGCATCATTAACCATGGACTTGTAATGTAGCAATGTAGACATATTTCTAGACCCAAACAACCGGTCATTGTATTACACCGTCTTAAGACAATGTCGCAATTTTGACATGGCGAAAAATAGAAAAGCGGGGTAACAAACGCCTGGTCAAAAGGTTGCGGACCACTAATAAGGCAGATGCTTTGATCTTTGAAGAGTGGATTACGCTGCATATTCTCGGCGCAAGGATTAGACAGGGAAACAGGACACATTGTGGAACTGGACATTACACAGGAGACAGCTAGTTTTAGAACTACATGGCTATATTTGGTCCGTTTATTTTTTAGGGTCTAATCTCCTGTGGGGAAACAACTTAGCTCCTGAAGACATATTCCCGTTTGTGCCTGGCAGTATAACATTCGGATGGCAACATTAATTTCAATACATATTAAATATATTCGAAACCCTTTACGAAAAGTCAAAATGGACAACCTATTTCAGAATGATATTTAAATTCTTAAATACAATCACATCACAACGCCCTGATTAATAATATATCACTAGATGAAACAGTGAGACAGTGTCAGAAACAAGGTAGACTACCAAGTCACTCATCATCCGCCGACCTTCATCTACTGTAGTCGGGACCCCCTACCAGAACCACCACCCCACCCCACCCCACCCCACCCCTGGGTCTGGGAATTTCTATCGAGATATTTTTAGTTATTTTTTTAGCTACAGCTACAAAACCAGATATTTTGTTTATCTCAAACTATGAGCCTTAATGTTTTAAAAAGAAAAACACCTTGCAACAATGTAGTTTTTGTGGCAGGCATTTTTTTATTATTGATGCATAAATGTTTTTTATCACGAATTTTCGGGGACAACTAATTTTTTTCTTTAAAATGCCAGCTCCCTCCATCGACCCCCTCCCATATCACATGGCGGGCCGATACTAATCTGTACAACCAAATCCAGGGTGTTGTACGCGTGTATGTGTTGCAAGCTATCTTTGTCTCTATTCACCGTATGTTACGAGACGGAACAGTTCACCCAACTCAGAGACCTTTTGATTGAAGGAATATTTGCTCATGGGGACTATAAAGGATTTAGGAGATCGATACTTTCAGATTGTGGGAATAAACGAATAAATTTGCTGCAAAATGAGCGGAAAACGAGAGTTGAAATTAGACACAAAAAGAAAATTTTTTGGGAGTGTTTTCCGTTTTAATATTGTTGTTTAAGTGAGTTGCGTCCCAAACTCTATGGATTTATACAAGGTCGCTTTTTCTGTTGTAAGTCGTGTACGCGTTGTGACGGCAGAGGTTAGATCTGCAATCTCCGGAATTATAACTGTCCTAAGAAGACTTCCAATAATTGAATTAAAGCTACTTTGAGGAAAAGCTGGGTGAGTTTCTGATTAGTATTCTGAAATGCGGAAGCAATTATATTCAAGAGGTCAGGTGTTCCATGTAATAGCCAGGGTATTTCGGATAAGTTGTCACAAAATAAAATGTGACAATAAATATTTCTGAAGATTAATTACGTGTGGGTGCGTCTGCGTGCACGTACATGCATTTAGTGTGTGTTGTGCATTGTATTACTCACCATCTACTTATACAACATATGTATCATAACCAATAAGGCACAACAAGGACGACATATAATCTTATCTTTTAATACTTTGCATTAAAATTACATGTCGACTAAAGACGACCACAAAGATCGAAACATAAAACAACACCGACCGTTAACCTTTTATGAACCAACAGCTAAAGGAACCGTTGATCTATTATACCAAAATATCTAAAAGGGCCGTAAACCTATTTTAAAACAATAGCTACAAGGGCCGTTACACTATTATAAAACAAAAGCTTCGAGGACCGTTAACCATTCATAAAACAACATATACAAGAATAACCTATATTAAAACACCAGGTACAAGAACCGTTAACCTATATTAAAACAAGAGCTACAAGGACCGTTAGCCTACATTAAAACACCAGGTACAAGGACCGTTAACCTATATTAAAACACCAGGTAGAAGGACCGTTAACCTACATTAAAATAAGAGCTACAAGGGTCGTTAACCTATATTAAAACACCAGCTACAAGGACCGTTAACCTCTATCAAAACACCAGGTACAAGGAACGTTAACCTTTATTATAACACCAGCATCAGGTACAAGGACCGTTAACCTATATTAAAACACCAGGTACAAGGGTCGTTAACCTATATTAAAACACCAGCTACAAGGACCGTTAACCTATATTAAAACACCAGCTACAAGGACCGTTAACCTATATTAAAACACCAGGTACAAGGTTCGTTAACCTTTATTAAAACACCAGCACCAGGTACAAGGACCGTTAACCTATATTAAAACACCAGGTACAAGGGTCGTTAACCTATATTAAAACACCAGGTACAAGGGTCGTTAACCTATATTAAAACACCAGCTACAAGGACCGTAAACCTATATTAAAACACCAGGTACAAGGGTCGTTAACCTTTATTAAAACACCAGCTACAAGGACCGTTAACCTATATTAAAACACCAGGTACAAGGGTCGTTAACCTTTATTAAAACGCCAGCTACAAGGACCGTTAACCTATATTAAAACACCAGCTACAAGGACCGTTAACCTATATTAAAACACCAGCTACAAGGACCGTTAACCTATATTAGTACACCAGCTACAAGGACCGTTAACCTATATTAAAACACCAGCTAAAAGGACCGTTGACCTATATTATAACACCACCACCAGCTACAAGGACCGTTAACCTACATTAAAACACCCGGTACATGGACCGTTAACCTATATTAAAACACCAGGTAGAAGGACCGTTAACCTATATTAAAACACCAGCTACAAGGACCGTTAACCTATATTAGTACACCAGCTACAAGAACCGTTAACCTATATTAAAACACCAGCTACAAGGACCGTTAACCTATATTAAAACACCCGGTACATGGACCGTTAACCTATATTAAAACACCCGGTACAAGGACCGTTAACCTATATTAAAACACCAGCTACAAGGACCGTTAACCTATATTAAAACACCAGGTACATAGGTCGTTAACCTATATTAAAACACCAGGTACAAGGACCGTTAACATATATTAAAACACCCGGTACATGGACCGTTAACCTATATTAAAACACCCGGTACAAGGAACGTTAACCTATATTAGTACACCAGCTACAAGAACCGCTAACCTATATTAAAACACCAAATACAAGGGTCGTTAACCTATATTAAAACACCAGCTACAAGGACCGTTAACCTATATTAGTACACCAGCTACAAGAACCGTTAACCTATATTAAAACACCAGGTACAAGGGTCGTTAACCTATATTAAAACACCAGGTACAAGGACCGTTAACATATATTAAAACACCCGGTACATGGACCGTTAACCTATATTAAAACACCCGGTACATGGACCGTTAACCTATATTAAAACACCCGGTACAAGGACCGTTAACCTATATTAAAACACCCGGTACATGGACCGTTAACCTATATTAAAACACCCGGTACAAGGACCGTTAACCTATATTAAAACACCCGGTACATGGACCGTTAACCTATATTAAAACACCAGGTACAAGGACCGTTAACCTATATTAAAACACCCGGTACATGGACCGTTAACCTATATTAAAACACCAGGTACAAGGACCGTTAACCTATATTAAAACACCCGGTACATGGACCGTTAACCTATATTAAAACACCAGGTACAAGGACCGTTAACCTATATTAGTACACCAGCTACAAGAACCGTTAACCTATATTAAAACACCAGCTACAAGGACCGTTAACCTATAATATAACACCAGGACCAGGTACAAGGACCGTTAACCATGCATCATAATGTTAGCATGTTCACTAAATAGACCGTCAACCATATTCATGTTAAAAACTACGGGGGCGGTCGGGTAGCCTAGTGGTTAAAGCGTTCGCTCGTCACGCCGAAGACCCAGGTTCGATACCCGACATGGGTACAATGTGTGAAGCCCATTTCTGGTGTCCCCCGCCGTGATATTGCTGGAATATTGCTAAAAGCGGCATAAAACCATACTCACTCACTTAAAAACTACGAATAGAGTAAACCGTCCTAACGTTTACAAATACATAGCCCGTCAAACACCCTCATGTTAACAAGTACGAAGACCATCAGCCATCCTCAACTATACTGACCGTCAACCATCCCTGTGTTAACAACATAAAATGTCAAACATCCTCATGTTAACAATTACGACGGCCGTCAACCATCATAATGTTCACAACCACAGGAACCTTTCATAAATAGTTACAATAGATACAATTTCACGAACACCATCAATTTCACGTCAAACATATTAACATGAATCTCTAGTCGACAGTAAAAGCTATGCACGACCTTATACAAAATATAATACTACCATTTTGCCCTGCAGCGGGAAAAACACACTATCAGTGATTATTTCAACATAATTTCAGAAAAGGAAACATTATCGTCTATTTCTGTGAAGGTGAGTCCCAACGAATTTAAAGGCGTTTGCTGGTGTTTGGATTCGAGTGTATTTAGGTGGTGTGATGATCAGGGGAGGAGGGCCGCACCACGAGGTCAGGTAGTGATACATTGTTACCCCGCGGGGGAATCACAGTAACTAAATTATTGACATCGACAATGGTGGTAGATTGCCAGCTAACTATGTTACATGTGACAGATGTAATCCATCAAACAGACAAAATAAGTATCCAGAGGTCTGCACACGCTGGTACACGACGTAATATATCGGCCTTCGTCAAATCAACCATGAGAGAATAGCATCAGTCTCCACAGCCGAAGTGGTTCTGGACAAACGGCCAGGAGTCAACACACCAAACACCTGTTGCATCGTGGACACGTAAAGGCAAGATGTCAGCACAGCAGTGTCAGGTTGTATCGTGGACACGTTAAGGCAATATGTTAACACAGCAGTGTCAGGTTGTATCGTGGACACGTTAAGGCAAGATGTCAACACAGCAGTGTCAGGTTGTATCGTGGACACGTTAAGGCAAGATATCAACACAGCAATGTATGGTTGCATCGTGGACACGTTAAGGCAAGATATCAACACAGCAGTGTATGTTTGCATCGTGGACACGTTAAGGCAAGATATCAACACAGCAATGTATGGTTGCATCGTGGATACGTTAAGGCAAGATATCAACACAGCAATGTATGGTTGCATCGTGGAAACGTTAAGGCAAGATATCAACACAGCAGTGTCAGGTTGTATCGTGGACACGTTAAGGCAAGATATCAGCACAGCAGTGTCAGGTTGTATCGTGGACACGTTAAGGCAAGATGTCAGCACAGCAGTGTCAGGTTGTATCGTGGACACGTTAAGGCAAGATGTCAGCACAGCAGTGTCAGGTTGTATCGTGGACACGTTAAGGCAATATGTCAACACAGCAGTGTCAGGTTGTATCGTGGACACGTTAAGGCAAGATATCAGCACAGCAGTGTCAGGTTGCATCGTGGACACGTTAAGGCAATATGTCAGCACAGCAGTGTCAGGTATCGTGGACACGTTAAGGCAAGATGTCAGCACAGCAGTGTCAGGTTGTATCGTGGACACGTTAAGGCAAGATGTCAGCACAGCAGTGTCAGGTTGTATCGTGGACACGTTAAGGCAAGATGTCAGCACAGCAGTGTCAGGTTGTATCGTGGACACGTTAAGGCAAGATATCAGCACAGCAGTGTCAGGTTGCATCGTGGACACGTTAAGGCAATATGTCAGCACAGCAGTGTCAGGTATCGTGGACACGTTAAGGCAAGATGCCAGCACAGCAGTGTCAGGTTGTATCGTGGACACGTTAAGGCAAGATGTCAGCACAGCAGTGTCAGGTTGTATCGTGGACACGTTAAGGCAAGATGTCAGCACAGCAGTGTCAGGTTGTATCGTGGATACGTTAAGGCAAGATGTCAGCACAGCAGTGTCAGGTTGTATCGTGGACACGTTAAGGCAAGATGTCAACACAGCAGTGTCAGGTTGTATCGTGGACACGTTAAGGCAAGATATCAACACAGCAATGTATGGTTGCATCGTGGATACGTTAAGGCAAGATATCAACACAGCAATGTATGGTTGCATCGTGGACACGTTAAGGCAAGATATCAACACAGCAATGTATGGTTGCATCGTGGACACGTTAAGGCAAGATATCAACACAGCAGTGTATGTTTGCATCGTGGACACGTTAAGGCAAGATATCAACACAGCAATGTATGGTTGCATCGTGGATACGTTAAGGCAAGATATCAAAACAGCAATGTATGGTTGCATCGTGGAAACGTTAAGGCAAGATATCAACACAGCAGTGTCAGGTTGTATCGTGGACACGTTAAGGCAAGATATCAACACAGCAATGTATGGTTGCATCGTGGACACGTTAAGGCAAGATATCAACACAGCAGTGTATGTTTGCATCGTGGACACGTTAAGGCAAGATATCAACACAGCAATGTATGGTTGCATCGTGGATACGTTAAGGCAAGATGTCAAAACAGCAATGTATGGTTGCATCGTGGAAACGTTAAGGCAAGATATCAACACAGCAGTGTCAGGTTGTATCGTGGACACGTTAAGGCAAGATGTCAACACAGCAATGTATGGTTGTATCGTGGACACGTTAAGGCAAGATGTCAGCACAACAGTGTCAGGTTGTATCGTGGACACGTTAAGGCAAGATGTCAACACAGCAGTGTCAGGTTGCATCGTGGACACGTTAAGGCAAGATGTCAACACAGCAATGTATGGTTGTATCGTGGACACGTTAAGGCAAGATGTCAACACAGCAGTGTCAGGTTGTATCGTGGACACGTTAAGGCAAGATATCAACACAGCAATGTATGGTTGCATCGTGGACACGTTAAGGCAAGATGTCAGCACAGCAGTGTCAGGTTGTATCGTGGACACGTTAAGGCAATATGTCAACACAGCAGTGTCAGGTTGTATCGTGGACACGTTAAGGCAATATGTCAACACAGCAGTGTCAGGTTGTATCGTGGACACGTTAAGGCAAGATGTCAACACAGCAGTGTCAGGTTGTATCGTGGACACGTTAAGGCAATATGTCAACACAGCAGTGTCAGGTTGTATCGTGGACACGTTAGGGCAAGATGTCAACACAGCAGTGTCAGGTTGTATCGTGGACACGTTAAGGCAATATGTGAACACAGCAGTGTCAGGTTATATCGTGGACACGTTAAGGCAAGATGTCAACACAGCAGTGTCAGGTTGTATCGTGGACACGTTAAGGCAAGATGTCAGCACAGCAATGTATGGTTGCATCGTGGACACGTTAAGGCAATATGTTAACACAGCAGTGTCAGGTTGTATCGTGGACACGTTAAGGCAAGATATCAACACAGCAATATGTCGACACAGCAGTGTCAGGTTGCATCCTTATATAAAGATCTATACCGTAATTTACTATAATGAAAGTTATCCATAAAATGTGTCTACTTTGTCGTGGCAATCAACACACGTTCTTAAAGTTCAATTATGAACACGTTAAGGCAAGATGTCTACACATGGATAACGTTCAATCGAGGACACGTTAAGGCAAGATGTCAACACACGTTCTTAAAGTTCAATGGAGGACACGTTAAGGCAAGATGTCAACACACGTTCTTAAAGTTCAATCGAGGACACGTTAAGGCAAGATATCAACACACGTTCTTAAAGTTCAATCGAGGACACGTTAAGGCAAGATGTCAATACACGTTCTTAAAGTTCAATCGAGGACACGTTAAGGCAAGATGTCAACACACGTTCTTAAAGTTCAATCGAGGACACGTTAAGGCAAGATGTCAATACACGTTCTTAAAGTTCAATCGAGGACACGTTAAGGCAAGATGTCAACACACGTTCTTAAAGTTCAATCGAGGACACGTTAAGGCAAGATGTCAACACACGTTCTTAAAGTTCAATCGAGGACACGTTAAGGCAAGATGTCAACACACGTTCTTAAAGTTCAATCGAGGACACGTTAAGGCAAGATATCAACACACGTTCTTAAAGTTCAATCGAGGACACGTTAAGGCAAGATGTCAACAGATGTTCAACGTGTCTACACATCGTGGACATGACAGTGCTAGAGATCAACACACGAGTAACTTGTTGAAAGACGATTTTTTAAAGTTGATTAATTGCATTTAATACACTACCTGGCGTTACCGATATCTTGGGATAGAATCACATCTTAACTGATCGACGCAGTAGTCACTCCATTAGTAGGACATTGGAGCTTATGCTTCTGTTTAAGATGTAACATTATGCTGCTATAATGATTTGATAAAACGCGTTACAATTTTCAGTAATTGATTATTATACTCTGCGATGTTTGTGAATTGGCACACTCTCTGTTTTGTAAATATATATAAGACTACCTAACATGACCATTGTTGTTGAATAAAGGAACCCTATGGCTGTATCTTTATGTTATCATCTCCTTATATTTGTTGCCAACATAACTTTTATCAATACCACGACATCAATACTTTCCATGGCAGCACAGTACTTCTCCACATAGTACACAACTCATTAACTATGTAACAAAGGAGCAGCTGTGATCATTGCACTAGGCGGAGGTAGGGGTTCATCCAGTACCCCTCAGTCCGCACTGGGGACATCTCCACTGTACGTATACACCACGTTAATGTGCTAAAGACAGCATCAGACAATACACACTCAGCCTGGTCGAACATCGTGCCAACCAATCCCCATGGTAGTAGGGTCTGGTTACATGTTAGGGGGCTACATGTTGTTGTTGTGTTCTGTGTCCTGAACTTGAGAGAAATGTATGGGTTACTGATGGCTTGCCTGAGTCTTATCTTTACAGGAAAAAGCATGTCGTACTGGTGGTGTGGCTGTGTCTTATCTTTACGTGGAGAAAGCATGGGATGCTGGTGGCTTGCCTGTGTCTTATCTTTACGTGGAGAAAGCAAGGGGTACTGGTGGTGTGGCTGTGTCTTATCTTTACGTGGAGAAAGCATGGGATGCTGGTGGCTTGCCTGTGTCTTATCTTTACGTGGAGAAAGCATGGGGTACTGGTCGTGTGTCTGTGTCTTATCTTAAGGTGGAGAAAGCATGGGGTACTAGTCGTGTTCCTGTGTCTTATCTTTACGTGGAGAAAGCATGGGGTACTGGTCGTGTGGTTGTGTCTTATCTTTACGTATAGAAAGCATATAGGGTACTGGTCGTGTGTCTGTGTCTTTTCTTTACGTGGAGAAAGCATGGGGTACTGGTGGTGTTCCTTTGTCTTATCTTTACATGGAGAAAGCATAGGGTACTGGTCGTGTGCCTGTGTCTTATCTTTACGTGGAGAAAGCATGGGGTACTGGTCGTGTACTTGTGTCTTATCTTTACGTGGAGAAAGCGTGGGGTACTGGTGGTGTGTCTGTGTCTTATCTTTACGAGGAGAAAGCATGGGGTACTGGTCGTGTTCCTGTGTCTTATCTTTACATGGATAAAGCATGGGGTACTGGTCGTGTGTCTGTGTCTTATCTTTACATGGAGAAAGCATAGGGTACTGGTCGTGTGCCTGTGTCTTATCTTAACGTGGAGAAAGCATGGGGTACTGGTCGTGTACCTGTGTCTTATCTTTACGTGGAGAAAGCGTGGGGTACTGGTGGTGTGTCTGTGTCTTATCTTTACGAGGAAAAAACATGGGGTACTGGTCGTGTTCCTGTGTCTTATCTTTACATGGAGAAAGCATGGGGTACTGATCGTGTGTCTGTGTCTTATCTTTACATGGAGAAAGCATGGGGTACTGGTCGTGTTCCTGTGTCTTATCTTTACATGGAGAAAGCATGGGGTACTGATCGTGTGTCTGTGTCTTATCTTTACGTGGAGAAAGCATGGGGTACTGGTCGTGTGGTTGTGTCTTATCTTTACGTGGAGAAAGCATGGGGTACTGGTGGTGTGCCTGTGTCTTATCTTTACGTGGAGAAAGCATGGGGTACTGGTGGTGTGTCTGTGTCTTATGTTTACGTGGAGAAAGCATGGGGTACTGTTGGTGTGCCTGTGTCTTATCTTTACGTGGAGAAAGCATGGGGTACTGGTGGTGTGCCTGTGTCTTATCTTTACGTGGAGAAAGCATGGGGTACTGGTCGTGTTCCTGTGTCTTATCTTTACATGGAGAAAGCATGGGGTACTGATCGTGTGTCTGTGTCTTATCTTTACGTGGAGAAAGCATGGGGTACTGGTCGTGTGGTTGTGTCTTATCTTTACGTGGAGAAAGCATGGGGTACTGGTGGTGTGCCTGTGTCTTATCTTTACGTGGAGAAAGCATGGGGTACTGGTGGTGTGTCTGTGTCTTATGTTTACGTGGAGAAAGCATGGGGTACTGTTGGTGTGCCTGTGTCTTATCTTTACGTGGAGAAAGCATGGGGTACTGGTGGTGTGCCTGTGTCTTATCTTTACATGGAGAAAGCATGGGGTACTGGTCGTGTTCCTGTGTCTTATCTTTACATGGAGAAAGCATGGGGTACTGATCGTGTGTCTGTGTCTTATCTTTACGTGGAGAAAGCATGGGGTACTGGTCGTGTGGTTGTGTCTTATCTTTACGTGGAGAAAGCATGGGGTACTGGTGGTGTGCCTGTGTCTTATCTTTACGTGGAGAAAGCATGGGGTACTGGTGGTGTGTCTGTGTCTTATGTTTACGTGGAGAAAGCATGGGGTACTGTTGGTGTGCCTGTGTCTTATCTTTACGTGGAGAAAGCATGGGGTACTGGTGGTGTGCCTGTGTCTTATCTTTACGTGGAGAAAGCATGGGGTACTGGTGGTGTGTCTGTGTCTTATGTTTACGAGGAGAAAGCATGGGGTACTGGTGGTGTGGCTGTGTCTTATCTTTACGTGGAGAAAGCATGGGGTACTGGTGGTGTGCCTGTGTCTTATCTTTACGTGGAGGAAGGAAGGGGGACTGGGTGTGTGTCTGTGTCTTATCTTTACGTGGAGAAAGCATGGGGTACTGGTGGTGTGCCTGTGTCTTATCTTTACGTGGAGAAAGCGGGGGTTCTGGTCGTGTGCCTTTGTCTTATCTTTACGTGGAGAAAGCATGGGGTACCGGTGTACAAGTCTGATCCCACTCAACGATGGTGCTGGTGAAAATGACACAAAACTGGTATATGCTTTGTTAAACAAGTCTGTCTGTGATTAGGGTTATCTCTGTCAGAGGGTTGACGAGGCAGCTTGTATTACATTATTTACACATAGAGTCGTTAGGACCATGTTTAGGCACAGGGTCGGTGGGTATAACTGATGCATATCTTAAACCATTGAAGGTAACTTGCATCTCACCACCATCCGTCCACATGTCGCCTATCCGTTAATAACATGCCTACTATCCCACAACCGTATTATAATACCGGTTTCACATTTGTGTACTATCCACCCACTATCCTTCCACACTACCTGTCGTCTATCCGCACACCATCCGTCCAGATGTCGTCTATCAACCCACCACGCGACTACTATGCGTCCAAATCTCGTCTATCCACCCACCATCCGTTCACATGTCGTCTATCCGTTCACCATCCGTCCACATATCGTCCATCCGCCCGCCATCCGTTCACCATCCGTCCACATGTCGTCCATCCACCCACCATCCGTTCACCATGCGTCCACATGCCGTCCATCCACCCACCATCCATTCACCATCCGTCCACATGTCGTCCATCCGCCCACCATCCATTCACCATCCTTCCACATATCGTCCATCCGCCCACCATCCGTTCACATGTCGTCCATCCGCCCACCATCCGTTGCCCATCCGTTGACCATCCGTTCACATATCGTCCATCCGCCCACCATCCGCCCGACAAAGCCATCTGAGTGTTGGCGCTACTACGACCACTAAATCAAGCCACAGAATCGCCTTTGTGAAAGTGGGTCCATCCACATGCGCAGCTCACTTCAATTACAGTGCATTTGATACAACTGACAATATTGTTTATCTGTTGTCAATGATACAGGAAATGGGTCACGGTAATATCTGTAGAGCATACAAAAACATTTCAAGCCATTCTCTTTAAAGCTTTAAATGATAAGAACTGATTTTTGAATGCTTTACATTCAAAAGAAGCAAAGTCGTGTATCCACGAAACAATAACTGCGTTCGCCATTGATGATAGTATCGTGCTGAAAAAGGAGAGTCAGTTTACTCATTTCAGAAGCAGTAATTGAAATGGCATTACACACGTTGTGACGGCAACGGTCAATGTGAAAGATGATACTGGAATACAATAGAGTGAAATAGACAATGAGAAATGTACAACGTCTGTCATTCTCACTCTCGGGGGAAGATCCGTGGCTTTGCAAACCCACTGGCTATCAGGAATTAATTATGCATGGAGAAGATAAATTAAATTGTGCTGAATTTACTTTTCTCGCTGCAGGTCTCCCGTTACCACGGCAACGTAATTTGTATCACCTGTTTCCTTGCACGCGACACATGCTTTAGTGTGACGCGTATCCTAACCTCCACGTTGTGTGAAATATACATGGGTCTATGCATTATTCACACCAGGTTCTGTGATTTATTGGCTTTGATTCCGGGATGGGAATCTGCAATAGACAACCTTGTGCAGTCATTATCAGCAAATCACTTCCTTTTATTAGATGCAGGAGTATGTATGCCAGTAAAAATATACTATATAAAGTATCTGACACATCTGACGCGTGGTGCGTTGCGGCCTGATAACATTGCCCCTGTGATGGAGGGTTACAATATCTCGCACAGCGGTTGTGTCTTCACCGGGACGGAGTACTTCGAGAGTCTATGAAGAGAACAAGACTCGTAGACGTTGAGAAATTCATGAGAAGCATACCAAATAACTTGTTTAATTCTTCCACAACAGATCCCATAGCTGCATGCATTCACTGACTCAGTCGTGAGTACTCTCGCCATGTAGGTGCACTTCAGTTTGTGAGAGTGGATTTAATCTGAGTAATGGTTCATTTGGATCGGGAAATAAAACAAAAATATTTGAATTACGCAAGAGTCCAATCTACTAAGTCCCCCTTGAGAGTTTGCCAAATGGTCTCTAAAACACGTGTCACGTCACAGGAAATGAGTCAGTTTTAGATCCCACGAGGGATCAGTTTGATGTGGGAGGAAATCCCGAAGCGATGCTCTTTGTAAACCTTTTCCACGGGTATGAAGCTGGCAAACCTAGAAAGATAATCAGGACGAATATGGGATTCCACCATCATAAACTGCCTTGCAAAACAAAGTACGCACCCATGTTTGATGGTGGCAAAAATGCAACAAACATGAAAAGAATGACTCTAAGGTGATGTATTTGAGACGGGTTTTGGACCTTACGTTTGCAATCTTCCGGCGACTGCTTCCAGCCGAGTAACGTTTGTAATGTTTGGCCAAATCCACTATTCAAGGGTATACTTCCTTTTGCCCGGGAGTTTATATTTCCGGCAAACGTACGAACTTAAATCCGCACAGGAATAGCGGCGCCATAGATGACTGGACAATATGTGCTCCATGGGCCAGAGTCAGATTTATAAAGCTATCTAATGATGTAAGTTTCTCGTAAGTCAAGCAACCTCTGTTATCTGTAGACATTCTCCAGTCTTATACTAGTCTTTGCTTCCAGACACAACGTGGAGGTGCGACGACGGGAAGCGCCGAGGAAAATCAAGTTCCGTTCCTGCAGCTGATCTCTCGTCAAAAGCTTCACTCGCTCGTTCGACGCTCAGAAAAAGTGAGCAGGCGGGAAAAACTCAGTCCTTAGTTCTCTTTTAATTGAAAATGACTTTTGAAAGACAGGCAACAATAAACAGCACTTCCCCTAGGCACTCCGGGACCAACGCGTGGCAATTTGACTTAGAAGGGATTTCTAGCTTTGCAGGATCCCCGAGCGAGTTCAAGATTTTATTCTTTCTTTTGATTGGCCAATTAACGAAGCCATCCCACCTTGAAAAAAACTCACGTCCTTTCATAGATCAAACAGTATATAAGCACCACATCGTTTGATTGAATCTGCTTGGCGGAGAACTTACGTCAGAGCAGTATGTCGGCCACGTGTAAACAGATCATTAGTGCTGATAATGCAAGCAGACTGTTCTTCACCGAGTTCTTCCATATTAAAATAATAACGCGTTCGATTTCTTTAAGTTTGCTTTTAGGTACTTTGGCTATCACCGCGAGGTCACACCAACCTTCCAGCAGCGTCATCTGACTGGGGGATATTGCGTATGTGCCTACACTGAGAGGCGAGAGCGCCGGAGGTAGGTGGACCAGAGGGAGGGGAAGAGGGTCGGGCGACACGGGGTGGGGCAACACGGGATGGGGCGACACGGGGTGGGGCAACACGGGGTGGGGCGTGTGAAGCTGGGCACCCGACTGCCGAATATAACGTTATAGATGTAACTTTTGCCCTCACTTCAGTAATGGTGAATAGCTGCTTCACCACTACATCTGTATACAAGCATATGTCTGTCTACTTCACCACTACATCTGTGTACAAGCATGTGTCTGTTTACTTCACCACTACATCTGTGTACAAGCATGTGTGTGTCTACTTCACCACTACATATGTGTACAAGCATGTGTCTGTCTACTTCACCACTACATCTGTGTACAAGCACGTGTCTGTCTACTTCATCACTACATCTGTAGACAAGTATGTGTCTGTCTACTTTCACCACTACATCTGTGTACATGCATGTGTCTGTCTACTTCATCACTGCATCTGTATACAAGCATGTGTCTGTCTACTTTCACCACTACATCTGTGTACAAGCATGTGTCTGTGTACTTCACCACAACATCTGTAGACAAGCATATGTCGGTCTACTTCACCACTACATCTGTAGACAAGCATATGTCTATCTACTTCACCACTATATCTGTGTACATGCATGTGTCTTTCTACTTCATCACTACATCTGTAGACAAGCATATGTCTATCTACTTCACCGATACATATGTGTACATGCATGTGTCTGTCTACTTCATCACTATATCTGTGTACAAGCATGTGTTTGTCTACTTCACCACTATATCTGTATACATGCATGTGTCTATCTACTTCATCACTACATCTGTATACAAGCATGTGTCTGTCTACTTTCACCACTACATCTGTGTACAAGCATGTGTCTGTGTACTTCACCACAACATCTCTAGACAAGCATGTGTCTGTCTACTTCACCACTACATCTGTGTACATGCATGTGTCTGTCTACTTCACCACTACATCTGTGTACATGCATGTGTCTGTCTACTTCATCACTACATCTGTGTACAAGCACGTGTCTGTCTACTTCACCACTACATCTGTGTACATGCATGTGTCTGTCTACTTCACCACTACATCTGTATACATGCATGTGTCTGTCTACTTCACCACTACATCTGTGTACAAACATGTGTCTGTCTACTTCACCACTACATATGTGTACATGCATGTGTCTGTCTACTTCACCACTACATCTGTATACATGCATGCGTCTGTCTACTTCACCACTACATCTGTGTACATGCATGTGTCTGTCTACTTCACCACTACATCTGTACACAAGCATGTGTCTATCTACTTCATCACTACATGTGTATACATGCATGTGTCTGTCTGCTTCCTCACTATATATGTTGACGTTGACAGACACGAGGGTAAAGCATGTAAAGCACGTCAATCATGTAAATCATGTAAATCATGTAAATCGTGTAAATCATGTCAATCATGTCAATCGTGTAAATCATGTCAATCATGTCAACCATGTCAATCATGTCAATCATGTGAACCATATAAATCCTACCTTCTGGTTTCTGAGAAGCAACCAGGAACATATTAGGTTATTTTCATGGTGTCATGTTAATCTCGAACCACAACAGATCAAGGAGAAAAATCGTTATTATACTACTAGGCAGGATGAATGAGGTTATATGTATCGGGGGACACCGTCAGCGGGTTATGCACCACGTATCACGGCTCGCATCACTTCGTGTAATATAAAATCATCAAGTATGTGGAGCATTATTCCTGGGGAAATATACACAGGTGGTGAATGTATGGCGTCTTTGTCTCCATGCGATGAAGTGTCCGGTCTCTGCGCTGCAAACAACTGAATAAGTTATATGGCCCCAGACAAAGCCCTGAAACGAGTGTCGTTCAGAAGTTCAACGCCAGTCTTGAGGTAATGTCTCGGGTTCGTATTGTTAGTTGATAGCCGTTGTCATTAGAGAAACATAAATTACATACATTAAATCTAAACATAGCTAATGCGACCTATAGTAATGAACACTTTTATGGACTGTCGATCGTGTAAGTGCAGGAGGTCCTTTGATGTAAAGATAAATGCTTTGAATTCACCGACTGCCATAAAGTGGCAACATATTGCTGGATATGATCTCGCGAGAATACTGAATTAGCGAGACCAGGAGTACAAATGGATTATCTCCCTTGAATCTCTCAGGGTAGCGGTATTGATTATTTGCACTTGTATAATGCCAGTAGATTAATATTTTACCTAATGCTGCCTGATTTGTAAAGATCCTTGTTGCTATAGACAAAATGTTATTACGCATGGCATATTTTCAATTCTGCTGTATACTGAAGACGACAATGTTGCTAGGAGTTATCGGTTAATTTCGATTTTGGAGACGGATGGCTCGACGCACTCCATAAAGTTGATGGAATTCTGCAGTTGCCCTTGGCTTGTTATTTGTTTAACTCGCTTTAGTCTCTGTTCGTAATGAGGTGAGGAAAGTTAACTTCTTATGACGTAAGAATGCGATAATGGAAAATGTATATCAGCGATGTTACATAACAGATCTAGAAGGGAAGCTTGATGCTTCCAATACTTTCGGGGTGAAGGCATGGGGTTTGACGTGGCGCCCAAGATTATCCCTCTGCATACACGTGCTGCTGCTCTAATATATAGTTCAGATTTATGTCGGTATTATAATGCTAGCCCACTGAAATACCATGCCGCAGTTTATGACTACCAGCATGGATACCTCACTCAAAGACAGTATTCTGACTCTGACTAGTCCTTCCTTGTTTTATCCCCTTAAAGTCGCAGTCAGGGTAACAACAAGTTACATCTTGTGAAGTCTTTTGGCATGACGGGGCCGGGGACCCAACCACCGACCTACTGCCCTCCGGTCAGACGCTCTATCTACTGCACAGCGGTGGCGGTCTGCAATACTGTAGAAAGATACACGTTTTTTATGAGACGTACATAGTATATACATATTTATAGTTTAGTAACGGAAGCTGCAAACAATGCAGAAAGTATATGTTTACCATGTTTACGTAGGAAAAGAGTCCGAGCGTCATCATGGCATTTGAAACCACGAGCAGCTGATTGTAGCAGCCAGGGCACACAACTCTGCATGAACAGCAGGTTGTAGCAGCTAGGGCACGCAACTCTGCATGAACAGCTGATTGTAGCAGCTAGGGCACATAACTCTGCATGAACAGCAGGTTGTAGCAGCCAGGGCACACAACTCTGCATGATCAGGGGATTGAAGCAGCTAGGGCACATAACTCTGCATGAACAGCAGGTTGTAGCAGCTAGGGCACACAACTCTGCATGAGCAGCTGATTGTAGCAGCCAGGGCTCATAACTCTGCATGAACAGCAGGTTGTAGCAGCCAGGGCACACAACTCTGCATGATCAGGGGATTGAAGCAGCTAGGGCACATAACTCTGCATGAACAGCAGGTTGTAGCAGCCAGGGCACACAACTCTGCATGATCAGGGGATTGAAGCAGCTAGGGCACATAACTCTGCATGAACAGCAGGTTGTAGCAGCCAGGGCACACAACTCTGCATGAACAGCTGATTGTAGCAGCTAGGGCACATAACTCTGCATGAACAGCTGATTGTAGCAGCTAGGGCACATAACTCTGCATGAACAGCTGATTGTAGCAGCCAGGGCACACAACTCTGCATGAACAGCAGGTTGTAGCAGCCAGGGCACATAACTCTGCATGATCAGGGGATTGAAGCAGCTAGGGCACATAACTCTGCATGAACAGCAGGTTGTAGCAACCAGGGCACACAACTCTGCATGATCAGGGGATTGAAGCAGCTAGGGCACATAACTCTGCATGAACAGCAGGTTGTAGCAGCTAGGGCACACAACTCTGCATGAACAGCTGATTGTAGCAGCTAGGGCACATAACTCTGCATGAACAGCAGGTTGTAGCAGCCAGGGCACATAACTCTGCATGATCAGGGGATTGAAGCAGCTAGGGCACATAACTCTGCATGAACAGCAGGTTGTAGCAGCCAGGGCACACAACTCTGCATGATCAGGGGATTGAAGCAGCTAGGGCACATAACTCTGCATGAACAGCAGGTTGTAGCAGCTAGGGCACACAACTCTGCATGAACAGCAGGTTGTAGCAGCCAGGGCACACAACTCTGCATGAACAGCTGATTGTAGCAGCTAGGGCACATAACTCTGCATGAACAGCAGGTTGTAGCAGCCAGGGCACACAACTCTGCATGAACAGCTGATTGTAGCAGCTAGGGCACATAACTCTGCATGAACAGCTGATTGTAGCAGCTAGGGCACATAACTCTGCATGAGCAGCTGATTGTTGCAGCTAGGGCACATAACTCTGCATGAACAGCTGATTGTAGCAGCTAGGGCACATAACTCTGCATGATCAGGGGATTGAAGCAGCTAGGGCACATAACTCTGCATGAGCAGCTGATTGTAGCAGCTAGGGCACATAACTCTGCATGATCAGGGGATTGAAGCAGCTAGGGCACATAACTCTGCATGAACAGCTGATTGTAGCAGCTAGCTATAGGCCACATATCTCTGCAAGAGCAGCGGATTGAAGCAGGTAGGGCACATAAAAGCGTCGTGTGGGATACCAATGTCCTTTTGTTTAAGGAATTTATGGATCTGAGTGAATCCAGAGAACACACGGGTTCGATCGTTCCCACTATATATGGTTAAAATAGCCATGCCGTGGCGTGTTCCTGGTAGATTTTGTTGAATATCTACGTCTAAAGTAATTTTACCAACTTTATGATGCAGCAAACACTGTATTCTAAACCTGAACCTAGCCACCAGCACATGTCAAATACACACGGTTACAAACTCAAAGTGAATGAAGAATTCAAAAACCCAACTTTTTCTCGTTTTCTAGTTGAACGTAATATATTAGACATCTCCCAAGCGCCCGATAATACCCGAGTACAGAGAAACACGATGTGAGCACGTGTATTATACCACGAGGTTCAAAATACATAATATATAAAGTTTTTGTTTAGTTCAACATGTGAAATATCAGTTAATGATTACTATAATGATTCTAGAGAGAGCAAAAAAATACAATGAACAAAACATATCTGGTTGAAAACGGATCCTGTTCCACCTACCATCTTTTGTCTTTCTACGCAGTTAATGCAGATGCGTGGTGGTATTGACAGACAGGCGGATAGACAGAATATTTCATTTGCGTCTCACTCTCAAAGACATAAAATACAGAACAGATAAAACAACATGAGCTACATTTCAGGCCAGCTTAACTGCAAATGTGTCTATGTAATATTTTAGAATACAGGCGCTATATGAATGTTGATATATTATAATGTATATAAACAGATTCTGGCAACATAAAAGGCTAAGTCAGTCTATGTAAATACCCAATACACTAATATAATAGAATTGTACCATTTGCTCTAACACACATTCATAAGATCTCCCTTAACAGAGAGTTCTACAATGGACATGAAACCAAAACATGCTCTTCATTACTTACATCCGAGGTGTGGTTGTGTAGATGGAAATTCATACCCCTAAAATATACTGAACACGAATAGTTCCTGTGACATAGAATAAGATTTAATGCAAAGTTATGTTTTTTACCACATCTGAAATAATTTCGGTTTGCAACAGATAAAAAACTCCTTTAAGTGTTCAAATGGTTTAATTTGCCATTCTGACGTCAGAAAATGCGTGATTTCATAAAAAAACCATGAACATGCCAAAATGTCAATTTACAAATCAATAGCGTGTGTGTCCACCTCTCGTTGCGATGCAAGCAACACATCTTTGTCTCATGGAATGGACCAGGCGTCGTTGGAGCATGTTTCGAAGTTCCTGGAGTGTCTGTGGACCACGTGGTTGACGTCGAAGGTGCCGATCCATCTCATCCCACATGTGCTCGATTGGTGAGAGATCAGGGGAGCGAGCCCGCCAGGGGATAACATTCACGTTGTTTTGTTGAAGAGAATCCTGAACAAGTCGAGCCGGGAGTTGTCATGTTGAAAGGTAATGCCTTGGCCATGACGACGCAAAAACGGTACAACAACAGGGGCGATGGCGACGATCCCTGCACATCTGAGGCGACGACGTACGGTTTGTGAAGATATTCGTCGAAGGCCAGGGATGCTTCTTGCAGTCACTGTTGCTGGCTGGAATCGATATCGTAGGTGTGTTGGTCGAATCCAGTTGTCTTGTCGATTATTGGTTACGCGTGGCGTGCCACTCCGAGGATGGTCTCTGACTGCATTCGTCTGTTGCCAACGTTGCCACAAACACCAAATGGTGTTTCTGTGGACGTTTAATTGTCTTGCAACATCACGTTGACTCGATCCTACTTCAAGCATACCAATGGCTCGCAGACGCTCATTTTCGGACAGGCGTGGCATTTCGTAATGTTGAATAATTGCGTAATTTTGTTGTTTTTCTGAGTGGTTGTTGCCAGCACGATGCTAAACAATGCATATGGAATCCCGTTAACGCACATGTTTTTATACCCATTCTTGGGTAGTGAAATGCAAGGGGCAGTTTCTGTAGCAGTTGCGTTTTTGTGACTTGATTCCATACATGTACTACAATATTGAACACCAAACTTTACTTGTTTGAAAAATACACTAAAATATTGGTGTCACAGGAACTTTTGTTGTTGAGTATACATTCACACTACCGACTGTGAAGTGATGCCACGATGTTCCAAAACGTCCAACAAGTCTCAAAACATGTGAGTTATGATATCATATTCATCTTCAAGCTTTATGTAAACATAAAAACAAAGTCCAGACAACTGGAAGCGCTTTAACGCATCTTGTCCCCCTCGTATAGCTGAAACAGGCTCGTTTATCACCGTGCCTCCTCGGAGAGAACACATGAGCCCATTGACCCCTCCACCTTTAACACACCAACAGTCCCAAGTCCTTGTTCAATGCTCAACCAACACACTTCTTCAACGTTTAAAAATCATTACAAATCTTCCATTCAAATAAGCCCCCAACGCAAACTCGACCAATCAAATAATAAAGACTACGGATTTTTTTCGCCAATAGATTTGTTTACACAATGGTCTCTGAGCCAAGTCGATTTCGTCTGTTGGAGTGGTCATCGACCATCAACTGTGTGCAGTGTACAACAATGTACCTCACCCATTTGACAGGCACACAGAAAACCTAGCATGGCATGGACAACAGGGGGTACCTAGCTAGTGCCAATCAATGAAATATGCTTCAAAATGACGATAACGACGATACACACACATGCCACGAGGGCTGATAACGTTCCCCGGCTGTGGGAGCCGTGTGTGTTAGGGTCACCGTAGCCTCATTGCTGTGTCAGCGCTGCCCATTAGGAGAGAGATGAAGCCCCTCCAACTGTTGCCAGAGATGCCCCGCATCAATAACTGATTGATCCTCCCCTCTTCGGAGATTATACTGACGAGATTGCAATAATCTTCCATAAACACAAAGTGGATCAGAAATCTTATAATTGAAGTTCTGCCTGCATTCCCCTAGAAATAACCTTTCAGGCCTGCCGAGGAACACATTTATGTGGCGTGAGACTTCAAATTTATTCCCATATCGTCTATTAAAATTGGGGAGAACTGACATTACTGACTTTACAATGTATGTACCTCGGTGTCTGTTTACATGCGCTGATGAGTAGAGGGGTATAGAAAACACTAATCATGTTAATATTGGCTGGAAGAGAAAAAGGCAATGGACTGTGGCAATGACGTTATTGATAGATTTATTTATAGGGGAGTAAGAATTTCAGATACCCTTCCCATGTTTCTACTGTTTGTAAACACACGTAGCTATGACACTGGGCACGAAAGCTTTCCCAGCTGTGTTGGTAGGTGAATTATAAGAGTTAATGGGTGGTAGTGGGTGAAGTGGGGGGATGGGGGAAGCTGCGATGAGGGTAGACGGAAGGGTGGGAAAAGGGTAGTGGGTGAAGTGGGGGGTTGGGGGGATGGGGGAAGCTGCGATGAGGGTAGACGGAAGGATGGGAAAAGGGTAGTGGGTGAAGTGGGGGGATGGGGGAAGCTGCGATGAGGGTAGACGGAAGGATGGGAAAAGGGTAGTGGGTGAAGTGGGGGGGTGGGGGAAGCTGCGATGAGGGTAGACGGAAGGATGGGAAAAGGGTAGTGGGTGAAGTGGGGGGATGGGGGAAGCTGCGATGAGGGTAGACGGAAGGATGGGAAAAGGGTAGTGGGTGAAGTGGAGGGATGGGGAAGCTGCGATGAGGGTAGACGGAAGGGTGGGAAAAGAGTAGTGGGAGGTATATAAGCGGCGTGGATCGGTTGATGGGAGAAAGAGCTGGGAGGAGGCGATGGGTGGTTTGAGGGTAGGAAGGGGTGAAGGATTATGAGAGGGGGGTTGGGTGTGAAGGGGTAAAGAATGGTCAAGGGATTGAAGGATTGTGAAGCAGAGAGGGTTGGGGAGGGGATAGCCTGGGAGGGCTGTGTCCAGGTGGTTTCCCTGCTGACAATCTGAACTGTCAATGGGACATAGATGGAAGAATGAGCAGAACGATGCCACTTTCTCTGACGTGACATGTTACGTCATCATCAATAACCCAGGATAAGCACTGATGCTTCAAAACATCACTAGTTTCAAATTTGGAGATTAAATGTAAGGAATGGAGCAATGCCCTGCGTGACGACCATTGATAGAAGGTGAGAATTACACAGTCGTCCATCTTATGATGGCCTCAAACAGACACTTGGCGTCATGGAGTTGTGTTCTGAGGACAACCTCACGGAAACATGCTGACCTGCTACGCCTATATGAGGGACTTCTCATTACTCTACTCGATCAGGGCCGGTGTTAAAAAACAAAGAGCCCAACACGATGGCGCAGTTTTTGGTGACAAGGCCAAATCCATACACTCAATATCGTATGACATTTGTTAATGAAAACATGGAGAAGACATTTGTCATGTAGCCTTGAGGATGCTTTTCTTGCAGCAGACTCATCAGTGCAGTGTGGTATCATATTCCATCTCCCATTGGGAACAGCAACTACCCGTGTGAAGCTACCCGTATGAAGCATCGGTGTGCAATCAAGAGCTTTCCCTGGAACACTCGCAGTCTATTCCATTGGGTCCAATCACTGCATGTTTGTTTTAGGAACTCGCATCAGAACCAGCTTGCAGGGTGCCAGTACCTGGTTATAGGAGCTGAGTGCCCCATGATGTGAGCGGGAACTTGTTAAGACACTGATGAAAAGAGGCTTAAGCGTAAAAACTAATGGTCCTCCCAGCAGCTGCGACAGTACATCGTACTGATGACAGTGTCCGTATTCAACTCTCACTCACAAACTAATGAAGCCCAAAGATACAAGAAATGCTCTCTTAGCAATGGAATTGATAGAAAAAGAAATTAACTATACAAAACAATTTATTTATAAATCTGCAGAAATATTTCGTGTGATAAGACGAATGCGTCAGTGAAAGTGAAATTATTTTCTGGCATTTGCGTAGTAGAGTACACACATTATATTGACCGTATTCTTAAGCACAATTACTACACAAAATATTTCCTGCAAATAAAATTTTCATCACATTAGGATTAATCAGGATGCTTGATCGCAGCTTACCGCCAGCCCCCAGTAGCACATTGCTTGTACTATTGATTAGTCATTCCACAAGCAGTGTTACAGTTCCAAACAATATCATTTCCCTAACAACTGTTTCAAAGTCAAAATGACGTCTGAGGTCCTGAAACGTTAATCAATGGCGCTAGGTCATGTCGAAAGTAATATCAAGCCATACAATGAAGAGCAGACAAGTTATGTTCATGGTTTCGTCAACTGGCCTGAACGTGGAATTTCAACTACATTCACCATCGCTGACCAGTGCCCAGTTCATAACTAGCCGATTTAATCAGCGGTCATGTTCACGCCAGCGATAAGTGTTGAAAGGAAGCGCCAGACCTGCCTCCCTTCCTCATACGCTGCTCGCGGCACTATATTGACGGTCAGTCGATAGGTAAATAGGATTGTGTTTACTAAGGTGTGTGCCTAGTTCATTTGAGCTGATAAGTTCATGTGATTGCCATCATAGAATTTAAACATCTCCGGGCTAATAGTTTCGGTGCGGCGGGAAATAATGATCACTTGGTCAGCAGGACAGCGCTAGCCAACAGGGCAAAGGAATACTAACTCTCAATTTGTTCTCGGGGTGAAGAAGGTCAAACATGGAGGACATAGCTTCACATCCAATTCCAGAGTCGGACAGAAAAAAACCCCAGAATTTCAATTTGAAGGCTTAAATGACAGATTTACAGACACCATCAGGAGCAGGACATGAACCTGGAGAACAATCTTTTGAGACGTTGACAACTTTCACAAGCAAATTTCCGGTGAACTCGTTTCTTATGAAAAAAGATGCGCATTGAATGTAAATCGCTTGATCGAATTGCGATGAACCTGGATTTGTTATTAAAGGATGATTGTTCCGAAACTTCCATCTTGTTGCGCCAAGTAACACAAACGTCTGCCAGTATTCCAATGGTTATCAACAACAGAACAGAGGAAAAGGGTTTGAAAATGTCTTTGGGAAAAAAACAAGTATACATTTTAATGTATATACGTTGTGTTCCGGAAATATGTGCATGTTGAAGATAGAAAAATTACAAAATTCTGCATTGTTGATACTAATCATGGTGTGCAGGCACTACACAGTACTGAACCTACCGAGGGCAGGGCGACGGTCAAGGACACCGTTACAAATGCCTCCCTCTAGTCTAAATGAGGGCAGTTAAAGAACTAGGACCAGTAGTGGTCAGAATCGTAGTAGGGTGATAATAGAAGTATCATTAGCCTGCTTTAATTAACATAGCAGTAGTAATAGTAGTGTGGGAATAGAGGCAGTAACAATAGCAGTATTAACAGTAGTGTTGGAATAGTAGCAGTAACAATAGCGGTAGTAACAGTAGTGTGGGAATAGTAGCAGTAACAATAGCAGCAGAAACAGTAGTGTGGGAATAGTAGCAGTAACAATAGCAGTAGTAACAGTAGTGTGGGAATAGTAGCAGTAACAATGGCGGTAGTAACAGTAGTGTGGGAATAGTAGCAGTAACAATGGCGGTAGTAACAGTAGTGTGGGAATAGTAGCAGTAACAATAGCTGTAGTGACGGTGGTAGAGAGATTATTAGCAGTAACAATTGCATCGATTTGTTGTCATGGATATACTAGAAACTGTTTGTAAAGGCTATTTGTAAAAGCTGGAAATAAATTTGTGCTTATACGAATATTGTATGCGTACTTTGATATGTTAAGTTAATAGATACATTCGCAAATTCAATGTATACCTTTACTGACGCATGTTTCGATTGTTGTGTTTCACAATTTAGGAAAGATGAAAAAATTTGGTGGTTCACCAGTTGATTTTCGATGTTTGGTCATTTCCCTGTAAAAGTATTTATTGTTTGTGTGGTGTGAGGAGAATACCACACTTTCTGTAATTAACGCTGTGACCGCTACTGTCGAACTAGACAATAAACTACAATAACAGGCCTCATTCAGATTAACAAACCGATAGACAATTAAGCTACTCGCAATAACCATAGGCCGGAAGACAAATTCTTCAGACATGGTAGACGTGACATAGATTGGAATGGTTTGTAATGCACCCTGGTGAAGGTGGTGTCTGTGAGAGGTTGGTCCACTGTGTCAGCAGGAACGAGAGGTCGTCCTGCTGGTCCCGCAACAACAGGAGCATTATAGAAACTGGCTCCATGTTTGTGATAAACGGCCAAACAAACCACACGTCATACGGTTTGTGACAACAGCAGGAGCGTTATAAAAGCTGGCTCCATATTTGCGTTATATGGCCAAACAAACCACACGTACGCGTCATACGGTTTGTTACAACAGGAGCGTTATAGAAGCTGGCTCCATGTTTGTGTTATACGGCCAAACAAACCACACGTACGCGTCATACGGTTTGTTACAAGAACAGGAGCGTTATAGAAGCTGGATCCATGTTTGTGTTATACGGCAAACAAACCACACGCCTCCGGTCTTTGACACCAGCAGGAGCGTTATAGAATCTGGCTCCATGTTTGTGTTATACGGCCAAACAAACCACACGTCGTACGGTTTGTGACAACAGCAGGAGCGTTATAAAAGCTGGCTCCATGTTTGTGTTATACGGCCAAACAAACCACACGTCGTACGGTTTGTGACAACAGCAGGAGCGTTATAGAAACTGGCTCCATGTTTGTGTTATAAGGCCAAACAAACCACACGTCATACGGTTTGTAACAACAACAGCGACATCTATGTCTCCAACACAGCATTGTTGATTTTCACATCGTTCAAATTGGGTAAAAAAAATTATAAATGAATCCTAATGTTGCAAATGGTATATGACCAGATGTACATATTATCGAAGCTTATCGGCATTCGGAATATAGAATGTTACACTGAATGATTTATGATTACCAATAGTTTATCTGGAGATCTCGGGCTGCTCGTATAGGTCAGTGGTTTATATTGCTTAATCTGCCTCTCCTATTCCCACGATAACAGCAATACTGGCACGGTTTATCTGCTTGGTTAATTATTTATGTGCACAGACGAAGCTTTAAATAAAAGTCTGAATACCAAACACCCTAGTGGTGTTTTCGAAGAGGATAGGTCAAATAAATACAACCCATTCGCAGACGGTATTGCCGGAGTGTTTTGTAGCTTAATGTAGCTTGGATGCGGTTAGTTATGCGCCTGACTGAGTTGGTTGTTTCCCAGCTGATATGTAACCTGGCCCCCGGGACAATCTCCGAGGCAGGACTTTCCCCCACCTCCCCCTAGCTCGCTCGTCAATCAAGTGCACTGGTGGTAGTTTGGTGTTAATTGCCATAACCTTTGCAGCTAATGGATTAGGGAATATACGTATGGTGACGGCGAGGATCATACCGTGGCTTATCTGCCACTGATCAGCTTTTGTTCGGTCTCACATCTATACCCATAGAAACTAACGAAAAGGCCGTATAGGCAGTGTGATTAATTACTTATATCTGCAAACGGTATTGACAATTATATGATTCATTCAATTGCTCGATCTGAGGTATTATTACACTCAAGGGTTTCTACAGCATGCAAGCTATTGGCAGCAATCACATTCATGTCAACGAGTGTCATCTGCAAACTGGCGCTACGCCAAGCACGGGGACTTGTGTGCATACTGCATCAGCTACAGATGTCTGCTGACACTAAAACTGTCAGCTTTGGAGGCCATGAAGCTAGGGCGTATTTAAATGAACATTATGAATACATATATATAATTATATATATATCGACTTCACCAGTTGGCACGTCGCTACGGATTGGGAAGTTCTAATGTCCTTTCTATGTGGTAGAACTAAACCCTTGTGGTAGAACTAAACCGCTGTGGTAGAACTAAACCCCTGTGGTAGAACTAAACCCCTGTGGTAGAACTAAACCGCTGTGGTAGAACTAAACCCCTGTGGTAGAACTAAACCCCTGTGGTAGAACTAAACCCTTGTGGTAGAGCTAAACCGCTGTGGTAGAACTAAACCCCTGTGGTAGAACTAAACCCCTGAGGTAGATTTAAACCCATGTGGTAGAACTAAACCCTTGTGGTAGAACTAAACCCATGCGGTAGAACTAAATCTCTGTGGTAGAACTAAATCTCTGTGGTAGAACTAAACCCTTGTGGTAGAACTAAACCCCTGTGGTAGAACTAAACCGACGTGGTAGAACTAAATCTCTGTGGTAGAACTAAACCCCTCTAGTAGAACTAAACAAAATTGGTAGAACTGAACCCTTTTGGTAGAACTAAACCCATATGGTAGAACTAAACCGCTGTGGTAGAACTAAACCCCTGTGGTAGAACTAAATCTCTGTGGTAGAACTAAACCCATGTGGTAGAACTAAACCCTTGTGGTAGAACTAAACCCATGCGGTAGAACTAAATCTCTGTGGTAGAACTAAACCCTTGTGGTAGAACTATACCCATGTTGTAGAACTAAACCCTTGTGGTAGAACTAAACCCATGTGGTAGAACTAAACCCATGCGGGAGAACTAAATCTCTGTGGTAGAACTAAACCCTTGTGGTAGAACTAAACCCCTGAGGTAGATCTAAACCTATGTTGTAGAACTAAACCCTTGTGGTAGAACTAAACCCATGTGGTAGAACTAAACCCATGCGGTAGAACTAAATCCCTGTTGTAGAACTAAATCTCTGTGGTAGAACTAAACCCCTGTAGTAGAACTAAACAAAATTGGTAGAACTGAACCCTTTTGGTAGAACTAAACCCATATGGTAGAACTAAACCGCTGTGGTAGAACTAAACCCCTGTGGTAGAACTAAATCTCTGTGGTAGAACTAAACCCATGTGGTAGAACTAAACCCTTGTGGTAGAACTAAACCCATGCGGTAGAACTAAATCTCTGTGGTAGAACTAAACCCTTGTGGTAGAACTATACCCATGTTGTAGAACTAAACCCTTGTGGTAGAACTAAACCCATGTGGTAGAACTAAACCCATGCGGGAGAACTAAATCTCTGTGGTAGAACTAAACCCTTGTGGTAGAACTAAACCCCTGAGGTAGATCTAAACCTATGTTGTAGAACTAAACCCTTGTGGTAGAACTAAACCCATGTGGTAGAACTAAACCCATGCGGTAGAACTAAATCCCTGTTGTAGAACTAAATCCTTGAGGTAGAACTGAACCCCTGTGGTAGAACTAAACCGACGTGGTAGAACTAAACCCTTGTGGTAGAACTAAACCCTTGTGGTAGAACTAACCCTTGTCGTAGAACTAAACCCTTAACTTAACTTATGGGGTAGAACTAAGCCACTGTGGTAGATCTATACCCATGTGATAGAACTAAACCAATGCGGGAGAAATAAACCCTTGGTATAGAACGAAACCCTGGCGGTAGAACTAAACCCATTCGGTAGAACTAAATCCTGGCGGTAGAACTAAACCCCTGTGGTAGAACTAAACCGACGTGGTAGAACTAAACCCATGTGGTAGCACTAAACCCATGTGGTAGGACTAAACCCTAGCGGTAGCACTAAACCAACATGGTAAAACTAAACCCATGTGGTAGCACTAAACCAAGATGGTGGAACTAAACCCCTGAGGCAGAACTAAACCCATGTGGAAGCATTAAACCAATGTGGTAGCATTAAACCCATGTGGTAGCATTAAACCGCTGTGGTGGCATTAAACCCATGTGGTAGAACTAAACCCTAGAGGTAGCACTAAACCAACATGGTAGAACTAAACCCATGCGGTAGAACTAAACCCATTGGGTAGAACTAAACCCCTTGTGGTAGAACTAAACCGACGTGGTAGAACTAAACCCATTGGGTAGAACTAAACCCATGTGGTAGGACTAAACCCTAGCGGTAGCACTAAACCAACATGGTAGAACTAAACCCCTGTGGTAGAACTAAACCCCTCTGGTAGCATTAAACCCATGCCGCAGCACTAAACCTCTCTGGTAGATCTAAACCCTTGTGGTAGCACTAAACTCATGCGGTAGCACTAAACCCGTGTGGTAGAACTAAACCTACAAAGTAGCACTAAACCCACGTGGTAGAACTAAACCTACGTGGTACAACTAAACCCACGTAGTATCACTAAACCCACGTGGTAGAACTAAACCCACGTAGTAGCACTAAACCCACGTAGTAGCACTCAACCCACGTAGTATCACTAAACTCACCTGATAGGACTAAACTCACGTAGTATCACTAAACTCACGTGGTAGAACTAAACCCACGTAGAACCACCAAACCCACGTAGTAGCACTAAACCTACGTAGTACCACTAAACCCACGTGGTAGAACTAAACCCACGTGGTACAACTAAACCCACGTAGTAGCACTAAATCTTTGTGGTAGAACTAAACCCACGTGGTAGAACTAAACCCCTGTGGTAGAACTAAACCGACATGGTAGCACTAAACCCAAGTAGTAGCACTAAACCAACATGGTAGAACTAACTCCATGCAGTACCACTAAACCGACGTAGTAGCTCTAAACCCACGTAGTACCGCTAAACCCACGTGGTAGAACTAACCCCACGCGGTAGAACTAAACCAATGTTGTAGAACTAAACCCACGTAGTACCACTAAACCCACGTCGTAGCACTAAACCCACGGGATACAACTAAACCCAGGTAGTAGCACTAAACCCACGTGGTAGAACCTACTCCATGCAGTAGCACTAAACCCATGTAGTAGCACTAAACCCACGTGGTAGAACTAACTCCATGCAGTAGCACTAAACCCAGGTAGTAGCACTAAACCCACGTGGTAGAACTAACTCCATGCAGTAGCACTAAACCCACGTAGTAGCACTAAACCCACGTGGTAGAACTAACTCCATGCAGTAGCACTAAACCCAGGTAGTAGCACTAAACCCACGTGGTAGAACTAACTCCATGCAGCAGCACTAAACCCACGTAGTAACACTTAACCCACGTGGTAGAACTAACTCCATGCAGTAGCACTAAACCCACGTGGTAGCACTAAACCCACGTGGTAGAACTAACTCCATGCAGTAGCACTAAACCCACGTAGTAGCACTAAACCCACGTGGTAGAACTAACTCCATGCAGTAGCACTAAACCCACGTAGTAGCACTAAACCCACGTGGTAGAACTAACTCCATGCAGTAGCACTAAACCCACGTAGTAACACTAAACCCACGTGGTAGAACTTACTCCATGCAGTAGCCTAAAACCCACGTAGTAGCACTAAACCCACGTGGTAGAACTTACTCCATGCAGTAGCACTAAACCCACGTAGTAGCACTAAACCCACGTGGTAGAACTAACTCCATGCAGCAGCACTAAACCCACGTGGTAGAACTAACGCCCTGTAGTAGCACTTAACCCACGTAGTAGCACTAAACCCACGTGGTAGAACTAACTCCATGCAGTAGCCTTAAACCCTCATATTAGCACTAAACCCACGTGGTAGAACTAACTCCATGCAGTAGCACTAAACCCACGTAGTAGCACTAAACCCACGTGGTAGAACTAACTCCATGCAGTAGCACTAAACCCACGTAGTAGCACTAAACCCACGTGGTAGAACTAACTCAATGCAGTAGCACTAAACCCACGTAGTAACACTTAACCCACGTGGTAGAACTAACTCCATGCAGTAGCCTTAAACCCACGTAGTAGCACTAAACCCACGTGGTAGAACTTACTGCATCTAGTAGCACTAAACCCACGTAGTAGCACTAAACCCACGTGGTAGAACTAACTCCATGCAGCAGCACTAAACCCACGTAATAGCACTAAACCCACGTGGTAGAACTAACTCCATGCAGTAGCACTAAACCCACGTAGTAGCACTAAACCCACGTGGTAGAACTAACTCCATGCAGTAGCACTAAACCCACGTAATAGCACTAAACCCACGTGGTAGAACTAACTCCATGCAGTAGCACTAAACCCACGTAGTAGTACTAAACCCACGTGGTAGAACTAACGCCATGCAGTAGCACTAAACCCACGTAGTAGCACTAAACCCACGTGGTAGAACTAACTCCATGTAGTAGCACTAAACCTACGTAGTAGCACTAAACCCACGGGGTAGAACTCACTCCATGCAGTAGCACTAAACCCACGTAGTAGCACTAAACCCACGGGGTAGAACTCACTCCATGCAGATGCACTGCCACCCTCTTCATAGCAGTATCAGTTATAGATGCTCATGGTATCAACCACTGGCTGTTTTGTCCAGTTTTAATACCAAACTCCTTAACTATATTAGACATGTAAAAGCAAAATTCCTCAGAAATGACCCACTATCATTCGTTTGAATATTGCTTCCCGTACATAACAGTGCCAAACTGAATTTCACCGTAAACATATGTAAGACTAGAGTGAATCGAAACTGGAATCAAATATTAATTGTTGCCGACACCATCATGGCATACGCTGTCATTTGTCCCACTTACGCGAGGAAGATAGCTGTGTAGGGCGGCGACTATTCATGTCAACGTCAACTGAACCAGAAGATGGCAATCTGTCATTACTGAACCATGGATGCATGGTCACAGGAGAACTGAAGCAAGATCTCATCATTCAAATGTTGTGCGGTTTCTACCATGACATCAAACCCATTGCCATCATTTATTTAACCGTCTGCGTCCGTGGTCGAGTGGATTGGGCGTTTGCCGGATAGGTCGGGGATGGATTCCCCGCCGCATCATACCAAAATACGTTTAAAGCTGGTACTTTTTGTAACCCTGCATTAATAGATATAAATAGATGATAAATATTAAAAGGGGTATAGATGTTAAACGATGGCATGACACCAGCATTAGTCCGGACTAGTACAAGCAGCCACACACAAAGAGACACAGACACACACACAGACACAGACACAGACACATACACAGACACAGACACACACACAGACCCACACACACATAGACGCGCACACAGACACACACACATAGACACACGCACACACAGAGACACGAACACACACACATACACACACAGCCACACATACAGACACAGACACGCACATAGACACACAGACATAGACACAAATACAGACACACACAGACACAGACACAGAGACACAAACACACACACATACACACACAGCCACACACACACACACAGCCACACATACACACACAACTGCGACGCTGAACCCCATTTCCCTTCACTATTTATTCATCACTATATTGTTAACAAGAGTTGCTGCCCTTTAGTCGGACTGTCAGTGATGCGTTTGACCAGTATTGATTCCTATCCCATAATATCCACCTGCCAAGCAGTGCAAGCTGTCTGAATAGGGGTAATCTGTAGAATACCCGTGTCCGTTGTCAGACATTAAGAACACAAGATTACGTAGCGAGGCAAGGAGGAGTAATGTATTACTACGTTTTGCTTGAGGCATCGCCCATATATCAGATACTCTTGTACGTTTATACTGTGCCGTAGCCCCCCCCCCCCCCCCCCCCACACACACACACACACACGACTTGTTGGCTGCTACCCTGCTACTGTGACATTCAGTATGGATCAGTGGGTTGTCTTCACGTCTTGTAGGCTGCTACCCTGCTACTGTGACATTCAGTATGGATCAGTGGGTTGTCTTCACGTCTTGTAGGCTTCTCCCCTGCTACTGTGACATTCAGTATGGATCAGTGGGTTGTCTTCATGTCTTGTAGGCTTCTCCCCTGCTACTGTGACATTCAGTATGGATCAGTGGGTTGTCTTCATGTCTTGTAGGTTGCTACCCTGCTACTGTGACATTCAGTATGGATCAGTGGGTTGTCTTCACGTCTTGTAGGTTGCTACCCTGCTACTGTGACATTCAGTATGGATCAGTGGGTTGACTTCACGTCTTGTAGGCTGCTACCCTGCTACTGTGACATTCAGTATGGATCAGTGGGTTGACTTCACGTCTTGTAATGCAGATATTTTGACGTTCACGAAGTTAAATTAACAACGATCAGGCCATGTTCTATATAAGAAACCCAAAATATAGCAAAAAGTATCATACACACTGCCACCCCCTTTACAACAGGTAGCAGTAGATGTTGTGGTAGTAATAGTCGTAGTAGTATTGCAGGTGTAGAGATGTTGTGGTAGCAATAGACGTAGTAGTATTGCAGGTGTAGAGATGTTGTGGTAGCAATAGTCGTAGTAGTATTGCAGGTGTAGAGATGTTGTGGTAACAATAGTCGTAGTAGTATTGCAGGTGTACATATGTTGTGGTAGCAATAGACGTAGTAGTATTGCAGGTGTACAGATGTTGTGGTAGCAATAGTCGTAGTAGTATTGCAGGTGTACAGATGTTGTGGTAGCAATAGACGTAGTAGTATTGCAGGTGTAGAGTTGATGTAGTTGGAGATGATGTGATAATAACCGCCGTAGTAATGGTGGATGTTAGTGGATAACAGTAGTAGCTGTGGTCTGTCGCCTGTCTTCCCTGCACTTTCAGAAGCTGGATGATTCTAATGACACACGGATAATTAGAAATACTGAAATCTGTGCACATGATAGTTTGTGTTAATTGGTCAATTATGGCGTCCGTGACTCTCCGCACGGTGGAGAAGGAATCTGGTTAATGCAGCAGCGACAGTGCGCCTGGAGGTGGTTACTGGTGATAAACAACTAATGATGATTGTCGTCCACTCACTGGCTTACTCTATCGATCATTACAACCCATAGTAGGTGACTCACGTCTTCACTAAACACTACTGATAGCTTGATGATTGCAGATTAAAAATACAAGTGGATCTTCGGACATCCCCTGAGATGGTCATCTTGAGGGTGACCGATACTGTCGAGAACTCGATACAGTATACACACAGCCTGGCTCAGACAATGACTGAGGGGTCGGGAGAGGGTGGAGGGTGGAGGGTGGAGGGTGCTTGGATGGATCGAGTTTCTGGCGCTCTGTCAACTACGGGCGGGCTTGGCAGAATCAAACGGCGTCGTCTCTTTTGAACACCAAATGAACATGAGTAATACGTGCATGTATCGCTCAACATGTAGGACCCACCACATACTGATCTACACGCCCGAAATAATGTTTACAGATATTTATCGTCAGTACACCTTCACTTTCATGTTTCCGAAACACTCGTTTGTGTTTCCGTGATGGTTAAAACAGTATCAATTTCTTGCATCAGAATGTCATCTAGGAATAAAGTAACACTTGTTTCTCAGATTAGTTTGTCCATAAACTAATAAAACCTATCATTAGTAAGATTATCAATAATCCGCTCAACGCCCGGTGAAGATCCGAGTTGAAATTTGTCTTCAGTAAAACATGCTTGTGTAAGTCTTTTACTGTTACAATAGATGGATTTGACAAACAGTCAGAGCAACCCAGCCTACCAACCCACAGTAATGAGAGCAACACAAGCAGACCAACATACCAACCAACAGTAGTCAGGGCAACCCAAGCAGACCAACATACCAACCAACAGTAGTCAGGGCAACCCAAGCAAACCAGCCTACCAACCCACAGTAATGAGAGCAACCCAGCCTACCAACCTGCAGTAATGAGAGCAACCCAGCCTACCAACCCGCAGTAATGAGAGCAACCCAAGCAGACCAGCCTACCAACCCACAGTAATGAGAGCAACCCAAGCAGACCAACATACCAACCAACAGTAGTCAGTGCAACCGAAGCAGACCAACATACCAACCCAAAGTAGTCAGGGCGACCCAAGCAGACCAACATACCGACCCACATTGTCAGGGCAACCCAAGCAGACCAACATACCAACCCAAAGTAGTCAGAGCAACCAAAGCAGACCAACATACCAACTCACAGTAGTCAGGGCAACCCAAGCAGACCAACATACCAACCCACAGTAGTCAGGGCAACCCAAGCAGACCAACATACCAACCCACAGTAATGAGAGCAACCCAAGCAGACCAGCCTACCAACCAACAGTAATGAGAGCAACCCAAGCAGACCAACATACCAACGTGCAGTGGTCAGGGCAACCCAAGCAGACCAACATACCAACCAACTGTAGTCAGGGCAACCCAAGCAGACCAACATACCAACCAACAGTAGTCAGGGCAACCAAAGCAGACCAACATACCAACCCACAGTGGTCAGGGCAACCCAAGCAGACCAACATACCAACCCACAGTAATGAGAGCAACCCAAGCAGACCAGCCTACCAACCCACAGTAGTCAGGGCAACCCAAGCAGACAAACATACCAACGTGCAGTGGTCAGGGCAACCCAAGCAGACCAACATACCAACCTGCAGTAGCCAGGACAACAAATGATTGTCATTGTTATTCAATGTACATATGTTTAAATACAGCAGAAGAAGGTAGCGTTATGAAACAAAGATAGCAACCAGGGCAGGAACGTGGCACAATATGGTTCCAAATTGAATGACAACTGCTGCCGGTACGAACCAGTAGCACATGGGTAGCTGGGATCACTACACTCCATTATGGGATTACAAAGTATACCTTGACACTAAATATGAACTCTTTAACTTATGGTACATGTAACTGTTGCAGTCAACTGATAAAGTAACACGTATTGACAACGCCTCTCTAAGGAATAATTTTGTACATGTAATTTGATAAAAAAAGTCAACCTGATGCACGTTGTTTACCAATTGTTGTTTTCTGTCCTTTCCCATACTCCATCCACTCGTCAGAAGATTACAACCACTTGGTGGCCTTTATTGCTTTAACTGGTATTTTTTCGTTGGATTAACACATGGAATTGACTTCCTTTATTGTTAGACACTGTGTTTCTCTGCTATTTCCTTCTCATTTCCGATACGTGTTTCAACCAGCAGGAGGTTTTATGATTGTTCATAAATGCTTAGGAATAAAACCTATTCCGAATTAACTGCAGTCGCACCTAGTCGTTCGATTGATGACAGTTTTTAAAGTTACTAAGTGTGCCCTTGAGTTGTTCAGCCGTGGAAATCTATTTCTCCATGACTGTGGGTTGTATGGCATTTGGCTCTTGTGCTGCATTTTTTAAAACGCACTTAAAGGTTTTCAGTTCTCAAAAGACCATTTGTCCAAATCCATTGAATTAATTCACCATTCTTTTGGGAAGAGATTATCGTATGTGTTTATGTTGCACGTCAGCGTTATCTTTGAGTATTGATGTCTACACCGACCAACGAGACCTGTTAATGTCAGGAGCAGGGATGATTAGCACTGTCCACTTGCTATCTCTCTTATCAACACGAGCGAAGGACCTAAAATGGCACGATATCTCCGTTCAAGACATATTCTGAACGGAAAATGACTGGGTACATAGTCAGGTTGCCATGGTAACACGCCTGAAGCCAGGCACTAATTGTGTCAGCCATTTTGAAGCATGGCTTGTGGGGGCAACTGAGTGAAGGCGCTACATGCCGTGTACGAGATCTCGCCATGGGGCCAGGAGAACTTGACAGCAATTAGCAGCTCAACTTCCCAAAGCTATGTCAGTCCGGACCATAGGTAACATCCTTTACGCGAGGTAGGAGATCCGGTCATTCTTGACATTTCTGACTTGACGAGATCATAGATGACAACATTTACTTGCCACAAGCCAGTCAGATTTGACGAGATCATAGATGACATAATTTACTTGCCACAAGCCAGTCAGATTTGACGAGATCATAGATGACATAATTTACTTGCCACAAGCCAGTCAGATTTGACGAGATCATAGATGACATCATTTACTTGCCACAAGCCAGTCAGACTTGACGAGATCATAGATGACATCATTTACTTGCCACAAGCCAGTCAGATTTGACGAGATCATAGATGGCACCATTTACTTGCCACAAGCCAGTCAGACTTGACGAGATCATAGATGACATCATTTACTTGCCACAAGCCAGTCAGATTTGACGAGATCATAGATGACATCATTTACTTGCCACAAGCCAGTCAGATTTGACGAGATCATAGATTTACTTGCCACAAGCCGGTCAGACTTGACGAGATCATAGATGGCATCATTTACTTGCCACAAGCCGGTCAGACTTGACGAGATCATAGATGACATCATTTACTTGCCACAAGCCGGTCAGACTTGACGAGATCATAGATGGCATCATATACTTGCCACAAGCCAGTCAGACTTGACGAGATCATAGATGACATCATTTACTTGCCACAAGCCAGTCAGACTTGACGAGATCATAGATGACATCATTTACTTGCCACAAGCCGGTCAGACTTGACGAGATCATAGATTTACTTGCCACAAGCCAGTCAGACTTGACGAGATCATAGATGACATCATTTACTTGCCACAAGCCAGTCAGATTTGACGAGATCATAGATGACATCATTTACTTGCCACAAGCCAGTCAGATTTGACGAGATCATAGATTTACTTGCCACAAGCCGGTCAGACTTGACGAGATCATAGATGGCATCATTTACTTGCCACAAGCCGGTCAGACTTGACGAGATCATAGATGACATCATTTACTTGCCACAAGCCGGTCAGACTTGACGAGATCATAGATGACATCATTTACTTGCCACAAGCCGGTCAGACTTGACGAGATCATAGATTTACTTGCCACAAGCCGGTCAGACTTGACGAGATCATAGATGGCATCATTTACTTGCCACAAGCCGGTCAGACTTGACGAGATCATAGATGACATCATTTACTTGCCACAAGCCAGTCAGACTTGACGAGAACATAGATGACACAATTTACTGGTGCAAAGCCAGTCAGGCTTGACGAGACCGTAGATGACATCATATACTTGCCACAAGCCAGTCAGGCTTGACGAGATAATAGATGACAACATTTACTGGTGCTAGGCCAGTCAGACTTGACGCAATGAAGGAGATCCGGTCATTCTTGACATTTCTGGCTTGACGAGATCACGGATGACACCATTTACTGGTGCTAAGCCAGTCTGGCGTGACGAAATCAGAAGACCTAACACATGATGCACGCAAGACGAGATGTGAGGAAGCTAACCGAGGCATTTGGGGCTATAAATACGTATGCCATGCCTGTCTGGTATATTGCAAAGTGGAAATCTCAGAAAAAATCGAGCGTCATCTCGTATTATAATGTCCGCGTGAAAGACGCGTACTACCGCTTTGACCAGAATGATTACTAGCCCTGGGCGTGTAATTCCTGCGAAGACAAACGGAACAAACATAATGTTACCTTCATAATGAAGTCACCTGATAGACTCCTAAACAAGAATGAATATAAATTTGACGTTCATTTTCGAAACTGATTTTCTGAACCTGCTGATCCGTGCGTGCGTGTGAGGAAATCTGAACAATTCATCTGCCTTGATCCTCTTGCACTGGCCCTGTTTAAGTTGTCCCCGAGACAAATCTATTTATCAGATCAGTGTAGCGGTACGCCCGGACAGACGATCCGGTTGTGCTGGTCTGGCCCGGATACTAATGAAATTGGCTGCGAGACCTCTCAACTGAGGGTAGGCTAAATGTCAGGTGGCGATACCTGGCTTTCTCTGACATACCGCTCTAAATACAACGGGTCATGTGACATTTTAGTTTTCACATGAGGAGGAGACGCTTGTTTGTCACGTGACAAGTCAAAGATCTTGTTAATTAGCTGTGATTGGTTGTCGTAACTGGTTTGAAGTTAGATAGCCACGTGATTTAGACAAATACAGTGTTCAAACGGTGGTCAACGCCACATATAGTACATATTTCAATCGGGTTCTATCTAATCTAAATGGTGGACATTGATGGATTCATACTAGTTAATATATTTCATAAACAAAACGAGTCAGTTCAAATAACATTGAAAGATACGAGCGTGTCTCATTCCGACACCATTAATCCTTAATTGACTCCTTGCATTATTGAAAACGACGATGGAAAATAACCCACAATACAGGTATAACATTCGGTTTTAAACTATTATTTGCAGTTATGATTACAAAATACATAATGTGCTGAAATGCCAGAGAACATTAGGATGTGTCTTTGTGTATTTGCACGTGCGTTTAGGTGCTTGTATGGAGGTAAAGGCGAGGAAGATGAGGACGAGGAGTGAGTGAGTTAATGCTTTACGTCACATCGGCAATATTTCAGCCATATCGTGACGATGAGGACGAGGAAGTCGATGACTTTAAAGATGAAAGTAGGTAGTACGTGTTGTTCATGCTTTGAACTTCGTGGATCAGCCAGGTTAGTCACACCTGAATCAGTGAAGACATACACATAGGAAGGTCAGTACTCAGGGCAGACACCCGATACAGCACAGTAGTCATCTTCAGCAATAAAACATCACATTACCATATAAATTACCATGTACGTAATGAACTTGATGTGTGGGTTACTCTGTTGAGGACGAAGGTGCCAGTTTACGTTATGAACAACGTCCGGTAACAACAGCATATGGATGAAACTGCAGAAGTTCTGCACCTGGAGACATGACGTATTTCCACTGTGACGTCGTCGACCGCTCATCACTTCAATACTTTCAACATTTAGTCCTTTTTGTTGTAAGCATGGTCGGGGGGGGGGGGGGGGGGGGGGGGGATTCATATCGCAATATCTCACAAAACACTGGTCAAAAGATGCCGCGAGAGTCGAGTATATGCACGGTTGTGCTGATCAGCTGAGCTCTGGAAGGGAAGGTATCACAGGCCACAGCAGCAACCAGTCTGGGACCAGCTGGCTTTGCCTTGTCACACATACAAATGACTTGGGTTCTCCTTTGCCTTAACAGCGTTGCGGTATTACGAAACCGTCTCACTTCCCTAATAGTCTAACTTCTCAAATAGATATTTCTAAACTGGCAACAAAATATCACGTAATACAAGGATTCTGATAAATACGGCAATACCCAATGTTTTCTGATAGACAGGGTGATACGTATGAGACTCAAGAATAACCACGCGTTCATTATACCGCACTGGTTCACACGGCGCGTCGGGTTGATATCCAGATTACGTTAACGCGCAAATCGTTACAATGCATGTTTAAGATCTTGGCACTCATAAAGGGCCATTTCACCAATTGGAGTTGTATTAACTACCCACACCCAGTGATCATGTATTGGACTGTATACAAATTTCCATCTTAGTCGTGTTCCACCTCATTCGTCACAAACATTATACTGTTATTGGGTGATTAGATGATGTGGGGGAGTGTGAACATGTAGCGCAATAACAGCGTTCTGCAGTCGGGAACTAGCTATCCACACAATACAGATGCTGATTTATAACTGTTACTTGATGAAAGACGATTTAATAAAGCTAGAAATATCATCTATTTGGTCAGCACTTTGCATTTTGATACATTTTGGAAGAGATCGTGCATATTGTTGGAATAAATAACCTTTACGAGCTTAACATCATATAAAACCTACGTTGGGGGACGATCAACTGTATCAATAGTGTACTCCCAATCTGCACAAAATAAATTAATGGATGGCTTTTTTATGTAAATAACTTTATAATTCAAATTTTCAATCTCTTCCCCCATTCAGAGTCGGTCCCAGTCATTCATTGCCAGTGTTTGTGCTCTTTGTGAAATCAACATGGCTGAATAGCATGAAATCTAATACTCATTTACATGCCCACGTGGGTCGTAACTGTCCACATTTCCCGACCTGGTGCCCGCATCACTGATCCATGTCATCTGCAGTGAAATGTCCCGTGGATCGACCATCCTACCTCCTTGTACTGGATGCAGATGGACATAGCGGACATCGCCCGACCCAGCTGTACAACCCATTGCATGTATCACTACATATCATAAACAAGTACTCGTCGACAACAGCGCCAAAATTAACAATTAGATGAAATTAACATGCTAGCGGACTGTTGGGATATAAGCAGTTCCGTGCGAAGCGTATCGGCCTCACCGTGACACATTTTCATTGCTACGTCGCTGTATCCCCATCCCTGGGACGCAATCACTCCCAGGCAACGGCTTTTACCTGTCAGTAGCATTTCTCTAATTACAATCATATCAGTTTCAAAGCGCCGAAAGTGTCAATTTCAATCGATTGCTAATCACCGTGCACATAAATGTGTGATCATCAGACCTGATCAAAGGGCCACCTACCGGCCACGTAAACCTTCATGCACCAGGCCTGCCGTAGCCTTGGTGCGCGTACGCCTGGCTAGATTTCATACATGCTGAAATTGATCATGAAGAGGTCAATATCACGTCCGCAGTGTTAATTTCGGAAATAAAACATGCCCCGTGCAGAAGGCGAGACGAACAAGATGGATAAACACTGTTTTGCAATTTTCTACATCGATAGGAAACCAAACACAACGTGATGCTGTAGACATGTATAGTTTTTAGCATGTATGTTTGTAGAGGAGGTTTTTCAGACAGAACTACAAGATTTTCAATTTCTCTCATTGCGCGATGATGACAAAACTCGCTGTATAATGCGATGTCATGCGGTGTGTTAAGCTTTGATGTCGAATCAATGATGTCAACATTTCCGAAACTGTTTCCTACACATTGTAATGAAAGAAAAAATCATAAAGCGTATCGACGTCAACGTTTAAACAACTTGTCAAAGAAACATAGCAAACATGATGGAGGAGAAGCTGCAGGCATTTGAAAGTGTCGCTTATCAGCATCTTCTGGTCGTGTATGGCGTGGAGTGGGGAGTGTCCGAGCAATGCGACCCACCGCTGTCGTCTAAGACGGTTCAGTTCAGTTCCGGTCAGTTCTCAAAGTCACTGAAGGATGGTACGTGAGTAAAAACATGAATGCAATACATAGACGGTATATATACGGGAGTGGGCAGACATTCCAAAACATGTTCTTACAGGGTAGAGTCCACATATTTGCATATGTAAAATATCAATATATTTTGACAATTTAATTTATTTTTTTGCTTTACGAGCAGGTAATGATAACTGCAATTGATGCAGGTAAGATCAGCGTGACACTAATTCTGGCAAAGACAATATCCGCTGTTGGCGAAGAGCTTCGCATCGAAATAGATTGTGAAACCCGTGTCCAACAGTAGGTGAGTTATATAAATTACACAAACGTTCGTTACAAGAATTACTTCAGCGACCGGTTTCAATCGGTAGGCTATAGTCATTAGCCGTCATGTAGCTGGGGTATTGCTGAGTGCGGCGTTAAAAGAACAAAGAAAGAAACAAACTATTTTTATTACCTCTGTATTTTAAAATAGGGTAACAAATAGCTTAGGGCCCTGATTTTGGAGTCATGTGGACCTTGATTTTGGAGTCATGTGGACCTGATTTGGGAGTCATGTGGACCTGATTTGGGAGTCATGTGGACCTGATTTGGGAGTCATGTGGACAAAAGGCCTGCTTGTAGACCGATGAAACCTCCCTGAACCTGCTGAGCCAATGGAATGATATGCTTTACCACAAAATGCTATAACCATTAAATCTTCGCATAATTCGAACAAAGAACATTCGTAATCAGAGCGACTCTCTAAACACGAGCTGACACTAGCTGCCCTCAATATACTACAGTTGTCGGACCAGGCAGTAGGCACAGCCGGCGTCACGAGAGACACACAAGTCAGCACTAAGTAATGTCATGTCCGCAACATTCGAGTACGAAGTGTATGTACGACATGTAAGTATGAAGTGTATGTACGACATGTAAGTATGAAGTATGATGTATGTATGTATGTATGACGTGTATGTAAGACGTGTATGAATGATCTTTATTTCCTCCATTAATTTCGGAGAGTGATATACATTTTGAATCATGTTAACACAGCATATTTACACGAACATTATATTATGCAGAGAAATTGGCAATACTGAATATTTACATGTCCTGGTCCTGGTATGAGATATACTGTCTATAGATAGAGCAGTGATCGCAGGTTCCAGGAGCTTATGTCTCGTGATACAGAAGATATGAATTCAGCCCATCTGTCAAGGCTCATATCCTCTACAATAGGGGTTATACCACCCAGCAATGTCACAAGTTTGACTTCGTCATCTGCACAGTCCTCAATACGCATGTATTGTTCGAGGTTTAAAGAGTCAAATAGATGTTCATAGAGGGTGTTCCTTGCATCAGCTAAAGCTGTACAACATAGCAGTTGGTGCTTTATTATGTCATCGCACTCCTCATCACACATTAAACACTGTCCAGGTGTTATTGGTAGTGTTCCTAGTTTCACAAGTGCATACATTGGTCTGGTTGGTATATTGTACAAAATACACATATTCCACAGTCTATGAGGTACAAGCTTACTGTGAATTTTAATAAATCTCTTTAATTCAGGGTGATCTCGCAGACTCGTGTGCCAATGAGCAGTTTCATGTTCTGTTATTTTAGTCTGTACGGTTTTGTTCCACACATCCTTGGATGGAAACTGGTTAGTTTTCATAAAGTGAACTATTATGGTCCATAATTCATATTTCTTTGCCACATTGAGTAGATCGTGTGTTACAGACTTACTTTTGTCACTGCCTGTTATATATTGAGCACACTTGAAATAGAACACCTTTTTCGGGGCATATCTGTGGCTGCTTCTACACATCCTCCCAAGGAACATCAGCTACATTTTGTCAATCACGGATGTCATTGTCCACAATCCCAGCGTCTGAATAGTTGCAACGGTCGAAGATCTTACATGAAAATTTTGTACATTACGTGCAAAGTAGCGCTGGAGTTTTTCAATTTCATTGTGTTCTGTCTTGGACATATTTGACCACAGTTCACACGCGTAGAAGGCACCTGGAATTATTACTCTACGCCATATGTTCATACAGCAGACTGGGTTCAGACCACCTGCTCTTAGACCAATATCTCTCAGGGAATTCAAATTCTTCCTCGCCTTAGCGCAAGCTCTCCTGGTCCTTTCGGATTCTAAATGAGTACTGATAATAGAACCTGCATATATTGTGTTCGATTTCATTTCCAGTATATGGTTACCTAGTCTAAAAGAACCTGGTTGGTTGATTTTGTTTCCACTTTTAAACACCAGAACACAGCTTTTTCTTGCATTATATGTCAATCTCCATTGGCAAGCATATTGATGTACAGTCTGTAAGGACATGCATATGCCACTACTTGTTGAGCTTATGAGAGTTGTGTCATCCGCGAGTAGGACAACTGGGAAGTGATCACGTCCAAGCATAACACCTTGTTTCAAATGGTCAAGGCGGATTATAAGCTCGTTAATATACACAAGGAACATCCAGGCGGATAAGACACGCCCTTGTCCTACACCTTGTCCGATTGGGAACGTTCGACTTGTCTCACCGGCATATTTGACACATGCAGTAGATTCGTGATACGACTGACGTATGATATGCCAGGCTTTCCCTTGCACACCAAGGATGAATAATTTTAGGAGTAGTCCATTGTGCCAGTTGCGTTTAAACGCTTTCTCATTATCAAGAAACACAGTGTATACGTTGGAAGACCTTTCCGTATAGAAATTTATGACTTCTTTGAGTATGTAGGTAGCTATGTTTGCACCGTGTTCTCGCCTGAAGCCACATTGTAATCTATGTGGGAAGTCGGGCTCCATATATTTGATATGTCTCTCAATTCTCTCTAATAGGATCTTTTCGAACAGTTTTCCCAGAGTGTTACCTCTGTAATTTGCAGGATCCGATCTGTCCTTATTGTTTCCTTTATGTATTGGAATAATTGTTCCAGATCTCAACAGTGCAGGGCTGTAGCATGTTCGTATCATCATGTTAAACAGTTGAGTTAAGTGTTTTAGAAGCATATCTCCAGCGAAATAGATATGTTCATTTGTGATTTGGTCCGGTCCTGGTGACTTTCTCATTTTTAAGCTTTGTTTCAGTCGTTTTAGTTCGTGTATTTCTATGTCTCTCTTCAGTATAGGATCATCGTCCAGAAGTGGTATCTTTGAGATGTTGTTTATTCTAGAGTCCGTCTCAACACGAAAGTCGTTGTCAAACTCCGGCCGGTCGAGAGGTGATAATAAATCTGCAAAGTAGTCTGCCCACAAGTTGCACACCTCTGGTGTATTGCAACAGCGTTCTTTGTACTTGAGGTGTGTATATACAATCTTAGATTGTCTTTGTTTCTTTACGGCGTGTATGTACCTGTGTACATGACATGTATATATGACGTGTACGTGTGATGTGTATGTATGACATGTATGTATGGCGTGTTTGTATGACGTGTATGTAAGACGTGTATTTGTGATGTGTATGTATGATGTGTATGTATGGCGTGTTTGTATGACATGTATATATGAAGGGTATGTATGGCATTTAGGTTTGGCGTGTATGTATGACATGTATATATGACGTGTATGTATGGCGTGTATGTATGACGTGTATGTATGACGTGTATGTAAGACGTGTATGTATGGCGTGTATGTACCTGTGTACATGACATGTATATATGACGTGTATGTATGGCGTGTATGTACCTGTGTACATGACATGTGTATATGACGTGTATGTATGGCGTGTGTGTACCTCTGTACATGACATGTATATATGACGTGTATGTATGGCGTGTATGTATGACGTGTATGTACCTCTGTACATGACATGTATATATGACGTGTATGTATGGCGTGTATGTACCTGTGTACATGACATGTATATATGACGTGTATGTGTGATGTGTATGTGTGACATGTATGTATGGCGTGTTTGTATGACATGTATATATGACGTGTATGTATGGCGTGTATGTATGGCGTGTATGCATGACATGTATATATGACGTGTATGTATGGCGTGTATGTATGGCGTGTATGCATGACATGTATATATGACGTGTATGTTTGGCGTGTATGTATGACGTGTATGTATGGCGTGTATGTTTGGCGTGTATGCATGACGTGTATGTATGACGTGTATATATGACGTGTATGTATGGCGTGTCTGCATGACATGTATATATGAAGGGTATGTATGACATGTATATATGACGTGTATATATGGCGTGTCTGCATGACATGTATATATGACGTGTATGTATGGCGTGTCTGCATGACATGTATATATGACGTGTATGTATGGCGTGTATGCATGACATGTATATATGACGTGTATGTATGGCGTGTACGCATGACATATATATATGACGTGTATGTATGGCGTGTGTGTATGGCGTGTATGTATGGCGTGTATGCATGAAATATATATATGACGTGTATGTATTGCGTGTATGTATGTCATGTATATATGACGTGTCTATATGACGTGTATGTATGACGTGTATGTATGGCGTGTATGCATGACATGTATATATGACGTGTATGTATGGCATGTATGTATGGCGTGTATGTATGGCGTGTATGTATGACGCGTATGCATGACATGTATATATGACGTGTATGTATGGCGTGTCTGCATGACATGTATGTATGACATGTATGTATGGCGTGTATGTATGGCGTGTATATATGACGTGTATGTATGGCGTGTCTGCATGACATGTATGAATGACATGTATGTATGGCGTGTATGTATGACGTGTATGTGGTGGCTTGTATGCATGATGTGTATATATGACGTGTATGTATGGCGTGTATGCATGACATGTACATGTGACGTGTATGTATGGCGTGTATGTATGACACGTATATATGACGTGTATGTATGGCGTGTATGCATGACATGTATATATGACGTGTATGTATGGCGTGTATGCATGACGTGTATGTATGGCGTGTATGTATGGCGTGTATATATGACGTGTATGTATGACGTGTATGTATGGCGTGTATGCATGACGTGTATATATGACGTGTATGTTTGGCGTGTATGTTTGGCGTGTATGTATGGCGTGTATGTATGGCGTGTATGTATGGCGTGTATGTATGACGTGTATGTATGGCGTGTATGCATGACGTGTATATATGACGTGTATGTTTGGCGTGTATGTATGGCGTGTATGTATGGCGTGTATGCATGACGTGTATATATGACGTGTATGTTTGGCGTGTATGTATGGCGTGTATGTATGGCGTGTATGTATGACCTGTATGTATGGCGTGTATGCATGACGTGTATGTATGGCGTGTATGTATGGCGTGTATGCATGACGTGTATATATGACGTGTATGTATGGCGTGTATTTATGACGTGTATGCATGACATGTATATATGACGTGTATGTATGGCGTGTATGTATGGCGTGTATGCATGACATGTATATATGACGTGTATGTATGGCGTGTATGTATGGCGTGTATGCATGACATGTATATATGACGTGTATGTTTGGCGTGTATGTATGACGTGTATGTATGGCGTGTATGTTTGGCGTGTATGCATGACGTGTATGTATGACGTGTATGTATGGCGTGTATGTATGGCGTGTATGCATGACATGTATATATGACGTGTATGTTTGGCGTGTATATATGGCGTGTATGTATGGCGTGTATGTATGGCGTGTATATACTGTCTCTGTATAACTTTAATTTGAACAAGGTGTGTGACGCAGCTGGCAACTAATGTCAGCTCCTGTCACGCCCGACACAACAGCTGGCTTATCAATGGCGATATTTTTAACATAGCGTTCCCACGCAACCGTGTCTTTTATCTTTTTGCCTGTTAAACTCAATCACACGCCTATATTAGATACATATTTAACAATTCATCATAGAGTCGAATTTGTTACTTCATTAGTGAAATACTACATAAAGAAGTGTGAAAAAATCTGTGTTTTGGTATATTTGACTTTTTTCCTATAGATTTTAGTATTTGGAATGACGACATTATGTTAAGCAATGATTGACACTGTTAATCTTGCTGTACACGGGCCGGAACCTGGACAAGGCGTGGTCAATCAGTCCCAAGTGAGTGTATATATCTGTAGAAAAGTAGTCATATTTTATACTGTAAAACATATTGAATCTTTGTATAAGATCTCATATTCAGTGTTTCATCAGTGTTACCCCCGAACTCAATATCAATAGGATGGCCTTGGGGGAAATTTCACCTCCTACTGTAGTTAAAAGATGCCGTTGCCGTCTCACGTTACATATTTCCTGCCTTGATCCGTATGACGTCATGAGGCCACTGTCCCCCAGATCCGGCAGACTTCCGGGGACAACACAAGGTCCCTCGGATACTACATTATCAACGTGTTTTAGTCAACAATGTGCATTGATATTAGTTCCTACTGGACAGCAACGGGTACTGAGACGTAGTATTGTGCACATCTATTAAAGCAGTCGATATTGTAGGGCGGAATGGGTGTCAAGTATTGATATATCAACAGATCAGATACAACTTCAATGCATCGATAGTTCGATCTGTGATTATACCCTTAGAATGCGACACCAGTACACGTCACGGACCAACATGCGAAGTTGGTCCACGCTGAGAGTATATATACTCAACACAAGCATATCACAGCGTGATATAAGCCACTTCTGTGAGATAGCGAACTTGTAACGATGCACAGTCGGGTTTTTATGTACTACAACAGCAGGGCTTAACCTTCCACCTCTCACTATGTGAGAACGTGCGTAAAAAACACGAAACTTAGGAGTATAATACCAAACATAGAGAGTAGGATTGTAAAACCCGACATGGAGTGTAGGATTGTAAAACCCGACATGGAGTGTAGGATTGTAAAACCCAACATGGAGTGTAGGATTGTTAAACCCGACATGGAGTTGAGGATTGTTAAACCTGATATGGAGTGTAGGATTGTAAAACCCAACATGGAATTTAGGATTGTAACATGCGCTTAGTTCATTCTCGTGATAGACTTTCGGGCCTCTCACAATAGTCCTGCTCAATCGTAACGCAAGCTGCAGTTTAACGTGGCAATTTTACAAAAGGCTGCAGCGACACACAGAGAGTGGACTCACCATGCAATATCTGGGTTCGAATCTTATGAACAGGTCGATGTTTTAGTAAAAGTTCCCAGCAGGCCTCTACACTGTAGATAGAGAATGGGAACATTTTCTTTAAAAAAATATTGAAAAGTACGATCACAGAATAAATGAGCTTCATGGTACTGAATGATTAAGTGATATTCTTAAAAAACAATGGAGAGAAGTGTGTGTGTGTGTGTGTGTGTGTTGGGGGGGGGGGGGGGGGGGGGGGCTGGGGGGGGGGTGCGCACAGCTGCACAGCTGCACACCAACCCCTCTTTGACCCGCGTATACACTGGAGCTGTATCTCGTCCATCTGTATGACCCTGACGGAGGTCAGCGCGCAGGCTCAAGATTGCCACTGACTGACCATCACTCACGCTTGTTAACTGCTGTGTCATCTATAGCCGCTGGAGGTAGCCGGTTTCCATGGATCTCTCTTTTAATGGTAAATTCAATTTATATATTTTCATGTAGGAATCAATAGGCTATGTTTGGGTTCATAAACTGGAACATACACGTAATGAGAAATCCGATCCGTAACTTTGCAATGCCTGAAATGTAATATTTACTAGAAGTTGGTGTGTCCTCCCTGTGTCCCCCTGTCCCGCGTCCATGAGGGAGGCTCGGGGCCGCGACGTACAGCATGACACACAGCATATTGACTGGCAGGACAGTCGTACGTTTGATACTTGATACTGTTTCAACATAAAGTTGTATACCACACACCTCTCAACCATAAATCACAAAGATTGAGTAGGGGTGTGAAACAATCATTGTGTCATGGCGTTACAAGACTGATTGAAAATGCAATCACGTATTAATACTCACTGATATAAAATAATAATATATTTCCTGACATCCCTTGACTAATTGTACGTTTGACAATTCCCCCACCCAATCGCTCACTCCTCACCGCAAATACAGTTAATAATTAAAAAGAGAAAATGTCAAAGTAAATTGCATATTTTTCTTCTGAAAAATATCACAAGTACTAAAGATTTAATACGTGGGAAGGTAATCTGAAAAATTCAATTTCCTACCTTAATCCAGGCTTGGCCTGTTAGCTTCTCTGTCTTTCATTATTGTAATCCACATTGAACAAGATCACCTCCATTGTCAAGTAGACAGCTGACTGAAACAAACACGAATGAATACAATCAATATCATGTCTATTGCAACATCTGTTGTATCCGCGACTCCGCCTGGCCTATGTGTCCGGATGTAAGTTCATCACGGATTTCACGCCACTGCTACCGACTGCCCTGCCGTATATAGGTAATGATTTCCACATACACTGCTCTGATTTGGGCGTTTCTGGCACTTCACAACTAATTTCTTCGAGAACAATATGTGTGATCAGATATTGTCAGATTTCGGCGGTCTGGTCCTCGCTGTCTTTACTCTGCTCACACAACCTTAGGCTTTAATTGCATACATAAATTCCAAAATACACTGTTTGTCAAAACACGTTTTCCAATAAACATTTCTTTTTGAAGTCGTAAGAAACAGTTTTGGTGTATCTGGCACCAGCATTGTTGATATTAGAAATGAATACACCGCTGGCCGTCATCGCACCTGTGTACTAAAACCATCTGGAATAGCGGTGGCTCGAATCGATACAGTTAGAACATGATTGTTGTTGTTGATCTAACGTATTGATTCTTTGCTGCATATTATTCTTAAAATTCCCTTATCACATTTAAATAATCTGTTATGGGACTATTCTCGCTATGCACGTTAATCAGTTCAGTCTATTATTAGTTGCATCTTGATGAAATACGAGTGTGTCGTGGAAAAACTGTCAATAATGATCACTTTTATCCTTCTCTCGTTTCTGAAGTCCAATTATGAGCAGTGTGCAATACAAAAGGATATTCTCATATAATCTCTCGCATCGACGCAAATCTCGTCTCCGAGCGAGACCTTATATTGAACCCTATGGCCCGGATGTAGGATTGAGACGAGTATTCTCGCACTTCCGGTGCCCGAAGCCAGCAGTGCAGTAATGGATGAGAGCAGGCTGTGTTATTAGACACCCCATGGCCGGGACCATACACTTGGTGAAGTATTGACCAGAGAATATCGAGTGCCAGATCATTTACTCTGTAAATTTCGGATCAAACGTTCACTTGACCCTCAAATACGACTATGTAAATTAGTCTTTCATTTTCTGCTCTCCGAAAATTTCGACGTCAGAGGGAGTAAAGGTTATCTTAGCAGTCAGCTATGAACCGGAATTAATGATAGGCCACACAGCCTGAGTGAGTGAGTACAAGAAGAGGCCACACTGGCTGAGTGAGTGAGTACAATGAGGGGCCACACAGGCTGAGTGAGTACAATGAGGGGCCACATAGTCTGAGTGAGTGAGTACAATGAGGGGCCACATGGGCTGCCTGATTGAGTACAATGATGGGCCACACAGGCTGAGTGAGTACAGTGAGGGGCCAGATCGTCTGAGTGAGTGGGTACAATGAGGGGCCACACAGGCTGAGTGAGTACAGTGAGGGGCCACACAGGCTGAGTGAGTGATTACAGTGAGGGGCCACACAGGCTGAGTGAGTACAATGAGGGGCCACACAGGCTGAGTGAGTACAGTGAGGGGCCACACAGGCTGAGTGAGTACAATGAGGGGCACACAAGCTGTGTGAGTGAGTACAGTGAGGGGCCACATAGGCTGAGTGAGTACAATGAGGGGCCACACAGGCTGAGTGAGTGAGTACAATGAGGGGCCAACCCAGGCTGAGTGAGTGAGTACAATGAGGGGCCACATAGGCTGAGTGAGTGAGTACAATGAGGGGCAACATAGGCTGAATGAGTACAGTGAGGGGCCACACAGGCTGAGTGAGTGAGTACAATGAGGGGCCACACAGGCTGAGTGAGTACAATGAGGGGCCACACAGGCTGAGTGAGTACAGTGAGGGGCCACACAGGCTGAGTGAGTACAATGAGGGGCACACAAGCTGTGTGAGTGAGTACAGTGAGGGGCCACATAGGCTGAGTGAGTACAATGAGGGGCCACACAGGCTGAGTGAGTGAGTACAATGAGGGGCCAACCCAGGCTGAGTGAGTGAGTACAATGAGGGGCCAACCCAGGCTGAGTGAGTGAGTACAATGAGGGGCAACATAGGCTGAATGAGTACAGTGAGGGGCCACACAGGCTGAGTGAGTGAGTACAATGAGGGGCCACACAGGCTGAGTGAGTACAGTGAGGGGCCACACAGGCTGAGTGAGTGATTACAGTGAGGGGCCACACAGGCTGAGTGAGTACAGTGAGGGGCCACACAGGCTGAGTGAGTACAATGAGGGGCACACAAGCTGTGTGAGTGAGTACAGTGAGGGGCCACATAGGCTGAGTGAGTACAATGAGGGGCCACACAGGCTGAGTGAGTGAGTACAATGAGGGGCCAACCCAGGCTGAGTGAGTGAGTACAATGAGGGGCCACATAGGCTGAGTGATTACAGTGAGGGGCCACACAGGCTGAGTGAGTGAGTACAATGAGGGGCCAACCCAGGCTGAGTGAGTGAGTACAATGAGGGGCAACATAGGCTGAATGAGTACAGTGAGGGGCCACACAGGCTGAGTGAGTGAGTACAATGAGGGGCCACACAGGCTGAGTGAGTACAGTGAGGGGCCACACAGGCTGAGTGAGTGATTACAGTGAGGGGCCACACAGGCTGAGTGAGTACAATGAGGGGCCACACAGGCTGAGTGAGTACAGTGAGGGGCCACACAGGCTGAGTGAGTACAATGAGGGGCACACAGGCTGAGTGAGTGAGTACAATGAGGGGCCACACAGGCTGAGTGAGTACAGTGAGGGGCCACATAGGCTGACTGAGTGAGTACAATGAGGGGCCAACCCAGGCTGAGTGAGTGAGTACAATGAGGGGCCACATAGGCTGAGTGAGTACAATGAGGGGCACACAGGCTGAGTGAGTACAATGAGGGGCACACAAGCTGTGTGAGTGAGTACAGTGAGGGGCCACATAGGCTGAGTGAGTACAATGAGGGGCCACACAGGCTGAGTGAGTGAGTACAATGAGGGGCCACACAGGCTGAGTGAGTACAGTGAGGGGCCACATAGGCTGACTGAGTGAGTACAATGAGGGGCCACACAGGCTGAGTGAGTGAGTACAATGAGGGGCCAACCCAGGCTGAGTGAGTGAGTACAATGAGGGGCCACATACGCTGAGTGATTACAATGAGGGGCCACACAGGCTGAGTGAGTGAGTACAATGAGGGGCCACACAGGCTGAGTGAGTGAGTACAATGAGGGGCCACATGGTCTGCGTGGGTGAGTACAATGAGGGGTCACATAGGCTGTCAGAGGGAGTACAATGAGGGGCCACACAGGCTGAGTGAGTGAGTACAATGAGGGGCCAGACAGGCTGTCAGAGGGAATACAATGAGGGGCCACACGGGCTGAGTGAGTGAGTACAATGAGGGGCCACACATGCTGTCAGAGGCAGTGCAATGTGGCGGGCCACACTGGCTGCATGAGTGAGTACAATGAGGAGTCACACGGGCTGCGTGGGTGAGTACAATGAGGGGCCACACAGGCTGAGTGAGTGAGTACAATGAGGGGCCACACTGGCTGCATGAGTGAGTAAAATAAGGAGCCACACGAGCTGCTTGGGTGAGTACAATGAGGGGCCACACAGGCTGAGTTAGTGAGTACAATGAGGGGCCATACAGGCTGAGATAGTGAGTACAATGATGGGCCACATGGCTTGCGTGGTGGAGTACAATGAGGGGCCACAAAGGCTGTCAGAGGGAGTACAATGAGGGGCCAAACAGGCTGAGTGAGTGGGTACAATGAGGGGCCCCATAGGCTGACTGAGTGAATACAATGAGGGGCCACACAAGCTGAATGAGTGAGTACAATGAGGGGCCACACAGGCTGAGTGAGTGAGTACAATGAGGGGCCACATGGGCTGCGTGGTTGAGTACAATGAGGGGCCACATAGGCTGTCAGAGGGAGTACAATGAGGGGCAACACAGGCTAAGTAAGTGAGTACAATGAGGGGCCACACAGGCTGAGTGAGTGAGTACAATGAGGGGCCATACAGGCTGAGTGAGTGAGTACAATGAGGGGCCATACAGGCTGAGTGAGTGAGTACAATGATGGGCCACATGGCTTGCGTGGTGGAGTACAATGAGGGGCCACACAGGCTGTCAGAGGCAGTGCAATGAGGGGCCACACAGGCTACATGAGTGAGTACAATGAGGGGCCACACGGGCTGCGTTGGTGAGTACAATGAGGCACCACACAGGCTGAGAGAGTACAGTGAGGCGCCACACAGTCTGAGTGAGTGAGTACAATGAGGGGCCACACTGGCTGCGTGAGTGAGTACCATGAGGGGCCACACTAAGTGAGTACAATGAGGGGCCACACGGGCTGCGTGAGTGATTACAATGAGAGCCACACAGGGGGAGTGCAGTGTGGGGCCACACAGGCTGAGTGAGTGAGTATAATGAGGGGCCAAACTGGCTGAGTGAGTGATTACAATGAGGGGCGACACTGGCTGCGTGAGTGAGTACAATGAGGGGCCACACTGGCTGAGTGAGTGATTACAATGAGGGGCCACACTGGCTGCGTGAGTGTGTACAATTAGAGCCACACAGAGTGAGTACAATGAGGGGCTATACAGGCTTAGTGAGTACAGTGATGCGCCACACGGGCTGAGTGAGTGAGTACAATGAGGGGCCACACTGGCTTGCGTGGTGGAGTACAATGAGGGGCCACACAGGCTGTCAGAGGGAGTACAATGAGGGGCTATACAGGCTGAGTGGGTGAGTACAATGATGGGCCACATGGCTTGCGTGGTGGAGTATAATGAGGGGCCACACAAGCTGAATGAGTGGGTACAATGAGGGGCCACACAGGCTGAGTGAGTGAGTACAATGAGGTGCAACACAGGCTGAGTGAGTGAGCACAATGAGGGGCCACACAGGCTGAGTGAGTGAGTACAATGAGGGGCCACACAGGCTGAGTGAGTGAGTACAATGAGGGGCCACACAGGCTGAGTGAGTGAGCACAATGAGGGGCCACACAGGCTGAGTGAGTGAGTACAATGAGGGGCCACATGGGCTGCGTGGTTGAGTACAATGAGGGGCTACATAGGCTGTCAGAGGGAGTACAATGAGGGCCACACAGGCTGAGTGAGTGAGTACAATGAAGGGCCACACAGGCTGAGTGAGTGAGTACAATGAGGGGCTACTCAGGCTGAGTGAGTACAATGAGGGGCCACATAGGCTGAGTGACTTCAATGAGGGCCACACAGATTGTCTGAGTGAGTACAATGAGGGCTACACAGGCTGAGTGAGTGAGTACAATGAGGGGCTACACAGGCTGAGTGAGTGAGTACAATGAGGGCTACACAGGCTGAGTGAGTGAGTACATTGAGGGCTACACAGGCTGAGTGAGTGAGTGCATTGAGGGCTACACAGGCTGAGTGAGTGAGTACAATGAGGGCTACACAGGCTGAGTGAGTACAATGAGGGGCCACATAGGCTGAGTGACTTCAATGAGGGCCACACAGATTGTCTGAGTGAGTACAATGAGGGCTACACAGGCTGAGTGAGTGAGTACAATGAGGGGCTACACAGGCTGAGTGAGTGAGTTCAATGAGGGCTACACAGGCTGAGTGAGTGAGTACAATGAGGGCTACACAGGCTGAGTGAGTGAGTACAATGAGGGCTACACAGGCTGAGTGAGTGAGTGCATTGAGGGCTACACAGGCTGAGTGAGTGAGTACATTGAGGGCTACACAGGCTGAGTGAGTGAGTGCATTGAGGAGCCACATAGGCTGAGTGAGTACAATGAGGGCTACACAGGCTGAGTGAGTGAGTACAATGAGGGCTACACAGGCTGAGTGAGTACAATGAGGGGCCACATAGGCTGAGTGACTTCAATGAGGGCCACACAGATTGTCTGAGTGAGTACAATGAGGGCTACACAGGCTAAGTGAGTTCAATGAGGGGCCACACAGTCTGAGTGAGTGAGTACAATGAGGACCACACAGGCTGAGTGTGTGAGTACAATGAGGGCCACACAGGCTGAGTGAGTGAGTACAATGAGAACCACACAGGCTGAGTGAGTACAATGAGGGGCCACATAGTCTGAGTGAGTGAGTTCAATGAGGGCTACAGAGGCTGAGTGAGTGAGTACAATGAGGACCACACAGGCTGAGTGAGTGAGTACAATGAGGACCACACAGGCTAAGTGAGTGAGTACAATGAGGGCCACACAGACTGTGTGAGTGAGTACAATGAGGGCCACACAGGCTGAGTGAGTGAGTACAATGAGGGCCACACAGGCTGAGTGAGTGAGTACAATGAGGGCTACACAGTACGATGAATGAACGTGTATGGTTTATCTCAGCTTTTACCACTATCAAATAACATAATGACGGGGGACAACAGAAATGGGTTTCACACTTTGTACCCATTCGAGAATCGAAACTTCCACAACCCACCGGAACACACCGGAACAGCAGCAGATACCATTTAGTTACATAATAATGTTTCCCATGAACACAATGAGACCTACATGTACATCACGCGTGTCAGATGAGGGATTTGTTTGTAGGATTCATGCTCACACGGCGTGTCATGTGACACAAGTCCGTCTCCTTATTTCTTGACGTCAGTATTTCTTTGACAGGTAACAAAACAATGTACGTTTGCTCTCAAGTGTAGGTGACGGTCCATGGTCCGCGTCAATCTCAGTCAATTCACTGTGAATGTCTATCTCCCATGGTGGTCACTCATCAAAACAACTATCCATATCCAGCCGTCATCGAGGACACCCCGCCAAGGTAATTATTCTCCGCTAACTGCAAGTATTGGCTTCTCCTAAGTCTGGCCTAGCTGTGATAGCATGTCATTAGTACATGTAGGTATTAGGGCCCGATTTTGTCTTTCATTCCTCTCATGGGGATACGCATGCATATGCTGTTAGAGGCAGACAGAAGTAATGTCTTACACATTGCAATGAGACATCGTTAATAATTTAATTTCATAAAACTAAACCCTGGTAATGGAGTGTGTTAATATTGCATTACGGCGCAACAGTGCTGTGAATGTCGGTGGCGCGTACCTCGGCGACTCTCTATCAGTCATACGGGCAGATAGGGACAAGGGCAACTGTCCACATCGTGTGTGTGTGTGTGTGTGTGTGTGTGTGTGTGTGTGTGTGTGTGTGTGTGTGTACGCGCGTGCGTGCCTAGGAAAGAGGAGAGGGCCAAGGCCACATTGTGCGTGTAGGACTCGCCTCCCATGGCCAGTTTGACGTGGGACTGTTTTGACTCGTATCCAACAACATCCTCCATGCCACAATATCTATAGTAACCTGCATAAACATACACAATACCCCGTCAAAATGCATAGTTGCACAATTTTAACCATCGATCTATCAGAACTACAACCGTGTCCTCACCTACAGGTAGCGTCTGAGACCTTCGCCCCTCATTGATAATGTGACATGCCGTGAATTATTGCCCCTAGAGGACTTAACCCCCCCCACCCCCCCCGCCACCCACCCTCACACACACTATAATACCAACCAAGCCCATCCATGTGTAAATAACGTAAGAAAGTGTATTTAACTTAGTTTCAACAAGCAACGTATGTTTGTTAGCGTTTTGAAGGTGACATGAGTGACGAGTAATTGTATCCTGTCATGGAGCTGTCACAGTTAACATGGTTAACATTGGATCTGCTTCCACTTGACTAGCAATACAGGTTACATCCAACACATGTTAACGCACGAGGAGTCGCACTTTACAGTAACTGTTTCACTTCATTTGTGAGTATCCACACCTACGGGCTACACTTAACATTCAACCAGCACATTTTGGTAACTGAGATTGCGATATGTTTTACAAAGACTCGCCTTGGGGAATATGGTACTTCCGCCTGGATAAAACTAGCAACTGTTACTTACGGTTATGATATTAAAGTTGCTATTAAATGTAGACAGCAACGTCTAATAGCATCAGCCGGCCACGTGACGCGATTCATGTCGCGATGTCCGAGGAGCATTTACTGTGGAGACAATACCCACACGTTCTACAAGCCCGTCTCCTGGTTAATCCGTTCTTACTGGCTGAGCTGGACACCTCTTCATTGTCTCCAGACTATGTTCCTGGTCTTGCAAGGCGTCTTTTATCTAGCTTAGCAGAAAGAAGCTTGATAGTATGTAAACCAAAAATGCCTGAAATTAGTTATTTTGTTACTTGCGAAAGTGACAGGTATTTATGGGAACGTCTTTGATCTTTGGTTGCCTGTCAGTGGAATTGACGGCCGACGGCACCAGGTCAGGAGTGAAACAAAACAGAGAAGCAGACAAATCCGGAATCTCATGAACTAAAGCCATGCGCTTTAGAACCCCTTCTCTTAGTTTGGTCAACTGTTCCCAGAAAGGGCAATTCAATGTTGTTTTATCCAGTGTCACTAAATTTCAGCTTTGAGGTAGTTTCCGCCAGCTTTTAGGTGAACATAATGTAGCTAATTCAATTTCAAACCTCAAAAGGATCGCGCGGCAATTACTATGGTGTCAGTAACACAAATCAAGCAGAAGCAGATTCTCTAATTTCATTACAGGACATGTCTATGACATGCCTTTCAAGTCTTTGTAACAGTTCTTGCACTGACCTAGCCTTCGCTTGTCTTTTTCTCCACCGGTAATAGTGACGATTATTGGAAAAACCTTATTAAGCCCTGGGGGAAACCCCAGTTGAGACTTTCTGTGTCCGTGGTGGTCCCCTGACAGGATGCCTCCCACACCAGCTCACGCCTACAAGTGTCCCAACTGACGTCAGAGAAGTTGCGCTATAGGATACCCAGGCTAAATAGACCATCATTTTGGGAATGGGTCTTTGATGTTGAGAGCGCGACCTTATATACCAACCTAACTATACTTAAAAGGATGGAAGAGCTACCACTATCGAACGATCATTACATGAGAAAGTGTGCATGTGTACAAGTGTTGAGTTACACTGCCCAGGCGAGTAGGATTGTGTGCTCAGAAGGCACTGGCAGGTAGCATCTGCGAGGTATCGTACCCCGACGGCACTAGGCGTGCGGTCTGAGCAGGAATACACGCCACCAAGGCTACTACCATCATGTTACTAACTCGCTCATCACAAGTACACGAGCAAGACGTTAGTGATTCATGTTGTTTAGTAGAACGTTTCAAAACGACAATCTTATCACGGCATGGGGTACTCTAAGAAATGAATCTCTCATTCTTCTGACGACCAGTCAACCAGGGCTCGGCATGCAGATTCAACTCCCTCTTGACATTTCCCAGAAATTGACCCTTTTAAGACAGCTTGGCTCCTCGGGGCGAAACTACGTAATTATAGCATTCTTTTATACTATAAGCGGTTCAGCCGGGGCGAGGTAGGCCCAATCGCATATAAAAACATGCGTGGTGATTGCAGCCGAGCATGGAGCTTCCCACTCGGACTGGGGAAACCTGTCTCAATAGCGGACTTGATTGACATGTATTTAAAAAATCCAGCAATTTTATCACGTTGCCTTCAGGTATTGCAACACATAGTATAGAATCGATCTTGGGATTTGGAGAGGAATTTGAAAACATTTGAGAACACCCATTTCTGGGAGAATCGAGAGTTGTAAAATCTTTCCCAATAATAGCAAGCAATTGACCCATTAGCGAAGCACTGCACTGCGTGTTCTGTGACGTCCGTCTCGGGGGCGTGTATCCTGGTTAGCTGGCGTGCCGGGAGTGAGAATGTGACAGTCTGTGTTCTGTTGGCCAGCATGAAATAGTTATATATTATATCAACATTTTCTATATATACTCATATATTCAATGTTTCAGTAACTGTTTATTAATTACTGGGGTTATCTCTTTTGCCACTTTTCACAAAGCGATCAAAGCTCCAAATGATTGATATAGACTTATAACAGGCTGAAGCGTCAAGGTAGTTTCGTTAATCGAGACGTTGGTATTAACATTTTTTTCTTTTAATATATGTGTCGGTTTGTCTGCTTCCAGATGACCACTGTTACGAGGTGATGTCCAGATTGAGACGCACAGGTGAACCTTAGAAGTCGGTCCGTGCAGACCCAAAGTGTGAGATCAGTAAAAGACAACCCATGATCAATGAATACTCAATCAAATGTATTTAAATACATCGTTCTAGGATTACTGGTGAGGTGAAATGGGGTTTAACGTCGCGTCCAAGATTGTACTTATATAGCGACGTGCAATCATGTGAGTGTGTGGCCGCTTGTACTAGTCCGGACTGATGTCGATTTTACAGTGCTATCCCACTGAGATATTAAGCCGCAGTTTAACAAGAATACCCCACTCAAACACAGTATCGTGACTCCGAGCCGACCAGTCCTTGTTTAAGCCCCTAATGCCGAACGCCAGACTGGGTAACAACAAGTACCCCGGACCTTCCCCTCTACGGGCGGACGCTCTACCACTTGACCACGGAGGCGGTCTAGGATTACAATAAAAAGAGTGGGGCAAATAAGTGGCAGCAGCATTAAAGCACGGTGAGTATCTGGCCCTCTAACTAATGTCAGTGCACTCACGCATGGTCAGAACAATGTTTCTGTTGAATGAATGTCTTGAAAGAGGCAGGTCTCCAGAATAATGGTGGAAGTTGGCAGGAATTTGTAGGTGTCCAAACAACATTGGGCAAGTAGAAAATACCTCGAATCGCCCTCTCGTCGCGCTTTTATAGGTACAGCCGCAAGAAACTGCCCCACCAAGAAACTTCCAGGGAGACCAAGCCTGCCATGTTCATGCACACCACAAGGGCAGATAACTCTAATTCTAGTACAAAACCATTTTGGAAAACTCAATTCGGTACTGATGGCGGTTCAAATCTGGCCACGATAGCACTTGGTATCTTTTTGCCAGTAGTTCAATCATTTGCTAAAATTGCTTTTATACAAGGACGTGGTACCATTATACAAGGGCGAGATACCATTTATACACCCACGTGGCACCATTTATACAAGGGCGAGATACCATTTATACACCCACGTGGCACCATTTATACAAGGGCAAGATACCATTTATACACCCACGTGGCACCATTTATACAAGGGCGAGATACCATTTATACACCCACGTGGCACCATTTATACAAGGGCGAGATACCATTTATACACCCACGTGGCACCATTTATACAAGGGCGAGATACCATTTATACACCCACGTGGCACCATTTATACAAAGGCAAGATACCATTTATACACCCACGTGGTACCATTATGCAAGGGCGAGATACCATTTATACACCCACGTGGCACCATTTATACAAAGGCAAGATACCATTTATACACCCACGTGGTACCATTATACAAGGGCGAGATACCATTTATACACCCACGTGGCACCATTTATACAAGGGCGAGATACCATTCATACAAGGATATGATACCTTTTACAAATATTCTTTCCTGTAACATCTTTTCACACAGACCAGTCATGACAACTCTCACATACATTAAGGCATGGACAAGGGTGTGCTTCGGGAGACGTACGACAATTTATCACAAAAGTTTACGTAGACTGCGTAGAAATATGCGTAAAGGCTCTTTAGTTTTCGGCCAAGCCTTTTGCCGCGCAGTCACGTCTGTCACCCTGTATCCGCTTTGTTAACGGTTTCTTTCCACACGTCGACTTCTCTGCTGCCTCAACCGCCTCTTTGTCAGTGACGTCTGGTATGGCAGTGCCCATCACGGCAATGAACAGCAAATATACACAAGCGTCTGTCTCGCCCTTAACAACGTACTTCATTTTACAAAGGAAAAAAACGCATTTGGAAAAGATGTCTTATTCTCCGGGCGATTCTCAGTTGGTGATTTCAAAAGACATATCAATTATTTGTTGCTATCCACTTTGCTTGTGACGACTGCGAAGTAATGGAGCGTGCCCAGGCGCTGACAAGCGTCCAGTCACAGCGAGTAACCTCACGAGGGGAACACCAACACTGCCGACAATCACCATCCATCAGGCTCTGTCAAATCCCAATCTAGCTCCAAGCTTCTCTTCCGATCCTCAGAGTCAGTGGTGTCGAACTTATTCATAACGCTACATCGACGGGATTTTCAATTTTCTGGTGAGTTAGAAACGAGGTGGTAGCGTCAGAACAGTCCCGTGCTGACGGCAGTACAACAGCTGCCAAGAGCTAGGGAGCAATGGCTATTGCCGTTTATCGGGAAGTAATGACCTATGATTTGCACTGGGCACAACCTGATCACAGCTTTACCTAAGGCACGTTTGATGGAGTGCAGGGTGCCAGGGAATCGCCGTCTTAAATCGGTTCCTGAGAAGTGGACGAGTCCAAGATGATATGTAGGTGTGACAGGAAGCCGCGCTGATACCTTTTGTAAATCATGGAATGGAACAGACAAGCTTAAACTAAAAACACAAATTCTCCGAAAGCAAGCTCACATTGTCCAGACGGTGTGATCAGCGCGACTGTCCAATGACTCTATATGCATTATGTAGTCGCACCACTCTATCGTATTGAGGTATGTGACTCATGGTGATTCTAGATCTATGAGGGTGCCTGTACAAGATGTCTTTTATTAACATCTGTTGTTTGTTCAGAGGGCACCTTTAACACCACGTACAACGACCATTATCAGGAAGCTATCAGAAAGGATGCATATTACCGACTAAATTCCTAGTATTGAAGGACTATAGAGCTCTTAAGGATCTACCAAAATTGCTCTGAATAAATTCTGATTAGTCCGACTTCCCTGTTATTGCACAAGGTTATGAAGTTACCTGAACTTAATTACAATAACCTTTCTAAACCTACCACACAAGCCGTCTCCGGTGACTGGGGGCCTGACCGTGTTGCACGACGATAAATTAGTGACATTAAGACGTGGGATTTTCAAATAATGGCTGGATAAAAGCTTCTTCCCTGCCCGTATCTCGTTAATTTTCACTGCACGCATAATGAGCGACATTTACCGGGGACGGCAGGGAGGACTGAGGACGTCGGCAGAATGGAAGATAACTTATAACGCTTTGTGCTTTACCGGAGACAACCTTATTATTTAAATCCCTGAGTAAAGCACTTTTACAATTTTGTTCAAATATACACCCAGACGTTGTGTCTGTAATAAGCTTAAATAAATTAGACCAAGACCCGTCCCGCGAGAATCCCTCAACCTTCAGAGAGAAAACATCATGATGAGCTGTAAGCTCCAGCAGTTAAGTATAAGAAAATGTAATCCCCAAATCAGCAGGTTTAAATAATCTTTTGTTAAGACAGTAATATGAACGGTGCTGATGGGATTAGCCGAGTCTTGTACATGAAGTTACCCCACATGCAGGCAGGATCTGTACGGCAAGGCAGTCCCACCATGATGACGCAGTTGGAAGGACTTTAATCAAGAAAACGCCAGAACATACCGATACATCGGCTCTATTTTGTTGTCTGGCGCCCCCCAAAGTCCAAATAGAACAAGCATCCAGCGACTCCTGTCCCAGACATTTTACTTGAATTAGCTGTAATTACTTCTTCTTGCAAAAAGACTCTCAAACATACGAATTTATTTCGGTGTGTTTGCAGAAAGTCTTGAAGTACACGACATGTTTTGTCGCGAGGCTGAAAGGTTTTCGTTCAGTTAATACAAATTACAAAGATTTTTTTACATCAAATCATAGAGACCTTTTTCATCTCGTCTTCCAAGAGACCGTGGCATAGGCTGAAAACTAAGGCTCCGTTCAATGTAAACGCGAGCTAGAGTTACCTCGCATGGAAGCTATCGACATTAAATTGATCATTTCACGATCCTTTAACGACCATATCCCTCCGCGGTAATCACTGCGCAAGGTTATAGGGGTCATCGGAGGAATGTTTCTTTCTAATAACCCTCTATGATCGTTTATCGAATTTTGGCGCGATTATCCAGCAAAGATGGCTGTCGAGTAGGGACGATCTCAAGCCCAGCTCTTGTGTCGTCTGCTTTCCCCAATTGTCGTCAGCGCGCACTATTCTCATCTGCGGCTTCCCAGTCCTCGTTTGCCCACTGATTGTGTCCTCTTGTTGGTGCTGAGAGCCCTTCTACTTTACGTATGTTTGAACAGACTCATGCCAAACCATTTCTCTGTTACAAGAGAGGATTGAGAGTGTTTAAGCCGCTTGGTAAGCTACCTTCAAACTTTGTCCTCAATCGAAAAGAACTCTTGGATACAAGGGTAAGATTGAGGGGCTACAATAATCAGTGTTGGCAGGATATTGTATAAAACCTCAGTGAATCACATTGCTCAGGCTCCACTCCGTGCACCAAGATATTTCCAACGCCTTGGACTCACGACAGTTAACTACCAGCTGATGAAGACCAGTTTGGTTGGAAATACCCCTCTGTTTAATGTCACATCATTCTACATGGGGTTTTGATGCATGAGTATTCCAATTAGAATACGGCTGTTCACGTTGGCATAAGAGTATTCCTGTTGGTGCACAGCTATTCCTGTGGTACATGACTCTTTTTGTTGGTACATGGCTATTCCTAATGGTACATGGCTATTCCTAATGAAACTTGGATCCTGCTGTTGGCCCATGGCTATTCGAGTTGGCATAAGACTATGACTGTTGGTGCACAACTATTCCTGGTGGCGCAATGCATGTCGTAAGAGGCGACGAACAGGATCGGGTGGTCAGGCTCGCTGACTTGGCTGATGCATGTCATCGACCCCAATTGCCTGGATCGATGCTCATGATATCAATCACTGGATTGTCTGGTCCAGACTCGCTTTTTTACAGACCGCCGTCATATAGCTGGAATATTGCTGAGTGCGGCGTTAAACAACCAACCAACCAACCTGGTGGTGCATGGCTATTTCTGTTGGCCCATGGCTATTACTAATGGCACACGGCTATTCGTATGGAACCATGACTTTCCCTGTTGGTATGGGCCTATCCATGTTGGTACATGCCTATACATGTTGGTACATGCCTATCCATGTTGGTATAGGCCTATCCATGTTAGTACATGCCTATCCATGTTGGTGCATGCCTATACGTGTTGGTACATGCCTATCCATGTTAGTACATGCCTATCCATGTTGGTGCATGCCTATTCATGTTGGTATTTCGATGTGTGTGTCATCAGCTGGCATTTGGTGTTTTGGTTGTTTTGTTTTGTTGTTGTTTTTGTGGGGGTGTCATCAACAGGTAATGGGTTGTCTGTGTGTATAGTGATATTTGGCATCAACTAGGTATTGGTGGTCTGTTTGTTCGATAAGTGGTAAGGTGTGGTCATGGAAGTTGGGATGTGTCCTGGACAGAACAGCTGTGTGTGTGAGGCGTCTGTGCGTGTGCTTTATCAAATCTAGTGTTTGAATTGAATATAAGAAAATATCACCCGTGTTCTTCCTAGAGGTTACTATGAATGCATGTGCTGTGTCAAACAATAGTTATATGAACATTGATTTAAGGCGTAAATGACGTGTGACAAACGTGCAGGCATGGCACTGGTCACGGCAGGAGTAGCTCCCCCGTGACACGCTCGTTCCTCACCTGGGGGTCGAAGTATTGTCACTAATGTAAAGCCTGGCAACACTGTTTCGAACATTTTCATTTCTTTGTAATTTGTTACATTCAAATCGCATTTTATGACACTGAACAAAGACCAAATAGCATATTTCCCTAAAACATCACACTGTCAAACCGTTGATTGATTTGATCACGTGACACCTGGCTTGTACATTTCAACCGAACAGAACTCAAATGTAATCACTTCGTCATTTAGCTAAACTCGATCAGTTTTACAAACAACCTAAACAACGTTTACTTTGATTAAAAGTGCTTTAACGAATTTTGCTTTAGAGCAAACTGAGCATTTATCAATTATGTAACGCCCCCGTGAAAATGTGACAAAAAATGGCCTTATTATCACTGGTTGTTGTTGCCTAGCACGTCTCCGGCCGAGAATAAAGTCCACGCGGCACCGCTGGCGTTAAGGCGGCGAGAAGACGCTGTGGGGAAGCGCATGGCAGGGATTGGATAACGCACAATGATCGTCATTATTGATACCGTTTTTCATGACGCTGTTCATTTGTCACGTTGGCTTAGACAATAGCCGCTGTGCGTACATCGTACAGCGTACATAGTGGTATCGGGGAGGGGGGCATGCAGCACTGTCATGGTGTACATTTCACCTTGTTATATGCTAGTCATGGAATACATTTCACCTTGTTATATGCTAGTCATCAATGTTCACGTCCAACAACACCTGATGTGTGATCTGTTTCCTGTTTGTTAATTCCGAGGTTGCCCTGTTATTAGGGGAAATAAACAGTTCCCATTAAGTAGATTCAACAGGATAAAATTTAGACAGATTTGTATAATTTGATTTCCTGAAATTAGTTTGAAGTTCTGTAAGCGAAGTGTGAGACTGGGTAATCCGAGGTAATGGCCAAATAATTTGTGGTCCTATACTATAGACAGATATCGATTACAGTGTAAACACCAGCTGAACAGCCTGTGTTACAGTCTCACCAGTAGATTCCAATCTCAAACACCTCGGGGGACTCGGAGTAATTAAGTATTATTAATCCCTCACTCCATGATGACAATATGTTTATATATTGGAAATAAACTAGGTTACGGTGTACCGGCTGACCCTGTTCGGCAATATTCTTTCAATGAGCGTTCATTGTTTTATATGATTGAACATAATATCATTATTAATAATTCGACAGTCTTCCAAATGTCAAACATTTCGTCAAACATGCACTTTGACTCCGTGGCAAAAGTTAACAGAAAATCTAAGCGATTGGATTATATCTGTAAGACCACGTTCTAAAAATAGAGTTTAATAGCTCCCCGAACCAGAATTTCCATGTCTGCGGGACTCTCGTTTCGTTTCATTACTTCGACAACAGTTTTAGATACACCTGAGCGAGATTTCGTCGATATTTCTCGTTACTTGGAAAAAGCGTCATTATATACCAATTGAAAGCAGCGCGTTGTCGATCAATGCCCACTCGATAGGGCCACAAAACACTTTCCGGGTGTACAGTCCGTCTCCCTCTTTTTCCGGTTTAGGTTGAGAGCGGATGAAGTGATTTGATTCCAACTTTTAGTGTAACTCTGTTGTTAACGACATCTTGCAATAAAACGAAAGCATGTGCTGAGATTGTGCTGCGGGCAATTTGTTCGCACAGACTGTGCCTTTACGTTTCCTCACTTCCAGGCGGCCATTCTCTATCTCCTTCCCATTCCGCGAAAACGTCAAATATTTCAGATGCTTCTCATGAAGCTTTTAAGTAACAGTAATGCTTTGTCTGGGTGATATTAAATTTTATTGTGTTATATTTTAACATGCACCGTGCCCCACAGCTAGGCCACATAAACATGCACCGTGTCCCACAGCTAGGCCACATAAATATGCACCGTGTCCCTCAGCTAGGCCACATAAACATGCACCGTGTCCCTCAGCTAGGCCACATAAACATGCACCGTGTCCCTCAGCTAGGCCACATAAACATGCACCGTGTCCCTCAGCTAGGCCACATAAACATGCACCGTGTCCCTCAGCTAGGCCACATAAACATGCACCGTGCCCCACAGCCAGGCCACATAAAAATGTGGCATTCCCCACAGCTAGGCCACATAAACATGTACCGTGTCCCTCAGCTAGGCCACATAAACATGCACCGTGTCCCTCAGCTAGGCCACATAAACATGCACCGTGTCCCTCAGCTAGGCCACATAAACATGCACCGTGTCCCTCAGCTAGGCCACATAAACATGCACCGTGTCCCTCAGCTAGGCCACATAAACATGCACTGTGTCCCTCAGCTAGGCCACATATACATGTACCGTGTCTCTCAGCTAGGCCACATAAACATGTACCGTGTCCCTCAGCTAGGCCACATAAACATGCACCGTGCCCCCCAGTTAGGCCACATAAACATGTACCGTGTCCCTCAACTAGGCCGCATAATCATGTACCGTGGCCCACAGTTAGGCCACATAAACATGTACTGTGCCCCACAGATAGGCCACAAAAACATGCAGTGTGCCCCACAGCTAGGCCATATAAACATGTACCGTGTCCCACAGGTTAGGCCACATAAACATGCACCATGTCCCACAGGCCACATAAACACGCACCTAGATAGATCACATAAACACACACCGTGTCCCACAGACAGATCACATAAACATGCACCGTGTGCTACAGGCTAGGCCACATAAACATGCACCGTGTCCCACAGTTAGGCCACATAAACATGCACCGTGTCCATCAGATAGATCATATGAACATGCACCGTGTCCCACAGCTAGGCCACATAAACATGGACCGTGTGCTACAGGCCACATGAACATGCACCGTGTGCTACAGGCCACATGAACATGCACCGTGTGCTACAGGCCACATAAACATGCACCGTGTGCTACAGGCCACATAAACATGCACCGTGTCCATCAGATAGATCATATGAACATGCACCGTGTCCCACAGCTAGGCCACATAAACATGCACCGTGTGCTACAGGCCACATAAACATGCACCGTGTGCTACAGGCCACATAAACATGCACCGTGTGCTACATGCCACATGAACATGCACCGTGTGCTACAGGCCACATAAACATGCACCGTGTGCTACATGCCACATGAACATGCACCGTGTGCTACAGGCCACATAAACATGCACCGTGTGCTACAGGCCACATGAACATGCACCGTGTGCTACAGGCCACATAAACATGCACCGTGTGCTACATGCCACATGAACATGCACCGTGTGCTACAGGCCACATAAACATGCACCGTGTGCTACAGGCCACATGAACATGCACCGTGTGCTACAGGCCACATAAACATGCACCGTGTGCTACATGCCACATGAACATGCACCGTGTGCTACAGGCCACATAAACATGCACCGTGTGCTACAGGCCACATGAACATGCACCGTGTGCTACAGGCCACATAAACATGCACCGTGTGCTACATGCCACATGAACATGCACCGTGTGCTACAGGCCACATGAACATGCACCGTGTGCTACAGGCCACATAAACATGCACCGTGTGCTACAGGCCACATGAACATGCACCGTGTGCTACAGGCCACATGAAAGCGAAAGCGAAAGGTCGGTCTGACGTGACCCGTTATGTGTTGTCCGCAGATCTTTGTTTAGCGGCAGCGAGAACTAAGATCTGATTTTAATGAGATTGACCCATCCCGATAATCATCAATGCCGTTCGTGAGTTATTATCGCAAAATTGCACACATACAAACTCTCTGCTTCTTTATAACGTTTTCATTTGGTGACATTGTAGATTTGAGTTGAAGTGGTTTGCAAATTACATATCCTTTTATTTCAACAAAAAATGGTGTTCGATGTATCCGTCAATTGATGTTAGTGTCCAGTTTTTACCATGTTTCCTTATTCTCGGTTTTCTCAAAAGGGGGACACGGGTGGCCCAGTCGTCTGAGGCGCCGCTATTCGATGTGCAGAGTTGCGTCCCTTGGGCGGGCACGCCAGAAACAATGATTGTGGGTTCGAATCCCGGTTCGCCCCGATTACGTTTCTAGGTTTGTCAGCACAATACCCGTGCTCGTGGGTTTCGCCGAAGTGGTAAACGTCCGAGACCTGCATCACTTCGGGCTTTTCTCCCACATTAAGCTGACACGCCGTGATATAACTGGAATACTGTTAAAAGCGGGGTTAAACCCAACTCACTCACTCACTCACTACAATTTCAAAGGGACTCCCAGCATCTCTTGCCTTACATTTATGGTCTAAGAACCCACATTTTGGAGATCCCCATTCTTATATTATTTTCTTTCTGGATTCTGAAATAAAATATGAGATAGGGTTGTTCTTCCCCAAAGAAGGACATTCATCTCTCCGTGTGTGTGAATGTGGATAACTGAACAAGTCCTACTACCACGGGCATGCCAGGGCCAGGAATGTTTCATACACTCACTGATGCAAAGCTTAACATATAATAATTCAGAAAAGTGGAGTCCACCTTCAACTACGTTGAAGTGTCTCATAATGTCCCATTTCGGCGTTCATCAAACAGCATCTGAATTCGGTCGAAATCATGGGATTACTCGAGATGAACGAACGGATCATTAAGAAATATGACTATTCTATGAGCACCCAATATATCTAAATTTCAAAAACTAATATAAAAAAACCTTAGCTTTAGTGTCGAGCGGTGGGGTAGCCCAGTGGTCAAAGCGTTCGCTCGTCACATTCCCAATATGGGTACATGTCTGTGTCCCTGAATGTACTACATGTCTGTCTCCGTGAATGTACTAATGTCTATCTCCCTTAATGTACTACATGTCTGTGTCCCTGAATGTACTACATGTCTGTGTCCCTGAATGTACTACATGTCTGTCTCCGTGAATGTACTAATGTCTATCTCCCTTAATGTACTACATGTCTGTGTCCCTGAATGTACTACATGTCTGTGTCCCTGAATGTACTACATGTCTGTCTCCGTGAATGTACTACATGTCTGTGTCCCTGAATGTACTACATGTCTGTCTCCGTGAATGTACTACATGTCTATCTCCGTGAATGTACTAATGTCTATCTCCCTTAATGTACTACATGTCTATCTCCCTTAATGTACTACATGTCTGTCTCCGTGAATGTACTACATGTCTGTCTCCGTGAATGTACTACATGTCTATCTCCGTGAATGTACTACATGTCTGTCTCCCTTAATGTACTACATGTCTGTCTCCCTGAACGTACTACATGTCTGTCTCCCTTAATGTACCACATGTCTATCTCCCTTAATGTACTACATGTCTGTCTCCCTGAACGTACTACATGTCTGTCTCCCTTAATGTACTACATGTCTGTCTCCGTGAATGTACTACATGTCTGTCTCCCTTAATGTACTATATGTGTGTCTCCGTGAATGTACTACATGTCTGTCTCCCTTAATGTACCACATGTCTGTCTCCCTTAATGTACTACATGTCTGTCTCCGTGAATGTACTACATGTCTGTCTCCGTGAATGTACTACATGTCTGTCTCCGTGAATGTACTACATGTCTGTCTCCGTGAATGTACTACATGTCTGTCTCCGTGAATGTACTACATGTCTGTCTCCCTTAATGTACTACATGTCTGTCTCCCTTAATGTACTACATGTCTGTCTCCGTGAATGTACTACATGTCTGTCTCCCTTAATGTACTACATGTCTGTCTCCCTGAACGTACTACATGTCTGTCTCCCTTAATGTACGACATGTCTGTCTCCCTTAATGTACTATATGTGTGTCTCCCTTAATGTACTACATGTCTGTCTCCCTTAATGTACTACATGTCTGTCTCCCTTAATGTACTACATGTCTGTCTCCCTGAACGTACTACATGTCTGTCTCCCTTAATGTACCACATGTCTATCTCCCTTAATGTACTACATGTCTGTCTCCCTGAACGTACTACATGTCTGTCTCCCTTAATGTACTACATGTCTGTCTCCGTGAATGTACTACATGTCTGTCTCCCTTAATGTACTATATGTGTGTCTCCGTGAATGTACTACATGTCTGTCTCCCTTAATGTACCACATGTCTGTCTCCCTTAATGTACTACATGTCTGTCTCCGTGAATGTACTACATGTCTGTCTCCGTGAATGTACTACATGTCTGTCTCCGTGAATGTACTACATGTCTGTCTCCGTGAATGTACTACATGTCTGTCTCCGTGAATGTACTACATGTCTGTCTCCCTTAATGTACCACATGTCTGTCTCCCTGAACGTACTACATGTCTGTCTCCCTTAATGTACCACATGTCTGTCTCCATGAATGTACTACATGTCTGTCTCCCTTAATGTACTACGTGTCTGTCTCCGTGAATGTACTACATGTCTGTCTCCGTGAATGTACTACATGTCTGTCTCCCTTAATGTACTACATGTCTGTCTCCGTGAATGTACTACATGTCTGTCTCCCTTAATGTACCACATGTCTGTCTCCGTGAATGTACTACATGTCTGTCTCCGTGAATGTACTACATGTCTATCTCCCTTAATGTACTACATGTCTGTCTCCGTGAATGTACTACATGTCTGTCTCCCTTAATGTACTACATGTCTGTCTCCCTTAAGGTACTACATGTCTGTCTCCCTTAATGTACTACATGTCTGTCTCCGTGAATGTACTACATGTCTGTCTCCGTGAATGTACTACATGTCTGTCTCCCTTAATGTACTACATGTCTGTCTCCGTGAATGTACTACATGTCTGTCTCCGTGAATGTACAACATGTCTGTCTCCCTTAATGTACTACATGTCTGTCTCCGTGAATGTACTACATGTCTGTCTCCCTTAATGTACCACATGTCTGTCTCCGTGAATGTACTACATGTCTGTCTCCGTGAATGTACTACATGTCTATCTCCCTTAATGTACTACATGTCTGTCTCCGTGAATGTACTACATGTCTGTCTCCGTGAATGTACTACATGTCTGTCTCCCTTAATGTACTACATGTCTGTCTCCGTGAATGTACTACATGTCTGTCTCCCTTAATGTACCACATGTCTGTCTCCGTGAATGTACTACATGTCTGTCTCCGTGAATGTACTACATGTCTATCTCCCTTAATGTACTACATGTCTGTCTCCGTGAATGTACTACATGTCTGTCTCCCTTAATGTACTACATGTCTATCTCCCTTAATGTACTACATGTCTGTCTCCCTGAACGTACTACATATCTGTCTCCGTGAATGTACTACATGTCTGTCTCCGCGAAGGTACTACATATCTGTCTCCGTGAATGTACTACATGTCTGTCTCCCTTAATGAACTACATGTCTGTCTCCCTTAATGTACCACATGTCTGTCTCCCTTAATGTACTACATGTCTGTCTCCCTTAATGTACTACATGTCTTTCTCCCTGAATGTACTACATGTCTGTCTCCCTGAATGTACTACATGTCTGTCTCCCTTAATTAACTACATGTCTGTCTCCCTTAATGTACCACATGTCTGTCTCCCTTAATGTACTACATGTCTGTCTCCCTTAATGTACTACATGTCTTTCTCCCTGAATGTACTACATGTCTGTCTCCCTGAATGTACTACATGTCTGTGTCCCTGAATGTACTACATGTCTGTCTCCGTGAATGTTCTACATGTCTGTATCCCTGAATGTACTACATGTCTGTCTCCGTGAATGTACTACATGTCTATCTCCGTGAATGTACTAATGTCTATCTCCCTTAATGTACTACATGTCTATCTCCCTTAATGTACTACATGTCTGTCTCCGTGAATGTACTACATGTCTGTCTCCCTTAATGTACTACATGTCTGTCTCCCTTAATGTACCACATGTCTGTCTCCATGAATGTACTACATGTCTGTCTCCCTTAATGTACTACATGTCTGTCTCCGTGAATGTACTACATGTCTGTCTCCGTGAATGTACTACATGTCTATCTCCCTTAATGTACTACATGTCTGTCTCCGTGAACGTACTACATGTCTGTCTCCGTGAATGTACTACATGTCTGTCTCCCTTAATGTACTACATGTCTGTCTCCCTTAATGTACTACATGTCTGTCTCCCTTAATGAACTACATGTCTGTCTCCGTGAATGTACTACATGTCTGTCTCCGTGAATGTACTACATGTCTGTCTCCCTTAATGTACTACATGTCTGTCTCCGTGAATGTACTACATGTCTGTCTCCGTGAATGTACTACATGTCTGTCTCCGTGAATGTACTACATGTCTGTCTCCGTGAATGTACTACATGTCTGTCTCCCTTAATGTACTACATGTCTATCTCCCTTAATGTACTACATGTCTGTCTCCGTGAATGTACTACATGTCTGTCTCCCTTAATGTACTACATGTCTGTCTCCGTGAATGTACTACATGTCTGTCTCCCTGAATGTACTATATGTGTGTCTCCCTTAATGTACCACATGTCTGTCTCCGTGAATGTACTACATGTCTGTCTCCGTGAATGTACTACATGTCTGTCTCCCTTAATGTACTACATGTCTGTCTCCCTTAAGGTACTACATGTCTGTCTCCCTTAATGTACTACATGTCTGTCTCCGTGAATGTACTACATGTCTGTCTCCGTGAATGTACTACATGTCTGTCTCCCTTAATGTACTACATGTCTGTCTCTGTGAATGTACTACATGTCTGTCTCCGTGAATGTACTACATGTCTGTCTCCCTTAATGTACTACATGTCTGTCTCCGTGAATGTACTACATGTCTGTCTCCCTTAATGTACCACATGTCTGTCTCCGTGAATGTACTACATGTCTGTCTCCGTGAATGTACTACATGTCTATCTCCCTTAATGTACTACATGTCTGTCTCCGTGAATGTACTACATGTCTGTCTCCGTGAATGTACTACATGTCTGTCTCCCTTAATGTACTACATGTCTGTCTCCGTGAATGTACTACATGTCTGTCTCCCTTAATGTACCACATGTCTGTCTCCGTGAATGTACTACATGTCTGTCTCCGTGAATGTACTACATGTCTATCTCCCTTAATGTACTACATGTCTGTCTCCGTGAATGTACTACATGTCTGTCTCCCTTAATGTACTACATGTCTATCTCCCTTAATGTACTACATGTCTGTCTCCCTGAACGTACTACATATCTGTCTCCGTGAATGTACTACATGTCTGTCTCCGCGAAGGTACTACATATCTGTCTCCGTGAATGTACTACATGTCTGTCTCCCTTAATGAACTACATGTCTGGCTCCCTTAATGTACCACATGTCTGTCTCCCTTAATATACTACATGTCTGTCTCCCTTAATGTACTACATGTCTTTCTCCCTGAATGTACTACATGTCTGTCTCCCTTAATGTACTACATGTCTGTCTCCCTTAATTAACTACATGTCTGTCTCCCTTAATGTACCACATGTCTGTCTCCCTTAATGTAATACATGTCTGTCTCCCTTAATGTACCACATGTCTGTCTCCCTTAATGTACTACATGTCTGTCTCCCTTAATGTACTACATGTCTATGTCCCTGAATGTACTACATGTCTGTCTCCCTGAATGTACTACATGTCTGTCTCCCTTAATTAACTACATGTCTATCTCCCTTAATGTACTACATGTCTGTCTCCGTGAATATACTACATGTCTGTCTCCCTTAATGTACTACATGTCTATCTCCCTTAATGTACTACATGTCTGTCTCCCTGAACGTACTACATGTCTGTCTCCGTGAATGTACTACATGTCTGTCTCCGCGAAGGTACTACATGTCTGTCTCCGTGAATGTACTACATGTCTGCCCCCTTAATGAACTACATGTCTGTCTCCCTTAATGTACCACATGTCTGTCTCCCTTAATGTACTACATGTCTGTCTCCCTTAATGTACTACATGTCTGTCTCCCTTAATGTACTACATGTCTGTCTCCGTGAATGTACTACATGTCTGTCTCCGTGAATGTACTACATGTCTGTCTCCCTTAATGTACTACATGTCTGTCTCCGTGAATGTACTACATGTCTGTCTCCGTGAATGTACTATATGTGTGTCTCCCTTAATGTACCACATGTCTGTCTCCGTGTATGTACTACATGTCTGTCTCCCTTAATGTACTACATGTCTGTCTCCCTTAATGTACTACATGTCTGTCTCCCTTAATGTACTATATGTCTGTCTCCGTGAATGTACTACATGTCTGTCTCCGTGAATGTACTACATGTCTGTCTCCCTTAATGTACTACATGTCTGTCTCCGTGAATGTACTACATGTCTGTCTCCGTGAATGTACTACATGTCTGTCTCCCTTAATGTACTACATGTCTGTCTCCGTGAATGTACTACATGTCTGTCTCCCTTAATGTACCACATGTCTGTCTCCGTGAATGTACTACATGTCTGTCTCCGTGAATGTACTACATGTCTATCTCCCTTAATGTACTACATGTCTGTCTCCGTGAATGTACTACATGTCTGTCTCCGTGAATGTACTACATGTCTGTCTCCCTTAATGTACTACATGTCTGTCTCCGTGAATGTACTACATGTCTGTCTCCCTTAATGTACCACATGTCTGTCTCCGTGAATGTACTACATGTCTGTCTCCGTGAATGTACTACATGTCTATCTCCCTTAATGTACTACATGTCTGTCTCCGTGAATGTACTACATGTCTGTCTCCCTTAATGTACTACATGTCTATCTCCCTTAATGTACTACATGTCTGTCTCCCTGAACGTACTACATGTCTGTCTCCGTGAATGTACTACATGTCTGTCTCCGCGAAGGTACTACATATCTGTCTCCGTGAATGTACTACATGTCTGTCTCCCTTAATGAACTACATGTCTGTCTCCCTTAATGTACCACATGTCTGTCTCCCTTAATGTACTACATGTCTGTCTCCCTTAATGTACTACATGTCTTTCTCCCTCAATGTACTACATGTCTGTCTCCCTGAATGTACTACATGTCTGTCTCCCTTAATTAACTACATGTCTGTCTCCCTTAATGTACCACATGTCTGTCTCCCTTAATGTACTACATGTCTGTCTCCCTTAATGTACCACATGTCTGTCTCCCTTAATGTACTACATGTCTGTCTCCCTTAATGTACTACATGTCTATGTCCCTGAATGTACTACATGTCTGTCTCCCTGAATGTACTACATGTCTGTCTCCCTTAATTAACTACATGTCTATCTCCCTTAATGTACTACATGTCTGTCTCCGTGAATGTACTACATGTCTGTCTCCCTTAATGTACTACATGTCTATCTCCCTTAATGTACTACATGTCTGTCTCCCTTAATGTACTACATGTCTGTCTCCGTGAATGTACTACATGTCTGTCTCCGCGAAGGTACTACATGTCTGTCTCCGTGAATGTACTACATGTCTGTCTCCCTTAATGAACTACATGTCTGTCTCCCTTAATGTACCACATGTCTGTCTCCCTTAATGTACTACATGTCTGTCTCCCTTAATGTACTACATGTCTTTCTCCCTGAATGTACTACATGTCTGTCTCCCTGAATGTACTACATGTCTGTCTCCCTTAATTAACTACATGTCTGTCTCCCTTAATGTACCACATGTCTGTCTCCCTTAATGTACTACATGTCTGTCTCCCTTAATGTACTACATGTCTGTCTCCCTTAATGTACTACATGTCTGTCTCCCTTAATGTACTACATGTCTGTCTCCCTTAATGTACTACATGTCTGTCTCCCTGAATGTACTATATGTCTGTCTCCCTTAATGTACCACATGTCTGTCTCCTTGAATGTACTAAATGTCTGTCTCCGTGAATGTACTAATGTCTATCTCCCTTAATGTACTACATGTCTATCTCCCTGAATGTACTACATGTCTGTCTCCGTGAATGTACTACATGTCTGTCTCCGTGAATGTACCACATGTCTGTCTCCCTTAATGTACTACATGTCTGTCTCCCTTAATGTACTACATGTCTGTCTCCCTTAATGTACTACATGTCTGTCTCCCTTAATGTACTACATGTCTGTCTCCCTGAACGTACTACATGTCTGTCTCCGTGAATGTACTACATGTCTGTCTCCGCGAATGTACTACATGTCTGTCTCCCTTAATGTACTACATGTCTGTCTCCCTGAACGTACTACATGTCTGTCTCCGTGAATGTACTACATGTCTGTCTCCGCGAATGTACTACATGTCTGTCTCCCTTAATGAACTACATGTCTGTCTCCCTTAATGTACTACATGTCTGTCTCCCTTAATGTACTATATGTCTGTCTCCCTTAATGTACTTCATGTCTGTGTGCCTTAATGTACTACATGTCTGTCTCCCTTAATGAACTACATGTCTGTCTCCCTTAATGTACTACATGTCTGTCTCCCTTAATGTACTACATGTCTGTCTCCCTTAATGAACTACATGTCTGTCTCCCTTAATGTACTACATGTCTGTCTCCCTTAATGAACTACATGTCTGTCTCCCTTAATGAACTACATGTCTGTCTCCCTTAATGTACTACATGTCTGTCTCCCTTAATGTACTACATGTCTGTCTCCCTGAATGTACTACATGTCTGTCTGCCTTAATGTACTACATGTCTGTCTCCCTGAATGTACTACATGTCTGTCTCCGTGAATGTACCACATGTCTGTCTCCCTTAATGTACCACATGTCTGTCTCCCTAAATGTACCACATGTCTGTCTCCCTTAATGTACTACATGTCTGTCTCCGTGAATGTACTACATGTCTGTCTCCGTGAATGTACTATATGTCTGTCTCCCTTAATGTACCACATGTCTGTCTCCGTGAATGTACTACATGTCTGTCTCCGTGAATGTACTACATGTCTGTCTCTGTGAATGTACCACATGTCTGTCTCCGTGAATGTACTACATGTCTGTCTCCCTGGATGTACTACATGTCTGTCTCCCTGAATGTACTACATGTCTGTCTCCGTGAATGTACTACATGTCTGTCTCCCTTAATGTACTACATGTCTGTCTCCCTGAATGTACCACATGTCTGTCTCCCTTAATGTACTACATGTCTGTCTCCGTGAATGTACTACATGTCTGTCTCTGAATGTACTACATGTCTGTCTCCCTTAATGTACTACATGTCTGACTCCCTTAATTTACTACATGTCTGTCTCCCTTAATGTACTACATGTCTGTCTCCGTGAATGTACTACATGTCTGTCTCCCTGGATGTACTACATGTCTGTCTCCGTGAATGTACTACATGTCTGTCTCCGTGAATGTACTACATGTCTGTCTCCCTTAATGTACTACATGTCTGTCTCCGTGAATGTACTACATGTCTGTCTCCGTGAATGTACTACATGTCTGTCTCCCTTAATGTACTACATGTCTGTCTCCCTGAATGTACTACATGTCTATCTCTCTTAATGTACTACATGTCTGTCTCCGTGAATGTACTACATGTCTGTCTCCGTGAATGTACTACATGTCTGTCTCCCTGAATGTACTACATGTCTGTATCCCTGAATGTACCACATGTCTGTCTCCCTTAATGTACTACATGTCTGTCTCCGTGAATGTACCACATGTCTGTCTCCCTGAATGTACTACATGTCTGTCTCCCTGAATGTACCACATGTCTGTCTCCCTTAATGTACTACATGTCTGTCTCCCTGGATGTACTACATGTCTGTCTCCCTTAATGTACTACATGTCTGTATCCCTGAATGTACCACATGTCTGTCTCCCTTAATATACTACATGTCTGTCTCCCTTAATGTACCACATGTCTGTCTCCCTTAATGTACCACATGTCTGTCTCCGTGAATGTACCACATGTCTATGTCCCTGAATGTACCACATGTCTGTCTCCCTGAATGTACCACATGTCTGTCTTCCTTAATGTACCACATGTCTGTCTCCGTGAATGTACCACATGTCTATGTCCCTGAATGTACTACATGTCTGTCTCCCTGGATGTACTACATGTCTGTCTCCCTTAATGTACTACATGTCTGTCTCCCTTAATGTACCACATGTCTGTCTCCCCGAATGTACCACATGTCCGTGTCCCTCTCAGTAGTGTAAATAAAGAACAATGAACTGTTACACTGAATAACATGTTCTACGTCCAAAGAATGCACATAGCAGTCACATCACTTTAAAGTCTATCCTTCCACATTGTTTATAGCTTCTTTGGAAGCGATGTCTTAGCATGGCTCTACAGCGGACGTGATGATGAAGTATACTTACATCAGATGCACGTTAAAGTCTTAAGTCCGCCATGCTGGAATATTTTGTCAGAATATTAAACTAACACAAAAGTGACAATGTATTAATTGCGCGTCAGAAACTGATTGAAGTATTCGATGTAGGACTTAGTGGACGAGGTCTAGCAGACTAATCTGGAAAATCAATGACTCTAGACAGGATGAGCCTGTAACAGCGGAGGGCAGACCACTGATAACAGAACCATGGACAAACAGGCACGAGGAGATCTACATGACAATGGACTAGAAGGACATGACTAATTGAAAACCACAGTGAAATTGGAACTTTCTATTCCATCTTAATTGAAAGAGACAAATCAGTATTCTTCATACGGACAATGAAAAATTGCCCAATCAAATAACTTGATTGACCTATATGATAGTTATGGCCATTTGTGCATCGACCGATCCAACCAGAGAAAGCTATTGTGATAGTCTCAATGCCACAATGAATAAGGTAAACAACCAGCCTTTTATTTCTTCAATTTGATATCAGTATCACAATATTCAGCATTCATTAAACACTGTTAATATATTCATGTACATGTGTGATAAATGTTTGTCATATCGCTAGGCAATAAAGCAACGTGAAATTGTATGGTCTCTCATCCTCCTAAATTAACGATGAACCAAAATGTGATTATATATAGCGTTAAATACTAGAATACATGTATATATTACGGGAATCGGGGATATAATGTTTCAGAGTAATAATTCTAGAAGTGTATAATATAAATAGTACCAGTTTGAGAACATCACAACATGGCGTCACCATTTGAAAAACCATTGTTTATTGTTGTCTTTTAGCATACGTCAGTTAAGGTGGAGCTGTGATAATATTGTGCCACATGTTTGTGTATATATACACTTGAAATGTAATTAAGCACATTTCAGTACATATTTCTATATAAAATATGAAATGATGCTTTTACTGCATTACGAACTAACGAGAGAAAATAAGATATATAGAGAATCTCACCCTCTTGTCTTTTGATATTAAATATATCAACACTCGTTGATAAAAGTGGTAAAACTCCGATATATCAACAGGCTTGCCGAGGATTTTTGCCACTTTTATCAACGAATGTTGATATATGTGATATCAAAAGAGGGTGATATTTTATTTATCATCCAACATCATTCTTCCAACATTTTCAGTTTGAAGACAGTAATAAGCAGCGTCTTTGTGTAAAAAGTACTGCTAACAGCTTCAGTAGCAGAGCCATTAGTGATGTCATTTGATTGTGACGTCATGGTAACCAGTGATGTCACAATGGTCTGCAAAGCATTGTGATGTAATTTCATTGCAGGGATATCTACAGTGTAGATATCGCTTGATCTCTTCCAAGCGATATCTCCCGTGGGAGCCAGTTTTGGATGATAAATCTTTTTACAGTCCGCACACATGGCGATTTTGACGTCAGACTTCTTTCTTTATGACATCACGGCACAATTGTATTCTAGCACCCATATGGTGCCTCTTCTCCTGGTGGGTCACAAATAATGTAACTGTTCCTCTGAATACCTCTTCCCTTCCCCCCCCCCCCCCCTCCCTCTTCAGGTCAAGTAATACGACCGAGTCATTGCATCCACCCGGAGGAACATGCAGCTCTCTACAACTCTTCACCAGGTATGCGTGGTATCTTAGACATCTATCAAAATAAGGTCAATGTAGGTACATATTTCAAAAAGATACATCGAAGTTTAATACACTCATAGACCTTGTTCCAGATTTGTATACAGAAACTATCGATATTCTAGCGGTGTATCGATGTGAACGATGTCGCTAAGGTATTGCATTCAAGCCATTGAAAGTGAACACATCGCTAGTTCGATCTATGGCTACACCCGTCACTGTGCATCTGTGTACACTACACGTAGAAACGGACCCATATATGCAGGAACCATACATATCCATTAATAAAAGGCATTGTATTTCTATGAAACGACGTCACCAATATTTGCAACAACCGCTGCCACTAGCTTCGGTCGATGTAGTTTCCAGATTTTAAACAAATAGCTCTGACCAGCGGATCCTGGCAGCAGCCGAGGGACGCAACTCTGTTCAGTGTCACTACTAAACTAGTAGGAGAAATATATCCAGTCTCAGCTCGCATTGCAGCACTTCGTGCTCAAGAACTGTACACACAAACGAGCGCAAATCATCAAACCCAGGAAATGTGATCCTACATGCGGGAAACGAACCATCATGCCTTTACATCTGCACGTGCAGTACGAGGGCAGATGCTTCAAGAATTTGATATGATCGCGTGCAGTATGCCGTGATCACCCTCAATGGTTATCTTCCACATGACGCCTGGCAAACACGGTGTTGACAGAGCTAACAACACACTGTGTGAATACCATAACAACAGGCAGTTCTATAAACACAGACATGTAACTATACACTTCCGCAATGGCAAATAACAAGGACCTTCCACATCGTAGTGTTGACTCAGCTCCTAGTGTTATCAAGATTACTGACATAGCAATGTAGCTGCTGGTTCTATTGCATAACCTGACAAGATGACAAACACCAATCGAGTTGTTCGCTGGTGATTAAAATCCATTATTGGTTAATGGTGCTTAAAAATGTATATTCCAAACGTTGGTTAATATCACAGCATATGTTTCATTATCTAATAGGCGAATGGTTGATTCTCACTCAATACAGTAAAATCTCGTTGAACTGGACCCCACTAATACGGAAACCCTACAATCCGGACGAGTACTGTTAGTGTAGATATTGATAGAGAGTGAGTGAGTATGGTTTTACATCGCTTTTAGCAATATTCCAGCAATATCACGGCGGGGGACACCAGTAATAGGCTTCACACATTGTACCTACGAGGGCCGGCTGAAAAGTTTTAAGCCTAAGTGGGATATCTCAATCTGATTGAAACAAACTTTTGCCACCAACAAGTACAATCGTTCAATGAATCATAGACATAAGAACTGCAACTGTAGTGTTATTATTGTCTTTGTACCAGACCATCTTGTGAACCTACCCATTGAAATCACCAGAAATGGACAAAACTGGCAGTCATCAAGTACCTGCAACTGAAAGGGCTAACTCCAACACAGATACATGCTGACATGGTCTCCACTTTAGGGGATGATGCCCCTCCCTTTTCCACTGTAAAGAAGTGGGCTGTGGAATTCAAGCGTGGCAGAGAGAGCCTTGACGATGACCCGCGTCCAGGAAGGCCTTCGACAGCAACCATTCTGGAAAACATTATCCGGGTGCATGACATGGTGATGGCTGATCGACGATTGACCACTCGACATATTGCCAGTGTTATGGGCATCTCTTATGAGAGGGTTGAGCACATTATCACCAACGAGTTAGGAATAACAAAAGTTTCTGCAAGATGGGTGCCAAAGCTCTTGACAGCTTATCAGATTCCTGACGTCCCGTGACAATTTATACCGTTTTGAAGCAGATCCCGATGATTTTTTGGCCCGATTTGTAATCACTGATGAGACCTGGATTCATCAATTTCAACCAGAAACCAAAATTCAGTCTAAACAATGGAGGCATCCGGAATCACCAGCCAGCCCAAAAGCCAAGTCGGTTCCTTCTGCTGGAAAGGTGATGGCTTCAGTCTTTTGGGATTCCAAGGGTATTCTGCTGATTGACTAACTTGAAAAAGGCCAGACTATCAATGGAAGATATTATGCTGACCTACTGAGACAGTTGCGTGAAGCTATCAAAGCTAAGCGACGGGGAATGCTGGCAAAAGGAGTCCTGTTCCACCAAGACAATGCTCCTGTTCACAAATCGGTGGTTGCCATGTCAGCGATCCATGATTGTGGCTTCGAACTCATTGACCATCCTCCTTATTCACCCGATTTGGCCCCGTCAGACTTCCACCTGTTTCCAAAAATGAAAAAGGAGCTAGCCGGTTGCCATTTTCCTAGTAATGATGACATCATTTCCGCTGTGAATGACTTTTTAGGGTGGCTGAGGAAAATTTCACACTGTGAAAACCTGATAAAAGGGCCAATGTACCCTGGCCAGATACGCGCCTTAGGTTAAGAGTAGGGGCAAGTATTATCCTAAATATTGATGCACAATAATGCTTGTTCCCAATCAGAGTGTACACCAAGGTTGGGTTTGATTCATATTTTGTAGAATTAAATTATTATAATAATTATTCGTTTTTAACATAACTGAACACAGTTGTAAACAGATATAGTAAGAGTCGGAATGTGTAGTGTTTGTATCTAGTCCTTGAGGATATACGAAACGTACAGGATACATTCTTCTTTATCCCAATTGCTTGGATCGATGCAAATGATATCAACCACTGGATTGTCTGCTTCAGACTCGATTATTTACAGACCGCCGTCATAATGCTGGGATATTGCTGAGTGTGGGCGTTAAACACTCACAAGTCACAAAGCTTCACTGCATACATGGTGGTACTAAGGGGGCGGTGAGGTAGCCTAGTGGTTAAAGCGTTCGCTCGTCACGCCGATGACCCGGGTTCGATTCCCCATATGGGTACAATGTGTGAAGCCCATTTCTGCTTTCGTGATATTGCTGGAATATTGCTAAAAGCTGCGTACTCACTCACTCACTCACTTACATTTACTAAGATAATCGTGACTCAACTGTTTTTGAGTATGTGTTAAAATTAAACAAGAAAAAGAAATATATAAATCTGGTTCGCACGTAGATTGATACTTGTATCGTACCCGCACGCTTCCGTGTTGTGTAACGGTAAGCAGAGACCATGTCGGTGTGAGGTGTCTGCGACAACGTGTGACGCACACACTCGTGGTGTGGTTATTGTGTTCTGGTATTACTCAATACTTGCATCAGTAAAACTTCCCACGTGCTGCTGAATACACACATGATGATATTTCCATGGAAACCTGTCTGTGTCTATAATTAGCCAGGGAAGCAGGCCTTTGGGATACGCCGCGATGATTGTGCTGCAAGACACTCCCATCCAAAATAACGTCTCTTCCTGTCGTAGAAAAGAAGTGGTGAAATCCCGAAAATAAAAGCAATATTTGCTACACTACTTAAACACATCAACGTGTAAATTATGTCAAGGAACAAAAGTGAAAGAGGCGATTTATTATTACATTGAAATTATACTCTTTTTGCCCCATGGAGATATCAATAAAAATTCATTATTAGCAGGGAACTCGCGGTCGATTTGTTTAATGTCGCATAACCGTTTTGTTGAAGGTTCTTGCGAATAGTTACAGATTGCGCAATGGCTCTCGTGAAAATAAAGAAGAGTTGTTGAGATAACACTTTAGTTCGCATTTAACTTCAGAAAACCTCAATTACAGAATGCATTCCCTGTATCGTTTTCAAGTTTGAAATAACAAGACAAGCACCCTCACACACGATCTCCGTATTCCATGTTCTGCACGCGGAAGTGAAATCAGCATCTGTCAATCAATCGATAGAAACCGAGGGTGACTTAGGGGAGATAATTGTAAGATATCGAGAGTGGAGGTCTTGAGCCCGTCAGCGGGTTAATATCACCCTGGAATATGAGTACGTCCATCAAATTGCTTTACCCCATTCACAACCATGGAAAGTAAACATTATCACTGATAGTGATTCCTTTCAGCGACCCTGAGAGAGGTAGACATGTTTGTACGCCTATTTCGAGGGCGACCCGTGTATGTTGCTGCATCCTACGTCAGCATTCAGTTCCCTCACTGAGTTAGTTACGTTACGTCATGATCAAGGTCAATCGACTCCAGGAAGGTACTCCCACCGGGAAGGAAAATACTAAATTCGTTGCACAGATGCTAATATCCTCCGAGATTTTGTAATCCAATTTTCGAGCTTTGCTTGACAATTCATATCTCTTGAGTGATAGTTAATGGCAGGTATTACATAACATCACTGATAATATAATTACCGTGCGTGTATTTTAATATGTGTATGTTGGCAAGGTATTTGTAGCGACCTATACATAAAGTAAACCTTAACACAATCCGTTTATGTTTAATCGTTTGCATACGGCATGCCTCCAACATATCACGAATGAGTCACTGAAATTTGCTCTGTACCACACTGACGCTATTTGTGTTGTGTTTTTCAACAAAATACACGACTACACAACACGGAGTATCAAATAAATAAATAAATAATGCACAGTATTTGTCATCAGCAAAAGTCCAAACTGACGTTCGTTTGTTGTTTAACGCCTCTCAGCAATACTCCAGCTGTATGATGGCGGTCTGTAAACAAACGATTCTGGACCAGACAATCCAGTGATTGCCATCATGAGCATCGATCTACGCGATTGGGATACGATGACATGCATCAACGATGTCGGCGAGCCTGACCACACGATCCCGTTAGTTGCCTCTTACGACAAGCATAGTTGGTCTCTTACGACAAGCATGGGTTGCGGAAGACCTATTCTAACCCGGATCTTCACGGGTCCCAGGCCGATGTGATGAGATTGCACTCATTGTGGCCACCTCAGTTAGTATATTTGTACGCTGTAAGGGTAACATATTTTATGTTTGCGACCACCTCTTTCCCCTTGTACTACGCGCATATGTCCCTCGCCATATCCTCCAGATCATCACTTGTTATACAACATCACTATTATCAGATAACTAAACAATTATTTCATCGTCAAACGAGCAATACTAGTTGTACGCGTCCTGCTTTACTCTTAATGTTTCCAATGAAATCTGCACCTGGTTTCTGCTGCGTCACATCTACATGGGCGAAGACACTCTCGAAAAGCTTAATTAAAACTTAATGCTTCTCGACATGAAAAAGCACCCATCCTAATCTTCATTAATTACAGACTACAATGGCGACCATTAACTCGCCTGCTAATACCTCTGGAGTTATCGTTTCAGTGCGGGGATTTATGTTCGAGTTAATTCCCAATGTAGTGAATCCGGTTAATGGAACAGTCCTTAAGGACACATCGAAAAATAAACAAATTGCGAACCCATAACGCTCAATCAGATTTTACTCTAATACCTCTGTTTGTTAAATACAGCAGCAAGTACGCAGTATAGTGACAAGTACAAAGTCAAAGCCATGATGACGTTCGAGCATATTGTCAGTGTGTTCCTTCTGTCAGCATTGCATTTACCACATGCCGCCTGCCAGCATACAGTACCCCCGGGGTAGCGAGCACTACCCCCCCCCCCCCCCCCCCCCCCCCCTAGCAGCATACAGTACCCCCAGGGTAGCGAGCACTATCCCCTCCCTAGCAGCATACAGTACCCCCGGGATAGCGAGCGCTGCCCCCTTCTAGCAATGACATGCAGCACCCCCGGGGCAGCGATCACTGTCCCCTTCCTAGCAGCATACAGTACCCCCGGGGTAGCAATCACTGTCCCCTTCTAACATCGACATGCAGTACCCTCGGGGTAGCGAGCACTGTCCCCTTCTAACAAAGACATATAGTACCCCCAGGGCAGCGAGCACTGTCCCCTTCTAACAACGACATGCAGTACCCCCGGGGTAGCGAGCACTGTCCCCTTCTAACAAAGACATGCAGTACCCCCAGGGCAGCGAGCATTGTCCCATTCTAGCAATGACATGCAGTACCCCCGGGGTATAGTAGCAAGCACTGTCCCCTTCCAACAACGACAAACAGTACCCCTGGGGTAGCAAGCACTGTAACCCAAATGCCCGTCAGGTGAAGACGTTTTAAATAGTGATGTAGGCATATATTCGCTGTAAAATCATGTCTCAAAATGATTTGTGATATATTTTCGGAATATGTGACGATATGGGCAGTATGACTATGGCGAACTCGGTTCCGTTGACGGGGAATTTACACGGGTTTCATAAAGGCTTACTCTGATCATAGGGCTTCATAACTAAGAGCTAGGCGCTCCAAGATGAGTTAGAGAACGTCACACTATTGAATCTTTGTCAGGGAAACAAATGCAGAAAAGCCTTTGGAGGTTCATTAGCAGTGGAGAGGGCAGGGGAGTAACTGAAGTGCTGCTAACCGCGGCGACAGGGTCGGAGAGGGCAGGGGAGTAACTGAAGTGCTGCTAACCGCGGCGACAGGGTCGGAGAGCTGCACGGGGAGTAACTGAAGTGCTGCTAACCGCGGCGACAGGGTCGGAGAGCTGCACGGGCTACAAACAAGCCCATTACGACGAGCAGAACATCTTTACGTTGGAGAGAAAAAATCTTCTAAAGCACTGGTTTTAGCCGAGCTCATTAATCAGAAATTTGGCCGTTTCAGCCGTCAAACTGAGCCACGGTGCGATTACTACGCTATTTCCATGTTTACAAAGATGAATTGAGAATGGAGCCATTTTTGCTGAAAAGGGTTTGGCTATCCAGGGAATTGCTGCTTGAAATGCCGCCGCCGCCTTCCTTGCAGCGCACACATGGACGTCATCAGCTTCCCCCCCAAAAAGACGTACGCGCTCCCTCTACCGGCATCAAAGTCCAACATGTAGTGTCCAGCGTCTACCAGGAGGATTTAAGTCCAATTCTACCACAATATAACCATGTTAACGAGTTTACGACGGTTAACAATTTATACATGTTGACTATATCACAAACATGTTCTGGAGGAAATTAATGTGAAAAGTGATGCCTGTAGTATTTGACTCTGTCTACCTCTACCCCGTCCACTGTACGCATCCATGACTCTTTCTGACTCTACCCCGTCCACTGTACGTATCCTGGACTCTGTCTGCCTCTACCCCGTCAACTGTACGCATCCATGACACTATCTGCCTCTACCCCGTCCACTGTACGCATCCATAACTCTATCTGCCTCTACCCCGTCCACTCTACGCATCAATGACTCTATCTGCCTCTACCCCGTCTACTGTACGCATCCATGACTCTTTCTGCCTCTACCCTGTCCACTGTACGTATCCTCGACACTTTCTGCCTCTACCCCGTCCACTGTACGCATCCTCGACTCTGTCTGCCTCTACCCCGTCCACTGTACGCATCCATGACTCTGCCTCTACCCCGTCCACTGTACGCATCCATGACTCTTTCTGCCTCTAACCCCGTCCACTGTACGCATCCTCGACTCTGTCTGCCTCTACCCCGTCCACTGTACGCATCCTCGACTCTATCTGCCTCTACCCCGTCCACTGTACGCATCCATGACTCTGTCTGCCTCTACCCCGTCCACTGTAAGCATCCCTGACTCTGCCTCTACTCCGTCCACTGTACGCATCCATGACTCTGTCTGTCTCCCCCCCGTCCACTGTACGCATCAATGACTCTATCTGCCTCTTCCCCGTCCACTGTACGTATGCATGACTCTGTCTGCCTCTACCCCGTCCACTGTACGCATCCATGACTCTGTCTGCCTCTACCCCGTCCATTGTACGCATCAATGACTCTATCTGCCTCTACCCCGTCCACTGTACGACATAGCTCTATGTGCTTGTACCCCGCCTACTGTATGTATACATAGCTCTATGTGCTTGTACCGGTCTACTGTATGTATTCATAGCTCTATGTGCTTGTACCCCGTCTACTGTATGTAGACATAGCTCTATGTGCTTGTACCCCGTCAACTGTATGTATACATAGTTCTATGTGCTTGTACCAGTCTACTGTATGTATTCATAGTTCTATGTGCTTGTACCAGTCTACTGTATGTATTCATAGTTCTATGTGCTTGTACCAGTCTACTGTATGTATACATAGCTCTGTGTGCTTGTACCCCGTCTACTGTATGTATACATAGTTCTATGTGCTTGTACCAGTCTACTGTATGTATTCATAGTTCTATGTGCTTGTACCAGTCTACTGTATGTATTCATAGTTCTATGTGCTTGTACCCCGTCTACTGTATGTATACATAGCTCTGTGTGCTTGTACCCCGTCTACTGTATGTATACATGGCTCTATGTGCTTGTACCCCGTCTACTGTATGTATACATGGCTCTATGTGCTTGTACCCCGTCTACTGTATGTATACATAGCTCTATGTGCTTGTACCCCGTCTACTGTATGTATACATGGCTCTATGTGCTTGTACCCCGTCTACTGTATGTATACATAGCTCTTTGTGCTTGTACCCCGTCTACTGTATGTATACATAGCTATGTATGCTTGTACCCCGTCTACTGTATGTATACATAGCTCTGTATGCTTGTACCCCGTCTACTGTATGTATACATAGCTCTATGTGCTTGTACCCCGTCTACTGTATGTATACATGGCTCTATGTGCTTGTACCCCGTCTACTGTATGTATACATAGCTCTATGTGCTTGTACCCCGTCTACTGTATGAAGACATAGCTCTATGTGCTTGTACCCCGTCTACTGTATGTATACATGGCTCTATGTGCTTGTACCCCGTCTACTGTATGTATACATAGCTCTATGTGCTTGTACCCCGTCTACTGTATGTAGACATAACTCTATGTGCTTGTACCCCTTCTACTGTATGTATACATGGCTCTATGTGCTTGTACCCCGTCTACTGTATGTAGACATAGCTCTATGTGCTTGTACCCCGTCTACTGTATGTATACATAGCTCTGTATGCTTGTACCCCGTCTACTGTATGTAGACATAGCTCTATGTGCTTGTACCCCGTCTACTGTATGTATACATAGCTCTGTATGCTTGTACCCCGTCTACTGTATGTATACATAGCTCTGTATGCTTGTACCCCGTCTACTGTATGTATACATAGCTCTGTATGCTTGTACCCCGTCTACTGTATGTATACATGGCTCTATGTGCTTGTACCCCGTCTACTGTATGTATACATAGCTCTGTATGCTTGTACCCCGTCTACTGTATGTAGACATAGCTCTGTATGCTTGTACCCCGTCTACTGTATGTATACATGGCTCTATGTGCTTGTACCCCGTCTACTGTATGTATACATAGCTCTGTATGCTTGTACCCCGTCTACTGTATGTAGACATAGCTCTATGTGCTTGTACCCCGTCTACTGTATGTATACATAGCTCTGTATGCTTGTACCCCTTCTACTGTATGTATACATGGCTCTATGTGCTTGTACCCCGTCTACTGTATGTAGACATAGCTCTATGTGCTTGTACCCCGTCTACTGTATGTATACATAGCTCTGTATGCTTGTACCCCGTCTACTGTATGTAGACATAGCTCTATGTGCTTGTACCCCGTCTACTGTATGTATACATAGCTCTGTATGCTTGTACCCCGTCTACTGTATGTATACATAGCTCTGTATGCTTGTACCCCGTCTACTGTATGTATACATAGCTCTGTATGCTTGTACCCCGTCTACTGTATGTATACATAGCTCTATGTGCTTGTACCCCGTCTACTGTATGTATACATAGCTCTGTATGCTTGTACCCCGTCTACTGTATGTATACATAGCTCTGTATGCTTGTACCCTAAGTTGCCCACATATTACTGGTTAGAGACTGTTATGTTCCGGAAACATATTGCTACATGACAAACCGTCAGTGACAAGGAATCTCTTCTCTGTAAATTCAATTGTTGTCTGCGTGTAATCACATCAGTTCGGCCTGTCTGAAGCAAATCGAATTTGAGTTTTGTGGTTTGCGTCCTTCCGTGGGAATTGCTACAACCTTGGAACATAGTTTTGAGCGCACATCATACTGAATATAATTGACAATCTATGTTTGATGCCAGTATAGATAGGTGCTCCCCGTGATACATGGCCTGTGTTTGATGGTACATACATACTGGTGTTCATGACTATATCCCACTTCCAAGGACTCGGACCTTCCATCTGGACGTTGACCGATGCTGGTCTCGATGCCTCCCACCCTCATCTCACGCACTCAATCGCGACCCCACCCATCAACCCACGCCCTCACTTACATCCATAGTCAAACCCACACACCAGCGGACGTTCTTGATAATGATGTCAGTTACTTTGTTTCCCGTGTCCGTGAACAGATGTACAAGAATCAAAGGACGCCGGAAATGAAGCTGGAGGAAATGTGGAATGAATACCTACATATTTACTGATCATCTGAAGAAAATAATCCCTTTTCTGATCAATGGTAGACTTTGATAAAGGAAGACATTCATAAGAAATTATTCATGAGTGTCTTCTCTAGTACTGTAAGGCCGGGTTCAACCGCCCACAGCAGGCAGGTACCAGAGCATTTAAGGGAGATACGGAAAGCCAGTATTACTTGACTAGAAAGTATGCAGCGATGGTCTTCATCAGTACCATCAAAACGAGCATACATCATTGTTATTTCCATCAATCCCCGCAGTTGGCCTTTAGGAGCACAATCTAATTACAAATAAAACAACACACCTGTCATATTTCTACCTGCCGTAACGTGCCTACTGCGAGCCCATACACCAGCAGCTACCAGCATCAGCAACAAGGGTTGTCGTTCTGCGATGTGAATTACCGGGAATGATGGAGGCAAAGCATAGAGTGCTCTTATGGGGCCGGGGAAATAAGTCATTTTCAAAATGTCAAAGGATAAAAACCGGCAAATAAGAAAGGAACCCAAAAAGGCAAATGACAACTTATTTCCATATTTTCTCGATGTCTTGTCATGATGAAATTATTAGCGTTATCAAATTGACGTATATGAAACAAGGAAGGCTATGAAAAACATCCAACTCTGGAAGCTGGGGATTACAAGATTTAATTCACTCTCTCCTGCTTTATGGGTTTGGCATGTGGCATCACTGGCGATTGATGTCCCGGTTTTATAGCCTAGACATACGTACTCAATTTGCTTTAATGCCTCTACTGTTATTATTTTCTTCAAGGAACGGCTTTGATGGCTTTAAAGATGATATAGGATATAACCCGTCCTGTATGCAAATACCTCCAGGTTATTACTGGAGAAGGGAATTAGTTCATGTTATTCCTCGTTTGATATGTTATCTAATGTTATCCCTCATCTGATAGGGAGCTGAGCTGATGTTTTTGTTCACAACATATTGGACTCTCTGCATGACTGTTATTCTACAAGGTGTATCATATCGATATAATCATGGTGTTACTAATTTGAAATGATAATGTACTCATTCTTCTAATGTGGAGAATGAATTTATGACTACCTCTAACATAATACCGTACCATTTGTTATTTGTAAAGTCTGAGATCTTGTGTTATTTATTACTTCAGTCATGTGATACCGGAACCCCGAATGTGTTCCATTAGCGCATCTGCATCTTAACCCGGGTCGCCATGGTGAAACCAGGCAGGCTGGCAGCGGCAAAGCGTCAAGTAGTCGTTGTTCCCCGCGTTCCTACTTTCAAAATGTACTGTCAGATCATTCAGCTATACCTCCAATCAAAATCGTCCAAAGCGATTCAGTGCACAAAGACGTTAAGCAAAGCGTGGTGAAACAGTGATTTCACTGACACTATGCAAGCTTCAGGCACACATAGAAATAAATACATTTTGAACTGCTGAACCATGTTTCTTCTTTACAAGTTGTGTAGTGATTACATACAGATATACGTTGAATATGTTACATCAACCTGTATACAATTTGCTTGTGAGGCCCATTCATGGTGCCCCCCCCCCCCCCCCCCCCCCCGAACCCCCCACCCCACCACCACCCCCGCCCCGCCCGGCTCCGCCCCGCCCCCGCCATGATATTGCTAAAGGCGGCGTAAAACTATACTCACTCACACAGCTGGTTGTTGGCACACGAGACTTTGTCCAGATGTACGTCTGTGTAGCGATTGGCTATTCAACAGAATAATTTTGTAATGTGACTGCAAATGTTTAATAACATAAAAGGCTGAGAATGCACAACACATACTTACTTTTTCAATTGACAGAGGCAATAGTAAGTCATAGGATTTGAAAAAAATCGAGTCTTGGCCAGACATTGACATCATGAGCATCGATCCATGCAATTTGGATATGCGAGTCTGACCACCCGATCCCGTTAAATGCACCTTACACGCATAGTCGCCTCTTGGTTGCTGAAGACCTATTCTACCCGGGTCTCTCTGCAGCTGATACAGATGTAGTTATAAAACAGGCCCCAGCTATATTCCCTAACATATGCCTTTGCCTCAAAGCTACGGCGCTTTAAAGGTCGTCAAATTCGGTTTTAAGGTATTAAATCCGGTTTTGAGTTTGCAGAAGCTTTTTAAGCCACATTACAGTTGATATTTGAAAGACCACATAGCAGGTTCACATTATCATTATAATGTAATGTAATGAGTAATAATATTACACGTTAATCTAACGGTATGCGTGTGCATTATTTATCTCGTCTAACCCCTGTGCCGTCTAAATAGTTAAGAAGAGAGAACGTCACACGTCTTACCATGAATTGCTGACTCGTATATGCCTGCATGGTCTACCCGTGTACCTCGCTATTCTGACAATCACATATGACTCAACAGTGGAAACAGTACCCATGTACCTCGCTATTCTGACAATCACATATGACGCAACAGTGGAAACAGTACCCCTGTACCTCGCTATTCTGACAATCACATATGACGCAACAGTGGAAACGATACGTTGTTACCCATGTTTTCGAACACTGACAGACATGTATGGCAGCAGATGTGTGTTCGTCTACCCTGTGTAATTCCCTAAGACACACATCAGTGCAGCATCTGCACCAATATGAGCCTTAATCGCGTGAATGTTTCTTTCGGCTATACACCATCAGAAAGTGCTGATGGCTAACCAACGGTTCATACAAAGGTTTTTAAATGACATTTCAAGCAAACAAACGTTGTTGTAACGATTGAAATATTGAGCGAATCTCCCAGAGAATGTAATCACAATCCTGCCCCCTCACTCCAGCAGCTTCAGGGGGAGTTCAGTGCCACCAGACCCGTGTCGACGACAAAATGATAGTGAGTGACTGAGTTAGATTTAACGTAGCATCGGCATGGAATCCCCCACAAAGCGACGAGAACAAGTTATATATACATACTTGTGTCATGAATAGAAAGTTATATTTAAAAACAAATTTGCCAAACATATTTGGGCGTAACAAAATTATTGACAACTGTTTGAAACACGTGCTATGAGCAAAGAGATAAATCACTAACAAAATATTAACAGTAAGTATAAGAACCATAATTTTATAACTGGCTAAAAAGGGTATTATAATAAATCGTACATTTCTAAAATATGATTTATCGTTAAGATAATATGTTTATTAAAATCTATAATACAGCATTTACGAGTTTGCCTGTGAGAAACTCTATAAACAACAATTTCTGACAATTTCGGTAGACCTTCATTGTTTAACCATAGTCCGGAAATCCCCAAATTCACTTGAGGACTGCCCGGGGCATTTTCTGTCCAAATGATGTACCGTCAAGTCTAATCGAGTGTTCATATATCAGAAGATACAGCATGGCTCTGCCGGTCTTCCATAATTTAATTGGCTTCATTTGTCAATGCTTGGCGACCCTTAAGCCAGGCCATCTCCCAGCTAAGACGGCGGAGATTGCACCGCAGTGGGAGGAATCTCCAACCCGCTACAAATCGCCCCAGGAGACTGCCATCCCACGTCGGACATACAGCGACCACCGACAGTCTCGGATGGCGTTTCGGACTAAATCAAATTTATTATCTTTATCGGGTGGTTTGGTCGTAACAGTAAGTGTGAATTAGAGAAGGCTTAAGCCGTAAACTCCAGGCATCGGCACTCTGTTCGACTGGTACTGCCTGATGGATGGCGCAGTTTTATCGCGAGACAGACGTTCAAGGAAGAAGAAATTACACACTTGGCTTTGATTTCCTCTGACGAATGTCAAAATACATGATCGGATTCTTCCTAGGCTGTGTTTGAGCTGACCCATGGCACAAAGGTTTAGTCGGAGCAATGTTACTGGACAGATCGGCCCTACAGTAGGTTGTTATAAGAGAGATCTGAATGTACCGAATAGTTTTATTCTTTATCACCAAGTCTCCAATTAAAAAGGTTTGCGAAGGTGTACACAAGGGAAGTAAGGTGCTAGCAGCCACAGTTGTGTGTCCATATGGCGTAGTGATTTGAACCTGACTGAGCACCAAGATGACAAGGGGAGTTAGTATCATCATCATCATCATCATCATCATCATCATATCCAGCACACACACGCACGTGCACAGCAGCTCTTATTGCACCGCCATTATGTTGACGCGGATGCTAATACCATTATAACTAATGTGTGATTCATAACGGAAATAGTTCCAGTGACATAAACATCCCGACTTTCCAATGCCATTCTACTTCATCATTGTGATATTGATGCTGCTGCTGTCTGCGTCTAGGTATATGTTATATAAACACCCACATATACATCAGCCGGGTTTGTTAGCAAGGTGGCAGTCGTGCCGTGTTGTCCAACAGCGTGTATATTACACATGGATTCCTGATGACGCAGTTGTCTATTTCAGTCACCTCCCTTGTCAATTACACTGACAGTTACAGGAGTATATTGGCAGTATCGCGAGAACCTGCCTCAGGAGATTGGCAAACAACATAGTTCCAGCACTTCCACTCACTCTCCATCACAGCGTACGTGGAGTAGCATGTAGCGACACACTTATACGTGCTGAGATGTCTCAACATCACACACCTTACACACTGGCTGTCACTGGCAATACACCGGAATAATGGTGATAATGACAATTATAATAGTCATGATAATCACGATGACGATGAGGGAGATAGTCATAGAGGTGCAATGATAATAATAATGATGAAAATATTATTGATAATGAAATCACAAATATCCTAAATAAATATCTTATTTTCGAAAAAATACCCCTTCTTCTTATTAAAGGGGGCGGAGGGATAGCCTAGTGGTTAAAGCGTTCGCTCGTCACGCCGAAGTCCCAGGTTCGATTCCCCACATGGGTAAAATGTGTGAAGCCCATTTTCCGATTTCCCCCCGCCGTGATATTGCTGGACTATTGCTAAAAGTGGCGTACAACCACACTCACTCACTCACTCATATACACGGCAGCAATATTGTAGGTAACGATAGATATGCGTTGACAGTGTCTCAAAACTACGACACACAGAAGCAGTCGGGATCGTGTAGGTCCCGTGATCTAGTGGTGGAAGCGTTCGATCGTCACGCCGAAAGTCCGTGATCGATTCTCAACGTTGGGAATGTCTGAAGCCAGTTTCTGTTGTCCCCTTGATATGCTGGAATGTCTCTAAGAGCGGCGTAAAACTAGACTCACTCACATAAGCAGGCAGCGACCTAGAAACCCACCTTGTACCCTTCCGGGATGACCCCACGCACAATGTCGGAAACTAAACAGTCTGAGGGTTCGCAGTATTCTTAATCTTTGACTGCTTTCTATTATATTGATGGTTTACCTTTCATCAAATATTTATTGAAGATTGTATGATAAGATAAAAATAATACATTTTTCAGAATACGTTTATGATAAGGCCATGAAAATAATATTTGTTGGCTTCTAGAATCAGTGGAAATATTGAAAATGGGCAATGACAAGAAATCTGTGCTTTTTTCCCAGATGATAGCGTGAGGATACTTGACGTTAATTTCATCTTTTCATTCTATAGCCGACTGCTATTACGAAAAGGCTAGTCGCTGTTAAGGGCTATGTCTTCTTAACGCCGAAAATCAATGCAAAACACTCTTTGTTTTTTCATCCCCCTATTTGAGGGTAATCCCAGAGTGGCTGGGGGCAAAATCGAATTTTGATGGAGAGAAGATACCCAAGTGAATGTGGAAAGATTCATATAATAGACTTTGGGAAAATCCGGGACCAGTAATTTAATTAGAGAGGGGATTGAAAATCTAGTTTTATTTCTCCACCTTTTTCGTGCAATGATCACTCCCTTACTTGCTGTAACGCAGTTATTTCATTACCCGACGTCGCTCCCGACGACAATGTACAGCGAATAGGCGTTGAATGTATTCATTGGCATCGAAAATTCAATTGTCTTCCATAAGTTTCGATGCAGGAATATTGGCGTTTACCTTGCCAATTTTTCAAATTATGGGGCGGCGGGGTGGCCTAGTGGTTGTAGTGCTTCCTCGCAATGCCGGAGACATAGATTCTATTCTCCAAATGAATACAGTTGTAAAGCCAGATGTTGATGTCGGTGTTGTAGCTGCCGTACTGCTGGCACAGTCGTGAAACACTATTCACTCACTCACCTCTTGCTAATATGACCCCCGCAATGATTCCTAGGAAGATCCGAATGTCCAGGGAAAACACCGCTGATCGGGTGCAGGGAAAACACCCCTGATCGGGTGCAGGGAAAACACCGCTGATCGGGTGCAGGGCAAACACCCCTGATCGGGTGCAGGGAAAACACCGCTGATCGGGTGCAATAGAACCGGTCGAGGGAGAACAGTCTCATGGAAGAGGTCAAGGGTCGAGATCCGTTAACGAGTTAATGGGTTATGCCCAAAGGTCCAGTGTTAAAGGGGCAGTCCCAGAGGTCCAGGGTTCAAAGGCAACCCCATATGTCCAGGGATTAGAGATAACCCAAGAATTCCAGAGTTAAGGGGCAACCTCAGAGGTGTAGAATTTAGAGATACTCCAAGAGGTCCCCTGTTATACATGTATAATGAAACTCTAGTTTAAGTGGAGCCACTCACCATTCACACGCAATGTAACGCATTCCACAGAGAAACGGTGCAGCAGGCGTTATTCTGAATTCGAAACACTGACCGAAAATCAGAAATCACCGAAACGTACGACTTAGGTTAAACTTTAGGATCACATCGGAAACTTGAGCTAGTTCATCCGATGAACTAGTATTGGAAATGCCAATAACATAGTCTCAGACGACAATGCCACGTTTATTAATTGTTGTCCCTTAATTGCAGAGAAGAACTTAATCTAACAGGAGAATTATTGTCTGGGAAACACGAAGCTCGTTGAACCTCATAGAGTGAATGAGTATTGTCTAACACCGCATGCATACATCTTTCAGTTGTAAATATATGGAATTTTACATTTCAACATGTAATTTATAACTCAATGTGCTGTCACAAATATATGTAAATTATATAAAATATTTTACTTTCGGAACATATTACCAATTACCGAATTTCACTGCATATGATGATGCCTTAAAAACAAAAAAGTTATTATACGCACTGCAATCTACAAACTCGCTGTTACAGATAGAATTGGTATCAGTGAACATTGTATTCATTTGAAATGTCTTTATACTTTTAAGAAGAACAAACAACATGAAAAAGACCCGAGCCTCCGTCAGCCGCTACATATCCTACACCGGTATAGGGTTAGTTTTTTAACACAAAACGAAGTTTTAACTTTTTATTTACCTTACTTTTTGTGTTTCTACACATGCTATGAAAGATTTGAACCCTAAACCTTTTTTTGTTATGAGAAGAAACTAAAGCAATCCCAAACATGGGTGTTAATGAAGGGAACAAGTCTACATCTAGTGCCATACGCCCTCGGCTTCAGGTTCCTCCTTTCGAAGCGAAGACCAGTGGGCGGGCGACGGGTATGCGTACACTCACTGTCACCCGGTCAAACAACATCTTTAACTTTTCTAAATATTAACTTTGATATCTCCATCATAAATATTACATACTACCGTCTGAGTAATATTTGAATGATAATGTTAGAGCTAGAAAAAGTTAATAGATTCTGTTAGGTCGTCAAAATCGTTTTTGTCTCACTACTTGAAGTGGGAGGAATGTTATAGGAATGTTATTTCGCATTGAAAACGATTTATTGTTGATGTGTAATTAATAATTGATACAAACTATGTAATTCAGCGATTTGTCCTCGCGTTAACGTTAGCTTAAATGAGCAGTTGATGAAGGTTAAGAACATTGCGTCATCTTCCCACCTTTCCCGACGGCTAAACGCCGCCAAATCTCAGTTTTGATGGGGAATTTCACAAGGCTGCCGCCCACACAGGAACCGTCAAGTCATGAACGTTTTCACTCCCGTTATTATAATGGTAATACTAGTTTATCTGAATCGGATTATTTGTCTGGCACTTGATTAATCGCTTACCCTGTCTGTAACGCTGTTTTAGATACGTACTGATGAGGGTTCAATATTAGACCATCTGTCCATGTTAGGCACGACAAAGTGCGCTCAGATGTCACATTTACTGCCCTAGTTGGACCTTGTGAGCCTACAATGCATTCACTTGCCCCCTAGAAAACATTTATGGTATTATGTTGCACCACTCAAGGCAAAACGTCATACAGATGAATTTCTGATACAATTCAACAAAACATTTTCATTTTCATCGTAAGCCCTCCTTTTTACCTCGTTGACAATGTTTAATGTCTACTATTGCCAAGGTCAGTTTGCCCTTCATGATAACAACCATCTCGAGGCTTTAACATCAGGTTCTAAACCAGATCGCCCATATAATGAAATAATTTGTTTTCCCGCAAGCATTTCATATTCCAATCGTACGCGAAAAGACTGTTACTTGTAATATATACAAATACTTGTGATATCTAAAGAGAGGATACGGAAGCAATGAACTGATGCAGGAGTCTTCCAGTGTGTGATCTGCCGCTACTCTTGTGACCAATAGTTTACTTGTTACCGGATGCTCAACGGTGAGTATGAAGTAAATAGAATTTCCAGGAATATCAGATCTGCGGATAGCAGTCGGTGATGGGAAGTCTGCGTGTTCCATCAACATCGCCACAGAAGGGACATGGGTTTAGAGGGAGTGGACAATGATGAAAGGCCTTGATGTGAGAGGTATCGGCCTCAGCCACGACTAACATTCACTAATCACGCTGTGACGAGAGCCGGCGAGATCTCAGCTGAACGTTCTCGGCACCTATTGACGATCTTGTCCGCAGCAAACAATGACGTCATTAAATTACCTCGTTAAACAGAAGATGTAGACTGTTCAGAATGCGATGTATCAAACAGATGAAATACTCTTCGAAACAGATGAACATAAAATTCGATATGAAACGTTCATTCATTCTCGTGACGAAAATAGTTGTTCGCCATGTACAAAGAGTACACTCACAACGGCACAAGAAACCAACACCCGGCAATGATTTCATTCTACTCTTTTAGCGAGTAGATTACCATGATCATTGAAACCTAAGACAATAAGTTTTCGTTTTTTAGAATAGTTTTCAGTGGCTATTGAAAAATAATTAAACTATACATTGATAGTGTAAAGATCAGACAGAAGGGCGTATTTGCTGCAATAGTTCACGCCAAGCTGAACACAGAAACAAAGGACTAATTATCATAAAGTGGTTAGTATTGCTGTTACCCTAACCCATATAACGACCTCTTGGCTGCCACACCGACGGGCAAAGTCTTGCAAGACGTCGTTTGTGTGACAATCCTGATTGAAGCTAATGTAGAAACCCTTGTTTTAAGAGCGCCATTTCACTGAACATTTGTTTGAACCACGAGGCTTGTAACAGAACTCTGAACCACATCTTGTTAACTCACAGACAGGCGGTTGTTGGCACTGAGAAACAAACACAGTTGTACCCCAAAGAGTCTCTGTGTGCCTCAAGTAAACTCAGAATGCCGCCATTTCTTAGAAAATTTCCAAAAAGAACTCACAGAACTACATAATTGTAATTCCTTGGAACACAATATTCTCCAACAAACAATTATTAATTGTATTGCTAAGCTTGTAGTGAAACGTTTGTGTTGGCGCCCCCGACAGACCTATCTCGGTGTTCTTGGTTTGACGGGATTTCCTTGATATTTCTATTAATGTGCGCAAACTTCATGGCTGAAGTTTACAGTAGATCTCCAACACGTGTCGATCCCTTGAAACCTGGTGAAGTCGATTTAACGTCGCGAAAGGTGTTTTAAATGCCAGAAATGTCAGATCAGAGGAGTCGTTATGTGAACATCGTGGAATGGTGCTAGAAACGACCATAATCTTTCACTTCGAATTAAATATATACAAGTTCAAGTAGTGAGGAAAGTACTTGTGTGTCCTCAGGGTCTGAATAAAACCCCATTGAATCAAAGTTGTATTTTCACTGGAATTTCGGAACAGAGTAGGTCCTCGGTATCTTCTTTTAGTTCAGAGCAGAATAGCTCCGCGGTACTACACCTTTGGGATTCCGGGGCAGAGTGTGTCATCACGACCTCTCTGGGATTCCGGGGCAGAGTGGGTCATCGGTACCTCTCTTTGGGATTCCGGGGCAGAGTGGGTCATCAGTTCCTCTCTTTGGGATTCCGGGGCAGAGTGGGTCATCAGTTCCTCTCTTTGGGATTCCGGGACAGAGTGGGTCATCAGTTCCCCTTTTGGGATTCCGGGGCAGAGTGGGTCATCAGTACTTCTCTTTGGGATTCCCGGGCAGAGTGGGTCATCAGTTCCTCTCTTTAGGATTCCGGGGCAGAGTGGGTCATCAGTTCCTCTCTTTGGGATTCCGGGGCAGAGTGGGTCATCAGTTCCTCTCTTTAGGATTCCGGGGCAGAGTGCGTCATCAGCTCCTCTCTTTGGGATTCCGGGGCAGAGTGGGTCATGAGTAACTCTATTTGGGATTCCTGGGCAGAGTGGGTCATCGGTACCTCTCTTTGGGATTCCGGGGCAGAGTGGGTCATCAGTTCCTCTCTTTGGGATTCCGGGGCAGAGTGGGTCATCAGTTCCTCTCTTTGGGATTCCGGGACAGAGTGGGTCATCAGTTCCCCTTTTGGGATTCCGGGGCAGAGTGGGTCATCAGTACTTCTCTTTGGGATTCCCGGGCAGAGTGGGTCATCAGTTCCTCTCTTTAGGATTCCGGGGCAGAGTGGGTCATCAGTTCCTCTCTTTGGGATTCCGGGGCAGAGTGGGTCATCAGTTCCTCTCTTTAGGATTCCGGGGCAGAGTGCGTCATCAGCTCCTCTCTTTGGGATTCCGGGGCAGAGTGGGTCATGAGTAACTCTATTTGGGATTCCTGGGCAGAGTGGGTCATCAGTTCCTCTCTTTGTGATTCCCGGGCAGAGTGGGTCATCAGTTCCTCTCTTTAGGATTCCGGGGCAGAGTGGGTCTTCAGTTCCTCTCTATGGGATTCGCGGGCAGAGTGGGTCATGAGTAACCCTCTTTGGGATAACGGGGCAGAGTGGGTCATCAGTTCCTCTCTTTGGGATTCCCGGGCAGAGTTGGTCATCAGTTCCTCTCTTTGGGATTCCGGGGCAGAGTGGGTCATGAGTAACTCTCTTTTGGGATTCCTGGGCAGAGTGGGTCATCAGTTCCTCTCCTTGGGATTCCCGGGCAGAGTGGGTCATCAGTTCCTCTCTTTAGGATTCCGGGGCAGAGTGGGTCATCAGTTCCTCTCTTTGTGATTCCCGGGCAGAGTGGGTCATCAGTTCCTCTCTTTAGGATTCCGGGGCAGAGTGGGTCATCAGTTCCTCTCTTTGGGATTCCGTGGCAGAGTGGGTCATGAGTAACTCTCTTTGGGATTCCGGGGCAGAGTGGGTCATCAGTTCCTCTCTTTTTGATTCCCGGATAGAGTGGGTCATCAGTTCCTCTCTTTAGGATTCCGGGGCAGAGTGGGTCATCAGTTCCTCTCTTTGGGATTCCGTGGCAGAGTGGGTCCGCAGTACCACCGCGCGTGCCCCGCTGCTTGTGAAGAACTGGTTAGAATGGGAATCTGACTGATTATGTACAATCGTACACCAACTGCTTTATTCATTTTTTCTGATAAACATCACGTGTCTGTCTTGTCCAGAATCGATTATCGGCCATAGGCTTCAACAACCTCTCAACATCAACTCACTCGCTCCTCTTTACCTTAAAAATACAACGTATTTCTTTGACTTACACATAGTCGTTTCTTGTTGTAATACCCCTGCTTATAATGCCATAGTTTTTAAAGAACTGATTTCCGAGTTGCAAAATTGTCAGGATATAATGCCACCCTGGTTATAGTGCTGATGCAAATATACTTCAGGCTTAAGTTCCAATTCCTTGTTTATTATGCCATTTTAAAAACAATTTTAACAAAACATTGGCAATGTAGAGGAGATGATTTCTTCTAAATCAAGAAACTAACTGCATTGATCTAAGTAATGTTGTTGGCACAGCTAATCCTCATCTAGAACCATACACTTTCTTCAAAATAAGAAACAAATTAAGTGGATGTTAATGATGATATCGTTTTCTATAAGTTTAAATAAATTGTTATTTCTCAATTCTCAATAGATATCAGAATAAATAGCTTGCATTCAATGGATGTGTCTCGGTTCTTATTCAATCTTCCACACATCATGTTTCCACCCCCTCGCTATAATGCCACATTTTCCGTTGGACGAAAGGTGGTATTATCACCAGGGAGGCCTGTAGTCGAGTGTCGTCAAGCCGATTCGAGCGTGTTTAAAAGCGTATTTACGGTAAGCACAAATACACACGGCGTCTGTAGCATCTGTATTAATTCTATATCTACCCAAGTCCCTTTCAAACATCATTACTGTTATGTAATAATTTAAGTATATACATGTACTGTAAGTATGAATGGTTTCATAATGATCAATGAGTCCTACACGATTGGAAGAATCAAGCCATCATTACATCCTGCTCGTCCCTCGGTGGCGCCGGGAGAAGCACAGGCAACGCTGGAAAACAAACCTCGTACTCTCCAGTGAGACTGCTGGCTGTGTTGTATCTGCATGCCAGCGCATATCCCACTGTCATTATAGACTGACTGCATTGTAATAAAATACATTATAAGTCTACATTCTAGATTATTCCCTGACAATAGCTCCAGTTACCGGATAGTATGGCTTTATAATTAGCCTCTCCTGACAGACTTGGAATGATAACACCATGACAGATGGCGGGATTCCCTTTGATCTGCGAAATAATCACAAATTATATCAATATGACTGATGTGCCTAATCAGAAACTAATTAACATCGCGACTACAGGAGACGTTTACAGGAAAAGTCTGCCAGATTTCTACTTCCACACTGGATCGGATTTTCTCCACACTAAAAACAACACTTTCGGTGTCATTACCGATGTGCACATGTCTTTAAGACCAGTGGCCTCATAAGTGTTCATTTCATGGGAAAAGTGACGTGGAAGTGTTTATCTTGCGGTGTAGTCAATGTGTAATCAGATCAGTCAAGATTTCGCTAGTAACACGAGCGTGGCTATGTATTAATCGTACTTTGTCTCAGCTCAAAACAGGACTGTATCCGCTCTTCGTCTCGCGTCATTTTCAGCTATGCGCGTCAAGTTATTTTCTGAAATTTAGAACACAAGCAGAGCAGACAACTATCATTATATTAGTTTGGCATGAATCAACGCAAGGAGCCGTGTCAAACCTACAGATATTGACTGGTATATCTGATACTTGTGACAGTCAGAGGGGCGTGTCTTCAATAGATTCAACACAACAGACTGGATTTCCTCAATTGCGAAAAACATGATGATTTATCATAAATGGCCCAAATAATTATGTTTTCGTGTAGTCTTTGCGCTTCTTTTCCTTAGAGGACAGACGAGCCTTGTTGCTGGGAGAAATACAAACGACAATTTGCTCAGCAAAAATGTTAAGTGAGAAATGTCTCCAAGAGTTGCAGCCGACAGTGAGGCGTATCAAGGTATGCGGATAAAGACGTCTATCCGTGGTATTACTGGTATTAACTCAACTTGTTCCATGAGTACTTCGTTACCATGGACACCTTATCCCAGTTGCCTGATCAAATACACCACGACAAATGACGGACTTAGCTTCCGAGAGACGCTTTTCAAACTTAGGTCAAATCTCCGATAATAAGCCAAACGCCACTAATTAAAACAAACAATTGAAAAGTGCCGCGCTTGAAACCCCTTCACACTTCTCCCCTATCATCAACGTCTGACGTCACGGATGAAGAATTCCATACAATATCGGGTAGCTGACGACAAATATCAGTTAATGAATTATTTTCATTATTTTCCTGTTTGTGGTTCAAGATCGTATTGATGATAGAAAGCAAGCTCATCCGCCCTTTTCATCGAAAGACACTTCAAAGGATTGTAGATAGCCTCGAAATATTAAAGAGTTGTTTGCATCAGGGGACACACTACTGCCAGAGCCGAATTCAAAATGGCGGCGGAAGGGGTCGGTAGCAGACGAGTCGGAGAAGTATATGAACAGTGTCTTACATTTCCTCTGTGTGTCAGTCAGACTTCAGCTGTTGCGATGTAGATGCGGAAACGTCCAGGGCAGTAAGCTACTCGTCTTACACGCATCCCGTCGTTGCTGACATTCTTATTATCAAACATGCATGCACCCTCTATCCTCATGTAAAATATATTGTTTTGTACATTAACCAAAACAGTTGTCTCTTCCCACATGTACTCATTAAGGATATCACTCTTATCGGTATGAAATATTCAACAACATTGGAGAGGGTTAGATGAGTTTTCATTCATTTTGCAATGATTTAAATAACGTGCTAACCATATCTGAACCTGACCACAGAGTCGCCTGGCTAGTATTGACACGTAATTACCATAGGACTTCTACCTCTCCATGAAGACAGACAACGCGTCTGGATATCGTAATCATTGTTCCAAGTGTTTAAAACTGCCTGTGTCATTTTCCCAATGAACAGAAATCGTCAAAATAAATGGTGTCACAACTAAAACTCGAGACAGTCCAGTATAGTGACAGTCTTTAAGAAACTTACCCTTTATCTATACGAGCATTAACAGTGAGTGAGTAAAGGTTAACGCCGCTTTGAGCAGAATGTCAGTTATATCACATCTAGTGTCGGCTTTTGTGGTAGCAAAGCCCGAAGTGACGTGTACAACTTTGGTGAAACCCAGGAGAATGATGAGTGTGCTGCTGAAAAACCAATGACCATAATCGGGGCGATTCAAACCCTCGTCCATCGTATCCTGGCACGACTAAGGGTCGCAACTCGACACGACTGAAATCCATGTATATGTACTCATGATGTGACTTTCGAGCCCGTCTGACAGTTATGAATACTTTGGTAAATCTTTGATCTACAAAAATATAATTTGTCTGCATTTATCTCCTCAGATTCCGTGCCTCTTGTCAGTGGGCAACATATAGGCGCTAGCCGATGTCCACTGGTATGATTCTGGATAGTCCACGTTTTATGAGATTAGTATATGTAAATTTTTTTATAGTTTTGTGTAAATGTTTCAATAAAGACATATGTAACGCTGTGACACACCTATTTACCGACCAGAGAATGACTCATTTGTTGTTGAGGCACTTTGAGGAATCGCTCCATAACACAAACGGTAGCTCACGAACAATGTCTCATTCATGAACAGCGATGAAAATAGTTATTGATAAAACTGTATGAATACATTATGTCACAAATATAGTTGACGGAAACAGTTGATTTGTATCTATTTTTTGTAAGCTAGTATACACGTCGTTATCTATGCTTTTGACGCCCTTGCTTGTTTTACAAGGTCACTATTAAGTGACGATATCTGGAAAGCATGTCTATGAAGACATATGGGATATATTTGATTGATATACAAATAGTTTATTTGATCTAGTCACATGACGGGACAAGCACGTTTGTTTTAACAAAGCGAAGTGTTATAGTTATCATGTATCTCCTGCTTGATACGTGTCTCAATAGTGTCATCATGGTCGCCTTGACCGGTCAGGGTCCTTCACAGCGCGTGGCACCTTCGTTACCCTCCCGATATCACCGTTGCAAGAATCTTGAACCCTTTCTCTCAATCTCCAAATGTAGTGACAAGTATATTTTCTGTATTTGTCTTTGTGAATGCCGTTATATATAGCGAATTAGGAAAAGGTTTACGACCGAAATACTATATCCTGGATGAAGTTACGTGTGTTTGATTAAACTGATTGATTCGAGATTGAAGACTAACGGAAAAGCACCAAACACCCCTTACATTCTGACTATTCTGGACATCATGAGCATCGATCCACGCAATTGGGATCGATGACATGCTTCAACCAAGTCAGCGAACCTGACCACCCGTTCCCGTTAGTCGCCTCTTACTAAAAGCGTAGTCGCCTTTTACGGCAAGCATGGGTTGCTGAAAATCTGTTCTTCCCCGGATCTTCACGGGTCAACTATAGTATAGCGAGCCCCACGAACGGGGTATCGCTGTGAGGAGCTTGACGTCAGGTATCCAAGGTGAGATAACTCCCTGAATTAGTAGTGCCTGGCCAAGTGTTATGTCACTCAGTAAAAACACTCCCCGCAATAAGCTAAGATATAAGTAATAAATAAATAAAGTATTTCATCAAATAAGACGTCGTAAAATTAATGAACGCAAAGTACATGTATAAAGGAATTATTTGTATGACTGCCAGTGTTTATAATATTAACATAAATATACGACGTCGTCACGAACATCATTGCAGTGCAAATGCTATCGTAATACATAGCCTCTCGGACGTAAAAGGGCATTTCATGTAAAGCCCTGTCTTATAAAGTCTATATCAATTCATTTTAGATGTATCCCTACATAGATGTATGGGGTGCCAAGAGACAAAGAAATAAATAATAAGTAAACATAATGAACTTGTGATGTGTGTTCCATGGCATCAATCTATGATACTCAAAGACATTACGAGCATGTAGTGTTATGGTATATACCTTTCACTCACGTTTGGACCGGAGAGCGAAGGTCGGTGGTTCGATCTTCTGGTCGCGTCAAACCAGCAGACGTTAAAATATTGTGCTCTCGGCATAAAGGGGATAAAACAAGCACTGGTCGTCTCGGAGTCAGTATAATGCGTCTGAGTAGGTATTTACAAGGTTAAACTGCGGCATGGTATATCAGTAGGCCAGTACTGAAAAACTGGCATACGCCCGGATTAGTACAAGCAGTCACAGACACATACGTGAATGCACGTCGCTATGCGTTAAATAATTTTGAACGCGACGTTAAACCCCTTCTAACCTCACCTCAAAACTCTTGTAGACTGGCAATATGTTCCTGTACACAAACATTCCATTCCACCTTGCTTCACTGTACGTAGACCCGTTACTGCGGCCTAGGATCAGACACATGGAAACACGTTACTGCGGCCTAGGTTCAGACACATGGAAACCCGTTACTGCGGCCTAGGTCCCGACACATGGAAACCCGTTACTGCGGCCTAGGTTCCGACACATGTAAACACGTTACTGCGGCCTAGGTTCCGACACATGTGAACCCGTTACTGCGGCCTAGGTCCCGACATATGTAAACACGTTACTGCGGCCTAGGTTCCGACACATGGAAACACGTTACTCCGGTCTAGGTCCCGACACATGGAAACCCGTTACTGCGGCCTAGGTCCCGACACATGTAAACACGTTACTGCGGCCTAGGTCCCGACATATGTAAACACGTTACTGCGGCCTAGGTTCCGACACATGGAAACACGTTACTCCGGTCTAGGTCCCGACATATGTAAACACCTTACTCCGGTCTAGATCCCGACACATGTAAACCCGTTACTGCGGCCTAGGTCCCGACACATGTAAACACGTTACTGCGGCCTAGGTCCCGACATATATAAACCCGTTACTGCGGCCTAGGTCCCGACACATGGAAACACCTTACTCCGGTCTAGGTCCCGACATATGTAAACCCGTTACTGCGGCCTAGGTCCCGACACATGGAAACACCTTACTGCGGCCTAGGTCCCGACACATGTAAACCCGTTACTGCGGCCTAGGTCCCGACACATGTAAACACGTTACTGCGGCCTAGGTCCCGACATATATAAACACGTTACTGCGGCCTAGGTCCCGACATATGTAAACACGTTACTGCGGCCTAGGTCCCGACATATGTAAACACGTTACTGCGGCCTAGGTCCCGACATATGTAAACACGTTACTGCGGCCTAGGTCCCGACATATGTAAACACGTTACTCCGGTCTAGGTCCCGACATATGTAAACACGTTACTGTGGCCTAGGTCCCGACACATGTAAACACGTTACTCCGGTCTAGGTCCCGACATATGTAAACACGTTACTGCGGCCTAGGTCCCGACATATGTAAACCCGTTACTGCGGCCTATGTCCCGACATATGTAAACACGTTACTGCGGCCTAGGTTCCGACACATGGAAACCCGTTACTGCGGCCTAAATCCCGACATATGTAAACTCGTTACTCCGGCCTAGGTCCCGACACATGGAAATCCGTTACTGCGGTCTAGGTCCCGACATATGTAAACACGTTATTGCGGCCTAGGTCCCGACACATGGAAACCCGTTACTGCGGCCTAGGTCCCGACACATGGAAACCCGTTACTGCGGCCTAGGTCCCGACATATGTAAACACATTACTGTGGCCTAGGTCACGACACATGGAAACCCGTTACTCCGGTCTAGGTCCCGATATATATAAACACGTTACTCCGGTCTAGGTACCGACACATGGAAACCCGTTACTCCGGTCTAGGTCCCGACACATGGAAACACGTTACTCCGGTCTAGGTCCCGACACATGGAAACCCGTTACTCCGGTCTAGGTCCCGAAACATGGAAACCCGTTACTCCGGCCTAGGTCCCGACACATGAAAACCCGTTACTCCGGTCTAGGTCCCGACATGTGTAAACACGTTACCTGACACACATGCGCCATATTGAAGTGTGTTTGGTGTGTACTGGTTACTAACAAATACATTTTATGTGTATCCCATATTATTATTGGTAGTACGAAATATATACAAAGCAGTGAATAAACATGACCTATTTCTATAGGGTATAGATGTGTAGCTCGATGATGCAATTAAAGAGGCTTGTATTAGCTTGCTCTAAGGCCACTACCAGACACGGTGTTCCAGCTTATTTAATACCCAGAACATCATAAACACGTAATATACGTCTGTGTTTACATTTCATATCTTAAGGAATCCCATTTGTTGAACACTGTCAACACCGACGAGCAGTGTCACTATGACATGCAATTTGCCTGATCGATTTTGCCCAAAAAAGGAACAGTGTGGATCTTACCGCCATAAAGGCCTTATGTTTACGACCGGAAGGTGACATGCATGCTGGGAAAATAGCACGAAAACCACTTTACTTCAATTATCAAATTATCGTTACATCACGCGAGACTTCTACTGGAACTAACAGTGCATGGAGATCAAATCCGGTTGAAGTGAGGTCACTTCCGGTCTCAACAAATGAACATAAAGTGAGACTGTATAAGCTAATGCAATAGTCGATAGCCATGGACCAGGCTGGGGAGGTGTTTCACCCCGCCGGGAAGTGTTTGTGAACGGGAGATGCAGCCGCCGCCTCGTGTGTTTCGTCAGTGGGTTGTCAGGCAACAGATAAACAGCTTTTTAAATGTAGAATTTAAAACCTACCGACACAAATTGTGTTATTACCGAGCGGAACAGGTGACCTATTGATCAGAAGATGAACTGAAGACTGCCTGTACAGGGAACCAACGCATTGCAGCGATATACTTGTGGGATATATATGCTATATCTTGTTTCAGGCATATTGAATATTATCCTAAGACTAGATATGTAGATATCAGTGATGTGGTTCATATTTTATTCATACGCATAACGTTAACAATGCTTTCTTAAGAAATAAAATCAATGATTTGTACTAAACAAGAATGTTTCAGAATTCATCGCGCGATTAAAATACATATTCAATTCAATGCCTCCTCACAAACCCACTGTAACGCCCACTATGATCGTGTGCCTTCGATACCGTTGACAGTTTCGAACATTTTCTGTACATATTCACTTTTTCATTGAATAAATGCCATTCAGATAGAACGTATATCCACCAACTATATACCATGACATATAAACCTAATGAATTTTACAATAATTCGTAACATTCATGTTATGTCTAATTTATAGCAAGGTGATCTATTACCTCAATTGAACAAATACTCTAGAGTATCCAAATCCAAGGACCGCCTCCGTGGTCGAGTGGTAGAGCGTCTCCCCGGAGAACGGGAGGTCCAGTGTTCGATCCCCGGCAGCGTCATACCAAAAGACGTTAAAAGATGGTACTTGTTGCTACCCTGCCTGGCACTCGGCATTAAGGGGCTAAGACAAGGACTGGTCGGTTCGGAGTCAGTATATTGTATCTGAGTGGGGTATTCATATTAAACTGCGGCATGGTATCTCAGTGGGCTAGCACTATAAAATTAGCTTTAGTCCATTGAGTAGTACAAGCAGCCACACACACACACACACACACACACACACACACACACACACATGCACGTCGCTATATAAGTGCAATTTCATGGACGCGATGTTAAACCCCAGTTCACCTCACCTCACCAAATCCACTCATCTTTTACTTTTGCTATTTGCAGATGATGTAGTTCTAATTTCGGATACTGTAACAGTTCTACACAGTCATTTAATGCATTGTAGGAATATTGTAATGATCATTATAGTGTTAATCTGAATACAGGTAAGATAGTTGCCTTTTAAAAATGTTAAATATGATGTTTTAGGAAGTTCCATATTGAATGTGTTACTTCTTATGACTATTCAGGCACAACCTTCTCAAGAACAGTTCTTGGAATAAACACTTTGATAAGGTTATTTTGCAACCCAAAAGGGGTATTTTTAGAAGTTTATCAAGACTTAAACCTATGCCATATGATGTTTCCTTCAAGGGTTTTGACAGCAAAGTAATTTCAATTTTATTGCGTGGCGCTGAGGTATGGGGCCTGGCTTCTGATTGTGACTGAAGATATTAGCTTGCAAGTCTTGTCTTGATGCTCAGAGGCCTTCTTCAAACCATGTTCTTTGAGAGGAAATGCCAAAGATATCCAGTTTACATATATTTGTTTAAGCGCTGTATTTAATACTGGTAAAAAAATGTATGAAAGATTTACGTTTACTCCAAAATGTTATAATATGATGCTGCTACACATGTTTCAAGGTAAAATTAATTAGGATTGTAGTTTTTGTAGGTTGTTGTTAGTTTTGGGGAAATTTGGGAAAGCAGCGTATTGATAGTTTTATAACAGAGATTATGATACGACTAAAATGTATATACGAGCTGAAAGTTGACTGAACTGTAACTCACGATGTATGTTGACTGAACTGTAACTCACGCTGCATGTTGGCTGAACTTTAACTCACGATGTATGTTGGCTGCACTGTAACTGAAGCTGTATGTTGGCTGCATTGTAACTCACGCTGCATGTTGGCTGCACTGTATCTCAAGCTGTATGTTAAATGCATTGTAACTCACGATGTATGTTGACTGAACTGTAACTCAAGCTGAATGTTGGATGCACTGTATCTCAAGCTGTATGTTGAATGCATTTTAACTCACGATGTATGTTGACTGCACTGTAACTTAAGCTGAATGTTGATTGCACTGTTACTCAAGCTGAATGTTGGATGCACTGTATCTCAAGCTGTATGTTGAATGCACTGTAACTCATGTTGTATGTTAACTGTACTCAAGCTCAAGCTGTATGTTGGCTGCACTGTAACTCAAGCTGTATGTTGGCTGCACTGTATCTCAAGCTGTATGTTAAATGCATTGTAACTCACGATGTATGTTGACTGAACTGTAACTCAAGCTGAATGTTGGATGCACTGTATCTCAAGCTGTATGTTGAATGCATTTTAACTCACGATGTATGTTGACTGCACTGTAACTTAAGCTGAATGTTGATTGCACTGTTACTCAAGCTGAATGTTGGATGCACTGTATCTCAAGCTGTATGTTGAATGCACTGTAACTCATGTTGTATGTTAACTGTACTCAAGCTCAAGCTGTATGTTGGCTGCACTGTAACTCAAGCTGTATGTTGGCTGCACTGTAACTCATGTTGTATGTTAACTGTACTCAAACACGAAGCTGTATGTTGGCTGCACTCAAGCTCAAGCTGTATGTTGGCCACACTGTAACTTAAGCTGCATGTTGGCTGCACTGTAACTCAAGCTGTATGTTGGCTGCATTGTAACTCAAGCTGTATGTTGGCTGCATTGTAACTCAAGCTGTATTATGACTGCATTGTATCTCAAGCTGTATGTTGGCTGCATTGTAACTCACGCTGTATGCTGACTACACTGTAACTCAAGCTGTATTTTGGCTGCATTGTAACTCACGCTGCATGTTGGCTGCACTGTATCTCAAGCTGTATGTTAAATGCATTGTAACTCACGATGTATGTTGACTGAACTGTAACTCAAGCTGAATGTTGGATGCACTGTATCTCAAGCTGTATGTTGAATGCATTTTAACTCACGATGTATGTTGACTGCACTGTAACTCAAGCTGAATGTTGATTGCACTGTTACACAAGCTGAATGTTGGATGCACTGTATCTCAAGCTGTATGTTGAATGCACTGTAACTCATGTTGTATGTTAACTGTACTCAAGCTCAAGCTGTATGTTGGCTGCACTGTAACTCAAGCTGTATGTTGGCTGCACTGTAACTCATGTTGTATGTTAACTGTACTCAAACACGAAGCTGTATGTTGGCTGCACTCAAGCTCAAGCTGTATGTTGGCCACACTGTAACTCAAGCTGCATGTTGGCTGCACTGTAACTCAAGCTGCATGTTGGCTGCATTGTAACTCAAGCTGTATGTTGGCTGCATTGTAACTCAAGCTGTATTATGACTGCATTGTATCTCAAGCCGTATGTTGGCTGTACTCAAGCTCAAGCTGCATGTTGGCTGCATTGTAACTCACGCTGTATGCTGACTACACTGTAACTCAAGCTGTATGTTGACTGCACTGTATCTCAAGCTGTATGTTGACTGCACTGTAACTCAAGCTGTTTGTTGACTGCACTGTAGCTCAAGCTGTATGTTGACTACACTGTAGCTCAAGCTGTATGTTGACTGCACTGTAACTCAAGCTGTATGTTGACTACACTGTAGCTCAAGCTGTATGTTGGCTGCACTGTAACTCAAGCTGTATGTTGGCTGCACTGTAGCTCAAGCTGCATGTTGGCTGCACTGTAACTCAAGCTGTATGTTGACTACACTGTAGCTCAAGCTGTATGTTGACTACACTGTAGCTCAAGCCGTATGTTGACCACACTGTATCTCAAGCTGTATGTTGGCTGCATTGTAACTCACGCTGTATGCTGACTACACTGTATCTCAAGCTGTATGTTGACTGCACTGTATCTCAAGCTGTATGTTGGCTGCATTGTAACACACGCTGTATGCTGACTACACTGTATCTCAAGCTGTATGTTGACTACACTGTAACTCACGCTGTATGCTGACTACACTGAACTCACGCTGTATGTTGGCTACACCGTAACTCAAGCTGTATAGGCCGATGGTTACGTCATGGCTGACATAAAGACGATGATATGGAAGTCCTATATTCAATTACCCACAAGTCCCATAGACTTTTCAGAAACATATAACACGGCTGGATGGCCGCCGTAGACTAACTCAGGTACTGGCTTAAATGCGCGGACTTCGTAGGAGACCATGCCGTGAGTTTTAGCTGCAAACTGACCTCTGGGAAGACAACAGCGAAAGGAACACGTAAAAACCTGCAGAACACAGGCGTCAGTGAGAACAACTGATGTGCTCTGCACATGAAAGGAAACATTCTGGCTCATTTTCAAATGACTCTTCTCTTTTTTATGTGTGGCTATGTGACATAGAAACTACGACCTCGCAGCTTGTTCTATGAGACTTATCAAACAATGGGGCCGTCGAATCAAAGCCAGTGATTGCTTGTGGCAAGCGATGTCCAGTCGGGCCTGTCATTGATTGAAAAAGTGTGATGCCGAGCCTCCAGTTTCCGCATGTGGTGAAGCGCCCTTTTGTAAATCTCCAGGTGCACCTTGCGACCGACTTGCCCTCCTCCCTGATAGGTTCGACTTGCTCTGGCCAATGATGGGTAAACCTCGAGGTGCAGCTCTCCATCAACACGTACTACTCCCTGATAGGTTCGACTTGCTCTGGCCAATGATGGGTAAACCTCGAGGTGCAGCTCTCCATCAACACGTACTACTCCCTGACAGGTTCGTGTTGCTCTGGCCAATGACGGGTAAACCTCGAGGTGCAGCTCTCTATCAACACGTACTACTCCCTGACAGGTTCGTGTTGCTCCGAGTATGAGTCCATCAGAGAACCAGCGTTGGAATTATATTATTAAGCAAGTCATATTAACTCAAGCAAGTCCAAAACAGATTATGTGAATTTCTATTACGGACTAATAAAGATGCTCATGAGAATGTAGTCAATCGGTAAAGAAGCAGAAATTCACGCTAAAAGAAGAAAGTAGGGACGTTCAATTGAATAATATGAAGTTATCACAAACACAATTTTCTATCCCTCAGTAGTTGAAAAAGTGTTCTAGTTCCAAACAAGCTTTCTTGCCAGCTTTTACCCTGGAGCGTAATAGATGACAGGCGAGAGTATGTGGAGGACAAGGATTGACCTCCCTGCCAGCGCAACAAGGAAACGGGGCCCCCACAGAAGGCGGGGACAGTAATTGGGAGGAAGAAATGAAAACATCTGAGTATTTTTTTAGATGTTGAGTCTGAGCTTCCCTTAATGGTAACTTCAGTCGTGAATTCACCAAGGCTGATTTACTTAGCGCAAAGGTCAATGTAAACAAGGTTATAACTTGTGCAAACGGGAGACTCAAAATTATACGCATAGACAAAGGGTTAAATTTCAAAATATTTCTGTATCATTGTCGAATATCGAGGCTTGCTTATTTCCATTTTTACAAATGCTTAACTGATTAACCGTTTTTATTGTGACCTTTATTGTTTGTTTTATGAAAAGGTCATGGTGATGCCAGAAGTCTAAATACTATCAGTTACCATCTTAATTATTATCCTTAAATATCCTTACATTAGCAAAATCAGCTGTCACCATCATCATCATCATCATCATCGATGTCGTCATTATTATAATTACCACTTCATGTTTAATGCTATAAGCATAATGTTTGCCATGCGAGTAATCATACACTAATGACTTCACTAGGGGTAGCATGACTGCGTCATGGGATCATTGAGTATGGCATATACTGCATCCAAACTAACAGTGGCTTACACAAGGAAGTGGGTACTGCTGCTGCAGTGACGTGGACGCAACTAAATACCTTCTGACATAAACTCGAAACCAATCAATAGGTACTTTTCCAAGTTATATTGATGTTGATTACAAAGTGGGTCTTGGGGGCATAACGTGATACCCCCATTCCACTGCTGAGTAGAGGTTCAATTTGTAGGGAATAGATAGGAAAGACAGGAGAAGGTCGCTCTCCATTCAGCGATGTATCGAGTGTTTGTGTCTTGTATGCAGTGTTATCAGCATTGGAGGGTGAGTGTGGCCAAGACTATCCAACCTGCATCAACAAAGCCCCTAGTATTGTTTGTTTGTTCGTTGTTTAACGCCGCACTCAGCAATATTCCAGCTATACCACGGCGGTCTGTAATTTATCGAGTCTGGGCCAGACAATCCAGTGGTTGATATCATGAGCAATTGGGACCGAAGACATGCATCAACCTGCGAGCCTGACCACGCGATCCCGTTAGTCGCCCCTTACGACAAGCATAGTCGCCATTTACGGCAAGCATGGGTTGCCGAAGACCTATTCTACACCGGACCTTTAAATATTCTTATTTCAATTCCGTAGACATAAATGTAACATTGGTACATGAGGTATATACGTGTAGCAATTCATAGGATCTTCTAACATGACGATCAGATATGGGTATATACGTATATTAATTGACTGAGAAATTATAATAAGTAGGCTGATAATTCCTTCCATTTTCTGTCGAATCTCTTAATACTACTATTTTTCATTGCGATTAATTGTTTTATTTTACATACATCTTTCAATATTTTTTGCGAAAAAAGGAAAGCATAATGGAGTTTTCTTAGTGCTTGACTGGTGAATGTATTTTTTTGCAAGAAGAAGTATGTAGTTGAAAAGGTAGATGTTTTTTGATGTAGCAAAAAATCTTTTTCAAAATGGTAGTATGAATATCATATGCAAGTTTTGAGTTTTGGTAGATTTCAATTTCTAACCAAAATTACTTTACAAAAACACATTCTACCTCCACATGGTTTCAGATTCAGGGACACAAAAGGAGCATATGTCATCATCCATTAACTTCATTTTCAATAATTCCTCTTTGGTATATAGAGCTCTATTTATAATCAGTAATTGAAATCTAGTTTAACATCATACACAATCTACAATTAGAGAAAACATTATTCCATACAATGCTTTGATTAAGTTAATTTTTCCATTTGTCACACATCAAAGGAAAGTTATTTGTAGCTATAAGTTTATCTTAAATATTCTGGAGCCCTTTGTTCTTATCAACAAGTCTCTCAAAATGTAATTTATGTATAAGTTAGCTGTTACTCTTATAAAACCAATGTTTTAGAATGAAATTATTTTAAAATTGGATATTGAACCATAAAGGCTCTGATAAAATTTCGTCAATATTTTGTCAAATTTATGTTTTCTGTAGTCATTATCCCAAATATTCAATATATCCCTCCAAAAGAGATATTTCAAAGTAATAAACTTGTCAACGTTTGCTCCCAAAAGGAATATCTGTTTTGAAAAAAGTCGGTTTTTGTAAACTTGTCCTTGAAAATGATTTCAATGCACCAATAAATTTGCGGGTGTCTATCATTCTCAGACCACCTTCTTCATATTTCCTTACCAAGATAGATCTTTTCATTTTGTCTGGTTTGTTATTCCAAATGAATGTATAAAAAAGTTTAATCAATTTTCCAATAAAATCATCAGGTGGGTTTTGAAGTGCTGAAAATATATGAAATAATGTTGAGAGCCAGAGTCTTAATAACTGTGATTTTACCTATTAAGCTTTTTTCCAGCTTCCCAGTAATCTATTAATATGTTCGAGTCTTTTTCTTGTATTTATTACCCATAGATCATGTAATGTGGGATTAAATATTATTCCCAAGACTTCAAAGTTTCCCTCATGCCAGTCTAGTATTATGTCTTCACAGAGTTTGATGTTGGGTACGATAAACTTGCTGTAAATCCGTTTACTGGCAGGGGTTTCTGTTTAAAACATTCGTTCTCCTACCAGATGAATATAAATATGATGACAGCGTCATGCGTGTCTTGATAAGTGATGACCAAAACTAAACGTGTTCTTCCTTTTGCAAAAGGAATTACTGTTTTATTTTATTTCACTGTAGGAATATTGTCTTATCAAAAGCCTGTTTGCGCACCAATATGTATAAATCTCTTCCAATAATCTAATATAATTTAAACCAGAGGCAATCACGTATCATCCAGACTGTCAGTCTGTTACGAGATGGCAGACAAACACCCCGCCGTGTGTACCCCACCACGTCTTGCAGTCAGTACATAGTGCTCATACCTAACTAGCAAGCCCGTCGCCCATTGCCCATGTCATCTTTACATCTGGTTCATGTCCCAGTGTGGAGGACAGTACGACACTAGTGAGGATAGGTTTATGTATGGTTCATGTCCCAGTGTGGAGGACAGTACGACACTAGTGAGGATAGGTTTACATCTGGTACATGTCCCAGTGTGGAGGACAGTACGACACTAATGAGGATAGGTTTACATCTGGTTCATGTCCCAGTGTGGAGGACAGTAAGACACTATTGAGGATAGGTTTACATCTGGTTCATGTCCCAGTGTGGAGGACAGTACGACACTAGTGAGGATAGGTTTACATCTGGTACATGTCCAAGTGTGGAGGACAGTACGACACTATTGAGGATAGGTTTACGTATGGTTCATGTCCCAGTGTGGAGGACAGTACGACACTATTGAGGATAGGTTTACATCTGGTTCATGTCCCAGTGTGGAGGACAGTACGACTCTAGTGAGGATAGGTTTACATCTGGTTCATGTCCAAGTGTGGAGGACAGTACGACACTATTGAGGATAGGTTTACATCTGGTTCATGTCCCAGTGTGGATGACAGTACGACACTATTGAGGATAGGTTTACATCTGGTTCATGTCCCAGTGTGGAGGACAGTACGACACTAGTGAGGATAGGTTAACGTATGGTTCATGTCCCAGTGTGGAGGGCAGTACGACACTATTGAGGATAGGTTTACATCTGGTTCATGTCCCAGTGTGGAGGACAGTACGACACTAGTGAGGATAGGTTTACGTATGGTTCATGTCCCAGTGTGGATGACAGTATGACACTATTGAGGATAGGTTTACATCTGGTTCATGTCCCAGTGTGGAGGACAGTACGACACTAGTGAGGATAGGTTAACGTATGGTTCATGTCCCAGTGTGGAGGACAGTACGACACTATTGAGGATAGGTTTACATCTGGTTCATGTCCCAGTGTGGAGGACAGTACGACACTAGTGAGGATAGGTTTACATCTGGTTCATGTCCCAGTGTGGAGGACAGTACGACACTAGTGAGGATAGGTTTACGTATGGTTCATGTCCCAGTGTGGAGGACAGTACGACACTATTGAGGATAGGTTTACATCTGGTTCATGTCCCAGTGTGGAGGACAGTACGACACTATTGAGGATAGGTTTACATCTGGTTCATGTCCCAGTGTGGAGGACAGTACGACACTAGTGAGGATAGGTTTATGTATGGTTCATGTCCCAGTATGGACAGTACGACACTATTGAGGATAGGTTTACGTATGGTTCATGTCCAAGTGTGGACAGGACAATGCGATTAAGGATAATCATTGTGCACCTAGGTCTTGTCAGAACTCATGTCCTATGAGGCTCTAAACGACGAACTATTCAGAAACAGAATATGCTATATTGTTTTGGCATCCCATCTGATTTTTCCAAAAAAATGTCCTTTGATAAATGAATACGTTAAGTGTGATTTCATGTAACATTTGTGTTTAACAGGAGTATTCAAGACATGGTTAAACTAACTTTAGTCCAACTAAACATAGGCGATGATCAAAAGCTCACCAGGATTTTCACAAGTGTCTTGGTGTCACTACAATACTTTGATATATAGGAGTAAAGGGAGACAACCATCCGTCACATCTGACGTTGTCAATATCATTATCCCCGTGCCGCAGCCACCTAACATCAACACATGACCGTGATATATGGCTAGCCACGAGAACAGGTGGAGATGTACTGAGATGTTCTCAAATTGCAACTGCAAAAGGTTATCTGTTAAGACCAGAACCTTTCATCATCTGTGCTAGTATTAATAGGGACAGCTCAGACGAGTTTTCAGAATTGTGGAATTAGGTTTGTCCATCACTGACAGCCTTTGATCAAACGCAAGAGCTTGAGCCGTGAACAATATCAACAATCATTAATGTCACAAAAATAATAGAATTATATCTTCATCGTATTGATGTATTATGTTACCATAAACAAAAAACACAACAAACAAAACAACAACACACACCCACAACAACAACAAACAAACAACAACAATAAAACAAAAAACAACAATAAAACAAACAAACAAAACAAAACAAATAAAACAAAACATCTTGCTTCTTTTTGTGTTTAAGTACTATGGTGACCATCTGTTTTTTTTCTTGTGTTAACATCCATGAACCACCGTTCAAGGCAGTGTACATGTTAGCCTCATCTCGTCGTACAACGGCGCAAGTGTTATAAAATACCCCTGTATACTTAGCGTTAAAACTAAAGTACTGCAGTGTTTGCTCCTATATACCTGAGTTCAGAACAGTTTTATCCTCTCCCAGTTGAACGGGTATTACCCCCCTAGCCCTGCAACTCTAGCCATGCGTCATGTCTCCATCAGACGTGTCTGTCGGCTGTGTCCCCACTACTGCGGCGCTGTGGGTGTGTGCACACACGAGAAGGGTAATGATGTGCCGGAGTATGTTGGACAGTTCGACAGCCTCTGTCAGGTATGTTTGTCTCGTTAACCCTGCCTATGGATGTCGTTCGGAGGCTAATGATTCTCCAATTTAGGCAAACTGTATCAAAGTGAGGTCTCGTTCTTCCCAGACGGACACATCGATTTGTGTATTCATATGTGTGGTGCAACTATACGTAGAAATGGGTTTTCAGTTAAATATTTCACAGTAACGAGCATATGCGGTCCCCGGGGACGAAACACCATAACTACAACTTAAAACAACTGGGTACACTTTCTTGTTCAGATACATTTTCGGAAAGATTGCGCCAGAGAGATAACGCTGGCAAACCTACAGAGACTCCATCTGAAAGACACAAGACTACATGTCGCTGTGGGGAGACTGCCGCGGCGTTGTCAGTAACGTACAGCGATGAGAGAGCGTAGTTCTAACTTACATCGGAGTCTAAGTGGTATGTCTGGGTAACCGCGAAGATGTAAGCTTGTACTCTTTCAAGACATGCATGCAGCATCCATCGGAAAATAAACTCTTTCTAGGATGGCAATTAACCGTTGAATAAAAAAGGAGCAAAGGTAAAGATAGATTATTGTCTCCGGAACAAATAACTCCTTCATCTATCCCATAGAGAGATATAGAGACGGTCGTTTGTTCAGTGTCACCTGTTCACATGACCTAGATGAGCTCCTGATGTTGAAGGAATAAACTGAAACGTCACCTTTCCAATGATAAACCTTTCAAAAGGTCTGGCGCTGCTTCTGTAACATTGATCTGGTGTGTATATAGGTGTCCTGGCTACAGTCCACGGAGAACTGTTGGAACAACCCCTTGACCTCGTCTGCTCCACGATCTGTAGCAAACTGCCCAGTACAAATGTGTGGTGCACACAACAGTCACAGCCATACTTTCAGCTTGGTTCCCGAGTCAGAGTCATGACAAAACGTAGTATCACCATCTGGGTACGGCGTGTGATGCTGGATTGAGATTCGTTGTACTAAAGCTACTTCGATGAAATGTTGCAAATAGATTTGTTTATCTGAGAAACTGCTGCTGCTGGTACAAATACATACATGAAGTAAACAACTGTTTATAATTAAATATTGTTTAAACCATACTTATATCAACCATACTGTACAATCTGTGAACTAAGCAGATGTTTCGTACACGAGGCGTATTTAACATACCATGTATTATTGAAAGTTATGGATATTGTTATTTGATATCACTTCACATGATCGAGGTCTGCCTATAGCAGATTATCTTCCATGCGGTCGTGGAGCGACGCAACACACTTGCAATGGGCATCGGCCACAATGTGACGGGTCCAGGTAGAGTGAGGACCACACAGAAACAGCAGTCAGGGTGTGACGGGTCCAGTCTGTGTGGAGACTTGGAAACAGCAGTCAGGGTGTGACGGGTCCAGTCTGTGTGGAGACTTGGAAACAGCAGTCAGGGTGTGACGGGTCCAGGTCCAGTGTGGAGACTTGGAAACAACAGTCAGGGTGTGACGGGTCCAGATACAGTGAGGATCATACGGAAGCAGCAATCAGGATGTGACGGGCCTAGGTCCTGTAAGGGGACTTGGAAGTAGCAGTCAGGGTGTGACGGATCCAAATACAGTGTGGACCACACGGAAGCAGCAGTCAGGGTGTGACGGGTCCAGCTACAGCGAGGATACTTGGAAGCAGCAGTCAGGGTGTGGCGGTCAAGATACAGTGAGGACCACACGGAAGCAGCAGTCAGGGTGTGACAGTTCCAGATACAATGTGAACCTCATGGAAGCAGCAATAGGGGTGTGACGGGTCCAGATAAATTGAGGACCACAGGGAAGCAGCAGTCAGGATGTGACGGGTCCAGATACAGTGTGAAGACTTGGAAGCAGCAGTGAGGATGTGACAGGTCCAGATACAGTGAGGACCCCACGAAAGCAGCAGTCAGGGTGTGACGGGTCCAGATATAGTGTGGACCACACGGAAGAAGCAATCAGGATGTGACGGGTCCAGGTCCATTTCGGAGACTTGGAAGCAGCAGTCAGGATGTGACAGGTCCAGATACACTGAGGACCATACGGAAGCTGCAGTCAGGATGTGACAGGTCCAGATACAGCGTGGAGACTTGGAAGCAGTCAGGATGTGACAGATCCAGATACAGTGAGGAACCAACGGAAGCAGCAGTCAGGATGTGACGGGTCCAGATATAGTGTGGACCACACGGAAGCAGCAATCAGGATGTGACGGGTCCAGGTCCATTTCGGTGACTTGGAAACAGCAGTCAGGGTGTGACGGGTCCAGATACAGTGAGGACCACACGGAAGCAGCTGTCAGGATGTGACGGGTCCAGGTCCAGTGAGGACCATTCACAGCTTTTATTTACAGACATGCAGACAGGACGTCAGAGGAACACAGTCTACAGTCCTCCACATCACTCCTCGGTGATCAATCAGACTTTACCGGAAAATGTTCTGCTGTTTTGTGATTACCAGATAAAATCACTACAACAGGGACATACAAACATTGATATTATCACAGTAGGAGCCAATAATCTTGATGAAATTGTCAACTTTTTGCGCTCGAAACATACATATGTTTTTCAGGTCAGCGATTATTGTTTCAAGTGAGCAATTTGCAAACGATTGGTTTATATAAAGTGACTTGACGAGGAACCTCATGATATATGTAATGAAATTACGGAACTTCAACGCGATTTCATTCTCAGCGAAAATGTATTGAGTATGAGACAATGGTATCACAATATTTGTAACTGAATCAAGAAATTGTTTTATGCCAACTGTTTCACGTTTTACACAGTTGTTATTCCAAAAAGCCGAGTCACACGAGCGGGCGACTTTCTCGATTGAAACAGACGACGGGTTGTATACACTGCAACGTTTTAAGTATAGCTATTATAAAAACAATATCTCCGTGTTTTCCTTCTGGTTTCATTTTGCAGATACCCTAGCATGATGCTAACAACATGTCATACGTATGTGACTTTTGGCTGAGAGAAATCAGCAGTACTTGGAGCGCAAACAAATTTCTTGGGAAGGTCAACTGTTGAGCACGTCTAGTTTTAAAACGTTTAAAAGTGTTTGGACATATAAAATGCATCTATAAGTTCATGGTTGTATATGTAGAATTTATGTATTCTCACTTATCAGTAAGTGACACTTGTAACGTGACATATGATGAACATATTGAAGTCAGTTATAATTTTTGGATGAAATTATATTATTTTAGAATTAAATACAAGTCCCCAACCTACCTTGAATATTCTCTTGTAACGAAAGGTGTCCGTTGATGTCGTAACGCTAACAAAATATATCCTCTTCTAAAATGTACTCCGTCTAGGAAAGTTTAACACACACACTGCAACACTATTTCTTATAACAACTGAAAAACTTTGTCAACTACTCCGAAACTAAAACGGGCATCGATCCCACATACCATCCCGGTCGGCGCTACATCCACAAACTCACTATATCGTGTTCCGTATCCAATTCCACAATTCTTTTTGCAATCACCCGTGTAAATGGCATGTCGCTATTCCCACTACAGGCAGCAGACGACACATTGAAACTAAATGACGTTACTACCTGGGCCTTCCACCTATCAAAGCCCGGTGCCGAGAACCAATGGCATTGTAGCTGCAGGTCACGTGGTAATGCAGTGCCGACGGCTTCAAAGGTGTGTCCCTCACAATCGCTATACACAATTTAATAAGGGTGTTTCATTCCTCAAATATTAATTTGGACGACGATAAAAGCGCCTAGAGACGAATGGTCGAACGATTTGCCCCCTCTAGCTGTCTGTTGAGTAGAATGTTATTATGGAATGAGCTTGTCGCGCTGTCAGGGACAGTGTTGTGGTAGAAGCAGCATCGGAGCCCACGGAATCGCTGCTGTTCGACTAGTCTGCTGGCATCTTTTGGAGGAATAATATTTTCTCATACTGAATGATCAGTATTTTTTAGACCAATATTGTTCTTTCTATCAACTAAACAGGGTGATATATTCTAATCCATGTCCATTTGGGGATATTTTGTAGCGTTCGCTCAATCTCACTGTCACCATCGATCGTGAACAGCTCACCTGTCACGTGGTCTTCTTGCAACTGGGGACAGTCGTCGCAGACGACTTTACATCACAGAATTCGCCTCAAAATATCCTTTAATTTTTAAACATAATCTTAGCTGGTGACGTGTTCCTTTGTTCGTTGCCGTCGTCCTTTGCCACATGTGTAATATAATTACCCTATGTTTGTTCAGTCAACAGTATTGCAATGTTAAGTTTGTGATTTGTCAGAGGAACGTATCAATAATGAACCATTAAATATAGATACTATCTACAGACAAGGGAAAAATCATTCAGCACGTTTGTGTCGAGTTTCCAGGCTTTTGTTCCCTATGCGAGATGTTTTTGTTATCATCAGCTGTCTCCAATTAGCATCAATATTTCATGAAAAGTTTGATGTAGTTATTCTTATTTGCTGTTGTAACACACAGTAAATTTCAATTTGTTTCTTTCACAGCATCCCTGTGTTCAGTTTTTGACCTGTGCAAGATATTTCCAGGCATTCAGTAACTTCATGTTACAACGTGTTAGCTAGCAAATGGAACACTGTTTCTGATAAGGCCTGTCTGAAGTCCATGGTACTGGGTGAAAAGAAATACCGAGCCCGCACAGGAACGCAGCTCAATGGCAGATGGCAAAATCGATTCAATCACTGAGAAGTGAAGGCAAACTTATATGGATCCTGCCCGTTCGTTCGTCTTCTTTCAAAACAAGTTCAACCTCTTCTATCCGTAAACTTCCCTTTCGTTCTCCACGCCCATCTCTGTCCCCGTGCACTCCCACTCTCCATGCCCTTCTTTCTTTCCGTCCACCTCCCTCTCACTTCGCCCTTCTTTATCTCCGCCCACCTCCTTCACTACGCGCCCATCTCTCCCTCTGTCCACCTCACTCTCTCTACTCCCATCGTTCTCATCGTCCACCATCCACGCTCATCTCTCTCTCCGTCCACGCCCCCTCACTACGCCCTTCTTTCTCTCCGTCCACCTCCTCTCTCCACGCCCACCTCTCTCTCTCAGTCCATTTCTTCTTTCCGTCGACCCCCCTCTCTCCACGCTCATCTATCTCTCCGTCCATCCCCCTCTCTCGACGCCCACCTCCATCTCCCCACGCCCATCTCTCTCTCCGTCCATCTCCCTCTCACCACGCCCATCTCTCTCTCTCCGTCCACCTCCATATCTCCACGCCCATCTCTCTCTCCGTCCATCTCCCTCTCACCACGCCCATCTCTCTCTCCACGCCCACCTTTATCTCTCTGGACGTCTGCCTCCCCTCTCCACGCCCATCTCTCTCTCCGTCCATCTCCCTCTCACCACGCCCATCTCTCTCTCCGTCCACCTCCATCTCTCCACGCCCATCTCTCTCTCCGTCCACCTCCATCTCTCCACGCCCATCTCTCTCTCCACGCCGACCTCCATCTCTCTGGACGTCCACCTGCCCCTCTCCACGCCCATCTCTCTCTCCGTCAACCTCCCCCTCTCCACGCCCATCTCTCTCTGTCAACATACCTCTCTCCACGTCCATCTCTCTCTCAGTCCATTTTTTCTTTCCGTCCCCTCCCCCTCTCCACGCCCATCTCGTTCTCCGTCCACCTCCCCCTCTCCACGCCCATCTCTCTTTGTCAACATACCTCTCTCCACGTCCATCTCTCTCTCAGTCCATTTCTTCTTTCCGTCCACCTCCCCCTCTCTCCACGCTCATCCATCTCTCCGTCCACCCCCCTCTCTCCACGCCAATCTCTCTTTGTCAACATACCTCTCTCCACGTCCATCTCTCTCTCAGTCCATTTCTTCTTTCCGTCCACCTCCCCCTCTCTCCACGCTCATCCATCTCTCCGTCCACCCCCCTCTCTCCACGCCCACCTCTCTCTCCGTGCACCTCCCCCTCTCCACGCCCACCTCTATCTCTCAGTCCATTTCTTCTTTCCGTCGACCCCCTCTCTCCACGCTCATCCATCTCTCCTTCCACCCACCCCCCTCTCTCCACGCCCACCTCCATTTCACCACGCCAATCTCTCTCACCGTCTACCGCCCTCTCTCACCGTCTACCTCCCTCTCTCCCCGTCCATCTCCCAGTCTCTCCCCGTCCATCTCCCAGTCTCTCCCCGTCCACTTCCCAGTCTCTCCCCGTCCACCTCATCGCTCTCTCCCCTCCCCGTCCACCTCCCAGTCTCTCCCCGTCCACCTCATCGCTCTCCCCCCGTCCACCTCCCAGTCTCTCCCCGTCCACCTCATCGCTCTCTCCCCGTCCACCTCCCAGTATCTCCCCGTCCATCTCCAAGCCTCTCCCCGTCCACCTCATCGCTCTCTCCCCTTCCCGTCCACCTCCCAGTCTCTCCCCGTCCACCTCCAAGTCTCTCCCCGTCCACCTCCCAGTCTCTCCCCGTCCACCTCATCGCTCTCTCCCCGTCCACCTCCCAGGCTCTCCCCGTCCACTTCCCAGTCTCTCCCCGTCCACCTCCAAGTCTCTCCCCGTCCACCTCCCAGTCTCTCCCCGTCCACTTCCCAGTCTCTCCCCGTCCACCTCATCGCTCTCTCCCCGTCCACCTCCCAGTCTCTCCCCGTCCACCTCATCGCTTTCTCTCCCCGTCCACCTCATCGCTCTCTCCCCGTCCACTTCCCAGTCTCTCCCCGTCCACCTCATCGCTCTCTCCCCGTCCACCTCACAGTCTCTCCCCGTCCACCTCATCGCTCTCCCCCCGTCCACCTCATCGCTCTCTCCCCTTCCCGTCCACCTCCCAGTCTCTCCCCGTCCACCTCATCGCTCTCTCCCCGTCCACCTCCCAGTATCTCCCCGTCCATCTCCCAGTATCTCCCCGTCCATCTCCAAGCCTCTCCCCGTCCACCTCATCGCTCTCTCCCCTTCCCGTCCACCTCCCAGTCTCTCCCCGTCCACCTCCAAGTCTCTCCCCGTCCACCTCCCAGTCTCTCCCCGTCCACCTCATCGCTCTCCCCCCGTCCACCTCATCGCTCTCTCCCCTTCCCGTCCACCTCCCAGTCTCTCCCCGTCCACCTCATCGCTCTCTCCCCGTCCACCTCCCAGTCTCTCCCCGTCCATCTCCCAACCTCTCCCCATCCACCTTATCGCTCTCTCCCCGTCCACCTCCCAGTATCTCCCCGTCCATCTCCAAGCCTCTCCCCGTCCACCTCATCGCTCTCTCCCCTTCCCGTCCACCTCCCAGTATCTCCCCGTCCATCTCCAAGTCTCTCCCCGTCCACCTCCCAGTATCTCCCCGTCCACCTCCCAGTCTCTCCCCGTCCACCTCATCGCTCTCTCCCCGTCCACCTCCCAGTCTCTCCCCGTCCATCTCCCAACCTCTCCCCATCCACCTTATCGCTCTCTCCCCGTCCACCTCCCAGTATCTCCCCGTCCATCTCCAAGCCTCTCCCCGTCCACCTCATCGCTCTCTCTCCTTCCCGTCCACCTCCCAGTCTCTCCCCGTCCATCTCCCAACCTCTCCCCATCCACCTCATCGCTCTCTCCCCGTCCACCTCCCAGTATCTCCCCGTCCATCTCCAAGCCTCTCCCCGTCCACCTCCCAGTCTCTCCCCATCCACCTCATCGCTCTCTCCCCGTCCACCTCCCAGTATCTCCCCGTCCATCTCCAAGCCTCTCCCCGTCCACCTCATCGCTCTCTCCCCGTCCACCTCATCGCTCTCTCCCCGTCCACCTCCCAGTCTCTCCCCGTCCACCTCCCAGTCTCTCCCCGTCCATCTCCAAGCCTCTCCCCGTCCACCTCATCGCTCTCTCCCCGTCCACCTCCCAGTCTCTCCCCGTCCATCTCCCAACCTCTCCCCATCCACCTCCCAGTCTCCCCCCGTCCACCTCCCAGCCTCTCCCCATCCACCTCACCAGTCTTTTCCCGTCCACCTCACCGGTCTCTCCCCGTCCACCTCTCCCACAGTCCTCCTCCCTCTCTCCCCGTGTATAACACACTCCATCTCTCATCTCCTGGTCCGCCTTCCTCAATATGTTCGTAGCCTATCCTGGCGTGTTGGTCTTCCGTTAGATGAGTAACATTTTGATTATATCAGTGAACGTCTTTGCCATCTGGCATACATCAACATGTTGACCAAGCTTAAAGTGTGAAAAAGTGATTCAAGTTCAATCCTTATGGAAGCTTGATGGAATAGACCTATGCATTGCACGTTAACCAAACTACACTCAAGAATGATGGAAGTAATTACTCCCTTACGTGACTTGCTGTTGTGTTCGTGACCTTATTTAATAAAAAAAACTAGTTTATGTCCAAGCTAATTTAAATACTGCATTTAGCCATAATAGCTATAGAGATTAAAGGCTTGCGGCAGAAGTGAGGCAGAGACTGGTTGTGTGGCGCTCGGGGATACACAGTGTAAATAACTAATAGTCTGTGCAGACAGGAATAAAGATAGACGGCAACAAATAAAAGACGATACTTTTATCGGAGCCACGTAGATGACTTAAGGAGACGTCCTGCTCTCCCTGTGCACCAGCCGATGACAGGCGCTGTTTGTTGTCGCATTTGATCGTTAAGTGCAATAACGACCAGCGTTAACAGATTGATACCACTGCAGGTTCACCAGTAGAATCTGTTCAGCCAGTGTACCCAACTAGTGCCTTACTATACTTTGATGTTAACTCATTTACCATTCTGTTAACCTTTTCCTTTGTTTATGTTAATTATCATGGTATGCAATCATTGTTTTACTTTTGCACATCTATATAGTTCTCAACAAATGTGTCGGAGGCAGATGAGACCCAGCTTCGCCATGCCCACGAACAGCACGCCACGCAGGCAGATAGCACGATGAAAGTATGCGATGATGGGACTCTTACCCTTTATCTAATGGACAATGTATGTTTCAATAGTCGTTTGCTACATTTACTGGAGCACTTCGCAGCTGTTGTCCAGGGCAACACGCGGCTGTGACTTGGTTCTAGAGCATCTAGAGACGTCCCTCCTTCACAGAACTGACTAGATCACAAGACATCAACATAACGACTGACTAGATCACAAGACATCACCATAACGACTGACTGGATAACAAGACATCAACATAACGACTGACTGGATCAAAACACATCAACATAACGACTGACTGGATCACAACACATCAACATAACGACTGACTAGATCACAACACATCAACATAACGACTGACTGGATCACAACACATCAACATAACGACTGACTAGATCACAACACATCAACATAACGACTAACTCGATAACAACACATCAACATAACAACTGACTGGATCACAACACGTCAAGATATCGACTGACTAGATCAAACCACTTCAACATAAAGACTCAAGAGATAACAACACATCAAGATAACGACTGACTGGATCACAAAACATCACCATAACGACTGACGAGATCACAACACATCACCATAACGACTGACTAGATCACAACACATTAACATAACCACTGACTGGTTCAGAACACATCAACATAATGACTGACTACGTAACAACACATTAACGTAACGACTGACTAGATCACAACACATCAACATAACGACTGACTAGATCAAAACACATCAGCATAACGACTGAATAGATCACAACACATCACCAAAACGACTGACTAGATAACAACACATCACCATAACGACTGACTAGATAACAACACATCAACATAACGACTGACTGGATCAAAACACATCAACATTACGACTGGCAAGATCACAACACATCACCATAACGATTGACTAGGTCACAACACATCAACATAACGACTGACTAGATCACAACACATCACCATAACAACTGACTGGATAACAACATATAAACATAACGGCTGGCGAGATCACAACACATCACAATAACGAACGACTAGATCACAACACATTAACATAACCACTGACTGGTTCAGAACACATCAACATAACGACTGACTAGATAACAACACATCAACGTAACGACTGACTGGATCACAACACATCAACATAACGCCTAACTAGATAACAACACATCAACATAACGACTGACTCGATAACAACACATCAACATAACAACTGACTGGATCACAACACGTCAAGATATCGACTGACTAGATCAAACCACGTCAACATAAAGACTCAAGAGATAACAACACATCAAGATAACGACTGACTGGATCACAAAACATCACCATAACGACTGACGAGATCACAACACATCACCATAACGACTGACTAGATCACAACACATCATCAAAACGACTGGCGAGATCACAACACATCACCATTACGACTGACTGGATCACAAAACATCACCATAACGACTGACTAGATCACAACACATCACCATAACGACTGACTAGATCACAAAACATCAGCGTAACGACTGACTAGATCACAACACATCAACATAACGACTGACGAGATCACAACACATCACCATAACGACTGGCGAGGTCACAACACATCACCATAACGATTGACTGGACAACAACACATAAACATAACGACTGACTGGATCACAACACATCAACGTAAGGACTGACTGGATATCCACACATCAACATAACGACTGGCGAGATCACAACACATCAGCATAACGACTGACTCGATCAAAACACATCTCCATAACGACTAACAAGATAACAACACATCAACATAACGACTGACTGGATAACAACACATCAACATAACGACTGACTCGATCACAACACATAAACATAACGACTGGCGAGATCACAACACATCAACATAACGAAAGACAAGATCACAACACATCAACATAACGACTGACTAGATCACAACACATCACCATAACGACTGGCGAGATCACAACACATCAACATAATGACTGACTAGATAACAACACATCAACATAACGAAAGACTAGATCACAACACATCAACATACCGACTTGCGAGATCACAACACATCAACATACCGACTGACTAGATCACAACACATCACCATAACAACTGGCGAGATCACAACACATGAACATAACGACTGACTGGATCACAACACAACACCATGACGACTGGCGAGATCACAACACATCAACATAACGACTGACTAGATAACAACACATCAACATAAAGACTGACTGGATCACAACACATCACCACAACGACTGACTAGATCACAACATATCACCATAACGACTGACTAGATAACAACACATCAACATAACGACTCACTGGATCAAAACACATCAACATAACGACTGACTGGATAACAACACATTACCATAACGACTAACAAGATAACAGCAAATCAGCGTAACGACTGACTAGATAACAACGCATCAACATAAGGACTGACTGGATCACAACACATCACCATAACGACTGACTAGATCACAACACATCAACGTAAGGACTCACTTGATCACAACACATCAATATAACGACTCACTAGATAACAACACATCAATATAACGACTAACTGCATCACAACACATTAACATAACGACTGACTAGATCATAACACCTAACAATAACGACTGACTGGATCAGAACACATCAACATAACGACTCACTGGATAACAGCACATCAACATAACGACTGACTAGATAACAACACATCAACATAACGGCTGACTGGATCACGACACATCAACATAACAACTGGCGAGATCACAACACATTAACATAACGACTGACTAGATAATAATACATCAATATAACGACTGACTACATCACAACACATCACCATAGCGACTGACTGGATCACAACACATCACAATAAGGACTGACTGGATAACAACACATCAACATAACGACTAACTGGAAAACAACACATCAACATAACGACTGACTGGATAACAACACATCACCATAACGACTGACTGGATAACAACACATCAACATAACGACTGGCGAGATGACAACACATCACCTTAACGACTGACTAGATAACAACACATCAACATAACGACTGGCTGGATCACAACACATCACCATAACGACTGACTGGATCACAACACATGAACAAAACAACTGACTAGAACACAACACATCAACAAAACGACTGACTGGATCACAACACATCACCATAACGACTGACTTGATAACAACACATCAACATAACGACTGACTAGATCACAATACATCACCGTAACGACTGACTAGATCACAACACATCACCATAACGACTGGCGAGATGACAACACATCACCGTAACGACTGACTAGATAACAACACATCAACATAACGACTGGCTGGATCACAACAAATCAACATAACGACTGGCGAAATCACAACACATCACCATAACGACCGACTAGATAACAACACATCACCATAACGACTGACTAGATCACAAAACATCAACATAACGATTGACTGGATCACAACACATCACCATAACGACTGAATAGATCACAACACATCAAGATAACGACTGACTGGATCACAACAAATCAACATAACGACTGACTGGATAACAACACATCAACATAACGACTGACTGCATAACAACACATCAACATAACGACTGACTGGATGACAACACATCAACATAACGACTGACTAGATCATAACACATCAACATAACGACTGGCGAGATCACAACACATCAACATAACGACTGACTGGATAACAACACATCAGCATAACGACTGACTAGATAATAACACATCAACATAACGACTGACTGGATAACAACACATCAAGATAAAGACTGACCTGATCACAACACATCAACATAACGACTGGCGAGATCACAACACATCAACATAACGACTGACTGGATGACAACACATCAACATAACGACTGACTGGTTCACAACACATCAAAATAACGTCTCACTAGAAAGCAACACATCAACATAACGACTGACTGGATCACAATACATCAACATAACGACTGACTGGATAACAACACATTAACATAACGAGTGACTAGATAACAACACATCACCATCAGGACTGGCGAGATCACAAGACATCACCATAACGACTGACTAGATGACAACACATCAACATAACGACTGACTAGATCACAACACATCACCATAACGACTGACTAGATCACAAAACATCAGCGTAACGACTGACTAGATCACAACACATCAACAAAACGACTGACTAGATCACAACACATCACCATAACAATTGACTGGATAACAACACATCAACATACCGACTGACTAGATGATAACACATCACCATAACGACTGACTAGATAAAAACACATCATCATAACGACTGACTGGATCACAACACATCAACATAACGACTGACTGCATAACAACACATCAACATAACGACTGGCGAGATCACAACACATCAACATAACGACTGACTGGATGACAACACATCAAGATAACGACTGACTGGTTCACAACACATCAAAATAACGTCTCACTAGAAAGCAACACATCAACATAACGACTGACTAGATCACAAAACATCAGCGTAACGACTGACTAGATCACAACACATCAACATAACGACTGACTAGATCACAACACATCACCATAACAATTGACTGGATAACAACACATCAACATACCGACTGACTAAATGATAACACATCACCATAACGACTGACTAGATAAAAACACATCATCATAACGACTGACTGGATCACAACACATCAACATAACGACTGACTGCATAACAACACATCAACATTACGACTGACTGCATAACAACACATCAACATAACGACTGACTGGATCACAACACATCAACATAACGACTGACTGCATAACAACACATCAACATAACGACTGACTGGATGACAACACATCAACATAACGACTGACTAGATCATAACACCTCACAATAACGACTGGCTGGATCAGAACACATCAACATAGCGACTGACTGGATAACAACACATCAACATAACGACTGACTAGATCACAATACATCGCCGTAACGACTGACTAGATAACAACACATCAACATAACGACTGGCTGGATCACAACAAATCAACGTAAGGACTGACTAGATAACAACACATCAACATAACGACTGACTGGATCACAACACATCAACATAATGAATGACTAGATCACAACACATCAACATAAAGACTCACTAGATAACAACACATCAACATAACGACTGACTGGATCACAACACATCAACATAATGAATGACTAGATCACAACACATCAACATAAAGACTCACTAGATAACAACACATCAACATAACGACTGACTGGATCAAAACACATCAACACAACGACTGACTAGATCACAACACATCACCATAACGACTGACTAGATCACAACACATCACCATAACGACTGACTAGATAACAACACATGAACATAAGGACTGACTGGATCACAACACATCACCATAACGACTGACTAGATCACAACAAATCAACGTAAGGACTCACTTGATCACAACACATCAACATAACGACTGACTAGATCACAACACATCAATATAACGACTAACTGCATCACAACACATCAACATAACGACTGAAAGGATCACAACACATCAACATAAAGACTGACTTGATCATAACACATCACCATAAAGACTGACTGGATAACAACACATCAACATAACGACTGACTAGATCTCAAGACATCAACATAACGACTGACTAGTATAACGACTGACTAGATGATAACACCTCACAATAACGACTGACTAGATCCCAACACATCACAATAACGACTAACAAGATAACAGCACATCAGTGTAACGACTGACTAGATAACAACACATCAACATAACGACTGACTGGATCACATCACATCACCATAACGACTGGCGTGATCACAAGACATCAACACAACGACTGGCTGGATCACAACGCATCACCATAACGACTGGCGAGATCACAACACATCACCGTAACGACTGACTAGATAACAACACATCAACATAACGACTGGCTGGATCACAACAAATCAACATAACGACTGGCGAAATCACAACACATCACCATAACGACCGACTAGATAACAACACATCACCATAACGACTGACTAGATCACAAAACATCAACATAACGATTGACTGGATCACAACACATCACCATAACGACTGAATAGATCACAACACATCAAGATAACGACTGACTGGATCACAACAAATCAACATAACGACTAACTGGAGGAGTATGTAGGAGGGGTCTATCTATAAGGAGTATTTACTTCCCTGGCAACACATACCACGTTCGGTAGTAAAGAGTATGTAGGAGGGGTCTATCTATAAGGAGTATTTACTTCCCTGGCAACACATGTCATGTTTGGTAGTATAGAGTATGTAGGAGGGGTCTATCTATAAGGGGTATTTACTTCCCTGGCAACACATACCACGTTCGGTAGTATAGAGTATGTAGGAGGGTTCTATTTATAAGGAGTATTGACTTTCCTGGCAACACATGAATGACCGGTAGTATAGAGTATGTAGGAGGGGTCTATTTATATGTAGTATTTACTTCCCTTGCAACACAGGTCATGTTCGGTAGTGTCTAGTAGGTAGAAGGGGTCTATCCATAAGGAGTGTTCACTTCCCTGGCAACACATGTCATGTTCTGTAGTGTATATTAAATAAAAGAGGTCTATCTATAAGGAGTATTCACTGAACTTATATTACATGTCATTTACGGTGGAGTATAGTTTGTAGAAGGGGCCTATCTATAAGGAGTATTTACTTCCTTGGCAACACATGTCATGTTCGGTAGTAAAGTTGTATAGAGGATGTAGGAGTGGTCTATCTATAAGGAGTATTTACTTCCCTGGCAACACATGTCATGTTTTGTAGTGTCTAGTTAGTAGAAGGGGTCTATCTATAAGGAGTGTTTACTTCCCTGGCAACACATGTCATGTTCGGTAGTATAGAGTATGTTGGAGGGGTCTATCTATAAGAAGTATTCACTGCTCTTAGAACACATGTCATGTACGGTAGTGTATAGTTAGTAGAAGGGGTCTATCTATAAGGAGTATTTACTTCCCTGGCAACACATGTCATGTTTGGTTGTATAGAGTATGTAGGAGAGGTCTATCTATAAGGAGTATTTACTTCCCTGGCAACACATACCACGTTCGGTAGTAAAGAGTATGTAGGAGGGGTCTATCTATAAGGAGTATTTACTTCCCTGGCAACACATGTCATGTTTGGTAGTATAGAGTATGTAGGAGGGGTCTATCTATAAGGGGTATTTACTTCCCTGGCAACACATACCACGTTCGGTAGTATAGAGTATGTAGGAGGGTTCTATTTATAAGGAGTATTGACTTTCCTGGCAACACATGAATGACCGGTAGTATAGAGTATGTAGGAGGGGTCTATTTATATGTAGTATTTACTTCCCTTGCAACACAGGTCATGTTCGGTAGTGTCTAGTAGGTAGAAGGGGTCTATCCATAAGGAGTGTTCACTTCCCTGGCAACACATGTCATGTTCTGTAGTGTATATTAAATAAAAGAGGTCTATCTATAAGGAGTATTCACTGAACTTATATTACATGTCATTTACGGTGGAGTATAGTTTGTAGAAGGGGCCTATCTATAAGGAGTATTTACTTCCTTGGCAACACATGTCATGTTCGGTAGTAAAGTTGTATAGAGGATGTAGGAGTGGTCTATCTATAAGGAGTATTTACTTCCCTGGCAACACATGTCATGTTTTGTAGTGTCTAGTTAGTAGAAGGGGTCTATCTATAAGGAGTGTTTACTTCCCTGGCAACACATGTCATGTTCGGTAGTATAGAGTATGTTGGAGGGGTCTATCTATAAGAAGTATTCACTGCTCTTAGAACACATGTCATGTACGGTAGTGTATAGTTAGTAGAAGGGGTCTATCTATAAGGAGTATTTACTTCCCTGGCAACACATGTCATGTTTGGTTGTATAGAGTATGTAGGAGAGGTCTATCTATAAGGAGTATTTACTTCCCTGGCAACACATACCACGTTCGGTAGTAAAGAGTATGTAGGAGGGGTCTATCTATAAGGAGTATTTACTTCCCTGGCAACACATGTCATGTTTGGTAGTATAGAGTATGTAGGAGGGGTCTATCTATAAGGGGTATTTACTTCCCTGGCAACACATACCACGTTCGGTAGTATAGAGTATGTAGGAGGGTTCTATTTATAAGGAGTATTGACTTTCCTGGCAACACATGAATGACCGGTAGTATAGAGTATGTAGGAGGGGTCTATTTATATGTAGTATTTACTTCCCTTGCAACACAGGTCATGTTCGGTAGTGTCTAGTAGGTAGAAGGGGTCTATCCATAAGGAGTGTTCACTTCCCTGGCAACACATGTCATGTTCTGTAGTGTATATTAAATAAAAGAGGTCTATCTATAAGGAGTATTCACTGAACTTATATTACATGTCATTTACGGTGGAGTATAGTTTGTAGAAGGGGCCTATCTATAAGGAGTATTTACTTCCTTGGCAACACATGTCATGTTCGGTAGTAAAGTTGTATAGAGGATGTAGGAGTGGTCTATCTATAAGGAGTATTTACTTCCCTGGCAACACATGTCATGTTTTGTAGTGTCTAGTTAGTAGAAGGGGTCTATCTATAAGGAGTGTTTACTTCCCTGGCAACACATGTCATGTTCGGTAGTATAGAGTATGTTGGAGGGGTCTATCTATAAGAAGTATTCACTGCTCTTAGAACACATGTCATGTACGGTAGTGTATAGTTAGTAGAAGGGGTCTATCTATAAGGAGTATTTACTTCCCTGGCAACACATGTCATGTTTGGTTGTATAGAGTATGTAGGAGAGGTCTATCTATAAGGAGTATTTACTTCCCTGGCAACACATACCACGTTCGGTAGTATAGAGTACGTAGGAGAGGTCTATGCCATAAGGGGTATTTACACTTTCCTGGCAACACATGTCATGTTTGGTTGTATAGAGTATGTAGGAGAGGTCTATCTATAAGGGGTATTTACTTCCCTGGCAACACATGTCATGTTTGGTTGTATAGAGTATGTAGGAGAGGTCTATCTATAAGGAGTGTTTACTACCCTGGCAACACATGTAGGGGGGAACTATCTATGAGGAGTATTAACTTTCCTGGTGACACATGTACATGTCATAGTGTAGTCCATCTATTAAAAGTATTCACTTTCTTGGTGACAAATGTCATGTTCGGTAGTGTATATTAAGTAGAAGAGGTCTATCTGTAAGCCCTATTTACTTCCCTGGCAACACATGTAGGAGGGAACTATCTATAAGGAGTTTTCACTTTCCTGGTGACACATGTCATATTGTAGTCCATCTATTAGAAGTATTCACTTTCTTGGTGACACATGTCATGTTCGGTAGTGTATATTAAGTAGAAGAGGTCTACATGTATATATAAGATTTACAACAAATGTCATGTACTGTAGTATAGAATATGTAGGAGGGGTCTATCTATAAGTAGAGTTCACTTCCCTGGCAACACATGTCATGTTCGGTAGTGTATAGTAAGAAGAATGGGGTCTATCTATAAGGAGTATTTACTTTCCTGGTGACACATGTCATGTTCGGTAGTGTATAGTAAGAAGAATGGGGTCTATCTATAAGGAGTATTTACTTTCCTGGTGACACATGTCATGCTCGGTAGTGTATAGTAAGTAGAATGGGGTCTGCCTATAAGGAGTATTCACTTCCCTGGCAACACATGCCATGTTCGGTAGTGTATATTCGGTTGATGGTGTATATATGTCTAAGAAGTATTCACTTCATTGGCAACACATGTCATGTTCTGTCGTGTAAATTTGGATGAAGGTGTATATCTCTAAGGAGTATTCACTTTCCTGGCAACACATGTCATGTTCTGTAGTGTATATTTGGATGAAGGTGTATATCTTTAAGGAGTTTTCACTTTCCTGGCAACACGTGTCATGTTCGGTAGTGTATATTCGGTTGAAGGTGTTTATCTCTAAGGAGTATTCACTTCCCTTGCAACACATGTCATGTTCGGTAGTGAAGAGTATGTAGGAGGGGTCTATCTATAAGGAGTATTTACTTTCCTGGTGACACATGTCATGCTCGGTAGTGTACAGTAAGTAGAAGGGGTCTGCCTATAAGGAGTATTCACTGTTCTTACAACACATGTCATGCTCGGTAGTGTACAGTAAGCAGAAGGGGTCTATCTATATGGAGTATTCACTTCCCTGGCAACACATGCCATGTTCGGTAGTGTATATTCGGTTGAAGGTGTATATATGTCTAAGAAGTATTCACTTCATTGGCAACACATGTCATGTTCTGTCGTGTAAATTTGGATGAAGGTGTATATCTCTAAGGAGTATTCACTTTCCTGGCAACACATGTCATGTTCTGTAGTGTATATTTGGATGAAGGTGTATATCTTTAAGGAGTTTTCACTTTCCTGGCAACACGTGTCATGTTCGGTAGTGTATATTCGGTTGAAGGTGTTTATCTCTAAGGAGTATTCACTTCCCTTGCAACACATGTCATGTTCGGTAGTGCATATTCGGTTGAAGGTGTATATCTCTAAAGAGTATTCACTTTCCTGGCAACACATGCCATCTTCGGTAGTGCATATTCGGTTGAAGGTGTATATCTCTAAGGAGTAATCACTTTCCTTGCAACACATGCCGTGTTCGGTAGTGTATATTCGGTTGAAGGTGTATATCTCTGAGGAGTATTCACTTTCCTGGCAACACATGCCATGTTCGGTAGTGTATATTCGGTTGAAGGTGTATATCTCTAAGGAGTATTCACTTTCCTTGCAACACATGCCATGTTCTGTAGTGTATATTCGGTTGAAGGTGTATATCTCTGAGGAGTATTCACTTTCCTTGCAACACATGCCATGTTCGGTAGTGTATATTCGGTTGAAGGTGTATATCTCTGAGGAGTATTCACTTCCCTGGCAACACATGCCATGTTCGGTAGTGTATATTCGGTTGAAGGTGTATATCTCTAAGGAGTATTCACTTTCCTTGCAACACATGCCATGTTCTGTAGTGTATATTCGGTTGAAGGTGTATATCTCTGAGGAGTATTCACTTTCCTTGCAACACATGCCATGTTCGGTAGTGTATATTCGGTTGAAGGTGTATATCTCTGAGGAGTATTCACTTTCCTTGCAACACATGCCATGTTCTGTAGTGTATATTCGGTTGAAGGTGTATATCTCTGAGGAGTATTCACTTCCCTGGCAACACATGCCATGTTCGGTAGTGTATATTCGGTTGAAGGTGTATATCTCTAAGGATTATTCACTTTCCTGGCAACACATGTCATGGTCTTTAGTGCATACGCTGTTGATGGTGTCGATGAAAATGGATTGTCCACTACACTGCCAACACTTGTCGTTTTCGGTGGGGCGTATTTGGTTGAATGTGTCTATCTACATTGATTGTTGATCTTGTGTATTAGGTTGAATGTGTCTATCTACATTGATTGTTGATCTTGTTTATTAGGATGAATGTGTCTATCAACATTGATTGTTGATCTTGTGTATTAGGTTGAATGTGTCTATCTACATTGATTGTTGATCTTGTTCACTGATATTGTTAGTGGAGGTATATCCTAGCACATTGCAATGAGTTTGTGTTCTGTTTGACTATTCAGTCCTATGGTTGATGATCTTGTACTTCTGGAGGCACATTGTGATAATATTCTCATACCAGTAGCTGGCCATCAATAAAGAATTTATAGTTCAAGAATTACTTCGAATATTTTGGTATGCATAAGGTGTTTCCCAATCCCTTGGTAGTCGGCTGTCGCGAATCCTGACATTTTCCGGCTAATCCGCTAAATCAATTTCGGAAATTATCTCCAAAGACCCAGTTGAACATTGTGGCGGTCAGGCCCCACCAGTAACCCATGTGAATCACGTCCTTCGCATACCTTTGGGTCATGGCAACACACTTGTAGAGCACGAAAACTGGGACATATTTAATGTGGAATACCAGGGCACTAGCGCACTTCAAAGACTCACACACTTTCCAGGTAGTACGGATGTTAAATGAAATAATTATAATTAAATAACCGAATAGACTACCGAGACATTGCCTAATTTTGGTTGGAACATGTTAGAGGCCCAGTTCCCCGTCATTGTAACACATGCCTTTTTCGGTTCACTTTCCTGTTACTGGATCACTTCCGTGTTATTGGACCACCTCCCTTTTACCAGATCACATCCCTGTCACTGGTTAACATCCTTATTACTAGATCACTTCCCCGTCACTGGATCACTTCCCTGTCACTGGACCACCTCCCTGTCACTGGACCACTAGATCACTTCCGTGTTACTGCATAACTTCCCCGTTACTGGACCACCTCCCTGTTACTGGATCACTTCCGTGTTACTGGACAACCTCCCTGTCACTGGATCACGTCCCTGTTACTGGACAACCTCCCTGTCACTGGATCACGTCCCTGTTACTGGATGCGGGTGTGGGGGTTTAATGTAACCGTAAAATTTTCCCATTTCACGTTGAAGCGATGTCTTGTATTGTTTCTTCTAGCAATAAATACTTCTACGTGATTAATATCTTCCATAACTTCAATACATTTGTCAGAAGCAGGGCTTTAACCCTTGTATACTCTTAACATTAATTTGTCTATTTGCTGTTATTACAAAATGATTTAGAAAGTTGTTATTAAGCCCTCACAGAAGAATTTGTTTGTTAGGAAATTGAACAATATGTCCTTGTACATCACTTAAGAATTGTTTTAGGTCCTCCCAAAAGGTGTTGACAATTAAGCATTCCAAATAAACATGGTATATATTTTCTTTTGCTATTCCACAGAATAAGCAGGTATCGTTGTCGACGAGGTTCATTTTCAACAATTCTCTTTTAGTGTAAATAATTCTGTGTAAGAATTTGAATTGAAAATATAGTCATTTGGTATCCTGCGTACTTTTTCTACATTGCAAAAACGGTTGTCTCTAATCTATGTAATTATTTAGATCCGTTTCGCATTTATCGCTCACTGAAAATAGTTATACAACAATAATTGTGTGTACGGAGGGTTGCTGAAATCTATGAGCCAAATCTATGATAGACTACGTTGGTGGAATTGATTCATAATTATTTTTAAACTTTATAAATTCCTAGGCTCACACATACTTTTGCAAACGATGCTGGAGTGCATCTGGAGGCATGACACACCTCTCTCTCCTATGTGTCGCCCACAGCCCCGCGAGGCATGACACACCTCTCTCACGTATCCCCCACAGCCCCGCGAGGCATGACACACCTCTCCTATGTGTCCCCCACAGCCCCGCGAGGCATGACACACCTCACTCACGTGTCCCTCAGAACACCATGAGACATGACACCTCCCTCATGTGTCCCCCAGAACACCATGAAACATGGCACCTCCCTCATGTGTCCTCCAGAACACCATGAGACATGACACCTCCCTCATGTGTCCCCCAGAACACCATGAGACATGGCACCTCCCTCATGTGTCCTCGAGAACACCATGAGACATGGCACCTCCCTCATGTGTCCTCCAGAACACCATGAGACATGGCACCTCCCTCGTGTGTCCTCCAGAACACCATGAGACATGGCACCTCCCTCGTGTGTCCTCCAGAACACCATGAGACATGGCACCTCCCTCATGTGTCCTCCAGAACACCATGAGACATGGCACCTCCCTCATGTGTCCTCCAGAACACCATGAGACATGGCACCTCCCTCATGTGTCCTCGAGAACACCATGAGACATGGCACCTCCCTCATGTGTCCTCCAGAACACCATGAAACATGGCACCTCCCTCGTGTGTCCTCGAGAACACCATGAGACATGGCACCTCCCTCATGTGTCCTCGAGAACACCATGAGACATGACATAAGTCCTTCATGTATCCTACGCAACACCATGCCGCTATCATATAGCTGGAATACTGCTGAGTGTGGCATTAAACTAACAAACAAAAAACTCAACACTTGACGAATTACCTGCTTCACCCATATGTCCACCACAGCCATGTGAGGCATGACATACCTCCTCCATGTGCCCACGCCAGCACCACGAGACATGACTGATCTCCCGTTGTGGCCACAGGCCTTCAGAAGCATACAGTCTCATAAGTGTTGGTACATTTACGTAACTTGGAAAATATAGAGACACAAAAGTGTTGGAACAATTACTTGAAGTAAATATCAAAGGGTTAGGTAATTGCATAAATCCCGTTTTCACCGACAAGCTGTTGCTGACGAGCCTGCAGACAAAGACGTGGAACCCGTGGAGTGGCAGTCGCTGTGATTCCTGTTGAATCCCGGGGCTCTTTTTGTAAGATAGCGCAGGTTATCTTGGTAATTGGGTTGGTAAATATAGGAATACAAATATAAATATGTTATATATTGGTTATAGACATAACGTAAATATTCCGTACACAGTCCGGAATCACACAACATCTATACTTTGTCAGACTGGCATATAAGTCCTCGGGACTTTTTCTAAATAATATCTAAACAAGGTCATATGTTTCTATCAAATCATCAATTAACACGACCTTGACCATTGACATTAGAATGCCAAAGAGGGTAATGCTCTTTTATGCCACCTCGATGTTTAAACAATATAATGTTTGATCAGTCAAGTATATGCAACTGTATAGGTAATTTGAAGCATTCGATCACATGAAAGACTTCGTAAACTCAACAGCCAGCTGGTGTACAATGTTAAACGTACTTATTACAAACACTGATTCACTCTATTTGAAAATAAATAATATTTTCCAAAAGCAGTAGGTCGTCGTTTCTTACGCTGTGGATAAAATTGCCAATTTAGTGATACAACGAAGCAAACTAAAATAGCAGTGAAACGGCTGGGGGAACAAAGGTTGGAGTAACGACCGTTTTAATAACGGTTGGATATCAAAGCCAGTAGCTAGCCACGCTCTCGGTGAAGCCACACAACCAGGGTTAGCTCCGCGCTAGATCGCCAGCAGCTCTATTGTCCTATAATCAAAGCCGAGCTCCAAGGCACAGAAAGCTGATGGCATCATCCTGTAGGCTTGTTAGCCAATGATTAGCTAATGTGATCCGCTTTCCTTAGCTACAATATAATACGTGGATCAATGGATAGGCGTCTTTGATGCATGGGGGCAGTCAAGGGGAGTGTGACAACAGCCGAACCGGCAAGGTGAGTGACTATGTTGTAATCACCATTATTGCCAGGTGGTGTTTGGGAAGGTGATTTTGTGGTCGGGGTATGGTCGGGGTATAAAGTAAAGTACTGTTCACGTCTTTCAAGATTGTCACCAGCTCAGTATTATGTATGCTTTGTGTCAATTTACATAGCTGACCTACCCATAGGTGGCAGATGGAAGTGACATGGGGGCAGATAGAGGTGATATGGTGACAGACGAACGTGACATGGTGGCGGATGGGCGTGACATGATGAGAGATGAACATGACATGGTGACGGATGAACGTGCCATGTGACAGATGAACGTGCAGGGTGACAGATGAACGTGAAATGGTGGCGGATGGGCGTGACATGGTGACAGATGGACGTGCCATGTGACATATAAACGTGACATGGTTGGTGGATGGGCGTGACATGCTGGCGGATGAACGTGGCATGGGACAGATGCACGTGACATGCTGGCGGATAGGTGTGATATGGTGGCAGGTGGACGTGACACATAACAGATGAACGTGACATGCTGTCGGATAGGCGTGACATGGTGACAGATGAACGTGCCATGTGACAGATTTATGTGACATGGTGACGGATGGGCGTGACATGGTGACAGATGAACATGACAGGGTGGTGGATGTGCGTGACATGGTGGCAGATGAACGTGACATTGAGTCTGGAAGGCAGATGGACGGCAGAATGGATAATCAAGATGCTGAGGCAGCTCTCACATCCATCCATAGATGTCTGCAGGAGATGTGATGCAACTCTCTGATACAGCCAGGGATGGAGCGTGTCAGGATTACGTCAGGAGACCTCTTGGGAAACACTGTCTGCAGGAGATGTGATGCAACTCTCCCATGCAGCCAGGGATGGAGCGTGTCAGGAAACGTCTGGTGGGTGGGTTGGAGACACTTTCTGCAGCTGCAGGAGATGTGATGCAACTCTCAGATACAGCCAGGGATAGAGCGTGCCAGGAGACGTCTGGTGGGTGGGTTTGGGGACACTTTCTGCAGCTGCAGGAGATGTGATGCAAGTCTCACATACATCAAGGGATGGAGCGTGTCAGGAGACGTCTGGTGGGTGGGTTGGGGGACACTGTCTGCAGCTGCAGGAGATGTGATGCAAGTCACACATACAGCCAGGGAGAGAGCGTGTCAGGAGACGTCTGGTTGGTGGGTTTGGGGACAATGTCTTGCAGCTGCAGATGTGATGCAACTCTCGCATACAGCCAGGGATGGGGCGTGTCAGAGACGCCTGGTGGGTGGATTTGGGGACACTGTCTTGAAGCTGCAGGAGATGTGATGCAACTCTCACATACAGCCAGGGATGGGGCGTGTCAGAGACGTCTGGTGGGTGGGTTTGGGGACACTGTCTTGCAGCTGCAGAAGATATGATGCAAGTCTCACATGCAAGCAAGGGATGGAGCGTGTCAGGAGACGTCTGGTGGGTGGGTTCGGGGACAATGTCTTGCAGCTGCAGGAGATGTGATACAACTCTCGCATACAGCCAGGGATGGGTCGTGTCAGGAGACGTCTGGTTGGTGGGTTGGGGCACACTGTCTTGCAGCTGCAGGAGATGTGATGCAACTCTCAGATACAGCCAGAGATAGGTCGTGTCAGGAGACCTCTTGGGGAAGACTCCCTGCAGGAGATGTGATGCAACTCTCACATGCAGCAAGGGATGGAGCGTGTCAGGAGGCCTCTTGGGGAACACTGTCAGCAGGAGATGTGATGCATCTCTCCCATGCAGCAAGGGATGGAGTGTGTCAGGAGACGTCTGGTGGGTGGGTTGGGGGACAATGTCTTGCAGCTGCAGGAGATGTGATACAACTCTCGCATACAGCCAGGGATGGGGCGTGTCAGGAGACGTCTGGTTGGTGGGTTGGGGCACACTGTCTTGCAGCTGCAGGAGATGTGATGCAACTCTCAGATACAGCCAGAGATAGGACGTGTCAGAAGACCTCTTGGGGAAGACTCCCTGCAGGAGTTGTGATGCATCTCTCACATGCAGCAAGGGATGGAGCGTGTCAGGAGACCTTTTGGGGAACACTGTCAGCAGGAGATGTGATGCAACTCTCCCATGCAGCAAGGGATGGAGTGTGTCAGGAGACGCCTGGTGGGTGGGTTGGGGGACAATGTCTTGCAGCTGCAGGAGATGTGATACAACTCTCGCATACAGCCAGGGATGGGGCGTGTCAGGAGACGTCTGGTTGGTGGGTTGGGGCACACTGTCTTGCAGCTGCAGGAGAAGTGATGCAACTCTCAGATACAGCCAGAGATAGGACGTGTCAGGAGACCTCTTGGGGAAGACTCCCTGCAGGAGATGTGATGCAACTCTCACATGCAGCAAGGGATGGAGTGTGTCAGGAGACCTCTTGGGGAACACTGTCAGCAGGAGATGTGATGCAACTCTCCCATGCAGCAAGGGATGGAGTGTGTCAGGAGACGTCTGGTGGGTGGGTTGGGGCACACTGTCTTGCAGCTGCAGGAGTTGTGATGCAACTCTCAGATACAGCCAGAGATAGGACGTGTCAGGAGACCTCTTGGGGAAGACTCCCTGCAGGAGATGTGATGCAACTCTCACATGCAGCAAGGGATAGGGCGTGTCAGGAGACCTCTTGGGGAACACTGTCAGCAGGAGATGTGATGCAACTCTCCCATGCAGCAAGGGATGGAGTGTGTCAGGAGACGCCTGGTGGGTGGGTTGGGGGACAATGTCTTGCAGCTGCAGGAGATGTGATGCAACTCTCGCATACAGCCAGGGATGGGGCGTGTCAGGAGACGTCTGGTGGTTGGGTTGGGGCACACTGTCTTGCTGCTGCAGGAGATGTGATGCAAGTCTAACATACAGCCAGAGATGGAGCGTGTCTGGTGGAGTCTATGGAATCACAAGAATACAATAGAAGAAACCTGTTTTCTTTGGGTTTTCTCAACTGATTGAAAATGCTACAAACACTTCCATTTTCCTTTTTTGAAGTATTTTTAATTACTTTAGGCAAGCGCCATGTGACACCGTAACAAAGAAAGATAAAAAAAAGCGATACTGTAAACGTTTCCTGGGTATTACACACAAAATCCCTTAAGAGGAAAAAGTATCAAAAACCATTTGACCCAGAAATCAGTTTCAATGGGAAGTTCAAGGGCTGTTATTCAACTGTCAACGTAATGACCTTCCCTCTTGAGCGCAATTACAACGCCGAATACAGTAATCAAAAATAGAATTTGTCCATTTACCGAGCAAATAGAGACTAGTTCACGTTCTGGCAGCTCCTAATATAATTTACAGATTTCTTGTTTGAACGCTGGCTGGGGCAAGCTAAAAACGTCCGTGACTAATATTCGTGAAATTCGAATTTGAGGCAGTGGCCATTTTAACGGCTGTGGATGACAATTCCTTCCCACCACGATCAGGTCTGTTGTCGGGATGCCCTGTCGACAGCCTTATTGCTGCTCGTGCTTAAGGTACCCTGATTACGCTTCCGCGACTCCGAATTTAATCTTAGATGGGGTTCTAATTTACTTTAAATCTTGGACATGTCCAATTCCGTGCCAAATTCAACTGGCATACTTAAATACTTTGACATTTTCCGTGGCGGAAAGGTTTTTTCAGCGTTTGACATGCCAGTTGCATGAGTTCCGATTTACACACAGGAGTGTTAAGGGTAGTGCTGAGTGCATTGTCCAACTGATCAAATGTATTTATTTACAACAATGACGCTGAGTATGTTGAGTGTGGACACTGGCAAGTATCAGCTGCTTGCCACGTTAATTAACAACAGTTAAACCAACCGGTAGCTTCAACCTATCACAAATATAACTGACATCGTACAGCTTATGTATCGTTGTCTTGATCATGATATTGTGTTCATGATATATGTTCATGATGTATTGTTCATGATATAGTGTGTTCATGATGTACTGTTGCCATACTTCTGATATATCACTGCCACGATTATGATGCATTATTTTGCTGGTGCATTGCAACTGGATTGCTGGTGTACATGTACTTCTGTCACAGTGGAGATCTATATATGCCATATTTCTGATGTATTATTGTCACAGTACTAGTGAAGTGTTGTCGTATTGTTGTCGTAGTACTGGTGAAGTGTTGTCATATTGTTGTCGTAGTACTGGTGAACTGTTGTCGTAGTAGTGGTGAAGTGTTCTACTGTCGTAGTACTGGTGAAGTGTTGTACTCTTGTAGTAGTACTGGTGAAGTGTTGTACTGTTGTCGTAGTACTGGTGAAGTGTTCTACTGTTGTAGTACTGGTGAAGTGTTGCACTCTTGTCGAGGTACAGGTGAAGGGTTGTATTGTTGTCATTTTACTGGTGAAATTTTGTTGATTTTCGTCGTAGCACTGGTGAAGTGTTGTCGTATTTTTTCTCATAGTACTCGTGAAGTAATGTACTGTTGTCGAGGTACTGGTAAAGTGTTGTACTATTGTCGTAGCACTGGTGAAGTGTTGTCGTATTGTTGTCGTAGTACTGGTGAAGTGTTGTAATGTTGTCGTAGTACTGGTGAAGTGTTGTACTGTTGCAGTAGTACTGGTGAAGTGTTGTACTGTTGTCGTAGTACTGGTGAAGTGTTGCACTGTTGTCAAGGTACTGGTGAAGTGTTGTCGTATTGTTGTCGTAGTACTGGTGAAGTGTTGTACTGTTGTTGTAGTACTGGTGAAGTGTTGGACTGTTGTAGTAGTACTGGTGAAGTGTTGTACTGTTGTCGTAGTACTGGTGAAGTGTTGTGCTGTTGTTGTAGTACTGGTGAAGTGTTGGACTGTTGTCGTAGTACTGGTGAAGTGTTGTATACTCTTGTCGTAATACTGGTGAAGTGTTGTACTGTTGTCGTAATACTGGTGAAGTGTTGTACTGTTGTCGTAGTACTGGTGAAGTGTTGTGCTGTTGTTGTAGTACTGGTGAAGTGTTGGACTGTTGTCGTAGTACTGGTGAAGTGTTGTATACTCTTGTCGTAATACTGGTGAAGTGTTGTACTGTTGTCGTAATACTGGTGAAGTGTTGTACTGTTGTCGTAGTACTGGTGAAGTGTTGTCCTGTTGTCGTAGTACTGGTGAAGTGTTGTTGTATAGTTGTCTTGTTGGTGACGAATGTGTTGTGATGTTGTTTTCCAAGGGTGGCTTTGTCAGGTTATATCCGTGAGATAGAATTATTTTCAAACGCCGTGGCACCTGGCATATCTCCGTCTCCTTACACAGTACGTCTCTGTCACCTGGCATATCTCCGTCTCCTTACACAGTGCGTCTCTGTCACCTGGCATATCTCCGTCTCCTTACACAGTGCGTCTTTCTCACCTGGATTATCTCCGTCTCCTTACACAGTACGTCTCTGTCACCTGGAATATCTCCGTCTCCTTACACAGTGCGTATCTGTCACCTGGAATATCGTCGTCTCCTTACACAGTGTGTCTGTCACCTGGAATATCTCCATCCCCTTACACAGTGCGTCTGTCACCGGGAATATCTCCGTCTCCTTACACAGTGCGTCTGTCACCTGGAATATCTCCGTCTCCTTACACAGTGCATCTCTGTCATCTGGCATATCTCCGTCTCCCAACACAGTGCGTCTGTCACCTGGAATATCGTCGTCTCCTTACACAGTGCGTCCCCGTCACCTGGAATATCTCCGTCTCCTTACACAGTGCGTCCCCGTCACCTGGGATATATCCGTCTCCTTACACAGTGCGTCTGTCACCTGGAATACCTCCCTAACATTTGCACACTTTTTATTCACCCTGCTTATAACTCTGCACAGACAGGACATGGACTACATATAGTTCAGGTTAGTTATTTACATTATCTTTCCTAAATAGAATTCTAACTTATCATTTAAATATGTTATCAATAATGTAAAATATTGTAAATGCTTACCTATCATATCAAATAATCAAGATATCTTCTATTTTATCAGTATAAAGTGTCTAACATGTAAGTATGTGTGAGAGCATGATTTGATTGGGAGTTTTGAATGTAAGGATTGAATTAGAAGTTGGTTTTCTATAATTTAAGGAAATGGTTGTCATGATGTATGTATGTATGTATGTATGTATGTATGTATGTATGTATGTATGTATGTATGTATGTATGTATGTATGTATGTATGTATGTATGTATGTATGTATGTACGTACGTACGTACGTACGTACGTACGTATGTATGTATGTATGTATTCAGGCATGATAGTTATGTTATTTATTTTTTATAGGAATGCCATAATCCTATATGATGTGGGTTTATAGACACACCCCGGTGTCACCCACAGGGTATGTATAAATCCTTTATCTTATCACTCACTTATGAATGAATTTATATGTATTAACTATGTGTTATAATTTAATACAGCATGGTAGCATTTTATATATATTCCTACTCTTAGAGATAATAAGTATATATTTATGACGCCACACGGCTACTAGTATTCTTCTAACTAGTGATGTTTAACTGTATGCGTTGCATGTATGGATTAATGTGACTGCTCAAACCAGGAAATAATTAATATGCAGCCGTATGCTATTCTATGTACAGTATATAATGTTATATATTTTATTACAGGGTGATTGATCAATTGAAGTGATTGATAATGGAATAAATGTCACCTCAACAAACACAACCGCAGCCTGTCATTTTTCATAATGAACCACCCCTGTTACAATGGAGCCCCCAGTGAGGAACTGACATTTCCATACAGGACACCCACATCTGTTTGTGATATTCATGGACATTCGTGGATATTGTGAGTTGCGCATTCCTTGACACTATAATTTCCTCCCCAGTTTATATACTTGTGCAGTAAGCAGTGACCTTGAACTTTGAACTTTCACCTTGTTGTGAACTTTATGACTGTATTTACAGTTTCCGATTCGTGATTGACTATGATCACTGGATCTATGAAGTGGAATGCCTTATTGGAACCAAGGCCCATAGCCATGACGTCATCCTTCAAGCTATTAGGAAGTCGCTTAAAGGAGAAGCAGCCATCATATCTATGAAGCTAGGGCCCCATGCGGATTTTGCAATTCTACTACATAAGTTGAAAAGTGCTTTTGGAACTCTGCGTCGAAGTTCTACTCTAATGTCAGAAGGAGAAGATGAGGATGTTGCTACCTGGAGCTGCCGTTTGGATCGCCTTATGTTTCAGCTAAACATAAATCCCTTTCACAGGCTGAACAGGACGACATGCTGCGTACTCGCCTATGGGATGGACTCAATCCATCATTGAAGACTCTGGCTGGCTACAAGTACGACTCCATCTATAGTTTTGATGATCTGCGCTTGTGCCTCAGGGAAATGGAATTTGATCTGAGGAGAGGCAAGGCCGACACCTCCAAGACCAAGCCAAAGCCAAAGACAGCTTCTGTTAACATGGCAACACCATCCGAGCCCAAGGAATCCAAGAGTGAACTAACAGAGTTGAAGGCTATGGTTAAGGAGCTACACACCGGAATGACTGAGTTACAGCAACAGCAACAGCAACTCTCAGCTCATGTTTTTCAGGAGCAAGCTCAATTTTCAGGATTTTTAGGGCCTAAGCGTGGACACAGAGGAAGAGGTCAGTTTCTTACACACCTGTGGTTGAGAAACCCATTTGAGATAACTCGTATCAAACATATGTGTGAGATCGAATTCCAGGCCCGTGATTGGCTACTCCATGGTGATGACCTGGGGTCAGATGATGACGGACTACTTTCCTGAGTGTAAGTCATTCATAAGTTGCTCGTGCTTCAGTCGAATGTTCACCTACGTCTGTATTGAACAACAGGACCGTGTAATTAACAATAAAAATAAACAAACTCGTCCTCGTCTGCGAGTTTGTTTGTTATTATTATCAGTTACATTATCTGTTGTTATGGCAACATTATCGTTTGTTCAGAGTGCACTGCACCCTCTTGATGCCACAGCGACACATATGTCCCTCCTCTTCAAACCTCACTTCGAAATCGAATAAAATTCGAAATAGATCTACATCACGCAGACTAATACACTTCACAATTTTGAATTCTGTTCATCATTTACTGTCATTTAAGGCAATTCAGGCAATTACTGAAAGTGACTTCTGAAAATTAGATCCACTGTAAATCTCGCCAAATCACAATATTCACGGCGTTATATAAATATTTACTGTGTGTTTAGAAATCTAAATAGAATCTAGTGGATATTTTCTCGAATATTTCAAGTAGAAAAATAGCATATTAGCGATCACAGGTATCAAATCACTACTGATAATTCTGAAACGTCGCTGATAAGCCTAGAATCGTTTAGAATGTTTTGGAAAATACGCATACACGAACGCCGAAATGTACGTTCCGCCATATTGGATTGTGTTTACAAAATGCCGGTTATGAGACGCCTATTCGATCAGGTATATTTCAAACTCAGCTGCTATACATGCATCCCTGAAGTCCTCATACATTTTCGAAACAATGGATAAATGGTCTTTGTCACCAATGCAAATTATCTAGATGAAATCATGTGAAATAAATTAGGTATGGAAACGAAAACTGTGCTCGGAAAACTGTACTTGCTGAAATGTAAACAAAGCAATATTCAGGTTTTACACTGTGAAGCATTTTTAGAGGTACTTTCGTCTAATTGTTGCATACATTGGCTCGATCACGCATTTGAGAATATTCATGGGAAGAGTATCGTTGCACTAATTATGGAATTACACATATATACATTACAATGATCATATGATGGGGTAAATTCAACAGAAAGTGTCCGTCCTGTGTGACGCCATGACTGACGCTAAATAACGCATAACGATGACGGTAGTTATCTACATTTCTGACTAATTCTCTTTGTAACATTGGAATATCTCCGTCTCCCAACAAAGTGTATCTCTGTCTGCTGGGATATCTCCGTCTCCTTACACAGTGCGTCTTTGTCACCGGGAATATCTCCGTCTCCTTACACAGTGCGTCACCGGGAATATCTCCGTCTCCTTACACAGTACGTCTCTGTCACCGGGAATATCTCCGACTCCTTACACAGTGCGTTTGTCACCGGAATATCTCCGTCTCCTTACACAGTGCGTCTCTGTCACCTGGCATATCTCCGTCTCCTTACACAGTGCGTCTCTGTCACCTGGAATATCTTCGTCTCCTTAAACAGTGCATCTCTGTCAGCTGGGATATCTCCGTCTCCTTACACAGTGAGTCTTTGTCACCGGGAATATCTCCGTCTCCTTACACAGTGTGTCTCTGTCACCTGGAATATCTCCGTCTCCTTACACAGTGTGTCTCTGTCACCTTGGATATCTCCGTCTCCTTACACATTGCGTCTCTGTCACCTGGAATATCCCCGTCTACTTACACATTGAGTCTTTGTCAACTGGAATATCTCCGTCTCCTTACACAGTGCGTCTCTGTCACCGGGAATATATCCGTCTCCTTACACAGTGCGTCTGTCACTGGGAATATCTCCGTCTCCTTACACAGTACGTCTTTGTCACCTGGAATATCTCCGTCTCCTTACACATTCAGTCTTTGTCACCTGGAATATCTCCGTCTCCTTACACAGTACGTCTCTGTCACCTGGGATATCTCCGTCTCCTTACACAGTATGTCTCTGTCACCGGGAATATCTCCGTATCCTTACACAGTGCGTCTGTCACCGGGAATATCTCCGTCTCCTTACACAGTATGTCTCTGTCACCGGGAATATCTCCGTCTCCTTACACAGTGCGTCTGTCACCTGGAATATCACCGTCTCCTTACACAGTGCGTCTCTCTCACCTAGAATATCTTCGTCTCCTTAAACAGTGCATCTCTGTCATCTGGCATATCTTCGTCTCCTTACAGAGTGCATCTCTGTCATCGGGAATATCTCCGTCTCCTTACACACTGCGTCTGTCACCTGGAATATCTCCGTCTCCCAACACAGTATGTCTCTGTCACCTGGGATATCTCCGTCTCCCAACACAGTATGTCTCTGTCACCTGGGATATCTCCGTCTCCTTACACAGTGCGTCTATGTCACCTGGAATATCTCCGTCTCCTTACACAGTGCGTCTGTCACCTGGCATATCTCCGTCTCCTTACACAGTGCGTCTGTCACCTGGCATATCTCCGTCTCCTTACACAGTGCGTCTGTCACCTGGCATATCTCCGTCTCCTTACACAGTATGTCTCTGTCACCTGGGCTATCTCCGTCACCTTACACAGTGCATCTGTCACCTGTAATATCTCCGTCTCCTTACACAGTATGTCTCTGTCACCTGGGATATCTCCGTCTCCCACACAGTATGTCTCTGTCACCTGGGATATCTCCGTCTACTTACACAGTGCGTCTCTGTCACCTGGGATATCTCCGTCTACTTACACAGTGAGTCTTTGTCACCGGAAATATCTCCGTTTCCTTACACAGTGAGTCTTTGTCACCGGGAATATCTCCGTCTCCTTACACAGTGTGTCTCTGTCACCTGGAATATCTCCGTCTCCTTACACAGTGTGTCTCTGTCACCTTGGATATCTCCGTCTCCTTACACATTGCGTCTCTGTCACCTGGAATATCCCCGTCTACTTACACATTGAGTCTTTGTCAACTGGAATATCTCCGTCTCCTTACACAGTGCGTCTCTGTCACCGGGAATATATCCGTCTCCTTACACAGTGCGTCTGTCACTGGGAATATCTACGTCTCCTTACACAGTACGTCTTTGTCACCTGGAATATCTCCGTCTCCTTACACATTAAGTCTTTGTCACCTGGAATATCTCCGTCTCCTTACACATTAAGTCTTTGTCACCTGGAATATCTTCGTATCCTTACACAGTGCGTCTCTGTCACCTGGAATGTCTCCGTCTCCTTACACAGTACGTCTCTGTCACCGGGAATATCTCCCGTCTCCTTACACAGTATGTCTGTCACCGGGAATATCTCCGTCTCCTTACAGAGTGCGTCCCCGTCACCTCGGATATCTCCGACTCCTTACACAGTGCGTCTGTCACCTGGAATATCTCCGTCGCCTTACACAATGCGTCTCTGTCACCTAGAATATCTTCGTCTCCTTAAACAGTGCATCTCTGTCATCTGCCATATCTTCGTCTCCTTACAGAGTGCATCTCTGTCATCGGGAATATCTCCGTCTCCTTACACACTGCTTCTGTCACCTGGAATATCTCCGTCTCCCAACACAGTATGTCTCTGTCACCTGGGATATCTCCGTCTCCTTACACAGTGCGTCTATGTCACCTGGAATATCTCCGTCTCCTTACACAGTGCGTCTGTCACATGGAATATCTCCGTCTACTTACACAGTGTGTCTCTGTCACCTGGGATGTCTCTGTCTACTTACACAGTGCGTCTCTGTCACCTGGGATATCTCCGTCTCCTTACACATTGAGTCTTTGTCACCTGGAATATCTCCGTCTCCTTACACAGTGCGTCTCAGTCACCGGGAATATATCCGCCTCCTTACACAGTGCGTCTGTCACTGGGAATATATCCGTCTCCTTACACAGTGAGTCTTTGTCACCTGGAATATCTCCGTCTCCTTACACATTGAGTCTTTGTCACCTGGAATATCTCCGTCTCCTTACACAGTGCGTCTGTCACCGGGAATATCTCCGTCTCCTTACACAGTGTGTCTCTGTCACCTGGGATATCTCTGTCTACTTACAAAGTGCGTCTCTGTCACCTGGAATATCTTCGTATCCTTAAACAGTGCATCTCTGTCAGCTGGGATATCTCCGTCTCCTTACACAGTATGTCTCTGTCACCTGGGATATCTCCGTCTCCTTACACAGTGCGTCTGTCACCGGGAATATCTCCGTCTCCTTACACAGTGCGTCTGTCACCGGGAATATCTCCGTCTCCTTACACATTGAGTTTTTGTCACCTGGAATATCTCCGTCTCCTTACACAGTGCGTCTGTCACCGGGAATATCTCCGTCTCCTTACACAGTGTGTCTCTGTCACCTGGGATATCTCTGTCTACTTACACAGTGCGTCTCTGTCACCTGGGATATCTCCGTCTCCTTACACAGTGAGTCTTTGTCACCTGGAATATCTCCGTCTCCTTACACATTGAGTCTTTGTCACCTGGAATATCTCCGTCTCCTTACACAGTGCGTCTGTCACCGGGAATATCTCCGTCTCCCAACAGAGTGCGTCTGTCACCGGGAATATCTCCGTCTCCTTACACAGTGCGTCTGTCACCTGGCATATCTCCGTCTCCTTACACAGTATGTCTCTGTCTCCTGGGCTTTCTCCGTCACCTTACACAGTGCGTCTGTCACCTGTAATATCTCCGTCTCCTTACACAGTATGTCTCTGTCACCTGGGATATCTCCGTCTCCCAAACAGTATGTCTCTGTCACCTGGGATATCTCCGTCTACTTACACAGTGCGTCTCTGTCACCTGGGATATCTCCGTCTCCTTACACATTGAGTCTTTGTCACCTGGAATATCTCCGTCTCCTTACACAGTGCGTCTCTCACCGGGAATATCTCCCGTCTCTTACACAGTGCGTCTGTCACCTGGGATATCTCCGTCTACTTACACAGTGCGTCTCTGTCACCTGGGATATCTCCGTCTCCTTACACAGTGAGTCTTTGTCACCTGGAATATCTCCGTCTCCTTACACATTGAGTCTTTGTCACCTGGGATATCTCCGTCTCCTTACACAGTGCGTCTGTCACCGGGAATATCTCCGTCTCCTTACACAGTGCGTCTGTCACCTGGAATATCTCCCGTCTCCTTACACAGTACATCTCTGTCACCTGGCATATCTCCGTCTCCTTACACAGTGCGTCTGTCACCGGGAATATCTCCGTCTCCTTACACAGTGCGTCTGTCACCGGGAATATCTCCGTCTCCTTACACAGAGCGTCTATCACCGGAATATCTCCGTCTCCTTACACAGTGCGTCTCTGTCACCTGGCATATCTCCGTCTCCTTACAAAGTGCGTCTCTGTCACCTGGAATATCTTCGTATCCTTAAACAGTGCATCTCTGTCAGCTGGGATATCTCCGTCTCCTTACACAGTATGTCTCTGTCACCTGGGATATCTCAGTCTCCTTACACAGTGCGTCTGTCACCTGGCATATCCCTGTCTCCTTACACAGTATGTCTCTGTCCCCTGGGATATCTCCGTCTACTTACACAGTGCGTCTCTGTCACCTGGGATATCTCCGTCTCCTTACACATTGAGTCTTTGTCACCTGGAATATCTCCGTCTCCTTACACAGTGCGTCTCTCACCGGGAATATCTCCCGTCTCTTACACAGTGCGTCTGTCACCTGGGATATCTCCGTCTACTTACACAGTGCGTCTGTCACCTGGGATATCTCCGTCTCCTTACACAGTGAGTCTTTGTCACCTGGAATATCTCCGTCTCCTTACACATTGAGTCTTTGTCACCTGGGATATCTCCGTCTCCTTACACAGTGCGTCTGTCACCGGGAATATCTCCCGTCTCCTTACACAGTACGTCTCTGTCACCTGGCATATCTCCGTCTCCTTACACAGTGCGTCTGTCACCGGGAATATCTCCGTCTCCTTACACAGTGCGTCTGTCACCTGGAATATCTCCGTCTCCTTACACAGTATGTCTCTGTCACCGGGAATATCTCCGTCTCCTTACACAGTGCGTCTATCACCGGAATATCTCCGTCTCCTTACACAGTGCGTCTCTGTCACCTGGCATATCTCCGTCTCCTTACACAGTGCGTCTCTGTCACCTGGAATATCTTCGTATCCTTAAACAGTGCATCTCTGTCAGCTGGGATATCTCCGTCTCCTTACACAGTGAGTCTTTGTCACCGGGAATATCTCCGTTTCCTTACACAGTGAGTCTTTGTCACCGCGAATATCTCCGTCTCCTTACACAGTGTGTCTCTGTCACCAGGAATAACTCCGTCTCCTTACACAGTGCGTCTCTGTCACCTGGAATATCTCCGTCTACTTACACAGTGCGTCTCTGTCACCGGGAATATCTCCATCTCCTTACACAGTGCGTCTGTCACTGGAATATCTCCGTCTCCTTACACAGTGCGTCTCTGTCACCTGGCATATCTCCGTCTCCTTACACAGTGCCTCTCTGTCACCTGGAATATCTTCGTCTCCTTAAACAGTGCATCTCTGTCAGCTGGGATATCTCCGTCTCCTTACACAGTGAGTCTTTGTCACCGGGAATATCTCCGTTTCTTTACACAGTGAGTCTTTGTCACCGGGAATAACTCCGTTTCCTTACACAGTGTGTCTCTGTCACCAGGAATAACTCCGTCTTCTTACACAGTGTGTCTCTGTCACCTTGGATATCTCCGTCTCCTTACACAGTGCGTCTCTATCACCGGGAATATCCCCGTCTCCTTACACAGTGCGTCTGTCACTGGGAATATCTACGTCTCCTTACACAGTGAGTCTTTGTCACCTGGAATATCTCCGTCTCCTTACACATTACGTCTTTGTCGCGTGGAATATCTCCGTCTCCTTACACAGTGCGTCTGTCACTGGGAATATCTCCGTCTCCTTACACAGTACGTCTCTATCACCGGGAATATCCCCGTCTCCTTACACAGTGCGTCTGTCACTGGGAATATCTACGTCTCCTTACACAGTGAGTCTTTGTCACCTGGAATATCTCCGTCTCCTTACACATTACGTCTTTGTCGCGTGGAATATCTCCGTCTCCTTACACAGTGCGTCTGTCACTGGGAATATCTCCGTCTCCTTACACAGTACGTCTCTGTCACCGGGAATATCTCCGTCTCCTTAGACAGTGCGTCCCCGTCACCTGGGATATCTCCGTCTCCTTACACAGTGCGTCTGTCACTGGAATATCTCCCGTCTCCTTACACAGTACGTCTCTGTCACCTGGCATATCTCCGTCTCCTTACACAGTGCGTCTGTCACCGGGAATATCTCCGTCTCCTTACACAGTGCGTCTGTCACCTGGAATATCTCCGTCTCCTTACACAGTGCGTCTCTGTCACCGGGAATATCTCCGTCTCCTTACACAGTGCGTCTATCACCGGAATATCTCCGTCTCCTTACACAGTGCGTCTCTGTCACCTGGCATATCTCCGTCTCCTTACACAGTGCGTCTCTATCACCTGGAATATCTTCGTATCCTTAAACAGTGCATCTCTGTCAGCTGGGATATCTCCGTCTCCTTACACAGTGAGTCTTTGTCACCGGGAATATCTCCGTTTCCTTACACAGTGAGTCTTTGTCACCGCGAATATCTCCGTCTCCTTACACAGTGTGTCTCTGTCACCAGGAATAACTCCGTCTCCTTACACAGTGCGTCTCTTTCACCTGGAATATCTCCGTCTACTTACACAGTGCGTCTCTGTCACCGGGAATATCTCCATCTCCTTACACAGTGCGTCTGTCACTGGAATATCTCCGTCTCTTTACACAGTGCGTCTCTGTCACCTGGCATATCTCCGTCTCCTTACACAGTGCGTCTCTGTCACCTGGAATATCTTCGTCTCCTTAAACAGTGCATCTCTGTCAGCTTGGATATCTCCGTCTCCTTACACAGTGAGTCTTTGTCACCGGGAATATCTCCGTTTCTTTACACAGTGAGTCTTTGTCACCGGGAATAACTCCGTTTCCTTACACAGTGTGTCTCTGTCACCAGGAATAACTCCGTCTCCTTACACAGTGTGTCTCTGTCACCTTGGATATCTCCGTCTCCTTACACAGTGCGTCTCTATCACCGGGAATATCCCCGTCTCCTTACACAGTGCGTCTGTCACTGGGAATATCTACGTATCCTTACACAGTGCGTCTCTGTCACCGGGAATATCTCCGTCTCCTTACACAGTACGTCTCTGTCACCGGGAATATCTCCGTCTCCTTAGACAGTGCGTCCCCGTAACCTGGCATATCTCCGTCTCCTTACACAGTGCGTCTGTCACCTGGAATATCTCCGTCTCCTTACACAGTGCGTCTCTGTCACCTAGAATATCTTCGTCTCCTTAAACAGTGCATCTCTGTCATCTGGCATATCTTCGTCTCCTTACACAGTGCATCTCTGTCATCGGGAATATCTCCGTCTCCTTACACACTGCGTCTGTCACCTCGAATATCTCCGTCTCCCAACACAGTATGTCTCTGTCACCTGGGATATCTCCCTCTCCTTACACAGTGCATCTCTGTCACCTGGAATATCTCCGTCTCCTTACACAGTGAGTCTTTGTCACCTGGAATATCTCCGTCTCCCAACACAGTATGTCTCTCTCACCTGGAATATCTCCGTTTCCCAACACAGTGCGTCCCTGTCACCTGGAATATCTCCGTCTCCTTACACAGTGAGTCTTTGTCACTTGGAATATCTCCGTCTCTCAACACAGTGTGTCTCTGTCACCTGGAATATCTCCGTCTCCCAACACAGTGTGTCTCTGTCAGCTGGGCTAACTCCGTCTCCTTACACAGTGCGTCTGTCACCTGGAATATCTCCGTCTCCTTACACAGTGCGTCTATGTCACCTGGAATATCTCCGTCTCCTTACACAGTGCGTCTGTCACCTGGAATATCTCCGTCTCCTTACACAGTGCGTCTGTCACCTGGAATATCTCCGTCTCCTTACACAGTATGTCTCTGTCACCTGGAATATCTTCGTCTACTTACACAGTGCGTCTGTCACCTGGGATATCTCCGTCTCCTTACACAGTGCGTCTGTCACCTGGAATATCTCCGTCTCCTTACACAGTGCGTCTGTCACCTGGGATATCTCCGTCTCCCAACACAGTATGTCTCTGTCACCTGGGATATCTCCGTCTCCTTACACAGTGCGTCTCTGTCACCTGGGATATCTCCGTCTCCTTACACAGTGCGTCTCTGTCACCTGGGATATCTCCGTCTCCCAACACAGTATGTCTCTGTCACCTGGAATATCTCCGTCTACTTACACAGTGTGTCTCTGTCACCTGGGATATCACCGTCTCCTTACACAGTGCGTCTCTGTCACCTTGGATATCTCCGTCTCCCAACACAGTGTGTCTTTGCCACCGGGAATATCTCCGTCTCCAAACAAAGTATGTCTCTGCCACCTGGAATATCTCAGTCTCCTTACACAGTGCGTCTGTCACCTGGCATATCTCCGTCTCCTTACACAGTATGTCTCTGTCCCCTGGGATATCTCCGCCTCCCAACACAGTGTGTCTCTGTCACCTTGGCTATCTCCGTCTCCTTACACAGTGAGTCTTTGTCACCTGGGATATCTCCGTCTCCCAACACAGTGTGTCTGTCACCGGGAATATCTCCGTCTCCTTACACAGTGAGTCTTTGTCACCGGGAATATCTCCGTCTCCCAACACAGTGTGTATCTGTCACCTGGGATATCTCCGTCTCCTTACACAGTGCGTCTATCACCGGGAATATCTCCGTCTCCCAACACAGTATGTCTCTGTCACCTGGAATATCTTCGTCTCCTTACACAGTATGTCTCTGTCACCTGGAATATCTTCGTCTCCTTACACAGTGCGTCTGTCACCTGGAATATCTCCGTCTCCTTACACAGTATGTCTCTGTCACCTGGAATATCTTCGTCTCCTTACACAGTGCGTCTGTCACCTGGGATATCTCCGTCTCCTTACACAGTATGTATTTAGAAGTTTTTTCAATGACATTTTTACGATCAGGAGTCGCAGACATTTGTAACTCAAGCCAGGTTAAATATTGAAAAATGTCTTGGCTGATTTTTCGCCCTGAGTTAAAACTGAGTGCGCCACAGAAATTGAAACGATAATGACCTTACCGATCCCATGACAGACACCTGCGTATCCACGCACAATTCATACTTATCCTTAACACATTGACGCGTACGCGTCCCTTTTATGTTAACAATTCATACATAAAACACGTTGCTAACTATTCGTACGTATCTTTTTAACTGAAGACTTTTACCGATCTTATATATACTCTGCAAAAAAAGATCGCAAACGTAATAAAATCGTAAATATCTGACAGAGTGTTGTCGAAACCCATGTAAAATTAATACCAAAGATGAATTGGTCATTTCTGCATGTATTGGGTTTGATTTGTGTGGAAAGAATGAGGTATTGCAGTAATTTGGTTGAAAGATGGAGAAACTGCAAAAACAAAACTACGTGAGAGTCTGGCGCCGAAACACGTCAACATGACATGCACGTGCAACATCAAACGTTGGGTTTTCATTTGCGTGCCATCACAACCTTACAACACGTGAACAGCGAAACCATGACACGACCGACGGAAGCCCATCGTACCAACGCCATTTACCAACGCCATCACCCGACTGCAAACAGGAGAATCATCTTCAACTGTAGCCAGGTTTTTCCACACAGCACCATGAACCAATACAAGACCGTGGAACCGTTATCAGACACACTGGGCAAGTGACCTTCCCACATCCGGTCGAACACGTATCATAATAAAAGCACAGGACAGATTCATACGGTTATGTCACTTAAATAAAAGAACCACCACGGCCAAGGTCACAGAGTATGACCACACCAGTTGCGATGGAGATAAGTATGGTTTAGTGACGAGTCATGTTTTATGCTTCGTCGTGCGGATGGTATACATCGTGTTCAAGGCGTCGCGGTAAACGTTATGCACGAAACTAAACACAGGAAATGGACAGATTTGGTATGAGCAGCCATCTCCTACACTGGTAGAACAGAATTGGTGCAAGTTCAAGGGAATTTAACGGGACAACGTTGCACGGATATTTTTCGGCAACACGCCCTTTCCATTAGGCAACAAGTGATCGTCATTTTCCAACAAGACAAACGCCCGACCCCACACAGCAAGACTGACAACAGCTATTTTGAGGAATCAAATTATCATTGTCCTGCAATGGCACTGGATCAACGACAGCGAGCACGTCAGCAACAACCACAGAACCTCAGACAGTTGGCACAGGCACTGCAGGCAGAGTTGGTGAACATTCCCCAGGCCACAATTCGGGATCTGACTGATACCATGGGACGACGATGTCAGTCAGTTTTGGACTCTAGTGGTGGTCATACAAGAACACATGACATTCACCCTTAACATCTCCTGTTGCATGGGTGCGATATGGAATCTGGGCCAATGTCAATGATGTGTGCCAATTGTGAACAATCGATTACCATCTGTTGATTATTTATATGATATATATACATCTAAAATCACTTTTGCGCTACTTTGTTTGCATTATAAAGGTAGAAAATATAAGTTCCTACTTATTCATATCCATTTACTGTTAACGATAGATGTGCATTTCGTTCTACGGTTGTTAAATAATATACTGATGGAAACAAACAAGGGAACAATGAAAAATATAGGGAAGTAGGCTTTGCTGTCACTTTATTTGAAATAGTGCGCATACTAATTCAACACATGTCAGAATCAGATGTTGAGATTGTTTGTGTGTGCATTGTTTCCAACGCGTTTTTGGTAGACAAGGCCTGGAACCCATGACAGCAAATCATTTTACTGTGTCTGAGACTAACTGTTCCCTTATTCATTTCCATCAGCTATGTCTAAGAGAAGGACTGGGGCAGAAGTCAATCACATTTCGTTCTACAGTTCTTAATACTTCCAAAAGAAGCAAACAGACAGAAGTCAATCACATTTCGTCCTACAGTTCTTAATATTTCCAAAAGAAGCCAACAGGCAGAAGTCAATCACATTTCGTCCTACAGTTCTTGATATTTCTAAAAGAAGCCAACAGGCAGAAGTCAATCACATTTCGTCCTACAGTTGTTAATATTTGTAAAAGAAGCCAATAGACAGAAGTCAATCACATTTCGTTCTACAGTTCTTAATATTTCCAAAAGAAGCAAACAGACAGAAGTCAATCACATTTCGTCCTACAGTTCTTAATATTTCCAAAAGAAGCCAACAGGCAGAAGTCAATCACATTTCGTCCTACAGTTCTTGATATTTCTAAAAGAAGCCAACAGGCAGAAGTCAATCACATTTCGTCCTACAGTTGTTAATATTTGTAAAAGAAGCCAATAGACAGAAGTCAATCACATTTCGTTCTACAGTTCTTAATATTTCCAAAAGAAGCAAACAGACAGAAGTCAATCACATTTCGTCCTACAGTTCTTAATATTTCCAAAAGAATCCAACAGACAGAAGTCAATCACATTTCGTCCTACAGTTGTTAATATTTCCAAAAGAAGCCAACAGGCAGAAGTCAATCACATTTCGGTCAACAGTTCTTAACGTATCCAAAAGAAGCCAACAGACAGAAGTCAATCACATTTCGTTCTACAGTTGTTAATATTTCTAAAAGAAGCCAACAGGCAGAAGTCAATCACATTTAGGCCTAAAGTTGTTGATGTATCTAAAAGAATCCAACTGGCAGAAGTCAATCACATTAAGGCCTCAATTTTTTTATACATCTAAAATAAGCAAACAGGCAGAAGTCAATCACAATTGGTCCTACAGTTGTTAATGCATCTAAATGAAGCCAACAGACAGAAGTCAATCACATTTAGGCCTACAGTTGTTAATATTTATAAAATAAGCCAACAGCCAGAAATCAATCACAATTAGGCCTACAGTTGTTAATGCATCTAAAAGAAGCCTACAGGAAGAAATCAATCACATTTCGTCCTACAGTTCTTAATATTTCTAAAAGAAGCCAACAGGCAGAAGTCAATCACATTTCGTTCTACAGTTGTTAATGCATCTGAAAGAAGCCAAAAGACAGAAGTCAATCACATTTCGGCCAACAATTGTTAACGTATCCAAAAGAAGCCAACAGGCAGAAGTCAATCACATTTCGTTCTACAGTTGTTAATATTTCTAAAAGAAGCCAACAGACAGAAGTCAATCACATTTCGTTCTACAGTTCTTAATATTTGTAAAAGAAGCCAACAGACAGAAGTCAATTACATTTCGCCCTACAGTTGTTAATATTTCTAAAAGAAGCCAACAGACAGAAGTCAATCACATTTCGTCCTACAGTTGTTAATATTTCTAAAAGAAGCCAACAGGCAGCAGTCAATCACATTTAGGCCTACAGTTGTTAATGCATCTAAAAGAAGCCAACAGGCAGAAGTCAATCACATTTAGCCCCAAAGCTGTTGACGTATCTCAAATAAGCAAACAGCCAGAAGTCAATCACATTTATGCCTACAGTTGTTAATGCATCTAAAAGAAGCAAACAGGCAGAAGTCAATCACATTTCGTCCTACAGTTGTTAATATTTCTAAAAGAAGCCAACAGGCAGAAGTCAATCACATTTAGGCCTAAAGCTGTTGACGTATCTAAAATAAGCAAACAGCCAGAAGTCAATCACATTTATGCCTAAAGTTGTTGGTGCATCTAAAATAAGCAAACAGTCAGAAGTCAATCACATTTAGGCCTAAAATTGTTGATGTATCTAAAAGAATCCAACTGGCAGAAGTCAATCACATTTACGCCTCAATTTTTTTATGCATTTAAAATAAGCCAACAGGCAGAAGTCAATCACAATTCGTCCTACAGTTGTTAATGCATCTAAATGAAGCCAACAGACAGAAGTCAATCATAATTAGGCCTACAGTTGTTAATATTTCTAAAGGAAGCCAACAGGCAGCAGTCAATCACATTTAGGCCTACAGTTGTTAATGCAGCTAAAAGAAGCCAACAGGCAGAAGTCAATCACATTTAGCCCCAAAGCTGTTGACGTATCTAAATAAGCAAACAGCCAGAATTCAATCACATTTCGTCCTACAGTTGTTAATATTTCTAAAAGAATCCAACAGGCAGAAGTCAATCACATTTAGTTCTACAGTTGTTAATATTTCCAAAAGAAGCCAACAGGCAGAAGTCAATCTTATTTCGTCCTACAGTTGTTAATATTTCCAAAAGAAGCCTTCAGGCAGAAGTCAATCACATTTAGGCCTAAAGTTGTTGATGTATCTAAAATAAGGCCAACAGCCAGAAGTCAATCACATTTAGGCCTAAAGATGTCAATGTGTCTAAAATAAGCCAACTGCCAGAAATCAATCACAATTAGGCCTACAGTTGTTAATTCATCTAAAAGAAGCCTACAGGAAGAAATCAATCACATTTAGGCCTAAAGTTGTCAATGTATCTGAAAGAAGCCAACAGGCAGAAGTCAATCACATTCATGCCTACAGTTGTTGATGCATCTAAAAGAAGCAAACAACCAGAAGTCAATCACATTTAGGCCTAAAGTTGTTGATGTATCTAAAAGAATCCAACTGGCAGAAGTCAATCACATTTAGGCCTAAAGTTGTTGATGTATCTAAAATAAGCCAACAGCAGGAAGTCAATCACATTTCGTCCTACAGTTCTTAATATTTCCAAAAGAAGCCAACAGGCAGAAGTCAATCACATTTCGTCCTACAGTTGTTAATATTTCTAAAAGAAGCCAACAGGCAGAAGTCAATCACATTTCGTTCTACAGTTGTTAATGCATCTGAAAGAAGCCAAAAGACAGAAGTCAATCACATTTCGGCCAACAATTGTTAACGTATCCAAAAGAAGCCAACAGGCAGAAGTCAATCACATTTCGTTCTACAGTTGTTAATATTTCTAAAAGAAGCCAAAAGACAGAAGTCAATCACATTTCGTCCAACAGTTCTTAATATTTCTAAAAGAAGCCAACAGACAGAAGTCAATCACATTTCTTCCTACAGTTGTTAATATTTCCAAAAGAATCCAACAGACAGAAGTCAATCACATTTCGTCCTACAGTTGTTAATATTTCCAAAAGAAGCCAACAGGCAGAAGTCAATCACATTTCGTTCTACAGTTGTTAATATTTCTAAAAGAAGCCAAAAGACAGAAGTCAATCAAATTTCGTTCTACAGTTCTTAATATTTGTAAAAGAAGCCAACAGGCAGAAGTCAATCACATTTCGGTCAACAGTTGTTAACGTATCCAAAAGAAGCCAACAGGCAGAAGTCAATCACATTTCGTCCTACAGTTGTTAATATTTCCAAAAGAAGCCAACAGGCAGAAGTCAATCACATTTAGGCCTAAAGTTGTTGATGTATCTAAAAGAATCCAACAGGCAGAAGTCAATCACATTTAGGCCTAAAGTTGTTGATGTATCTAAAATAAGCCAACAGCAGGAAGTCAATCACATTTCGTCCTACAGTTCTTAATATTTCCAAAAGAAGCCAACAGGCAGAAGTCAATCACATTTCGTCCTACAGTTGTTAATATTTGTAAAAGAAGCCAACAGACAGAAGTCAATTACATTTCGCCCTACAGTTGTTAATATTTCTAAAAGAAGCCAACAGACAGAAGTCAATCACATTTCGTCCTACAGTTCTTAATATTTCCAAAAGAAGCCAACAGGCAGAAGTCAATCTTATTTCGTCCTACAGTTGTTAATATTTCCAAAAGAAGCCTACAGGCAGAAGTCAATCACATTTAGGCCTAAAGTTGTTGATGTATCTAAAATAAGCCAACAGCCAGAAGTCAATCACATTTAGACCTAAAGATGTCTATGTGTCTAAAATAAGCCAACTACCAGAAATCAATCACAATTAGGCCTACAGTTGTTAATTCATCTAAAAGAAGCCTACAGGAAGAAATCAATCACATTCATGCCTACAGTTGTTGATGCATCTAAAAGAAGCAAACAACCAGAAGTCAATCACATTTAGGCCTAAAGTTGTTGATGTATCTAAAAGAATCCAACTGGCAGGAAGTCAATCACATTTCGTCCTACAGTTCTTAATATTTCCAAAAGAATCCAACAGACAGAAGTCAATCACATTTCGTCCTACAGTTGTTAATATTTCAAAAAGAAGCCAACAGGCAGAAGACAATCACATTTCGTTCTACAGTTGTTAATGCATCTGAAAGAAGCCAAAAGACAGAAGTCAATCACATTTCGGTCAACAGTTCTTAACGTATCCAAAAGAAGCCAACAGACAGAAGTCAATCACATTTCATTCTACAGTTGTTAATATTTCTAAAAGAAGCCAACAGGCAGAAGTCAATCACATTTAGGCCTAAAGTTGTTGATGTATCTAAAAGAATCCAACAGGCAGAAGTCAATCACATTAAGGCCTCAATTTTTTTATACATCTAAAATAAGCAAACAGACAGAAGTCAATCACATTTCGTTCTACAGTTGTTAATATTTCTAAAAGAAGCCAACAGACAGAAGTCAATCACATTTCGTTCTACAGTTCTTAATATTTGTAAAAGAAGCCAACAGACACAAATCAATCACATTCATGCCTACAGTTGTTAATGCATCTAAAAGAAGCAAACAACCAGAAGTCAATCACATTTAGGCCTAAAGTTGTTGATGTATCTAAAAGAATCCAACTGGCAGAAGTCAATCACATTTAGGCCTAAAGTTGATGATGTATCTAAAATAAGCCAACAGCAGGAAGTCAATCACATTTCGTCCTACAGTTCTTAATATTTCCAAAAGAAGCCAACAGGCAGAAGGCAATCACATTTCGTCCTACAGTTGTTAATATTTCTAAAAGAAGCCAACAGGCAGAAGTCAATCACATTTCGTTCTACAGTTGTTAATGCATCTGAAAGAAGCCAAAAGACAGAAGTCAATCACATTTCGGCCAACAATTGTTAACGTATCCAAAAGAAGCCAACAGGCAGAAGTCAATCACATTTCGTTCTACAGTTGTTAATATTTCTAAAAGAAGCCAACAGACAGAAGTCAATCACATTTCGTCCAACAGTTCTTAATATTTCTAAAAGAAGCCAACAGACAGAAGTCAATCACATTTCGTCCTACAGTTCTTAATATTTCCAAAAGAATCCAACAGACAGAAGTCAATCACATTTCGTCCTACAGTTCTTAATATTTCCAAAAGAAGCCAACAGGCAGAAGTCAATCACATTTCGTTCTACAGTTGTTAATGCATCTGAAAGAAGCCAAAAGACAGAAATCAATAACATTTCGGTCAACAGTTGTTAACGGATCGAAAAGAAGCCAACAGACAGAAGTCAATCACATTTCGTTCTACAGTTGTTAATATTTCTAAAAGAAGCCAACAGACAGAAGTCAATCAAATTTCGTTCTACAGTTCTTAATATTTGTAAAAGAAGCCAACAGGCAGAAGTCAATCACATTTCGCTCAACAGTTCTTAACGTATCCAAAAGAAGCCAACAGGCAGAAGTCAATCACATTTCGTTCTACAGTTGTTAATATTTCCAAAAGAAGCCAACAGGCAGAAGTCAATCACATTTAGGCCTAAAGTTGTTGATGTATCTAAAAGAATCCAACAGGCAGACGTCAATCACATTTAGCCCTAAAGTTGTTGATGTATCTAAAAGAATCCAACTGGCAGGAAGTCAATCACATTTCGTCCTACAGTTCTTAATATTTCCAAAAGAATCCAACAGACAGAAGTCAATCACATTTCGTCCTACAGTTGTTAATATTTCCAAAAGAAGCCAACAGGCAGAAGACAATCACATTTCGTTCTACAGTTGTTAATGCATCTGAAAGAAGCCAAAAGACAGAAGTCAATCACATTTCGGTCAACAGTTCTTAACGTATTCAAAAGAAGCCAACGGACAGAAGTCAATCACATTTCATTCTACAGTTGTTAATATTTCTAAAAGAAGCCAACAGGCAGAAGTCAATCACATTTAGGCCTAAAGTTGTTGATGTATCTAAAAGAATCCAACAGGCAGAAGTCAATCACATTAAGGCCTCAATTTTTTTATACATCTAAAATAAGCAAACAGACAGAAGTCAATCACATTTCGTTCTACAGTTGTTAATATTTCTAAAAGAAGCCAACAGACAGAAGTCAATCACATTTCGTTCTACAGTTCTTAATATTTGTAAAAGAAGCCAACAGACAGAAGTCAATTACATTTCGCCCTACAGTTCTAAATATTTCTAAAAGAAGCCAACAGACAGAAGTCAATCACATTTCGTCCTACAGTTGTAAATATTTCTAAAATAAGCAAACAGCCAGAAGTCAATCACATTTCGTCCTACAGTTCTTAATATTTCTAAAAGAATCCAACAGGCAGAAGTCAATCACATTTCGTTCTACAGTTGTTAATGCATCTGAAAGAAGCCAAAAGACAGAAGTCAATCACATTTCGTTCTACAGTTCTTAATATTTGTAAAAGAAGCCAACAGACAGAAGTCAATTACATTTCGCCCTACAGTTGTTAATATTTCTAAAAGAAGCCAACAGACAGAAGTTAATCACATTTCGTCTTACAGTTGTTAATATTTCTAAAAGAAGCCAACAGGCAGAAGTCAATCACATTTAGGCCTACAGTTGTTAATATTTCTAAAGGAAGCCAAAAGGCAGCAGTCAATCACATTTAGGCCTACAGTTGTTAATGCATCTAAAAGAAGCCAACAGGCAGAAGTCAATCACATTTCGTCCTACAGTTGTTAATATTTCTAAAAGAAGCCAACAGGCAGAAGTCAATCACATTGAGCCCCAAAGCTGTTGACGTATCTAAAAGAAGCCAACAGCCAGAAGTCAATCACATTTATGCCTACAGTTGTTGATGCATCTAAAAGAAGCCAACAGTCAGAAGTCAATCACAATTCGTCCTACAGTTGTTAATATTTCTAAAAGAAGCCAACAGGCAGAAGTCAATCACATTTAGGCCTAAAGCTGTTGACGTATCTAAAGTAAGCAAACAGCCAGAAGTCAATCACATTTATGCCTAAAGTTGTTGATGCATCTAAAATAAGCAAACAGTCAGAAGTCAATCACATTTAGGCCTAAAATTGTTGATGTATCTAAAAGAATCCAACTGGCAGAAGTCAATCACATTTAGGCCTCAATTTTCTTATGCATCTAAAATAAGCCAACAGGCAGAAGTCAATCACAATTCGTCCTACAGTTGTTAATGCGTCTAAATGAAGCCAACAGACAGAAGTCAATCACATTTAGGCCTACAGTTGTTTATATTTCTAAAGGAAACCAACAGGCAGCAGTCAATCACATTTAGGCCTAAAGCTGTTGACGTATCGAAAATAAGCAAACAGCCAGAAGTCAATCACATTTATGCCTAAAGTTGTCAATGTATCTAAAATAAGCAAACAGTCAGCAGTCAATCACATTTAGGCCTAAAATTGTTGATGTATCTAAAAGAATCCAACTTGCAGAAGTCAATCACATTTAGGCCTCAATTTCCTTATGCATCTGAAATAAGCCAACAGGCAGAAGTCAATCACAATTCGTCCTACAGTTGTTAATGCGTCTAAATGAAGCCAACATACAGAAGTCAATCACATTTAGGCCTACAGTTGTTAATATTTCTAAAGGAAACCAATAGGCAGCAGTCAATCACATTTAGGCCTCAAGTTGTTAATGCAGCTAAAAGAAGCCAACAGGCAAAAGTCAATCACATGTAGCCCCAAAGCTGTTGACGTATCTGAAATAAGCAAACAGCCAAAAGTCAATCACATTTAGGCCTACAGTTGTTAATGCATCTAAAATATGCCAATAGGCAGAAGTCAATCACAATTCGTCCTACAGTTGTTAATGCATCTAAATGAAGCCAACAGACAGAAGTCAATCACAATTAGGCCTACAGTTGTTAATATTTCTAAAGGAAGCCAAAAGGCAGCAGTCAATCACATTTAGGCCTCAAGTTGTTAATGCATCTAAAAGAAGCCAACAGGCAGAAGTCAATCACATTTAGGCCTCAATTTTTTTATGCATCTAAAATAAGCCAACAGGCAGAAGTCAATCACAATTCGTCCTACAGTTGTTAATGCGTCTAAATGAAGCCAACAGACAGAAGTCAATCACAATTAGGCCTACAGTTGTTAATATTTCTAAAGGAAGCCAAAAGGCAGCAGTCAATCACATTTAGGCCTCAAGTTGTTAATGCAGCTAAAAGAAGCCAACAGGCAGAAGTCAATCACATTTAGCCCCAAAGCTGTTGACGTATCTAAAATAAGCAAACAGCCAGAAGTCAATCACATTTCGTCCTACAGTTGTTAATATTTTTAAAAGAATCCAACAGGCAGAAGTCAATCACATTTCGTTCTACAGTTGTTAATATTTCTAAAAGAAGCCAACAGACCGAAGTCAATCTTATTTTGTCCTACAGTTCTTAATATTTCCAAAAGAAGCCAACAGGCAGAAGTCAATCACATTTCGATCTACAGTTGTTAATGCATCTGAAAGAAGCCAAAAGACAGAAGTCAATCACATTTCGTCCTACAGTTGTTAATATTTCTAAAAGAAGCCAACAGGCAGAAGTCAATCACATTGAGCCCCAAAGCTGTTGACGTATCTAAAAGAAGCCAACAGCCAGAAGTCAATCACATTTATGCCTACAGTTGTTGATGCATCTAAAAGAAGCCAACAGGCAGAAGTCAATCACAATACGTCCTACAGTTGTTAATATTTCTAAAAGAAGCCAACAGGCAGAAGTCAATCACATTTAGGCCTAAAGCTGTTGATGTATCTAAAATAAGCAAACAGCCAGAAGTCAATCACATTTATGCCTAAAGTTGTTGGTGCATCTAAAATAAGCAAACAGCCAGAAGTCAATCACATTTAGGCCTAAAATTGTTGATGTATCTAAAAGAATCCAACTGGCAGAAGTCAATCACATTTAGGCCTCAATTTTCTTATGCATCTAAAATAAGCCAACAGGCAGAAGTCAATCACAATTCGTCCTACAGTTGTTAATGCGTCTAAATGAAGCCAACAGACAGAAGTCAATCACATTTAGGCCTACAGTTGTTTATATTTCTAAAGGAAACCAAAAGGCAGCAGTCAATCACATTTAGGCCTCAAGTTGTTAATGCAGCTAAAAGAAGCCAACAGGCAGAAGTCAATCACATTTAGCCCCAAAGCTGTTGACGTATCTAAAATAAGCAAACAGCCAGAAGTCAATCACATTTCGTCCTACAGTTGTTAATATTTCTAAAAGAATCCAACAGGCAGAAGTCAATCACATTTCGTTCTACAGTTGTTAATATTTCTAAAAGAAGCCAACAGACAGAAGTCAATCTTATTTTGTCCTACAGTTCTTAATATTTCCAAAAGAAGCCAACAGGCAGAAGTCAATCACATTTCGATCTACAGTTGTTAATGCATCTGAAAGAAGCCAAAAGACAGAAGTCAATCACATTTCGTTCTACAGTTCTTAATATTTGTAAAAGAAGCCAACAGACAGAAGTCAATTACATTTCGCCCTACAGTTGTTAATATTTCTAAAAGAAGCCAACAGACAGAAGTTAATCACATTTCGTCTTACAGTTGTTAATATTTCTAAAAGAAGCCAACAGACAGAAGTTAATCACATTTCGTCTTACAGTTGTTAATATTTCTAAAAGAAGCCTACAGGAAGAAATCAATCACATTTAGGCCTAAAGTTGTCAATGTATCTGAAAGAAGCCAACAGTCAGAAGTCAATCACATTTAGGCCTAAAATTGTTGATGTATCTAAGAGAATCCAACTGGCAGAAGTCAATCACATTTAGGCCTCAATTTTCTTATGCATCTAAAATAAGCCAACAGGCAGAAGTCAATCACAATTCGTCCTACAGTTGTTAATGCGTCTAAATGAAGCCAACAGACAGAAGTCAATCACATTTAGGCCTACAGTTGTTAATATTTCTAAAGGAAACCAATAGGCAGCAGTCAATCACATTTAGGCCTCAAGTTGTTAATGCAGCTAAAAGAAGCCAACAGGCAAAAGTCAATCACATGTAGCCCCAAAGCTGTTGACGTATCTGAAATAAGCAAACAGCCAAAAGTCAATCACATTTAGGCCTACAGTTGTTAATGCATCTAAAAGAAGCCAACAGGCAGAAGTCAATCACAATTCGTCCTACAGTTGTTAATGCATCTAAATGAAGCCAACAGACAGAAGTCAATCACAATTAGGCCTACAGTTGTTAATATTTCTAAAGAAAGCCAAAAGGCAGCAGTCAATCACATTTAGGCCTCAAGTTGTTAATGCATCTAAAAGAAGCCAACAGGCAGAAGTCAATCACATTTAGCCCCAAAGCTGTTGACGTATCTAAAATAAGCCAACAGCCAGACGTCAATCACATTCATGCCTACAGTTGTTGATGCATCTAAAAGAAGCCAACAGGCAGAAGTCAATCACATTTCGTCCTACAGCTGTTAATATTTCTAAAAGAAGCCAACAGGCAGAAGTCAATCACATTTAGGCCTAAAGCTGTTGACGTATCTAAAATAAGCAAACAGCCAGAAGTCAATCACATTTATTCCTAAACATGTCAATGTGTCTAAAATAAGCCAACTGCCAGAAATCAATCACAATTAGGCCTACAGTTGTTAATGCATCTAAAAGAAGCCTACAGGAAGAAATCAATCACATTTAGGCCTAAAGTTGTCAATGTATCTGAAAGAAGCCAACAGTCAGAAGTCAATCACATTTAGGCCTAAAATTGTTGATGTATCTAAAAGAATCCAACTGGCAGAAGTCAATCACATTTAGGCCTCAATTTTCTTATGCATCTAAAATAAGCCAACAGGCAGAAGTCAATCACAATTCGTCCTACAGTTGTTAATGCGTCTAAATGAAGCCAACAGACAGAAGTCAATCACATTTAGGCCTACAGTTGTTAATATTTCTAAAGGAAACCAATAGGCAGCAGTCAATCACATTTAGGCCTCAAGTTGTTAATGCAGCTAAAAGAAGCCAACAGGCAAAAGTCAATCACAATTCGTCCTACAGTTGTTAATGCATCTAAATGAAGCCAACAGACAGAAGTCAATCACAATTAGGCCTACAGTTGTTAATATTTCTAAAGGAAGACAAAAGGCAGCAGTCAATCACATTTAGGCCTCAAGTTGTTAATGCAGCTAAAAGAAGCCAACAGGCAGAAGTCAATCACATTTAGCCACAAAGCTGTTGACGTATCTTAAATAAGCCAACAGCCAGAAGTCAATCACATTTCGTCCTACAGTTGTTAATATTTCTAAAAGAATCCAACAGGCAGAAGTCAATCACATTTCGTTCTACAGTTGTTATTATTTCTAAAAGAAGCCAACAGACAGAAGTCAATCACATTAAGGCCTCAATTTTTTTATGCATCTAAAATAAGCCAACAGGCAGAAATCAATCACAATTCGTCCTACAGTTGTTAATGCATCTAAATGAAGCCAACAGACAGAAGTCAATCACATTTCGACCTACAGTTGTTAATATTTCTAAAATAAGCCAACAGCCAAAAATCAATCACAATTAGGCCTACAGTTGTTAATGCATCTAAAAGAAGCCAACAGGAAGAAATCAATCACATTTAGCCGTACAGTTGTTGATGTATCTAAAATAAGCCAACAGCCAAAAGTCAATCACATTTAGGCCTACAGTTGTTAATGCATCTAAAAGAAGCCAACAGGCAGAAGTCAATCACATTTAGGCCTAAAGTTGTTGATGTATCTAAAATAAGCCAACAGCCAGAAGTAAATCACATTTAGGCCTAAACATGTCAATGGGTCTAAAATAAGTCAACTGCCAGAAATCAATCACAATTAGGCCTACAGTTGTTAATGCATCTAAAAGAAGCCTACAGGAAGAAATCAATCACATTTAGGCCTAAAGTTGTCAATGTATCTTAAAGAAGCCAACAGGCAGAAGTCAATCACATTCATGCCTACAGTTGTTGATGCATCTAAAAGAAGCAAACAGCCAGAAGTCAATCACATTTCGTCCTAAAGTTGTTGATGTATCTAAAAGAATCCAACTGGCAGAAGTCAATCACATTTAGGCCTAAAGTTGTTGATGTATCTAAAAGAAGCCAACAGACAGAAGTCAATCACATTTCGTCCTACAGTTGTAAATATTTCTAAAAGAAGCCAACAGGCAGAAGTCAATCACATTTCGTCCTACAGTTGTTAATATTTCTAAAAGAAGCCAACAGGCAGAAGTCAATCACATTTCGTTCTACAGTTGTTAATGCATCTGAAAGAAGCCAAAAGACAGAAGTCAATCACATTTAGGCCTAAAGTTGTTGATGTATCTAAAATAAGCCAACAGCCAGAAGTAAATCACATTTAGGCCTAAACATGTCAATGTGTCTAAAATAAGTCAACTGCCAGAAATCAATCACAATTAGGCCTACAGTTGTTAATGCATCTAAAAGAAGCCTACAGGAAGAAATCAATCACATTTAGGCCTAAAGTTGTCAATGTATCTGAAAGAAGCCAACAGGCAGAAGTCAATCACATTCATGCCTACAGTTGTTGATGCATCTAAAAGAAGCAAACAGCCAGAAGTCAATCACATTTCGTCCTAAAGTTGTTGATGTATCTAAAAGAATCCAACTGGCAGAAGTCAATCACATTTAGGCCTAAAGTTGTTGATGTATCTAAAATAAGCCAACAGCAGGAAGTCAATCACATTTCGTCCTACAGTTGTTAATATTTCCAAAAGAAGCCAACAGGCAGAAGTCAATCACATTTAGGCCTAAAGTTGTTGATGTATCTAAAATAAGCCAACAGCCAGAAGTAAATCACATTTAGGCCTAAACGTGTCAATGTGTCTAAAATAAGTCAACTGCCAGAAATCAATCACAATTAGGCCTACAGTTGTTAATGCATCTAAAAGAAGCCTACAGGAAGAAATCAATCACATTTAGGCCTAAAGTTGTCAATGTATCTGAAAGAAGCCAACAGGCAGAAGTCAATCACATTCATGCCTACAGTTGTTGATGCATCTAAAAGAAGCAAACAGCCAGAAGTCAATCACATTTCGTCCTAAAGTTGTTGATGTATCTAAAAGAATCCAACTGGCAGAAGTCAATCACATTTAGGCCTAAAGTTGTTGATGTATCTAAAATAAGCCAACAGCAGGAAGTCAATCACATTTCGTCCTACAGTTCTTAATATTTCCAAAAGAAGCCAACAGGCAGAAGTCAATCACATTTCGTCCTACAGTTGTTAATATTTCCAAAAGAAGCCAACAGCCAGAAGTCAATCACATTTAGGCCTAAAGTTGTTGATGTATCTAAAAGAATCCAACTGGCAGAAGTCAATCACATTTAGGCCTAAAGTTGTTGATGTATCTAAAATAAGCCAACAGCAGGAAGTCAATCACATTTCGTCCTACAGTTCTTAATATTTCCAAAAGAAGCCAACAGGCAGAAGTCAATCACATTTAGCCCTAAAGTTGTTGATGTATCTAAAATAAGCCAACAGCAAGAAGTCAATCACATTTAGGACTAAAGATGTCAATGTGTCTAAAATAAGCCAACTGCCAGAAATCAATCACATTGAGGCCTACAGTTGTCAATGTATCTGAAAGAAGCCAACAGGCAGAAGTCAATCACATTCATGCCTACAGTTGTTGATGCATCTAACAGAAGCAAACAGCCAGAAGTCAATCACATTTAGGCCTAAAGTTGTTGATGTATCTAAAAGAATCCAACTGGCAGAAGTCAATCACAATTCGTCCTACAGTTGTTAATGCATCTAAATGAAGCCAACAGACAGAAGTCAATCACAATTAGGCCTACAGTTGTTAATATTTCTAAAGAAAGCCAAAAGGCAGCAGTCAATCACATTTAGGCCTCAAGTTGTTAATGCATCTAAAAGAAGCCAACAGGCAGAAGTCAATCACATTTAGCCCCAAAGCTGTTGACGTATCTAAAATAAGCCAACAGCCAGACGTCAATCACATTCATGCCTACAGTTGTTGATGCATCTAAAAGAAGCCAACAGGCAGAAGTCAATCACATTTCGTCCTACAGCTGTTAATATTTCTAAAAGAAGCCAACAGGCAGAAGTCAATCACATTTAGGCCTAAAGCTGTTGACGTATCTAAAATAAGCAAACAGCCAGAAGTCAATCACATTTATTCCTAAACATGTCAATGTGTCTAAAATAAGCCAACTGCCAGAAATCAATCACAATTAGGCCTACAGTTGTTAATGCATCTAAAAGAAGCCTACAGGAAGAAATCAATCACATTTAGGCCTAAAGTTGTCAATGTATCTGAAAGAAGCCAACAGTCAGAAGTCAATCACATTTAGGCCTAAAATTGTTGATGTATCTAAAAGAATCCAACTGGCAGAAGTCAATCACATTTAGGCCTCAATTTTCTTATGCATCTAAAATAAGCCAACAGGCAGAAGTCAATCACAATTCGTCCTACAGTTGTTAATGCGTCTAAATGAAGCCAACAGACAGAAGTCAATCACATTTAGGCCTACAGTTGTTAATATTTCTAAAGGAAACCAATAGGCAGCAGTCAATCACATTTAGGCCTCAAGTTGTTAATGCAGCTAAAAGAAGCCAACAGGCAAAAGTCAATCACAATTCGTCCTACAGTTGTTAATGCATCTAAATGAAGCCAACAGACAGAAGTCAATCACAATTAGGCCTACAGTTGTTAATATTTCTAAAGGAAGACAAAAGGCAGCAGTCAATCACATTTAGGCCTCAAGTTGTTAATGCAGCTAAAAGAAGCCAACAGGCAGAAGTCAATCACATTTAGCCACAAAGCTGTTGACGTATCTTAAATAAGCCAACAGCCAGAAGTCAATCACATTTCGTCCTACAGTTGTTAATATTTCTAAAAGAATCCAACAGGCAGAAGTCAATCACATTTCGTTCTACAGTTGTTATTATTTCTAAAAGAAGCCAACAGACAGAAGTCAATCACATTAAGGCCTCAATTTTTTTATGCATCTAAAATAAGCCAACAGGCAGAAATCAATCACAATTCGTCCTACAGTTGTTAATGCATCTAAATGAAGCCAACAGACAGAAGTCAATCACATTTCGACCTACAGTTGTTAATATTTCTAAAATAAGCCAACAGCCAAAAATCAATCACAATTAGGCCTACAGTTGTTAATGCATCTAAAAGAAGCCAACAGGAAGAAATCAATCACATTTAGCCGTACAGTTGTTGATGTATCTAAAATAAGCCAACAGCCAAAAGTCAATCACATTTAGGCCTACAGTTGTTAATGCATCTAAAAGAAGCCAACAGGCAGAAGTCAATCACATTTAGGCCTAAAGTTGTTGATGTATCTAAAATAAGCCAACAGCCAGAAGTAAATCACATTTAGGCCTAAACATGTCAATGGGTCTAAAATAAGTCAACTGCCAGAAATCAATCACAATTAGGCCTACAGTTGTTAATGCATCTAAAAGAAGCCTACAGGAAGAAATCAATCACATTTAGGCCTAAAGTTGTCAATGTATCTGAAAGAAGCCAACAGGCAGAAGTCAATCACATTCATGCCTACAGTTGTTGATGCATCTAAAAGAAGCAAACAGCCAGAAGTCAATCACATTTCGTCCTAAAGTTGTTGATGTATCTAAAAGAATCCAACTGGCAGAAGTCAATCACATTTAGGCCTAAAGTTGTTGATGTATTTAAAAGAAGCCAACAGACAGAAGTCAATCACATTTCGTCCTACAGTTGTAAATATTTCTAAAAGAAGCCAACAGGCAGAAGTCAATCACATTTCGTCCTACAGTTGTTAATATTTCTAAAAGAAGCCAACAGGCAGAAGTCAATCACATTTCGTTCTACAGTTGTTAATGCATCTGAAAGAAGCCAAAAGACAGAAGTCAATCACATTTAGGCCTAAAGTTGTTGATGTATCTAAAATAAGCCAACAGCCAGAAGTAAATCACATTTAGGCCTAAACATGTCAATGTGTCTAAAATAAGTCAACTGCCAGAAATCAATCACAATTAGGCCTACAGTTGTTAATGCATCTAAAAGAAGCCTACAGGAAGAAATCAATCACATTTAGGCCTAAAGTTGTCAATGTATCTGAAAGAAGCCAACAGGCAGAAGTCAATCACATTCATGCCTACAGTTGTTGATGCATCTAAAAGAAGCAAACAGCCAGAAATCAATCACATTTCGTCCTAAAGTTGTTGATGTATCTAAAAGAATCCAACTGGCAGAAGTCAATCACATTTAGGCCTAAAGTTGTTGATGTATCTAAAATAAGCCAACAGCAGGAAGTCAATCACATTTCGTCCTACAGTTGTTAATATTTCCAAAAGAAGCCAACAGGCAGAAGTCAATCACATTTAGGCCTAAAGTTGTTGATGTATCTAAAATAAGCCAACAGCCAGAAGTAAATCACATTTAGGCCTAAACATGTCAATGTGTCTAAAATAAGTCAACTGCCAGAAATCAATCACAATTAGGCCTACAGTTGTTAATGCATCTAAAAGAAGCCTACAGGAAGAAATCAATCACATTTAGGCCTAAAGTTGTCAATGTATCTGAAAGAAGCCAACAGGCAGAAGTCAATCACATTCATGCCTACAGTTGTTGATGCATCTAAAAGAAGCAAACAGCCAGAAGTCAATCACATTTCGTCCTAAAGTTGTTGATGTATCTAAAAGAATCCAACTGGCAGAAGTCAATCACATTTAGGCCTAAAGTTGTTGATGTATCTAAAATAAGCCAACAGCAGGAAGTCAATCACATTTCGTCCTACAGTTCTTAATATTTCCAAAAGAAGCCAACAGGCAGAAGTCAATCACATTTCGTCCTACAGTTGTTAATATTTCCAAAAGAAGCCAACAGCCAGAAGTCAATCACATTTAGGCCTAAAGTTGTTGATGTATCTAAAAGAATCCAACTGGCAGAAGTCAATCACATTTAGGCCTAAAGTTGTTGATGTATCTAAAATAAGCCAACAGCAGGAAGTCAATCACATTTCGTCCTACAGTTCTTAATATTTCCAAAAGAAGCCAACAGGCAGAAGTCAATCACATTTAGCCCTAAAGTTGTTGATGTATCTAAAATAAGCCAACAGCAAGAAGTCAATCACATTTAGGACTAAAGATGTCAATGTGTCTAAAATAAGCCAACTGCCAGAAATCAATCACATTGAGGCCTACAGTTGTCAATGTATCTGAAAGAAGCCAACAGGCAGAAGTCAATCACATTCATGCCTACAGTTGTTGATGCATCTAACAGAAGCAAACAGCCAGAAGTCAATCACATTTAGGCCTAAAGTTGTTGATGTATCTAAAAGAATCCAACTGGCAGAAGTCAATCACATTTAGGCCTAAAGTTGTTGATGTATCTAAAATAAGCCAACAGCAGGGAGTCAATCACATTTCGTCCTACAGTTCTTAATATTTCCAAAAGAAGCCAACAGGCAGAAGTCAATCACATTTCGTCCTACAGTTGTTAATATTTCTAAAAGAAGGAAACAGCCAGAAGTCAATCACATTTCGTTCTACAGTTGTTAATGCATCTGAAAGAAGCCAAAAGACAGAAGTCAATCACATTTCGGCCAACAATTGTTAACGTATCCAAAAGAAGCCAACAGACAGAAGTCAATCACATTTCGTCCAACAGTTCTTAATATTTCTAAAAGAAGCCAACAGACAGAAGTCAATCACATTTCGTCCTACAGTTCTTAATATTTCCAAAAGAATCTAACAGACAGAAGTCAATCACATTTCGTCCTACAGTTGTTAATATTTCCAAAAGAAGCCAACAGGCAGAAGTCAATCACATTTCGTTCTACAGTTGTTAATGCATCTGAAAGAAGCCAAAAGACAGAAGTCAATCACATTTCGTTCTACAGTTGTTAATATTTCTAAAAGAAGCCAACAGACAGAAGTCAATCACATTTCGTTCTACAGTTCTTAATATTTGTAAAAGAAGCCAACAGACAGAAATCAATTACATTTCGCCCTACAGTTGTCAATATTTCTAAAAGAAGCCAACAGACAGAAGTCAATCACATTTCGTCCTACAGTTGTAAATATTTCTAAAAGAAGCCAACAGGCAGAAGTCAATCACATTTCGTCCTACAGTTGTTAATATTTCTAAAAGAAGCCAACAGGCAGAAGTCAATCACATTTCGTTCTACAGTTGTTAATGCATCTGAAAGAAGCCAAAAGACAGAAGTCAATCACATTTCGTCCAACAATTGTTAACGTATCCAAAAGAGGCCAACAGGCAGAAGTCAATCACATTTCGTTCTACAGTTCTTAATATTTCTTAAAGAAGCCAACAGACAGAAGTCAATCACATTTCGTCCAACAGTTCTTAATATTTCTAAAAGAAGCCAACAGACAGAAGTCAATCACATTTCGTCCTACAGTTCTTAATATTTCCAAAAGAATCTAACAGACAGAAGTCAATCACATTTCGTCCTACAGTTGTTAATATTTCCAAAAGAAGCCAACAGGCAGAAGTCAATCACATTCCGTTCTACAGTTGTTAATGCATCTGAAAGAAGCCAACAGGCAGAAGTCAATCACATTTAGCCCCAAAGCTGTTGACGTATCTTAAATAAGCAAACAGACAGAAGTCAATCACATTTCGTCCTACAGTTCTTAATATTTCCAAAAGAATCTAACAAACAGAAGTCAATCACATTTCGTCCTACAGTTGTTAATATTTCCAAAAGAAGCCAACAGGCAGAAGTCAATCACATTTCGTTCTACAGTTGTTAATGCATCTGAAAGAAGCCAAAAGACAGAAGTCAATCACATTTCGTTCTACAGTTGTTAATATTTCTAAAAGAAGCCAACAGACAGAAGTCAATCACATTTCGTTCTACAGTTCTTAATATTTGTAAAAGAAGCCAACAGACAGAAATCAATTACATTTCGCCCTACAGTTGTCAATATTTCTAAAAGAAGCCAACAGACAGAAGTCAATCACATTTCGTCCTACAGTTGTAAATATTTCTAAAAGAAGCCAACAGGCAGAAGTCAATCACATTTCGTCCTACAGTTGTTAATATTTCTAAAAGAAGCCAACAGGCAGAAGTCAATCACATTTCGTTCTACAGTTGTTAATGCATCTGAAAGAAGCCAAAAGACAGAAGTCAATCACATTTCGTCCAACAATTGTTAACGTATCCAAAAGAGGCCAACAGGCAGAAGTCAATCACATTTCGTTCTACAGTTCTTAATATTTCTTAAAGAAGCCAACAGACAGAAGTCAATCACATTTCGTCCAACAGTTCTTAATATTTCTAAAAGAAGCCAACAGACAGAAGTCAATCACATTTCGTCCTACAGTTCTTAATATTTCCAAAAGAATCTAACAGACAGAAGTCAATCACATTTCGTCCTACAGTTGTTAATATTTCCAAAAGAAGCCAACAGGCAGAAGTCAATCACATTCCGTTCTACAGTTGTTAATGCATCTGAAAGAAGCCAACAGGCAGAAGTCAATCACATTTAGCCCCAAAGCTGTTGACGTATCTTAAATAAGCAAACAGCCAGAAGTCAATCACATTTATGCCTACAGTTGTTAATGCATCTAAAAGAAGCCAACAGGCAGAAGTCGATCACATTTAGGCCTAAAATTGTTGATGTATCTAAAAGAATCCAACTGGCAGAAGTCAATCACATTTAGGCCTCAATTTTTTTATGCATCTAAAATAAGGCAACAGGCAGAAGTCAATCACATTTCGTCCTACAGTTGTTAATGCATCTAAATGAAGCCAACAGACAAAAGTCAATCATATTTAGGCCTACAGTTGTTAATATTTCTAAAGGAAGCCAACAGGCAGCAGTCAATCACATTTAGGCCTCAAGTTGTTAATGCAGCTAAAAGAAGCCAACAGGCAGAAGTCAATCACATTTAGCCCCAAAGCTGTTGACGTATCTAAAAAAGGCCAACAGCCAGAAGTCAATCACATTTCGTCCTACAGTTGTTAATATTTCTAAAAGAATCCAACAGGCAGAAGTCAATCACATTTCGTTCTACAGTTGTTAATATTTCTAAAAGGAGCCAACAGACAGAAGTCAATCACATTTCGTCCTACAGTTCTTAATATTTCCAAAAGAATCCAACTGGCAGAAGTCAATCACATTTCGTCCTACAGTTGTTAATATTTCCAAAAGAAGCCAACAGGCAGAAGTCAATCAAATTTCGTTCTACAGTTGTTAATGCATCTGAAAGAAGCCAAAAGACAGAAGTCAATCACATTTCCGCCAACAGTTGTTAACGTTTCCAAAAGAAGCCAACAGACAGAAGTCAATCACATTTCGTTCTTCAGTTGTTAATATTTCTAAAAGAAGCCAACAGACAGAAGTCAATCACATTGAGGCCTAAAGTTGTCAATGTATCTGAAAGAAGCCAACAGGCAGAAGTCAATCACATTCATGCCTACAGTTGTTGATGCATCTAAAAGAAGCAAACAGGCAGAAGTCAATCACATTTCGTCCTACAGTTGTTAATATTTCTAAAAGAAGCCAACAGGCAGAAGTCAATCACATTTAGGCCTAAAGCTGTTGATGTATCTAAAATAAGCCAACAGCCAGAAATCAATCACATTTAGGCCTACAGTTGTTAATGCATCTAAAAGAAGCTAACAGGCAGAAGTCAATCACATTTAGGCCTAAAGTTGTTGATGTATCTAAAATAAGCCAACAGCCAGAAGTCAATCACATTTAGGCCTAAAGATGTCAATGTGTCTAAAATAAGCCAACTACCAGAAATCAATCACAATCAGGCCTACAGTTGTTAATGCATCTAAAAGAAGCCTACAGGAAGAAATCAATCACATTAAGGCCTACAGTTGTTGATGTATCTGAAAGAAGCCAACAGGCAGAAGTCAATCACATTCATGCCTACAGTTGTTAATGCATCTAAAAGAAGCAAACAGCCAGAAGTAAATCACATTTAGGCCTAAAGTTGTTGATGTATCTAAAAGAATCCAACTGGCAGAAGTCAATCACATTTAGGCCTAAAGTTGTTGATGTATCTAAAATAAGCCAACAGCAGGGAGTCAATCACATTTCGTCCTACAGTTCTTAATATTTCCAAAAGAAGCCAACAGCCAGAAGTCAATCACATTTAGGCCTAAAGTTGTTGATGTATCTAAAAGAATCCAACTGGCAGAAGTCAATCACATTGAGGCCTAAAGTAGTTGATGTATCTAAAATAAGCCAACAGCAGGAAGTCAATCACATTTCGTCCTACAGTTCTTAATATTTCCAAAAGAAGCCAACAGGCAGAAGTCAATCACATTTCGTCCTACAGTTGTTAATATTTCTAAAAGAAGCCAACAGGCAGAAGTCAATCACATTTCGTTCTACAGTTGTTAATATTTCTAAAAGAAGCCAACAGATAGAAGTCAATCACATTTCGTCCAACAGTTGTTAATATTTCTAAAAGACGCCAACAGACATAAGTCAATCACATTTCGTCCTACAGTTCTTAATATTTCCAAAAGAATCCAACAGACAGAAGTCAATCACATTTCGTCCTACAGTTGTTAATATTTCCAAAAGAAGCCAACAGGCAGCAGTCAATGACATTTCGTTCTACAGTTGTTATTGCATCTGAAAGAAGCCAAAAGACAGAAGTCAATCACATTTCGGTCAACAGTTGTTAACGTATCCAAAAGAAGCCAACAGACAGAAGTCAATCACATTTCGTTCTACAGCTGTTAATATTTCTAAAAGAAGCCAACAGACAGAAGTCAATCACATTTCGTTCTACAGTTCTTAATATTTGTAAAAGAAGCCAACAGACAGAAGTCAATTACATTTCGCCCTACAGTTGTTAATATTTCTAAAAGAAGCCAACAGGCAGAAGTCAATCACATTCATGCCTACAGTTGTTAATGCATCTAAAAGAAGCAAACAGCCAGAAGTAAATCACATTTAGGCCTAAAGTTGTTGATGTATCTAAAAGAATCCAACTGGCAGAAGTCAATCACATTTAGGCCTAAAGTTGTTGATGTATCTAAAATAAGCCAACAGCAGGGAGTCAATCACATTTCGTCCTACAGTTCTTAATATTTCCAAAAGAAGCCAACAGCCAGAAGTCAATCACATTTAGGCCTAAAGTTGTTGATGTATCTAAAAGAATCCAACTGGCAGAAGTCAATCACATTGAGGCCTAAAGTAGTTGATGTATCTAAAATAAGCCAACAGCAGGAAGTCAATCACATTTCGTCCTACAGTTCTTAATATTTCCAAAAGAAGCCAACAGGCAGAAGTCAATCACATTTCGTCCTACAGTTGTTAATATTTCTAAAAGAAGCCAACAGGCAGAAGTCAATCACATTTCGTTCTACAGTTGTTAATATTTCTAAAAGAAGCCAACAGATAGAAGTCAATCACATTTCGTCCAACAGTTGTTAATATTTCTAAAAGACGCCAACAGACATAAGTCAATCACATTTCGTCCTACAGTTCTTAATATTTCCAAAAGAATCCAACAGACAGAAGTCAATCACATTTCGTCCTACAGTTGTTAATATTTCCAAAAGAAGCCAACAGGCAGCAGTCAATGACATTTCGTTCTACAGTTGTTATTGCATCTGAAAGAAGCCAAAAGACAGAAGTCAATCACATTTCGGTCAACAGTTGTTAACGTATCCAAAAGAAGCCAACAGACAGAAGTCAATCACATTTCGTTCTACAGCTGTTAATATTTCTAAAAGAAGCCAACAGACAGAAGTCAATCACATTTCGTTCTACAGTTCTTAATATTTGTAAAAGAAGCCAACAGACAGAAGTCAATTACATTTCGCCCTACAGTTGTTAATATTTCTAAAAGAAGCCAACAGGCAGAAGTCAATCACATTTCGTCCTACAGTTGTTAATGCATCTAAAAGAAGCAAACAGCCAGAAGTAAATCACATTTAGGCCTAAAGTTGTTGATGTATCTAAAAGAATATAACTGGCAGAAGTCAATCACATTTAGGCCTAAAGTTGTTGATGTATCTAAAATAAGCCAACAGCAGGGAGTCAATCACATTTCGTCCTACAGTTCTTAATATTTCCAAAAGAAGCCAACAGCCAGAAGTCAATCACATTTAGGCCTAAAGTTGTTGATGTATCTAAAAGAATCCAACTGGCAGAAGTCAATCACATTGAGGCCTAAAGTAGTTGATGTATCTAAAATAAGCCAACAGCAGGAAGTCAATCACATTTCGTCCTACAGTTCTTAATATTTCCAAAAGAAGCCAACAGGCAGAAGTCAATCACATTTCGTCCTACAGTTGTTAATATTTCTAAAAGAAGCCAACAGGCAGAAGTCAATCACATTTCGTTCTACAGTTGTTAATATTTCTAAAAGAAGCCAACAGATAGAAGTCAATCACATTTCGTCCAACAGTTGTTAATATTTCTAAAAGACGCCAACAGACATAAGTCAATCACATTTCGTCCTACAGTTCTTAATATTTCCAAAAGAATCCAACAGACAGAAGTCAATCACATTTCGTCCTACAGTTGTTAATATTTCCAAAAGAAGCCAACAGGCAGCAGTCAATGACATTTCGTTCTACAGTTGTTATTGCATCTGAAAGAAGCCAAAAGACAGAAGTCAATCACATTTCGGTCAACAGTTGTTAACGTATCCAAAAGAAGCCAACAGACAGAAGTCAATCACATTTCGTTCTACAGCTGTTAATATTTCTAAAAGAAGCCAACAGACAGAAGTCAATCACATTTCGTTCTACAGTTCTTAATATTTGTAAAAGAAGCCAACAGACAGAAGTCAATTACATTTCGCCCTACAGTTGTTAATATTTCTAAAAGAAGCCAACAGGCAGAAGTCAATCACATTTCGTCCTACAGTTGTTAATGCATCTAAAAGAAGCCAACAGGCAGAAGTCAATCACATTTAGCCCCAAAGCTGTTGACGTATCTAAAATAAGCAAACAGCCAGAAGTCAATCACATTTATGCCTACAGTTGTTAATGCATCTAATAGAACCAAACAGGCAGAAGTCAATCACATTTCGTCCTACAGTTGTTAATATTTCTAAAAGAAGCCAACAGGCAGAAGTTAATCACATTTCGTCCTACAGTTGTTAATATTTCTAAAAGAAGCCAACAGGCAGAAGTCAATCACATTTAGGCCTACAGTTGTTAATATTTCTAAAAGAAGCCAAAAGGCAGCAGTCAATCACATTTAGGCCTACAGTTGTTAATGCATCTAAAAGAAGCTAACAGGCAGAAGTCAATCACATTTAGGCCTAAAGTTGTTGATGTATCTAAAATAAGCCAACAGCCAGAAGTCAATCACATTTAGGCCTAAAGATGTCAATGTGTCTAAAATAAGCCAACTACCAGAAATCAATCACAATCAGGCCTACAGTTGTTAATGCATCTAAAAGAAGCCTACAGGAAGAAATCAATCACATTAAGGCCTACAGTTGTTGATGTATCTGAAAGAAGCCAACAGGCAGAAGTCAATCACATTCATGCCTACAGTTGTTAATGCATCTAAAAGAAGCAAACAGCCAGAAGTAAATCACATTTAGGCCTAAAGTTGTTGATGTATCTAAAAGAATCCAACTGGCAGAAGACAATTACATTTAGGCCTAAAGTTGTTGATGTATCTAAAATAAGCCAACAGCAGGGAGTCAATCACATTTCGTCCTACAGTTCTTAATATTTTCAAAAGAAGCCAACAGCCAGAAGTCAATCACATTTAGGCCTAAAGTTGTTGATGTATCTAAAAGAATCCAACTGGCAGAAGTCAATCACATTGAGGCCTAAAGTAGTTGATGTATCTAAAATAAGCCAACAGCAGGAAGTCAATCACATTTCGTCCTACAGTTCTTAATATTTCCAAAAGAAGCCAACAGGCAGAAGTCAATCACATTTCGTCCTACAGTTGTTAATATTTCTAAAAGAAGCCAACAGGCAGAAGTCAATCACATTTCGTTCTACAGTTGTTAATATTTCTAAAAGAAGCCAACAGATAGAAGTCAATCACATTTCGTCCAACAGTTGTTAATATTTCTAAAAGACGCCAACAGACATAAGTCAATCACATTTCGTCCTACAGTTCTTAATATTTCCAAAAGAATCCAACAGACAGAAGTCAATCACATTTCGTCCTACAGTTGTTAATATTTCCAAAAGAAGCCAACAGGCAGCAGTCAATGACATTTCGTTCTACAGTTGTTATTGCATCTGAAAGAAGCCAAAAGACAGAAGTCAATCACATTTCGGTCAACAGTTGTTAACGTATCCAAAAGAAGCCAACAGACAGAAGTCAATCACATTTCGTTCTACAGCTGTTAATATTTCTAAAAGAAGCCAACAGACAGAAGTCAATCACATTTCGTTCTACAGTTCTTAATATTTGTAAAAGAAGCCAACAGACAGAAGTCAATTACATTTCGCCCTACAGTTGTTAATATTTCTAAAAGAAGCCAACAGACAGAAGTCAATCACATTTCGTCCTACAGTGGTAAATATTTCTAAAAGAAGCCAACAGACAGAAGTTAATCACATTTCGTCTTACAGTTGTTAATATTTCTAAAAGAAGCCAACAGGCAGAAGTCAATCACATTTAGGCCTACAGTTGTTAATATTTCTAAAAGAAGCCAAAAGGCAGCAGTCAATCACATTTAGGCCTACAGTTGTTAATGCATCTAAAAGAAGCCAACAGGCAGAAGTCAATCACATTTAGCCCCAAAGCTGTTGACGTATCTAAAATAAGCAAACAGCCAGAAGTCAATCACATTTATGCCTACAGTTGTTAATGCATCTAATAGAACCAAACAGGCAGAAGTCAATCACATTTCGTCCTACAGTTGTTAATATTTCTAAAAGAAGCCAACAGGCAGAAGTTAATCACATTTCGTCCTACAGTTGTTAATATTTCTAAAAGAAGCCAACAGGCAGAAGTCAATCACATTTAGGCCTACAGTTGTTAATATTTCTAAAAGAAGCCAAAAGGCAGCAGTCAATCACATTTAGGCCTACAGTTGTTAATGCATCTAAAAGAAGCCAACAGGCAGAAGTCAATCACATTTAGCCCTAAAGATGTTAACGTATCTAAAATAAGCAAACAGCCAGAAGTCAATCACATTTATGCCTACAGTTCTTAACGCATCTAAAAGAAACAAACAGGCAGAAGTCAATCACATTTCGTCCTACAGTTGTTAATATTTCTAAAAGAAGCCAACTGGCAGAAGTCAATCACATTTAGGCCTAAAGCTGTTGACGTATCTAAAATAAGCAAACAGCCAGAAGTCAATCACATTTAGGCCTAAAGTTGTTGGTGCATCTAAAATAAGCAAACAGTCAGAAGTCAATCACATTTAGGCCTAAAATTGTTGATGTATCTAAAAGAATCCAACTGGCAGAAGTCAATCACATTTAGGCCTCAATTTTTTTCTACATCTAAAATAAGCCAACACGCAGAAGTCAATCACAATTCGTCCTACAGTTGTTAATGCATCTAAATGAAGCCAACAGACAGAAGACAATCACATTTAGGCCTACAGTTGTTAATATTTCTAAAGGAAGCCAACAGGCAGAAGTCAATCACATTTATGCCTCAAGTTGTTAATGCAGCTAAAAGAAGCCAACAGGCAGAAGTCAATCACATTTAGCCCCAAAGCTGTTGACGTATCTAAAATAAGCAAACAGCCAGAAGTCAATCACATTTCGTCCTAGAGTTGTTAATATTTCTAAAAGAAGCCAACAGGCAGAAGTCAATCACATTTCGTTCTACAGTTGTTAATGCATCTGAAAGAAGCCAAAAGACAGAAGTCAATCACATTTCGGCCAACAGTTGTTAACGTATCCAAAAGAAGCCAACAGACAGAAGTCAATCACATTTCGTTCTACAGTTCTTAATATTTGTAAAAGAAGCCAACAGACAGAAGTCAATTACATTTCGCCCTACAGTTGTTAATATTTCTAAAAGAAGCCAACAGACAGAAGTTAATCACATTTAGTCCTACAGTTGTTAATATTTCTAAAAGAAGCCAACAGGCAGAAGTCAATCACATTTAGGCCTACAGTTGTTAATATTTCTAAAGGAAGCCAAAAGGCAGCAGTCAATCACATTTAGGCCTACAGTTGTTAATGCATCTAAAAGAAGCCAACAGGCAGAAGTCAATCACATTTAGCCCCAAAGCTGTTGACGTATCTAAAAGAAGCCAACAGCCAGAAGTCAATCACATTTATGCCTACAGTTGTTGATGCATCTAAAAGAAGCAAACAGGCAGAAGTCAATCACATTTTGTCCTACAGTTGTTAATATTTCTAAAAGAAGCCAACAGGCAGAAGTCAATCACATTTAGGCCTAAAGCTGTTGACGTATCTAAAATAAGCAAACAGCCAGAAGTCAATCACATTTATGCCTAAAGTTGTTTGTGCATCTAAAATAAGCAAACAGTCAGAAGTCAATCACATTTAGGCCTAAAATTGTTGATGTATCTAAAAGAATCCAACTGGCAGAAGTCAATCACATTTAGGCCTCAATTTTCTTATGCATCTAAAATAAGCCAACAGGCAGAAGTCAATCACAATTCGTCCTACAGTTGTTAATGCATCTAAATGAAGCCAACAGACAGAAGTCAATCACATTTAGGCCTACAGTTGTTAATATTTCTAAAGGAAACCAACAGGCATCAGTCAATCACATTTATGCCTCAAGTTGTTAATGCAGCTAAAAAAAGCCAACAGGCAGAAGTCAATCACATGTAGCCCCAAAGCTGTTGACGTATCTAAAATAAGCAAACAGCCAGAAGTCAATCACATTTAGGCCTACAGTTGTTAATGCATCTAAAAGAAGCCAACAGGCAGAAGTAAATCACATGTAGGCCTAAAGTTGTTGATGTATCTAAAAGAATCCAACTGGCAGAAGTCAATCACATTAAGGCCTCAATTTTTTTATGCATCTAAAATAAGCAAACAGGCAGAAGTCAATCACAATTCGTCCTACAGTTGTTAATGCATCTAAATGAAGCCAACAGAGAGAAGTCAATCACATTTAGGTCTACAGTTGTTAATATTTCTAAAATAAGCCAACAGACAGAAATCAATCACAATTAGGCCTAGAGTTGTTAATGCATCTAAAAGAAGCCTACAGGAAGAAATCAATCACATTTAGGCCTACAGTTGTTGACGTATCTAAAATAAGCCAACAGCCAAAAGTCAATTACATTTAGGCCTACAGTTGTTAATGCATCTAAAAGAAGCCAACAGGCAGAAGTCAATCACATTTAGGCCTAAAGTTGTTGATGTATCTAAAATAAGCCAACAGCCAGAAGTCAATCACATTTAGGCCTAAAGATGTCAATGTGTCTAAAATAAGCCAACGGCCAGAAATCAATCACAATTAGGCCTACAGTTGTTAATGCATCTAAAATAAGCAAACAGCCAGAAGTCAATCACATTTAGGCCTAAAGTTGTTGATGTATCTAAAAGAATCCAACTGGCAGAAGTCAATCACATTTAGGCCTAAAGTTGTTGATGTATCTAAAATAAGCCAACAGCAGGAAGTCAATCACATTTCGTCCTACAGTTCTTAATATTTCCAAAAGAAGCCAACAGGCAGAAGTCAATCACATTTCGTCCTACAGTTGTTAATATTTCCAAAAGAAGCCAACAGCCAGAAGTCAATCACATTTAGGCCTAAAGTTGTTGATGTATCTAAAAGAATCCAACTGGCAGAAGTCAATCACATTTAGGCCTAAAGTTGTTGATGTATCTAAAATAAGCCAACAGCAGGAAGTCAATCACATTTCGTCCTACAGTTCTTAATATTTCCAAAAGAAGCCAACAGGCAGAAGTCAATCACATTTAGGCCTAAAGTTGTTGATGTATCTAAAATAAGCCAACAGCCAGAAGTCAATCACATTTAGGCCTAAAGATGTCAATGTGTCTAAAATAAGCCAACTGCCAGAAATCAATCACATTGAGGCCTACAGTTGTTGATGTATCTAAAAGAAGCCAACAGGCAGAAGTCAATCACATTCATGCCTACAGTTGTTGATGCATCTAAAAGAAGGAAACAGCCAGAAGTCAATCACATTTAGGCCTAAAGTTGTTGATGTATCTAAAAGAATCCAACTGGCAGAAGTCAATCACATTTAGGCCTAAAGTTGTTGATGTATCTAAAATAAGCCAACAGCAGGAAGTCAATCACATTTCGTCCTACAGTTCTTAAAATTTCCAAAAGAAGCCAACAGCCAGAAGTCAATCACATTTCGTCCTACAGTTGTTAATATTTCCAAAAGAAGCCAACAGACAGAAGTCAATCACATTTAGGCCTAAAGTTGTTGATGTATCTAAAATAAGCCAACAGCAGGAAGTCAATCACATTTCGTCCTACAGTTCTTAATATTTCCAAAAGAAGCCAACAGGCAGAAGTCAATCACATTTCGTCCTACAGTTGTTAATATTTCTAAAAGAAGCCAACAGGCAGAAGTCAATCACATTTCGTTCTACAGTTGTTAATATTTCTAAAAGAAGCCAACAGACAGAAGTCAATCACATTTCGTCCAACAGTTCTTAATATTTCTAAAAGACGCCAACAGACAGAAGTCAATCACATTTCGTCCTACAGTTCTTAATATTTCCAAAAGAATCCAACAGACAGAAGTCAATCACATTTCGTCTTACAGTTGTTAATATTTCTAAAAGAAGCCAACAGGCAGAAGTCAATCACATTAAGGCCTCAATTTTTTTATACATCTAAAATAAGCAAACAGACAGAAGTCAATGACATTTCGTTCTACAGTTGTTATTGCATCTGAAAGAAGCCAAAAGACAGAAGTCAATCACATTTCGGTCAACAGTTGTTAACGTATCCAAAAGAAGCCAACAGACAGAAGTCAATCACATTTCGTTCTACAGCTGTTAATATTTCTAAAAGAAGCCAACAGACAGAAGTCAATCACATTTCGTTCTACAGCTGTTAATATTTCTAAAAGAAGCCAACAGACAGAAGTCAATCACATTTCGTTCTACAGTTCTTAATATTTGTAAAAGAAGCCAACAGACAGAAGTCAATTACATTTCGCCCTACAGTTGTTAATATTTCTAAAAGAAGCCAACAGACAGAAGTCAATCACATTTCGTCCTACAGTTGTAAATATTTCTAAAAGAAGCCAACAGACAGAAGTTAATCACATTTCGTCTTACAGTTGTTAATATTTCTAAAAGAAGCCAACAGGCAGAAGTCAATCACATTTAGGCCTACAGTTGTTAATATTTCTAAAAGAAGCCAAAAGGCAGCAGTCAATCACATTTAGGCCTACAGTTGTTAATGCATCTAAAAGAAGCCAACAGGCAGAAGTCAATCACATTTAGCCCCAAAGCTGTTGACGTATCTAAAATAAGCAAACAGCCAGAAGTCAATCACATTTATGCCTACAGTTGTTAATGCATCTAATAGAACCAAACAGGCAGAAGTCAATCACATTTCGTCCTACAGTTGTTAATATTTCTAAAAGAAGCCAACAGGCAGAAGTTAATCACATTTCGTCCTACAGTTGTTAATATTTCTAAAAGAAGCCAACAGGCAGAAGTCAATCACATTTAGGCCTACAGTTGTTAATATTTCTAAAAGAAGCCAAAAGGCAGCAGTCAATCACATTTAGGCCTACAGTTGTTAATGCATCTAAAAGAAGCCAACAGGCAGAAGTCAATGACATTTAGCCCCAAAGATGTTGACGTATCTAAAATAAGCAAACAGCCAGAAGTCAATCACATTTATGCCTACAGTTCTTAATGCATCTAAAAGAAACAAACAGGCAGAAGTCAATCACATTTCGTCCTACAGTTGTTAATATTTCTAAAAGAAGCCAACTGGCAGAAGTCAATCACATTTAGGCCTAAAGCTGTTGACGTATCTAAAATAAGGAAACAGCCAGAAGTCAATCACATTTAGGCCTAAAGTTGTTGGTGCATCTAAAATAAGCAAACAGTCAGAAGTCAATCACATTTAGGCCTAAAATTGTTGATGTATCTAAAAGAATCCAACTGGCAGAAGTCAATCACATTTAGGCCTCAATTTTTTTCTGCATCTAAAATAAGCCAACACGCAGAAGTCAATCACAATTCGTCCTACAGTTGTTAATGCATCTAAATAAAGCCAACAGACAGAAGACAATCACATTTAGGCCTACAGTTGTTAATATTTCTAAAGGAAGCCAACAGGCAGAAGTCAATCACATTTAGCCCCAAAGCTGTTGACGTATCTAAAATAAGCAAACAGCCAGAAGTCAATCACATTTCGTCCTAGAGTTGTTAATATTTCCAAAAGAAGCCAACAGGCAGAAGTCAATCACATTTCGTTCTACAGTTGTTAATGCATCTGAAAGAAGCCAAAAGACAGAAGTCAATCACATTTCGGCCAACAGTTGTTAACGTATCCAAAAGAAGCCAACAGACAGAAGTCAATCACATTTCGTTCTACAGTTCTTAATATTTGTAAAAGAAGCCAACAGACAGAAGTCAATTACATTTCGCCCTACAGTTGTTAATATTTCTAAAAGAAGCCAACAGACAGAAGTTAATCACATTTAGTCCTACAGTTGTTAATATTTCTAAAAGAAGCCAACAGGCAGAAGTCAATCACATTTAGGCCTACAGTTGTTAATATTTCTAAAGGAAGCCAAAAGGCAGCAGTCAATCACATTTAGGCCTACAGTTGTTAATGCATCTAAAAGAAGCCAACAGGCAGAAGTCAATCACATTTAGCCCCAAAGCTGTTGACGTATCTAAAAGAAGCCAACAGCCAGAAGTCAATCACATTTCGTCCTACAGTTGTTAATATTTCTAAAAGAAGCCAACAGGCAGAAGTCAATCACATTTCGTTCTACAGCTGTTAATATTTCTAAAAGAAGCCAACAGACAGAAGTCAATCACATTTCGTTCTACAGCTGTTAATATTTCTAAAAGAAGCCAACAGACAGAAGTCAATCACATTTCGTTCTACAGTTCTTAATATTTGTAAAAGAAGCCAACAGACAGAAGTCAATTACATTTCGCCCTACAGTTGTTAATATTTCTAAAAGAAGCCAACAGACAGAAGTCAATCACATTTCGTCCTACAGTTGTAAATATTTCTAAAAGAAGCCAACAGACAGAAGTTAATCACATTTCGTCTTACAGTTGTTAATATTTCTAAAAGAAGCCAACAGGCAGAAGTCAATCACATTTAGGCCTACAGTTGTTAATATTTCTAAAAGAAGCCAAAAGGCAGCAGTCAATCACATTTAGGCCTACAGTTGTTAATGCATCTAAAAGAAGCCAACAGGCAGAAGTCAATCACATTTAGCCCCAAAGCTGTTGACGTATCTAAAATAAGCAAACAGCCAGAAGTCAATCACATTTATGCCTACAGTTGTTAATGCATCTAATAGAACCAAACAGGCAGAAGTCAATCACATTTCGTCCTACAGTTGTTAATATTTCTAAAAGAAGCCAACAGGCAGAAGTTAATCACATTTCGTCCTACAGTTGTTAATATTTCTAAAAGAAGCCAACAGGCAGAAGTCAATCACATTTAGGCCTACAGTTGTTAATATTTCTAAAAGAAGCCAAAAGGCAGCAGTCAATCACATTTAGGCCTACAGTTGTTAATGCATCTAAAAGAAGCCAACAGGCAGAAGTCAATGACATTTAGCCCCAAAGATGTTGACGTATCTAAAATAAGCAAACAGCCAGAAGTCAATCACATTTATGCCTACAGTTCTTAATGCATCTAAAAGAAACAAACAGGCAGAAGTCAATCACATTTCGTCCTACAGTTGTTAATATTTCTAAAAGAAGCCAACTGGCAGAAGTCAATCACATTTAGGCCTAAAGCTGTTGATGTATCTAAAATAAGGAAACAGCCAGAAGTCAATCACATTTAGGCCTAAAGTTGTTGGTGCATCTAAAATAAGCAAACAGTCAGAAGTCAATCACATTTAGGCCTAAAATTGTTGATGTATCTAAAAGAATCCAACTGGCAGAAGTCAATCACATTTAGGCCTCAATTTTTTTCTGCATCTAAAATAAGCCAACACGCAGAAGTCAATCACAATTCGTCCTACAGTTGTTAATGCATCTAAATGAAGCCAACAGACAGAAGACAATCACATTTAGGCCTACAGTTGTTAATATTTCTAAAGGAAGCCAACAGGCAGAAGTCAATCACATTTAGCCCCAAAGCTGTTGACGTATCTAAAATAAGCAAACAGCCAGAAGTCAATCACATTTCGTCCTAGAGTTGTTAATATTTCCAAAAGAAGCCAACAGGCAGAAGTCAATCACATTTCGTTCTACAGTTGTTAATGCATCTGAAAGAAGCCAAAAGACAGAAGTCAATCACATTTCGGCCAACAGTTGTTAACGTATCCAAAAGAAGCCAACAGACAGAAGTCAATCACATTTCGTTCTACAGTTCTTAATATTTGTAAAAGAAGCCAACAGACAGAAGTCAATTACATTTCGCCCTACAGTTGTTAATATTTCTAAAAGAAGCCAACAGACAGAAGTTAATCACATTTAGTCCTACAGTTGTTAATATTTCTAAAAGAAGCCAACAGGCAGAAGTCAATCACATTTAGGCCTACAGTTGTTAATATTTCTAAAGGAAGCCAAAAGGCAGCAGTCAATCACATTTAGGCCTACAGTTGTTAATGCATCTAAAAGAAGCCAACAGGCAGAAGTCAATCACATTTAGCCCCAAAGCTGTTGACGTATCTAAAAGAAGCCAACAGCCAGAAGTCAATCACATTTCGTCCTACAGTTGTTAATATTTCTAAAAGAAGCCAACAGGCAGAAGTCAATCACATTTAGGCCTAAAGCTGTTGACGTAACTAAAATAAGCAAACAGCCAGAAGTCAATCACATTTATGCCTAAAGTTGTTGGTGCATCTAAAATAAGCAAACAGTCAGAAGTCAATCACATTTAGGCCTAAAATTGTTGATGTATCTAAAAGAATCCAACTGGCAGAAGTCAATCACATTTAGGCCTCAATTTTCTTATGCATCTAAAATAAGCCAACAGGCAGAAGTCAATCACAATTCGTCCTACAGTTGTTAATGCATCTAAATGAAGCCAACAGACAGAAGACAATCACATTTAGGCCTACAGTTGTTAATATTTCTAAAGGAAGCCAACAGGCAGATGTCAATCACATTCATGCCTCAAGTTGTTAATGCAGCTAAAAGAAGCCAACAGGCAGAAGTCAATCACATTTAGCCCCAAAGCTGTTGACGTATCTAAAATAAGCAAACAGCCAGAAGTCAATCACATTTCGTCCTAGAGTTGTTAATATTTCCAAAAGAAGCCAACAGGCAGAAGTCAATCACATTTCGTTCTACAGTTGTTAATGCATCTGAAAGAAGCCAAAAGACAGAAGTCAATCACATTTCGGCCAACAGTTGTTAACGTATCCAAAAAAGCCAACAGACAGAAGTCAATCACATTTCGTTCTACAGTTCTTAATATCTGTAAAAGAAGCCAACAGACAGAAGTCAATTACATTTCGCCCTACAGTTGTTAATATTTCTAAAAGAAGCCAACAGACAGAAGTTAGTCACATTTAGTCCTACAGTTGTTAATATTTCTAAAAGAAGCCAACAGGCAGAAGTCAATCACATTTAGGCCTACAGTTCTTAATATTTCTAAAGGAAGCCAAAAGGCAGCAGTCAATCACATTTAGGCCTACAGTTGTTAATGCATCTAAAAGAAGCCAACAGGCAGAAGTCAATCACATTTAGCCCCAAAGCTGTTGACGTATCTAAAAGAAGCCAACAGCTAGAAGTCAATCACATTTCGTCCTACAGTTGTTAATATTTCTAAAAGAAGCCAACAGGCAGAAGTCAATCACATTTAGGCCTAAAGCTGTTGACGTAACTAAAATAAGCAAACAGCCAGAAGTCAATCACATTTATGCCTAAAGTTGTTGGTGCATCTAAAATAAGCAAACAGTCAGAAGTCAATCACATTTAGGCCTAAAATTGTTGATGTATCTAAAAGAATCCAACTGGCAGAAGTCAATCACATTTAGGCCTCAATTTTCTTATGCATCTAAAATAAGCCAACAGGCAGAAGTCAATCACAATTCGTCCTACAGTTGTTAATGCATCTAAAAGAAGCCAACAGGCAGAAGTCAATCACATTTAGCCCCAAAGCTGTTGACGTATCTAAAAGAAGCCAACAGCTAGAAGTCAATCACATTTCGTCCTACAGTTGTTAATATTTCTAAAAGAAGCCAACAGGCAGAAGTCAATCACATTTAGGCCTAAAGCTGTTGACGTAACTAAAATAAGCAAACAGCCAGAAGTCAATCACATTTATGCCTAAAGTTGTTGGTGCATCTAAAATAAGCAAACAGTCAGAAGTCAATCACATTTAGGCCTAAAATTGTTGATGTATCTAAAAGAATCCAACTGGCAGAAGTCAATCACATTTAGGCCTCAATTTTCTTATGCATCTAAAATAAGCCAACAGGCAGAAGTCAATCACAATTCGTCCTACAGTTGTTAATGCATCTAAATGAAGCCAACAGACAGAAGTCAATCACATTTAGGCCTACAGTTGTTAATATTTCTAAAGGAAACCAACAGGCATCAGTCAATCACATTTAGGCCTCAAGTTGTTAATGCATCTAAAAGAAGCCAACAGGCAGAAGTCAATCACATTTAGCCCCAAAGCTGTTGACGTATCTAAAATAAGCCAACAGCCAGAAGTCAATCACATTCATGCCTACAGTTGTTGATGCATCTAAAAGAAGCCAACAGGCAGAAGTCAATCACATGTAGCCCCAAAGCTGTTGACGTATCTAAAATAAGCAAACAGCCAGAAGTCAATCACACTTATGCCTACAGTTGTTAATGCATCTAAAAGAAGCCAACAGGCAGAAGTCAATCACATTTAGGCCTAAAGTTGTTGATGTATCTAAAAGAATCCAACTGGCAGAAGTCAATCACATTAAGGCCTCAATTTTTTTATGCATCTAAAATAAGCAAACAGGCAGAAGTCAATCACAATTCGTCCTACAGTTGTTAATGCATCTAAATGAAGCCAACAGAGAGAAGTCAATCACATTTAGGCCTACAGTTGTTAATATTTCTAAAATAAGCCAACAGCAGAAATCAATCACAATTAGGCCTAGAGTTGTTAATGCATCTAAAAGAAGCCAACAGGCAGAAGTCAATCACATTTAGGCCTAAAGTTGTTGATGTATCTAAAATAAGCCAACAGCCAGAAGTCAATCACATTTAGGCCTAAAGATGTCAATGTGTCTAAAATAAGCCAACGGCCAGAAATCAATCACAATTAGGCCTACAGTTGTTGATGCATCTAAAAGAAGGAAACAGCCAGAAGTCAATCACATTTAGGCCTAAAGTTGTTGATGTATCTAAAAGAATCCAACTGGCAGAAGTCAATCACATTTAGGCCTAAAGTTGTTGATGTATCTAAAATAAGCCAACAGCAGGAAGTCAATCACATTTCGTCCTACAGTTCTTAATATTTCCAAAAGAAGCCAACAGGCAGAAGTCAATCACATTTCGTCCTACAGTTGTTAATATTTCGAAAAGAAGCCAACAGCCAGAAGTCAATCACATTAAGGCCTAAAGTTGTTGATGTATCTAAAAGAATCCAACTGGCAGAAGTCAATCACATTTAGGCCTAAAGTTGTTGATGTATCTAAAATAAGCCAACAGCAGGAAGTCAATCACATTTCGTCCTACAGTTCTTAATATTTCAAAAAGAAGCCAACAGGCAGAAGTCAATCACATTTAGGCCTAAAGTTGTTGATGTATCTTAAATAAGCCAACAGCCAGAAGTCAATCACATTTAGGCCTAAAGTTGTTGATGTATCTAAAAGAATCCAACTGGCAGAAGTCAATCACATTTAGGCCTAAAGCTGTTGATGTATCTAAAATAAGCCAACAGCAGGAAGTCAATCACATTTCGTCCTACAGTTCTTAATATTTCTAAAAGAAGCCACCAGGCAGAAGTCAATCACATTTCGTCCTACAGTTCTTAATATTTCCAAAAGAATCTAACAGACAGAAGTCAATCACATTTCGTCCTACAGTTGTTAATATTTCCAAAAGAAGCCAACAGGCAGAAGTCAATCACATTTAGGCCTACAGTTGTTAATATTTCTAAAGGAAGCCAAAAGGCAGCAGTCAATCACATTTATGCCTACAGTTGTTAATGCATCTAAAAGAAGCCTAGAGGCAGAAGTCAATCACATTTAGCCCCAAAGCTGTTGACGTATCTAAAATAAGGAAACAGCCAGAAGTCAATCACATCTATGCCTACAGTTGTTAATGCATCTAAAATAAGCAAACAGGCAGAAGTCAATCACATTTTGTCCTACAGTTGTTAACATTTCAGAAGAAGCCAACAGGCAGAAGTCAATCACATTTAGGCCTAAAGCTGTTGATGCATCTAAAATAAGCCAACAGCAGGAAGTCAATCACATTTCGTCCTACAGTTCTTAATATTTCTAAAAGAATCCAACAGGCAGAAGTCAATCACATTTCGATCTACAGTTGTTAATATTTCTAAAAGAAGCCAACAGACAGAAGTCAATCACATTTCGTCCTACAGTTGTTAATATTTCCAAAAGAAGCCAACAGGCAGAAGTCAATCACATTTCGTTCTACAGTTGTTAATGCATCTGAAAGAAGCCAAAAGACAGAAGTCAATCACATTTCGGCCAACAGTTGTTAACGTATCCAAAAGAAGCCAACAGACAGAAGTCAATCACATTTCGTTCTACAGTTGTTAATATTTCTAAAAGAAGCCAACAGACAGAAGTCAATCACATTTCGTTCTACAGTTCTTAATATTTGTAAAAGAAGCCAACAGACAGAAGTCAATTACATTTCGCCCTACAGTTGTTAATATTTCTAAAAGAAGCCAACAGACAGAAGTCAATCACATTTAGCCCCAAAGCTGTTGACGTATCTAAAATAAGCAAACAGCCAGAAGTCAATCACATTTATGCCTACAGTTGTTGATGAATCTAAAAGAAGCCAACAGGCAGAAGTCAATCACATTTCGTCCTACAGTTGTTAATATTTCTAAAAGAAGCCAACAGGCAGAAGTCAATCACATTTATGCCCAAAGTTGTTGATGCATCTCAAATAAGCAAACAGCCAGAAGTCAATCACATTAAGGCCTAAAATTGTTGATGTATCTAAAAGAATCCAACTGGCAGAAGTCAATCACATTAAGACCTCAATTTTTTTATGCATCTAAAATAAGCTAACAGGCAGAAGTCAATCACAATTCGTCCTACAGTTGTTAATGCATCTAAATGAAGCCAACAGACAGAAGTCAATCACATTTAGGCCTACAGTTGTTAATATTTCTAAAGGAAACAAACAGGAAGCAGTCAATCACATTTAGGCCTCAAGTTGTGAATGCATCTAACAGAAGGCAACAGGCAGAAGTCAATCACATTTAGCCCCAAAGCTGTTGACGTATCTAAAATAAGCAAACAGCGAGAAGGCAATCACATTGATGCCTACAGTTCTTGATGCATCTAAATGAAGCAAACAGCCAGAAGTCAATCACATTTAGGCCTAAAGTTGTTGATGTATCTAAAAGAATCCAACAGGCAGAAGTCAATCACATTTAGGCCTAAAGTTGTTGATGTATCTAAAAGAATCCAACAGCCAGAAATCAATCACAATTAGGCCTTCAGTTGTTAATGCATCTAAAAGAAGCCTACAGGAAGAAATCAATCACATTTAGGCCTACAGTTGTTGATGTATCTAAAATAAGCCTACAGCCAGAAGTCAATCACATTTAGGGTTAAAGATGACAATGTTTCTAAAATAAGCCAACAGCCAGAAGTCAATCACATTTAGGCCTAAAGTTGTTAATGCATCTAAAAGAAGCCTACAGGAAGAAATCAATCACATTTAGGCCTACAAATGTTGATGTATCTAAAATAAGCCAACAGGCAGAAGTCAATCACATTCATGCCTACAGTTGTTGATGGATCTAAAAGAAGCAAACAGCCAGAAGTCAATCACATTTCGTCCTACAGTTCTTAATATTTCCAAAAGAAGCCAACAGGCAGAAGTCAATCACATTTCGTCCTACAGTTGTTAATATTTCCAAAAGAAGCCAACAGCCAGAAGTCAATCACATTTAGGCCTAAAGTTGTTGATGTATCTAAAAGAATCCAACTGGCAGAAGTCAATCACATTTAGGCCTAAAGCTGTTGATGTATCTAAAATAAGCCAACAGCAGGAAGTCAATCACATTTCGTCCTACAGTTGTTAATATTTCTAAAAGAAGCCAACAGGCAGAAGTCAATCACATTTAGGCCTAAAGCTGTTGATGTATCTAAAATAAGCAATCAGCCAGAAGTCAATCACATTTATGCCTAAAGTTGTTGATGCATCTAAAATAAGCAAACAGCCAGAAGTCAATCACATTAAGGCCTAAAATTGTTGATGTATCTAGAAGAATCCAACTGGCAGAAGTCAATCACATTTAGACCTCAATTTTTTTATGCATCTAAAATAAGCTAACAGGCAGAAGTCAATCACAATTCGTCCTACAGTTGTTAATGCATCTAAATGAAGCCAACAGACAGAAGTCAATCACATTTAGGCCTACAGTTGTTAATATTTCTAAAGGAAACAAACAGGCAGCAGTCAATCACATTTAGGCCTACAGTTGTTAATGCATCTAAAATAAGCCAACAGGCAGAAGTCAATCACATTTAGCCCCAAAGCTGTTGACGTATCTAAAATAAGCAAACAGCGAGAAGGCAATCAATTTTATGCCTACAGTTCTTGATGCATCTAAATGAAGCAAACAGCCAGAAGTCAATCACATTTAGGCCTAAAGTTGTTGATGTATCTAAAAGAATCCAACTGGCAGAAGTCAATCACATTTAGGCCTAAAGTTGTTGATGTATCTAAAGGAATCCAACTGGCAGAAGTCAATCACATTTAGGCCTAAAGTTCTTGATGTATCTAAAATAAGCCAACAGCCAGAAATCAATCACATTTAGGCCTACAGTTGTTAATATTTCTAAAGTAAACAAACAGGCAGCAGTCAATCACATTTAGGCCTAAAGTTGTTGATGTATCTAAAATAAGCCAACAGCAGCAAGTCAATCACATTTCGTCGTACAGTTCTTAATATTTCCAAAAGAAGCCAACAGGCAGAAGTCAATCACATTTCGTCCTACAGTTGTTAATATTTCTAAAAGAATCCAACAGCCAGAAGTCAATCACATTTCGTTCTACAGTTGTTAATGCATCTGAACGAAGCCAAAAGACAGAAGTCAAGTACATTTCGGCCAACAATTGTTAACGTATCCAAAAGAAGCCAACAGGCAGAAGTCAATCACATTTCGTTCTACAGTTGTTAATATTTCTAAAAGAAGCCAACAGACAGAAGTCAATCATATTTCGTCCTACAGTTGTTAATATTTCTAAAAGAAGCCAACAGACAGAAGTCAATCACATTTCGTCCTACAGTTCTTAATATTTCCAAAAGAATCTAACAGACAACAGACAATCACATTTCGTCCTACAGTTGTTAATATTTCCAAAAGAAGCCAACAGGCAGAAGTCAATCACATTTCGTCCTACAGTTGTTAATATTTCTAAAGGAAACAAACAGGCAGCAGTCAATCACATTTAGGCCTACAGTTGTTAATGCATCTAAAAGAAGCCAACAGGCAGAAGTCAATCACGTTTAGCCCCAAAGCTGTTGATGTATCTAAAATAAGCAAACAGCGAGAAGGCAATCACATTGATGCCTACAGTTCTTGATGCATCTAAAAGAAGCAAACAGCCAGAAGTCAATCACATTTAGCCCCAAAGCTGTTGACGTATCTAAAATAAGCAAACAGCCAGAAGTCAATCACATCTATGCCTACAGTTGTTAATGCATCTAAAATAAGCAAACAGGCAGAAGTCAATCACATTTCGTCCTACAGTTGTTAATATTTCAGAAGAAGCCAACTGGCAGAAGTCAATCACATTTAGGCCTAAAGCTGTTCATGCATCTAAAATAAGCCAACAGCAGGAAGTCAATCACATTTCGTCCTACAGTTGTTAATATTTCTAAAAGAATCCAACTGGCAGAAGTCAATCACATTTCGATCTACAGTTGTTAATATTTCTAAAAGAAGCCAACAGACAGAAGTCAATCACATTTCGTCCTACAGTTCTTAATATTTCCAAAAGAAGCCAACAGGCAGAAGTCAATCACATTTCGTCCTACAGTTGTTCATATTTCCAAAAGAAGCCAACAGGCAGAAGTCAATCACATTTCGTTCTACAGTTGTTAATGCATCTGAAAGAAACCAAAAGACAGAAGTCAATCAAATTTCGGCCAACAGTTGTTAACGTATCCAAAAGAAGCCAACAGACAGAAGTCAATCACATTTCGTTCTACAGTTGTTAATATTTCTAAAAGAAGCCAACAGACAGAAGTCAATCACATTTCGTTCTACAGTTCTTAATACTTGTAAAAGAAGCCAACAGACAGAAGTCAATTACATTTCGCCCTACAGTTGTTAATATTTCTAAAAGAAGCCAACAGACAGAAGTTAATCACATTTCGTCCTACAGTTCTTAATATTTCTAAAAGAAGCCAACAGGCAGAAGTCAATCACATTTAGGCCTACAGTTGTTAATATATCTAAAGGAAGTCAAAAGGCAGCAGTCAATCACATGTAGGCCTACAGTTGTTAATGCATCTAAAAGAAGCCAACAGGCAGAAGTCAATCACATTTAGCCCCAAAGCTGTTGACGTATCTAAAATAAGCAAACAGCCAGAAGTCAATCACATTTATGCCTACAGTAGTTGATGCATCCAGAAGAAGCAAACAGGCAGAAGTCAATCACATTTCGTCCTACAGTTGTTAATATTTCTAAAAGAAGCCAACTGGCAGAAGTCAATCACATTTAGGCCTAAAGCTGTTGATGTATCTAAAATAAGCAATCAGCCAGAAGTCAATCACATTTATGCCTAAAGTTGTTGATGCATCTAAAATAAGCAAACAGCCAGAAGTCAATCACATTAAGGCCTAAAATTGTTGATGTATCTAAAAGAATCCAACTGGCAGAAGTCAATCACATTTAGACCTCAATTTTTTTATGCATCTAAAATAAGCTAACAGGCAGAAGTCAATCACAATTCGTCCTACAGTTGTTAATGCATTTAAATGAAGCCAACAGACAGAAGTCAATCACATTTAGGCCTACAGTTGTTAATATTTCCAAATGAAACAAACAGGCAGCAGTCAATCACATTTAGGCCTAAAGTTGTTGATGCATCTAAAATAAGCCAACAGCAGGAAGTCAATCACATTTCGTCCTACAGTTGTTAATATTTCTAAAAGAATCCAACAGGCAGAAGTCAATCACATTTCGATCTACAGTTGTTAATATTTCTAAAAGAAGCCAACAGACAGAAGTCAATCACATTTCGTCCTACAGTTCTTAATATTTCCAAAAGAAGCCAACAGGCAGAAGTCAATCACATTTCGTCCTACAGTTGTTAATATTTCCAAAAGAAGCCAACAGGCAGAAGTCAATCACATTTCGTTCTACAGTTGTTAATGCATCTGAAAGAAACCAAAAGACAGAAGTCAATCAAATTTCGGCCAACAGTTGTTAACGTATCCAAAAGAAGCCAACAGACAGAAGTCAATCACATTTCGTTCTACAGTTGTTAATATTTCTAAAAGAAGCCAACAGACAGAAGTCAATCACATTTCGTTCTACAGTTCTTAATACTTGTAAAAGAAGCCAACAGACAGAAGTCAATTACATTTCGCCCTACAGTTGTTAATATTTCTAAAAGAAGCCAACAGACAGAAGTTAATCACATTTCGTCCTACAGTTCTTAATATTTCTAAAAGAAGCCAACAGGCAGAAGTCAATCACATTTAGGCCTACAGTTGTTAATATATCTAAAGGAAGTCAAAAGGCAGCAGTCAATCACATGTAGGCCTACAGTTGTTAATGCATCTAAAAGAAGCCAACAGGCAGAAGTCAATCACATTTAGCCCCAAAGCTGTTGACGTATCTAAAATAAGCAAACAGCCAGAAGTCAATCACATTTATGCCTACAGTAGTTGATGCATCCAGAAGAAGCAAACAGGCAGAAGTCAATCACATTTCGTCCTACAGTTGTTAATATTTCTAAAAGAAGCCAACTGGCAGAAGTCAATCACATTTAGGCCTAAAGCTGTTGATGTATCTAAAATAAGCAATCAGCCAGAAGTCAATCACATTAAGGCCTAAAATTGTTGATGTATCTAAAAGAATCCAACTGGCAGAAGTCAATCACATTTAGACCTCAATTTTTTTATGCATCTAAAATAAGCTAACAGGCAGAAGTCAATCACAATTCGTCCTACAGTTGTTAATGCATTTAAATGAAGCCAACAGACAGAAGTCAATCACATTTAGGCCTACAGTTGTTAAAGGGCAAGTTCACACGGAAATGAACCAATTTTTCTTGTACTTTTTCCACATTAAAAGTGTTAACATAGAAGTGTCATAGACAAAAATATAAAAACATCATATTTAATTAACATATTTTTTGCATTAAAACGATTTATATTTTTCACATTTACCAAGTGTTCTATTTCCATAACAAAAACACCATGGCTTATGCCCCTTGCAATATGACGTCATTGGTGCCAATTGATAAACATTATGACGTCATCATGCTTTGTTAGAGCCGCTTCACGTGGTGTAGGTACAGTTTTGTGATTCTAGCGTCTCAGATGCCAGCCAGAATTGTGTTATGCTGAGTCACCACTGCGCCGGAGTGTGTCACAGACCATGTTGTTTTACCGCAAACTGGTCCTTGATATCTTTTGCGTTGAGAATAGACAGGGACCCAGTTGAATTGGCACCAATTACGTCATAATCTAAGGGGGATAACTCAGGCCTATTTCGCTCGTAAAACGAAGGTCTCATAACGGCATATCATTTTAACACTATTGTGAGCTTCCTACTTTCAGTGTGAAAAAAAATGAGTGTTTATTTTCAAACACAGATACTAACTAATTCTAAAATTGCGTTTTTTTTAGAAAAAGAAAGAAAGTGATTTTTGCGTGTACACTTCCCCTTTAATATTTCCAAATGAAACAAACAGGCAGAAGTCAATCACATTTAGGCCTAAAGTTGTTAATGCATCTAAAAGAAGCCAACAGGCAGAAGTCAATCACATTTAGCCCCAAAGCTGTTGACGTATCTAAAATAAGCCAACAGCGAGAAGGCAATCACATTTATGCCTACAGTTCTTGCTGCATCTAAATGAAGCAAACAGCCAGAAATCAATCACATTTAGGCCTAAGGTTGTTAATGCATCTAAAAGAAGCCTACAGGAAGAAATCAATCACATTAAGGCCTAAAGTTGTTGATGTATCTAAAAGAATCCAACTGGCAGAAGTCAATCACATTTAGGCCTAAAGTTGTTGATGTATCTAAAATAAGCCAACAGCAGGAAGTCAATCACATTTCGTCCTACAGTTCTTAATATTTCCAAAAGAAGCCAACAGGCAGAAGTCAATCACATTTCGTCCTACAGTTGTTAATATTTCCAAAAGAAGCCAACAGCCAGAAGTCAATCACATTTAGGCCTAAAGTTGTTGATGTATCTAAAAGAATCCAACTGGCAGAAGTCAATCACATTTAGGCCTAAAGTTGTTGTTGTATCTAAAATAAGCCAACAGCAGGAAGTCAATCACATTTCGTCCTACAGTTGTTAATATTTCTAAAAGAAGCCAACAGGCAGAAGTCAATCACATTTAGGCCTAAAGCTGTTGATGTATCTAAAATAAGCAATCAGCCAGAAGTCAATCACATTTATGCCTAAAGTTGTTGATGCATCTAAAATAAGCAAACAGCCAGAAGTCAATCACATTAAGGCCTAAAATTGTTGATGTATCTAAAAGAATCCAACTGGCAGAAGTCAATCACATTTAGACCTCAATTTTTTTATGCATCTAAAATAAGCTAACAGGCAGAAGTCAATCACAATTCGTCCTACAGTTGTTAATGCATCTAAATGAAGCCAACAGACAGAAGTCAATCACATTTAGGCCTACAGTTGTTAATATTTCTAAAGGAAACAAACAGGCAGCAGTCAATCACATTTAGGCCTACAGTTGTTAATGCATCTAAAAGAAGCCAACAGGCAGAAGTCAATCACATTTAGCCCCAAAGCTGTTGACGTATCTAAAATAAGCAAACAGCGAGAAGGCAATCAATTTTATGCCTACAGTTCTTGATGCATCTAAATGAAGCAAACAGCCAGAAGTCAATCACATTTAGGCCTAAAGTTGTTGATGTATCTAAAAGAATCCAACTGGCAGAAGTCAATCACATTTAGGCCTAAAGTTGTTGATGTATCTAAAGGAATCCAACTGGCAGAAGTCAATCACATTTAGGCCTAAAGTTGTTGATGTATCTAAAATAAGCCAACAGCCAGAAATCAATCACAATTAGGCCTACAGTTGTTAATGCATCTAAAAGAAGCCTACAGGAAGAAATCAATCACATTTAGGCCTACAGTTGTTGATGTATCTAAAATAAGCCAACAGCCAGAAGTCAATCACATTTAGGGTTAAAGATGACAATGTTTCTAAAATAAGCCAACAGCCAGAAGTCAATCACATTTAGGCCTAAAGTTGTTAATGCATCTAAAAGAAGCCTACAGGAAGAAATCAATCACATTTAGGCCTAAAGTTGTTGATGTATCTAAAAGAATTCAACTGGCAGAAGTCAATCACATTGAGGCCTAAAGATGTCAATGTTTCTAAAATAAGCCAACAGCCAGAAATCAATCCCAATTAGGGCTACAGTTGTTAATGCATTTAAAAGAAGCCTACAGGAAGAAATCAATCACATTTAGGCCTACAGTTGTTGATGTATCTAAAAGAAGCCAACAGGCAGAAGTCAATCACATTTAGGCCTAAATTTGTTGATGCATCTAAATGAAGCCAACAGACAGAAGTCAATCACATTTAGCCCCAAAGCTGTTGACGTATCTAAAATAAGCAAACAGCCAGAGGTCAATCACATTGATGACTACAGTTGTTGATGCATCTAAAAGAAGCAAACAGCCAGAAGTCAATCACATTTAGGCCTACAGTTGTTGATGTATCTAAAAGAATCCAACTGGCAGAAGTCAATCACATTTAGGCCTACAGTTGTTTATGCATCTAAAATAAGCCAACAGGCACAAGTCAATCACAATTCGTCCTACAGTTGTTAATGCATCTAAAATAAGCCAACAGGCAAAAGTCAATCACATTTAGGCCTAAAGATGTCAATATTTCTAAAATAAGCCAACAGCCAGAAATAAATCACAATTAGGCCTACAGTTGTTAATGCATCTAAAAGAAGCCTACAGGAAGAAATCAATCACATTTAGGCCTACAGTTGTTGATGTATCTAAAAGAAGCCAACAGGCAGAAGTCAATCACATTCATACCTACAGTTGTTGATGCATCTAAAAGAAGCCAACAGCCAGAAGTCAATCACATTAAGGCCTAAAGTTGTTGATGTATCTAAAAGAATCCAACTGGCAGAAGTCAATCACATTTAGGCCTAAAGTTGTTGATGTATCTAAAATAAGCCAACAGCCAGAAGTCAATCACATTTAGGCCTACAGTTGTTAATACATCTAAAAGAAGCCTACAGAAAGAAATCAATCACATTTAGGCCTACAGTTGTTGATGTATCTAAAATAAGCCAACAGCCAAAAGTCAATCACATTTAGGCCTACAGTTGTAAATGCATCTAAAAGAAGCCAACAGGCAGAAGTCAATCACATTTAGGCCTAAAGTTGTTGATGTATCTCAAATAAGCCAACAGCCAGAAGTCAATCACATTAAGGCCTAAAATTGTTGATGTATCTAAAAGAATCCAACTGGCAGAAGTCAATCACATTGATGCCTCAATTTTTTTATGCATCTAAAATAAGCCAACAGGCAGAAGTCAATCACAATTCGTCCTACAGTTGTTAATGCATCTAAATGAAGCCAACAGACAGAAGTCAATCACATTTAGGCCTACAGTTGTTATTGCATCTAAAAGAAGCCAACAGGCAGAAGTCAATCACATTTAGCCCCAAAGCTGTTGACGTATCTAAAATAACGAAACAGCGAGAAGGCAATCACATTTTTGCCTACAGTTGTTGATGCATCTAAAAGAAGCAAACAGTCAGAAGTCAATCACATTTAGGCACAAAGTTGTTGATGTATCTAAAATAAGCCAACAGCCAGAAATCAATCACAATTGGGCCTACAGTTGTTAATGCATTTAAAGAATCCTACAGGAAGAAATTAATCACATTTAGGCCTACAGTTGTTGATGTATCTAAAATAAGCCAACAGCCAAAAGTCAATCACATTTAGGCCTACAGTTGTTAATGCATCTAAAAGAAGCCAACTGGCAGAAGCCAATCACATTTAGGCCTACAGTTGTTGATGTATCTAAAATAAGCCAACAGCCAGAAGTCAACCACATTTAGGCCTAAAGATGTCAAAGTTTCTAAAATAAGCCAACAGCCAGAAATCAATCACAACTAGGCCTACAGTTGTTAATGCATCTAAAAGAAGCCTACAGGAAGAAATCAATCACATTTAGGCCTACAGTTGTTGATGTATCTAAAATAAGCCAACAGGCAGAAGTCAATCACATTCATGCCTACAGTTGTTGATGCATCTAAAAGAAGCCAACAGCCAGAAGTCAATCACATTAAGGCCTAAAGTTGTTGATGTATCTAAAAGAATCCAACTGGCAGAAGTCAATCACATTTAGGCCTAAAGTTGTTGATGTATCAAAAATAAGCCAACAGCCAGAAGTCAATCACATTTAGGCCTACAGTTGTTAATACATCTAAAAGAGGCCTACAGGAAGAAATCAATCACATTTAGGCCTACAGTTGTTGATGTATCTAAAAGAAGCCAACAGGCAGAAGTCAATAACATTTAGGCCTAAAGTTGTCAATGTTTCTAAAATAAGCCAACAGCCAGAAATCAATCACATTTAGGCCTTCAGTTGTTAATGCATCTAAAAGAAGCATACAAGAGGAAATCAATCACATTGAGGCCTACGGTTGTTTATGCATCTAAAATAAGCCAACAGGCAGAAGTCAATCACAATTCGTCCTACAGTTGTTAATGCATCTAAATGAAGCCAACAGACAGAAGTCAATCACATTTAGCCCCAAAGCTGTTGATGTATCTAAAATAAGCAAACAGCCAGAAGTCAATCACATTTATGCCTACAGTTCTTGATGCATCTAAAATAAGCAAACAGCCAGAAGTCAATCACATTTAGGCCTAAAGATGTCAATATTTCTAAAATAAGCCAACAGCCAGAAATCAATCACAATTAGGCCTACAGTTGTTAATGCATCTAAAAGAAGCCTACAGAAAGAAATCAATCACATTTAGGCCTACAGTTGTTGATGTATCTAAAAGAAGCCAACAGGCAGAAGTCAATCACATTCATGCCTACAGTTGTTGATGCATCTAAAAGAAGCCAACAGCCAGAAGTCAATCACATTAAGGCCTAAAGTTGTTGATGTATCTAAAAGAATCCAACTGGCAGAAGTCAATCACATTTAGGCCTAAAGTTGTTGATGTATCAAAAATAAGCCAACAGCCAGAAGTCAATCACATTTAGGCCTACAGTTGTTAATACATCTAAAAGAAGCCTACAGGAAGAAATCAATCACATTTAGGCCTACAGTTGTTGATGTATCTAAAATAAGCCAACAGCCAAAAGTCAATCACATTTAGGCCTACAGTTGTAAATGCATCTAAAAGAAGCCAACAGGCAGAAGTCAATCACATTTAGGCCTAAAGTTGTTGATGTATCTCAAATAAGCCAACAGCCAGAAGTCAATCACATTAAGGCCTAAAATTGTTGATGTATCTAAAAGAATCCAACTGGCAGAAGTCAATCACATTTAGGCCTCAATTTTTTTATGCATCTAAAATAAGCCAACAGGCAGAAGTCAATCACAATTCGTCCTACAGTTGTTAATGCATCTAAATGAAGCCAACAGACAGAAGTCAATCACATTTAGGCCTACAGTTGTTAATGCATCTAAAAGAAGCCAACAGGCAGAAGTCAATCACATTTAGCCCCAAAGCTGTTGACGTATCTAAAATAACGAAACAGCGAGAAGGCAATCACATTTTTGCCTACAGTTGTTGATGCATCTAAAAGAAGCAAACAGTCAGAAGTCAATCACATTTAGGCACAAAGTTGTTGATGTATCTAAAATAAGCCAACAGCCAGAAATCAATCACAATTGGGCCTACAGTTGTTAATGCATTTAAAGAATCCTACAGGAAGAAATTAATCACATTTAGGCCTACAGTTGTTGATGTATCTAAAATAAGCCAACAGCCAAAAGTCAATCACATTTAGGCCTACAGTTGTTAATGCATCTAAAAGAAGCCAACAGGCAGAAGTCAATCACAATTCGTCCTACAGTTGTTAATGCATCTAAATGAAGCCAACAGCCAGAAGTCAATCACATTAAGGCCTAAAGTTGTTGATGTATCTAAAAGAATCCAACTGGCAGAAGTCAATCACATTTAGGCCTACAGTTGTTGATGTATCTAAAATAAGCCAACAGCCAAAAGTCAATCACATTTAGGCCTACAGTTGTAAATGCATCTAAAAGAAGCCAACAGGCAGAAGTCAATCACATTTAGGCCTAAAGTTGTTGATGTATCTCAAATAAGCCAACAGCCAGAAGTCAATCACATTAAGGCCTAAAATTGTTGATGTATCTAAAAGAATCCAACTGGCAGAAGTCAATCACATTTAGGCCTCAATTTTTTTATGCATCTAAAATAAGCCAACAGGCAGAAGTCAATCACAATTCGTCCTACAGTTGTTAATGCATCTAAATGAAGCCAACAGACAGAAGTCAATCACATTTAGGCCTACAGTTGTTAATGCATCTAAAATAAGCCAACAGGCAGAAGTCAATCACATTTAGCCCCAAAGCTGTTGACGTATCTAAAATAACGAAACAGCGAGAAGGCAATCACATTTTTGCCTACAGTTGTTGATGCATCTAAAAGAAGCAAACAGTCAGAAGTCAATCACATTTAGGCACAAAGTTGTTGATGTATCTAAAATAAGCCAACAGCCAGAAATCAATCACAATTGGGCCTACAGTTGTTAATGCATTTAAAGAATCCTACAGGAAGAAATTAATCACATTTAGGCCTACAGTTGTTGATGTATCTAAAATAAGCCAACAGCCAGAAGTCAACCACATTTAGGCCTAAAGATGTCAAAGTTTCTAAAATAAGCCAACAGCCAGAAATCAATCACAATTAGGCCTACAGTTGTTAATGCATTTAAAAGAAGCCTACAGGAAGAAATCAATCACATTTAGGCCTACAGTTGTTGATGTATCTAAAATAAGCCAACAGGCAGAAGTCAATCACATTCATGCTTACAGTTGTTGATGCATCTAAAAGAAGCCAACAGGCAGAAGTCAATCACATTAAGGCCTAAAGTTGTTGATGTATCTAAAAGAATCCAACTGGCAGAAGTCAATCACATTTAGGCCTAAAGTTGTTGATGTATCTAAAATAAGCCAACAGCCAGAAGTCAATCACATTTAGGCCTACAGTTGTTAATGCATCTAAAAGAAGCCAACAGGCAGAAGTCAATCACATTGAGGCACAAAGTTGTTGATGTATCTAAAATAAGCCAACAGCCAGAAGTCAATCACATTTAGGCCTAAAGTTGTCAATGTTTCTAAAATAAGCCAACAGCCAGAAATCAATCACATTTAGGCCTACAGTTGTTAATGGATCTAAAAGAAGCCAACAGGCAGAAATCAATCACATTTTATCATACTGTTGTTAATGTATCTAAAATAAGCCAAGAGGCAGAAGTCAATCACATTTAGGCCTAAAGTTGTTGATGTATCTAAAAGAAGCCAACAGGCAGAAATCAATCACATTTTATCATACTGTTGTTAATGTATCTAAAATAAGCCAAGAGGCAGAAGTCAATCACATTTAGGCCTAAAGTTGTTGATGTATCTCAAATAAGCCAACAGCCAGAAGTCAATCACATTTAGGCCTAAAGTTGTCAATGTTTCTAAAATAAGCCAACAGCCAGAAATCAATCACTATTAGGCCTACAGTTGTTGATGTATCTAAAAGAAGCCTACAGGAAGAAATCAATCACAATTAGGCCTACAGTTGTTGATGTATCTAAAAGAAGCCTACAGGAGGAAATCAATCACATTTAGGCCTACAGTTGTCAATGTATCTCAAAGAAGCCGACAGCCAGATTTCAATCACAATTCGTCCTACAGTTATTTATGCATCTAAAAGAAGCCAACAGGCAGAAGTCAATCACATTTAGGCCTACAGTTGTTAATGCATCTAAAATAAGCCAACAGCCAGAAGTCAATCATATTTCATCCTGCAGTTGTAACTGCATCTAAAATAAGCCAACAGGTAGAAGTCGATCACATTTAGGCCTAAAGTTGTCAATGTTTCTAAAATAGAGCCAACAGCCAGAGGTCAATCACATTTAGGCCTACAGTTGTTGATGTATCTCAAATAAGCCAACAGCCAGACGTCAACCACATTTAGGCCTAAAGATGCCAAAGTTTCTAAAATAAGCCAACAGCCAGAAATCAATCACAGTTAGGCCTACAGTTGTTAATGCATTTAAAAGAAGCCTACAGGAAGAAATCAATCACATTTAGCCCCAAAGTTGTTGATGTATCTAAAATAAGCAAACAGCCAGAAGTCAATCACATTTATGCCTACAGTTGTTGATGCATCTAAAAGAAGCAAACAGCCAGAAGTCAATCACATTTAGGCCTAAAGTTGTTGATGTATCTAAAAGAATCCAACAGCCAGAAGTCAATCACATTGATGCCTAAAGTTGTTGATGCATCTAAAAGAAGCAAACAGCCAGAAGTCAATCACATTTAGGCCTAAAGTTGTTGATGTATCTAAAAGAATCCAACTGGCAGAAGTCAATCACATTTAGGCCTACAGTTGTTTATGCATCTAAAATAAGCCAACAGGCAGAAGTCAATCACAATTCGTCCTACAGTTGTTAATGCATCTAAATGAAGCCAACAGACAGAAGCCAATCACATTTAGCCCCAAAGCTGTTGACGTATCTAAAATAAGCAAACAGCCAGAAGTCAATCACATTTATGCCTACAGTTGTTAATGCATCTAAAAGAAGCAAACAGCCAGAAGTCAATCACATTTAGGTCTAAAGTTCTTGATGTATCTAAAAGAATCCAACTGGCAGAAGTCAATCACATTTAGGCCTAAAGTTGTTGATGTATCTAAAAGAAGCCAACAGGCAGAAATCAATCACATTTTATCATACTGTTGTTAATGTATCTAAAATAAGCCAAGAGGCAGAAGTCAATCACATTTATGCCTACAGTTGTTGATGCATCTAAAATAAGCAAACAGCCAGAAGTCAATCACATTTATGCCTACAGTTGTTGATGCATCTAAAATAAGCAAACAGCCAGAAGTCAATCACATTTAGGCCTAAAGTTGTTGATGTATCTAAAAGAATCCAACTGGCAGAAGTCAATCACATTTAGGCCTACAGTTGTTTATGCATCTAAAATAAGCCAACAGGCAGAAGTCAATCACAATTCGTCCTACAGCTGTTAATGCATCTAAATGAAGCAAACAGCCAGAAGTCAATCACATTTATGCCTAAAGTTGTTAATGCATCTAAAAGAAGCAAACAGCCAGAAGTCAATCACATTTTATCATACTGTTGTTAATGTATCTAAAATAAGCCAAGAGGCAGAAGTCAATCACATTTAGGCCTAAAGTTGTTGATGTATCTCAAATAAGCCAACAGCCAGAAGTCAATCACATTTAGGCCTAAAGTTGTCAATGTTTCTAAAATAAGCCAACAGCCAGAAATCAATCACTATTAGGCCTACAGTTGTTGATGTATCTAAAAGAAGCCTACAGGAAGAAATCAATCACATTTAGGCCTACAGTTGTTGATGTATCTAAAAGAAGCCTACAGGAGGAAATCAATCACATTTAGGCCTACAGTTGTTAATGCATCTAAAAGAAGCAAACAGCCAGAAGTCAATCACATTTAGGTCTAAAGTTGTTGATGTATCTAAAAGAATCCAACTGGCAGAAGTCAATCACATTTAGGCCTAAAGTTGTTGATGTATCTAAAAGAAGCCAACAGGCAGAAATCAATCACATTTTATCATACTGTTGTTAATGTATCTAAAATAAGCCAAGAGGCAGAAGTCAATCACATTTAGGCCTAAAGTTGTTGATGTATCTCAAATAAGCCAACAGCCAGAAGTCAATCACATTTGGGCCTAAAGTTGTCAATGTTTCTAAAATAAGCCAACAGCCAGAAATCAATCACTATTAGGCCTACAGTTGTTGATGCATCTAAAAGACGCCTACAGGAGGAAATCAATCACATTTAGGCCTACAGTTGTCAATGTATCTCAAAAAAGCCGACAGCCAGATTTCAATCACAATTCGTCCTACAGTTATTTATGCATCTAAAAGAAGCCAACAGGCAGAAGTCAATCACATTTAGGCCTACAGTTGTTAATGCATCTAAAATAAGCCAACAGCCAGAAGTCAATCATATTTCATCCTGCAGTTGTAACTGCATCTAAAATAAGCCAACAGGTAGAAGTCGATCACATTTAGGCCTAAAGTTGTCAATGTTTCTAAAATAGAGCCAACAGCCAGAGGTCAATCACATTTAGGCCTACAGTTGTTGATGTATCTCAAATAAGCCAACAGCCAGACGTCAACCACATTTAGGCCTAAAGATGTCAAAGTTTCTAAAATAAGCCAACAGCCAGAAATCAATCACAATTAGGCCTACAGTTGTTAATGCATTTAAAAGAAGCCTACAGGAAGAAATCAATCACATTTAGGCCGACAGTTGTTGATGTATCTAAAAGAAGCTTACAGCCAGAAGTCAATCACATTCATGCTTACAGTTGTTGATGCATCTAAAAGAAGCCAACAGCCAGAAGTCAATCACATTAAGGCCTAAAGTTGTTGATGTATCTAAAAGAATCCAACTGGCAGAAGTCAATCACATTTAGGCCTAAAGTTGTTGATGTATCTAAAATAAGCAATCAGCCAGAAGTCAATCACATTTAGGCCTACAGTTGTTAATACATCTAAAAGAAGCCTACAGGAAGAAATCAATCACATTTAGGCCTACAGTTGTTGATGTATCTAAAATAAGCCAACAGCCAAAAGTCAATCACATTTAGGCCTACAGTTGTTAATGCATCTAAATGAAGCCAACAGGCAGAAGTCAATCACATTTAGGCACAAAGTTGTTGATGTATCTAAAATAAGCCAACAGCCAGAAATCAATCACATTTAGGCCTACAGTTGTTAATGCATCTAAAAGAAGCATACAGGAAGAAATCAATCACATTTAGGCCTACAGTTGTTTATGCATCTAAAATAAGCCAACAGGCAGAAGTCAATCACAATTCGTCCTACAGTTGTGAATGCATCTAAATGAAGCCAACAGACAGAAGTCAATCACATTTAGCCCCAAAGCTGTTGATGTATCTAAAATAAGCAAACAGCCAGAAGTCAATCACATTTATGCCTACAGTTGTTGATGCATCTAAAAGAAGCAAACAGCCAGAAGTCAATCACATTTAGGCCTAAAGTTGTTGATGTATCTAAAAGAATCCAACTGGCAGAAGTCAATCACATTTAGGCCTACAGTTGTTTATGCATCTAAAATAAGCCAACAGGCAGAAGTCAATCACAATTCGTCCTACAGTTGTTAATGCATCTAAATGAAGCCAACAGACAGAAGCCAATCACATTTAGCCCCAAAGCTGTTGACGTATCTAAAATAAGCAAACAGCCAGAAGTCAATCACATTTATGCCTACAGTTGTTAATGCATCTAAAAGAAGCAAACAGCCAGAAGTCAATCACATTTAGGTCTAAAGTTGTTGATGTATCTAAAAGAATCCAACTGGCAGAAGTCAATCACATTTAGGCCTAAAGTTGTTGATGTATCTAAAAGAAGCCAACAGGCAGAAATCAATCACATTTTATCATACTGTTGTTAATGTATCTAAAATAAGCCAAGAGGCAGAAGTCAATCACATTTAGGCCTAAAGTTGTTGATGTATCTCAAATAAGCCAACAGCCAGAAGTCAATCACATTTAGGCCTAAAGTTGTCAATGTTTCTAAAATAAGCCAACAGCCAGAAATCAATCACTATTAGGCCTACAGTTGTTGATGTATCTAAAAGAAGCCTACAGGAAGAAATCAATCACATTTAGGCCTACAGTTGTTGATGCATCTAAAAGAAGCCTACAGGAGGAAATCAATCACATTTAGGCCTACAGTTGTCAATGTATCTCAAAGAAGCCGACAGCCAGATTTCAATCACAATTCGTCCTACAGTTATTTATGCATCTAAAAGAAGCCAACAGGCAGAAGTCAATCACATTTAGGCCTACAGTTGTTAATGCATCTAAAATAAGCCAACAGCCAGAAGTCAATCATATTTCATCCTGCAGTTGTAACTGCATCTAAAATAAGCCAACAGGTAGAAGTCGATCACATTTAGGCCTAAAGTTGTCAATGTTTCTAAAATAGAGCCAACAGCCAGAGGTCAATCACAATTCGTCCTACAGTTGTTTATGCATCTAAAATAAGCCAACAGCCAGATGTCAATCACATTTAGGCCTAAAGTTGTTAATGCATCTGAAAGAAGTGAAGAGGCAGAAGTCAATCACATTTCGTCCTACAGTTGTTAATGCATCTAAAAGAAGCCAACAGGCAGAAGCCAATCACATTTAGGCCTAAAGCTGTTGATGTATCTAAAATAAGCCAACAGCCAGAAGTCAATCACATTTATGCCTACAGTTGTTGATGCATCTAAAAGAAGGAAACAGTCAGAAGTCAATCACATTTAGGCCTACAGTTGTCAATGTATCTAAAAGAAGCCAAGAGGCAGAAGTCAATCACATTTTATCATACTGTTGTTAATGCATCTAAAATAAGCCAAGAGACAGAAGTCAATCACATTTAGGCCTAAAGTTGTTGATGTATCTCAAATAAGCCGACAGCCAGAAGTCAATCACAATTCGTCCTACAGTTGTTTATGCATCTCAAAGAAGCCAACAGGCAGAAGTCAATCACATTTAGGCCTACAGTTGTTAATGTATCTAAAATAAGCCAACAGCCAGAAGTCAATCATATTTCATCCTGCAGTTGTTACTGCATCTAAAATAAGCCAACAGGCAGAAGTCAGTCACATTTAGGCCTAAAGTTGTCAATGTTTCTAAAATAAGCCAACAGCCAGAGGTCAATCACAATTCGTCCTGCAGTTGTTAATGCATTTAAAAGAAGCCAACAGACAGAAGTCAATCACATTTAGGCCTGAAGTTGTTAATGTATCTAAAAGAAGCCAACAGGCAGAAGTCAATCAGATTTTATCATACTGTTGTTAATATTTCTAAAAGAAGCCAACAGGCAGAGGTAATCACATTATGTTTTGCGGTTATTAATCAATGTAAGAGAAGTCAACAGGCAGAGGTAATCACATTTCGTCATACAGTTGTGAATAGTTTAACCAAACTACAGGAGACAATGCACTTGTATTATTCCTGAAGACAGTCGACAGGAACGAGTCAACCAACTTGTGTTCTACAGTTGTTAATATTACTTAACCATAGCATACGGTCCTATTTGTGTGAAACACCAACTTTTCTTATTCTGAAGTAAAGATCAATAGTCGATTACTATTGTTTAGCATGAGGGAACGTATGTCATCCCTCTCGTGAAGGCAGTGTGACAAACTAGTTAGAGTAGGTGTAAGAATAATTATTTCTCAAGGATTACAGCAAGTCCATCAATAACCCGGATGTAGGACTGCGTGCTGCGAGTTCGGTGTCGGTGACACGCGGTGCAGACACTACAGATAGTGCCCCACAGCTTCAGCCGCCACACGCAATGACAGTTGCTCCAGCAGTGGGCGTTCCAATTACTCTTTCATATTTGTATTTTGAATTAAATATAAAGACTGTATTGATCATTGTATATGCTTGGCACCAAAGATTGGCAAAGGAGATCGGGCAGTCCTGGAATGGTACCAGGATGTACCCTGTGCACTCTGGGCGCTACATGGGTTACGAGCTAGACACGTAACATAGCATTCGTTTTCATATTTACAAAAAAAATGCAGATAATTCATTGCATTTAAATCGCGTCTTGTATTACGCAGCTAATTGTTCATGTTAACTGACGCCACATGTAATTTGAAAACATCGAATTAATAATTTGCTACATGGTCTTTTGACTACATTTTGTCTCTCTTCATATGGCGTCATTTCGCAATTAGTTTTGCATGGATTGGATAATAAACACATGTTGTTGAAGAGCCCTGTCATGCACATATCGCAGCTGGAACAATCAGATTCACTTAGTCAGCTGCACATTGAAGAAAGGAATCCATTGTAAATGAGAGCAGACTAGCGCTGGTGTTTTGGAAATACACAGTCAGTAGAAGGGTCGATTCAAAACGTTGAATGTTTAGTATCTTTCAACGTAATTATTACAAACTGGTTTTTGTTGCTTCTATCAAGGGGATGGAAGTACAACACCACAATGCGGTTGGAGCTGTTGCATGCCACAATCTGCACAGAGCTGCACAATGTGCATATTCCGCCACGCATCCCATGGCAATGTGATGTCAGATCTGTTTTATCTGTTGCACCATCAGTACAAGAAATGAATGTACCACTGTACGTATGCGTGTATAACTGGTTTTCATGATCTACACTCTCAACACGCGTAGACTCATAATCCCTTTAACTAAATGCATCCATCTTAAACTACACTCACATGGTATACCTCATGTTATATCTAACAGCAATAAAATGCGCATACAATCTAAACATATCAACAAATTAGCCACCAAAACAATTTCATAATGTTTAGATTTATGTTAGAAAGTTTGCAGTTTTGCCAATATGTTTACCTGATGTAGTCTTCTCGTTTCAAGACTAGATATTTTTCAGAAAAAACGCCTTGCAACAATGTATGTTTTGTGGCAGGCAATTTCTTTTCTTCTCAACAGTCTGAAGCACAATTGTTTTGTTATTATTATTATTTTTTAAATTAAACAAAAATCGGGAACAATTTATTTTTTAACAGCCGCCCGGCTACGGCGTGTGAAGGTGTGTCTTCATCATATTGAAGTACATAGACCATGACACCATTTCCGGTGCAGCATTAACCTACTTTCACTGTCCTTGACAAAATGGTGTCCGATAGTTATACGTAGGACATAAGCTGCCAAATGTTGCTGTTATTGGGAGGAGTGACTTTATGGCCATCATCAGACAACGTAGTGTCCAATGCCAGGCTGATGCAGCGCGCGCCGGAGTCGTTATGTCAATGTCTTGTACGATCTGCCCGACTCTCAGACGTTTCCGCACTCCCAGGTGATGCAGGATTAGGCTCAACCCAGCATTCATGTCTATGAAAGATTGAATTTTATTGCTTCAGCGGACACTGTAGTGACAACAGGCAAATGCCCTATCTATATATACTCCAGAGGTTTCTTCACAACAGACACTTAGCAGATAATATGTAGATGGTTTCTGAGCGTCGCAGGTCCAAATCATACTTAAATGAACCATAAGACTTATGATCGGTGGTAGAGTGTCTTGTGATCGGTGTAAGTGTCTCGTGTGACCTGTGTTAGTGTCTTGTGTGATCTGAGGTTGTGTCTCGTGTGATCTGTGATTATGTCTGGTGTGATCTGTGATTATGTCTGGTGTGAACTGTGGTTGTGTCTTGTGTGATCTGTGATTGTGTCTCGTGTGATCTTTGACTGTGTCTATTGTTATCTGTGGTTGTGTCTGGTGTGATCTGAGGTTGTGTCTCGTGTGATCTGTGCTTGTGTCTGTTGTGATCTGTGGTTGTGTCTGGTGTGATCTTTGACTGTGTCGGGTGTGATCTGTAGTTTTGTCTTGTGTGATGTGTGATTGTGTCTCGTGTGATCTGTGGTTGTGTCTGGTGTGATCTGTGAGTGTGTCTCGTGTGATCTGAGGTTGTGTCTTGTGTGATCTGTTGTTGTGTCTGGTGTAATCTGTGGTTGTGTCTGGTGTGAGCTGAGGTTGTGTCTGGTGTGATCTGTGCTTGTATCTGTTGTGATCTGTGCTTGTGTCTGGTGTGATCTGTGGTTGTGTCTGGTGTGATCTGTGGTTGTGTCTCGTGTGATCTGAGGTTGTGTCTGGTGTGATCTGTGGTTGTGTCTGGTGTAATCTGTGGTTGTGTCTGGTGTGATCTGAGGTTGTGTCTGGTGTGATCTGTGATAGTGTCTGGTGTAATCTGTGGTTGTGTCTGGTGTGATCTGTGAGTGTGTCTCGTGTGATCTGAGGTTGTGTCTGGTGTGATCTGTGGTTGTGTCTGGTGTGATCTGAGGTTGTGTCTGGTGTGATCTCTGGTTGTTCCTCCTATGATCTGAGGTTGTGTCTTGTGTGATCTGAGGTTGTGTCTGGTGTGATCTGTGGTTGTGTCTGGTGTAATCTGTGGTTGTGTCTGGTGTGATCTGTGAGTGTGTCTCGTGTGATCTGAGGTTGTGTCTGGTGTGATCTGTGGTTGTGTCTGGTGTAATCTGTGGTTGTGTCTTGTGTGATATGATGTTGTGTCTGGTGTGATCTGTGCTTGTGTCTGTTTTGATCTGTGGTTGTGTCTGGTGTGATCTGTGGTTGTGTCTGGTGTGATCTGTGGTTGTGTCTGGTGTGATCTGAGGTTGTGTCTGGTGTAATCTGAGGTTGGGTCTCGTGTAATCTGTGATTGTGTCTGTTGTGATCCGTGGTTGTGTCTGGTGTGATCTGTGATTGTGTCTCGTGTGATCTTTGACTGTGTCTGGTGTGATCTGTAGTTTTGTCTGGTGTGATCTGTGATAGTCTCTCGGGTGACCTGTGGTTGTGTCTGGTGTGATCTGTGGTTGTGTCTTGTGTGATCTGAGGTTGTGTCTGGTGTGATCTGAGGTTGTGTCTGGTGTAATCTGTGGTTGTGTCTGGTGTGATCTGAGGTTGTGTCTGGTGTCATCTGAGGTTCTCTCTGGTGTGAACTGAGGTTTTGTCTGGTGAGATCTGTGATTCTGTCTTGTATGATCAGTGGTTGTGTCTGGTGTGATCTGTGGTTGAGTCTGGTGTGATATGTTGTTGTGTCTGGTGTGAGCTTTGGTTGTGTCTGGTGTGTTATTAGGTTGTGTCTGGTGTGAGCTTGGGTTGTGTCTGGTGTGATCTGAGGTTGTGTCTGGTGTGATTTGTGGTTGTGTCTGGTGTGATCTGTGATTGTGTCTGGTATGATCAGTGGCTGTGTCTGGTGTGAGCTTTGGTTGTGTCTGGTGTGATCTGAGGCTGTGTCTGGTGTAATCTGTGGTTATGTCTGGTGTTAACTTAGGTTCTGTCTGGTGTGAACTGAGGTTGTGACTGGTGTAATCTGTGGTTGTGTCTGGTGTGACCTGTGGTTGTGTCTGATGTGATCTGAGGTTGTGTCTGATGTGATCTGAGGTTGTGTCTGGTGTGATCTGTGGTTGTGTCTGGTGTGATCTGTTGTTGCGTCTGGTGTGAACTTAGGCTCTGTCTGGTGTGATCTGTGGTTGTGTCTGTTGTGATCTGTGGTTGGGTCTCGTGTGATCTGTGGTTGTGTCTGGTGTGATCTGTGGTTGTGTCTGGTGTGATCTGTGATTGTGTCTGGTGTGATCTGTGGCTGTGTCTGGTGTGATCTGTGATTGTGTCTGGTGTGATCTGAGGTTGTGTCTGGTGTGATCTGTGGTTGTGTCTGGTGTGATCTGTGGTTGTGTCTGGTGTGATCTGTGGTTTTGTCTAGTGTGACCTGTAGTTGTGTCTTGTGTGATCTGTGATTGTGTCTGATGTGATCTGAGGTTGTGTCTGGTGTGATCTGTGATTGTGTCTGGTGTGATCTGAGGTTGTGTCTTGTGTGATCTGAGGTTGTGTCTTGTGTGATGTGTGGTTGTGTCTGGTGTGATCTGAGGTTGTGTCTTGTGTGATCTGTGATTGTGTCTCGTATGATCTTTGATTGTGTCTTGTGTGATCTGTGGTTATGTCTTGTGTGATATCGCGTTTGTCTTGTGTGATCCGTGGTTGTATGTTGTATGGTCTGTGGTTGTGTCTTGTGTGATCTGTGGTTTTGTCTTGTGTGATCTGTGGTTGTATCTTGTTTGATTAGAGGTTGTAGCTTGTGTGATGTGTGGTTGTGTCTTGTGTGATCTGTGGCTGTGTCCTGTGTGATTTGAGGTTGTGTCTTGTGTGATCTGTGGTTGTGTCTTGTGTGATCTGTGGTTGTATCTTGTGTGATTTGAGGTTGTGTGTTGTGTGATCCCGGGTTGTGTCCTGTGTGATCTGAGGGTGTGTCTTGTGTGATCTGAGGTTGTGTCTTGTGTGATCTGAGGTTGTGTCTTGTGTGATCTGAGGTTGTGTCTTGTGTGATCTGAGGTTGTGTCTTGTGTGATGTGTGGTTGTATCTTGTGTTATCTGAGGTTGTGTCCTGTGTGATCTGAGGTTGTGTCTTGTGTGATGTGTGGTTGTGTCTGGTGTGATCTGTTGTTGTGTCTGGTGTGATCTGTGGTTGTATCTTGTGTGATCTGAGGTTGTGTCTGGTGTGATCTGTGGTTTTGTCTAGTGTGACCTGTAGTTGTGTCTGGTGTGATCTGTGATTGTGTCTGATGTGATCTGAGGTTGTGTCTGGTGTGATCTGTGATTGTGTCTGGTGTGATCTGAGGTTGTGTCTTGTGTGATCTGTGATTGTGTCTCGTATGATCTTTGATTGTGTCTTGTGTGATCTGTGGTTATGTCTTGTGTCATCTGAGGTTGTGTCTTGTGTGATATCGCGTTTGTCTTGTGTGATCCGTGGTTGTATGTTGTATGGTCTGTGGTTGTGTCTTGTGTGATCTGTGGTTTTGTCTTGTGTGATCTGTGGTTGTATCTTGTTTGATTAGAGGTTGTAGCTTGTGTGATCCCGGGTTGTGTCTTGTGTGATCTGTGGCTGTGTCCTGTGTGATTTGAGGTTGTGTCTTGTGTGATCTGTTGTTGTGTCTGGTGTGATCTGTGGTTGTATCTTGTGCGATTTGAGATTGTGTCTTGTGTGATCCCGGGTTGTGTCCTGTGTGATCTGAGGGTGTGTCTTGTGTGATCTGAGGTTGTGTCTTGTGTGATGTGTGGTTGTGTCTTGTGTGATCTGAGGTTGTGTCTTGTGTGATGTGTGGTTGTGTCTTGTGTGATTCGAGGTTGTAGCTTGTGTGATCCCGGATTGTGTCCTGTGTGATCTGAGGTTGTGTCTTGTGTGATCTGAGGTTGTGTCTTGTGTGATCTGTGATTGTGTCTCGTATGATCTTTGATTGTGTCTTGTGTGATCTGTGGTTATGTCTTGTGTGATCTGTGGTTGTGTCTTGTGTGATATCGCGTTGGTCTTGTGTGATCCGTGGTTGTATGTTGTATGGTCTGTGGTTGTGTCTTGTGTGATCTGTGGTTTTGTCTTGTGTGATCTGTGGTTGTATCTTGTTTGATTAGAGGTTGCAGCTTGTGTGATCTGAGGTTGTGTCTTGTGTCATCTGTGGCTGTGTTCTGTGTGATTTGAGGTTGTGTCTTGTGTGATCTGTGGTTGTGTCTTGTGTGATCTGTGGTTGTATCTTGTGTGATTTGAGGTTGTGTCTTGTGTGATCCCGGGTTGTGTCCTGTGTGATCTGAGGGTGTGTCTTGTGTGATCTGAGGTTGTGTCTTGTGTGATATGTGGTTGTGTCTTGTGTGATCTGAGGTTGAGTCTTGTGTGATGTGTGGTTGTGTCTTGTGTGATTTGAGGTTGTAGCTTGTGTGATCCCGGATTGTGTCCCGTGTGATCTGAGGTTGTGTCTTGTGTGATCTGAGGTTGTGTCTTGTGTGATGTGTGGTTGTGTCTTGTGTGATTTGAGGTTGTAGCTTGTGTGATCCCGGATTGTGTCCTGTGTAATCTGTGGTTGTGTCTTGTGTGATCTGTGGTTGTGTCTGGTGTGACCTGAGGTTGTGTCTTGTGTGATCTGAGGTTGTGTCTTGTGTGATGTGTGGTTGTATCTTGTGTTATCTGAGGTTGTGTCCTGTGTGATCTGAGGTTGTGTCTTGTGTGATGTGTGGTTGTGTCCTGTGTGATCTGAGGTTGTATCTTGTGTGATCTGAGGTTGTGTCTTGTGTAATGTGTTGTTGTATCTTGTGTGATCTGAGGTTGTGTCTGGTGTGATCTGAGGTTGTGTCTGGTGTGATCTGAGGTTGTGTCTTGTGTGATGTGTGGTTGTATTTTGTGTGATCTGAGGTTGTGTCTTGTGTGATGTGTGGTTGTGTCTTGTGTGATCTGTGGTTGTAGCTTGTGTGATCCCGGATTGTGTCCTGTGTGATCTGAGGTTGTATCTTGTGTGATGTGGTTGTATCTTGTGTGATCTGAGGTTGTGTCTTGTGTGATGTGTGGTTGTGTCTTGTGTGATCTGTGGTTGTAGCTTGTGTGATCCCGGATTGTGTCTGGTGTGATCTGAGGTTGTGTCTTGTGTGATCTGTGGTTGTGTCTTGTGTGATCTGTGGTTGTAGCTTGTGTGATCCCGGATGGTGTCCTGTTTGATCTGAGGTTGTGTCTTGTGTGATCTGAGGTTGTATCTTGTGTGATCTGAGGTTGTGTCTTGTGTGATGTGTGGTTGTATCTTGTGTGATCTAAGGTTGTGTCTGGTGTGATCTGAGGTTGTGTCTGGTGTCATCTGAGTAGATCGCATTTCTACTTTCGGAATCTCGAAATCTAACTAGAACGACAAGTTCCGAAAGTAGCGGCGCCATACTGTAGATATTCATTCATCCTGTTCTGTCTGCACGCCGTGGCATCTACACCCAAGTAAAGGGGAGTACCGTCAAATAAATATTTCTGTTCTCTGTGGGTTTTCATTTCTACAAATCGAAATTTAAGAAGCAAGGTGGTGAAAACATGAAGCCGAATCGTTTAAGAAAGCTGACGGCTGGCCTTATATGATTGTCTCATTGTGTCTGAGTGGGGTATTCATGTTAAACTGCGGCATGGTATCTCTGGGCTAGCACTATCAAATCGGCGTTAGTCCGGACAAGTACAAACAGCCACGCCCACACACACGTGCATGCACGTCGTTATATAAGTCAAATAATCTTTGGCACGACGTAAACCCCATTTCACCTCACCTCAACCTTCTTTCAGATTTGGCGTCACGCTTCCCCTGTGCTCGCCTGACACGGCCCCCTATGGAGGTATCTTAAGATTGTAACGCAGAGAGGGAGCGTGTTGGAGTAAATATATTGATCAGATTGGGGTATATATAGTTTTATAGTATATTTTTTTATACTTTCTTTTTAGTATTATGTAATATTTCCTTAGAGAAGCCAACATAACATATATTCTCTGATGATTCCAGGTATTATACAAACTTCCTGTCACGTGTGTAATTATTCTGAAACAGACAAGATATGCTTGCTGGCTGGGATTTTTTTATATATTTGGATTTTAGGTAAGGTGAAATAGGGTTTCATGTCGCGTTCAAGATTATTAAACTTACATTCACGTGTGTACCAGTTGCTGCTTGTACTGGTCCAGCGCTAGCCCATTGAGATACCATGGCGCAGCTTAGTACGGATACTAGGGCTGGGACGAGTCCAAATTTACTATCCGAGTACCCACCCCCCATTACACGAGTCTACCCGGGTACCCACTATACAGGTCTCAGGAGATGTCTCAAAATGTCCGATTGGGAACATTTAAGCATGGCCCTGGCCAAACATGGTCATTCATACACTGAAGTTGAATTAAGTTATATCTTTATTAAACCACATGAAAAATCAGAAGGAATGGGTGCATAATCAGATAGAGTGAGTGAGTCAGTCAGTCAGTTTGGTTTAACGCCGCTTTTAACAGTATTCCAGTTATATCACGGCGTGTCAGCTTAATGTGGGAGGAAAGCCCGAAGTGATGCAGGTCTCAGACGTTTACCACTTCGGTGAAACCCACGAGCACGGGTTAGTGCTGACAAACCTAGAAACATAATCGGGGCGAACCGGGATTCGAACCCACAATCATAGGTTTCAGGCGTACCCAAGGGACGCAACTCTGCACAGCGAATCGCGGCGCCTTAGACGACTGGGCCAGCCGTGCCCCCGTAGTCAGAAAGAAATGCGAACATTTAGTGACTTGTAGTGTAATCATAGAGTTCTAGATAATTTTTGTCATTAAACAATATATCACGTGACTAACCACGGGTCCTGTTGGTCCTGTGGGTACCCGGGTCCTGCTCAGTACCCACCCGACCCGGGTATCCAAGTTACCCGTCCCAGCCCCAACGGATACCCCATTGAGACACAGTTTACCGACTCAGACCCTACCAGTCCTTGTTTTAGCCCCTTAATGCAGGGGAAACCAGTATCATTTTGAGTGTGATTTGGCATGACGCGGCCGAGGATCGAACCACCGCCCTGTTGCTCTCCAGAGAGACGCTCTATCCACTCGACCACGGAGGGGGTGAGTTTTATAACATTTAAGTCGCGGTAAAAGGGATGTGTTTAGTTGTCACAAAAACACAGATGGATACTAGTAATTGTAATGGGGTGAACTATCTTAAACTCATCTATGTGTTTATAACATGTATATTCATCATGTATATTTCATATCTTAACCATTGTCATCACATTCTAATTTTGTGATTTGACTGATCTGATTGTGTGATGTTTACACATACGGGCAAAAGAAATTATACCAATCGTTTTAGTATATACTGAACGGCAAAAGAAACGTCACCCCAAGTAACATTGCATGGATTTTTGTCAAAGTTTCTAAAATTTAGCATTACCTTGTCCGGAAAAAATGAAATTTGATGATAACAAATAAAGTAGATGACAATAAAACCGATCGCCCAAACGCATTACGGCAACGACCATGGCAACCCGATGCACGTGGGTTCCGTGCAAATTGAAATGCACATGCGTTCCCCCATTTCTTGCCCTATAAAAACATTCATTCGTTATTGAATTGCTACCACATACCAAGATAGACAAGAAATCAGCGACACCAAGCCCTTGGAGGATTGCAAGCTAGACAAACCGCCCGGCAAGTAGCCAATGCATTTCAAGTCCACGTAAGGACCATATACAGGCTCCAACAACGGTACCAGACCACCAATACTACAGATGACCGACCACGTAGTGGAAGACCAAGGGTCACCACCCGACGTCAGGATCGTCAGATTGTGCGACAGCATCTTCAAGATTGCTTTGTTACTGCTGCGGAAACTGCTCGACAGAGCATGGGGACACACCAGCGACACATTAGTGTGAACACCGTGCGTCGACGATTGACAAGCAGATACCTCCACTGTCACAAGCCACACCGAGGACCATTCTGACACCACGTCATCACCGGGACCGTCTTCACTAGGCAACACCAGCATTGGTGCCACCAGCAGTGGAGAAGAGTCCTCTTCTCAGACGAGAGCCGTTACTGTATCTCAACAGCAGATGGCAGAGTGTCTGGCGACGTCGTGGGGAACGTTATTCGGATGCTTGTGTTGAGAGACTCGTGGGATGGTCCGAGCATCATGGTGTGGGGTGGAATTGTTCTTGCACAGAGGGTCGGGGAGGGGTAATGGTGACACAGCAGTTCGGTACATTGATCAAGTCTTGAAACCACACGCCATACATATTTGGCACATCGCCGCAACCACGAGTTTCAGCATGATAACGCCCTTGCCAACACTGCGAGAGCAGACTTTCTCCAGCAGAATGGTATCAGAACCCTCAGTCCCGACTTAAATCCCATGAGCACCCGTGGGACGAGATTCAAAGACGGCTGAATGACGTCCGACCAATGCCGACAACTGCAGCTGAACTGCGTCAAGCGTTCCTCAGAGTGTGGGCTCAAGTGCCTTTGGCCTTCATCAACCGCCTCATCAATCATGTATCGACGTTGCACGGCAGTCATCAATGTCAATGGCGGACACACAAGATACTGACTTTTGATGCCATTTTCTCAGAGACTTGTGTTGTGTTTCACTTTAAGAACGTTTGACACTTTAATTTCAACCTTGATGGTCAGTTTTGCCAAGTTTCATCTTTTTGATATGTCTCAAAGTATGTTTACAGTGTTTGGACAAATAAGGTTTCTCATCTATCTATCCATGGTAACGTTTCTTTTGCGGTTCAGTATAATTTATCGTAATTAAAATCAAAATGTTGTTAAAAAATTGCCGTAAATTAATCACCTAAACGCAGCTAACACGTGTGCTTCTGAAAGCAATTCAGGACACGTGATGTCGTGCCAAATGCCTTTAACCGTGAAGGTTTGCTGCACGTGCAACACGATGTTATTTGGACACTTGGGGTATAAAAAAACATTGTCTTCTGTGGCACCCAAATCAGCGTACAAATAAAACAAGCATGCCAAAACTATCGAAAGAAGAGAGAAGGGGCAATAGGTATAATACAGAATGTAGCTACACATGAACACATAACAGTCACACTGGCCATACCCTAAACAGTCCCGGAAGTGGACCGCAGACCGGTATCTACGCGTCATACAGCCGAGGAACAGATTCGTCACAGTGACGTCATCGTCAGCAACTGCTCTTGGACATCCTGTCAGTCGAAGAACTGTATCGAGGAGACACGGTATTCGTGCTTTCACGCCGAACTGCGGAATAGCCTTCACTATATGTAATAAATACTGGAATAGATAACACACGTACATAATCCACTGATCAGATAACATATACACAATATACTGAAGAGATAACTCACGTAAATAATCTACTGAACAGACAACACATACATAATCAACTGAACACACAACACAGATACATAATCAACTGAACAGATAACACACGTACATAATGTACTGAACAGACAACACACGTACATAATCTACTGAACAGATGACACACATGCATAATCTACTGAACAGATGACACACGTACATAATCTACTGAACATACACGCACATAATCTGCTGAACAGATGGCACATATGCATAATGTACTGAGCAGATGACACAAGTACATAATTTACTGAACAGATGACACACGTGCATAATCTACTGGACAGATGAAACACGTACATAATCTACTGAACAGATGACACACATACATAATCTACTGAACAGATGACACACATGCATAATCTACTGAACAGATGACACACATGCATAATCTACTGAACAGATGACACACGTACATAATCTACTGAACATACATGTACATAATCTACTGAACAGATGACACACGTACATAATCTACTTAACAGATGACACAAATACATAATGTACTGAACAGATGACACAAATACATAATCTACTGAACAGATGACACATATACATAATCTACTGAACAGATGACACACATACATAATCTACTTAACAGATGACACAAGTCCATAATGTACTGAACAGATGACACACATACATAATCTACTTAACAGATGACACATATACATAATCTACTGAACCGATGACACACGTACATAATCTACTGAACATATGACAAAACTACATAATCTACTGAACAGATGACACACATACATAATCTACTGAACAGATGACACATATACATAATCTACTGAACAGATGACACAAATACATAATCTACTGAACAGATGACACACATACATAATCTACTTAACAGATGACACATATACATAATCTACTGAACAGATGACACAAATACATAATCTACTGAACAGATGACACAAATACATAATGTACTGAACAGATGACACACATACATAATCTACTGAACAGATGACACAAATACATAATCTACTGAACAGATGACACACATACATAATCTACTGAACAGATGACACATATACATAATCTACTGAACAGATGACACAAATACATAATCTACTGAACAGATGACACAAATACATAATGTACTGAACAGATGACACACGTACATAATCTACTGAACAGATGACACAAATACATAATCTACTGAACAGATGACACACATACATAATCTACTGAACAGATGACACATATACATAATCTACTGAACAGATGACACAAATACATAATCTACTGAACAGATGACACATATACATAATCTACTGAACAGATGACACAAATACATAATCTACTGAACAGATGACACAAATACATAATCTACTGAACAGATGACACATATACATAATCTACTGAACAGATGACACACATACATAATCTACTTAACAGATGACACATATACATAATCTACTGAACAGATGACACACATACATAATCTACTTAACAGATGACACATATACATAATGTACTGAACAGATGACACACATACATAATCTACTGAACAGATGACACACATACATAATGTACTGAACAGATGACACACGTACATAATCTACTTAACAGATGACACATATACATAATCTACTGAACCGATGACACACATACATAATGTACTGAACAGATGACACACATACATAATGTACTGAACAGATGACACACATACATAATCTACTTAACAGATGACACATATACATAATCTACTGAACCGATGACACACATACATAATCTACTTAACAGATGACACATATACATAATCTACTGAACCGATGACACACATACATAATCTACTGAACAGATGACACACATACATAATGAACACGCACATAATCTACCAAAAACATAACAACACACATACATACTCTACCTAACATATTCACATACATATAATATGCTGAACAGATAACACACGTGCGTTAACTACTTAAGAGATATTAAGTCTACTGGGAAAGACAGCTGCTGAATAAAATGGGCTATGTTGACACGCGTAGGGTCATTATCAATGAGGATGTCAGTAAGTGTGTACAGATAAAGTTATATTGAAACCGAGCACCCAACCATGTATTCAGTAAGCACAGCATTAGACACTTGACAGTTATATTAGCAACAGATCACCCACCATGAAGTCATTAAGCACAGCATTAGACACTAGACAGTTATATAGCACCCGAGCACCCATTCGTATAGTCATGAAACACAGCATTAGACACTAGACAGTTATATTGCACCCGAGCACCCACTTGTATATTCATTAAGCACACCGTCAGACACTAGACAGTTATATAGCACCCGAGCACCCATTCGTATAGTCATGAAACACAGCATTAGACACTAGACAGTTATATTGCACCCGAGCACCCACTTGTATATTCATTAAGCACAGCATTAGACACTAGACAGTTATATAGCACCCGAGCACCCACTTGTATATTCATTAAGCACAGCATCAGACACTAAACAGTTATATTGCACCCGTGCACCCACCCATAATTGTTTTAGTACATCATCAGACACTAGACAGTTATATTGCACCCGTGCACCCACCCATGGATTCAATAAGTACAGAATCAGAAACCAGACAGTTATATTGCACCCGTGCACCCACCCATATATATATATATGCTTTAGTACATCATCAGACACTAGACAGTTATATTGCAACTATGCACCCATCCATAGATTCAGTAAGCACCAGACACTCGCAGTTATACTACGTATTATGTATGAACACTGCAACGGGCAGATCTGTGTAATGTCGACAAGCCGAGATTCTGCAGATTTCATTTTGTCAATAAATATGTCATCACAAATATCATACTAATATTTTTTCCGATGTCACCGACCAGGGCTTGGAGATGTAGCACTCCTAAGGTGACTTTGATAAACACTAAAATCACGCAAGTAACGTGATGATCAGGAACACTACCCTGTTCACAATTAGCCTCGTTACAAACCCCCAGCCTGTTTCCAAAAAAACTACATCCTTTTTATCTGCATAGTTTCTTAATATGTCGTCGACTCGCCTTATTGTTTTCTATATCGTGCCACGAAACTCCACATGGAAACAAACTAGACGTTTCGACACAGGAGGAATAAGAGGAATTGGATGCTTACTTTGAGGTAGAAACTGATGACATAAAACATGTTTTATAATCAACTTTGAGGTAAAACTAGCTTGATCCTCATGGACATATTGTGCTTGTATCTGCCAGACCTCCACCTGGCGACTCCTGCTGTGAGGGGTACACACACCATCCTGTTTCCACGGCGTTTCATCCTCTTGCTTGAGCGTTGGAAGTAATACACGAGGGAGGGCGTGTAATTATAAAACAACCTGATAATATTTATTAAAAATACATTCGATTGAAACTTGGGAAAGAATGGAAATTCCCACTAGTTGAATGGTTCTTTTCTTTGATGTGAGAAAATATAATAATTGACAAACCCTAACGGCATGCAAAAATCCCGACGTGACCATTTGTCTTGCCTAGTTGCAATGGGCGACGAGTCCCCTGCTGCTGCAGCCCCGTCCCATGACACGGGTAATACAGGCCTACACCGCCAAACATCATTTATCAAAAACAGAAAAATTAAAACGCTATAGATTGTTGAATAATAAATAGGTTGGCTCTCCCAGAGGGGTTGACGCATGCAGCAAACGTGATATACAGTGTGCGAGATGGCTTGTTTGGAAGCACCATCGGTACTCCCACATCCATCACATGTGCTAGATCAACGTGTGAACCCATTGCAACTGACTTGCTACATTATCAATATCACATTTGTTTTACTTTCGGGTGAATAACTGCCATGTCACATGAAACAAACCATTTTACGAACGAGGTATGATTTCATAGGGCAGTGTTTTCTAAACATTGCCATTACGGCGAATAGCTAAATGATTTATAAATTAAAAACGTCATGTGTGTGCGTGCATGTGCATGTACATGTGTGTTTGTATGTACGTGTGTGTGCATGTAGGTGCGTTTGCGCGAACGTATGTCTATTTCCAAGAAAAATGGTGCTGCAGCGTGGACTGTAGACGTTGGCGGGGGGGTGGGGGGGTGGTTGGTCCACCTGGACTGTATAACTCAGTAAGTATAAGGGCGGAGACATCAGCCGGACAGGAGCTAATACTGGAGATGGATTCCAGCGCTCCTGTGTCCACTCCTCCAATGCCGGAATCGACCTGGTGTTGAGCAGAGTGCTCGGGGATCGGTCTACTCATGACGATGGCGGTGCGATAGAGATTGCCCTGTATAGTCCTGATTGCTGCGTATAGTCCTGATTGCTGTGTTATGTCCTGATTGCCCTGTGTAGTCCTCGTTGCCGCGTATAGTCCTCATTGCCCTGTATAGTCCTGATTACCCTGTATAGTCCTGATTGCTGTGTATAGTCCTGATTGCCCTGTATAGTCCTGATTGCCATGTATAGTCCTGATTGCCATGTATAGTTCTGATTGCTGGGTATAGTCCTGATTGCCCTGTATAGTCCTGATTGCCCTTTAAAGTCCTGATTGCCGCCTATAGTCCTGATTGCTGTGTATATTCTTGATTGCTCCGTATAGTCCTGATTGCCCTGTATAGTCCTTATTTCCATGTATAGTCCTGATTGCCATGTATATTCCTGATTTCCCTGTATAGACCAGATTGCCCTGTATAGTCCGGATTGCTCTATATGGTTGTGATTTCCATGTATAGTCCTGATTGCCATGTATAGTCCTGATTTTCATGTATAGTCCTGATTGCTCTGTATGGTTGTGATTTCCATGTATAGTCCTGGTTGCCCTGTATAGTCCTGATTGCCCTGTATAGTCCTGATTGCCGCGTATAGTCCTGATTGCCATGTATAGTCGTGATTGCCCTGTATAGTCCTGATTGCCCTGCATAGTCCTGATTGCCCTGTATAGTCGTGATTGCCCTGTATAGTCCAGATTGCCATGTATAGTCCTGATTGCCCTGTATAGTCCTGATTCCCTGTATAGTCCTGATTGCCATGTATAGTCCTGATTTCCATGTATAGTACTAATTGCTCTGTATGGTTGTGATTTCCATGTATTGTCCTGATTGCCCTGTATAGTCCTGATTTCCATGTATAGTCCTGATTGCTGTGTATAGTCCTGATTGCCCTGTATAGTCCTGATTGCCACGTATAGTCCTGATTGCCCTGTATAGTCCTGATACCCCTGTATAGTCCTGATTGCCTTGTATAGCCCTGATTGCCTTGTATAGTCCTGATTGCCCTGTATGGTCCTGATTGCCCTGTATAGTCCTGATTTCCATGTATAGTCTTCATTGCCTTGTATAGTCCTGATTGCCCTGTATAGTCCTGATTACCATGTATAGTCCTGATTGCCCTGTATAGTCCTGATTGCCCTGTATAGTCCTGATTGCCCTGTATAGTCCTGATTGCCCTGTATAGTCTTGATTACCATGTATAGTCCTGATTGCCCTGTATAGTCCTGATTGCCGCGTATAGTCCTGATTGCCCTGTATAGTCCTGATAGCCCTGTATAGTCGTGATTGCCGCGTATAGTCCTGATCGCCCTGTATAGTCCTCATTGCCCTGTATAGTCCTGATTGCCCTGTATAGTCATGATTGCCGCGTATAGTCCTGATTGCCCTGTATAGTCCTGATTCCCCTGTATAGTCCTGATTGCCCTGTATGGTCCTGATTGCCATGTATAGTCGTGATTGCCCTGCATAGTCATGATTGCCCTGTATAGTCCTGATAGCCCTGTATAGTCCTGATTGCCGCGTATAGCCCTGATTGCCTTGTATAGTCCTCATTGCCCTGTATGGTCCTGATTGCCATGTATAGTCCTGATTGCCATGTATAGTCTCCATTGCCTTGTATAGTCCTGATTGCCCTGTATAGTCCTGATTGCCCTGTATAGTCCAGATTGCCATGTATAGTCCTGATTGCCCTGTATAGTCCTGATTCCCTGTATAGTCCTGATTGCCATGTATAGTCCTGATTTCCATGTATAGTACTAATTGCTCTGTATGGTTGTGATTTCCATGTATTGTCCTGATTGCCCTGTATAGTCCTGATTTCCATGTATAGTCCTGATTGCTGTGTATAGTCCTGATTGCCCTGTATAGTCCTGATTGCCACGTATAGTCCTGATTGCCCTGTATAGTCCTGATACCCCTGTATAGTCCTGATTGCCTTGTATAGCCCTGATTGCCTTGTATAGTCCTGATTGCCCTGTATGGTCCTGATTGCCCTGTATAGTCCTGATTTCCATGTATAGTCTTCATTGCCTTGTATAGTCCTGATTGCCCTGTATAGTCCTGATTACCATGTATAGTCCTGATTGCCCTGTATAGTCCTGATTGCCCTGTATAGTCCTGATTGCCCTGTATAGTCTTGATTACCATGTATAGTCCTGATTGCCATGTATAGTCCTGATTGCCGCGTATAGTCCTGATTGCCCTGTATAGTCCTGATAGCCCTGTATAGTCGTGATTGCCGCGTATAGTCCTGATCGCCCTGTATAGTCCTCATTGCCCTGTATAGTCCTGATTGCCCTGTATAGTCATGATTGCCGCGTATAGTCCTGATTGCCCTGTATAGTCCTGATTCCCCTGTATAGTCCTGATTGCCCTGTATGGTCCTGATTGCCATGTATAGTCGTGATTGCCCTGCATAGTCATGATTGCCCTGTATAGTCCTGATAGCCCTGTATAGTCCTGATTGCCGCGTATAGCCCTGATTGCCTTGTATAGTCCTCATTGCCCTGTATGGTCCTGATTGCCATGTATAGTCCTGATTGCCATGTATAGTCTCCATTGCCTTGTATAGTCCTGATTGCCCTGTATAGTCCTGATTACCATGTATAGTCCTGATTGCCCTGTATAGTCCTGATTGCCCTGTATAGTCCTGATTGCCCTGTATAGTCCTGATTGCCCTGTATAGTCCTGATTACCATGTATAGTCCTGATTGCCCTGTATAGTCCTGATTGCCGCGTATAGTCCTGATTGCCCTGTATAGTCCTGATAGCCCTGTATAGTCGTGATTGCCGCGTATAGTCCTGATCGCCCTGTATAGTCCTGATTGCCCTGTATAGTCCTGATTGCCCTGTATAGTCCTGATTCCCCTGTATAGTCCTCATTGCCCTGTATGGTCCTGATTGCCATGTATAGTCGTGATTGCCCTGCATAGTCATGATTGCCCTGTATAGTCCTGATTGCCATGTATAGTCGTGATTGCCCTGTATAGTCCTGATTTCCCTGCATAGTCCTGATTGCCCTGTATAGTCCTGATAGCCCTGTATAGTCCAGATTGCCATGTATAGTCCTGATTGCCCTGTATAGTCCTGAGTGCCATGTATAGTCCTGATTTCCATGTATAATACTGATTGCTCTGTTTGGTTGTGATTTCCATGTATAGTCCTGATTGCCCTGTAAAGTCCTGATTTCCATGTATAGTCCTGATTGCTGTGTATAGTCCTGATTGCCCTGTATAGTCCTGATTGCCCTGTATAGTCCTGATTGCCCTGTATAGTCCTGATTGCCCTGTATAGTCCTGATTGCCCTGTATAGTCCTGATTGCCGCGTATAGTCCTGATTTCCATGTATAGTCCCGATTGCCCTGTATAGTCCTGATTGCCCTGTATAGTCCTGATTGCTACGTATAGTCCTGATTGCCCTGTATAGTCCTGATTGCCCTGTATAGTCCTGATTACCATGTATAGTCCTGATTTCCCTGTATAGTCCTGATTGCCCTGTATAGTCCTGATAGCCCTGTATAGTCCTGATTGCCCTGTATAGTCCTGATTGCCCTGCATAGTCCTGATTGCCATGTATAGTCCTGATTGTTGTGTATAGTCCTAATTGCCGCGTATAGTCCTGATTGCCATGTATGGTCCTGATTGCCCTGTATAGTCCTGTTTGCCCTGCATAGTCCTGATTGCTGTGTTATGTCCTGATTGTTGTGTATAGTCCTGATTGCCGCTTATGGTCCTGATTGCCCTGTATAGTCCTGATTGCCCTGTATAGTCCTGATTGCCATGTATAGTCCTGATTGCCGCGTTTAGTCCTGATTTCCATGTATAGTCCTGATTGCCCTGTATAGTCCTGATTGCCGCGTATAGTCCTGATTGCCACGTATAGTCCTGATTGCCGCGTTTAGTCCTGATTGCCCTGTATAGTCCTGATTGCCGCGTATAGTCCTGATTGCTGTGTATATTCTTGATTGCTCCGTATAGTCCTGATTGCCCTGTATAGTCCTTATTTCCATGTATAGTCCTGATTGCCATGTATATTCCTGATTTCCCTGTATAGACCAGATTGCCCTGTATAGTCCTGATTGCTCTATATGGTTGTGATTTCCATGTATAGTCCTGATTGCCATGTATAGTCCTGATTTTCATGTATAGTCCTGATTGCTCTGTATGGTTGTGATTTCCATGTATAGTCCTGGTTGCCCTGTATAGTCCTGATTGCCCTGTATAGTCCTGATTGCCGCGTATAGTCCTGATTGCCATGTATAGTCGTGATTGCCCTGTATAGTCCTGATTGCCCTGCATAGTCCTGATTGCCCTGTATAGTCCTGATAGCCCTGTATAGTCCAGATTGCCATGTATAGTCCTGATTGCCATGTATAGTCCTGATTGCCCTGTATAGTCCTGATTGCCATGTATAGTCCTGATTTCCATGTATAGTACTGATTGCTCTGTATGGTTGTGATTTCCATGTATAGTCCTGATTGCCCTGTATAGTCCTGATTTCCATGTATAGTCCTGATTGCCGCGTATAGTCCTGATTGCCCTGTATAGTCCTGATTTCCATGTATAGTCCTGATTGCCCTGTATAGTCCTGTTTGCCCTGCATAGTCCTGATTGCCCTGTATAGTCCTGATTGTTGTGTATAGTCCTGATTGCCGCGTATAGTCCTGATTGCCCTGTATAGTCCTGATTGTCCTGTATAGTCCTGATTGCCCTGTATAGTCCTGATAGCCCTGTATAGTCCTGATTGCCCTGTATAGTCCTGATTGCCCTTTATAGTCCTGATTGCCCTGTACAGTCCTGTTTGCCCTGCATAGTCCTGATTGCCGCGTATAGTCCTGATTGCCATGTATAGTCCTGATTGTCCTGTATAGTCCTGATTGCCCTGTATAGTCCTGATAGCCCTGTATAGTCCTGATTGCCCTGTATAGTCCTGATTGCCCTTTATAGTCCTGATTGCCGTGTATAGTCCTGATTGCCCTGTATAGTCCTGATTGCCGCGTATAGTCCTGATTGCCATGTATAGTCCTGATTGCCATGTATAGTCCTGATTGCCCTGTATAGTCCTGATTGCCCTGTATAATCCTGATTGCCCTGCATAGTCCTGATTGCCCTGTATAGTCCTGTTTGCCATGTATAGTCCTGATTGTTGTGTATAGTCCTGATTGCCGCGTATAGTCCTGATTTCCATGTATAGTCCCGATTGCCCTGTATAGTCCTGATTGCCGCGTATAGTCCTGATTGCCCTGCATAGTCCTGATTGCCACGTATAGTCCTGATTGTTGTGTATAGTCCTGATTGCCGCGTATAGTCCTGATTTCCATGTATAGTCCCGATTGCCCTGTATAGTCCTGATTGCCCTGTATAGTCCTGATTGCCCTGTATAGTCCTGATTTCCATGTATAGTCCTGATTGCTGTGTATAGTCCTGATTGCCGCTTATAGTTCAGATTGCGATGTATAGGCCTGGTCGCCGTGTACAGTAGTGTGGAGTCTTGTATAGTCGAGTATAATAGTGTATACTTCTGGCTGCTGTGTATAGTTCACAGTGATTGAGTGAGTATGTTTTTTACGCCGCTTTTAGCAATATTTCAGCAATATCACGAATTGGGCTTCACGCATTGTACCCCTGTGGTGAATCGAACCCGGGTCTTTGGCGTTACGAGCGAACAGTTTAACCATGCACAAGACCAACCAACCGCTTTATTGCTAATGTGAAAGTTAATTCATGGAGAGATTAATTAAAGTAGACATATGGGCAGGGACTTACGAGTGGGGTTTTCATGGGAGGGGTGGGTGCGTGACGTAATGCCAAGCGATGCGATAAAAAATGAAGTAGTTTATGGCCATAGTACAGACGTTATTCTTCATTTGATTCTACCCCTGTTTTGGTAAGGCCGGTTGGAGGCCCAGAGTAATGCATCATGGCCAGTTTATATCACCGTTAGAAGCAAACCTCATCATTTATGTCACGTAGGGCCTTCAGTGTAGGGACATCTCTGTCATATACCAACGTACTGACAACCGGCACGCAATCTCCACACGGGCTTCTAGTATTGGGGAGCTTTAAAATATTGGTCTTTAATTAATAATAAGCAAACTTCGACTGATCACGAATGTCATATTAAGAAAAACACACACTTGTTTAAGAACAAAACGCTATTAATGTCAGAATACAATACGCGCTGGTGAGTTTTATTAAATGGCACATGTATAAGTAATCGCCGGCATTCAGGTTCATGATTCCTAGAAAGATTTACTGGGCATTGTGAGCGGGAGCTTTAACACAAAATAAAGTAAATAACAATGAAAACTATACCAAGTGATAAATCCTTTAACACGAGAAGATCCTTATCATATTTCAGGAGAAATTTAGAGAATCACAGAGACTCACGCACACAAACTTCACATCCATATTCCCACAAACACACAGTTACTTACTTACTTACTCTTACACACACCCATAACATGTATATTGGACTTAAAAATACTTGCCCCATTCAACTAGTGATAGCACTTCTCAGCACAATAGGCCCTCAAGCCAGCATCAACATACCCGCTCTGTCTCACCAGACACCTTCACGTGTTTGTCTATAGCCAGTATCAACATACCCACTCTGTCTCACCAGACACCTTCACGTGTTTGTCTATAGCCAGTATCAACATACCCACTCTGTCTCACCAGACACCTTCACGTGTTTGTCTACAGCCAGTATCAACATACCCACTCTGTCTCACCAGACACCTTCACGTGTTTGTCTACAGCCAGCATCAACATACACGCTCTGTCTCACCAGACACCTTCACGTGTTTGTCTACAGCCAGCATCAACATACCCGCTCTGTCTCACCAGACACCTTCACGTGTTTGTCTATAGCCAGTTCCAACATACCCGCTCTGTCTCACCAGACACCTTCACGTGTTTGTCTATAACCAGCATCAACATACCCACTCTGTCTCACCAGACACCTTCACGTGTTTGTCTACAGCCAGCATCAACATACCCACTCTGTCTCACCAGACACCTTCCCGTGTTTGTCTATAGCCAGTATCAACATACCCACTCTGTCTCACCAGACACCTTCACGTGTTTGTCTATAGCCAGTATCAACATACCCACTCTGTCTCACCAGACACCTTCACGTGTTTGTCTACAGCCAGTATCAACATACCCACTCTGTCTCACCAGACACCTTCACGTGTTTGTCTAAAGCTAGTGCCAACATACACGCTCTGTCTCACCAGACACCTTCACGTGTTTGTCTACAGCCAGCATCAACATACTCACTCTGTCTCACCAGACACCTTCATGTGTTTGTCTACAGCCAGTATCAACATACCCACTCTGTCTCACCAGACACCTTCACGTGTTTGTCTAAAGCTAGTGCCAACATACACGCTCTGTCTCACCAGACACCTTCACGTGTTTGTCTACAGCCAGCATCAACATACCCACTCTGTCTCACCAGACACCTTCACGTGTTTGTCTACAGCCAGCATCAACATACCCACTCTGTCTCACCAGACACCTTCACGTGTTTGTCTACAGCCAGCATCAACATACACGCTCTGTCTCACCAGACACCTTCACGTGTTTGTCTATAGCCAGTTCCAACATACCCACTCTGTCTCACCAGACACCTTCACGTGTTTGTCTTAAGCTAGTGCCAACATACACGCTCTGTCTCACCAGACACCTTCCCGTGTTTGTCTAAAGCTAGTGCCAACATACCCACTCTGTCTCACCAGACACCTTCACGTGTTTGTCTATAGCCAGTATCAACATACCCACTCTGTCTCACCAGACACCTTCACGTGTTTGTCTATAGCCAGCATCAACATACCCACTCTGTCTCACCAGACACCTTCACGTGTTTGTCTAAAGCTAGTGCCAACATACCCACTCTGTCTCACCAGACACCTTCACGTGTTTGTCTACAGCCAGCATCAACATACACGCTCTGTCTCACCAGACACCTTCACGTGTTTGTCTACAGCCAGCATCAACATACACGCTCTGTCTCACCAGACACCTTCACGTGTTTGTCTATAGCCAGCATCAACATACCCACTCTGTCTCACCAGACACCTTCACGTGTTTGTCTAAAGCTAGTGCCAACATACACGCTCTGTCTCACCAGACACCTTCACGTGTTTGTCTACAGCCAGTATCAACATACCCGCTCTGTCTCACCAGACACCTTCCCGTGTTTGTCTATAGCCAGTTCCAACATACCCACTCTGTCTCACCAGACACCTTCACGTGTTTGTCTATAGCCAGTATCAACATACCCGCTCTGTCTCACCAGACACCTTCACGTGTTTGTCTACAGCCAGCATCAACATACACACTCTGTCTCACCAGACACCTACACATCAATATTATAGCCGGCAATAAGTACGCGTGTGTACCTACATATGTACAGTGATATGGACTTCATCTTTTAAAAATGTAAAGGAAATTGCAATATATACTGTAGAGATAAACCTATTGACGTTTCAATTTAGAAATACCGTCATAGATTTGATAAGCGAGGGCATCAGCATCAGTTTCTAAATGCATATTTTTATAAATTCAAATCACAGATTCTATATTCGTTCTTCCACAACCGATCAAAACGCTGATTATCATTTAAAGCAACACTGTACAATACAATCATTTATATCTACGAATTTACAAAGGGACAAGGTCGACAGTCGTAATGATCACAACCTGTCCGAAGGGCAGAACTCCCTGCAGGATATACACCGTAATTGGAACTGTTTACAATATGTCAACAAGCTGATTGACATAGGCGCGGAACACACAGGACCGAAGGTCACTCCTAGCTTTTACCACACTGTTGTTCGCAGAAATGTATAACAGTTCTCAAAATGAACATGGCATTAACATATTTGCAAAATCTTTAATTCAAAGATGACATAATTTTAGATGGACATCGGGACATCTCAATTGCACAGCATCCGCATCGATAAATGAAACTGTTGATGATGCAAGTGAAAGTGGTCAATGATGGTTAGTGAGTAATGGTACGAGTATGACCCGCATCCTTAACATGTAGCTTCATGGTCGCCACATGGTCGCCACATGGTCGTGACATGGTCGTGTGCGCCCTACTTGGAGACAGCGTAGTAGTCTTTCAGTCTTACCCCACAGATGCCTAATGCACGATCCTTCGACAAAGGCAACACATCCACGTCATTCTGAGAGTCTCTACATCTGTGTTTTCACCGTCATGTTCATCCGAGATGTCTCAAACCTGTGTTCCACCATCACGTTCATCTGAGACGTATCTACACTTGTGTTCCGCCGTCATCTGCTCGTGGTTCCAGACAGTGTTTCTTTCACTATGAACATGACGACATCTTCTGTCTCAAACATCTATCTATTCATCGCGTAGTCGGTCATTGTTAGTAAGCAGTCAGTGCCTTATTCAGAATTTAGATGGAGGGTGATAATGTCTGGCTTGAGAACACATTCAAGATTTCTCAAATGCACTAATACTGCCAATAAGATGCCACATGCATGTGTAAGCCTTCTGTTGAGTGCTGATAACTGTCCTGGATACTGGGTTGTACTGGTAGGGTAGCCCTAATTCCATCAGTTATCTCTGGCATCTGATTGTCTGTGTAATCTATGAGGAGATCCTCCACACATAAGTCCACCTGTCTGTGACGCATGCCCAGTGTGTCGGTTCGTGGTGAGCGGACGATATCCCCGTGACGCTACTACCGGCGCTTGGGTGATTGGGTAACAAGTAATGATGGCCGCCTCACCACAATCCTTGATGTTCTTCCGTACACGGCCTTCTATTAATTGGTGTTTGTAGGGATGTGTTGATTTCATCAACTAGGGTAAATGGCAAGCCACCTTCAAAGGAAATTCAGTACAGGTTTTATTTGTGGTAGAAACATTGGGAGCCTGCGACCAGCGAGCGACCAGCGAACCCAGACACTGATGGAGGAGCTCGTTGATGACTTGTGGTCTAGCTATGATACGTTGCTTTATCATATCAAAGGTTAGCCTGTCAGGAACAGGAACAGATATAACTTCACTTTACCTGCAGCGTATTTCAGAAGTCGTCTTGACGATGATTGTTTTAAAAACACTTTACGAGATGTCAAGTTCTTGAGCAATCACAACTTATAGTCAGCAACTGTCGCTGGGGGATGTATGAACTTGACATCTATTTCTCTATCAAACAGGACTGTTTCCCTGGTCTAGTGGATAAAGCAGTTTCGATTCCTGTCGCTTCATACCAAAAGGCGTTCAAATATGGTACATGTTGTTTCCTGGCGCTCGGCATTAATGTGTCAAAACAATGACTGGTTGGCTGGGGTCAGTACATTGTGTTTGAATGGGGTATCCATGTTAAACTGCGGCTTGGGTAATCACTATAAAACAATCATAAGTTCGGACTAGTATAAGCAGCCACACACACACACTCATTGTGTCTCCACAACTGTTTCACACTCAAACACTCTCATTGTTCCTCGACAACTGTTCCACATTCAAACACTCTCATTATTACTCATCAACTGTTTCACACTCAAACACTCTCATTGTTCCTCGACAACTGTTTCACACTCAAACACTCTCATTGTTCCTCGACAACTGTTTCATACTCAAACACTCTCATTGTTCCTCGACAACTGTTTCATACTCAAACACTCTCATTGTTCCTTGACAACTGTTTCACACTCAAACACTCTCATTGTTCCTCGACAACTGTTTCATACTCAAACACTCTCATTGTTCCTCGACAACTGTTTCACACTCAAACACTCTCATTGTTCCTCGACAACTGTTTCACACTCAAACACTCTCATTGTTCCTCGACAACTGTTTCACACTCAAACACACTCATTGTTCCTCGACAACTGTTTCACACTCAAACACTCTCATTGTTCCTCGACAACTGTTTCATACTCAAACAGCCTCATTTTCCCTCGACAACCGTTTCATGCGAGCTGTTATAGTGGGTGTCTCTGACGTTGGTCTAACAACGAGCTGTTATAGTGGGTGTCTCTGATGGTAGTCTAACAACGAGCTGTTATATTGGGTGTCTCTGCCGATGGTCTAACAACGAGTTCTTGTAGTGGGTGTCTCTGATGGTGGTCTAACAACGAATGTTACATTGGATTTCTCTGATGATGGTCTAACAACGAGTTGTTATAGTGGTAGTCTCTGATAGTGGTCTAACAACGAGTTGTTATAGTGGGTGTCTCTGTTGATGCTCTAACAACGAGTTGTTACAGTGGATGTCTCTGACGATGGTCTAACAACGAGTTGTTGTAGTGGGTGTCTCTGATGGTGGTCTAACAACGAGTTGTTGTAGTGGGTGTCTCTGACGTTGGTCTAACAACGAGTTGATGTAGAGGGTGTCTCTGTTGATGCTCTAACAACGAGTTGTTACAGTGGATGTCTCTGATGGTGGTCTTACAACGAGTTGTTGTAGTGGGGATCTCTGATGGTGGTCTATCAACGCGTTGTTGTAGTGGGTGTCTCTGACGTTGGTCTAACAGCGAGCTGTTATAGTGGGTGTCTCTGATGGTGGTCTTACAAAGAGTTGTTGTAGTGGGTGTCTCTGTTGATGCTCTAACAACGAGTTGTTACAGTGGATGTCTCTGATGGTGGTCTAACAACGAGTTGTTGTAGTGGGGATCTCTGATGGTGGTCTAACAACGAGTTGATGTAGAGGGTGTCTCTGTTGATGCTCTAACAACGAGTTGTTACAGTGGATGTCTCTGATGGTGGTCTTACAACGAGTTGTAGTGGGGATGTCTCTGATGGTGGTCTAACAACGAGTTGTTACAGTGGATGTTTCTGATGGTGGTCTAACAACGAGTTGTTACAGTGGATGTCTCTGATGGTGGTCTAACAACGGGTTGTTACAGTGGATGTCTCTGATGGTGGTCTAACAACGAGTTGTTACAGTGGATGTTTCTGATGGTGGTCTAACAACGAGTTGTTACAGTGGATGTCTCTGATGGTGGTCTAACAACGAGTTGTTACAGTGGATGTCTCTGATGGTGGTCTAAAAACGAGTTGTTACAGGAGATGTCTCTGATGGTGGTCTAACAACGAGTTGTTACAGGGGATATCTCTGATGATGGTTTGACAATGAGTTGTTACAGTGGTTGTCTTTCATGGTGATCTAAAAACGGATTTTTGTATTGGATGTCTCTGTTAATGGTCTAAGCACGATTTGGAGTGGAAGTCGTGTAGTGGATGTCTCTGATGGTGGTCTAAAAACGAGTTGTGATGGATGTCTATGGTGATGGTCTAACAAAGAGTTGTTGAAGTGGAGGTCTCTGATGGTGGTCTAACAAAGAGTTTTTGTAGAGGATCTCTCTGTTCATGGTCTGAGAACGAGTTGATGTTGCGTTATCTGTAATGCGTGAACGACATGTTATCTTGTATGTCTCTGAACTCGGAGGTACGACGCAAAATGAGTCAGCGGGCTATATTGCCTGATATTTTGAAACAAAGATAATGAGTTATCCTTCTCACGAAGGACATCCGTCTTGGCAATATCAATCTAACATGATCCAACAGCAACGTCATTGAAATCATGTCTAGGTTTACAGTTTGACCACGTGATATTAGGTTGTGGGCAAAGGCAACATCAACGATTGATATGCTTCCATCCTGTTCCCAAATATCCCCGCACCAGTGTCTCAGCTGACGAATGTCGTAAGTCCAAAGTACTTTGTAAAACTAAAGATCGTGTTGTAAGAGGGAAGCCGATTACAAACCGACAGACGATCTATCAAATGGACTTACATTAAAAATTTATTGCGGATTTTAACTTCAGAGGCCGTGGATTTCCTTCCATTAGGACAACATTCCTCGGGAGTCTCAGATGGAAAAACACACCCAGAATGATAATAGTTTGTCAAAGAATTAGGCCTTTGGCGAACTGATGTTTCTACTTTTGCAAGGATCGGATCTAAAATTCCGACTCAACTAATCTCAAGTAATAGGCTTAATTATGCTTTGAAGGGCTGTTGGAGTCTGTGGTTGCAAACCCGCACTGATAATGAAATAGGGGAATGAAACTTGGCATCAAAAGAGATTTCCAGCATTTATTAATGTCTGTGTGCCGTGCTGGCTGTTATTAATTACTTGTATATTTGTAGCTCGCTTGTATCCTAGATTAAATCTGTTTTCAAGGAGGTTTTGATGTAAAGATTGAATAGTATACACATGCATGTTTGTCTTTCTGCTTGGATTCAAGTATGACACAGTAACACTAGACGGTATTTTATTTATGCGAACGTTACTCTCCGTGACGTCCATTAAACTGCTGTCTCAGGCCTCGAACAACATCCCGATAAACTAAACTCACAGTGTGTCGGTACAATAGCTACACCGATTGGTGGCTGTAAAAGTACAATAGCTACACGTGTTGTGACTGTCAGTACAATAGCTACACCGGTTGGTGACTGTTACAGTACAATAGCTACACCTTTCAATGACTATCATTACAATAGCTACATCTGTTGGTGACTGTGTCAGTACAATAGCTACACCTGTTGGTGACTGTCATTACAATGGATACACCTCTTGGTGGCTGCGACAGTACAATAGCTACACCTGTTGGTGACTGTGTCAGTACAATAGCTACACCTGTTGGTGACTGTCATTACAATGGCAACACCTGTTGGTGGCTGTGACAGTACAATAGCTACACCTGTTGGTGACTGTCATTACAATGGCAACACCTGTTGGTGGCTGTGACAGTACAATAGCTACACCTGTTGGTGACTGTCATTACAATGGCTACACCTGTTGGTGGCTGTGACAGTACAATAGCTACACCTGTTGGTGACTGTCATTACAATGGCAACACCTGTTGGTGGCTGTGACAGTACAATAGCTACACCTGTTGGTGACTGTCATTACAATGGCTACACCTGTTGGTGGCAGTGACAGTACAATAACTACACATGTTGGTGACTGTCATTACAATGGCTACACCTGTTGGTGGCTGCGACAGTACAATAACTACACATGTTGGTGAATGTCATTACAATGGCTACACCTGTTGGTGGCAGTGACAGTACAATAGCTACACCTGTTGGTGACTGTCGTTTCAATTGCTACACCTGTTGGTGGCTGCGACAGTACCATAGCTACACCCGTTGGTGACTGTCGTTACAATTGCTGCACAAGTTAGTGACTGCGACAGTACAATAGCTACACATGTTGGCGACTGTCATTACAATGGCTACACCGGTTGGTGAGTGCGACAGTACAATAGCTACACCGGTTGGTGACTGTTACCGTACAATAGCGACACATGTTGATGACTGTCATTACAGTGACGTCCATTAAACTGCTGTCTCAGGCCTCGAAAAACATCTCGATAAACTAAACTCAGAGTGTGTCGGTACAATAACTACACATGTTGGTGACTGTCATTACAATGGCTACACCTGTTGTTGGCTGTGACAGTACAATAGCTACACCTGTTGGTGACTGTCGTTACAATTGCTGCACTTGTTGGTGGCTGCGACAGTACAATAACTACACATGTTGGTGACTGTCATTACAATGGCTACACCTGTTGGTGGCAGTGACAGTACAATAGCTACACCTGTTGGTGACTGTCGTTTCAATTGCTGCACCTGTTGGTGGCTGCGACAGTACCATAGCTACACCCGTTGGTGACTGTCGTTACAATTGCTGCATAAGTTAGTGACTGCGACAGTACAAAAGCTACACCTGTTGGTGACTGTGTCAGTACAATAGCTACACCTGTCGGTGACTGTCATTACAATGGCTACACCTGTTGGTGACTGCGACAGTACAAAAGCTACACATGTTGGTGACTGTCATTACAATGGCTACACCTGTTGGTGACTGCGACAGTACAATAGCTACACCTGTTGGTGACTGTTACCGTACAATAGCTACACATGTTGGTGACTGTCATTACAGTGACGTCCATTAAACTGCTGTCTCAGGCCTCGAACAAAATCTCGATAAACTAAACTCAGAGTGTGTCGGTACAATAGCTACACCTGTTGGTGACTGTCATTACAATGGCTACACCGGTTGGTGACTGTAACAGTACAATAACTACACATGTTGGTGACTGTCATTACAATAGCTACACCTGTTGGTGGCTGTCGTTACAATAGCTACTCCGGTTGGTGACTGTGAGAGTACAATAGCTACACATGTTGGTGGCTGTCGTTACAATGGCTACTCCGGTCGGTGGCTGCGACAGTACAATAGCTACACCTGTCGGTGACTGTCATTACAATGGCTACACCTGTTGTTGGCTGTGACAGTACAATAGATACACCTGTTGGTGACTGTCGTTTCAATTGCTGCACTTGTTGGTGGCTGCGACAGTACAATAGCTACACCCGTTGGTGACTGTCGTTACAATTGCTGCACAAGTTAGTGACTGCGACAGTACAAAAGCTACACATGTTGGTGACTGTCATTACAATGGCTACACCGGTTGGTGACTGTAACAGTACAATAACTACACATGTTGGTGACTGTCGTTACAATGGCTACTCCGGTCTGTGACTGTGAGAGTACAATAGCTACACATGTTGGTGACTGTCAATACAATAACTACACCTGTTGGTGGCTGTCGTTACAATGGCTACTCCGGTCTGTGACTGTGAGAGTACAATAGCTACACATGTTGGTGACTGTCAATACAATAACTACACATGTTGGTGGCTGTCGTTACAATGGCTATTCCGGTTGGTGACTGTGGGAGTACAATAGCTACATATGTTGGTGGCTGTCGTTACAATGGCTATTCCGGTTGGTGACTGTGACAGTGCAATAGCTACACCTGTTGGCGACTGTGTCACGACGAGAGCTACATCTGTCAGTGACTGTGACAGTACAATAGGTACAATGAGTTCACATACAGGTAGGGCTGGCTTATTTCGCTGATAGCCTGCACACAAGACACATTTGACATTAATATATACTGAACCGCAAAAGAAACGTCACCATAGATAGATAGATGAGAAACCTTATTTGTCCAAACACTTTAAACATACTTTGAGACATATTAAAAAGATGAAACTTGGCAAAACTGATCATTAAGGTTGAAATTAAAGTGTCAAACGTTCTTAAAGTGAAACACAACACAAGTCTCTGAGAAAATGGCATCACAAGTCAGTATCTTGTGTGTCCGCCATGTACATTGATGACTGCCATGCAACGTCGATACATGGAATGGATGTGGAGGTTGATGAAGGTCAAAAGCCACTTGAGCCCACACTCTGAGGACGATTGACGCAGTTCAGCTGCAGTTGTCGGCCTTGGTCGGACGTCGTTCAGCCGTCTTTAATCTCGTCCCACAGGTGCTCAATGGGATTTAAATGGGACTGAGGGCAGGCCACTGCATGATTCTGATGCCATTCTGCTGGAGGAAGTCTCTTGTTGTGTGGCAAGGGCCTTATCATGCTGAAACTCGTGGTTGCGGCGACGTGCCAAATGAGGTATGGCGTGTGGTCTTAAGACTTGATCAATGTACTGAGCTGCTGTGGTACCATTGCCTCTCCCTGGACCGATGTTCTGGAAGACCACAGGGCCGACCCTCTGTGCAAGACCAATTTCACCCCACAGCATGATGCTCGGACCACCCCACGAGTCTCTCTCAACAACACAAGCATCCGAATAACGTTCCCCACGACGTCGCCAGACTCTCTCTCTCTGCCATCTGCTGTTGAGATACAGTAACGGCTCTCGTCTGAGAAGAGGACTCTTCTCCACTGCTGGTGGCGCCAATGCTGGTGCTGTGTTGTCCACTGAAGACAGTTCCGGCGCTGACTTTGTGTCAGAATGGGTTTCGGTGTGGCATGTGACAGTGGAGGTATCAGCTCGTCAATCGTCGACGCACGGTGTCCGCACTAATGTGTCGCTGGTGTGTCCCCATGGTCTGTCGAGCAGTTTCCGCAGCAGTAACAAAGCGATCTTGAAGATGCTGTCGCACAATCTGACGATCCTGACGTCGGTTGGTGACCCTTGGTCTTTCACTACGTGGTCGGTCATCTTTTAGTATTGGTGGTCTAGTACCGTTGCTGGAGCCTGTATATGACCCTTACGTGGACTTGAAATGCATTGGCTACTTGCCGGGCGGTTTGTCCAGCTTGCAATCGCCCAAGGGCGTGGTGTCACTGATTTCTTGTCAATCTTGGGATGGGGTAGCAATTCAATAACGAATGAATGTTATCCGATCTGGGTGGAGTTTTATAGGGCAAGAAATGGGGGAACGCATGTGCATTTAAATTTGCACGGAATTCACGTGCATCGGGTTACCACATCTTCCCGAGGCAAGAGAGTTAACTGACTTTAAAAGTCCAGTCTCCACCCTTGCCGAACAAGGCTGGAATAACCTGGCTCGATCGTAGCGCCACCAGTGGCTATTACCAATTATGTCCCTTCTAAGCCTCTCCCATGGACCAATCAGATTCCACCTGTCGTATCACTTGCGTTTGTTTCACACAAAATGGTTGCGCGCAGTCCGGACGATCTGGTCGTTAATCGAGATCTATATTGTGATAAAACGGGTCGATAAATCGCGAAATGCATCAAATCACGTCAGCACCTTGATTAAAAACATGAAAAGATTTGGAAAATATCTGCTGACAACAAGTTGGCGGTGCACATGCTTTGCAAATCCTGCAATCGACCAAAATCTGCACGACAGTTTACGAACCGGATTTCGATTTTGGTGCGCGATTTTGATTGGACTATGCATAGACTCGTTAGTCCAGCCAAAATGTAACTCCATAATACCAGCCTAGTTCGGCAAGGGTGGAAACTGGACTTTTATATCCAGTTAACTCTCTTGCCTCGGGAAGATGGGTTACCATGGCTGTTGCCGTGATGCTTTTCGGCGATCGGTTTTATTGTCATCTGCTTTGTGTTTTATCATCAAATTTCAATTTTCCGGACAAAGTTATGTTTAATTTTAGAAACTTTGACAAAAATTACCCAGATATTTAAATGACAACCTTTCATGCAATGTTACTTGGGGTGACGTTTCTTTTGCGGTTCAGTATATAAGCAGGCTGGTGTGTGAAAACAAGTCAAATGGAGCTAATGTTAATGAAGTGTTACGCCATGTGTCCAGTTACAAGCATTCCTTGATAAATAGATATCCCAGTCTATCTAGGTGTAGTCTATCAGCCCTATAGTCGGGTATTAGTGGCTTATACCGTTTATTGATCATATTTGAATTTGCTTTTCATTTTTATATGAAAGAATATTAATTCATTAAAAATAAGAGGCGATAGATGGCGTTGGCAGCGACCTCTGCCCTTTCGCATAATATTGTTGTTTATCTTCTCACTCAGCCATAACAATCATAAAATCAATGACAAAATTTTCCCTTCAGAAAACCAGAGACCTAGTTCTAAAGTCAGTTTAGAAGACAAATATTGCAAATTGATTTCGTAAGAGAAAGAGCGTTTAGATCAGGGATCTGATCGCTGCAATTACAATAGAAATCAATGAAACCTCCATAGCTTTGTATTAAACAATACCTTGCTTGAATGGCTCCTCGTGTAACGCGGGAATTGTAGGGGCAAGAGAATGCATTTAGCTTGTACGAGTGGCAAGGCGGGGAGTGATTTTCTGTACTTACCATAACACTGCGCAGTTCATTATGATATGAAGGTGAAATAAGTCGATAAATCGATAGTGTCATTTATTGGAGGGAATCAGTAATGAAATTCATGCAAATTCGATGAAGCAGTTAGGCGACTTCGTCTCCTCTGCCATTTTGTGTTATCAAACAAAGAGAAGCAATTTGGACTTAAAAGGAAAGTGATATGGTTGGTACACGCACTGAAAACCGTCGCCAGCTCCAGAATGATTAAAGATGGGAGTCTATAATGGCAGCTGTGAGGGCCAACTGGAAGCGGTGTGTGTGTGTGTGCCCGTGTGTAGACGGGGGGGGGGGGGGGGGGGAATGTTTAAGAAGAATGGGGGGGGGGGGGGGGGGGGGAATGTTTAAGAAGAATAAGGGATATTATTTAAACATTACCATACCTAGCTGAAGACGTGGTTTCCTTCCTTATTTATCTTATGCCAAAGACTGCACTATTCAAGCTCCATCGTGGCGGGCGGTAACACATTGCAGTAGTGAAAAGGGCTGGCGAGATGAAAGTTAAGGGATGAGTGATGGATGAGTAAGGGGTGAGTGGGGGATGAGTGAGAGATGAGTAGGTGGTGAGTGATCGAGGAGTAAGGGGTAAGTGGGGTATGAGTAAAGGGTGAGTGGGGGATGAGTGAGGGTGAGTGGGGGATGAGTTAGGGGTGTGTGAGGGATGAGTTAGGGATGAGTTAGGGATGTGTGAGGGATGAGTGAGGGATGAGTGAGGGATGTGTTAGGGATGTGTGAGGGATGAGTGAGGGATGAGTGAGGGATGTGTGAGGGATGAGTTAGGGATGTGTGAGGGATGAGTGAGGGATGTGTGAGGGATGAGTGAGGGATGTGTGAGGGATGAGTGAGGGATGTGTGAGGGATGAGTGAGGGATGAGTGAGGGATGTGTGAGGGATGAGTGGGGGATGAGTGAGGGATGTGTGAGGGATGAGTGAGGGATGTGTGAGGGATGAGTGAGGGATGAGTGAGGGATGAGTATGGGATGTGTGAGGGATGAGTGGGGGATGAGTTAGGGATGTATGAGGGATGAGTGAGGGATGAAGGAGGGATGATTAAGGGATGAGTGGGGGATGAGTGAGGGATGAGTGAGGGATGAGTGAGGGATGAAGGAGGGATGATTAAGGGATGAGTGGGGGATGAGTGAGGGATGAGTGAGGGATGAGTGGGGGATGAGTTAGGGATGTATGAGGGATGAGTGAGGGATGAAGGAGGGATGATTAAGGGATGAGTGGGGGATGAGTGAGGGATGAGTGAGGGATGAGTGAGGGATGAGTATGGGATGTGTTAGGGATGAGTGAGGGATGAGTGAGGGATGAGTAAGGGATGAGTGAGGGATGAGTGAGGGATGTGTGAGGGATGAGTGAGGGATGAGTGAGGGATGAGTAAGGGATGAGTGGGGGATGAGTGAGGGATGTGTTAGGGATGAGTGAGGGATGAGTGAGGGATGTGTGAGGGATGAGTGAGGGATGAGTGAGGGATGAGTAAGGGATGAGTGGGGGATGAGTGAGGGATGAGTAAGGGATGAGTGAGGGATGAGTGAGGGATGAGTGAGGGATGAGTGGGGGATGAGTGAGGGATGAGTGAGGGATGAGTGAGGGATGAGTGAGGGATGAGTGAGGGATGAGTGAGGGATGAGTGAGGGATGAGTGAGGGATGAGTGAGGGATGAGTGGGGGATGAGTGAGGGATGAGTAAGGGATGAGTGAGGGATGAGTGGGGGATGAGTAAGGGATGAGTGAGGGATGAGTAAGGGATGAGTGAGGGATGAGTGGGGGATGAGTGAGGGATGAGTGAGGGATGAGTGAGGGATGAGTGAGGGATGAGTGAGGGATGAGTGGGGGATGAGTGAGGGATGAGTGAGGGATGAGTGAGGGATGTGTGAGGGATGAGTGGGGGATGAGTGAGGGATGAGTAAGGGATGAGTGAGGGATGAGTAAGGGATGAGTGAGGGATGAGTGAGGGATGAGTGGGGGATGAGTAAGGGATGAGTAAGGGATGAGTGAGGGATGAGTAAGGGATGAGTAAGGGATGAGTAAGGGATGAGTAAGGGATGAGTGAGGGATGAGTAAGGGATGAGTAAGGGATGAGTAAGGGATGAGTAAGGGATGAGTGGGGGATGAGTGAGGGATGAGTAAGGGATGAGTGGGGGATGAGTAAGGGATGAGTAAGGGATGAGTGGGGGATGAGTAAGGGATGAGTAAGGGATGAGTGGGGGATGAGTGAGGGATGAGTAAGGGATGAGTAAGGGATGAGTGGGGGATGAGTAAGGGATGAGTAAGGGATGAGTGGGGGATGTGTGAGAGATGAGTGAGGGATGAGTAAGGGATGAGTAAGGGATGAGTGGGGGATGAGTAAGGGATGAGTAAGGGATGAGTGGGGGATGAGTAAGGGATGAGTAAGGGATGAGTGGGGGATGAGTAAGGGATGAGTAAGGGATGAGTGGGGGATGAGTTAGGGATGAGTAAGGGATGAGTAAGGGATGAGTAAGGGATGAGTGGGGGATGAGTGAGGGATGAGTAAGGGATGTGTGAGGGATGAGTAAGGGATGAGTGGGGGATGAGTAAGGGATGAGTGAGGGATGAGTGAGGGATGAGTGAGGGATGAGTAAGGGATGAGTGAGGGATGAGTAAGGGATGAGTGAGGGATGAGTGAGGGATGAGTGAGGGATGAGTGGGGGATGAGTGAGGGATGAGTAAGGGATGAGTGGGGGATGAGTAAGGGATGAGTGGGGGATGAGTAAGGGATGAGTGAGGGATGAGTGAGGGATGAGTGGGGGATGAGTGAGGGATGAGTGAGGGATGAGTAAGGGATGAGTGAGGGATGAGTAAGGGATGAGTGGGGGATGAGTAAGGGATGAGTGAGGGATGAGTAAGGGATGAGTGAGGGATGAGTGAGGGATGAGTGAGGGATGAGTAAGGGATGAGTGAGGGATGAGTAAGGGATGAGTGAGGGATGAGTGAGGGATGAGTGAGGGATGAGTGGGGGATGAGTGAGGGATGAGTAAGGGATGAGTGGGGGATGAGTAAGGGATGAGTGGGGGATGAGTAAGGGATGAGTGAGGGATGAGTGAGGGATGAGTGGGGGATGAGTGAGGGATGAGTGAGGGATGAGTAAGGGATGAGTGAGGGATGAGTAAGGGATGAGTGGGGGATGAGTAAGGGATGAGTGAGGGATGAGTAAGGGATGAGTGAGGGATGAGTAAGGGATGAGTGAGGGATGAGTGAGGGATGAGTGAGGGATGAGTGAGGGATGAGTAAGGGATGAGTGGGGGATGAAGGAGGGATGAGTAAGGGATGAGTAAGGGATGAGTAAGGGATGAGTGAGGGATGAGTGAGGGATGAGTAAGGGATGAGTAAGGGATGAGTGGGGGATGAGTGAGGGATGAGTGAGGGATGAGTGAGGGATGAGTGAGGGATGAGTGAGGGATGTGTGAGGGATGAGTGGGGGATGAGTAAGGGATGAGTAAGGGATGAGTAAGGGATGAGTGAGGGATGAGTGGGGGATGTGTGAGGGATGAGTAAGGGATGAGTGAGGGATGAGTGAGGGATGAGTAAGGGATGAGTAAGGGATGAGTGAGGGATGAGTGAGGGATGAGTGGGGGATGAGTGAGGGATGAGTGAGGGATGAGTGGGGGATGAAGGAGGGATGAGTGAGGGATGAGTAAGGGATGAGTAAGGGATGAGTGAGGGATGAGTGAGGGATGAGTAAGGGATGAGTAAGGGATGAGTGGGGGATGAGTGAGGGATGAGTGAGGGATGAGTGAGGGATGAGTGAGGGATGAGTGAGGGATGTGTGAGGGATGAGTGAGGGATGAGTGAGGGATGAGTAAGGGATGAGTGAGGGATGAGTGGGGGATGAGTGAGGGATGAGTAAGGGATGAGTGAGGGATGAGTGGGGGATGTGTGAGGGATGAGTGAGGGATGAGTGAGGGATGAGTAAGGGATGAGTGGGGGATGAGTGAGGGATGAGTGGGGGATGAGTGAGGGATGAGTGAGGGATGAGTGGGGGATGTGTGAGGGATGAGTGAGGGATGAGTGAGGGATGAGTAAGGGATGAGTGGGGGATGAGTAAGGGATGAGTGAGGGATGAGTGGGGGATGTGTGAGGGATGAGTAAGGGATGAGTGGGGGATGAGTAAGGGATGAGTGAGGGATGAGTAAGGGATGAGTAAGGGATGAGTGGGGGATGAGTGGGGGATGTGTGAGGGATGAGTAAGGGATGAGTAAGGGATGAGTGGGGGATGTGTGAGGGATGAGTAAGGGATGAGTAAGGGATGAGTAAGGGATGAGTGGGGGATGAGTGAGGGATGAGTAAGGGATGAGTGGGGGATGAGTAAGGGATGAGTGAGGGATGAGTGGGGGATGTGTGAGGGATGAGTGAGGGATGAGTGAGGGATGAGTAAGGGATGAGTGGGGGATGAGTAAGGGATGAGTGGGGGATGAGTGAGGGATGAGTGAGGGATGAGTAAGGGATGAGTGGGGGATGTGTGAGGGATGAGTGAGGGATGAGTGAGGGATGAGTAAGGGATGAGTGGGGGATGAGTGAGGGATGAGTGAGGGATGAGTAAGGGATGAGTAAGGGATGAGTAAGGGATGAGTGAGGGATGAGTGAGGGATGAGTAAGGGATGAGTAAGGGATGAGTAAGGGATGAGTGAGGGATGAGTGGGGGATGAGTGAGGGATGAGTAAGGGATGAGTGAGGGATGAGTGGGGGATGTGTGAGGGATGAGTGAGGGATGAGTGAGGGATGAGTAAGGGATGAGTGGGGGATGAGTGAGGGATGAGTGAGGGATGAGTGAGGGATGAGTGAGGGATGAGTGGGGGATGAGTGAGGGATGAGTGAGGGATGAGTGAGGGATGAGTGAGGGATGAGTGAGGGATGAGTGAGGGATGAGTGGGGGATGAGTGAGGGATGAGTGAGGGATGAGTAAGGGATGAGTGGGGGATGAGTGAGGGATGAGTGAGGGATGAGTGAGGGATGAGTGAGGGATGAGTGAGGGATGAGTGGGGGATGAGTGAGGGATGAGTGAGGGTTGAGTGAGGGATGAGTAAGGGATGAGTGAGGGATGAGTGAGGGATGAGTGGGGGATGAGTAAGGGATGAGTGGGGGATGAGTGAGGGATGAGTGAGGGATGAGTGAGGGATGAGTGAGGGATGAGTGAGGGATGAGTGAGGGATGAGTAAGGGATGAGTGGGGGATGAGTGAGGGATGAGTGAGGGATGAGTGAGGGATGAGTGAGGGATGAGTGAGGGATGAGTGGGGGATGAGTGAGGGATGAGTGAGGGATGAGTGAGGGATGAGTAAGGGATGAGTGGGGGATGAGTGAGGGATGAGTGAGGGATGAGTGAGGGATGAGTGGGGGATGAGTGAGGGATGAGTAAGGGATGAGTGGGGGATGAGTGAGGGATGAGTGGGGGATGAGTGAGGGATGAGTGGGGGATGAGTGAGGGATGAGTGAGGGATGAGTGAGGGATGAGTGAGGGATGAGTGAGGGATGAGTGAGGGATGAGTGAGGGATGAGTGGGGGATGAGTGAGGGATGAGTGAGGGATGAGTGAGGGATGAGTGAGGGATGAGTGAGGGATGAGTGAGGGATGAGTGGGGGATGAGTAAGGGATGAGTGGGGGATGAGTAAGGGATGAGTGAGGGATGTGTGAGGGATGAGTGAGGGATGAGTGAGGGATGAGTAAGGGATGAGTGGGGGATGAGTGAGGGATGAGTGAGGGATGAGTGGGGGATGAGTGGGGGATGAGTGAGGGATGAGTGAGGGATGAGTGAGGGATGAGTGAGGGATGAGTGAGGGATGAGTGGGGGATGAGTGAGGGATGAGTGAGGGATGAGTGAGGGATGAGTAAGGGATGAGTGGGGGATGAGTGAGGGATGAGTAAGGGATGAGTGAGGGATGAGTAAGGGATGAGTGAGGGATGTGTGGGGGATGAGTGAGGGATGAGTGGGGGATGAGTAAGGGATGAGTGGGGGATGAGTAAGGGATGAGTGAGGGATGAGTAAGGGATGAGTGAGGGATGAGTGAGGGATGAGTGAGGGATGAGTGGGGGATGAGTGAGGGATGAGTGGGGGATGAGTAAGGGATGAGTGAGGGATGAGTGAGGGATGAGTAAGGGATGAGTGGGGGATGAGTAAGGGATGAGTGAGGGATGAGTGAGGGATGAGTAAGGGATGTGTGAGGGATGAGTGGGGGATGAGTAAGGGATGAGTGAGGGATGAGTGAGGGATGAGTGAGGGATGAGTGAGGGATGAGTAAGGGATGAGTGGGGGATGAGTAAGGGATGAGTGAGGGATGAGTGAGGGATGAGTAAGGGATGAGTGAGGGATGAGTAAGGGATGAGTGAGGGATGAGTGGGGGATGAGTGAGGGATGAGTGGGGGATGAGTAAGGGATGAGTGAGGGATGAGTGAGGGATGAGTAAGGGATGAGTGGGGGATGAGTAAGGGATGAGTAAGGGATGAGTGGGGGATGAGTAAGGGATGAGTAAGGGATGAGTAAGGGATGAGTGAGGGATGAGTAAGGGATGAGTAAGGGATGAGTGGGGGATGAGTGAGGGATGAGTGGGGGATGAGTAAGGGATGAGTGAGGGATGAGTGAGGGATGAGTGAGGGATGAGTGAGGGATGAGTAAGGGATGAGTGGGGGATGAGTGGGGGATGAGTAAGGGATGAGTGAGGGATGAGTGGGGGATGAGTAAGGGATGAGTGAGGGATGAGTGAGGGATGAGTGAGGGATGAGTGAGGGATGAGTAAGGGATGAGTGGGGGATGAGTAAGGGATGAGTGAGGGATGAGTGAGGGATGAGTAAGGGATGAGTGAGGGATGAGTGGGGGATGAGTAAGGGATGTGTGAGGGATGAGTGGGGGATGAGTAAGGGATGTGTGAGGGATGAGTGAGGGATGAGTAAGGGATGTGTGAGGGATGAGTGGGGGATGAGTAAGGGATGTGTGAGGGATGAGTGAGGGATGAGTAAGGGATGTGTGAGGGATGAGTGGGGGATGAGTAAGGGATGTGTGAGGGATGAGTGGGGGATGAGTAAGGGATGTGTGAGGGATGAGTGAGGGATGAGTGGGGGATGAGTAAGGGATGAGTGAGGGATGAGTGAGGGATGAGTGGGGGATGAGTAAGGGATGAGTAAGGGATGAGTGAGGGATGAGTGAGGGATGAGTGAGGGATGAGTGAGGGATGAGTGGGGGATGAGTAAGGGATGAGTGAGGGATGAGTGAGGGATGAGTGAGGGATGAGTGAGGGATGAGTAAGGGATGAGTGGGGGATGAGTAAGGGATGAGTGAGGGATGAGTGAGGGATGAGTAAGGGATGAGTGAGGGATGAGTGGGGGATGAGTAAGGGATGTGTGAGGGATGAGTGGGGGATGAGTAAGGGATGTGTGAGGGATGAGTGAGGGATGAGTGGGGGATGAGTAAGGGATGAGTGAGGGATGAGTGAGGGATGAGTGGGGGATGAGTAAGGGATGTGTTAGGGATGAGTAAGGGATGAGTGGGGGATGAGTAAGGGATGAGTGAGGGATGTGTGAGGGATGAGTGGGGGATGAGTGAGGGATGAGTAAGGGATGAGTGAGGGATGAGTGAGGGATGAGTGGGGGATGAGTAAGGGATGAGTGAGGGATGAGTGAGGGATGAGTGAGGGATGAGTGAGGGATGAGTGAGGGATGAGTAAGGGATGAGTGGGGGATGAGTGGGGGATGAGTAAGGGATGAGTGAGGGATGAGTAAGGGATGAGTGAGGGATGAGTGAGGGATGAGTGGGGGATGAGTAAGGGATGAGTGAGGGATGAGTAAGGGATGAGTAAGGGATGAGTGGGGGATGAGTAAGGGATGAGTGGGGGATGAGTGAGGGATGAGTGAGGGATGAGTGAGGGATGAGTGAGGGATGAGTGAGGGATGAGTGGGGGATGAGTGAGGGATGAGTGAGGGATGAGTGAGGGATGAGTAAGGGATGAGTGAGGGATGAGTGAGGGATGAGTGGGGGATGAGTAAGGGATGAGTGGGGGATGAGTGAGGGATGAGTGAGGGATGAGTGAGGGATGAGTGAGGGATGAGTAAGGGATGAGTGAGGGATGAGTGGGGGATGTGTGAGGGATGAGTGAGGGATGAGTGAGGGATGAGTAAGGGATGAGTGGGGGATGAGTGAGGGATGAGTGAGGGATGAGTGAGGGATGAGTGAGGGATGAGTGGGGGATGAGTGAGGGATGAGTGAGGGATGAGTGAGGGATGAGTGAGGGATGAGTGAGGGATGAGTGAGGGATGAGTGGGGGATGAGTGAGGGATGAGTGAGGGATGAGTAAGGGATGAGTGGGGGATGAGTGAGGGATGAGTGAGGGATGAGTGAGGGATGAGTGAGGGATGAGTGAGGGATGAGTGGGGGATGAGTGAGGGATGAGTGAGGGTTGAGTGAGGGATGAGTAAGGGATGAGTGAGGGATGAGTGAGGGATGAGTGGGGGATGAGTAAGGGATGAGTGGGGGATGAGTGAGGGATGAGTGAGGGATGAGTGAGGGATGAGTGAGGGATGAGTGAGGGATGAGTGAGGGATGAGTAAGGGATGAGTGGGGGATGAGTGAGGGATGAGTGAGGGATGAGTGAGGGATGAGTGAGGGATGAGTGAGGGATGAGTGGGGGATGAGTGAGGGATGAGTGAGGGATGAGTGAGGGATGAGTAAGGGATGAGTGGGGGATGAGTGAGGGATGAGTGAGGGATGAGTGAGGGATGAGTGGGGGATGAGTGAGGGATGAGTAAGGGATGAGTGGGGGATGAGTGAGGGATGAGTGGGGGATGAGTGAGGGATGAGTGGGGGATGAGTGAGGGATGAGTGAGGGATGAGTGAGGGATGAGTGAGGGATGAGTGAGGGATGAGTGAGGGATGAGTGAGGGATGAGTGGGGGATGAGTGAGGGATGAGTGAGGGATGAGTGAGGGATGAGTGAGGGATGAGTGAGGGATGAGTGAGGGATGAGTGGGGGATGAGTAAGGGATGAGTGGGGGATGAGTAAGGGATGAGTGAGGGATGTGTGAGGGATGAGTGAGGGATGAGTGAGGGATGAGTAAGGGATGAGTGGGGGATGAGTGAGGGATGAGTGAGGGATGAGTGGGGGATGAGTGGGGGATGAGTGAGGGATGAGTGAGGGATGAGTGAGGGATGAGTGAGGGATGAGTGAGGGATGAGTGGGGGATGAGTGAGGGATGAGTGAGGGATGAGTGAGGGATGAGTAAGGGATGAGTGGGGGATGAGTGAGGGATGAGTAAGGGATGAGTGAGGGATGAGTAAGGGATGAGTGAGGGATGTGTGAGGGATGAGTGGGGGATGAGTAAGGGATGAGTGAGGGATGAGTGAGGGATGAGTAAGGGATGAGTGGGGGATGAGTAAGGGATGAGTGAGGGATGAGTGAGGGATGAGTAAGGGATGTGTGAGGGATGAGTGGGGGATGAGTAAGGGATGAGTGAGGGATGAGTGAGGGATGAGTGAGGGATGAGTGAGGGATGAGTAAGGGATGAGTGGGGGATGAGTAAGGGATGAGTGAGGGATGAGTGAGGGATGAGTAAGGGATGAGTGAGGGATGAGTGGGGGATGAGTAAGGGATGTGTGAGGGATGAGTGGGGGATGAGTAAGGGATGTGTGAGGGATGAGTGAGGGATGAGTGGGGGATGAGTAAGGGATGAGTGAGGGATGAGTGAGGGATGAGTGGGGGATGAGTAAGGGATGTGTTAGGGATGAGTAAGGGATGAGTGGGGGATGAGTAAGGGATGAGTGAGGGATGTGTGAGGGATGAGTGGGGGATGAGTGAGGGATGAGTAAGGGATGAGTGAGGGATGAGTGAGGGATGAGTGGGGGATGAGTAAGGGATGAGTGAGGGATGAGTGAGGGATGAGTGAGGGATGAGTGAGGGATGAGTGAGGGATGAGTAAGGGATGAGTGGGGGATGAGTGGGGGATGAGTAAGGGATGAGTGAGGGATGAGTAAGGGATGAGTGAGGGATGAGTGAGGGATGAGTGGGGGATGAGTAAGGGATGAGTGAGGGATGAGTAAGGGATGAGTAAGGGATGAGTGGGGGATGAGTAAGGGATGAGTGGGGGATGAGTGAGGGATGAGTGAGGGATGAGTGAGGGATGAGTGAGGGATGAGTGAGGGATGAGTGGGGGATGAGTGAGGGATGAGTGAGGGATGAGTGAGGGATGAGTAAGGGATGAGTGAGGGATGAGTGAGGGATGAGTGGGGGATGAGTAAGGGATGAGTGGGGGATGAGTGAGGGATGAGTGAGGGATGAGTGAGGGATGAGTGAGGGATGAGTGAGGGATGAGTGAGGGATGAGTAAGGGATGAGTGGGGGATGAGTGAGGGATGAGTGAGGGATGAGTGAGGGATGAGTGAGGGATGAGTGAGGGATGAGTGGGGGATGAGTGAGGGATGAGTGAGGGATGAGTGAGGGATGAGTAAGGGATGAGTGGGGGATGAGTGAGGGATGAGTGAGGGATGAGTGAGGGATGAGTGGGGGATGAGTGAGGGATGAGTAAGGGATGAGTGGGGGATGAGTGAGGGATGAGTGGGGGATGAGTGAGGGATGAGTGGGGGATGAGTGAGGGATGAGTGAGGGATGAGTGAGGGATGAGTGAGGGATGAGTGAGGGATGAGTGAGGGATGAGTGAGGGATGAGTGGGGGATGAGTGAGGGATGAGTGAGGGATGAGTGAGGGATGAGTGAGGGATGAGTGAGGGATGAGTGAGGGATGAGTGGGGGATGAGTAAGGGATGAGTGGGGGATGAGTAAGGGATGAGTGAGGGATGTGTGAGGGATGAGTGAGGGATGAGTGAGGGATGAGTAAGGGATGAGTGGGGGATGAGTGAGGGATGAGTGAGGGATGAGTAAGGGATGAGTGGGGGATGAGTGAGGGATGAGTGAGGGATGAGTGAGGGATGAGTGAGTGATGAGTGAGGGATGAGTGGGGGATGAGTGAGGGATGAGTGAGGGATGAGTGAGGGATGAGTAAGGGATGAGTGGGGGATGAGTGAGGGATGAGTGAGGGATGAGTAAGGGATGAGTGGGGGATGAGTAAGGGATGAGTAAGGGATGAGTAAGGGATGAGTAAGGGATGAGTAAGGGATGAGTGAGGGATGAGTGAGGGATGAGTAAGGGATGAGTGAGGGATGAGTGGGGGATGAGTAAGGGATGAGTGAGGGATGAGTGAGGGATGAGTGAGGGATGAGTGAGGGATGAGTGGGGGATGAGTAAGGGATGAGTGAGGGATGAGTAAGGGATGAGTAAGGGATGAGTGGGGGATGAGTAAGGGATGAGTAAGGGATGAGTGAGGGATGTGTGAGGGATGAGTGGGGGATGAGTGAGGGATGAGTGAGGGATGAGTGAGGGATGAGTAAGGGATGAGTGGGGGATGAGTGAGGGATGAGTGAGGGATGAGTGAGGGATGAGTGAGGGATGAGTAAGGGATGAGTGGGGGATGAGTGGGGGATGAGTGAGGGATGAGTGAGGGATGAGTGAGGGATGAGTAAGGGATGAGTGGGGGATGAGTGAGGGATGAGTGAGGGATGAGTGAGGGATGAGTGAGGGATGAGTAAGGGATGAGTGGGGGATGAGTGAGGGATGAGTGGGGGATGAGTGAGGGATGAGTGGGGGATGAGTGAGGGATGAGTGAGGGATGAGTGAGGGATGAGTAAGGGATGAGTGAGGGATGAGTAAGGGATGAGTGAGGGATGAGTGAGGGATGTGTGAGGATGAGTGTGGGATGAGTGAGGGTGACTGGGGGGTGAGTGAGGGATGAGTGAGGGATGACTGAGGGATGAGTAAGGGATGCGAGGTGGATGAGTGAGGGATGAGTGAGGGATGGGTGAGGGATGAGTGAGGGTGAGTGGGGGATGAGTGAGGGATGAGTGAGGGATGAGTGAGGGATGAGTTAGGGTTGAGTGAGGGATGAGTGAGGGATGAGTGAGGGATGAGTGAGGGTTGAGTGGATGAGGGATGAGTGAGGGATAAGTGAAAGTGAGTGAGGGATGATTGAGGGATAAGTGAGGGATGGGTGAGGGATGAGTGAGGGATGAGTGGGGATGAGTGAGGGATGAGTGAGGGTGAGTGAGGGATGGGTGAGGGATGAGTGAGGGATGACTGAGGGATAAGTGAGGGATGGGTGAGGGATGAGTGAGGGATGAGTGGGGAATGAGTGGAGGATAATTGGGGTTGCGGGGTGAGGGTGTGGGGGTGAGGGTTGCGGGGTAAGGGTTGGTGGGCGAGGTTTTGACGGGTGAGGTTTGGGGGATGAGGGTTGACGGGTGACGGTTTGGGAGATGTGGGTTGGAGGATGAGGGTTGGGGATGTGAATGAGAGGGGTTAAAGGGGTTGGGGGTTGAGGGATGAGGGTTGGGGGATGAGAGTTGCGGGGTGAGGGTTGGTGGGCGAGGTTTTGACGGGTGAGGTTTGGGGGATGAGGGTTGACGGGTGACGGTTTGGGAGATGGGGGTTGGAGGATGAGGGTTGGGGATGTGAATGAGAGGGGTTAAGGGGGTTAGGGTTGGGGGTTGAGGGTTGGGATGATAAGGGTTGTACATACATCGCATTTTTGGCTAGGGGTTAGCAGTCATATTAATGTGGAGACGCATTAATTTCCAGATTTACAGTAGTATATATAGTGTGTCGACCACTGCATCTTTTCTAAACAAAAGGCTAGGGCAGTGTACGTCATCCCGCCCTAAGAGCATGGTACATTGCACATCCTTCTCAACCTTCACTCACTCATCCACAGATCACAATACGATAGTTCTGCCTTACTGGTTTTCAATATTATGTTTTACAGTTTACTGAGAAGATATGTTTAGCAAAATATGTAACGGTCAATGTACTCGTATTCAGATCTGTCTCTCCAAGGAACATGGTTCATCACCCGAGACGCACAGAAGTTCAGCTCCCTGTTGCCACGGTACCCTGCTTGTCTGGGAAAGTCAGCACGCTATAACACACATTGCAGTTTTTGAGCGTATATAATAGTTAAAGTCCTGAGAGAATCCGTCTCCCGTCGACATGACAGTTTCTCAAACAGAAGCTTATTCCTTTTAACCACACAGGTCCATGAATATTTCTATGCAGAAATTATCTTAAAGTTTTAAAGAAAACAATATGTACGCCTTGAAGGGTAATGTCTTCACTCTTGCAAGTCTTGCAGTGTTATGTTCTCTATGTGACATGTACGTCTTGCAGTGTGATGTTCTCTATGTGACAGGTACGTCTTGCAGTGTGATGTTCTCTATGTGACATGTACCTCCTGCAGTGTGATGTTCTCTATGTGACATGTACGTCTTGCAGTGTGATGTTTATCTATGTGACAGGTACGTCATGCATTGTGATGTTTATCTATGTGACATGTACGTCCTGCAGTGTGATGTTCTCTATGTGACATGTACGTCTTGCAATGTGATGTTTATCTATGTGACATGTACGTCTTGCAGTGTTATGTTCTCTATGTGACAGGTACGTCTTGCAGTGTTATGTTCTCTATGTGACATGTACGTCATCCAGTGTGATGTTCTCTATATGACAGGTACATCATGCGGTGTGATGTTTATCTATGTGACAGGTGCGTCTTGCAGTGTGATGTTCTCTATGTGACATGTACGTCTTGCAATGTGATGTTTATCTATGTGACATGTACGGCTTAAAGTGTCATGTTTATCTATGTGACATGTACGTCTTGCAGTGTGATGTTTATCTATGTGACATGTACGTCTTTGAGTGTGATGTTCTGTATGTGACATGTACGTCTTGCAGTGTGATGTTTATCTATGTATCAGGTACGTCATGCAGTGTGATGTTTATCTATGTGACAGGTACGTCTTGCAGTGTGATGTTTATCTATGTGACATGTACGTCTTGCAGTGTGATGTTTATCTATGTGACATGTACGTATTGCAGTGTGATGTTCTCTATGTGACGTGTACGTCTTGCAGTGTGATGTTTATCTATGTGACATGTACGTATTGCAGTGTGATGTTTATCTATGTGACATGTACGTCTTGCAGTGTGATGTTCTCTATGTGACATGTACGTCTTGCAGTGTGATGTTTATCTATGTGACATGTACGTCTTGCAGTGTGATGTTCTCTATGTGACATGTACGTCTTGCAGTGTGATGTTCTCTATGTGACATGTACGTCTTGCAGTGTGATGTTCTCTATGTGACATGTACGTCTTGCAGTGGGATGTTTATCTATGTGACATGTACGTCTTGCAGTGTGATGTTTATCTATGTGACATGTACGTCTTGCAGTGTGATGTTCTCTATGTGACATGTACGTCTTGCAATGTGATGTTTATCTATGTGACATGTACGGCTTAAAGTGTCATGTTTATCTATGTGACATGTACGTCTTGCAGTGTGATGTTTATCTATGTGACATGTACGTCTTTGAGTGTGATGTTCTGTATGTGACATGTACGTCTTGCAGTGTGATGTTTATCTATGTATCAGGTACGTCATGCAGTGTGATGTTTATCTATGTGACAGGTACGTCTTGCAGTGTGATGTTTATCTATGTGACATGTACGTCTTGCAGTGTGATGTTTATCTATGTGACATGTACGTATTGCAGTGTGATGTTCTCTATGTGACATGTACGTCTTGCAGTGTGATGTTTATCTATGTGACATGTACGTATTGCAGTGTGATGTTTATCTATGTGACATGTACGTCTTGCAGTGTGATGTTCTCTATGTGACATGTACGTCTTGCAGTGTGATGTTTATCTATGTGACATGTACGTCTTGCAGTGTGATGTTCTCTATGTGACATGTACGTCTTGCAGTGTGATGTTCTCTATGTGACATGTACGTCTTGCAGTGTGATGTTCTCTATGTGACATGTACGTCTTGCAGTGGGATGTTTATCTATGTGACATGTACGTCTTGCAGTGTGATGTTTATCTATGTGACATGTACGTCTTGCAGTGTGATGTTCTCTATGTGACATGTACGTCTTGCAGTGTGATGTTTATCTATGTGACATGTACGTCTTGCAGTGTGATGTTCTCTATGTGACATGTACGTCTTGCAGTGGGATGTTTATCTATGTGACATGTACATCTTGCAGTGTGATGTTTATCAATGTATCAGGTACGTCATGCAGTGTGATGTTTGTCTATGTGACAGGTACGTCTTGCCATGTGATGTTTATCTATGTGACATGTACGTCTTGCAGTGTGATGTTTATCTATGTGACATGTACGTCTTGCAGTGTGATGTTTATCTATGTGACATGTACGTCTTGCAGTGTGATGTTCTCTATGTGACATGTACGTCTTGCAGAGTGATGTTTATCTATGTGACAGGTACGTCTTGCAGTGTGATGTTCTCTATGTGACATGTACGTCTTGCAGTGTGATGTTTATCTATGTGACATGTACGTCTTGCCATGTGATGTTTATCTATGTGACATGTACGTCTTGCAGTGTGATGTTCTCTATGTGACATGTACGTCTTGCAGTGTGATGTTCTCTATGTGACATGTACGTCTTGCAGTGTGATGTTTATCTATGTGACATGTACGTCTTGCAGTGTGATGTTTATCTATGTGACATGTACGTCTTGCAGTGTGATGTTTATCTATGTGACAGGTACGTCTTGCAGTGTGATGTTTATCTATGTGACATGTACGTCTTGCAGTGGGATGTTTATCTATGTGACATGTACGTCTTGCAGTGTGATGTTTATCTATGTGACATGTACGTCTTGCAGTGTGATGTTCTCTATGTGACATGTACGTCTTGCAGTGTGATGTTTATCTATGTGACAGGTACGTCTTGCAGTGTGATGTTCTCTATGTGACATGTACGTCTTGCAGTGTGATGTTTATCTATGTGACATGTACGTCTTGCAGTGTGATGTTTATCAATGTATCATGTACGTCATGCAGTTTGATGTTTGTCTATGTGACAGGTACGTCTTGCCATGTGATGTTTATCTATGTGGCATGTACGTCTTGCAGTGTGATGTTTATCTATGTGACAGGTACGTCTTGCAGTGTGATGTTTATCTATGTGACATGTACGTCTTGCAGTGTGATGTTTATCTATGTATCAGGTACGTCTTGCAGTGTGATGTTTATCTATGTATCAGGTACGTCTTGCAGTGTGATGTTTATCTATGTGACAGGTACGTCTTGCAGTGTGATGTTTATCTATGTATCAGGTACGTCTTGCAGTGTGATGTTCTCTATGTGACATGTACGTCTTGCAGTGTGATGTTATCTATGTGACATGTACGTCTTGCAGTGTGATATTTATCTATGTGACATGTACGTCTTGCAGTGTGATGTTTATCTATGTGACATGTACGTCTTGCAGTGTGATGTTTATCTATGTGACATGTACGTCTTGCAGTGTGATGTTCTCTATGTGACATGTACGTCTTGCAGTGTGATGTTTATCTATGTGACAGGTACGTCTTGCAGTGTGATGTTCTCTATGTGACATGTACGTCTTGCAGTGTGATGTTTATCTATGTGACATGTACGTCTTGCAGTGTGATGTTCTCTATGTGACATGTACGTCTTGCAGTGTGATGTTCTCTATGTGACATGTACGTCTTGCAGTGTGATGTTTATCTATGTGACATGTACGTCTTGCAGTGTGATGTTTATCTATGTGACATGTACGTCTTGCAGTGTGATGTTTATCTATGTGACATGTACGTCTTGCAGTGTGATGTTTATCTATGTGACATGTACGTCTTGCAGTGTGATATTTATCTATGTGACATGTACGTCTTGCAGTGTGATGTTTATCTATGTGACATGTACGTCTTGCAGTGTGATGTTTATCTATGTGACATGTACGTCTTGCAGTGTGATGTTCTCTATGTGACATGTACGTCTTGCAGTGTGATGTTCTCTATGTGACATTTACGTCTTGCAGTGTGATGTTCTCTATGTGACATGTACGTCTTGCAGTGTGATGTTTATCTATGTGACATGTACGTCTTGCAGTGTGATGTTTATCTATGTGACATGTACGTCTTGCAGTGTGATGTTCTCTATGTGGCATTTACGTCTTGCAGTGTGATGTTCTCTATGTGACATGTACGTCTTGCCATGTGATGTTTATCTATGTGACATGTACGTCTTGCAGTGTGATGTTCTCTATGTGACATGTACGTCTTGCAGTGTGATGTTTATCTATGTGACAGGTACGTCTTGCAGTGTGATGTTCTCTATGTGACATGTACGTCTTGCAGTGTGATGTTCTCTATGTGACATTTACGTCTTGCAGTGTGATGTTCTCTATGTCACATGTACGTCTTGCAGTGTGATGTTCTCTATGTGACATGTACGTCTTGCAGTGTGATGTTCTCTATGTGACATGTACGTCTTGCAGTGGGATGTTTATCTATGTGACATGTACGTCTTGCAGTGTGATGTTTATCAATGTATCATGTACGTCATGCAGTTTGATGTTTGTCTATGTGACAGGTACGTCTTGCCATGTGATGTTTATCTATGTGACATGTACGTCTTGCAGTGTGATGTTCTCTATGTGACATGTACGTCTTGCAGTGGGATGTTTATCTATGTGACATGTACGTCTTGCAGTGTGATGTTTATCTATGTATCATGTACGTCATGCAGTTTGATGTTTGTCTATGTGACAGGTACGTCTTGCCATGTGATGTTTATCTATGTGACATGTACGTCTTGCAGTGTGATGTTTATCTATGTGACATGTACGTCTTGCAGTGTGATGTTCTCTATATGACAGGTACGTCTTGCAGTGTTATGTTTATCTATGTGACATGTACGTCTTGCAGTGTTATGTTCTCTATGTGACGTGTACGTCTTGCAATGTGATGTTTATCTATGTGACATGTACGTCTTGCAGTGTGATGTTTATCTATGTGACATGTACGTCTTGCAGTGTGATGTTTATCTATGTGACATGTACGTCTTGCAGTGTGATGTTCTCTATGTGACATGTACGTCTTGCAGTGTGATGTTTATCTATGTGACAGGTACGTCTTGCAGTGTGATGTTCTCTATGTGACATGTACGTCTTGCAGTGTGATGTTTATCTTTGTGACATGTACGTTTTGCAGTGTGATGTTTGTCTATGTGACAGGTACGTCTTGCACTTGATGTTTATCTATGTGACAGGTACGTCTTGCAGTGTGATGTTTATCTATGTGACATGTACGTCTTGCAGTGTGATGTTTATCTGTGTGACATGTACATCTTGCAGTGTGATGTTTATCTATGTGACATGTACGTCTTGCAGTGTGATGTTCTCTATGTGACAAGTACGTCTTGCAGTGTTATGTTTATCTATGTGACATGTACCTCCTGCAGTGTGATGTTTATCTATGTGACATGTACCTCCTGCAGTGTGATGTTTATCTATGTGACATGTACGTCTTGCCATGTGATGTTTATCTATGTGACATGTACGTCTTGCAGTGTGATATTTATCTATGTGACATGTACGTCTTGCAGTGTGAAGTTTATCTATGTGACAGGTACGTCTTGCAGTGTGATGTTTATCTATGTATCAGGTACGTCATGCAGTGTGATGTTTATCTATGTGACAGGTACGTCTTGCAGTGTGATGTTTATCTATGTGACATGTACGTCTTGCAGTGTGATGTTTATCTATGTGACATGTACCTCCTGCAGTGTGATGTTTATCTATGTGACATGTACCTCCTGCGGTGTGATGTTTATCTATGTGACATGTACGTCTTGCAGTGTGATGTTCTCTATGTGACATGTACGTCTTGCAGTGTGATGTTTATCTATGTGACAGGTACGTCTTGCAGTGTGATGTTCTCTATGTGACATGTACGTCTTGCAGTGTGATGTTTATCTATGTGACATGTACGTCTTGCAGTGTGATGTTCTCTATGTGACATGTACGTCTTGCAGTGTGATGTTCTCTATGTGACATGTACGTCTTGCAGTGTGATGTTTATCTATGTGACATGTACGTCTTGCAGTGTGATGTTTATCTATGTGACATGTACGTCTTGCAGTGTGATGTTTATCTATGTGACATGTACGTCTTGCAGTGTGATGTTTATCTATGTGACATGTACGTCTTGCAGTGTGATATTTATCTATGTGACATGTACGTCTTGCAGTGTGATGTTTATCTATGTGACATGTACGTCTTGCAGTGTGATGTTTATCTATGTGACATGTACGTCTTGCAGTGTGATGTTCTCTATGTGACATGTACGTCTTGCAGTGTGATGTTCTCTATGTGACATTTACGTCTTGCAGTGTGATGTTCTCTATGTGACATGTACGTCTTGCAGTGTGATGTTTATCTATGTGACATGTACGTCTTGCAGTGTGATGTTTATCTATGTGACATGTACGTCTTGCAGTGTGATGTTCTCTATGTGGCATTTACGTCTTGCAGTGTGATGTTCTCTATGTGACATGTACGTCTTGCCATGTGATGTTTATCTATGTGACATGTACGTCTTGCAGTGTGATGTTCTCTATGTGACATGTACGTCTTGCAGTGTGATGTTTATCTATGTGACAGGTACGTCTTGCAGTGTGATGTTCTCTATGTGACATGTACGTCTTGCAGTGTGATGTTCTCTATGTGACATTTACGTCTTGCAGTGTGATGTTCTCTATGTCACATGTACGTCTTGCAGTGTGATGTTCTCTATGTGACATGTACGTCTTGCAGTGTGATGTTCTCTATGTGACATGTACGTCTTGCAGTGGGATGTTTATCTATGTGACATGTACGTCTTGCAGTGTGATGTTTATCAATGTATCATGTACGTCATGCAGTTTGATGTTTGTCTATGTGACAGGTACGTCTTGCCATGTGATGTTTATCTATGTGACATGTACGTCTTGCAGTGTGATGTTCTCTATGTGACATGTACGTCTTGCAGTGGGATGTTTATCTATGTGACATGTACGTCTTGCAGTGTGATGTTTATCTATGTATCATGTACGTCATGCAGTTTGATGTTTGTCTATGTGACAGGTACGTCTTGCCATGTGATGTTTATCTATGTGACATGTACGTCTTGCAGTGTGATGTTTATCTATGTGACATGTACGTCTTGCAGTGTGATGTTCTCTATATGACAGGTACGTCTTGCAGTGTGATGTTTATCTATGTGACATGTACGTCTTGCAGTGTTATGTTCTCTATGTGACGTGTACGTCTTGCAATGTGATGTTTATCTATGTGACATGTACGTCTTGCAGTGTGATGTTTATCTATGTGACATGTACGTCTTGCAGTGTGATGTTTATCTATGTGACATGTACGTCTTGCAGTGTGATGTTCTCTATGTGACATGTACGTCTTGCAGTGTGATGTTTATCTATGTGACAGGTACGTCTTGCAGTGTGATGTTCTCTATGTGACATGTACGTCTTGCAGTGTGATGTTTATCTTTGTGACATGTACGTTTTGCAGTGTGATGTTTGTCTATGTGACAGGTACGTCTTGCACTTGATGTTTATCTATGTGACATGTACGTCTTGCAGTGTGATGTTTATCTATGTGACATGTACGTCTTGCAGTGTGATGTTTATCTGTGTGACATGTACATCTTGCAGTGTGATGTTTATCTATGTGACATGTACGTCTTGCAGTGTGATGTTCTCTATGTGACAAGTACGTCTTGCAGTGTTATGTTTATCTATGTGACATGTACCTCCTGCAGTGTGATGTTTATCTATGTGACATGTACCTCCTGCAGTGTGATGTTTATCTATGTGACATGTACGTCTTGCCATGTGATGTTTATCTATGTGACATGTACGTCTTGCAGTGTGATATTTATCTATGTGACATGTACGTCTTGCAGTGTGAAGTTTATCTATGTGACAGGTACGTCTTGCAGTGTGATGTTTATCTATGTATCAGGTACGTCATGCAGTGTGATGTTTATCTATGTGACAGGTACGTCTTGCAGTGTGATGTTTATCTATGTGACATGTACGTCTTGCAGTGTGATGTTTATCTATGTGACATGTACCTCCTGCAGTGTGATGTTTATCTATGTGACATGTACCTCCTGCGGTGTGATGTTTATCTATGTGACATGTACGTCTTGCAGTGTGATGTTTATCTATGTGACATGTACCTCCTGCGGTTTGATGTTTATCTATGTGACATGTACCTCCTGCGGTGTGATGTTTATCTATGTGACATGTACGTCTTGCAGTGTGATGTTTATCTATGTGACATGTACGTCTTGCAGTGTGATGTTTATCTATGTGACATGTACGTCTTGCAGTGTGATGTTTATCTATGTGACAGGTACGTCTTGCAGTGTGATGTTCTCTATGTGACATGTACGTCTTGCAGTGTGATGTTTATCTTTGTGACATGTACGTTTTGCAGTGTGATGTTTGTCTATGTGACAGGTACGTCTTGCACTTGATGTTTATCTATGTGACAGGTACGTCTTGCAGTGTGATGTTTATCTATGTGACATGTACGTCTTGCAGTGTGATGTTCTCTATGTGACATGTACGTCTTGCAGTGTGATGTTTATCTATGTGACATGTACGTCTTGCAGTGTGATGTTCTCTATGTGACAAGTACGTCTTGCAGTGTTATGTTTATCTATGTGACATGTACCTCCTGCAGTGTGATGTTTATCTATGTGACATGTACCTCCTGCAGTGTGATGTTTATCTATGTGACATGTACGTCTTGCCATGTGATGTTTATCTATGTGACATGTACGTCTTGCAGTGTGATATTTATCTATGTGACATGTACGTCTTGCAGTGTGAAGTTTATCTATGTGACAGGTACGTCTTGCAGTGTGATGTTTATCTATGTATCAGGTACGTCATGCAGTGTGATGTTTATCTATGTGACAGGTACGTCTTGCAGTGTGATGTTTATCTATGTGACATGTACGTCTTGCAGTGTGATGTTTATCTATGTGACATGTACCTCCTGCAGTGTGATGTTTATCTATGTGACATGTACCTCCTGCGGTGTGATGTTTATCTATGTGACATGTACGTCTTGCAGTGTGATGTTTATCTATGTGACATGTACCTCCTGCGGTTTGATGTTTATCTATGTGACATGTACCTCCTGCGGTGTGATGTTTATCTATGTGACATGTACGTCTTGCAGTGTGATGTTTATCTGTGTGACATGTACGTCTTGCAGTGTGATGTTTATCTATGTGACATGTACGTCTTGCAGTGTGATGTTTATCTATGTGACATGTACGTCTTGCAGTGTGATGTTTATCTATGTGACAGGTACGTCTTGCAGTGTGATGTTTATCTATGTATCAGGTACGTCATGCAGTGTGATGTTTATCTATGTGACAGGTACGTCTTGCAGTGTGATGTTTATCTATGTGACATGTACGTCTTGCAGTGTGATGTTTATCTATGTGACATGTACGTCTTGCAGTGTGATGTTTATCTATGTGACAGGTACGTCTTGCAGTGTGATGTTTATCTATGTATCAGGTACGTCATGCAGTGTGATGTTTATCTATGTGACAGGTACGTCTTGCAGTCTGATGTTCTCTATGTGACATGTACGTCTTGCAGTGTGATGTTTATCTATGTGACATGTACGTCTTGCAGTGTGATGTTTATCTATGTGACAGGTACGTCTTGCAGTGTGATGTTTATCTATGTGACAGGTACGTCTTGCAGTGGGATGTTTATCTTTGTGACATGTACATCTTGCAATGTGATGTTTATCTATGTGACAGGTACGTCTTGCAGTGTGATGTTTATCTAAGTGACAGGTACGTCTTGCAGTGTGATGTTCTCTATGTGACATGTACGTCTTGCAGTGGGATGTTTATCTATGTGACATGTACGTCTTGCAGTGTGATGTTTATCTATGTGACAGGTACGTCTTGCCATGTGATGTTTATCTATGTATCAGGTACGTCATGCAGTGTGATGTTTATCTATGTGACAGGTACGTCTTGCAATGTGATGTTTATCTATGTGACAGGTACGTCTTGCAGTGTGATGTTTATCTATGTGACAGGTACGTCTTGCAGTGTGATGTTTATCTATGTGACAAGTACGTCTTGCAGTGTGATGTTTATCTATGTATCAGGTACGTCATGCAGTGTGATGTTTATCTATGTGACAGGTACGTCTTGCAATGTGATGTTTATCTATGTGACATGTACGTCTTGCCATGTGATGTTTATCTATGTGACATGTTCGTCTTGCAGTGTGATGTTTATCTATGTGACATGTACGTCTTGCAGTGTGATGTTTATCTATGTGACAGGTACGTCTTGCAGTGTGATGTTCTCTATGTGACATGTACCTCTTCAGTGTGATGTTTATCTATGTGACATGTACGTCATGCAGTGTTATGTTCTCTATGTGACATGTACGTCATGCAGTGTGATGTTTATCTATGTGACATGTACGTCATGCAGTGTTATGTTTATCTATGTGACATGTACGTCATGCAGTGTTATGTTCTCTATGTGACATGTACGTCTTGCAGTTTGATGTTTATCTATGTGACATGTACCTCCTGCAGTGTGATGTTTATCTTTGTGACATGTACGTCTTGCAGTGTGATGTTCTCTATGTGACATGTACCTCCTGCAGTGTGATGTTTATCTATGTGACATGTACGTCTTGCCATGTGATGTTTATCTATGTGACATGTAGCGCGGTGGCAGCAGTACCCGGACAGCGGAAGTAGCCGGACACTCACTCTATGTGACATGTGCCTCTTGGAGTGTAATTTCCTCCTCCCTGTGTAACGTCTACTGCTTTGAATGGAATATTGATCTGTACATATATATTTAATTTCGACACATACATAAATATATCCATAACTCTTTCAAAGATTCCCCTTGAAGATGAGCTGACAATTGCCTACTGAGGGATATTTACTGGTTTTCCGCTTGTCATTTAAGGATACTATGTGGTTAATGTTTCTCGTTACCTAAACACGGGAATGCTCTAAGCCCTAATCACAGCCTGCAAACTCAATAAGAACGATGACGGGTCAGAATGAGCTTTGCGATGTATGTCCTGGAAGCGCGTTGTGGATGCAGGGCAGAAGCTGACACGGGACCTGCTGATCACAAACACCGAGTCAGGATGACGAATGGCCATTGTGACAAGTGAAACGTGCTTTCTATGCACCTTCAGTGTCAACGTCTGCACTTGTTAACATCAGCAAGATGCGTCTGGACCTGGTCTACTTTGTGAGCCATGATCCTGACAGTTGCAGGCATGAGGCCGATATATTTCCCTTCATTATACATTTCCCACATTTTATATTATGTCACTAACATACTTCAAACAATTCCTTGGATATGTAGACAGTTGCCGGTAGTAATTTAAATAGTTGAATGCGGATAAAATACTTTTATGAAGTTTTCTGGGGACAGTGTCAGTACCAACTTTGTTTAAAACAATTAACAGAACACACTGCTGTAAAACGCCTGCCATCTATGTTAGAAACACCATAACACTCTCAGGGGGCTATGTAGCGTCGAATGAGACTGAAGAGCGACATTACGTCACTGCGAGTTGTCTAGTGGGGAGTGGCTGATGTCATTTGGTAACTGCGAGTTGTCTTATGGGGCTATATGGCGTCTTTGCGTAGCTGCTCGTTGTCTAGAGGGGCTATATGGCGTCTTTCCGTAACTGCTCGTTGTCTTACGGGGCTATATGGCGTCTTTCCGTAACTACGAGTTGTCTAGTGGGGCTATATGGCGTCTTTCCGTAACTGCGAGTTGTCTATATGGGAGTGGCTGATGTCATTTGGTAACTGCTAGTTGTCTAGTGGGGCTATATGGCGTCTTTCCATAACTGCGAGTTGTCTAGTGGGGCTTTATGGCGTCTTTCCGTAACTGCGAGTTGTCTAGAGGGGCTATATGGCGTCTTTCCGTAAATGCGAGTTGTCTAGAGGGGCTATATGGCGTCTTTCCGTAACTGCGAGTTGTCTAGAGGGGCAATATGGCGTCTTTCCGTAACTGCGAGTTGTCTAGTGGGGCAATATGGCGTCTTTCCGTAAATGCGAGTTGTCTAGAGGGGCTATATGGCGTCTTTCCGTAACTGCGAGTTGTCTAGAGGGGCAATATGGCGTCTTTCCGTAACTGCGAGTTGTCTAGAGGGGCTATATGGCGTCTTTCCGTAACTGCGAGAGAGTCTAGCGTCATTCCGCTACTGCTAGTTGTCCATTTGAAGGGCGAGGCGTCTTTCCGTAAATGCTAGTTGTCCATCTGGAGAGTCTGGCGTCATTCCGCTACTGCTAGTTGTCTAGTGCATCTGGCTGGGGTCACTTTGTGATTGTTTTCTAGTGGGATGGACATATTTAAAACCTTTCACATTTATCATGCTATTAAACCCATGTATGTTATATTCTTTTGTATGGGGCATTGAAAACAAACTACATTTTTTCTGCTATGATATCAAAGCATTAATGTGTTACAAGACAACGCCGTCAGTATTTATTTACGTCTTCATCACTCATGGCAGTGTTTGGCCCTGAAGCTTGGGCGCCATCAATCAAAGGTGGGCTCTTCTTTCATCACTGAGAAATCTAACAACGGTCTGCAGCTGATGAATAACAAATGTCATTGAATTCCCCTTTTTACAAATAACTTGAAAAAGCTTCATTATTGAGAGGTCACTGTGTATGCAGCTAACGGCCCGTGTCATCTGTCGGCTATACCACGGCAGCCAGAAATGTTTCACCCTTAGTCCGAAAGCCAGCCAAGTTTCGGCTAAATTCAGACTGACTGAAATATTACAACGATCAGCAATGTTTCAGGTACATAACAATGACTAGCGCAGTCATAGGTTGGGACCCTGAAGTAGATTCAGCATATCAATTTTCTCTTGATGATGATTAAGATTTGTGTGGGATTTCATCTTGGAACGAGGCGACTGAGACTGGAGTGTGAGATGGGTCGAAGTCCCCAGTATCCGCCCCGTCGGTCTGAAATAAATAGGTGTCCTGGGGGAGACTTGAACGCTTCAACTTATCGTGTTATAACATGCCAGGGGGAGAAGCTCCTTTGATCTTTAAAAACCTTCTAGAAACAACTGTAAACATTTAAAGGTCATGCACAGAGTTTGTAAGCGAGCAATCAATCTCCTTAAGCTTTTTTACCACAGTTTAGGTTTATCAACTGAAATGTGACGACCTAAGTCGTAGTTCTCTGTTTTAGGGCTCTGACAAGTACTCGAGTAGTCAATAAAGAATCTGAGAGAGCTAATCTGAGCATAACTTATTAACAAGCCGATCTACCTGTGCGTTCCTCTGTCAAATGGTCATTCCGATTCCTTCTTTTATCTCAGTCAGTTTATGGTAATGGAATGTATCTGTAACATGGGCCACGTGGCCACTCACCGTACTTGATAATGTTTGATGTTTAACGCAGCACTCAGCAACATTACAGCTATATGACGGCGGTCTGTAAATAATCGAGTCTGGACCAGACAATCCAGTGATTGACATCATGAGCATCGATCCACGCAACTGGGATACGATGAGCCCAGAAAGCAAGCCTGACCACCCGATCCCGGTTATCGTCTCTTACGACAAGAATGGGTTGCAGAAAAACGGATCTTCACGGGTACTATACATGAAAGGCTCCTGCTGTGGAGATGTGGGTTGGTCCGAGGTAAGCATGCCGGGTTGTTGATTGAACTCTTGTGTATCTCTGAAAAGCGGAAGGTCAATTGTTCGATCCCCTGGCCGCGTCAGACCAAAATACGTTGCTGTTTGTACTGATTATACTTGATGTTACCCTGTCTGGCGTTCGACATTAAGGGGTTAAAACAAGGTCTGGTCGGCTAGGAGTCAGTATACAGTGTCAGAGTGGGGTATCTATGACATGGTATCTCAGTGGGCTAGCACTATAAAATGGCCATTTGTCCGCACTAGAACAAGACGTCAAGTGACATGATTTTGAACGCAATAGTTGTACCTCATTACACGTCTAGTTGTGTATCTGCTTTAAAGACGTGAGTTTGTCCGTGGAAGCATGCCAGCCAGATCGAGGAATAGAACGTGTGGCACACCCGTGCTTGTTGAAGACATTTGTTAAGGTGGTCCACCGATGTGATATCGGTGGTGTCCGCGCAGCCTCCAGGTTGTATGTCCCCCTTACAGTACATGTATAACGACATGAAGGTATTTCCCCCTTACAGTACATGTATAACGACATGAAGGTATGTCCCCCTTACAGTACATGTATAACGACATGAAGGTATGTCCCCCTTACAGTACATGTATAACGACATGAAGGTATGTCCCCCTTACAGTACATGTATAACGACATGAAGGTATGTCCCCCTTACAGTACATGTATAACGACATGAAGGTATGTCCCCCTTACAGTACATGTATAACGACATGAAGGTATTTCCCCCTTACAGTACATGTATAACGACATGAAGGTATTTCCCCCTTACAGTACATGTATAACGACATGAAGGTATTTCCCCCTTACAGTACATGTATAACGACATGAAGGTATTTCCCCCTTACAGTACATGTATAACGACATGAAGGTATGTCCCCCTTACAGTACATGTATAACGACATGAAGGTATTTCCCCCTTACAGTACATGTATAACGACATGAAGGTATGTCCCCCTTACAGTACATGTATAACGACATGAAGGTATTTCCCCCTTACAGTACATGTATAACGACATGAAGGTATGTCCCCCTTACAGTACATGTATAACGACATGAAGGTATGTCCCCCTTACAGTACATGTATAACGACATGAAGGTATTTCCCCCTTACAGTACATGTATAACGACATGAAAGTATTTCCCCCTTACAGTACATGTATAATGACATGAAGGTATTTCCCCCTTACAGTACATGTATAACGACATGAAGGTATGTTCCCCTTACAGTACATGTATAACGACATGAAGGTATTTCCCCCTTACAGTACATGTATAACGACATGAAGGTATTTCCCCCTTACAGTACATGTATAACGACATGAAGGTATTTCCCCCTTACAGTACATGTGTAACGACATGAAGGTATTTCCCCCCTACAGTACATGTATAACGACATGAAGGTATTTCCCCCTTATAGTACATGTATAACGACATGAAGGTATTTCCCCCTTACAGTACATGTATAACGACATGAAGGACGCAGTGCTTCATGAATCGGTGTTACGTACCTTCTGACAAACCAGTTGAAAATATCTTATATCATCATCTATTTACATTGAATAATGTCCATTGCCATCAGTTTAATTCGAATACCATGTTATTCAACTTTGTGAGTGAGTGAGTGAGTTCAAGACCGCTAAACTGTGTCAGTCATTTGTTAATCAGTATCAGTTTCAAAAAGTCGCAATATTGGTCATTCCTCCTGGTGACTGGCATGTAGGTAGAACAGAGTGTTCATATCTCCCGATGACTGGTCTGTTAGTGTAATAGAATATTCATACCTCCTGGTGACTGGTCTGTAAGTGTAATAGAGTGTTCATTCCTCCTGGTGACTGGCATGTGAGTGTAATAGAGTGTTCATTCCTCCTGGTGACAGGCATTTGAGTGTAATAGAGTGTTCATTCCTCCTGGTGACTGGCATGTAAGCGTTATAGAGTGTTCATTCCTCCTGGTGACTGGCGTGTGAATGTAATAGAGTGTTCATTCCTCCTGGTGACAGGCATGTAAGTGTAATAGAGAGTTCATTCCTCCTGGTGACTGGCATGTGAGTGTAATAAAGCGTTCATTCCTCCTGGTGACAGGCATGTAAGTGTAAGAGAGTATTCATACCTCCTGGTGACATGCATGTAAGTGTAATAGAGTGTTCATTCCTCCTGGTGACTGGCATGTGAGTGTAATAGAGGGTTCATTCCTCCTGGTGACAGGCATGTGAGTGTAATAGAGTGTTAATTCCTCCTTGTGACAGGCATGTAAGTGTAATAGAGTGTTCATTCCTCCTAGTGACAGGCATGTGAGTGTAATAGAGTGTTCATTCCTCCTGGTGACTGGCATGTGAGTGTAATAGAGTCTTCATTCCTCCTGGTGACAGGCATGTGAGTGTTATAGGGTGTTCATTCCTCCTGGTGACAGGCATGTGAGTGTAATAGAGTGTTCATTCCTCCTGGTGACAGGCATGTGAGTGTAATAGAGTGTTCATTCCTCCTGGTGACAGGCATGTGAGTGTAATAAAGTGTTCATCCCTCCTGGTGACAGGCATGTGAGTGTAATAGAGTGTTCATCCCTCCTGGTGACAGGCATGTGAGTGTAATAGAGTGTTCATCCCTCCTGGTGACAGGCATGTGAGTGTAATAGAGTGTTCATCCCTCCTGGTGACAGGCATGTGAGTGTAATAAAGTGTTCATCCCTCCTGGTGACAGGCATGTAAGTGCAATAGAGTGTTCATTCCTCCATGTGACTGGCATGTAAGTGTATTAAAATGTTCATCCCTCCTGGTGACAGGCATGTAAGTGTAATAGAGTGTTCATCCCTCCTGGTGACTGGCATGTGAGTGTAATAGAGTGTTCATTCCTCCTGGTGACTGGCATGTGAGTGTAATAGAGTGTTCATTCCTCCTTGTGACTGGCATGTAAGTGTAATAAAGTGTTCATCCCTCCTGGTGACAGGCATGTAAGTGTAATAGAGTGTTCATTCCTCCTGGTGACTGGCATGTAAGTGCAATAGAGTATTCATTCCCCCCGGTGACAGGCATGTTAGTGTAATAGAGTGTTCATTCCTCCTGGTGACAGGCATGTAAGTGCAATAGAGTATTCATTCCCCCCGGTGACTGGCATGTTTGTGTAATAGAGTGTTCATTCCTCCTGGTGACTGGCATGTGAGTGTAATAGAGTGTTCATACCTCCTGGTGACTGGCATGTGAGTGTAATAGAGTGTTCATCCCTCCTGGTGAAAGGCATGTAAGTGTAATAAAGTGTTCATCCCTCCTGGTGACAGGCATGTGAGTGTAATAGAGCAAACATCCTGGTGACTGGCATGTGAGTGTAATAGAGTGTTCATACCTCCTGGTGAAAGGCATGTGAATGTAATAGAGTGTTCATCCCTCCTGGTGACTGGCATGTGAGTGTAATAGAGTGTTCATTCCTCCTGGTGACAGGCATGTGAGTGTAATACAGTGTTCATCCCTCCTGGTGACAGGCATGTAAGTGCAATAGAGTGTTCATTCCTCCTGGTGACAGGCATTTAAGTGCAATAGAGTATTCATTCCTCCTTGTGACAGGCATGTGAGTGTAAAAAAGTGTTCATCCCTCCTGGTGACAGGCATGTGAGTGTAATAGAGTGTTCATCCCTCCTGGTGACTGGCATGTGAGTGTAATAGAGTGTTCATTCCTCCTGGTGATTGGCATGTTAGTGTAATAGAATGTTCATTCCTCCTTGTGACTGGCATGTAAGTGTAATAAAGTGTTCATCCCTCCTGGTGACAGGCATGTAAGTGTAATAGAGTGTTCATTCCACCTGGTGACTGGCATGTAAGTGCAATAGAGTATTCATTCCGCCCGGTGACAGGCATGTTAGTGTAATAGAGTGTTCATTCCTCCTGGTGACAGGCATGTAAGTGCAATAGAGTGTTCATTCCTCCTGGTGACTGGCATGTAAGTGTAATAGAGTATTCATTCCTCCTGGTGACAGGCATGTGAGTGTAATAGAGTGTTAATTCCTCCTTGTGACAGGCATGTAAGTGTAATAGAGTGTTCATTCCTCCTAGTGACAGGCATGTGAGTGTAATAGAGTGTTCATTCCTCCTGGTGACTGGCATGTGAGTGTAATAGAGTGTTCATACCTCCTGGTGACTGGCATGTGAGTGTAATAGAGTGTTCATCCCTCCTGGTGAAAGGCATGTAAGTGTAATAAAGTGTTCATCCCTCCTGGTGACAGGCATGTGAGTGTAATAGAGCAAACATCCTGGTGACTGGCATGTGAGTGTAATAGAGTGTTCATACCTCCTGGTGAAAGGCATGTGAATGTAATAGAGTGTTCATCCCTCCTGGTGACAGGCATGTAAGTGTAATAGAGTGTTCATTCCTCCTGGTGACAGGCATGTGAGTGTAATACAGTGTTCATCCCTCCTGGTGACAGGCATGTAAGTGCAATAGAGTGTTCATTCCTCCTGGTGACAGGCATTTAAGTGCAATAGAGTATTCATTCCTCCTTGTGACAGGCATGTGAGTGTAATAAAGTGTTCATCCCTCCTGGTGACAGGCATGTGAGTGTAATAGAGTGTTCATCCCTCCTGGTGACTGGCATGTGAGTGTAATAGAGTGTTCATTCCTCCTGGTGATTGGCATGTTAGTGTAATAGAGTGTTCATTCCTCCTTGTGACTGGCATGTAAGTGTAATAAAGTGTTCATTCCACCTGGTGACTGGCATGTAAGTGCAATAGAGTATTCATTCCTCCTGGTGACAGGCATGTAAGTGCAATAGAGTGTTCATTCCTCCTGGTGACTGGCATGTAAGTGTAATAGAGTATTCATTCCTCCTGGTGACAGGCATGTGAGTGTAATAGAGTGTTAATTCCTCCTTGTGACAGGCATGTAAGTGTAATAGAGTGTTCATTCCTCCTAGTGACAGGCATGTGAGTGTAATAGAGTGTTCATTCCTCCTGGTGACTGGCATGTGAGTGTAATAGAGTCTTCATTCCTCCTGGTGACAGGCATGTGAGTGTTATAGAGTGTTCATTCCTCCTGGTGACAGGCATGTGAGTGTAATAGAGTGTTCATTCCTCCTGGTGACTGGCATGTGAGTGCAATAGAGTGTTCATACCTCCTGGTGAAAGGCATGTGAATGTAATAGAGTGTTCATCCCTCCTGGTGACAGGCATGTAAGTGTAATAGAGTGTTCATTCCTCCTGGTGACTGGCATGTGAGTGTAATAAAGTGTTCATCCCTCCTGGTGACAGGCATGTAAGTGCAATAGAGTGTTCATTCCTCCTGGTGACAGGCATGTAAGTGCAATAGAGTATTCATTCCTCCTAGTGACAGGCATGTAAGTGTAATAGAGTGTTCATTCCTCCTGGTGACATGCATGTAAGTGCAATAGAGTGTTCATTCCTCCTGGTGACAGGCATATAAGTGTAATAGAGTGTTCATTCCTCCTGGTGACAGGCATGTGAGTGTAATAGAGTGTTCATTCCTCCTGGTGACTGGCGTGTGAGTGTAATAGAGTGTTCATTCCTCCTGGTGACTGGCATGTGAGTGTAATAGAGTGTTCATCCCTCCTGGTGACAGGCATGTAAGTGTAATAAAGCGTTCATTCCTCTTGGTGACTGGCGTGTGAGTGCAATAGAGTGTTCATTCCTCCTGGTGACTGGCATGTGAGTGTAATAAAGTGTTCATCCCTCCTGGTGACAGGCATGTAAGTGTAATAGAGTGTTCATTCCTCCTGGTGACTGGCATGTGAGTGTAATAAAGTGTTCATCCCTCCTGGTGACAGGCATGTAAGTGTAATAAAGCGTTCATTCCTCTTGGTGACTGGCGTGTGAGTGCAATAGAGTGTTCATTCCTCCTGGTGACTGGCATGTGAGTGTAATAAAGTGTACATCCCTCCTGGTGACAGGCATGTAAGTGTAATAGAGTGTTCATACCTCCTTGTGACTGGCGTGTGAGTGCAATAGAGTGTTCATCCCTCCTGGTGACTGGCATGTGAGTGTAATAGAGTGTTCATACCTCCTGGTGACTGGCATGTGAGTGTAATAGAGTGTTCATCCCTCCTGGTGAAAGGCATGTAAGTGTAATAAAGTGTTCATCCCTCCTGGTGACAGGCATGTGAGTGTAATAGAGCAAACATCCTGGTGACTGCCATGTGAGTGTAATAGAGTGTTCATACCTCCTGGTGAAAGGCATGTGAATGTAATAGAGTGTTCATCCCTCCTGGTGACAGGCATGTAAGTGTAATAGAGTGTTCATTCCTCCTGGTGACTGGCATGTGAGTGTAATAAAGTGTTCATCCCTCCTGGTGACAGGCATGTAAGTGCAATAGAGTGTTCATTCCTCCTGGTGACAGGCATGTAAGTGCAATAGAGTATTCATTCCTCCTGGTGACAGGCATGTGAGTGTAATAAAGTGTTCATCCCTCCTGGTGACAGGCATGTGAGTGTAATAGAGTGTTCATTCCTCCTGGTGACTGGCATGTGAGTGTAATAGAGTCTTCATTCCTCCTGGTGACAGGCATGTGAGTGTTATAGAGTGTTCATTCCTCCTGGTGACAGGCATGTGAGTGTAATAGAGTGTTCATTCCTCCTTGTGACTGGCATGTAAGTGCAATAGAGTATTCATTCCCCCCGGTGACAGGCATGTTAGTGTAATAGAGTGTTCATTCCTCCTGGTGACAGGCATGTAAGTGCAATAGAGTATTCATTCCCCCCGGTGACTGGCATGTTTGTGTAATAGAGTGTTCATTCCTCCTGGTGACTGGCATGTGAGTGTAATAGAGTGTTCATACCTCCTGGTGACTGGCATGTGAGTGTAATAGAGTGTTCATCCCTCCTGGTGAAAGGCATGTAAGTGTAATAAAGTTTTCATCCCTCCTGGTGACAGGCATGTGAGTGTAATAGAGCAAACATCCTGGTGACTGGCATGTGAGTGTAATAGAGTGTTCATACCTCCTGGTGAAAGGCATGTGAATGTAATAGAGTGTTCATCCCTCCTGGTGACAGGCATGTAAGTGTAATAGAGTGTTCATTCCTCCTGGTGACAGGCATGTGAGTGTAATACAGTGTTCATCCCTCCTGGTGACAGGCATGTAAGTGCAATAGAGTGTTCATTCCTCCTGGTGACAGGCATTTAAGTGCAATAGAGTATTCATTCCTCCTTGTGACAGGCATGTGAGTGTAATAAAGTGTTCATCCCTCCTGGTGACAGGCATGTGAGTGTAATAGAGTGTTCATCCCTCCTGGTGACTGGCATGTGAGTGTAATAGAGTGTTCATTCCTCCTGGTGATTGGCATGTTAGTGTAATAGAATGTTCATTCCTCCTTGTGACTGGCATGTAAGTGTAATAAAGTGTTCATCCCTCCTGGTGACAGGCATGTAAGTGTAATAGAGTGTTCATTCCACCTGGTGACTGGCATGTAAGTGCAATAGAGTATTCATTCCGCCCGGTGACAGGCATGTTAGTGTAATAGAGTGTTCATTCCTCCTGGTGACAGGCATGTAAGTGCAATAGAGTGTTCATTCCTCCTGGTGACTGGCATGTAAGTGTAATAGAGTATTCATTCCTCCTGGTGACAGGCATGTGAGTGTAATAGAGTGTTAATTCCTCCTTGTGACAGGCATGTAAGTGTAATAGAGTGTTCATTCCTCCTAGTGACAGGCATGTGAGTGTAATAGAGTGTTCATTCCTCCTGGTGACTGGCATGTGAGTGTAATAGAGTCTTCATTCCTCCTGGTGACAGGCATGTGAGTGTTATAGAGTGTTCATTCCTCCTGGTGACAGGCATGTGAGTGTAATAGAGTGTTCATTCCTCCTGGTGACTGGCATGTGAGTGTAATAGAGTGTTCATACCTCCTGGTGACTGGCATGTGAGTGTAATAGAGTGTTCATCCCTCCTGGTGAAAGGCATGTAAGTGTAATAAAGTGTTCATCCCTCCTGGTGACAGGCATGTGAGTGTAATAGAGCAAACATCCTGGTGACTGGCATGTGAGTGTAATAGAGTGTTCATACCTCCTGGTGACAGGCATGTGAATGTAATAGAGTGTTCATCCCTCCTGGTGACAGGCATGTAAGTGTAATAGAGTGTTCATTCCTCCTGGTGACAGGCATGTGAGTGTAATACAGTGTTCATCCCTCCTGGTGACAGGCATGTAAGTGCAATAGAGTGTTCATTCCTCCTGGTGACAGGCATTTAAGTGCAATAGAGTATTCATTCCTCCTTGTGACAGGCATGTGAGTGTAATAAAGTGTTCATCCCTCCTGGTGACAGGCATGTGAGTGTAATAGAGTGTTCATCCCTCCTGGTGACTGGCATGTGAGTGTAATAGAGTGTTCATTCCTCCTGGTGATTGGCATGTTAGTGTAATAGAGTGTTCATTCCTCCTTGTGACTGGCATGTAAGTGTAATAAAGTGTTCATCCCTCCTGGTGACAGGCATGTAAGTGTAATAGAGTGTTCATTCCACCTGGTGACTGGCATGTAAGTGCAATAGAGTATTCATTCCGCCCGGTGACAGGCATGTTAGTGTAATAGAGTGTTCATTCCTCCTGGTGACAGGCATGTAAGTGCAATAGAGTGTTCATTCCTCCTGGTGACTGGCATGTAAGTGTAATAGAGTATTCATTCCTCCTGGTGACAGGCATGTGAGTGTAATAGAGTGTTAATTCCTCCTTGTGACAGGCATGTAAGTGTAATAGAGTGTTCATTCCTCCTAGTGACAGGCATGTGAGTGTAATAGAGTGTTCATTCCTCCTGGTGACTGGCATGTGAGTGTAATAGAGTCTTCATTCCTCCTGGTGACAGGCATGTGAGTGTTATAGAGTGTTCATTCCTCCTGGTGACAGGCATGTGAGTGTAATAGAGTGTTCATTCCTCCTGGTGACTGGCATGTGAGTGTAATAGAGTGTTCATACCTCCTGGTGACTGGCATGTGAGTGTAATAGAGTGTTCATCCCTCCTGGTGAAAGGCATGTAAGTGTAATAAAGTGTTCATCCCTCCTGGTGACAGGCATGTGAGTGTAATAGAGCAAACATCCTGGTGACTGGCATGTGAGTGTAATAGAGTGTTCATACCTCCTGGTGAAAGGCATGTGAATGTAATAGAGTGTTCATCCCTCTTGATGACAGGCATGTAAGTGTAATAGAGTGTTCATTCCTCCTGGTGACAGGCATGTGAGTGTAATACAGTGTTCATCCCTCCTGGTGACAGGCATGTAAGTGCAATAGAGTGTTCATTCCTCCTGGTGACAGGCATTTAAGTGCAATAGAGTATTCATTCCTCCTTGTGACAGGCATGTGAGTGTAATAAAGTGTTCATCCCTCCTGGTGACAGGCATGTGAGTGTAATAGAGTGTTCATCCCTCCTGGTGACTGGCATGTGAGTGTAATAGAGTGTTCATTCCTCCTGGTGATTGGCATGTTAGTGTAATAGAGTTTTCATTCCTCCTTGTGACTGGCATGTAAGTGTAATAAAGTGTTCATCCCTCCTGGTGACAGGCATGTAAGTGTAATAGAGTGTTCATTCCACCTGGTGACTGGCATGTAAGTGCAATAGAGTATTCATTCCTCCTGGTGACAGGCATGTAAGTGCAATAGAGTGTTCATTCCTCCTGGTGACTGGCATGTAAGTGTAATAGAGTATTCATTCCTCCTGGTGACAGGCATGTGAGTGTAATAGAGTGTTAATTCCTCCTTGTGACAGGCATGTAAATGTAATAGAGTGTTCATTCCTCCTAGTGACAGGCATGTGAGTGTAATAGAGTGTTCATTCCTCCTGGTGACTGGCATGTGAGTGTAATAGAGTCTTCATTCCTCCTGGTGACAGGCATGTGAGTGTTATAGAGTGTTCATTCCTCCTGGTGACAGGCATGTGAGTGTAATAGAGTGTTCATTCCTCCTGGTGACTGGCATGTGAGTGCAATAGAGTGTTCATACCTCCTGGTGAAAGGCATGTGAATGTAATAGAGTGTTCATCCCTCCTGGTGACAGGCATGTAAGTGTAATAGAGTGTTCATTCCTCCTGGTGACTGGCATGTGAGTGTAATAAAGTGTTCATCCCTCCTGGTGACAGGCATGTAAGTGCAATAGAGTGTTCATTCCTCCTGGTGACAGGCATGTAAGTGCAATAGAGTATTCATTCCTCCTAGTGACAGGCATGTAAGTGTAATAGAGTGTTCATTCCTCCTGGTGACATGCATGTAAGTGCAATAGAGTGTTCATTCCTCCTGGTGACAGGCATATAAGTGTAATAGAGTGTTCATTCCTCCTGGTGACAGGCATGTGAGTGTAATAGAGTGTTCATTCCTCCTGGTGACTGGCGTGTGAGTGTAATAGAGTGTTCATACCTCCTGGTGACTGGCATGTGAATGTAAAAGAGTATTCATTCCTCCTGGTGACTGGCGTGTGAGTGTAATAGAGTGTTCATTCCTCCTGGTGACTGGCATGTGAGTGTAATAGAGTGTTCATCCCTCCTGGTGACAGGCATGTAAGTGTAATAAAGCGTTCATTCCTCTTGGTGACTGGCGTGTGAGTGCAATAGAGTGTTCATTCCTCCTGGTGACTGGCATGTGAGTGTAATAAAGTGTTCATCCCTCCTGGTGACAGGCATGTAAGTGTAATAGAGTGTTCATTCCTCCTGGTGACTGGCATGTGAGTGTAATAAAGTGTTCATCCCTCCTGGTGACAGGCATGTAAGTGTAATAAAGCGTTCATTCCTCTTGGTGACTGGCGTGTGAGTGCAATAGAGTGTTCATTCCTCCTGGTGACTGGCATGTGAGTGTAATAAAGTGTTCATCCCTCCTGGTGACAGGCATGTAAGTGTAATAGAGTGTTCATACCTCCTTGTGACTGGCGTGTGAGTGCAATAGAGTGTTCATCCCTCCTGGTGACTGGCATGTGAGTGTAATGGAGTGTTCATACCTCCTGGTGACTGGCATGTGAGTGTAATAGAGTGTTCATCCCTCCTGGTGAAAGGCATGTAAGTGTAATAAAGTGTTCATCCCTCCTGGTGACAGGCATGTGAGTGTAATAGAGCAAACATCCTGGTGACTGCCATGTGAGTGTAATAGAGTGTTCATACCTCCTGGTGAAAGGCATGTGAATGTAATAGAGTGTTCATCCCTCCTGGTGACAGGCATGTAAGTGTAATAGAGTGTTCATTCCTCCTGGTGACTGGCATGTGAGTGTAATAAAGTGTTCATCCCTCCTGGTGACAGGCATGTAGGTGCAATAGAGTGTTCATTCCTCCTGGTGACAGGCATGTAAGTGCAATAGAGTATTCATTCCTCCTAGTGACAGGCATGTGAGTGTAATAAAGTGTTCATCCCTCCTGGTGACAGGCATGTGAGTGTAATAGAGTGTTCATTCCTCCTGGTGACTGGCATGTGAGTGTAATAGAGTCTTCATTCCTCCTGGTGACAGGCATGTGAGTGTTATAGAGTGTTCATTCCTCCTGGTGACAGGCATGTGAGTGTAATAGAGTGTTCATTCCTCCTGGTGACTGGCATGTAAGTGTAATAGAGTGTTCATACCTCCTTGTGACTGGCGTGTGAGTGCAATAGAGTGTTCATCCCTCCTGGTGACTGGCATGTGAGTGTAATAGAGTGTTCATACCTCCTGGTGACTGGCATGTGAGTGTAATAGAGTGTTCATCCCTCCTGGTGAAAGGCATGTAAGTGTAATAAAGTGTTCATCCCTCCTGGTGACAGGCATGTGAGTGTAATAGAGCAAACATCCTGGTGACTGGCATGTGAGTGTAATAGAGTGTTCATACCTCCTGGTGAAAGGCATGTGAATGTAATAGAGTGTTCATCCCTCCTGGTGACAGGCATGTAAGTGTAATAGAGTGTTCATTCCTCCTGGTGACTGGCATGTGAGTGTAATAAAGTGTTCATCCCTCCTGGTGACAGGCATGTAAGTGCAATAGAGTGTTCATTCCTCCTGGTGACAGGCATGTAAGTGCAATAGAGTATTCATTCCTCCTAGTGACAGGCATGTGAGTGTAATAAAGTGTTCATCCCTCCTGGTGACAGGCATGTGAGTGTAATAGAGTGTTCATTCCTCCTGGTGACTGGCATGTGAGTGTAATAGAGTCTTCATTCCTCCTGGTGACAGGCATGTGAGTGTTATAGAGTGTTCATTCCTCCTGGTGACAGGCATGTGAGTGTAATAGAGTGTTCATTCCTCCTGGTGACTGGCATGTAAGTGTAATAGAGTGTTCATACCTCCTTGTGACTGGCGTGTGAGTGCAATAGAGTGTTCATCCCTCCTGGTGACTGGCATGTGAGTGTAATTGAGTGTTCATACCTCCTGGTGACTGGCATGTGAGTGTAATAGAGTGTTCATCCCTCCTGGTGAAAGGCATGTAAGTGTAATAAAGTGTTCATCCCTCCTGGTGACAGGCATGTGAGTGTAATAGAGCAAACATCCTTGTGACTGGCATGTGAGTGTAATAGAGTGTTCATACCTCCTGGTGAAAGGCATGTGAATGTAATAGAGTGTTCATCCCTCCTGGTGACAGGCATGTAAGTGTAATAGAGTGTTCATTCCTCCTGGTGACTGGCATGTGAGTGTAATAAAGTGTTCATCCCTCCTGGTGACAGGCATGTAAGTGCAATAGAGTGTTCATTCCTCCTGGTGACAGGCATGTAAGTGCAATAGAGTATTCATTCCTCCTAGTGACAGGCATGTGAGTGTAATAAAGTGTTCATCCCTCCTGGTGACAGGCATGTGAGTGTAATAGAGTGTTCATTCCTCCTGGTGACTGGCATGTGAGTGTAATAGAGTCTTCATTCCTCCTGGTGACAGGCATGTGAGTGTTATAGAGTGTTCATTCCTCCTGGTGACAGGCATGTGAGTGTAATAGAGTGTTCATTCCTCCTGGTGACAGGCATGTGAGTGCAATAGAGTGTTCATACCTCCTGGTGACTGGCATGTGAATGTAATAGAGTGTTCATCCCTCCTGGTGACAGGCATGTAAGTGTAATAGAGTGTTCATTCCTCCTGGTGACAGGCATGTGAGTGTAATAAAGTGTTCATCCCTATTGGTGACAGGCATGTAAGTGCAATAGAGTGTTCATTCCTCCTGGTGACAGGCATGTAAGTGCAATAGAGTATTCATTCCTCCTAGTGACAGGCATGTAAGTGTAATAGAGTGTTCATTCCTCCTGGTGACATGCATGTAAGTGCAATAGAGTGTTCATTCCTCCTGGTGACAGGCATATAAGTGTAATAGAGTGTTCATTCCTCCTGGTGACAGGCATGTGAGTGTAATAGAGTGTTCATTCCTCCTGGTGACTGGCGTGTGAGTGTAATAGAGTGTTCATACCTCCTGGTGACTGGCATGTGAGTGTAAAAGAGTGTTCATTCCTCCTGGTGACTGGCATGTGAATGTAAAAGAGTGTTCATTCCTCCTGGTGACAGGCATGTAAGTGTAATAGAGTGTTCATTCCTCCTGGTGACTGGCATGTGAGTGTAATAAAGTGTTCATCCCTCCTGGTGACAGGCATGTAAGTGTAATAAAGCGTTCATTCCTCTTGGTGACTGGCGTGTGAGTGCAATAGAGTGTTCATACCTCCTGGTGCCTGGCATGTGAGTGTAATAAAGTGTTCATCCCTCCTGGTGACAGGCATGTAAGTGTAATAGAGTGTTCATACCTCCTTGTGACTGGCGTGTGAGTGCAATAGAGTGTTCATCCCTCCTGGTGACTGGCATGTGAGTGTAATAGAGTGTTCATACCTCCTGGTGACTGGCATGTGAGTGTAATAGAGTGTTCATCCCTCCTGGTGAAAGGCATGTCAGTGTAATAAAGTGTTCATCCCTCCTGGTGACAGGCATGTGAGTGTAATAGAGCAAACATCCTGGTGACTGGCATGTGAGTGTAATAGAGTGTTCATACCTCCTGGTGAAAGGCATGTGAATGTAATAGAGTGTTCATCCCTCCTGGTGACAGGCATGTAAGTGTAATAGAGTGTTCATTCCTCCTGGTGACTGGCATGTGAGTGTAATAAAGTGTTCATCCCTCCTGGTGACAGGCATGTAAGTGCAATAGAGTGTTCATTCCTCCTGGTGACAGGCATGTAAGTGCAATAGAGTATTCATTCCTCCTAGTGACAGGCATGTGAGTGTAATAAAGTGTTCATCCCTCCTGGTGACAGGCATGTGAGTGTAATAGAGTGTTCATTCCTCCTGGTGACTGGCATGTGTGTGTAATAGAGTGTTCATTCCTCCTTGTGACTGGCATGTAAGTGTAATAAAGTGTTCATCCCTCCTGGTGACAGGCATGTAAGTGTAATAGAGTGTTCATTCCTCCTGGTGACAGGCATGTAAGTGCAATAGAGTATTCATTCCGCCCGGTGACTGGCATGTTAGTGTAATAGAGTGTTCATTCCTCCTGGTGACAGGCATGTAAGTGCAATAGAGTGTTCATTCCTCCTGGTGACTGGCATGTAAGTGTAATAGAGTATTCATTTCTCCTGGTGACAGGCATGTGAGTGTAATAGAGTGTTAATTCCTCCTTGTGACAGGCATGTAAGTGTAATAGAGTGTTCATTCCTCCTAGTGACAGGCATGTGAGTGTAATAGAGTGTTCATTCCTCCTGGTGACTGGCATGTGAGTGTAATAGAGTCTTCATTCCTCCTGGTGACAGGCATGTGAGTGTTATAGAGTGTTCATTCCTCCTGGTGACAGGCATGTGAGTGTAATAGAGTGTTCATTCCTCCTGGTGACTGGCATGTGAGTGCAATAGAGTGTTCATACCTCCTGGTGAAAGGCATGTGAATGTAATAGAGTGTTCATCCCTCCTGGTGACAGGCATGTAAGTGTAATAGAGTGTTCATTCCTCCTGGTGACAGGCATGTGAGTGTAATAAAGTGTTCATCCCTCCTGGTGACAGGCATGTAAGTGCAATAGAGTGTTCATTCCTCCTGGTGACAGGCATGTAAGTGCAATAGAGTATTCATTCCTCCTAGTGACAGGCATGTAAGTGTAATAGAGTGTTCATTCCTCCTGGTGACATGCATGTAAGTGCAATAGAGTGTTCATTCCTCCTGGTGACAGGCATATAAGTGTAATAGAGTGTTCATTCCTCCTGGTGACAGGCATGTGAGTGTAATAGAGTGTTCATTCCTCCTGGTGACTGGCGTGTGAGTGTAATAGAGTGTTCATACCTCCTGGTGACTGGCATGTGAATGTAATAGAGTGTTCATTCCTCCTGGTGACAGGCATGTAAGTGTAATAGAGTGTTCATTCCTCCTGGTGACTGGCATGTGAGTGTAATAAAGTGTTCATCCCTCCTGGTGACAGGCATGTAAGTGTAATAAAGCGTTCATTCCTTCTTGGTGACTGGCGTGTGAGTGCAATAGAGTGTTCATTCCTCCTGGTGACTGGCATGTGAGTATAATAAAGTGTTCATCCCTCCTGGTGACAGGCATGTAAGTGTAATAGAGTGTTCATACCTCCTTGTGACTGGCGTGTGAGTGCAATAGAGTGTTCATCCCTCCTGGTGACTGGCATGTGAGTGTAATAGAGTGTTCATACCTCCTGGTGACTGGCATGTGAGTGTAATAGAGTGTTCATTCCTCCTGGTGACTGGCATGTAAGTGCAATAGAGTATTCATTCCGCCCGGTGACAGGCATGTTAGTGTAATAGAGTGTTCATTCCTCCTGGTGACAGGCATGTAAGTGCAATAGAGTGTTCATTCCTCCTGGTGACTGGCATGTAAGTGTAATAGAGTATTCATTTCTCCTGGTGACAGGCATGTGAGTGTAATAGAGTGTTAATCCCTCCTTGTGACAGGCATGTAAGTGTAATAGAGTGTTCATTCCTCCTAGTGACAGGCATGTGAGTGTAATAGAGTGTTCATTCCTCCTGGTGACTGGCATGTGAGTGCAATAGAGTGTTCATACCTCCTGGTGAAAGGCATGTGAATGTCATAGAGTGTTCATCCCTCCTGGTGACAGGCATGTAAGTGTAATAGAGTGTTCATTCCTCCTGGTGACAGGCATGTGAGTGTAATAAAGTGTTCATCCCTCCTGGTGACAGGCATGTAAGTGCAATAGAGTGTTCATTCCTCCTGGTGACAGGCATGTGAATGCAATAGAGTATTCATTCCTCCTAGTGACAGGCATGTAAGTGTAATAGAGTGTTCATTCCTCCTGGTGACATGCATGTAAGTGCAATAGAGTGTTCATTCCTCCTGGTGACAGGCATATAAGTGTAATAGAGTGTTCATTCCTCCTGGTGACAGGCATGTGAGTGTAATAGAGTGTTCATTCCTCCTGGTGACTGGCGTGTGAGTGTAATAGAGTGTTCATACCTCCTGGTGACTGGCATGTGAATGTAATAGAGTGTTCATTCCTCCTGGTGACAGGCATGTAAGTGTAATAGAGTGTTCATTCCTCCTGGTGACTGGCATGTGAGTGTAATAAAGTGTTCATCCCTCCTGGTGACAGGCATGTTAGTGTAATAAAGCGTTCATTCCTTCTTGGTGACTGGCGTGTGAGTGCAATAGAGTGTTCATTCCTCCTGGTGACTGGCATGTGAGTATAATAAAGTGTTCATTCCTCCTGGTGACAGGCATGTAAGTGTAATAGAGTGTTCATACCTCCTTGTGACTGGCGTGTGAGTGCAATAGAGTGTTCATCCCTCCTGGTGACTGGCATGTGAGTGTAATAGAGTGTTCATACCTCCTGGTGACTGGCATGTGAGTGTAATAGAGTGTTCATCCCTCCTGGTGAAAGGCATGTAAGTGTAATAAAGTGTTCATCCCTCCTGGTGACAGGCATGTGAGTGTAATAGAGCAAACATCCTGGTGACTGGCATGTGAGTGTAATAGAGTGTTCATACCTCCTGGTGAAAGGCATGTGAATGTAATAGAGTGTTCATTCCTCCTGGTGACAGGCATGTGAGTGTAATAAAGTGTTCATCCCTCCTGGTGACAGGCATGTAAGTGCAATAGAGTGTTCATTCCTCCTGGTGACAGGCATGTAAGTGCAATAGAGTATTCATTCCTCCTAGTGACAGGCATGTGAGTGTAATAAAGTGTTCATCCCTCCTGGTGACAGGCATGTGAGTGTAATAGAGTGTTCATTCCTCCTGGTGACTGGCATGTGAGTGTAATAGAGTGTTCATTCCTCCTGGTGACTTACATGTTAGTGTAATAGAGTGTTCATTCCTCCTTGTGACTGGCATGTAAGTGTAATAAAGTGTTCATCCCTCCTGGTGACAGGCATGTAAGTGTAATAGAGTGTTCATTCCTCCTGGTGACTGGCATGTAAGTGGAATAGAGTATTCATTCCGCCCGGTGACAGGCATGTTAGTGTAATAGAGTGTTCATTCCTCCTGGTGACAGGCATGTAAGTGCAATAGAGTGTTCATTCCTCCTGGTGACTGGCATGTAAGTGTAATAGAGTATTCATTCCTCCTGGTGACAGGCATGTGAGTGTAATAGAGTGTTAATTCCTCCTTGTGACAGGCATGTAAGTGTAATAGAGTGTTCATTCCTCCTAGTGACAGGCATGTGAGTGTAATAGAGTGTTCATTCCTCCTGGTGACTGGCATGTGAGTGTAATAGAGTCTTCATTCCTCCTGGTGACAGGCATGTGAGTGTTATAGAGTGTTCATTCCTCCTGGTGACAGGCATGTGAGTGTAATAGAGTGTTCATTCCTCCTGGTGACTGGCATGTGAGTGCAATAGAGTGTTCATACCTCCTGGTGAAAGGCATGTGAATGTAATAGAGTGTTCATCCCTCCTGGTGACAGGCATGTAAGTGTAATAGAGTGTTCATTCCTCCTGGTGACAGGCATGTGAGTGTAATAAAGTGTTCATCCCTCCTGGTGACAGGCATGTAAGTGCAATAGAGTGTTCATTCCTCCTGGTGACAGGCATGTAAGTGCAATAGAGTATTCATTCCTCCTAGTGACAGGCATGTAAGTGTAATAGAGTGTTCATTCCTCCTGGTGACATGCATGTAAGTGCAATAGAGTGTTCATTCCTCCTGGTGACAGGCATATAAGTGTAATAGAGTGTTCATTCCTCCTGGTGACAGGCATGTGAGTGTAATAGAGTGTTCATTCCTCCTGGTGACTGGCGTGTGAGTGTAATAGAGTGTTCATACCTCCTGGTGACTGGCATGTGAATGTAATAGAGTGTTCATTCCTCCTGGTGACAGGCATGTAAGTGTAATAGAGTGTTCATTCCTCCTGGTGACTGGCATGTGAGTGTAATAAAGTGTTCATCCCTCCTGGTGACAGGCATGTAAGTGTAATAAAGCGTTCATTCCTCTTGGTGACTGGCGTGTGAGTGCAATAGAGTGTTCATTCCTCCTGGTGACTGGCATGTGAGTGTAATAAAGTGTTCATCCCTCCTGGTGACAGGCATGTAAGTGTAATAGAGTGTTCATACCTCCTTGTGACTGGCGTGTGAGTGCAATAGAGTGTTCATCCCTCCTGGTGACTGGCATGTGAGTGTAATAGAGTGTTCATACCTCCTGACGACTGGTTCTTTATCTGTATTGCTGGTAATGTGGTCCGTGGCAGCCAATTTTGGCAGTATGCCAGGGAACTCATGTGCTAGATAAGTTCATTCCTGCCCGGACTAAATACTCAGCGGAACTGATTATAAGCGCCAGGCCCGTGCCTGTGGATGTCACAATACTGTGACAACCTCCAGTACAGGAAGCTAATATAGTCCTGAATAATTGGTTGTCAATAAGCAATTTAAAACAGAGAAATTGTGAATTTTATTCCTTGACACTGTTTGCATCGTTAACTATCGTTCAATAGCGTGTGTATGGGCGGTGGGGTTGTTTGTTGGGGAAAGCGTTGGTTTGTCAAGTGGAAGAACTATGCTCTATTTCCGTCATTGGTACAAGGCGTGAAACCCATTTCAGTGGCCCCACGTTTTCCCACACCCATTCTGTAGATGATTTAATGACGACCCAGTGTACAAGGAATATTCGTCAAAGTTCCAGAACAGTTTGACATGTGTATCATGAAGTGAAGTGTTAGTCTACAACCTGTTACCCCCCACCCCCCTACCCCAAATCAAGCACCGGATATTTTTAAATTTAGTGTTAAAAGACCGCTACTACACACTGGTTTAATGCCAGTGTATGCATGCTCTCAGACTACAGGAGATCGCAGAGGACTCATCCGTGGAACAAGCAGAACCTGCAATTAACCATCTCGTACAGAACAGGTTGATGATATAGTGCGTGGTGGTGTATGTCATTAATAGGATGGCATGTTGAAGGATAATTATTGGTAATTTACTGCTTGTGTGGGCGAATCAGAATCAAATTTTGTGTTTTGGTCATATCCCGCTTTCCGACTGTAGGTATCTAAACACAGGCAAGCTATCAATCAACTGCATGTATTTGTGGGAGATGTCGTTAATTTCACTCCCGTCAGTCAATTAAGTGGATGTCCATTGCTGTGTCACTCAAACCTATCCAAGTTGGTAACCTGCCACCCACCTGGACACTTCTTGGTTATAACTGATGTACTTGACAAGAACCTCGCCGCACGTGTCGGGCGATAGACAAGTGATTGACGTCGCGGTACATGAAACGTGCATTTCTTTACACATGCTTGACACACATGTACAGCGCAAGTGACATTCGCCATTGAATGGAACACTCCCCGCATGGGTTAGACAATACTCACGCACAGGAGGTTGTTAAATCAGATGTCAAGCCTGCGCGTCAACAATTCATATGTGTGTGTCTCTTGTCTGGAAATAAACTGCAAGAGGATGTGGGTCTGCACATGCGGCAGAAAGAACATGTCACTCCTGATGTTAACAACTATGATGAAACAGACGAAATACTTTAGTGTAACTGTGCTAAGCGTTCCGGGTAAGAAACGGCAATTTCTATGATTGAAAATAGGCAATACAATCAGTCCATTGTGGGATGACCGCTGGGATACGGAGAAAGAATTAGGTCATTAACAATAAATTCCCATCGCGGCCATGCGGTAACGTTGTATTGAATATATATTCCGATTGCCCCAATGGAGGTGTTGTACAATGATTAGGTGGTACTTTGGCAACTGTTGAAACGGAGAAGAAATACTGACATATTGAACCACCAGAGGGTACTCCACCAAAGAGACGTGGCTTCCGTCGTTTTAGACAAAATATCCATCATGTCTATGAATATTTTAACTAAGATCTTTTAAGTGAGAGAGTAGGGTTTTACGCCGTTTTTAGAACAGTCCAACAATATCATGACTCAGCACACCAATAGGACAAATTTTCGGATATAAGACGGCTTTAAAAAAGCTGTTGCTGATTACACGAAAAAGCTTAATTTTAGACATTTTAACAGACAGCTTTCCAATACTATATTTCCTTATAACCTATCTGTTTTTAGAAAAAAATAGATACGAGTAAATATTACAAAATTATCCCGAAACATTCTGCCGACAATCGAATTTTCTGCCCATGCATTTACGTAAGCAAGTAATTCAAATTAGCAAGTTGGCGCGTACTCAAAATTAGCAAATACATATTGTGAATGAGTGTATAAAATACAGCTGTTTATGTCAAGACATAGTTTTCCCTTAAATTATACATGTATCTCTCTAGATGAAATCTGTCATATTTAAAAAAATATAAAATATCACACATGAACAAATATGCCTCCGTATTAAACTTCTTCAAAATGAAATGTATTTGGTGCATTGTACACTGCGTGGCGGCCACGTACGATGATAGTCCCTACGTTTAAACTGTTATAAATGTCGGAGTTTTCATTGAATCCAAGCAAAGAGTACCACATGACATCCTCTTCCGGTTACCCGTCGCCATCTTGTCTCAACAAAACTTCTACCTGAAACGAAAGCTAAGTTCAAAGTGTTCACTTCCAGGAAGCAGACGTGATGTTGGAAAGAGGGCAATTTCCTGTGACCCGATGTCCCTGTGAGACACGCTGAAGCTGATCACCTAACGTTTAATTCACGGACACGGATTTTGAAGTCATCTACACACGCCGTTAGTGTTATGAGTTGGGATCGGCCATTACCGTTCTGTGACGAGAGGCGGAAGTGATCTAGGTGTTGTCTCATGTTCAGGGAGGAAACTTTGCTTCAGCCAGTAGGTTGTAATGTGAGGTCGACGGAATGCTTACGACCGTAGCAGTCATGGATAAATAATCTGAACTGAATCTGGAGAGAGCTGTTTACTACCAAGGGACGTTGTAATTTACACCTAGTTGTCAGGTTAGACAGGAGCAGACTTACGTCGACCAGCGGGGAGCTGTTTGCGACCAAGGGACGTTGTAATCTACTCCTGGGTGTGGGGTTAAACTGGAGCACAGTTACGTCGACCAGCGGGGAGCTGTTTACTACAAAGGGACGTTGTAATCTACACCTAGTTGTGGGGTTAGACAGGAGCAGACTTACGTCGACCAGGGGGCAGCTGATTGCGATCTAGGGACGTTGTGATCTATTCCTTGTTTTGGGGTCAGACTGTAGCAGACTTACGTCGATCGGGGGTTGACCACTGCACGAGAGGCATGGGGATTGTGGACGAGGTACTACTAATCGTAAAACCATATTAGATCAACACTATGAGAAGGTAAAGAGATTTAACCCAAGCATGAAAGCGAAGCATCTCGTGAACCCCCTCAGAAACAAATCTGTGTGTATCCACAGACTGACTTGTGGTGTCTGTTACCTAAATATCAAGTATCACACACACACACACACACTCTTCTCTATCTCTCTCTCTCGCGCACGCACACACACACACACCACCACCACCACCACCACCACCACCACCACCACAGCGCCGAAACTGTGCAAACGCCTATTCCTTGCACGTGGACGTAGCTGAACGCCATGTCTCTGGCAGTAGCCCCCGGCTCTGCGGGGCGATAAGAACATCTGCATTAAGCCTCATTTCTTACGTCTTCGTTACGGAGCTGGTAATATGTCCATCTATTCTTCAAGGCAGACCAGGCTATCATGAACACGACGCCCTAATTACACCTGGCTTACTGAAGTCTAACATCCAAAGACACACAATAGTCCCGTACCAAGATCATTTACATGACACCACCACCCCCAACCCCCCAACCCCCCAACCCACCCAACTCCAAACTCGCCCACCACGACACACACACTTCTTACCGCGTCCGCGATGAAACAAAAGATTCCATTATTTCCAGAAATTTGATATCGTAAAGATAAAGGTGTATGTGTGTGGTAACCATGGTTACGAGATAAATTCTTGGCATGATAATGTGACGAGGACTATGATGCAAAGCCTCCCGCAACCTGCTACACGTTATACCAGAAAGTGAACAGACAAAAGTGGGGGATAAGTCAATTCCTGAATTACCTTCCTCCAAAACTTTAATCTGATTTCATGAGGGAATATGATCATTTGTTTAATGAGAAAGCATTGGTGAGGAAAACTATCGCTCTGCTCACTACTGGTGTTTACGTGATTACCTGTTGCGAGTCAAGGGCAGGATGTGCTCAGGGGACTGCATCAACTCAGAGCTAACTATGACATAGTTCCAACAATAACCACTTTGTTAATATTCTATGACCAGTACGTTCAGTGTATGTGTTATCAAGAACAGATCGAGGCTGCAGGACACCGTTATGGTAGGTGGGGCACGGCTGTTCAGTGTATGTGTTACCATGCATAGATCGTGGCTTCATGACATCGTTATGGTAGGTGGGGCACGGCTGTTCAGTGTATGTGTTACCATGCATAGATCGTGGCTGCAGGACATCGTTATGGTAGGTGGGGCACGGCTGTTCAGTGTATGTGTTACCATGCATAAGATCGTGGCTTCATGACATCGTTATGGTAGGTGGGACACGGCTGTTCAGTGTATGTGTTACCATGCATAGATCGTGGCTTCATGACATCGTTATGGTAGGTGGGACACGGCTGCCCAGTGTATGCGTTATCAAGAACAGATCGAGGCTGCAGGACATCGTTATGGTAGGTGGGACACGGCTGTCCAGTGTATGCGTTATCAAGCATAGATCGAGGCTGCATGATATCGTTATGGTAGGTGGGACACGGCTGTCAAGTGTATGCGTTATCAAGCATAGATCGAGGCTGCAGGATATCGTTATGGTAGGTGGGACACGGCTGTCCAGTGTATGCGTTATCAAGCATAGATCGAGGCTGCAGGACATCGTTATGGTAGGTGGGACACGGCTGTTCATTGTATGCGTTATCAAGCATAGATCGAGGCTTCATGACATCGTTATGGTAGGTTGGACACGGCTGTCCAGTGTATGCGTTATCAAGCATAGATCGAGGCTGCAGGACATCGTTATGGTAGGTGGGACACGGCTGTCCAGTGTATGCGTTATCAAGCATAGATCGAGGCTGCAGGACATCGTTATGGTAGGTGGGACACGGCTGTCCAGTGTATGCGTTATCAAGCATAGATCGAGGCTGCAGGACATCGTTATGGTAGGTGGGACACGGCTGTCCAGTGTATGCGTTATCAAGCATAGATCGAGGCTGCAGGACATCGTTATGGTAGGTGGGACACGGCTGTCCAGTGTATGCGTTATCAAGCATAGATCGAGGCTGCAGGACATCGTTATGGTAGGTGGGACACGGCTGTCCAGTGTATGCGTTATCAAGCATAGATCGAGGCTGCAGGACATCGTTATGGTAGGTGGGACACGGCTGTCCAGTGTATGCGTTATCAAGCATAGATCGTGGCTTCATGACATCGTTATGGTAGGTGGGACACGGCTGTCCAGTGTATGCGTTATCAAGCATAGATCGAGGCTGCAGGACATCGTTATGGTAGGTGGGACACGGCTGTCCAGTGTATGCGTTATCAAGCATAGATCGAGGCTGCAGGACATCGTTATGGTTGGTGGGACACGGCTGTCCAGTGTATGCGTTATCAAGCATAGATCGAGGCTGCAGGACATCGTTATGATAGGTGGGACACGGCTGTGCAGTGTTATGTATATGATTTCATACAACCCTTATTAAACGGAAGCTGTGATATTTTCACTTATGGTAGATATAGATGTAATTAAATAACAGTTTGATGAGAAGGAAATTAAGACAGTTAAAAGCCACAAATATGTTTTACGTTCGAATATTGTCATATAAACAGTATTGTTAAAACAACCTAAAAAAATGATATACTCATTATGAAAACTTAAATGGAGAGACAATTTACTTAGAAATATACTCAATAACAAAAGTTCCTGTGACACCAATATTTTAGTGTATTTTTCAAACAAGTAAAGTTTGGTTTTCAATATTGTAGTACATGTATGGAATCAAGTCACAAAAACGCAACTGCTACAGAAAAGCATGCATTCCACGCAAAAGTTGACTTTTGTGCAAGCCCCATACATTTCACTACCCAAGAATGGGTATAAAAACGTGCGTTAACGGGATTCCATATGCATTGTTTAGCATCGTGCTGACAACAAAATTACGCAATTGTTCAACATTACGAAATGCCACGCCTGTCCGAAAATGAGCGTCTGCGAGCCATTGATATGCTTGAAGAAGGATCGAGTCAACGTGATGTTGCAAGACAATTTAACGTCCACAAAAACACCATTTGGTGTTGATGGCAACGTTGGCAACAGACGAATGCAGTCAGAGACCATCCTCGGAGTGGCAGGCCACGCGTAACCAATAATCGACAAGACAACTGGATTCGAACAACACACCTACAAAGTCGATTCCAGCCAGCAACAGTGACTGCAAGAAGCATCCCTGGCCTTCGACGAATATCTTCACAAACCGTACGTCGTCGCCTCAGATGTGCAGGGATTGTCGCCAGAAGACCCGCCAGACGTCCAATTTTGACAGGAAACCACAGTCAAGCACGTCTACAGTGGTGCAGACAGCGTCTACGCTGGACGGCCTTGGGGACAAGCTCTATTTACTGACGAGTCTCGTTTTCACCTCAGCCACAGCGATGGACGGATTCGAGTGTACCGACGTCGAGGTGAACGTTACGTAAATCATTGTGTCATGGAAGAAGATCGGTTCGGGGGCGGCGGCGTTAAGGTATGGGGTGGGATTACAGCAAGACAGAGGACCCGTTTGATAGTAGTAGAGGGAAATCCCAATGGACAGCGTTACCGCGACGAGATCATCGGCCCCGTTGTTCTACCGTTTTACTCGGGGCCTAGGCATTATCTTTCAACATGACAACGCCCGGCCTCATATTGCTCGACTTGTTCAGGAGTCTCTTCAACAAAACAACGTGAATGTCATCCCCTGGCCGGCTCGCTCCCCTGATCTCTCACCAACCAAGCACATCTGGGATGAGATGGATCGGCGCCTTCGACGTCAACCACGTGTTCCACAGACACTCAAGGAACTTCGAAATATGCTCCAGCAGATATGGACAGATATCCAACAGGACTTTGTGCGATGCCTGGCCCACGAAGATGTGTTGCTTGCATCGCAACCAGAGGTGGACACACGCTATTGATTTGTAAATTGACATTTTGGCATGTTCATGGTTTTTTTTTTATGAAATCACGCATTTTCTGAAGTCAGTATGGCAAATTCAACCATTTGAACACTTACGGGAGTCTGTTATCTGTTGCAAACCGAAATTGTTTCAGATTTGGCCAAAAAAATAACTTTGCATTAAATCTTTTTGTCACAGGAACTTTTGTTGTTCAGTATATAAGCCGAATAGCCAAAGATGAACCAACTGATGTTTGATATTCAATGGAAATAGGGATTTACCAGAACAAGATAACATAAAAATATTGAATTATGTACATTGTTATATATGTAATACAAAGAGATTTGTCAACTATATTTTTCTCCTTTTTTTACCTGCCTTTCCTTATCTTTTCTTTCCTTCTATTCGGTTCATGTTTAGTACTACAGTCCGTTTGACTCCAAATGAGAACGATGAATTGCAAAATAACTCGAAATCCAGAAAAGTGTATGAAACATCAATACGGTACTTGAACATGTATACCCTGTACCCAACAAAATCTGAATTTTGTTTATTTCAAGACCCATGACGAATGAAGTTCTTTAAGAAACTATCATGTAATTTTGTATAGAAATGTGTACATGACACGTAGGGGGACAAACCGTGGAAGGAACAGCGCAAGCACGGTCTGCACGTGCTAAACAGTGACCGTGTTCATTCAATGACAAGATGCGCTACTCAGCAGATGTTAAACAGTTGATGTTGAATGTGTATGATTTCTTTAGAAGTGAAGCAGAAAGAGCTAAGCCTTTTTATGCAATTAATACATTCTTAAAACGAGCTTCAAAAGCTCTTGGTATGTCCCCTCAGAAACTGAAAAATGTTGTTAGTCGACGAGATACAAATAGTCAGGCCAAGGCGGTAGGGAACATGTCAAAACCACGCAAGGTTGATAAATTAGACAGTTTTCAGAGGGATAAAGTCAGACGTGCAATTGTTAAACTGCACTCAGAAAATAAGTACCTGTCCCTAAGAATTTTGAAGAAACACCTTGAAACTGACCATGCTTTACGTGTTACAAAGTACAAACTATGGCAGCTGTTGCATACATTTGGTTACAAATACAAAAAGAAAACTGGAGAAAATAGGGCTGTGTTGTGTGAACGGTCTGACATTGTTCGTCTCCGAAATCATTACCTACGTTACGGTCGTACCATCAAGCAGATGGAGGATATGATGAGACATGGGTAAATGCGTCACACACAGCCAGCAGTCAGTGGGTACCCAGTGGTGACTGTAAGGAGTCTGGTAGAAAGTTACCAATGGGAAAGGGTGAAAGACTCATAGTTCTCCATGCTGGTTCTGCTAGTCAGGGTTTTTCTCCCAGACTGTGACCTCGTCTTTAGAGCCAAGGCCAAAGACAACAGGGACTATCACACAGCAATGTATTTCTGGAGTGGGTGAAAGATAAATTAGTCCCTGCTTTGCCTACCAAGTCTCTCATTGTCATGGACAATGCACCGTATCATAGTGTGCAGGATCCAGAAAGCAAGACTCCAATCTCTAATAACCGTAAAGGAGACATGGTTACTTGGCTGCAACGGAGGAACATTACCTTTCATTCTCGAGCGACGAAACCACAGCTCTATGAAATCATCAAAACTATGAAACCTGACCCCGTGTATACAGTTGACAGTTACATCAAGGGTCAGGGTCACGCTGTCTTACGACTGCCACCTTATCACTGCGACCTGAATCCAATCTGGTTGGTATGGGGCATCGTCAAGGGTGACGTTGAACGATCGAACACAACGTTCAAATTACGAGACGTTGAACAACGTAAAGGAATCCCTTGGTCGGGTAACAGTAGAAACATGGAGGCGTTGTGTGGCCACAGTCGTTGACGAGATAGAGCCACGTTATTGGTCACGAGATGGACTACGGCCAGCAACTGTCCAACCTATAATAGTGGCAGTCGGTTCAGGCACCAGCAGTTTCGACGACGAGATCTATGGCATGAGCGAGTCAGATTGCGACTGAAATTATCATGAGACGGCCCCTCTAACGCTCTGTCACTTCCCCTACCACAGAACGTGCAGTGCATGCGTGCTTGCGCTGTGCCTTCCACGGTTTGTCCCCCCTACGTGTCATGTACACAATACACGATAGTTTCTTAAAGAACTTCATCATCATTAAAATAAACAAAATTCAGATTTTGTTGGGTACAGGGTATTCATGGTCAAGTACCGTATTGATGTTTCATACTTTTCTGGATTTCGAGTTATTTTGCAATTCATCGTTCTCATTTGGAGTCAAACGGACTGTAATTGTAAATACCTGGGAGAAGTTGGAGAACTTGTACCAACTACCATTCACTCTTTGTGAATAAAATATGTTTAAACCAAACCTACAATATACTAACAGATGAATGTTTAGGCGGCACATTTGCATATGATATAATCAAACATGCATAAATGTATTGTAAAGAAATTCAACAACAAAGATATATTCTTGTTGAGTCTATTAATTGTTTGTTTGTTGTATAACGCTGCACTCAGCAATATTCCAGCTATATGACAGTGGTCTGTAAATAATCAAGTCTGGACCAGATAATCCAGTGACTGACACCATGAGCATCGATCCACGCACAAGGGAGAGGAAGACATGCATCAACCAAGTCAGCGAGCCTGACTACCCGATCCCATTAGTCGCCTTTTACGGCAAGCATTAGTGTCTAGCAAGCAATATGCAAATGAGGACGCCATTTTTGCTGTGGAGGATTTTTTACTATACCAGGAGGAAGACTTCTCCCCCGGTGGGATCCAGGCAGTCCAGCATGGTTGACAGAATTTCGTTGACCATGGAGGAGAGATTGTTGAGACATACTTAGCAACCATCTCTACCAACGCAGTCCATGATAGGGTCAGAATTTCCGCCACCCCACGTTCAAGGAAAAGCCTGATAGGATCCAGCTAAAGCACCTGGGACGTGATGTACTAATACTTATCACAGGTGCCAGTGTAAATGGGCCTCTGGTGGAAAAATAGTTCATACTTTCTGCATCACAAAAACTAGCAGATCAGATGGCAGATGAAAGTTGAAACTTATTCAGTCAATATGTAATGGGCATGTTTTACGCCCTCTACAGTCATCCATCGTCAGTGAATACATAGGGCACATATGGGGTGTTATGGTAACAAGTCTAATTTTAGCGAGCTCATGTTATGACGCATGAACTTAGTGCAAACCATTCCACTGCCCATCTTCCCGAGGCAAGAGAGTTGACTGACTTTAAAAGTCCAGTTTCCACCCTTGCCGAACTAGGCTGGAAATCCTGGGCTCGAACGTAGCGCCACCAGTGGCTATTACGAGTTATGTCCTTTCTATGCCTCTCCCATTGACCATTCAGATTCAACCTCTCGTATCTCTTGCATTTGCTTCAAACATAACGGTGGCGCCCAGTCAAGACGATCTGATTGATAATCAAGATCTATATTGTGATAAAACGAGTCTTACATCGCGAATTGCATCAAATCACGTGAGCACCTTGATTAAAAGCATGAAAAGATTTAGAAAATATCTGTTGACAACGAGTTAGCGGTGCACATGCTTTGCAAATCCTGCAGTCGACCGAAATCTGCATGACACTTTACGAACCAGATTTCGATTTCGGTGCGCGATTTTGATTGGACTATGCATAGACTCGTTAGTCCAGCCAAAATGTAACTCCATAGTACCAGCCTATTTCGGCAAGGGTGGAAACTGGACTTTTATAGTCAGTTAACTCTCTTGCCTCGGGAAGATGTCCACTGCCTGACATTGAAGCACTATGTAGAGCATGATGTCAAGCGAGAAACATTGCTGCTTGCGCTTGAAGTATTGACTATGCCTGCATTCAAATAGTGACCCTATTCAGCAAACATTGTTTCCATCAGATTATAGTAGCTGTGAAAACAAACTAGGGTACTGCCCCTTTCCCGAGTTTCTCCACCATAAAAACACACCCAGCTGTATGCTTCTATTTGCATCTCTACGGGTACTCCGGATAGAATAGGTCTAGTGAGGGTCTGTTAGTTATGACAGACATTGAACATGCTGCAAAAAACTGGTTTGCCTGGACGCGGTTGGATTTATTACTGTTGGGCCAATATAACAGCATTGGTGCATAAGGAGAACAGTGAGGTGCTACATGGAATCATGATGTTTATTCACTTGATGAGCTGGAGGCCACTACAGAAAAGCAGTAAGATGAGAAATGACAAACAAATGGTTTCAGTCAAGGACAATAATCTTGAATAATATAATTTCATCATTATTAAAATATTTCATCATGTTGTTTTCCTCCACAAACGGCTGATTTGCAGACTATCAGCTACACAGAAAAGTTGGAGGTTCCAGCAATGTGTAGCCAGGAAAACCACAGGCAACAACAGAAGAAAGAACATTCTCTTCAACAGCAAGTATAGCAAATTAGTATCAAAAGATAGTGGTTCTTCAAGATCATGAACATAAAAGGTTCCTAAAATACTTCTCATAACATGTTTTTGCATCCTCCTCTTACAAAACAGACATTTAGCAATTCCAGAGTCCTTCCTCTCATTGACAGTCGCTATGGATACATGAAAGTCAACTATGACTAAGTCAACAACAAGAAACTGTTCTAACACACCAGAGTTGATTACAAATTAGCCAGAGTGAACTGTATGTATATTCATATATAGAAACACTATGAAAATGCAATTCTCACTGCAGACAATTTCAAAGGAATATTTTTTTTCAATGATTTTCTATGGCAAATTTTGCATTCAGATGCTAAAGATTTCATACACATTATGCAGTATTTTTCAGGAACCCCATGACACAAAACAAAATAACTCCCACTGTTGATTCTCTTTGATTTCATAAACTGCCTGTATAAGTATGTAAACATTTATGTAAACAATTATGTAAACATGTTTCAATCTTTCTTGTTATTTTTTCTCACTCTCTCTCTTAACTGAGGGAATTTAATTCATAAATGTAAACTGCATAGATGATTAAAAAACATGAAAATTGCATCTTCAAAGAGTCAGCATATATGATGAGTGAGTGAGTACGGTTTTACGCCACTTTTAGCAATATTCCAGCAATATCACGGCAGGGGACACCAGAAATGGGCTTCACACATTGTACCCATGTCGGGAATCGAACCCAGGTCTTTGGCGTGACGAGCGAACGCTTTTACCACTAGGCTACCCGACCGCCCCGCATATATGATGAAGTCCAGTGGTAGTACTAACTTATAAAAAAGAAATCATCAATTAAAAAAAAGCACAAAAAATTGATTCAGTTGACACTGATTCACACTTTTACTTAATTTATGTGCCTGTTTCCAGCAGGATGTTATCTATGTAAAATATGCTTCCAAAACAATACATTATTGTACATGCACCTCAGCTCTGTGGCAAGGAACCCCTCCTGCTAACCTTACTTGCTGTAAACGCTCTAGTCCAGCCCTGTGTGTAAAACACAGCAATCCAGTATCAAATTACCACAATCAGGAGTGCTGCAAATTATAGTTCACTGGATTTACAAAGTATTTCCAATTGACCTAATTGAAAATACAACTAAGAGCAGGTATTTCATATCTCTACTGCCAGCTGGTATGAGAAAAATGACGAGGATGATAGTCTAGCATTGCCTGTGAAGTTCTAACAGAAAGTAGGGATTATTCACACTTCATCAAATATGTAAACACTTCATTAAAGAAAGCAGGTGTGTGAAAGGTCAGAGATAAATCAATGGCAAAGAAAAAGTGAATAAAATCTATTACTAAAAGCAAAGTAGATCAGGCTTTAACATGCTTCCCAAACCAATGATAAACACCACTGACGTTGTCACGTTACACATACCATGTACAGTACACACACGATATATAGGCTATGTACATAGGCATCTTCATCACGGTTACACATACTTAACAGAAGAACATTTGTGTTAACAACTTAACACAACAGAGGTAAACACCGACAGACAGGGACAGGGCTGCTCTCATCCCAGCATCCTTCCAGTTAGCTATGTATCACCTGTACAGAAAGACCTCTTCAAGATCAATAGTGATAGTGTTAGAATTTAAACTGTCATTATCATTACTGACAAGGAAAATCAGTTTCACAGCGTACATGTCTTACATTTTTCTAACCACACATGAGAAAGAAATAATTTTCAAAATTTGCTGAAAAACATTTTCAATCTGGAATTGTGAAAAAAAACATTATTAATTCCTGAAAACATCCATTGTTGTCAGCTCTGTCCATTCCTGGAGGCAAAAATTGCCCTATCATATCCATCAACATCCTATTATTTGAATAAAAATATATGGAAAGTGTAACTGAGTTAATTAACCTGAGGGAGACTTACATTTGTTTGAAAAGTAAGGATTTTCATTGATATTGGCAGGTGTTACCTACTGTTACAAATAGGTGAATAGAATTTGGTTGAAACCCTCAGATATTTGCTTAAGTCTGAAAATCATGTTTGTTGCTAGAACTATAGAGTACTCAATAATGACAGATGCAATGTTTAGGAACATTATTAATAAAACATTGGTAATGTTCGGAAGTACTCTTTTTATATGTGCTGCAACAGCTGGGATAAGTTGCTGCTGCGGCTGCTGCTGTCATCAAGCAAGGGACATCATCATCTCCACTCTACACAACAAAACAGGCCAGTGGGATACAGTGGGGGAACACCAACTCAGGGGAAGAGCCCACATCAAATAGGCCATGGAGTATACAGAAACATAATAGTCACTGTCTAATGAAAAGGTGAACGTACACCAAAATTAGTCCAGAGTATTTCCACATGTGCTCTAAATCACAAATGGAGCACATGTACTACACACTTGTTTTAGAATTTGCATGACGGGGAGTCTGTGGATTATAATGTGTTAGTGTGTAGTAGACGTGTGTTGTCAGGTACAAGCTGAATATGGCTGTGTCAATGAGCAAGCAGCAGGGTTAATCTACGCACAACAAATGCAACAATGTCCCATACAAATGTGTAGGAAGTAAGGTTATTGATAGCCCTGCCCCACACAAGTTGTAACCTCGTAATTTCACAAATTTACATATCCAATTGTTTCAATAAATGACAGTGTTAGGATGAAAGGTGATATGACCGCAGACGTGAAATAGACGTCCAAGTCTCGGTGATGGATGTCAACACAAAGTGGCCGGGTCAGTGACAGATGGAATGTGACGCGGCCATTTGGGAGCAGACACCATATCTGTGAAATTGACAACCTACACTTTGAAACAGCCAGAATATCTTAGAATAGTCACACAGCAACGAAATGGCACATATTTGAAATAAATTACACTGACGTCACACGACATGACATGTATATAACCATTTCCACTAAGTATGTAATTAACAACACTGTCATATGAGAATGAGTGATGAGCTTGAACTGATCAGCCTATACAATTTGAAGGTCAGTATGATAATCTACAATGACATGCTCCATTCCTACAACACTTAGACTCTAATGGACCATCAACATTCAACATGACATTATGATTGACAGGCACACTGTTACAATGTAATAAATCATAACAATGAAATGTACAACATTTGTCTCCTGTCAATGAAATAGTAGTTACATTTGACAGAAGTCGCTATAAGATCAGTCTTTATCCATGCACTTCATGCACTCAATTCCATCATACTAAAGATTTAGTACAACACACAAAGAATATTATCTGACAAATAAATGCAAAAGAGTATAAACACCAGTGTCTTGACTTTCGCCATTCTCAGTTTCCCAAACACACGTTGAAGGTGAAGATTACTAATGTTGACCTTGACCTTAGTTGTCGGGATTGTTGGGGTCTTCCTCATCGTGTCGGAGTCGATATTCCTGGAGAGTCTTGTGGATGGTCTCGGAGGAGTATTTGCATTTTGGTGACTGACAGGCGCATGTGAACTGTTTCCATTTGATAATCCAGAACTTCTCACCATAGTCAAATCTGAAGATAAACAGAGCCATAATTACTGCTTAACTTAAACTCTTAATTTTTGTTTTTTAAATATCCCAAATTTTGACATTATAGTCAATCTAGTGGCTATAAAGAAGTTATTTATACATGATAAAGGTTTCCTGTTTTTTCTGTTCCTCGTTGTGAGACGTAAAAACCTGCAATTGAATTAAATTCATAGTGCTGAACAGTGGGCATGTTGCAGGGCATATGATAATGAGCAATTAAGATGGCTTTTAAACTTGACCTTTAATGCACAATGAAAGTCCTCGTTTATTTGTGATCATCAGTAGATCAATATATCAAGCCAATCTAAGACATCATCTTCACCCATGACCTTGCTAACAAAGGCTCATTTGGCCAGCTATTGAAGGTTATTTGTCCATGACCTTCACCTTTGACGATTCCAACTCATCATTTGGCTCAATATTGATGGTTATTTGTGTGAATCCATCATTATTTATCCAATTTATCATCCAGTTTCAATATATTTTGGTCTGATCTTTGACATTCAATGTTGACAGGTTGGAAAGTTATCAAACTTGACTTATGTTTTATGATGGACTATCTAAACACTATATTTGGTAAACAATTCATCAACATTAGTTTCAGTCCCTCAGAAAACAAAAGACAATGAAAGGGGTTGGCGCATCAATCAACATTGTCATCATTGTATAAATTCCATTGGTCTAAAACATGCGGAGCTATTAAAAGACAATAAACATCAAGGATGAACAAGGCAGAGAGCAGAGTTGACACCATCAAAATGAGTTTTCCTCAATGAACTAAAAATCAGGATTGTGTCCTTTTTCAGTGAAATGATGTTACATCACAATTACTCTATTACACATGTACATTCATTTAGAAACTTGTGAATAAAAGCGAATGCATTAAAGAATATTTAATGTGCTTTTCTATAGTCCATTGCTCCTTGTTTGTGTTGGGGCCAGCACTGTATGACCATGAAGTGAGACTGGGTTGTATGTGCAGGCTGTGCTCCCCCTAACTGAGTGCGACATCCTCAGCCACTGAGAGACTCATTGCCACTGATATCCTCATAATAACCAGCCTCACAACACTCAACATGGAGACAAGTGATTTTCTAAATGTGGCGCCATCTTCCAAAAATACTTCAGAACAATTTGCCTATCTAAAGTAGTTACAAACAAGGTCAAACATTCCATTTGCATTTACCAAAAATACTTCCTTTAAACACATGCCCCTTGGCACATTAGAGGACAGGAGTACAGGCCACGTCCCTGCCTACAGTGTTATGGGGCACAGCCAATAACGGACATGCTATTATACACGTAATTTGATAAGTCACTGTCAATTAGTTTCCCTTCATTTTTGGGTACATGGTAATTGCTGCAGTCATTCAAACTTGCTGCTGGCTAGTTTGGCTATTATGCTGGAGTAATGTGTATTTCTCAACCTATTATGTGTTAAGAACTGTCAATTGTTGCCTATAAGGTACAGAAGGAGCATAGAAGTGTCGAGATGGCAGGGAAGATGTTGGTGTGTGAGGGTAGGGGAGAGTGTGGATGTTGGTGTGTGGATGTTGGTGTGTGGGGGTAGGGGAGAGTGTGGATGTTGGTTTGTGGGGGTAGGGGAGAGTGTGGATGTTGGTGTGTGGGGGTAAGGGAGAGTGTGAATGTTGGTGTGTGATGGTAGAGGGACAGTGTGCATGTTGGTGTGTGAGGGTAGGGGGAGAGTGTGGATGTTGGTGTGTGAGGGTAGAGTGAGAGTGTGCATGTTGGTGTGTGAGGGTAGGGGGAGAGTGTGGATGTTGGTGTGTGAGGGTAGGGGGACAGTGTGGATGTTGGTGTGTGAAGGTAGGGGGACAGTGTGGATGTTGGTGTGTGAGGGTAAGGGGGACAGTGTGGATGTTGCTGTGTGAGGGAAGGGGGACAGTGTGGATGTTGCTGTGTGAGGGTAGAGGGAGAGTGTGGATGTTGCTGTGTGAGGGTAGGGGGACAGTATGGATGTTGGTGTGTGAGGGTAGGGGGAGCGTGTGGATGTTGGTGTGTGAGGGTAGGGGGGAGTGTGTGGATGTTGGTGTGTGAGGGTTGGGGGAGTGTGTGGAAGTTGGTGTGTGAAGGTAGAGGGAGAGTGTGGATGTTGGTGTGTGAGGGTACGGGGGCAGTATGGATGTTGGTGTGTGAGGGTAGGGGGAGCGTGTGGATGTTGGTGTGTGAGGGTAGAGGGACAGTGTGCATGTTGGTGTGTGAGGGTAGGGGGAGAGTGTGGATGTTGGTGTGTGAGGGTAGGGGGAGTGTGTGGATGTTGGTGTGTGAGGGTAGGGGGACAGTGTGCATGTTGGTGTGTGAGGGTAGGGGTGAGTGTGCATGTTGGTGTGTGAGGGTAGGGGGACAGTGTGATCGTTGGTGTGTGAGGGTAGAGGGACAGTGTGCATGTTGGTGTGTAAGGGTAGGGGTGAGTGTGCATGTTGGTGTGTGAGGGTAGGGGGACAGTGTGATCGTTGGTGTGTGAGGGTAGAGGGACAGTGTGCATGTTGGTGTGTGAGGGTAGGGGGAGAGTGTGGATGTTGGTGTGTGAAGGTAGGGGGACGGTGTGGATGTTGGTGTGTGAGGGTAGGGGGAGAGTGTGGATGTTGCTGTGTGAGGGTAGGGCTGAGCGTGCATGTTGCTGTGTGGGGGTAGGGGGACAGTGTGGATGTTGCTGTGTGAGGGTAGGGGGACAGTGTGGATGTTGCTGTATGAGGGTAGGGGGAGAGTGTGGATGTTGGTGTGTGAGGCTAGGGGGAGCGTGTGGATGTTGGTGTGTGAGGGTTGGGGGATCGTGTGGATGTTGCTGTGTGAGGGTAGGGGGACAGTGTGGATGTTGCTGTGTGGGGGTAGGGGGACAGTGTGGATGTTGCTGTGTGAGGGTAGGGGGACAGTGTGGATGTTGCTGTATGAGGGTAGGGGGAGAGTGTGGATGTTGCTGTATGAGGGTAGGGGGAGAGTGTGGATGTTGGTGTGTGAGGGTTGGGGGATCGTGTGGATGTTGGGGGAGAGTGTGGATGTTGGTGTGTGAGGGTTGGGGGAGTGTGTGGATGTTGGTGTGTGAGGGTTGGGGGAGCGTGTGGATGTTGGTGTGTGAGGGTTAGGGGAGTGTGTGGATGTTGGTGTGTGAGGGTTGGGGGATCGTGTGGATGTTGGGGGAGCGTGTGGATGTTGGTGTGTGAGGGTTGGGGGAGTGTGTGGATGTTGGTGTGTGAGGGTTGGGGGAGTGTGTGGATGTTGGTGTGTGAGGGTTGGGGGAGTGTGTGGATGTTGGTGTGTGAGGGTTGGGGGAGCGTGTGGATGTTGGTGTGTGAGGGTAGGGGGAGAGTGTAAATGTTGGATTGTCTTGGCATGTTCAGTAGCTGATGGGTGCACTGCACATTTAACAAATACAGTCATACAGTTTTCAAAATTATTTCCAAGTAGAATATCATGAAAATCAAATCCTTAGGAAATGAATACTTGTGCCATGATCAGGTGTTTACACCATCATGTGTGCTGATTTCTTGCAGGAAACATTGCTGAGCAGAGTTCTAATCTCAATGGGCATGTAGCAAAAATTTCAAAGAGCTCTAAATCAGCTTAATTTGGCAAGCAACTCCATCATCTTTTAAAAGAAATAATCCCAGAGGCAATACATTTTGCATGACCCAGATGCCCTTACTGATAACATTAACACACATACACATACAGCAAAACATGGCCAAGGATCAACTATCACCAACATTTGGATGAAAGTGTTTCAGGAGTTTTATTTTAATTAACAACTGTCCCCATCTGACAGTGTCTCTGGGGACTACAACAACTTATCTCACAGAAAACCTCACTTCAAACAGATTTCATACAGTCAACAATTTCAATAAAAACAGGCAAAATATCACAGTAGTTGACAAGCTCTCAAATGGCAAGCCAAGCTACAAGGAATTAATTAATCAAATTGCATTTCATCTCAGGCAGCGCCCAAGAAATTTCCTGTTCATTTTTAGATAGCACACCAACTAAAATCTCATCAAACAGTTTCTTCACTCTGCTGTGAGGGAGACATTTCACAGACCTTTCATCATTAGCTTAGCAGCCACTTACATTATTACTCTGTAAGGCCCAAATGACAGCAACGGCCACATAAGATTCTGTACACCTTTGCCTTTACTACCTTCTGCTTGAAGTTAAATACCTACAAAACTGCTTGCTGCATGATTTTGAGTAAACCTACACTACCTGCAGATAAATGTTGAATACATCTTTACTACCTGTCTGATGTTGAGAACATTTATACTGTCTGCTGTTGAATACACCTATACTATCTGCTGCCTGATGTTGAATACACCTATACTACCTGCTGTCTGATGTTGAGTACACCTATACTACCTGCTGTCTGATGTTGAGTACACCTATACTGCCTGCTGTCTGATGTTGAGTACACCTATACTGCCTGCCGTCTGATGTTGAGTACACCTATACTGCCTGCCGTCTGATGTTGAGTACACCTATACTACCCGCTGTCTGATGTTGAGTACACCTATACTGCCTGCTGTCTGTTGTTGAGTACACCTATACTGCCTGCTGTATGATGTTGAGTACACCTATACTGCCTGCTGTCTGATGTTGAGTACACCTATACTACCTGCTGTCTGATGTTGAGTACACCTATACTACCTGCTGTCTGATGTTGAGTACACCTATACTACCTGCTGTCTGATGTTGGGTACATCTAGGCTGTCTGCTGTCTGATGTTGGGTACATCTAGACTGTCTGCTGCCTGATGTTGGGTACATCTAGACTGCCTGATGTTGGGTACATCTAGACTGCCTGATGTTGGGTACATCTAGACTGTCTGCTGTCTGATGTTGGGTACATCTAGACTGTCTGCTGCCTGATGTTGGGTACATCTAGACTGTCTGCTGTCTGATGTTGGGTACATCTAGACTGTCTGCTGTCTGATGTTGGGTACATCTAGACTGTCTGCTGTCTGATGTTGGGTACATCTAGACTGCCTGATGTTTGGTACATCTAGACTGTCTGCTGTCTGATGTTGGGTACATCTAGACTGTCTGCTGCCTGATGTTGGGTACATCTAGACTGTCTGCTGCCTTGTGTTGGGTACATGTAGCCTGTCTGCTGCCTGATGTTTGGTACATCTAGACTGTCTGCTGCTTGATGTTGGGTACATCTAGACTGTCTGCTGCCTGGTGTTGGGTACATCTAGACTGTCTGCTGCCTGGTGTTGGGTACATCTAAACTGTCTGCTGCCTGGTGTTGGGTACATCTAAACTGTCTGCTGCCTGATAATGGGTACACACAATGCTGTCTGATGTTGAGGGACTGAGATGAGACCAAGAATCTGGCTTGATGTGGTAGAGCATGGTTGAAAGGTTCTGAGCCTAACCACTATGGCTGCACAGTGCGCCATTACCAGTTTGCATGTAATCTCTGCAAACTGTCCACGTCTACAGGCTGCATTGGAACCAAATACACAATCAGGCAGCATATTTCTGCAGACATCAAAGTGACTTGGTATTCTCTGTGGATGAAATGGATGAAATTGGCTACCATGCGGTCAACCTCTAACTCCAACCACCATCCATGCCCCCTCCTTTAGTACTGATAAGAGGTGGGCAGTTTAAGATAGAGCCTTGAAGATGATCAACTATCAGAAGGACCTTCATCTGTCAAATAAAAATGTGTGATATGATTTTGAATGATCAAAGACTCACCACATGCATGTCACAGAGCCAATACAGTCCGCATATCTAATGACAAAGGTCAGATACCTCTGAGGAATGAACTGGGCATGATAAAGGTTTCAGAACACTGGGTTTTCAAGGCTTCTGACCCCTGATCAGACAACCTCCAGGTTCATCGTCCCAGCTGATATTGTTGCGTGATTTGTAACCATAAATGAGTCTTGAGTTTAGCGCTTTGAAAATGAGGCTAAACAACGGTCAAAAGAGTGCAAATATCTAATGTGTGAGATGGCAAAGTCTGTTCCATCTGCTGGCAAGGAGATGGCTTCAGTTTTCTCCAAAGGAACCCTTCTGTTGGACTATCTATCGAAAGGTCAGACCATTAATTGCCAATATTATGCTCATCTCTTTAGGCAACTGTGTCAGAATATCGAGACTTAACATTGTGGTGAACTCACTGAAGATGTGTTGTTCCATCAGGACAATGTACCTGTGCACAAGTCTGTTGGCTGTTGGTCTGTCATGGCTGCAATACAGGACTGTGGCTTTGACCTTTGACTAAATATCCTCTGTATTCACCAGATTTAGCACTGACAGTTTTCGGGCTTGGAACAAAGTTCCTCATGGAGACTGGCGCAGACCTCAGGTAGGTTTAAAAATTGTCTGGCAATGGTACCTTCAGAGTTGGCTGGTTGATCAGTGGCTTGAGATGAATAACATTGCAGATATTGAAACTGAATGCATCCTCAGCATCTATAATCGTCTGTCCTCTGAAACCAACCAGCAACAGTCCCTTGCTTGTGTTGAACAGGCCTCCTATGAACTGGAGCAACTGACATGCCAACAACAGGTTCCTGGAGAAAATGACATGTTGGTCTAGAACCTGGTCATCCTGGTCATGGGCACACAAGCTTAAACCCCTTGCTGTTTAAGAATGCAACCATTGGACTCATTGTGAATGACCATGGGGCCAAGGAAATTAAAAATGGCAGGACCTTCCTGTCCACTTTCTGAGTAGGAGAGATTCAAAACTGACCAAGGCTGTTGCAGAATGGATGTGAACAGTAAATTGTCCCGGGACAATTTCTCTAGGTTGCCTTGCCTGCTACCAAGGTGTAGAAAGCTGTTGACAATACTCACCATGTAGGACTCTGCTTGGAAAGCAGAAGGCAGAAAGCAGAGGACTGGTCAAGACTGGTCAAGGCAGTCATGGGACAATTGAAAGCTGTTGACAATACTCACCATGTAGGACTCTGCTTGGAAAGCAGAAAGCAGAAGGCAGAAAGCAGAGGACTGGTCAAGACTGGTCAAGGCAGTCATGGGACAATTCGTAATGAATTATTGCCTCCAGGCTTGATAACGACAAACTGACATAAAGGTTGTTGCCCATGGCCTTGATGGAGGAATGTCCTGGTGATCCTTCAAAATCCTTGGCACTGAAGCACTCGCCACAGGTATGAAGATTGAGGGTGCCTGTTCAAGTCAGGAAACTGATCAGCGATGTTGTTGTCATGGTGGTTGCCTTCATGGCCAGAGTGGTCAGGGTAGAAGATGTGGTGGTCGTGTAAGTCATAATAACGGCTGCTCCTTCCCTCTTTGATCTCTTGTTTTCAGCCTGTTGGGTCATTTTCTTGATGTCGTAAATAGAGCTCATCCTGCTCTGATATCAAAGAATTACACTCTGCACATTGGGAATCCAGCCCACAATTGGACTTTCTGCAGACTCATATCAGTACACTTGGGAAGAACAATACTTGTCCTGGACAAAGACATATTTTTGTTTGTTTGTTTGTTGTTTAACACTGCACTCAACATAGACACCTCTTACAATAAGCATGGGCTGCTAAAGACCAATTCTAACCTTTGACCTTCACGGGTTAAAGACATATCTGACATGCTGTAAACATATAATTAAATACTTATTAGCATCACATCATGAATAAAAACTGCAGCAGTGTGATAAAACAATGTGATAAATTAAAACAAATTCTATCATCACATATTAAAGATAAAGTGGTGCCCAAACTTCTGGGATAAACAAGTTTTCTGCCACATTATTTAGGACAAAATTGGATCTTTTCATGGTCATTACACTCCCACAAGTTTAGCCATGTGCCCAGTGGTTCCTAAGAGTTTTCAACTTTTTGTGAAACATCATTTTCTAAAAATACAAAAGAATGTCTTCATAATAAGGAACCTGCATATTAAGTCCCATCAGTCAAACAGTATCACAGGAGAAGATACTTTAGAGCATGTAAAAAGTGCTAAGGTCTTTCAAATGGACAACGTTTGTTTGTTGTTTAATGCCAAACTTGGCAATATTCCAGCTTTTTGACGGAAGTCTGTAAATAATAGAGTCTGGACCAGACAATCCAGTGATTGACATCATCAGCATCCATCTACACAATTGGGATACGATGACATGCATCAACCAAGTCATCAAGCCTGACCACCCGATCCTGTTAGTCGCCTCTTACCACAAGCATTTGGTTTTGACCAGGCAAGGGGTAACTAACAATCTAGTTAAATAAGAAAAGATGCTGGCCTCCTGTCTGTGGACAGTTTGGGTTTTCTTCAACTTGTTTTGCCATGTTCTCCTGTATCGAAAGGTGCAGAAGACGGTGAAACTGTGGCTGTACTACCCTACAGGAAGCCCCTCCCAATGTTGTTTGAATCATTTTGTTTGGAAGTCAAGTTTGGTTTTAATGGCAACCTTGTGCGTAAAACTACTTTTTGCCATTCATTCCCCTTAAATGCAAATAATTTAACATGGAAGCAGGCTAGTGAGTGGTGTTGACGCCTATGACAGTAATTTCACTGTTGTGACAAAGGTTCCAAGCAGCAAATAGTGTCTGATCTACACATGGTATTCCCCAAAAGGATGAAGACTCGGCAGAAATTCTTAGCCAGTCCCATCTCTGACAGGCTTGTTGTAATAACTAACATAAACATAATTAGTATTATATGACTGAGGACATGTGTACATAACAATACCTGCAAGTTATACTTTCTCACTCTTGCAAAACTCACTGTTCTAATTTTCTAAAGTTAATGCATGTTATCACAGTGTCAATTTTGTTTTTGTAGAATCCCTGATTCTGACATCCTCATAGGTTGAAGGAGTCCTCAGCATTAGACCATAAAGTCTACTTGCTAAAAAAGAACTTCAGGCTTGGGGAAAGGATCAGGGACTTTGGCAGAGCAGTATGTCCTGGAGCAGACCCATTTCTGGGTAGATGGGGAGCAGCAGACAACACAAAGCCCCCCCACACACACTGACAGAGAAGCAACAAGCAATAAACATCAATTTACAACCCTGTATTGTGACACATATGACACATTACAAGACATATCATATTGCTGAAAAACCGTGAATAATAACAGGTTTACAATGTTAAACGCAGATTCTCAAGTATACAAACAGAAAAAAGTAACTGTGCTTCATATATTAGGTCAAATAAAAATAGATTTATTCTGAAATTAAATAATGCATCTTTCAATACTATTTATGAAGACATCTAGATTTTAAGAAAATAATTCACAATTTGCAATTAATGCATAGCCCACCATTTGGATGTTTGCGTGTTTGTTGGCAGCATGATACTCACACATTTGTGAAGAGCACACTATCATTGTTTGGCTATCATATGTTCACAAACACTTTCGTTTAACCATAAACAAAGGCTTATGCAATGCGAGTGCTTGCTGAAAATCAATGTTTACAAGCTGTGCTGCCATGGCCTGCTGTTTCTCCAGACCTCTTCACCATAGAACATGTCTGGGATGAGATTGAACAACCTCTACGACAGGACCAGAACCAGCCAGTAATGCAAGCTCAGTTGGGCCAATCATTGGTTGACATTTGGAATACCATCACACAGGCGTTTTTCAATCATTTAGAGTTTCCAATGCACTGCCGCTGCCTCGCTAATATCAACACAAATGGTGGACACACCCGATATTGACATTGTAAATTGAGTTGTTACACCACCACTCTCTTAAGGCGTCACTCTGTGTCCTTTCACCAAGTACGGGGTTTGTCATTGAATTTATGACAAAACATTGATCCGACGAATGACTAAATATAATGTCATAACAATTTTACCACTTTATATGAAGAACAATTACTTTTGCTGGTATATTATTCCATTTGGCTATAAATAACATAACATTCACAGTGCCCTACAGCCCATATGTTTCTGCCCATATATACACCATCATCGATTTCTGAAATCCCCCCCCCCCCCCCCCCCCCAAATTAAGGTTGTGATTCACCTGCCAAAAGAAAGAATATCAACAGTTTGATACTACACTCCTCTCTCCAACAGACTTGATACTACACCCCTCTCTCCAGCAGACTTGCTTCTACACCCCTCTCCAGCAGACTTGATACTACACCCCTCATGAACAGACTTGATACTACACCCCACTCTCCAGCGGACTTGCTACAGCACCCCACTCTCCAGCAGACTTGCTACAGCACCCCACTCTCCAGCAGACTTGATACTACACCCAACTCTCCAGCAGACTTGCTTCTACACCCCTCCCTCCGACAGACATGAAACTACACCCTTCTCTCCAGCAGACTTGCTACTACACCCTACTCTCCAGCAGACTTGCTACTACACCCTACTCTCCAGCAGACTTGCTACAACACCCCACTCTCCAGCAGACTCGACACTACACCCCTCTCTCCAACAGACATGAAACTACACCCCTCTCTCCAACAGACATGAAACTACACCCCTCTCTCAGACTTAATACTACACCCCACTCTCCAACAGACTTGACACTACACCCTTCTCTCCTACAAGACTTAATACTACACCCCTCTCTCCAACAGACTTGATACTACAATCCTCTTTCCAGCAGACTTGCTACTACACCCCTCTCTCCAACAGATATGAAACTACACCCCTCTCTCCAACAGACATGAAACTACACCCCTCTCTCCAACAGACATGAAACTACACCCCTCTCTCCAACAGACATAAAACTACACCCTTCTCTCCAACAGACATGAAACTACACCCCTCTCTCCAACAGACTTGATACTATACCCCTCTCTCCAACAGACATGAAACTACACCCCTCTCTCCAACAGATATGAAACTACACCCCTCTCTCAGACTTAATACTACACCCCACTCTCCAACAGACTTGATACTACAATCCTCTATCCAGCAGACATGAAACTACACCCCTCTCTCCAACAGACATGAAAATACACCCCTCTCTCCAACAGACATGAAACTACACCCCTCTCTCAGACTTAATACTACACCCCACTCTGCAGCAGACTTGATACTACACCCCTCTCTCCAACAGACTTGATACTACAATCCTCTATCCAGCAGACATGAAACTACACCCCTATGTCCAACAGATATGAAACTACACCCCTCTCTCCAACAGACTTGATACTACAATCCTCTATCCAGCAGACATGAAACTACACCCCTCTCTCCAACAGACATAAAACTACACCCTTCTCTCCAACAGACATGAAACTACACCCCTCTCTCCAACAGACTTGATACTATACCCCTCTCTCCAACAGACATGAAACTACACCCCTCTCTCCAACAGATATGAAACTACACCCCTCTCTCAGACTTAATACTACACCCCACTCTCCAACAGACTTGACACTACACCCCTCTCTCCAACAAGACTTTATACTACACCCCTCTCTCGAGCAGACTTGACACTACACCCCTCTATCCAACAGACATGAAACTACACCCCTCTCTCCAACAGACTTGATACTACAATCCTCTATCCAGCAGACATGAAACTACACCCCTCTCTCCAACAGACATGAAAATACACCCCTCTCTCCAACAGACATGAAACTACACCCCTCTCTCAGACTTAATACTACACCCCACTCTGCAGCAGACTTGATACTACACCCCTCTCTCCAACAGACTTGATACTACAATCCTCTATCCAGCAGACATGAAACTACACCCCTATGTCCAACAGATATGAAACTACACCCCTCTCTCCAGCAGACTTGATACTACACCCCTCTCCTCAACAAACATGAAACTACACCCTTTTCTCAGACTTAATACTACGTCCCACTCTCCAGCAGACTTGACACTACACCCCTCTCTCCTACAAGACTTGACACTACAACTCTCTCTCCTACAAGACTTGATACTACACCCCTCTCTCCAACAGACATGAAACTACACCCCTCTCTCGAGCAGACTCAATACTACACCCCTCTCTCCAACAGTCATGAAACTACTCTCCTCTCTCCAGCAGACTTAATACTACACTACTCTCTCCAGCAGACTTGATACAATACCCCACTCTCCAACAGACATGAAACTACACCCCTCTCTCCAACGGACATGAAACTACACCCCTCTCTCAATCAGACTTGCTACTACACCCCTCTCCAGCAGACTTGACACTACACCCCTCTCTCCAGCAGACTGGATACTACAATCCTCTATCCAGCAGACTTGCTACTACACCCCTTTCTCCAGCAGACTTGACACTACACCCCTCTCTCCAGCAGACTGGATACTACAATCCTCTATCCAGCAGACTTGATACTACACCCCTCTCTCGAGCAGAGTTGATACTACACCCCTTTCTTCAACAGACTTGAAACTACAGCCCTCTCTCCAGCAGACTTGCTACTATACCCCTCTATCCAGCAGACTTGCTACTTCACCCCTTTCTCCAGCAGACTTAATACTACATCCCCCTCTCCAGCAGACTGGATACTACACCCCTTTCTTCAACAGACTTGAAACTACACACCACTCTCCTGCAGACTTGATACTACACCCCTCTCTCCAGCAGACTGGATACTACACACCTTTCTCCTGCAGACTTGATACTACACCCCTCTCTCCAACAAACTTGATACTACACCCCCCACCAACAGACATGAAACTACACCCTCTCTCCAACAGACTTGAAACTACACACCCCTCTCCAACAGACTTGATACTACACCCCTGTACCCAACAGACTTGATACTAAACCCCTCTCCAACAAGACTTGACACTACTTCCCTCTCTCCAACAGACTAGATACTAAACCCCTCTCCAGTACAAATGATTTAACAACATCTGTAACAGCCAGTGTGTCCCCACGGACTCACCCGAGTTCCTCATGAGCCTTGATCTCCCGGGATGAAAAGAAGCAGATGCGTGGGAAGCGGAGGTCTTGATGGTCGACAAACACCTTCACTGGCACTACATTGGGCTCACACAGATGGTTGATGAAGCGACTGATGTTTCCATACTTCCGGGCATCGATACAGTAGGTCTCACCATCCTGGGACAGGGAATGTGGACAATTACCATCCGTGTATACACCATCTTTATCTTTTAGTCTACAGATTGACGAACCAAAATCAAAAGTTGTCAACCTACCTAATTTTAATCAGATACTATATTATTCTGAGAAATGTGTCTACAAATTCAGCTAAAGATATCTATTAATAGCAAACATCTGATAAACATGATAAGCAGACCAAACATTAAACAATAGCTATCACTGTGCAATTCTAAGAATACTACCTCAATAACATCATAGCCTTAAATCCTGTGTTTTGGCTGTCTCTTCACTGCCAGCTATCCAAAAAGTCAACAGGAAGATAGTATCCCCCAAACTAAGGCATCTGCACATGCACAAGGTAGGAAAACATCACTTCTTTCTGATAACCAACATCCTATATAGCCAATATATTGGGGAGGTGAAAGGGACTACTATTGATGTAACAGAGGTAGTATTCTTCAGATTATCAACTAGTGTTTGATAATTCCTTCAAATACATAACCTCTATTACATCATAGCCAGAATTCACCAGAGGGAATGGTGGGATCTGGCATCCAAAAACTTCCTGTAATCCTGAGGACACGTCAAGTTATGACGTCACTTCCTGTTATGATGACGCATTTACACTTGAACGCTGTCACTTCCAATTACTTTGTCATCACTTCCGTTTCCTTGGCAATACATTTCCGGTTTCTGATGACTTCACTCCTGTTTCTAACATCACTTACAGTTCTCTGATGACATCTTCAGCTTTGACCACATAATGTGAGTCCAGCTGTTAACCTATAATTTATCCCACCCTGGCTGACAATTTGATCAAAGAGGCTACCTTACCTTGTACAGCTGCAGTCTCTGGGATCCTACCAAAGCAATGCTTAAATTCACATCTCCCAAGCCTCCTGCTCTCTGCCTTTGACTGATGCATATGATAAAGATCTCCAAGAGCATACCGCTGCTTCAGAAGATGATTTGCAAAAACCTGATGCCTGCATCTTTGATAAGATAGTTTCCAAGCATGTAGGTGGAAACAGAGGAGGCTGCCAAGCAATATATTGGATTGGGTTACACAGAAGATGGTGATGCTTCAAAAGTTTCAGAGGTAGGGTGTCAATGTAGAGCTAGTGGATCTGGAACTTGGCAGACATGTACAGAAAGTTTGTTGTTCAGAAAGGTTGCAGAGATCAAGATGAGGAATGTCCAAAGTCGCTGTTAACCACTGGAACACTTTGGGATGAAGTGACTATTCTGTTGGAATTATCTTATTCCTCTGGGAAAACCAAGCAACTGAAATATTGAATTCCCCCAGTATGTGGCAAGCTTCCAATTGGTATCTGTCTGCCAATCAGAATGAAGTGTATTTTCCTTCAGTAAATTCTTCCACCCTGCCTATTCGTTCCACCCTGCCTCTGTACATAGGTGTTGTCCGTGTAGCTCCATGCTTTAAACGTTTGAGACATGGCCTTCATCTTGAGACAGCTGATGTGGAGTGTCCTGTCTGCCTCCGACCATCCTCCTTGGACTGTTGCTCCATCGATGTGAGCACCCCAACCTGTGCAGAAGAAAAATCGACTGAATTGTAACCCAAAGTAACCTTCCACAAGGTGTGAGAGAGAAGTAAGCCATGATCACGTGGGTGTGTCCAGTCCCTGCAAGATGGCTTGAGTCCAGGCTGGCTGGTGTGGCACCATATTACTGTAATCCTCCAAGGAGTGAGAGTCCTTTTGAGCTGAATGCTAAATACAGACTGTCACATGAAAAAGTAGCAGTAGGCTGTCATCTCCTGGTAATCTCAGTTGCATGAGAACTAGCAGTGAATCTTGAATCATCCTGACGCAAGGCCCTGGGTAACTCACTGTCTCTACTCCCATTACACTGTGTAACTTGTGATATGTGCTCTGTTGTCAGACGCACGCTTAGAAGGAATGTCATGTTCATCAGTTATCACTTTGTAAGTATTACATGCTGGTTTCTCATTCATATCCACAGAAGGAGGAAAGGCAGGTCTTTCCCGACCCAAGCTGAGATGCGTTGTTCCATAGAACACAAACGATGATCTAGAAGATCAGTCATAGAAGAGGTGATGACTGATTCCATAACCTCAGAGTGTGCTTGGAAAAACTTTTACAAACCTGTAGAGGTTATGAATTCTCTGATGAAATCCTCCTTGGGGCACTTATTGCATTTTCCTTGCTCAAGAAAATCTACATGACATAGTTGTAACCATTTTCCTTAATAAAAAATGTTACCACACAAAAAACTTTGTTTTAGTATGATATACGACCACCCTTACAGGGCCTCACCCTCCACGGCAACTCTCACAACTCTCTGCAATCCCTCTATCAACACACTAGCGCGCATAGCAGGCCCATCTATCCTCATACTGAACGTTTGTCGAATCCCTCCGCGAAGCCAGTATTGTGTCTGCAACTCGTGCAGATTCCTGACAGTGGCCAAGCCGCCCACTGATAGGAGGTCCGGTCGTAAAGGTAATAGAACAGGAGGCTGAGCCAGAAACCTGAGTACTACTGGAAACCAACTCTGCGCCGACCAAAGAGGTGCCAGGAGCACAAGTAGTCGCGCAGGCTGAGTGGGTAGATGAGACAGGACCTTGGAAATCAGAGGTCCTGGGGGGAATGCCCACAGAACTCTGTCCGTCCCATCTAGCTGGAAGGTGTCCGGTGCCACCTACCTCGGGTCGGGGACTCGGGAGCAGAACGTTGGTGTCTGGTGATTCACTCCAGACGCAAACAGATCCACCTGGAACGACCCGTATAACAGGGAGATAATCCCGAATATCCCCGGGTTGAGCCTCCACTCGTGAGGAGCAAGGATCCGGCGAGACAGAGCGTCCGCATGGACGTTGTCCACCCCTGGGAGATAAACAGGTAGCACCCTGATATCGTGAGAGTCGCACCATAGTAGGAACTGCCACGTCTCTTGGAGAAGCGGCGGAGACACCGTTCCTCCCTGCTTCCGGATGTAAGTCATCGCCGTTTGGTTGTCCATCTCTAGACTAACCACTTGGCCACAAAGCAGATCCAGCGTTGGAACACCAACCTGACCACTCTCAGTTCTAGCACATTGATATGCACTTTGATCTCCTGCTGGGACCATAGTCCCAAGGCAGTGTGATCGTTCAGAACGCCTCCCCAGCCAGAGAGTGACCCGTCTGTTTGAACTGTGAGAGACGGAACGGGAGTGTCGAGGGGGAGCCCCCGGGACAGATTCCCGACCTCGGTCCACCACTGAAGGTGTGTAATGAACCACTGCGGAGTCTCGAGAACAGTCTCGAGATCTTCAGAGTTCACCCAAAGTCGACGGAGCGCTGGTTGAATGGGTCTCATTCTCAAACGCGCCCGCCAAACCACATCCACTGTCGCCGCCATGTTGCCCAGTAACTGGAGCCATGTACGAGCAGTGTGCCTCGTGGACAGAAGGAACTGGGAAGTAACACTTCTGACCTTGACTATGCGGTCTTGTGAGAGAGATACAAGTCCGCTCACTGTGTTGAAGATCGCCCCTAAGAAGATAAGATTCTGAGAAGGGCTCAGATCTGACTTCTTGAGATTACTATCCACCCAATGTGTATCCAATGTCTATCACTTCCTGTGTAGCTATCTGACTCAGGGATTGCGATAGAGCTCTTAGTAACCAGTCGTCGAGGTACGGATGGCAGAACCGACCTTTCGATCTGGCCACTTGGGCAGGAATCAACATCAGCTTGGTGAACACCCTCGGGGCCGTGGAGATCCCGAATGGTAGAACCCTGAACTGATAACACCTCCCGTCGAAAGAAAACCTCAGGTATTTCTTGAACTCAAGGTATGGGTACGTGGAGATAGGCGTCTTTTAGGTCTATTGACGTTAGCCATTCTCCTGTCTCGACAGCTGAGAGCGCAGTGTCTCCATCCTGAAGGACGGTACCTCTATAAGTTTGTTCAGCCTTCTCAGATTGAGAATAGACCTGAAGCCATCGTCTTTTTTGGTGACTAGGAAATATGTCGAGTAGAAGCCCTTGCTTTCCTGTCCCACTGGAACTGGTTCGATCGCAGCTTTCATAAGTGCGTTGACCTCGGCATGGAGAAATTCCACCTTCTCTCGGGTAGCAGGCACCGGAGTCTGCTTTATCCCAGAGAAGTGGGGCGGATGATGTTTTCACCGAGGCAAATGGCCATCCCTTAGAGTGGACAGGGTCCAGGGATTGGATGTAACTGTCTCCTATTCCTTCAGGAATAGAGCCATTCGGCCGCCTACGGGGACATCCGTCTTGAGGCAGTGGACCCCGGCTGTCGGCAGTTTGATAACTTGCGACTGTGGGTCCACCTGGGGCTCTTCGGGCGCTAATGGGAACCCTGGCCCCGCGAAAAGGCTGCTGGCCTCGACCACCTGCATAACCCCGGCCCCTGCCTCGCTTGCTCCTCCCGGCGCCCTTACCTGAATTAAGCGGCTGCTTCCAAGCAGGTGTGGACTTCTGACCCGGTGCATCAGCGTAGGAGGAGTCAAGCGGAGAGGTCCGCTTACGCGGTTTAACGCTTGGTACCTCCAACAAGGCCTTAGAGTCCTTGATGGAAGCATACAATTGAGCGGCCTCTCGGACAACCTGCTGAGCCCCAGGGAAGAGGGTGGCACCCATCTTATACAGCAAAGCAAGGAGGTCTTGGCGTGTGGAAGTCGAGTATTTAGATACCGACATCCACAGCCTGCGCATGCCCATAACAGCGCACATCATCTGCGAGGCACAGCTACTGATAGCATCCAACTCCGAAGAGTCAGCCAGCCCCTCCCCCACTAGCTCCCTCTGTACAGCAGACAGATAGGCGGATTGTACGGATGTGCGAAGCTGTTGGCATGCATTACGGTATTGCTCCTCGAAGCAAACGTATGCAGCCTTCAGCTCTGCACCGCACATGGGAAAGGGGGGCAACCGCCGGCCCTGCTTGGCCTTAGCCAAGATAGGGGTCGAAGACCCTCCCAGGGTGACAGAAGTCCATACACACTCGTCGACCACTGGCACCTCAAAATCACCGTCCTCTGCTAACGGGTACCGCTTAATGAGTTCGGGCAGGTCGAACTTCCAAAGCAGAGGATCGATGACCTCGTGTGCCAAGGAGGACAATATGCGGAGCCGCACCTGGAGCGCCTAGCTAGGAGCAAAGATGTCCCCCGGAAGGCGGAACTCAGTCGGATCCGACGCGGGCATGGGCGCAGCCACCTGAGGCAGTACCAGGACAGTCCTTGTCCCGTAAGTGCCTCAACGAGGATGCGAAGGAGATTGTCCCCGAACCTTATGAGTCATCCCCTCCCTCCTCCATCCACTCCTCATCTCTCGATTCCGAGCCGACCGTAATCGACTCGTCCTCGAGAGAGTAAGCAGACGAGGTAGGAATAGGATGCCCGAAGACCTGGGGCTTCGCATCGCATTCAAGGGAACCCAACTGGCTCTGGGCCACAGATCCACTAGCAGAAGCCTCGGCCTCAGAGAAGGCGTCTGACTCCGCTGTGGCCTTCTTAGAGTGTATGTCCACCCCCACCTCAAGTAGACTCTTATAATGGATGAGGTCGGCGTGCCGCAGCTTCATAGTTTTCGGGGTAAACGCCCGGCAGATGGGGCATCATTCTCCTTTTCAACCAAACACTTCAGGCAGCTTACATGCTGGTCCTGGGGTGGGACGTTTGACCTACATCCCGAACAAAAATTGAAGGTCTGTAAAAAAGACCGTAAATTCTGAGTTCGGTTGGGGGTGGGAAATAGTGTATCAGTGCGATATTAAAGATCGGAAGATACATGCAAAATTGTGAAAACAGAAGCAAAGGCGTATTGTAGAACGCAATTTGTAACGCGATACTAATAGCCAATGTCCGTAGTATAATTTTTTAACACCAAGGGGGCGTGTTTCGCGCTAAGGTGTAAAAACCCGTAAAAAGGTAAGTGTAGTTTTAATCTAGCACACCACCTTGGGTTTATGTAAAGGAAAACCTGCAGTTCAATTCTGTATGATATAACAAAAACCCAAGCCGTTCTGATGGCCTAGGTGTTACATGTGTCAGACAGTGGAACCACACAATGGACGCCATTACGGCCATTTGAATTCAAATGTACCGTACACATGGCGTTTCTTCTATGAGAATTACAACACTATAACTTTACAATGCGAGGTATTACGCCTTTGCAAGGAAAGAAATGTGCCATACATACAGTTTGGTCAGTCATGGTGTCTCAGTGAACGATTTTGTTGTTGAAACTTTCTTGAAAAATCAAAACGTCTTGTCAGTAGTATGACATAAAGGAAAGTGATTTGGGTGAGAGTTGCTTCCCCTGGCGAGACACGCCTTGGAGGTTGAGGCCCTGTAAGGGTGGTCGTATATCATACAAAAACGAAGTTTTTTGTGTGGTAACATTTTAATGAGGAAAATGGTTACAACTATGTCATGTAGATTTTCTTGAGCAAGGAAAATGGAATAAGTGCCCCAAGGAGGATTTAATCTGAAAGAGAATGTTCCATGTTGAAGGGGACTGGTCGGTTCAGGATAGACACAGAGGCAGCCATAATTTCAGCCTCCTAGCCTGCAGAGCTCATGTGAGATTGACAGCGTCAGGACCCCAGAGCTAATCACCTTTTCCTTAGGAGGGTGTACAGTAGGATGAGATTGCTCAGCAAACTCCCTATGATTCATTATCTTCTTGCCCCGGTGAGACATGGTTTTAGATTCTTCTATAACCCCACCACCAAGCATCACCTTACCTTCATATGACTTGCTTTCTTAGATCTTGATTTTTTGGACGATAAAACTGGCAAAATGTCCATTAATGTCAGGAACTCTGACATTTAGAATCTGGAGTGCACAACACATCCCCGCACCTGTAGCAGTGAGGGAGAGGGTCATGAGGGACCTGGGAAATGCCACAATCCTGACAGAATACAGGGGAATCCATGTCCGACAATACATTCCAAACTATACAATTACATGAAAAATCCTTTCTTAATAAGCATATAATAAATAGGAATTATAGTGAGAAAAGACAAACTATCGTGTGCAAACATACAGGGAAAACATTTCCTTGTTTATCTTAGCACACACAGAAAAGAAGTGACGTTTTCCACCCTTGCACATCAACAGATGCCTTGGTTAGGGAGATACAATCTTTGTGTAGACTCATTGGACTGCTGGCAGTGAAGAAGACGTCTGTTGAAAAATCTGAAGATTTCATAATGTACAACAGCCAAAGCACTGGATTTAAGGTTGTGATGTAATAGAGGTTATGTGTTCAAAGAACTAATGCTTGTTACAGAATTTACCAATTGTTCCTGTTAAAATATCCTTCAATATAAACAAACTCCTTCAAATGATATCACACTAACATCAACTGTAACATGGATAAAACATCAAATATTACCTAGAGTGCACAAGTACATTAAATAACTGTTTGGGCTGTTACCCTGAATAGCTGGTTTGGCATTTGTCGTGTTTGTTGTCAATGACTGTTAATGAACTGCGATGTGATAATAATCAATTATACTTCTCATACTTCCCACAGCCTTCCAGCCTTATTCAAACAAAAATTCGGTATTTCATCCATACAGGTCATGTTTGCGATTATGATACCATTGAAATAGCTTCATAGTAATCAGTAGATAAGAGCTGACAATGTGCATATGTCACTGAGCTTACTTTTACTATGTAGCAAGTGCTGCAGGCTATTCTGGGGGCCTTGAGGTCTTCTATGGTATTTAAATGAAGGGAGCCCTTAAATCTTTAACTTTTTTATATCAGGGTTAGGACAAGGACCCCTGGACACATGATCAATTTTCAGAAACTGTAGCAGATTGTCCCAGCATAGCAAAGGGAGTGACCACTGTCCCCCTTACTTCTGGGCTGGGACTGAAGCAGGTCTCTCGTCACCCTGACTGAGTAACCTACCTTGTTATCTAGGTCGAACAAATACGAGTCATCTTCCCTCCTGTCCGCCTCGGAGTCTGAGATGAGTTCACCGATGTATCTGTAAGATACAAGAGAGATGAGTCAATCAACAACACTCGCACTAGCAAAGGGAGACAACCTGTATGCACACTGTTTCAACACAATGGCAGTAAGATATTATTTTCTCTAATGACAAGACTACTAATAGAATCCACAGGACTTACTCGCAGATAAAAGTTCCCTGAGGAATATCGGTGAGAGTTTTCACCCCCCAGCCCCGCCCAGTGGTCCTCACAAGTTGAAGTCGGCAACTGGAAACAGAACAACTCAGTTAGTTGGTGCATGAACATGAGGCACTTAAATACATTCATGAACTTTCATTAATGTGAGAGACTTCGTTATGTGGTTCATACCAACATGACATCCTAAGCAAGCCAGAACTTTGCTATTCAGGGTTTATGAAATAAATGCATAGCTGACAACTTCATATTTTACGTATTTTAGTTCCAAATTCATAATAAATACAAACAACCTGGGGCAGTTGGCATCTATGCAAATGTGCTAAATGTGCTAATCAACATTAAGTATTTAGTATTCATAAACTTGGTGTGCTATTCAGAATCAAGTAACTTTCTAGGCTGTAACCATGCATGGTTTGGACTCACATGGTTGTTACAGTTTTTCTAACAATCACCAGCCTTGTTACACTTAACACAACTGCTATCAACCATACCAAGATATGTCAGCTAGATCGCATTGTGCTGTATGCCCTCAGATCACTGTAGTTAACACTGAAGTCAGTCACTACCAGGCTCAACACAAGACATTGTCTCGGGATCCTGATATGACAACCTCTTAAATTTTGCGCAGTGTTGGTCATCATTGGTCACATACAAGCAGCAGCTTCCTCAACTACTTCCTCTACAAAGTCCATTGTCACTAGAGTTGTCAAACTTTGGCTAACCAATAAGCAGATACTCATCCACAGCCACAATTGTAATACCTGAAATCCCCAGTCAGAAACAGAAGTACTCAATTCAGCATCAACAGCTTAATCTACCATGATCTAGCAGCAGACATTTTTGTTTTTATATTGCACTCACTAAGCAGTAACTGTAGACATTTAGTATTCATAAATCAAGTGCGCTGTTCAGATTCTAGTAAGTTTTGAGGCTACAAGCATGCAGCAGACATGTGGCTGGCTGATGGGGACTCACGTGATGCCATTTTGTACCACCCGGTTGTTGCAGTTGGTCCAACACCGACAGGCCTTGTTGCACTCAAACAGCAGCGGGGGCTCCACCAGGTTGAAGTCTGTTGTCAGATGACCAAACTGCAACAAACATCACACTTAACACAACTGACATCCCGACTAAAGACCCATTTATTTCAGCAATATTCACACTTCTCAACTGTGTGTTTGTACACAGCAATTACACAATTGGCCTCATTATTATTATCATCATCATCATTATGTACAGATTAAAATAAAAAATGCAGCAAAGAGGGTTTGGATGATCCTGGCACAGTCAGGCTGGTTAGGCTCATCATCAGCTCAGGGCCCTTGCCCCCTCTACACGCAGCCCAGACAGCGAATGGGACTTATCCCAGGAAGCGGTGCCTGGTCAAACCCACCCAGAACTTTTCAGAGAATGTGAAGACTCCCCAACACTGCAGCCTTCTGCATTACCCAGATTGTCAGATTTCGAAAGCCTTGTCCGCATATTTGCCATGTTTTTCCTCAATCTTGTCACATTAGTGTCAAAGGGGACAGAAAATTCAATGATATAAATGATTTCATTTGATTTATCAAAAAGGACAAGAGCAGGTTTGTTGGCCTGGATATGTCTGAGGCTGTAAATTCCTATTCCTATTCCAAAGTATTTTGTATTGATCATTTTCCATGAAGCCCTCCACATATTCCGGGTCGTACCATGGGTGGACCGCTATGTCAAATCCACAAGCATGGCGAAGATGGTAATAAAATGATCGAGCTACACCATCATGTTGTTTAAGATACTGTTTTTGTGCCAAAGCTGGGCATCCACTCACAATGTGTTGGACAATCTCATTAAATTCATTACATAATCTACATTTCATATTTACATTTTGATGCACAATCACACATTGACGGTTTCGATTTGGAAGAGACTGGTCCTGAGCAGCAAACAGATATTATCATTATTATCATTATTATTATTATTTCATGAATATAGTGCGCACCCAAGCATGATGCATACTACCCTGTAGGGGACTCAGTATTTTAGTATTTATGAGAAAAAAGATTTTTGTGAGCAGAAAATAATCACATTGTAACACTTTTCCCCCCCAAAAAAACAGGTGATTTGGCAAAAATATTACACAATAGTATAACTTCAAAGGACTTTGATGCAATGGTCAGAAGAACTGTATCTGAAACTATTATCTTATCAGGAATAATATATTCCGATATCGTGTTATTTTAGTTGCAGCTATTACCATATATCTTTACAGTAATATTAGCTATAAATGTAGCACTTTGGTCTCACTGATCGCAATTGCTGGATATTTCATATACTGAGGTTTCCCGTGGCCGTGATGGCAAAAACATTATGTTCACAGATAATGGTCAAACTACAACAAATATGACTCGTAACAAGCCAAACTTTGGCATTTAAGATATAAGTATCCATTTTCTGTCAACTAAAGTTTTGTTTCAAGGTGTCAGTAGTATAATCTGATGGTGGTTGCTTTAAATAACAGTAAGTTTGTGCCATCTGCCAATCAGTTCACACACAATCTTGCTGAAGTTAATGTTACCAATATTGAATGAAATTTTAAATAAAACTTATAAAATAGATTACAAACATAAGTCCAAATATACAATACACATTGTTTATAACCATACAGTGTGAGAACTTTAGTACGGATTTGTTGGTATAGTATTTCAGGTGTTACATGCTCATGGTATTGTCTGTATTGGGGAAAACAACATCAAAACTCATCATGCTCATTATGGCATGTAGAGAGAATCATCTGTCAAAAAAAGAAGTTCATCAACAGCTTAATCTACCATGATCTAAAGCAGTGGAATACATGTGAGACATGCTGTCACTATACCTTGTCAAACCAGCACTTGACACTGCTTCTAGCACACACACAGAACTGGGAGGAGCAGTCATCTTTACACCGGCAGCTCTGTAACACACAATGTCATCTCAATCCCACGTCAGGTGTAATATACACAAACACATAGCGTGGGGGATACAGAAAATAGGCAGGACTGTTTAGGAATGCATGCTACTATTTCATAATTTGATATAATACATGCAAAAAAAATTCCACAAGTTATCATTTAGAAAATTCAACACAGAGTTGAAAGCTAACTATCTTAGGCTAAGAAAAATAATAATCTTGGTTCTCAGGCACTAGCCTGTATCATCATAAAGTCTTCCGCACGTTTTGTTTATATTTCCATTTTTTTAAAAATAAAGTCCTTAAATATTCAGGGTTTTGAAGACACGATCCTGGCAGTGAAATGCTACACTACTTTAAAACAATGCAATCCATTATAGCGTGCCATTACTTCCCTTTACATGAGCACTGCTTTAATGTGTATCTCTTGTTATGGTCATGGCAGCTATAGGAGTTTGTGTGCTTGTTTTGCTGTTTGCAAATTTGGTCAATGAAAGCATGAAATTTACGATAAAACATCACCAGATATGCCGGACTAAGTTTTATTCACAGATATTAAGATAGTGAATACACAGTGACACAGTCAGTTAATCTAATCACACATGAATGGGATAATATCAAATGACAGAAAATTCCATTTAAGCTCAACTTAGGTGTAAACAAGTATTTGTCACAGAAGTGACGAAATGTCCCCCGCCTGTATATACACCAAAATACAAAATATGAAGACAATCCTGCGATTAGTTCTTGAGATATCGCGGCAACACCGTTTTCCAACTCCAAAAGCAGATTTGCCTGCTGTGACCTTGAAAATAGGGTCAAGGTCACCAAAACCGACTGGTGTCTGCGGTGTCTGTATATACACCATAGTTCCAAACATGAAGACAATCCTGAGATTAGTTCTTGAGATATCGCGGCAACACCGTTTTCCAACTGCAAAAGCAAATTTACCTGCTGTGACCTTGAAAATGGGGTCAAGGTCACCAAAACCGACTGGTGTCTGCGGAGTCTGTATATACACCATAGTTCCAAATATGAAAACAATCCAGTGTTTAGTTCTTGAGATATCGCGGCAACTCTGTTTTCAAACTCCAAAAGCAGATTTGCCTGCTGTGACCTTGAAAATGGGGTCAAGGTCACCAAAACCGACTGGTGTCTGCGGAGTCTGTATATACCCCATAGTTCCAAATATGAAGACAATCGAGTGTTTAGTTCTTGAGATATCGCGGCAACACTGTTTTCCAACTCCAAAAGCAGATTTGCCTGCTGTGACCTTGAAAATGGGGTCAAGGTCACCAAAACCGACTGGTGTCTGCGGTGTCTGTATATACACCATAGTTCCAAACATGAAGACAATCCTGCGATTAGTTCTTGAGATATCGCGGCAACACCATTTTCCAACTCCAAAAGCAGATTTACCTGCTGTGACCTTGAAAATGGGCTCAAGGTCACCAAAACCGACTGGTGTCTGCGGAGTCCGTATATACACCCTAGTACCAAATAGGAAGACAATCCTGAGATTAGTTCTTGAGATATCGCGGCAACACCGTTTTCCAACTCCAAAAGCAGATTTACCTGCTGTGACCTTGAAAATGGGGTCAAGGTCACCAAAACCGACTGGTGTCTTCGGAGTCTGTATATACACCATATTTCCAAATATGAAGACAATCCAGTGTTTAGTTCTTGAGATATCGCGGCAACAAACAGGTGGGACGTACGTACGGACGTACGGACGGACGTACGGACGGTCGTGAATACTATATCCCCCGCTTCGCGCTTTCGCGCGGCGGGGGACAAAAATACTTTCACCAAGATGGGTGTGGTTGGTGTTTACTGGGGCATGTGACGGGGCATGTGACGGGGCATGTGACGGAGCATTTGACGGGGCATGTGACGGAGCATTTAACGGGGCATGTGACAGGGCATGTGACGGAGCATTTGACGGGGCATGTGACGGAGCATTTAACGGGGCATGTGACGGGGCTTGTGACGGAGCATTTAACGGGGCATGTGACAGGGCATGTGACGGGGCATGTACCTGCAGGCTGGTGATGACTCGGTTGATGTTGAGAGGACTTGTTTCTATATTCTCAGCAACATACAGGTAATCCGTTGGAAACTGTTCATCATCTGCAGCATTCACACATGCAATGGGGTTCTTTTCCCGCCCGTAGGAGATGTCTCTGTGACAAGGAGAAAGGGGAATCAGTGGGTCGCTCACAGCAGACTGGGACTGATGTTCACAGTACAAGGATATCACAGCATAACAATGACTGAAAAATACACTCTCAATATGGATAAGCATATCCAATCTTGTGTCTTACCTATGAAGCAACTTTTCTGGTCGAGTGAGTTTAGCTGCAAATCCCTTGAGCTGTTTGTTTACTTTGAGAGCCATCCAAGTGTTACTCGTCTGATCAAGACAACACTGAAACAACAGCAAACAAACACATCATGGAAAAAAATATCCCTATCTGAAAACATACAGGAAACAAGTGGATATGTCACAGAGCTTTGAACACAAAGAGATATACTCCAGCCAAACGCAAGTTCACGTTTTAAATACTGAAAAAAAAAGCAAGGAATACATCAGCTTTGATGTGAAAATACTTAACCTCAAAACTGAATCTCCTTCTGTTTACACTGGGTGTGCTTGAGTGGTTGAGTGGTTGGTTGAGTGGTTGAGTGGTTGAGGTGAGGTGAGGTGAGGTGAGGTGAGGTGAGGTGAAATTGGGTTTAACGTCGCGTCCAAGATTATTGCACTTATATAGCGACGTGCATGCACGTGTGTGTGTGTGTGGCTGCTTGTGAGTGAGTAAGTGAGTGAGCATATGCTGCTTTTAGCCATACTTTTCATCCACATGGAGGGGACTTACTCTGTGTGCGTGTGCGTGTGCGAGTGTGCATGTGCGCGTGTGTTTTTCTCTTATTAAGAACAGAGTAATCAATGTTGAACAAAAGCACACAAGCACCTGCTCCTCCATGAGACACAGGTGCAGGGAGCCATACCGTGAGTGGAGTTTCGTTATTGTTGTTTCGCACTTCTACATCAGCACCTCGGGCCAGCAGCAGCCTGAAAACAACGAAATTAACGCGGTTCATTTTTCAAAACAAAATATTACACCAGAAATGATTTAGGATTTGTGGTCAACTGAAGATATGTATGGTGACCATTACATGTCAACCTTGACCACTTACATTGTGCTTAGCAAGTTTTGACTTGCCTTCATTTTGAAAGTCATCATTAGTTCAACCACACCATGATAATGTTAATTATGACCAAGTGACCATCAGACCTCCTCCATATCAACAGATTAAGATAGCTATGGAACCTGAGCAATGTTCATAAGACTGTTGAAACAATTTTGATCCAAATCTGTCCACAATCCAGATTGTTTAGTATGAGGTAGATGACTTGACCATGGAGGTCACCTTTTTTTAATGAACTTCTTTCAGGTGGAATTAATCAACACTCTATTTCACTATGAACAAGCTGCACACAGGCTATCATATATTAAACAGTGCCTCACAGACATAGACATTAACAGTGAGTACTTACACAACACTCTCATAGTGGTTCTGTCGGGCTGCTATATGTCTGCAAAAGAAGCAAGACTGTTTGTATTAAGTGATCATATCAAAAAAGAAGAAATGCACAATTATTTGGATCATCACATCAATATAATATTGGTTGGCAATACAAGTAGAATCCATGCTTGACAGATTCTTAGCAGTTAAACAACAAGCATATGGACGGCAATCAGCCAATGAGACATTCACTGTAGAATGAGTAATGAGTTCTACCAACTTCACTTACAATGGTCGATCTCCATGTTCATTGGGGGTGTCAAACTCGCATCCTGAATCCAAGAACATCTCTGTGATGGCAACACTGCCAGCATAGGCTGCCCAGTGGAGGCCTGTGTTCTCCTCCTGCCAACAGTCCACAGAAGGAGAAGGTTCATCTTCTAAATGCCACTCAAGAAATAATATAAGGAGAACCAAAGCAAGCCCAGGTCATCAATACTATACATCATGAACTACTAGGTACTAAACTTCTACAAAATATGGTGTCTTCAGAGTGAGCCAGACAGCCCAGTGATATGGGGAACACTGACACACAGGTCTTTTAAGTAAAAATAAAATCACAAGAATCTCTCAATGTTCTGTATTAAGGGACAATAAAGAAGTTGTCTGAACCCAAAACCTCAAAGTCTATCATCTTTAAATTGCCCTTCTCAATCTAGATTTTGCCCCAAAGCAAGTTTACTAGCCCCAAATAAGCTACACTAGACTCAGGTTCCTGTCTTAAGTCACAGATGGCAAAACATCATGTTGGTCCACATTCGATGTGATGTGCTACGAGTGTCTGCACAAACTTACATTGTCCTTCATGGTTGGGTCTGCTCCCTGTGAGATGAGGAATCGGACAGTGGAAGTGAGCTGTGACTCCGCTGCCCAGATGATGGGTGTCCACCCGCCGTCATCCTACACAAACAAAGTCAGGGATCACTCAATACTGGGAAGCTGTACGGGAGATGGGACCAATCCAGAAAGCATTTAGAAACATTCAGTTGGGAGCAAGACATCTCAATACCTACGTGGGAACATACTTTCCCAGTGTGCTTACATCAGGAGTGAGCAGTGTACATATGGTATAGGGCTGGGACGGGTTACTCGGGTACTCGGGTCGGGTGGGTCCTGAGTAGGACCCGGGTACCCACAGGACTACCCGGACCCGTGGTTAATCATGTGATATATATTGTTTAATGACAAAAATTATCTAAAACTCTTTGATTACACTGTAAGTCACTAATGCTCCCATTTCTTTCTGACAATGCACCTATTCCTTCTTACTTTTATATGTTTGAATAAAGATAAAACTTCATGCAGTAAACTTCAGTGTATGCATGACCAGATCGTTTTACACGTGTTTCTAAATACATTTTGCCAGGGCTAAGGTCAAACCTTTCCAAATAGTACAGTTTGTACCTATGTCTAAATATCTACAACAGGTACCCAGGTAGGGTCGGGTAATAGGGTGGTGGGTACCCAGGTAGTAAATTTGGACCCGTCCCAGCCCTAATGTGGTACATCACACACCTGCTCCATTGCAGTGCCTGACACCTTCATAACCCTCCCAGTAAGTAGCGCTGGGAACTGGGTATTGCTGGGAACTTGGTATTGCTGGGAACTAGGTATTGCTGGGAACAGGGTATTGCTGGGAACAGGGTATTGCTGGGAACAGGGTATTGCTGGGAAGAGGGTATTGCTGGGAACTGGGTATTGCTGGGAACTGGGTATTGCTGGGAAGAGGGTATTGCTGGGAACTGGGTATTGCTGGGAACAGGGTATTGCTGGGAAGAGGGTATTGCTGGGAACAGGGTATTGCTGGGAACTGGGTATTGCTGGGAACAGGGTATTGCTGGGAACTGGGTATTGCTGGGAACAGGGTATTGCTGGGAACTGGGTATTGCTGGGAACAGAGTATTGCTGGGAACTGGGTATTGCTGGGAACAGGGTATTGCTGTGAGGGGCCTGGGTTCCCAGCAGCTGATTCACTGACGCTTGAAGTAAGCTGATGGATTGACTCCCTTACAATAGTTTCCAAAATCTATTTTTGCCAATGGGTCAAGTTATATCAGAAAAAACGGTCAACATAATTTTGGATGCATTAACATGATAAATACACAACTATCTTACATTTGTGGCATATTTTTTTCAAGAAAGATGCATCCCTGTATGCTCTTCAGCAAACTAGCACGAACACTGCAGCAGCTAAAACCAGCTGCTGTTGGGATCTTGTCTTTAAAAAAAATCAATGTAACAAGACAACAATTCTAAAGGCAAATTCAACAGTATGTGCACTGACCTGTGTGTTAGGTCCAATCTTGCCACTCTCCAGCAGTAGTTTGATGACCTCAGTGTGTCCAGCCTTGGCCGCATAGTGGATGCAGGTCATGCCATCCTCCCCCTGCAGACACATGTACTATGGTCAGTCGCAACAAACTGTACATTAGAACCTCCCCACAGACACATGTACAATGGTCAGTCACAACAAACATTAGAACCTCCCAACAGACACATGAACTATGGTCAGTCGCAACAAACATTAGAACCTCCTCCACAGACACATGTACAATGGTCAGTCACAACAAACATTCGAACCTCCCCCACAGACACATGTACTATGGTCAGTCGCAACAAACTGTACATAAGAACCTCCCCACAGACACATGTACTATGGTCAGTGGCAACAAACATTAGAACCTCCCCACAGACACATGTACAATGGTCAGTCGCAACAAACATTCGAACCTCCCCACAGACACATGTACTATGGCCAGTCGCAACAAACTGTACATTAGAACCTCCCCACAGACACATGTACTATGGTCAGTGGCAACAAACATTAGAACCTCCCCACAGACACATGTACAATGGTCAGTCGCAACAAACATTAGAACCTCCTCCACAGACACATGTACTATGGTCAGTCGCAACAAACATTCGAACCTCCCCCACAGACACATGTACAATGGTCAGTCGCAACAAACATTAGAACCTCCCCACAGACACATGTACTATGGTCAGTCGCAACAAACTGTACATTAGAACCTCCCCAACAGACACATGTACAATGGTCAGTCGCAACAAACTGTACATTAGAACCTCCCCACAGACACATGTACTATGGTCAGTCGCAACAAACATTAGAACCTCCCCACAGACACATGTACTATGGTCAGTCGCAACAAACTGTACATTAGAACCTCCCCAACAGACACATGTACAATGGTCAGTCGCAACAAACTGTACATTAGAACCTCCCCACAGACACATGTACAATGGTCAGTCGCAACAAACTGTACATTAGAACCTCCCCAACAGACACATTTTCAATGGTCAGTCACAACAAACTGTACATTAGAACCTCCCCACAGACACATGTACTATGGTCAGTCGCAACAAACTGTACATTAGAACCTCCCCAACAGACACATTTTCAATGGTCAGTCACAACAAACTGTACATTAGAACCTCCCCACAGACACATGTACTATGGTCAGTCACAGCAAACATTCGAACCTCCCCACAGACACATGTACAATGGTCAGTCGCAACAAACTGTACATTAGAACCTCCCCAACAGACACATGTACTATGGTCAGTCGCAACAAACATTAGAACCTCCCCACAGACACATGTACAATGGTCAGTCGCAACAAACTGTACATTAGAACCTCCCCAACAGACACATGTACTATGGTCAGTCGCAACAAACTGTACATTAGAACCTCCCCAACAGACACATGTACTATGGTCAGTCGCAACAAACATTAGAACCTCCCCACAGACACATGTACAATGGTCATTCACAAGAAACATTAGAACCTCCCCCACAGACACATGTACACATGTCACAACATGTCAAAACAAACATCAGAACCGGACCAGATAATACAGTGATTGATATCATGAGCATCAATCCATGCATTCGGGATACGATGACATGCATCTGCCAAGTAAGCGAGCCTCACCACTCTTTAAGACAAATATAGAAGCCTTTTACAGAAAGAATTAGTTGACGAAGACCTATTCTGACATGGGTCTTCACGGGTATTGGGCAATGCAGTCAGCAGGCATAATGAATGTGCTTGTCATCAAGCCATTGCTGGTTGGTGATCTTTGGCACTTATCTACCAAGTCACTTAATATTCAATCTCTGGCTTGAACACAACCCTGAATTACATGTCTTTAGAGAATCCCAATACATATTGAATATTGAACATGGTGGTCAAACTAACACTGGATTTACAGGCTGTATAAACTTCAGAGACAACCAACTCATGCACCATGTGTTCACCTGAACATGATCTCTGAGTAGAGTTGGTCTTAAGGAAAACACTGAATTCCAGAGTAGTTAATCTAAGTTGCTAGCATGCACACTTTACAATTAATAAGATGATTTAAAACACTGGTATTGTATGTACCCTGTCATCCACCCTGGCTCCGACCTTCATGAGGTACTGTACAACATTGGGTTTATTGTGCTCCGCCGCCATCATGAGGGGTGTCTTCAGTGTCTTGTCCTTCATGTGATTAGCTGCTCCTGCCTGGATAAGGATGTGGACAATGGCCAGATGACCACTAGCAGCTGCCCCGTGAAGCGCAGTCTCGTCGTCGTACTCCTCGTACTGATAGTTTGGATCCACACCATCAACTGTCAATCAATTAATCATCATGTAGAAGACCGTATATAATCAAAAACACCAATTTTCTTTCCTTTTTTTTTGGAAAAATACCTGAAATCTATTAGTCCCACTGTATTCTGCAGTCACAAAAATATTTCAGTGATCAAATTTTGTAAATTCTGCAACTAAATTCTGCACATAATTTTATAAACTTTAAAGCTTAGTTTTTATTAATTTCGTAGTTTTGCACCTGTTTGAATTGTGACAGGCATCTTCACGAAAAACTTACCCACAGCTAGAATAGCTTATTGAAGTGAATCAGACCACAAGTGTAAGCATACAGACATGCACTTTCGGCAATGATACAAAAGTCAACACAAAATAAATATCGGTTTACATGCTTAAAATCAGCTTTCGAATAACATATTGAAGTGTACAAACTCTGCAGCAGATAAATGCAAAATGCTGCACATGTTCAGCACAAAATGTGGTTTTCTGCAAGATAGCTACATTTCTGCACCAAGTGGGCATTTCTGCAAAATATTCTGCAACTATGGAATCACAGAATACGGCAGGGAGAAACACTACATGATCTAATGGCATCTGTTACACTCAAAGTCATGACTACTTATTGAAAGTACTCACTCAGCATATAGAGCAGTTTTTCCAAGTCTCCCTCGTAGGCTGGCATGTACATGCTCTTTGATAAATTCCTGTACTTCTTTGGCCTGAAATAGAATTAGTAAAATTTAAATATTTAAATATTTTATAGATTTGTATACTTATCCTGCATTAGTTCTTAATGCATTTACTGTCGATTTTTCAAAGATGAAGCTGCCTGAGGTCCAGCTGAAGAAGAAATTGTTCCACCTAGCTGTGTCGCTAATCCCACCACACAGAGGCCCCGTTACCACGGAAGTGGTGACATCATGCATCTTCACATTACTACTTGATCATAACATCTTAGTCATCATGGGGGGGGCAGCTCTGCAATGTGTGCGTCCTTAGACATAGTAATGCAGGATAATGATACAAATGTAAAACATCTTTAAATTTTACTAATTTCTTAACTTATCCTGCATTACTCCTTAATGCATCTGAATTAGGATGGTACAGAGGTGGGCATACGAGGGGTGTTCATTAAAGATTTCCCCTAAACCACTTAGGGTTATCATATTTGGTTGAAATTTCACATGTGTAATGATACATGTATCTATGGGTTATGTCTGAACTTGCAGCATCGAACTATTAATCTTACCACTTTTACAGGTGTTATGATCGAGTAGAGCCATGACAATGGAGCCAGTAGAATACAGAGCAGTGATTAGGTTTTTATATTTGAAAGGTCGCAAACCAAAAGAAACTTTCCATGAAATGAAAGCAACTTATGGGGAAGATGCCCCATCATATGACGTTGTTAAACACTGGCATCAGCAGTTCAAGTGTGGTCTGACACAGGGGTCCGGAAACCGTCATATGCGCCGGACATGTCCGATTGGGAATCTCAAATGTCCGTTTTAAAATATTGCTTACCGGACATTTTAAAAAGTATTGTCCGGATATTCTTAAATTTTGACCGGACATGATCAACAGTTAGGACTGAGCAGTTTCTGTCTGCAGTTGCAACACAATGAAGATTAACTACACTGACAAGCTTTGTTTGTTTTGATTGCTGTAAATACATCAAACCTACATGATAGTCCAATCGGTCAATCACTGTAATAGGCAATAAACTGAGTTGACACTGATTAATCGAGGATTAATTACTGAGAACATCTTGTTAATTTGAGTGAAAGGTGTTTACAACTGTACATTAATACCTTGCATCATCGATGTACCTCATTATCCTCACAATGCTACGATACGTAACCTCAGACAAGAAGCGAAAGCGTGACGACAGCCAGTCGACCGATGCAGATCAGTCGAGCGGATCTGCAAAACCCTCAAAGTCTGGACGATCATTTTGTAAGTCGTGGCTAACTACTTTCACTTGGTTGACATACAATGAGGATTTGCAGATTTTATTGTTTTCAGTAGCTAGTCGTATATTGAATCTTGATTGACCGCCATTTTGCTTTCTCGGACGATCGATATCCAATTTTTTTATGGTCAATAAATAAGTACAGATGAAAAAAGTATTCAAATAACTATTGCTATCAACGATATTTTTGTATTTGTGATTAAATTATCTGTCTTGTTTTTAAAAAAATCTTTAGTTTAAAAAAACACATTTCCCGTGAGGTCACGTGATAACCAAATATGGGTTAATAGTCTCGATCCAAATGTTACAACGCGTACACTTGAGCAGACTCATGAATATAACTCATGAATATTAATTAGACCGTTCACTACGTTAACAGATCGTTATTATAAAAGAAACAAACGTATGTTTTCCATGTAAATCTAAAATGACATTATTTGTTATTAATTGTCCGGTGAATTAAACAATTTAAATTGAAACAATTCATAATTCATCAAATTATGAATACGTAAACTTGTAATGTGTGAGAAAAGTCGTACTAAAATACCCTATTTGAAGGGGGCGTGGCCTAAAGGCAAATGTCCGATTGGGATTTTAAATTTTCCGGACCCCTGGTCTGACATCTGTGAAAACAGCTGCCATTCCTGGTTGCCCCCATTCAGCCATTGATGAGGACACTATCAATCAAGTGGAGACCGCCATTTTGGCAGACCGATGTATAACTGTTAACCAGTTAGCACAAGATGTCAAGATCAGTGTAGTGTCTGTGGAAAAATTCATCCATGACAATTTGAACATGCATAAGGTGTCTGCACGATGGATTCCCAGGTTGCTCACAACTTTCCAAAAGCAGGAACGAGTCAATTGCTCAAAGGATCTTTTGGACATGGGCCAAAAACACCAGACAAACTTTTTTGACAGACTTATCACACAGGATGAAACATGGGTCCATCACTATGATCCTGAGACTAAAGTTCAGTCGATGCAATGGAAGCATGTGGAGTCACCACCCCCAAAGAAGGCACGTGTCCAACCCTCTGCAGGTAAGGTCATGCTCACGGTGTTTTGGGACCAGCACAGAGTAGTGATGATGGATTTCTTTGCAAAGGGTACCACATTTACAGGACCTTATTATGCTTCACTGCTGCGGAAATTGTGGGACGTTATCAAGCTTAAGAGGCGTGGCATGCTGACCAAGGGTGTCCGTCTCCTGCAAGACAATGCTCCAGTACACAACTCTCATGTTGCCCAGACAGAAGCGCGGTCCTGTGGCTATGAAATCCTTCTGCATCCTCCTTACTCTCCTGACCTTGCACCATCTGACTTCATCCTCTTTCCAACCATGAAGTCATTTTTGAAGGGAAAACGTTTCACAGATGATGAAACACTGATTTCTGAAGTCAAGTCCTGGTTTGAGATGCAAAATGAGGGTTTTTACAAGCGAGGTCTCCATAGTTGCATAAAACAATGGGAGAAGTGTTTAACTCTTGGTGGTTCCTATGTGGAGAAAGACTAATACCTATGCCAAGTTTCATTCCACTTGGTCCATCAGAAGTGGGTCTTACTTTGCAAAACTGGAAGCTTCAGGTAAGACAATATAACAAATTACAAAGCTGTAAAACAGAACAAGGAATGTGCAACACAAGAACTTGACCACTTGGCAAATCAAAATGGCTGATTGGAACAACAAAGCACATGATTTATCAGTGACTTGTAGCTGCCATCATGTCAAAAATATTAATGCGACAGTAAAATTCTATGAAATTTGTGTGAAGACACATGCCATAACACTGATATAATTCACAATAAACGCTGAACAAGCATGAAATACTCATATCCCCCGCCAATATGACATGTCTGGTTGTGTGCAATGCATTTGCTCCTGTGAAATATGTTCACTGGACTTTTTGTAAATGGCCTAATTGCAGCACTAAAAAAAGTTATTACTGGTGTTTTGCCATCTGCAGTTTATGATAGAATACGTAACTGTATTTGTAATGAGTAAGGATGAGACATATGGACGAACAACTTCTTTATTACAATTAGGATTGACGTTTCGGTGTTGGTTCTAACACCGTTATCAAGCAAGTGAAGTACAGATTATGGTTGACAAGAATATATACAGGATAGGAGGCAGTGTTTATACAGTTGAGTAGGTTTAAGATCAGTTACACTGTTGTATTTGTAATGGGTCATGTTATTACTTAAACAATAATCAGAGAAGTAAGTTAGAGATCAATGAGGGCAGGGGTCACCATGAGGTGTACTGAGAAGTACAGTACCAATCATCTGATGATCTGAGTAGTAGACTGGAGTCTGGAATGCTACAGCACTGGCATGATCAGGAACAACAAGTCCAGTGTAGCTCCAAGACAATGAATTGGAGAGTGAATGAGTAGAGTCATTTTCCGTACGTTAAAGAAATCTTCAAGCTTCAGTTTTTCAGTCAGATCACAGTTGAAATCCTGAGTAACTAGGACATGTTCACATTTATGCTGCTAAGAGAGATCCTGAAGTTGCTTCATGAAGTTAGTAAGTGAATGAGACAACCGTGTCCATGACACTATTGGAGGAACATACACACAATCAATGCAGAACTTGCCAACAAGAAAGGAAATGTATTCAATACTGCAAGATGACATTATTTGCCAAGTTTGGTGAAGAAATATGGTATGGTTTTCAAGATCTGCTCCGGAAACAAGGACTACTGCCATTTTCAGCCTAAGTCAAAGTCGTTGCCATGATAACCCGAAAAATAAATTTGTTTAGAATCCCAAACTATCAAAAGGCACCAGTTCACCACTAGACCTATCTATGTGCCAAGTTTGGTGAAGAAATATCATACAGTTTTCAAGGTCTGCTCCGGAAACAAGGACTACCACCATTTTCAGCCTAAGTCAAAGTCGTTGCCAGTAAATGTATTAAGGATTAATGCAGGATAAGTTAACAAAATATATTTGCATTATGACCAACAACAAATATCTAGAAGCATTAAAGAAGGAACTCTTAATTTTTCATCAGTGGAAATTAGTGGTCCAAGGGAGATAAAATAGGTTTTCGAAGAATTTTGCAGAGTTACCTCCCTTCATTTACAAAAATGAAATGTTACAACACATCATGGCTACTGAAGATCTGGTTTCTTAGAAAGGTTTTCAAACCTTTCTTATTACACAAACAAAAATTCAGATGTCTAAATTGCATTATTTGCTGTAATGAATCACAATTTTATTGAGGTGTCTAAGGCGGTCAAACCTGTAAAAATATTTTGTATTTTGTCTAAAATCTGAATCCAAAAAAAAATTCTTTTGATATTTTACATTGCACACAATACAATGATGTAAACCAGGGATCTGGAAACCTGTCACTGCACCAGACTGTCTGCAAAAAGTCCGATTTGAAAAATTGCAAACCAGACATTTTAAAATTTACAAACCGGATATTTTTTTGAAAGTTCTTGCCTGATATTACAACCTGAGAACGAATATCATTACAAAGGATATAAACATAAGGTGAGGTGAGGTAAATGGAGTTTAATGTCATGTTCAAGATTGTTGTACTTATACAGTAACGTGCATGCTCTTGTGTGTGGCTGCTTGTAATAGTCCAGAATAATGCAGATTTTATAGTGCTAGCACACTGAGATACCATGTCACAGTTTAACATGAACACCTAACTCAGACACAGTAAACTCTGACTCTGAGCCGACCAGTCCTTGTTTTAACCCCTTAAAGCCAGGTACCATTTTTCAATGTCTTCTTGTATGACACGAACAGGGATCGAAACCCCAATCTTCCGCTCTCCGGGTGGTCCACTAGACCATGGTGGAGGCCATATAAAATATAGACTAACATGTGTTTTATTTTGTTGATTAGTGTATACATATGACCTGGAAGGATGACCAAGCGCTATCAGGCATCATATTATGTGTGTTAAAATATAATGCTACATCGTATCCCTTCAGGGAATTCAGGTGATAAACTTCAATTGGTCAACAAAATGTGAGATTTGAGATAAAATATCAGTAGACATGATGATTTACCAATTAAATTGTATTTCCAGTTTTGCTAGGCATTGCTTCATATACAGAAATTAAGCACGCAGTGTATATTTTCTCACCCGAAATAGCAATCATGTGAACACATATTTTCTGCCAATCTACCAGTGATTCGGTTAAAAAATACACAATAATACAACTTCAAAGAATTTTGATGCAACGATCAGAAATCTATTTGAAACTATTGTTTTATTAGAAATAACATATTCCAATATTGTGTTATTTTATTTGCAGCTTTTACCACATATATATAAAATAATAATAATAACAATAAGAGTAGCACTTTGGAACAGCTGATTGCTACTGCCGTACATTCTTTTGCATAGGGAACAGTTTGACCTTTTACCATTTCGTTGACATGCAGCCTAACAGTCGAACTACAACAAATATGTCTTTCAGTAAGTCAAAGTGTGGCATTTATGATATATGTGTCCATTTTCTGTCAACAAAATTAACGTAAAACAATGAATGAAATTTTGCACAAATTTAATAAAATAGTTTACAAACATCCGTCCACAAACACAATGAACACTTGTTATAAACAGATAGTGTAATAAGAGGACTAAATGGAGTAACCTCAGTACGGTCTTGTTGTCATGGTACTTCCAGTGTTGCGTGCTCCTGATAACATTTAATATTATCAGTGAAATACAATCATAATTAAAAAATATATATATAATTAAATGAGAAATATTTGATAACAACTATGGAATATTTAATGTTTATGAACATTTGCTCTTCTCCTTGGGCTCATGTCAGCCACTGAGAACACTGATACCATTCCCTCTGCACATTAGTGTAATACTAACCTTTCTTCTGTGAGGCTGACCAGCATCTTCTCCAGGTGGTGCCGGGACGGACCCAAGGGGAGCCCCTCTGAAGACAGACATAACACCATGTTCAGCCAAATGTAGAAATAACACCATGTTCAGCCTGGTATAGACATAACACCATGTTCAGCCTGGTATAGACATAACACCATGTTCAGCCTGGTATAGACATGACACAATGTTCAGCCAAATGTAGACATGACACAATGTTCAGACAAATGTAGACATGACATCATGTTCAGCCTGGTATAGACATAACACAATGTTCAGCCTAATGTAGGAAAAACACAATGTTCAGCCTGGTATAGACATAACACCATGTTCAGCCTAATGTAGACATAACACCATGTTCAGCCTGGTATAGACATAACACCATGTTCAGCCTTATGTAGACATAACACAATGTTCAGCCTGGTACAGACATAACACCATGTTCAGCCTAATGTAGACATAACACCATGTTCAGCCTGGTATAGACATAACACCATGTTCAGCCTAATGTAGACATGACACAATGTTCAGCCTAATGTAGACATAACACCATGTTCAGCCTTATGTAGACATGACACAATGTTCAGCCTAATGTAGACATGACACAATGTTCATCCTAATGTAGACATAACACCATGTTCAGCCTGTAATAGACATAACACCATGTTCAGCCTTATGTAGACATAACACAAGCCTAATGCAGACATGACATAGTGTTCAGCCAAATGTAGAAATAACACAATGTTCAGCCTAATGTAGACATAACACCATGTTAAGCTTAGTGTAGACATGACACTATGTTCAGCCTAATGTAGAAATAACACCATGTTCAGCCTGTTATAGACATAACACAATGTTCGGCCTAATGCAGACATAACACAAAGTTCTGCCTAATGTAGACATAACACCATGTTCAGCCTAATGTAGACATAACACCATGTTCAGCCTGGTATAGACATAACACCATGTTCAGCCTAATGCAGACATGACACAATGTTCAGCCTAATTTAGACATGACACAAAGTTCAGCCTAATCTAGACATAACACCATGTTCAGCCTAATGTAGACATAACACAAAGTTCGGCCTAATGCAGACATGACACAATGTTCAGCCTAATGTTGACATAACACAATGACATAATACCCAGGTTAGCCTCATGTAGACATAATACCCAGGTTAGCCTCATGTAGACATAATACCCAGGTTAGCCTAATGTAGACATAATACGCAGGTTAGCCTAATGTAGACATAATACCCAGGTTAGCCTTATGTAGACATAATACCCAGGTTAGCCTAATGTAGACATAATACCCAGGTTAGCCTCGTGTACTCTTAATACCCAGGTTAGCCTCATGTAGACATAATACCCTGGTTAGCCTAATGTACACATAATACCCAGGTTAGCCACATGTACACATAATACCCAGGTTAGCCTAATGTACACATAATACCCAGGTTAGCCTAATGAACACATAATACCCAGGTTAGCCTCATGTACACATAATACCCAGGTTAGTCTTATGTAGACATAATACCCAGGTTAGCCTCATGTAGACATAATACCCAGGTTAGCCTCATGTAGACATAATACCCAGGTTAGCCTAATGTAGACATAATACGCAGGTTAGCCTAATGTAGACATAATACCCAGGTTAGCCTTATGTAGACATAATACCCAGGTTAGCCTAATGTAGACATAATACCCAGGTTAGCCTCGTGTACTCTTAATACCCAGGTTAGCCTCATGTAGACATAATACCCTGGTTAGCCTAATGTACACATAATACCCAGGTTAGCCACATGTACACATAATACCCAGGTTAGCCTAATGTACACATAATACCCAGGTTAGCCTAATGAACACATAATACCCAGGTTAGCCTCATGTACACATAATACCCAGGTTAGTCTTATGTAGACATAATACCCAGGTTAGTCTAATGTAGACATAATACCCAGGTTAGCCTAATGTAGACATAATACCCAGGTTAGCCTCATGTACACATAATACGCAGGTTAGCCTCATGTACACATAATACCCAGGTTAGTCTAATGTAGACATAATACCAAGGTTAGCCTTATGTAGACATAATACCCAGGTTAGCCTCATGTAGACATAATACCCAGGTTAGCCTAATGTAGACATAATACCCAGGTTAGCCACATGAACACATAATACCCAGGTTAGCCTAATGTAGACATAATACCCAGGTTAGCCTAATGTAGACATAATACGCAGGTTAGCCTAGTGTAGACATAATACCCAGGTTAGCCTAATGTAGACATAATACCCAGGTTAGCCTCATGTACACATAATAAACTGGTTAGCCTAATGTAGACATAATACCCAGGTTAGCCTAATGTAGACATAATACCCAGGTTAGCCTCATGTACACATAATAAACTGGTTAGCCTAATGTAGACATAATACCCAGGTTAGCCTAATGTAGACATAATACCCAGGTTAGCCTAATGTAGACATAATACGCAGGTTAGCCTCACGTAGACATAATACGCAGGTTAGCCTCATGTACACATAATACCCAGGTTAGCCTAATGTAGACATAAAACTGTGATTGGTCCAGAAGAAAAAGGTTGTTCCATTCCAAAAGAAGGACCCCCCCAATCATCAGTTGCCACAACATATAGGAAGTGGTGACGTCATGGAACTTTCATATTACTGTGGGTCACACATAAATTGTCTGCAGTTATCGAGGGGAGGCAGGTCTGTGATTGTTATTTTGTTGCTTAGTTTGTTGTTTATGTCTCACTCTCATACAGAAAATCTGTAGCACAACCCAAATGCTGGACAGTATGTCTCACTCTCATACAGTGTTTGTTTGTTTGTTGTTTAACGCCACACTCAGCAATATTCCATCTATATGATGGCGGTCTGTAAATAATCGAGTCTGGACCAGACAATCCAGTGAATGACATCATGATCCATGCAATTCAGATACAATGACATGCATCAACTAAGTCAGTGAGCCTGACCACCCGATCCTGTTAGTCGCCTCTTACGACAAGCATAGTCACTTCTTATGGCAAGCATGGGTTGCTGAAGACCTATTCTACCCCGGATCTTCACGGGTCCTGCAACTGGTAGGCCCTTCCTTAGACGTTGTAATGCAGCATAAGTATACAAATAAAAGAAATATCTATCATATCCTGCATTACTCCTTAATGCATCTGTATCCGACTAAATGGAGGTGGGGATGCTTTCAGATGTGTACTCAGTAAACAATCTCACGACAGGCAGTCTTGTCAGCCGTAAGGCACAATTCTTCTGCACAGATCAGTAACTGATCATCCAATCCGGTCCGCGGAAAAGTAACAAGAGTATGTCCGGGTAAACAAACAGTAAGAGACAATACCATTCCCTAAGGTCTAAAACCTGGATTACCAAGCCATGACTGTGTAAAGCCAGGAAAAGAATCCCCTAAGAAGCGAGTTTTGAAAAACTGTGAGTCAGGTAAGGCTGGCTCTGACATGTTTTTTTGGCGTTGCAGTGTGGTCACCTGCTGGGCTACAACCAGCAGTCCCAAACCGCAAAAGCCCTCAACGTCTTCTAAAGCCACGTCCCTAATGTAGTGGCTGGCAAAGATCAGTCTAACCTTAAAATAACTTCCTTCCATGATGGCACTCTTATTCAACTGCGAAGAGCCATTGTCGAGACAACTGCCCGAAAACAGGAACAGAAATAACATCAAATTACTGGGGACCAATTTAGCAGCATATGTTATCTGTTTGGTGACCAACAGCGATATGAAAGTTCCTTGACGTCAGCCCTTCCAGTATGACGTGGCAGCTGATGAATGGGGGGTGAAGTTGTGAATGCTTCTGGAATGGAAATCTTTTTTCTTTTCATCAACTGGACCAATCACAGATTCATTTCTGTCAAAAGTAAGCAGTGAATGCATTAAGGAGTAATGCAGGACAAGTTAAAAAATAGGTCTTTGTGTACGTCGGACCTACCTGAAGATAAGGTCTTTGCTGATGGAAGAGTGTGTGTCACAGGCGGCACTATGTCTGTGTCCTCATTCTCCTTCCCCTTAAGTTGAGGATACACAAATGTTGGCTTTGTCTTGTATCTGCAAACAATAAAAGATCACTTGAAATTAACCAATAGCATATAACTGTATGCATGCAGTTATGCTACAAGCCTGACCAGCGGACAACTTTCCTCCCCTCATTCGTGTGACTGACCAGCGGACAACTTCCCTCCCCTCACTCGTGTGACTGACCAGCAGACAACTTCCCTCCCCTCACTCGTGTGACTGACCAGCAGACAACTTCTCTCCCCTCACTCGTGTGACTGACCAGCGGACAACTTCTCTCCCCACTGCACCCCCCTCACTGGTGTGACTGTGAAGGTTTGTGCTGTACTCACACTGCCCTCCTGGAAGAGCTCTTGTTTTCTGGAATGGCCATGGGCTGTGGGGCATCACTGTAGCCCAAACAGATTTCCATTTGGGCGGACTCTTCCCCACAATGAGGGCAGTAGTACTTGCCATCCTTCAACACCTGGCACAGCTTGTGAAAACTGTGCACCGATGTACCACCCTCCTTCCGACACTGGTAAAACTTGCCCTGAAACAATGGGCACACATGTCAAATGTCATGTCACATATTACAGTTTCTTCAACCTGACATCAGATTCAAGGTTGAAATTGAAGTTAACAGTTTTATGACCAGTAAAATGTTAAGTTAGATGTACACCTTCCAATCAACATACCTGTGTGCAGAAATGTCCACAGCCTGGGCAGCACTGATGCAACTTAAGCCGCTTGCGATGGGCCTCGCATACTGCCATGAAAGGGATCTTGACTGCAGGCCGCACAAGTTGATTGTTGCTCACCTTGTTGCAGCAACCCATTACCTGCAAAACAAACCCGTAAAGATCTGGGTTAGAATAGGTCTTCAGCAATCCATGCTTGACATTGGCGGCCACTAATGGGATCGAATGGCCAGGCTCGCTGACTTCGTTGATGCATGTCATCGTACCCCAATTGTGTTGATCGATGCTCATGATATTAATCACAAGATTGTATAGCCCACACTCATTTATTACAGACAGCCATCATATAGCTAGAATATTGCTGAGCAAGGCGTTAAACAACAAACAAACCTGCAAAACATTATGCATACTACAGACTAAATGCACCAACACACAGACATTCACAGACTGATAAATGACTGTCTGTTGAGTTCCTAACCTGTATGTGATACTGCCATGAATATAGAGTCTGCTCACCTTGCCATCCACAGAGTCCAGAGCCTGACAGTAGGTCACACCTGATGTCAGTTTGTTGAAAGAAGCACCATTGATCTTACAGCAGCACAAAGGGATGATGTCCTTGTCTGGGGATATACCCATGGCCGAGGTCTGAAAACAACACCAACACATTCCTGTTCAAAGCCCGTCTGCAGCCAACATCTACATTTAAGGATTGACTATTTCTTTTCTTTGAGAAACGCCTATCGATTTAGTACTATCGTAATGCAAACAACTGCAATAGACTGATGGGTCACTACACTCATATTTCATTAAGCTAAACTTGTACACAAAAATGCTACACTTCGACTATCCTCTAAGGTACATCCTGGCTTGGGATGTTCCTGTTCCAGTGGTCAAAATTCATCCTCGATTATCCAGTGTTTTAATACTTTTATATCACATTTCTACATACCGTATTCGACATAATAAGCGCCCAGGGCGCTCTCAAAATTAGAAATAGGGGGGCTCTTATTAGAATATTATTTTGGTGAAAAAAACAGAGTTGAAAGATAAATTTCGTGGTGTATGCTGACAGCCTGAAATGTTTATATACGACAGATATATGTTTCCAGAATTTAATTGCCCATAATTGAGGGTGCATATTACACACGAGTGCGTATTATACACGACAAAATAGGTCTTGTGTACATTGATCAATCGGTAGGGGTGCTAATTGGGATTGTTCACTAGCCAATATATTAGCAAATATCGCTGTGGGCGCTTATTAGAGCGGGGCGCTTATTACGTCGAATACGGTAAATACAATTGATCTATCCTATGCCACTATACTAAAAATAGTGACACTGTAGCTCACTTGAATATGTCAGCATTGATATGCCTATATTTTCTGCATAATAACGGAAGAGTAAAAACAAATACCAAAGTCTAAGATTTGAACAAAATATGATGCCATCGTAAGGAAAACATACATGCCAAAATCTAGCTCCCTGTCATCAATTTCAGCAGAGAAGAAGTTAACAGAGCCAATATGTCTTCCACAGAATTTAAGAGCAAGGTAGAAAAAAAGGTCAAATCTAAAATATCTGTGAAAATGGAAACATTTATGTTGAGCCCTACAACCAACCACCCGTTTCACTTTGGAAAACAATGGCTGAGTAATGGCAGCCTCAAGTAATGACTTGAACCTCTTGAACACATCAGGGTGGCATCATTCGTGGGAACAAACATTTGAAAGTTTAACTTCAAGTGTCCATTGATTTCTGAGCAAAAGATGTTTGCATTGAGTGACCGACCTGGACGCCAGACAAACAGTCCATGACATAATCTCACTTGACTTTAGTCATGTGGGCTACAAATAGACATCCTATGAAAGATACTCCACAAATCAAGAGAAATGTCTTTCAAAGAGGGTGATAAGGTGAAATCCCATTTGCAGCTATGGTAGCAAATGGGTCCAGATACTGCAAATCTGGAAAGCTTTGCGCAATGAAATTGCTGCGAGCATCTAACAATAGCTTTACCTGCGTCTGGAAAGTTTTACAACACCCTGTTGAAGATAACCAAAGATCAAAGCTACTTTTGCAGGTGTTACATTTGATACGTAGGGGTCGGCATGATGAACTAGTAACTCAGTGTCAGTCAGTGAGTTGTAAGCTATAGATGCATGTGTTCTTGGAGTAGCGCGTTTACAGAATAGACTGGCTGGTGCATGCCTGAATTACTCAGTGTTATGTCAACAACTTGACAAGATGTGGCAGGTTAGTGAAATTAGACTATTGCACTAAGTTACAGTGTGCAATTAGGGAAACATGTGATGTGAAGGAGTATTTATTTAATCACGTACTGGCTGATTTCATAGCATGTGGAAGCAAATTTAAGAAATATGCCTCCTTATTTCTTTTTTGCCTCCTTTTTTCTTTGTGGTTGGTTTGCAAAAATAACTGCGTCTTGAAACTATTGCAAGTGTGTTGGTTGCAGTTTTGGAAGTACTTTTCTGCTCGCAAAGCTTTTCAGATGTACAATAATTATTGAATATGTCTACACACTCCATTTCAACAAAACAATTATTGTAAACTTTCAAAAGAACAATATATAATGCATTCCACTGTCATCACTGTGGGAGGGGATAGGGACACAGGAAGGGGGTACAATATATCATGCATTCCACTGTCATCACTGTGGGAGGGGATAGGGACACAGGAAGGGGTACAATATATCATGCATTCCACTGTCATCACTGTGGGAGGGGATAGGGACACAGGAAGGGGTACAATATATCATGCATTCCACTGTCATCACTGTGGGAGGGGATAGGGACACAGGAAGGGGTACAATATATCATGCATTCCACTGTCATCACTGTGGGAGGGGATAGGGACACAGGAAGGGGTACAATATATCATGCATTCCACTGTCATCACTGTGGGAGGGGATAGGGACACAGGAAGGGGTACCATATATCATGCATTCCACTGTCATCACTGTGGGTGGGGATAGGGACACAGGAAGGGGGTACAGAGTATCATGCATTCCACCGTCATCACTGTGCATCTCTTCAATATTGGACTAACAACATTAGGGCACGCAACTGTCACACATGTCACCCTGTAACATACTACTGGAACTAAGAAGTCATGTCTTCAGACCAATTACCACAGAACTACTATTTTCAGGTAACTGACCCAAAAGAGTCATGGAAAACCTTCCAAGATCAAAAAGCGAGGAAATTCAAAGGTATTATTTAGAAATTTGTAATTTGCACAAAAATCATGAAATTCATGGCATCATACAATTTGGATTGTTTTATAAATCCTACAGCAGCTGTGAGAATAAGACAAAGGCCAGGTGTGACAATATGAGCATAATACTTACATAAGTGTATGCAGGTGGTTTGGGGGTCTGTGAGAGCAATTAACATGACATTATGTACAAGTACTGACTGAACGTTTCACCAGAAGGAAAGAAGAAATGCTTGGAAAATCTGACAGCATGCAAAATAGATATTACAACTGTATGGATGAAATCATTATCATCAACAAGTAACTTACAGGACAAGATGGTGGGCGGGATGAGTTATCACATGCAGTTCCGTCTTCTGGAGTTTTAGGTGGGGTCACAGGGTAACAAAGACCATTGGGAGTTGATGCAACCTTGGTCTCTCGGCCATGTGGAGCCACAATCTTCTCGCCATTAAAGCAGTCAGCATTGCCCTCCCGCTTTACCTGGCCTAACACTGGCATTGCAGTGATGCTTGCAGGACCTCGAGGTGGGAGATAGGAGGGGGACCCAGACACTAGCAGGGCACGTAATGCTTCAGAGTTTTTAGGGCCACATGGTTTGGGCACAGTGTTGACACTCCTACTAGCTGCCAACTGGCTGGACAGAAGCGCCAATGGTGAGGACATGTATTTGGCACTTTTCCCAAAGCCAGGGGTGGGTGTATCTGTGTTGGGATGACTAGTGGGGATGGTCACACTCCTTGGTAATAAAGACTTGAGGCCAACAGGGGTTGGCTGATGTTCAGACACAATGGTGACGACGGGTGTGATTGGACATTCCACACCCTCCTCTGTCTTCCTCTTCTTACCTGCAACAAACATTGCAGTATTTCTATGTCAGTAACTCATCATATAACCAGTGCTGAGCAAGGTTGGAAAAACGGTTCTTGCATGCTCAAGTCACGGGCTTAAGTCAAAGGCTTCTCCATAAGGTCTTATCTCTAACTTAATAAATAGACATATAAATATATATATATATATACATGATGTAACACTTGCATTGAAAATATTTCATTTGGCCCTAAACCACAGCAGTCATTATAAGGGTATAGCATCAGGCTCTGACGAACCTGACAAGGAGTTGGCAGTGTCACCTGAGTCAGCAGCCTCTGCCGGTATCGTTGTGGTCGTGGCTTCACACTGCTCTGTATCCTCTGTAACATAGCAACAGCAAAGACTTTGAAATGGTGTCTGGACAAGGTACACCAGTGATTGGTATGAGTAATGACAGAATTCAATATGAGCAGACAGTTCTCCAAGTGACAACGTGATCTATTTATGCCGCCCTTCAAGACAAACATAGTTAACTTAACTGTAGACCAGTTTCCCATGGGTAATACACGGGAATAAAAAAGCCAAGTGATGCAGAGTATGTTTCACTCTCATACAGATGAAGAATAGCACTACCCAAATGACAGACAGTATGTCTCACTCTCATACAGATGAAGAATAGCACAACCCAACTGACATACAGTAAGGGTGAAACGATATTCCGATGCATCGCGATACTGGACCCACGATACGATATACGATAAACGTAGGCCCATTTATCGATACGCCACGATACGGAACGCAAATCTCAAGTACAGCGTTTCCTCGCTATTGTGCCTTTCAATAAACCGCTAACTTGGTTATAGCGCGCGATAACGCATGGCTCCCAAAAACGTACTTACATTTTTAATAAGTTCAGGTTTTTCCCCATCTCAAAAAACATTATCAGCTGATCCCATTATATTACTATCTTGTTATTAAAACGTGTTCATTGTATACCTGGACTTGTGTTTGTAATATATTTTAATAGTTTTTTTCAAAATTTCATTTTATATTGTTTACATTAAGTTATGTGAAATCGTGTGTGAAGAGATACAGCAACCACAGTCAGATTACCGCTTTTGACGCATTGAAGCGAACTTTAGTTGCTAGAGAATGGATACATGTATTAAAAATGCCATACTTTGACTCATTAAAAGTCATATTTATGGCAATTTGGCTAATATATGTCAACATAACGTTTTCACAATCGAAATACATGTAGCACGGGGTGTCCCTGTCCCTAGGGTGACTGGTCAAATTGTTCCATGCGTAAAAATATCCTGCAACAGCAATCACCAGAACCAAAATGCTACACGTGTGGTTCTTATAATTTTAAATACATAATATAGTAAAAGCTGCAACTAAGGTAACACGATATTGGAATATATTATTCCTGATAAAACAATAATTTCAGATACAATTTCTTCGACCATTGCATCAAAATTCTTTGACGTTGTATCACTGGTGGAGCACATTAATTATTTTCTGGTGTTTGAACTTTGAATTGTTTTTAAGGAAAGTTAGAGAAAGTGAACAACTTCAGTTGTCTTGTTATTAAATTTATTATAAAATAATTTTGACTGTTTCAAAATCATGAAAGGTTCAATCTTGACATGCTTTAAGTCTTGTTTTTTTATCATCGCGTATCAAGATACGTATCGTATCGTGACCTGAATATCGAGATACGTATAGTATCGTGACCTTCCTGTATCGTTGCATCCCTAACAGACAGTATGTCTCACTCTCATACAGATGAAGAATAGCACAACCCAACTGACAGACAGTATGTCTCACTCTCATACAGATGATGCATATGTAGCAGGGCGTGGAGTCACAGATGACATTCTTATCTTGACAGCTTGCTGACAGGGATAACCTCTTTGGTCATGTGGACAAGGTGTCCGACCTAGGTCAGAAGGTCTGTGGTTCGAATCCAATCATGGGACTCGGAAATTTTATGGCTGCTACACATAGCACAACCCAACTGCCGAAGAGTATGTCTCACTCTCATACAGATCATCTGCAGCACAACCCAACTGACAGACAGCATGTCTTACTCTCATACAGATCAACTGCAGCACAACCCAACTGCCGGACAGTATGTCTCACTCTCATACAGATCAACTGCAGCACAACCCAACTGCCGAAGAGTATGTCTCACTCTCATACAGATCAACTGCAGCACAACCCAACTGCCGGACAGTATGTCTCACTCTCATACAGATCATCTGCAGCACAACCCAACTGACAGACAGCATGTCTCACTCTCATACAGATCAACTGCAGCACAACCCAACTGACAGACAGCATGTCTTACTCTCATACAGATGAACAACAATCTACTCCATGCAGTATGTCTCACTCTCATGCAGATCATCTGCAGCACGACCAAACTGACAGACAGCATGTCTCACTCTCATACAGATGAACAACAATCTACTACATGCAGTATGTCTCACTCTCATGCAGATCATCTGCAGCACAACCCAACTGACAGACAGCATGTCTTACTCTCATACAGATGAACAACAATCTACTCCATGCAGTATGTCTCACTCTCATGCAGATCATCTGCAGCACGACCAAACTGACAGACAGCATGTCTCACTCTCATACAGATGAACAACAATCTACTACATGCAGTATGTCTCACTCTCATGCAGATCATCTGCAGCACAACCCAACTGACAGACAGCATGTCTCACTCTCATGCAGATCATCTGCAGCACAACCCAACTGACAGACAGCATGTCTCACTCTCATGCAGATCATCTGCAGCACAACCCAACTGACAGACAGCATGTCTCACTCTCATACAGATGAACAACAATCTACTACATGCAGTATGTCTCACTCTCATGCAGATCATCTGCAGCACAACCCAACTGACAGACAGCATGTCTTACTCTCATACAGATCAACTGCAGCACAACCCAGCTGACAGACAGCATGTCTCACTCTCATACAGATCAACTGCAGCACAACCCAACTGACAGACAGCATGTCTTACTCTCATACAGATGAACAACAATCTACTCCATGCAGTATGTCTCACTCTCATGCAGATCATCTGCAGCACAACCCAACTGACAGACAGCATGTCTCACTCTCATACAGATCAACTGCAGCACAACCCAGCTGCCGGACAGTATGTCTCACTCTCATACAGATCATCTGCAGCACAACCCAACTGACAGACAGCATGTCTCACTCTCATACAGATGAACAACAATCTACTACATGCAGTATGTCTCACTCTCATGCAGATCATCTGCAGCACAACCCAACTGACAGACAGCATGTCTTACTCTCATACAGATCAACTGCAGCACAACCCAGCTGACAGACAGCATGTCTCACTCTCATACAGATCAACTGCAGCACAACCCAACTGACAGACAGCATGTCTTACTCTCATACAGATGAACAACAATCTACTCCATGCAGTATGTCTCACTCTCATGCAGATCATCTGCAGCACAACCCAACTGACAGACAGCATGTCTTACTCTCATACAGATCAACTGCAGCACAACCCAACTGACAGACAGCATGTCTCACTCTCATACAGATCAACTGCAGCACAACCCAGCTGACAGACAGCATGTCTCACTCTCATACAGATCAACTGCAGCACAACCCAGCTGCCGGACAGTATGTCTCACTCTCAAACAGATCAACTGCAGCACAACCCAACTGACAGACAGCATGTCTCACTCTCATACAGATCAACTGCAGCACAACCCAGCTGCCGGACAGTATGTCTCACTCTCATACAGATCATCTGCAGCACAACCCAACTGACAGACAGCATGTCTCACTCTCATACAGATCAACTGCAGCACAACCCAACTGACAGACAGCATGTCTCACTCTCATACAGATCAACTGCAGCACAACCCAGCTGACAGACAGTATGTCTCACTCTCATACAGATGAACAACAATCTACTCCATGACATACAATCATCATGGTTACACACTTTCCCATTTCTATGTGGGAAACAAGGGAACTATCCTTCCTGATTTCCCATGAGCCAGCACCTTGCTATAGATCTACAACTATCACAGTCATCACTGTTGCAGGTAACTACTGCTATCGTACAGGAAGTGAATACCTTGTGTTTTCCTTTTCCTGAGACTCTTTCTGAACTCAACTGATTCTTCCTCCCCATCTGAAACAAGACCTTAGAGTATTTATCTATTTCCCACCAATAAGATGGGCACCACAGTGCATCAGAAGATAACATGTAGAATATTTGTTCCATATCATTTATTTATCATTTTCTATATCCAGAAAACCTATATCCTTCAACCAACATTTTTATTTTGACAGGTGGAATATGAATGACAGCCTGAAACATCACTACTGATCTATATCAAAACTAATCCATCAACACTTACCAATACAATCATGTTTGTCTCCATCTAGTGAATCTGATGTATCTGCTCCTGAAAAAAGGCATTTCATCAATGTGCATGTGGTGCATGAAGTACAAACAAGCAAGCTGTTCTATCTCCCTGTGCTTCTCCTCACATGCCGGAACCATTTACCCCACTAAAGGTGGGGCAGGACAGACAGACCAATTGGCCCGGCTTCATCCATCTCCATGTCGAGATAAACCAATATCAACCACCGGCAAACTCTTACCTGGACACAAAACATCTGTGATCAGGTCACTCACCTCCATTACCTGGCACTATTCATAATCACATCCTTGATTAACATTGTATCTCAGAACAAGCCTTCTCTGACTTCAGCTAAACACCTCACCTAATGAAGAGAACAAGCCTTCTCTGGCCACAGCTAAACACCTCACCTAATGAAGAGAACAAGCCTTCTCTGGCAAACAGCTAAACACCTCACCTAATGAAGAGAACAAACCTTCTCTGGCCACAGACAAACACCTCACCTAATGAAGAGATCAAGCCTTCTCTGGCCACAGACAAACACCTCACCTAATGAAGAGATCAAGCCTTCTCTGGCCACAGCTAAACACCTCACATAATGAAGAGATCAAGCCTTCTCTGGCAAACAGCTAAACACCTCACCTAATGAAGAGAACAAACCTTCTCTGGCCACAGCTAAACACCTCACCTAATGAAGAGATCAAGCCTTCTCTGGCCACAGCTAAACACCTCACCTAATGAAGAGAACAAACTTTCTCTGGCCACAGCTAAACACCTCACGTAATGAAGAGAACAAGCCTTCTCTGGCCACAGACAAACACCTCACCTAATGAAGAGATCAAGCCTTCTCTGGCCACAGACAAACACCTCACATAATGAAGAGAACAAACCTTCTCTGGCCACAGCTAAACACCTCACCTAATGAAGAGATCAAGCCTTCTCTGGCCAGACAAACACCTCACCTAATGAAGAGAACAAGCCTTCTCTGGCCACAGACAAACACCTCACCTAATGTAGAGAACAAGCCTTCTCTGGCCACAGCTAAACACCTCACCTAATGAAGAGAACAAACCTTCTCTGGCCACAGACAAACACCCCACCTAATGAAGAGATCAAGCCTTCTCTGGCAAACAGCTAAACACCTCACCTAATGAAGAGATCAAGCCTTCTCTGGCCACAGCCAAACACCTCACCTAATGAAGAGAACAAACCTTCTCTGGCCACAGCTAAACACCTCACCTAATGAAGAGATCAAGCCTTCTCTGGCCACAGACAAACACCTCACCTAATGAAGAGAACAAACCTTCTCTGGCCACAGCTAAACACCTCACCTAATGAAGAGAACAAACCTTCTCTGGCCACAGCTAAACACCTCACCTAATGAAGAGATCAAGCCTTCTCTGGCCACAGACAAACACCTCACCTAATGAAGAGAACAAACCTTCTCTGGCCACAGCTAAACACCTCACCTAATGAAGAGAACAAACCTTCTCTGGCCACAGACAAACACCTCACCTAATGAAGAGATCAAGCCTTCTCTGGCCACAGACAAACACCTCACCTAATGTAGAGAACAAGCCTTCTCTGGCCACAGCTAAACACCTCACCTAATGAAGAGAACAAGCCTTCTCTGGCCACAGACAAACACCTCACATAATGAAGAGATCAAGCCTTCTCTGGCCACAGACAAACACCTTACCTAATGAAGAGAACAAACCTTCTCTGGCCACAGACAAACACCTCACCTATCGAAGAGAACAAACCTTCTCTGGCCACAGACAAACACCTCACCTAATGAAGAGAACAAACCTTCTCTGGCCACAGACAAACACCTCACCTAATGAAGAGAACAAGCCTTCTCTGGCCACAGCTAAACACCTCACCTAATGAAGAGAACAAGCCTTCTCTGGCCACAGCTAAACACCTCACCTAATGAAGAGAACAAACCTTCTCTGGCCACAGACAAACACCTCACCTAATGAAGAGAACAAGCCTTCTCTGGCCACAGACAAACACCTCACCTAATGAAGAGAACAAGCCTTCTCTGGCAAACAGCTAAACACCTCACCTAATGAAGAGAACAAGCCTTCTCTGGCCACAGACAAACACCTCACCTAATGAAGAGATCAAGCCTTCTCTGGCCATAACTAAACACCTCACCTAATGTAGAGAACAAGCCTTCTCTGGCCACAGCTAAACACCTCACCTAATGAAGAGAACAAGCCTTCTCTGGCCACAGACGAACACCTCACCTAATGAAGAGAACAAACCTTCTCTGGCCACAGACAAACACCTCACCCAATGAAGAGAATAAGCCTTCTCTGGCCATAACTAAACACCTTACATACTCACAAGTCTTATCTGGCAGAAGTTTTGGTTTAGCACAGCACTCGGCAATATTGCAGCTGAATGATGGCTGATGTTAATAATCAGGCCTTGACAAGACAATCCAGTGATTGGTATTGTGTGTAACCTGTTCCATTCAGTCACCTCTTACAACCAGCATAGGCTCCAAGGGGTCTACTCAAACCTGGGATCTCCACAGCGTTTGACAGAAGTAAATACATGTACTGTCTTACATTCTGATGCAAATCAGGGTTTCAGGGTTCATTTATGGGACACTGACATTGTGAGAGATGTTTTCAAAATTTGATGATGAAAAAGAATATCCGACCAATAGTTGATAAAATCATGACAATGTCCTGTTGCCATTTGCTGCTAACAAGATCACTGTACCTGCTGTAAATATATCAAACATCCCATGCTTCAAACGATGTATTTGAAAATCAGCTAATTTTGACCTCCTATAATTAATTGTTTGGCAAAACATAAGTAACCTCATGGTGAACAATAAAATTAAAAAAACAAATCCAAGGCTTTACCTAGACCTACAAAAAGGGGACCCCCAATAATTAATTCTAAAGGGTCCTTGCAGGCAATATGAGGGTCCTGTAAAGTAATGAAATGGTGAAGTGTACTATACATTTTGATAATCAATTACATTCGAGCCTGGATTACAGTGACCATGTGGACAGTGGTCATGATCAACGGCTGTTATAACAGACACCATGACCGTTCTTGATGCCCTGTACATGTTGGTACTGTGAATATTATTGTGTTTCCCTTGGGACAAATTATATTCAATTTCTGAGTCCATTCTCTACATTTGTGTATACTGGACACATATTTGTGCATCGTAAAACCATGCAAAACTAGTTGTGATACTACCAGGGTAACTACCAGGCTACTTTGGCCAGTTAAATCCAACTCACTATCTGATAGATTCCCCTTTGCCTGAAAAGAAAAGAAAAGAAACATTAAAGTACATATATATCCATATATTATATACAGAAAATCAGTTAGATCCACAAAACATGAATGTGTGATTCAAAATATCTGATCAATTCTTCAAGTATCAAGGGGTGATTAAAATGTTCTGAGCCTCACATAGAAAGACTTGACCTACAAACAAGTAAAAAAAGTTTTGTTGTTTTTAACAACATGCCCTTCCACATTGATGAAATTTTGCCAACAATGTTGAAAGGATTTTATCCCAGTTTCTTAGAGGCCCTTTTCTTGGCTGTCCAAAAAATTCTCCACAGCCGCTGATGTCATTTTTTGGGGTGGAAATGGGCTCCGGCTAGAGCTTTTCAATGTTTGCAAACAGATGGAAATGTGAGGATAAGGTGGGTGCTGAAGGACTTCAAAGACATACTCATCAATTGTAACTATTGATATGACAATAGTGCACTGGCGCATTGTCCTGTTTGAAGAGCACACATTTCACAGCTTCCCACATCTCATAGTCTTAATACCCTCCCATAATTGCCTCAAAAGTGCAGCATAATATGCTCCATTTATTGTTTGGCCTTATGGAAGATACTCCATCATGATGACACCTCAGCATCCCAGAACACTGCCAGCTGATGAAACAGTCTCTGCCTTCTTTGGTGCTGGTGATGTCAAATGCTTCCATTGTTTTGATTGTTGTTTGTACTCAAAACAGATCTAGATTATGACGAAACATCTTGTTCCTGGTGCATTTTTTGATGATCAGATGTTAGGAGCTATGGAACCCAACAAGCTTATGTCCTCTTCAATGCCACAGTTTCTGTAAAATTGGAATGTGCTCTCGTGGAAATGCATACCAAACAAGCAATATGACGTTCAGTAATTCGCCAATCAGTCATCAAGATATTGTAAATTCCATGGATTATTTCTGGTGTTGTCAACATCACAGGTCTTCCAGGACATGGGTTGTCTTGAAGGCTCTCCCTGTCGTTCCTCAAGTTTGCTACAGGCTCAGGCCTTATCAGTCAACCCTTGTATCCTACAGGCTCAGGACTTATCAGTCGACCCTTGTATCCTACAGGCTCAGGCCTTATCAGTCAACCCTTGTATCCTACAGGCTCAGGAGTTATCAGTCAACCCTTGTATCCTACAGGCTCAGGACTTATCAGTCAACCCTTGTATCCTACAGGCTCAGGACTTATCAGTCAACCCTTGTATCCTACAGGCTCAGACCTTATCAGTCAACCCTTGCCCCATGCTACAGACTCGGGCTTATTAGTCTCTCGTAGTATGCTACAGGCTCAGTCAGGCCTTATCAGTAATTCTGTAGTATGCTACAAGCTAAGGCCTTATCAGTCAACCCTTGCAGCGGTAGAAACTAACATTTTTAGTCCACTAGTCCTTATAATGATAACAAATAGCAAAACCCTTAAAAATGGCCAATTTCTACTAGTCCTACTACCTTAACTACATGCAGTTTGGCAAGGATTTATCATTCAACCCTTGTAGTATACAACACGGCTCTGTATGAGGAGACCCCACCTGTGCTTCAGGTACATTTTCATCAACCCTGTCAGTAACTAACATCATGAAAACATGGTCCCTGAAACCAAGGCTTAAATGACTTAACCCTCTTGGTGCCACGGGACCATATATGGTCCCTCACTTTTCACACCCGCATAGTGCCAGGGGACCATATATGGTCCCGAGAAAATGCCCTTTTTAAACTGTGAATTTTGATATTTAACACTGAGTGCGCAAAGTCAAAACTATAACCATCATCACCCCAATCATCTTAGCTTTAACATCGTGTAACTCATACTTTATACAATGCTACGGATTGCGAAATATGGCGAGATTAGTTAAGTGGCCACCGCTCTTCTCGGCCTTTTTCTGCCATGTTTGAACACCAAGCGAATGACGGCGAATTTTGATTATGCACCATTGTCACATACACGTAAATATTTTCAGACAAAATCCTTGTTCATAAGAAAAAATATGACCTGAGTGGTCAGAAAGACATATTTTTCCCAACTGTATACTTATTCACGTAAATACAATTCTGTTCACTCCTTAATGAACAAGTTTATTTACACGTTTTGTATATTTTTATCGACTATCGATAATGGCGGAATGGTCGGTACGCATGAGAAAACGACAGTGTATATTCCCATTACATTTATGCCGTTCATTGAATGAATTTATAACCATCATCACCCTAATAATCTCAACGTTAATATCGTGTAACTCATATTTTATGCAGTGCTACGGATTGCAAAATATGGCGAGATTAGTAATGTGGTTACCGCGCTTCTCGATCTTTTTCTGCCATGTTGAACTTCATGCGAATGAAGGCAATTTTTTATTATGCACCGTTGTCACATACACGTAACTATTATTATATCAGACAGCCAATTTGAAAAAGAAATCTGATCGGACTGGTCAGAAAGATTCACTAGTCCCCAATGTACAGTTATTGGCGTAAGAGAACTAAAGTTTAGTCGGCCAGGGAAGTTTTTTGTTCAAGTATGGCATATGTTTATCGACTGTGTGTCATTGCGATTTAGCACGGCGCTACATACAAACCGACAGTGCAGATTGTCTTTTTGTTTATAATGCTGATTTACAGAAAATATTCAAATCAAAGATACGGAAAGATAGCTATAATCGTTAATATTAAGTTGGTATAGTGTATATTTATGGGCAGGAGGTTCATGATCAAAACCTAAACATTGAATGGCCAAGCCCGAAGTGATCGACAGGGCACGTTCGCATCATAGCAGTGCCGTGATTTTTTTTTGTCTATCGGTTGCCCTACATACTCGCCCGTTCAGACAAATAACTGCTATTTTTTTCATATGAAATGACTAAGAGTCATGTGTGATTGCTCAAACTAGCTGACCGTGTGAGTGACTTGCCCTAACTGTTTCACATTTTGTGGCAAATGGAGATTTTAAAAGTGTGGTCACGACATATAACGTGAGTCGATGCCATATTGTAAACAAATTGTGTCAAGGTCGGTTCAACATGTGGTAGCTCGGGCCCCGTTTCTGACGATGGTACAAGCGATACAAACATAATGCAACTACTGAAAACATCAACATAACTTCTACAATGATGCCAGCAATACCTTTTTGCATTTGGATTAACCGCTTATGGATACGATGTGTTGTAAAGTTCAATTGCGATTTGTTTTTCCTTTCATTGAAACTGTGATAATGGCGCTGTGATTGGTTTGCTGAGATAGTATTTTCCATGAGTCTAATGTACATGGTACATGCTGTGATTGTAGAAGATAATTGATAACCAATTGTGTATCATCAAATACACATTACTCATCTCTTCAGAAAATGGAATATATTATAGCTCGTTTTCAAACATTCTGCCATGGATATTAGATCAAAAATTAATATTAGATTTACAAATTATTTATGTACACTGTACTCTCGATTAACGTATGATAATCTATTGCAAGTCTTCAACTCTTATTTGATATGTCATCGGAAATGTCGGCAATGAGTAAAATTAATTTTATTTCCTTACAATCTGCAATTTTATTCAAATAGGCTAATAGACGGTCGATGATTTCCCGCCGCTGTGAATTTGTCGTCTGGACAGGTGCGCGTGATTTGACCTCGCGTGTTGAGACGTTGATGACGTCACATGAAACAGCTGATCTAATGTTGTGGTAGTATAATGGATACACGTGGTTTCATTTTCCAAATAACAATGTTCTCTTTGACTGAACTAGAAAGCATATCTAGTATATCACGATTGGAAAATGTCTACGGCGACCGACGAGTGAATGAGACCGCATATCATTTGACGAACAGTGTTAGAATATTTGGCGCAGTTTTCTAATTTTGGTATGTTGACATGTGCTTTTCATATCTGTTTGTATGCTTGATATTCCAAAAATATAATGTGCATTTAGTTGAGTACAATGAGAAAGCTGTCAAAATGGATCCAATATTAAACAACCTAGATTTTTAATATTTTAGCTTCATCTATTGGAATCTCGAATGGTTCAATTTATAACATAAACAGTAAAAGTAATTAGATCTACTCACAATATATAGATAATTAATTTCTGAAAGACAAAAAGTTTTCAGTGTAAATGTGATTTCGTTTTGATGTTTTATATAGTTATATTTATGTCTTTTTTTCACTTTGCATTATCTAAATTACCAAATACTTCGACCAGTGACATAGTAGTAATTAGATTCTACTTTGTTTTGTATCCTAAGTATGAAAACGATATTTTTTATAAATAAATGTTTGTCTAAGAGCAAAATCAATGCATTCTTGTGGGGTTTTTTTTCACCATTTTAATTTGTATATCTTCCCTCCAAGCTGTAGATCTAGTTTAGCTAGGCCAAAATTAAGAAAAAAGGAAAGACATAATAAACCATTTTTATTCAAGGTTTTGCTTGTTAAATTTTCGAAGTTCAATACCAAGAATATATTTTTCCTTTTATGACAAATAATTCCATTACTTTCATTGACCTACGATCATTATCTATTTCAAACTTTTCCTTTAGTAGAATGGGATTGAATGGGAAACTAGTGGAAATAAACTAACACGTATGTCCTTAAATGTACATACCTATAGCTAGGTGTAAATACACTTCTAAAGTCGTATTCATACAACAAATAAAAAAATGAAAGAAAAAGTGGTATTTCATGGACTGGTCATACAAGTATTTTTTTAGCAAAGGTCTAAGTTAGGCAGCCAAGTGCGAAATACGAGGTGGTACGAGGATGTATGTTTTCTGGTGGCCATAGTGAAACAATGACATATGGCGCCCGAGTTGCGAGTGATCGAAAATAGGTTTGTTGAATAGATTTGCTGCCCAAGAAAACGTTTCAACAATTTTGATTGAATCTACATGTACTTACTCTTGGGTGGTGTTACGGTAGTATAATTTTGTTAATTATTAAGAAATATTAATGATGCCCGATATTGAGCGATGTCAATTTGAGTATTGTTAGGGCTGTTTAGCGATCTTTCACATTTTGTCCTTTGAAAATGTACGATGTCAATTACCCAGAAGTTGTTTTTATAACTAACAAAAGAGCACGGTCACTGAAACATACATGGACGTAGCCGAGATTTCTTCAAGATATACATTCCAAACTGTCATTCGTTTTGTGACATAATCTTTGAAACAGTCTGCGTATGAATTAACAACGACCACTTCCGTCAATTTTGTTTTGACGTCAAAAACACGCACAATTTCATCGGGATTTTTTATCGGTAAATATAACTCACAGAAAATTTGCAGTGAATGTGTACTTCAACATAAATATCATATGTCTATCACTGTTAGGACATGTACTTGCCAATGATATGAATTATTGGTCATTTAGATTTCAAACAAGGGCGCTTACCTGACTTTGCTTGCCATATTCGGGTGCGTCCATATTACGATTAATGTGGAAAAGTAGGAAACTTATAATACCAGCACTTTTATCGATGGCTGGGCAGTGCATAGATCTTTTGGATTTGGTGACTTTAGATACTGTTGGAAAGACAATCAACTCGAGTTGCATGTTATACAATTTGGTTACACTGTGTGAAGAAATAAAGACGTTGCAACACTTTTGATACAATGTATACGTTTTTGTAACCGCGACGTCAGCACAGTGCGGCACTGAGCGGTTTGCAGGCTGACTGACGTCCAGGCACCATGAGGGTTAAGGACCAGTTAGTTTAATACCCTGACTGTCGATTGGAAAATTGTATTGTCAACTAGTTGACATTCTTTTGTTGCTTGTAAATATTTTTCCATTAAAATGCTGTTGGTAACTCTTGACATAGCAGTAATTCTGTAAGTTTATTTCTCAAAACATTGCCAAAAAAACATGCATCAGTGTTTACAACAACTTAGCTTGTTCAAGCATGTGCAATATACCACAATGCACATCTGATAAAAAAATAAAACATGTGATCATAATGTCACAAGATGGTTTCAAGGTTCTTGTGCATTATTTCTTGTACTGAAATTGTGCCAAAGAAAGAATCTCATGAAAGGAAAATTTAATTATTGATTCTTCAGTACTGTTTACGATAAAACGAATCTTAATAATCGCGATCATTATTTGACACTATGTAAAGTCATGAGGTTTTTTTTAAATGGTCCCATGAAGTCGCATGTCATACACAGATTAACCAATGAAAAAACCAACCTCAAACAGTTTGTAAGCAACTAACGTTATGGATGTTTATGCGGTGGTTTGTGGGAGAACATGTGTTAAATGCAAAACTAAAACATGGATTAGATTTTATATTGCAGTATATTTCTAGTTTATGAAGTCACTTTGTGTGACATACTGAGCATGCTGACAGCCTACCCACATGAATGTGATGGCATGCAAGGGAGTCAGAGGTTGTACATGTCTTTCATCTGTTTAAAATCATCCTGGTATAATTAGAGTGAGTGAGTGAGTGAGTGAGTGAGTGAGTGAGTGAGTGAGTGAGTGAGTGAGTGAGCGAGCGAGTATGGTTTTACGCCGCTTTTAGCAATATTCCAGCAATATCACGGTGGGGGACACCAGAAATGGGCTTCACAAATTGTACCCATGTCAGGAATCAAAACCGGGTCTTAGGCGTGACAAGCCAACGCTTTAACCACGAGGCAACCCGACCGCCCAATGGTTAGGCGAGGTGAGGTCAGGTGAAATGAAATGGGGTCTAATGTCACAATCAAGATTATTTCACTTGAATAGCAATGTGCGCACACGCTTGTGTGCATGCGTGTTGTGGCTGCTTGTACTGGTACGGACTAATGCTGATCCTTTAGTGCTAGCTCACTGAGATACCCTGCCGCAATTTGACATGAATGCCTCACTCAGACACAGTAAACTGACTCCAAGTTGACCAGTCGTTGTTTTAGCCCCTTATTGCCAAGCACAAGGCAAGGTAACCAGTACCATCTTTTAGCATCTTTTGCTATGATGAGAACGGGGATCAATCCCATCTTAGGCTGTAGTATTCTCCAAGCCTACTACCAGTATGTCCCTGGCCTACATACAATACACTCACAGACACACGCATCTAAGGTTGCAGTATTCTCCCATCTCAGCCTGTAGTATTCTCCCATCTCAGCCTGTAGTACCAGCGTTAGAAATTGGCATTAGTCCGAAAGTCCTTGCCACAATGCCCAATAGTTGAGGTATCATAAGGATTAGTAGAAAATTGACTTTTTAAGAGTTCTGATATATGTTATCAGTATAAGGACTAGTAGATATAAACTGTTAATTTCTTTCGTTGAGTATTCACCCATCAAATGCTGTAGTATTCTCCCATCTAAGCCTGTAGTATTCTCCCATCTAGTATTCTCCCATCAAAGGCTGTAGTATTCTCCCATCTAAGCCTGTAGTATTCTCCCATTTAAGCCTGTAGTATTCTCCCATCTAAGCCTGTAGTATTCTCCCATCTAAGGCTGTAGTATTCTCCCATCTAAGCCTGTAGTATTCTCCCATCTAAGGCTGTAGTATTCTCCCATCTTAGGCTGTAGTATTCTCCCATCTAAGGCTGTAGTATTCTAACATCTAAGCCTGTAGTATTCTCCCATCTGAGCCTGTAGTATTCTCCCATCTTAGCCTGTAGTATTCTCCCATCTGAGCCTGTAGTATTCTCCCATCTAAGGCTGTAATATTCTCCCATCTAAGGCTGTAATATTCTCCCATCTAAGCCTGTAGTATTCTCACATCTAAGGCTGTAGTATTCTCACATCTAAGGCTGTAGTGTTCTATCGAAGCCTGTAATATACTCCCATCTAAGCCTGTAGTATTCTCACATCTAAGGCTGTAGTATTCTCACATCTAAGGCTGTAGTGTTCTACCGAAGCCTGTAGTATTCTAACATCTAAGCATGTAGTATTCTCCCATCTTAGGCGGTAGTATTCTCCCAGCCTACTACCAGTATGCCCCTGGTCTACATACAATACATACAATACTCTCTCACACACTCCCATCTAGGCCTGTGGTCCATTCGTTACCATTACTTCATACCTGACAACTAAAATTGAAACACACTTAGTATAATCAGATATACCCATTGTGCCCCTAACAAAATCACAAATGATAATTATTTGACTAGCAAGACTACTGATATACTGCCAGTCAGAAAGGCTGACTTTGTGCCAGCCTTGAGTATGAGTGTAACTGGTGTCCTTCCTCCATGCGGGGGATGACAATTGACCTTTCTACTGTTCTACAGGAACATCATCTGCACTTTGAGGAAAGCACCTTTGTCTTTCTGTTTTAGAAGTGATAACTCTACCAGACCGGCATATCAGGAGTTTTTCCGTCAGGCCATTTGAATATAACTAAAACAACTGAGGCATAAAGATTCTCTTGTTACAACATATTCAACACCACTGTGAAGTGAAGGGTTTGACATACCTACAGAACCTTAGCTGCAAAGTTTCGCATGCATCAGTGCAATTCAGGATATCTACAGACAATGTCGAAAAATGACGTGTGACTACATCTATAGAACAGGTAGAAGTAATGATAAGACTTTTAGGAGCACCTTTAGAATACAGTACCACAACTTCTGTGAGGACGATCTCTGCCGTAGGTCACATGTCTCAAGACAAGCAACAAATTTTGTGAGAATCTGTCAGACGCGAACCCGCGACCTTCGGATTGTTAGCCTGACAGCTAACCGACTGAGCAACGTCCACACTGTTAAACTTAGTGCAAATTTACCTAGTGATGCCTATGACGTTACGGAACTGAACGAAAAGGGTCGAATAGGTGACGGACACTTACGAAGGTTACGGGTAGGCGTGGTGACTACGGACATTTAAGAATGATCCTGATGCGTTTAGGCACACTCATTCCATTCCGTAATCTACAAAATACGGAGTGGTGAGGAATGAGCCGATATGCCGCGAACTGAAAACGGCTCCAGGCGTCAGACGTCAGACGTCAAACTCGCGAGTACGCATGAATGATATGGTATTTAATAATTCGTCGGGTGATTTTTGTGACAGAAAAGTGTGGTAGGGAAAACTGTAAGGATGATGTGGATAATAGTAAGGAACGATGGAGGAATAAGCATGACTAGTCACGACACAACGGCTAGTTCGCTTTTGAATCAGTACTGAAAAAATGTAGCCATTGAAAGTGGCTTGTGTGAATGTTCCAGGACAGTTTCCAGTAGCCAAAATATTCGACACAAACCATTTCATCCTTTATACTCGACGTTTTTGGTGAAGAATATTAGGAGCCGCTATATAATCTATAATAGCCACTAAACGAGTACCTAACCCTAATGATCGTAAAGGGGTGATTGATCGTAAAGGGGATCCAAGGGTTAAGGATAGACTTCAGGTAATCTAATAGCCACTAAACGGGTTCTAACCCTAATGATCGTAAAGGGGTGATTTATCGTAAAGGGGATCCAAGGGCTAAGGATAGAGTTTGGGGTAACCTACCCTAACATTGGCGACATTTGGATGTGTTCAGCGCCAATATAATATCCCTCATAAACTGCATTCTTGTGCATAATAATGAAAATTAATGAACCAAAAAATAATACATGTATATTAGTTCCCATTTATAACCATTTTATCCACTTCAATTACGAGAAAAAAGAAATAAAAAATATATAAAAAATAAAAGTGCTTTCGTAAACTAGCGCTTGCTCTAAAATGCGCTGCCGCAGGCTATAATAGTAAACAAATACTCAAAACTCTCAACACCGCAGGGCGTTTTCAATGACATTGCGTGTAGAGATGATAGATCACTGGGAGGAGCTAATGCACACCCGATGACCCCTGACATCACAGGGCACTGTTTCGCCGGTGTGACTGGCAACAAAATACTACAAATTACGTCATAGGGTATGATCACGTGTTTGAAAAGTTTGTGGTACTGTATTCTAAAGGTAGGCCAGCTTTTATCACAAGAACAGGTTTAAGCAAAATATTATTTCTGATGATGCTAAATGGACATACCACACTGAAGCTTCACTAAATTAGGAGATAAAAAAGTGAACCAGATCACTGTACATTCTTATCCACACAAGTCACAAGGTTGTGATGAAATCAATTGAGTTAGCCTGGGACCTTTAATCAACAGCTGTAACATGTTCAATGGCTTGGAAAGCACTGACAAAGCATTATCATCATATTTGACAGGGGGCATGGGATTAACCATGTTATCTGGATGTATGTTGGTGACAAATTCAAGCCCTGTTCTTAAGTACATATATAAGTTATGATTTAACATATCAGCATTGCCAGGTATTTATTGGTCAAGATGTTTGGGACCACATTTCATAATTCCACCTATCGCCAATCTTACTTCATGTACCTGGCACTGCTTAGTTGGACTAAAGACTTTCTTTCACAAAGTCTGACTATGTCGGAGCAGTTAATAAACACGTACAAGGAAGGGATACAACTATTGTAAGAGTTCTGCTCATCAGTTTGCTATTTAGGAAGCTCATTAGAATACATAGCCAGGCCTGAACAAAGGTATTTGGACAAAGATTTAAACAATTTTTAACAGCCAGTCCTGTTAAAGAGAGATCCCTAAACCACAGTGTGTGAATGTTGTTGAACACTGTGATGAGTTATACATAAGATCTTTGTTACAGCTGTCTGTCAGTGAGTAATCTACCCTTGACAAACTAATTGTAGAGTCTAGGCCGTGACAATGTTTCCTGGTCATCAACAAGTATTATTAATTCACATCAACCATTGTGACCCCCTAATCTTCTGGGGTAATGGGGGTAACGGGTGTAATGGGGGACAAATACACTACTCACATCACTATCTTCTTGCTGCCTGTTATTTTGTGATTTCCGCAATGAGTTCAGCATATCCATGACACTTTTCGCATGAGGAGATGTAGAAGTCCTAATTTTTTTCCGAGCGGTTATTTTTGTCTTTGCTGCTGCCTTGAAAGCTAAATGGGAATTCTGTGAGAGAACAGCCATAACATCAGTGGCACTGGTGTTCCCCTTTGGTGGACATTCTGTGCTGCTATTGAAAATGTCATCATTGTCCACTCGGTCGTCGTATCCATCCATATCATCTAAACTAGCATTGCTGCTCACACTGTGGTTACAACTATTGTCTAAACTATCATCCATTTTCTTTAAATACTTCTTCTTTTTCTTTTGGCCTGGGAAACTGTAGTTTCCTGCCTTAAACTTCCTCTTCTTCTTTACCTTCATTCCACCTTTCTCATCAGTTCGACTTTCCCCTGCAGAATCATTATTATTGTTCATGAGATCTTCTTCACTGCCGTCCTTTCTCATGGAATCAGATTCTATAACCTTATCACATTTTAAAGCACTTTCTAGGTCAGCCAGTTTGACAGTTCTGTTAGTTATAGGTGCTAAGTTGACAGTCTTTATGGAAGTTTTAGCTGATGATTGAACAGATTTTCGAGCTTTCGGCAATGTTTTTGAAACACTCAGTTTTCCTAAATTGTCTTTAGATGAATTTGAAACACTTGAATTGGCAGAAAGCTTTAATGTTATTTCTGAGTCTACCTTTGTTTCTTCTCCAGCACCATTTGTGAGGTCAGTTCTTTCTGTTTCTAGAGCTGCATTATTGTCTGTAGACAAAGCATCATTTGTGGACTCAGAGCTCTTGGAATCACAATTTGACAAACAAGATATCCCAGAATCGGTCCCATCGTTGACTTCATTCTCGGAAAGATTGATATTAAGTTGCACTTTGTGGAGACTGGTGACAATAGGGTAATTGTGAGGTTTGTCTCCCCCGGTCTGCAGCCTCCCAGGAGACAGCTTGGCTCGGGACTCCCTCTTCAACATGTCTTCTTTTGTGGGCTTTGATTGGTCAATTTTAGCTAGATGATCAATATGTGGCGTGCCATTGGTTGGATTATTTTCCAATTCCTTTGGTTCACTGTCATCTCCTGGATCAGTTGTCTTGTCAATCCCATCCCCCATCTTCATACCCACAAAGTTTATCAGTGCAAGGTCATCCTCTGATGAGCCATTCAATGCATCCTGGCTACCAGTTTCTGCAGATTTCTGATCGGAAGGTACTTCATCTGTTTCTGAGGGAACGTTCTGAAACCGGAAAACAAAAATCACAAAATCATGAAATTAGTTTAAATCTTGCACAAGTGAAATGAGTAATTTTAACACATGTTCTGTCAAAGAAAGGTTTTCTAAATTATGATTATGGCGTGCGTGCATGCGTGAGTGAGTGAGACTTTGATACATATTTCAGTTATACAGTGGTCCCTCGCTACAACGCTATCTATGGGGTCCAAATAATTGGTGGGCGTTATAGACGATGAGCCGTTTAACCGAGGCCGAGGCGGGGGAGCGCGCTCGGCCAATCTCACGATCTTCGCCTTGTCTCGCACATTGCAATGATACAAGTTGTTTACCATTCATAGTGTAAAAATATACATCCATTGTTTTCGCCGTTTGTTATTATTTACAAGCCTTAACTGTCACATTCAATGTGAATGTAGTCTACTTACAAGAAAATATCGATCGATAATGGTAGTAATAGACACGGTTACTTGATCCGAATCAAAAGGAATGACCGCCATGTTGTGACAGCAACATGTGAGTTGACAGTGTCGCCTCAAATTGGATTGCCCACTAATTAAGAATATAAACTTCGCTTGTGGTTCTCTTTTATTGCATGCATGCGCTTCTAAGATCAAATTAAGTATAGTGTGAAAAGTTAACTAGTAGAACAATCGTATTTCCGGGACTTGCCGCGGATGTTTTCAAACAGATTATTAGAACTCCATTCAGCGATAAACGGTTGATTATGCAAAGAGAAGCGTTACCGGTGTGTGCAAATGAACAACGAACAACAATACAATCATGTCTGTGTAAAACTCTCAGTATTAATGGTGTACATACATTTTGGGAGCCATGCGTTACCGCGCGCAGTAACCGAGGTAGCGCTTTATCGAAGAGCACAATAGCGAGGGATCACTGTATCACAGTGTCAATTTTGGGGCAACGAGGGAAGAAAGCCAAAAAATGATGGTCCCAAATATTTACTACTTCGATGGAGCCCATGGTTGGCATTGGTCACGGATACTGATTAGACAAAAATGACAAACCAACAATCATAAAGGATACTAGCACACTTCATTGCAAAATGTAGTGCAAAAGAGGCAACCACTGGCAAAGTTCAATTTGGACCCTCTTGTAACAAAAGACTACCACTATTCTTGGCACTAACGATCAGTCCAACATGTCCAAAACGATGCTAACCATTGACCGCTCACTCTTCCACTTCATGTTGACCTCCCTGAGATTATGAATCATGAACAGAAGTCTATGACTGTGGTCCTATCAAATTTATGCCCAATTCATGTCATATTCCCTTCTTTCCAAAATATTGATTCGACAAAAAAATCAAAAGTGTCTATGAAACACTTACCATTCCTCATATTAGCGAGAGCTTTACATGTATATGTGAGTGTTAGCCAATTGTAACAACACTTAATATAGATAACAGCCAATCAAACAGCCTGTTTCATGTGTCAGGTACTTGTTATTGTCTTCGGCACACACACATCTAAGCTTTGCAACAAAGCTCTCAGAGCGGGAAGTTATGACTGTGTCACACAATGAGCATGATGAGACAGAGCCTACTTTCATGTTATGTGCACACTGCTCACTTCCGAGGTAATATATAAGCAAGTGGGGCATGTTTAGGAATGTTTATGCAAAATGTAAATGTTATGATTGCGATTACTAGTATTGTCTAATAATAACATCAAAATCTGCAGAAATATATGTACAAAGCCAAGTTCAGAAGAGCTCCAGATAACTTTTTGAGCAATTGAATTTTTACTCGGCCCTCTGGCGGTTTCTATTTTAATTGGTTTATTTTTCATTGGGTAACCAATATGTTTACACTCATCTTATCATCACTCTATTTGGTTTCATTCCCAAAATGAGTAAACATTTAGAGAAATAAAAACATTTAAAAAAAATAAATTATGTTTTAGATGTATATAACGGTTCTAAATATAGGCTTGACTCGGAAAGTAAATTAGCTCGTAATTGTGTTTCGGAAATTAGCTCTGGTGTACGCCTGCTGAAATAGCCTAATTGGTCTCATACTTACTGCATACTCTGTAGTTTTTGAAAGACAAGTTCAAATGAACTATCATAACTACTGTATATGACCAGATAAGCCAAACTGTTAGGATCAGAAAAAAGATTCTGTAGAAAGGGGTCGGCTTATGTATGCTTTCATCAAGCTTTTTCTATTGGTAAAAAAATTACATTGTATACAATCACCAAGACTGCGCCAGGTATCAGTTCTCATATTGCAATTCTCAGTTGACTGCTGATCAGGAGAAACCAAAAGTTACAATACACGGCCTACAAACTGAAGCCCTGTATATCAAGACATATGACTTTACACATTAGCCACTTAGAAAATAATCAATAAACCAGAAATTATGTAAGTTTCCATATCAAGCAGCCTTGTATTGTACTTGCCCATACTAACATTGGCAGGCAATCTTTCAATGGAACATTGAGGAACATGACTAAACATGAGACTAACGTGCAGGTCATTGTATTGAGTGGCAAAAACACAAGACATTCGTAAGTCAGTATTAGCAATGACAGTCATTATTTCATGTGGCTTTATTGTAACAAAATACATCACAGGAACATGAGGAAGGATCATGAAAAAATGGACATTAAGCATTATGTCCAAACAAGCACTTGCTATGTGAACTACACCTGCACAAGAGGTCAATAGCCTATCTGTAACATACCATAGCAACAGGTCCAGTAGACACCACACTGTGCGTTATATAGAACTTAATCATTGATAACTGGGGTACTGATGCTTTCAGCTTATGCCTTAACCATGTTTACTGGCATCTGTCTTTCTACTGGCTAGCATTCAGTCAACAAAAATATTTATTGAACTCTTGACTATGATACACAAAATTATCTGACTATTAATGATGGAAAATAAAGCACATGGTGTCTAACTCCAAAATTAACAGTTTAACCACACCACATGACACGACTGGAGCTTGAATACAACTGAAGGAAATCTTTACCCAAAACAAATAACAGCAAGAGTTCCAACATGAGTCTGGTATGTACCAAGTTGACACTGTGCTCCCACCAAACAAGGGTCATTACAAATCAGTTGTTCATTCCTGTCATCTGCAATGATGTGTGATGTGTTGCATCTGTGAACATCCAAAGATCAAGCCATGTTGCTGAAGGACTGTGCAGTGATCAGCTAGTGAGGCTCTCACAGGAGTAGAAGCTATGGAGGCGGAAAGTAGGTCACTGCAGGCTGTTGGTGGCCGCTGCAGACTGGTGGCTGGCTGACTAACTCCATGTAAATATCAATACCACTGAAAGAAGCATCATATCAGAACATCAACCCACTTCCTCACCAAACACTCCACAGACAATCCAGACCCAACTGTTCACCACTAGTGTCCTCCCCAGCCTACAGGTGGTCAGACAGTGTGGGCTATGGTGGAGGGAACCGGTCACAAGCCACACCAGCTAAGTCACAGTGACACTCCACCACTCTCAACATCAGAGACATTGTCAACCATTTCTACCTGATTACTGAACTGACACAGAAGGCTCAGAGAATAAGCAATCTCAATACACACACAGACACACCTGTGACAGAAAGAATCGCAACACTCTGGCATCCAGGTATAGGTTGAACATGTTCCTGAAATCCTCAACCATTTCCACAAACACAGTTGGGTACAAAGGATGTGATGGGTCATCCACAACAACATTTGCCACAACAATTATGTCTCATTAATAAACAATGAGACACTGAAAAACCTTTACTCAATGTTATACACTTATTGAAACAAGATATGGCATGTTGCTTAGGGTCAACACTTCAAAACAGAAAAACATTCTTAATTAATATTACTTTCCTTGTAACTCTAAAAAACAAATATTGTTATCTAACATATAGAGTACTAGCCTATTTGTCATTAGGGATAATTTAGAGGTTGATAAAGATCATAGAAATTCTTGTACAATTTAATTGACCTCAACATATTTTATACATTTTATATTGTCAAGAGTTCAAATTTTGTTTCATCTCTCCCAGAAATCTGTAAAAGATAATTTTGAAGCCAGGGATTTAGCTTGGATTCTTAACTAAGTGCCCCTGGGAGGCAAATTGTGAAAAATCATTATTTTGTTCATGATTGGGATAGTTCATATTTTCTTAAATTCAGAGGTATTTTGAGATTGCATTTAAATAGTATAAATAAATGAAACATTCAATCCTTTTCCTATTTATTGGTCTTGTTATAAGTGAGTGAGTTGGGTTTAATGCCGCTTTCAACATTATTCCAGTTAAGCTTGTCAGCTAAATGTGGGAGAAAAGCCCGAAGTGATGCAGGTCTCAGACGTTTACCACTTCGATGAAACCCACGAGCACGGTATAGTGCGGTCAAACCTAGAAACATAATCGGACGAACCGGGATTCGAACCCACAAACATAGGTTTCTGGCGTGCCGAAGGGACGCAACTCTGCACAGCGAATCGCAGTGCCTCAGACGACTGGGCCACCCGCGCCCCCCCTTGTTATAAGTGAACACAGGTTACTTCTACAAGGCTACAACATTAGGTATTTGTTCTACATAGGAACATGAATTGGGAAATGTTTAGTTCCAAATTGGGAATATTTAATGACATTGGCTGCTGACTTAGGACCGAATATTGGCCTCTGAGCAGGTCTGGATAAATCCCTGCAACTACACACATGCTACAGCAAATCCATCTATGGATGACGACCCACTACACAGATGCTACAGCAAATCCAACTATGGATGACGACCCACTACACAGATGCTACAGCAAATCCAACTATGGATGACGACCCACTACACAGATGCTACAGCAAATCCAACTATGGATGACGACCCACTACACAGACGCTACAGCAAATCCATCCATGCATGACAAATGGATGACGACCCACTACACAGATGCTACAGCAAATCCATCTATGGATGACAAATGGATGACGACCCACTACACAGATGCTACAGCAAATCCATCTATGCATGACAACCCACTACACAGATGCTACAGCAAATCCATCTATGCATGACAACCCACTACACAGACGCTACAGCAAATCCATCTATGGATGAAGACCCACTACACAGACGCTACAGCAAATCCATCTATGCATGACAACCCACTACACAGACGCTACAGCAAATCCATCTATGGATGACAAATGGATGACGACCCACTACACAGATGCTACAGCAAATTCATCATTCTTGAAACAATTAATATATACAAAGACCTTTCTCTATTTGCGAGTGAGAACTTTCAACAGTACTCAAGTTGTATCACGGAGTGTCAGCTTGATGTTGGAAGAAAGCCCGAAGTGACGCAGGTCTCAGATGTATACCACTTTGGTGAGCATGGGTATGGTGCTGACAAACCTATCAGAGCGGTCCCACAATCACAGGTTTCTGGCGTGTCCAAGAGACAACTCTGCACAGCAATTTGCAGGGCCTCAGGCAACTGGGCCACCCATGCCCCCTTTTTCAATTGTGATTTTTGATTCCTCTAAAGGTATTTCAAGCATCATGTTTTGCACGGACATTTCATTCAACACATGCTCTATGTCCGGTATGTATCTAGTTCAACAGTCATTGTCTTGTGAGGGGACATTACAAAAATCAAAGGACAGCAGACTACACCCTTCTGTGTACATACCTATTTCTGCAGTATTTTTATCAATGAATCTTAGAGTGATACTGAGGGGCACACTTCATATCCTGACCTTTCATAATATCCCTCCAGTACAGTGTTTACTATGCATCGCGTTGGTCAATCGGTAGTCTGCCAAATGCCACAATCAAAATAAAATAAAAGTAGTTTCAGCGTATCTAGTCACATCGTATGTGATAAAGCAGAAAAAAAACCAGGACAAAAAGTAACGAAACTTTTTAAATGTTACATTCGCATTTTTGCATGTAACCGTTAAGATACTCAATATCGTGTATAAATAAGGAATGCACTAGCTGAACTTTCTTTTTCACCACTTAACAAAGTACAACTTAAAAAACTGAGCTTGACAAATATATTTTATCTTCGGTAATTTAAATCTGTAAATACCAAAAATACTGTGGTCTTATCTGTCCCCCTTTACTTTTTGTAATGTTTGTAGTACCTGTCCATTCAACACACTTCAACTGAGCAGACATAGGATGAAGAGGGATGACAGTATTGTTTATAGAACTGGAGCTAAATGACACATTTATCCAGACAAAACATTCCTGAGTAGAATATTCCCCAGGTGATGTAATCAGTTCTACATGTTGAGAGTCACTGAAGTGGACAAGGTAGAGGCAAGTCGAAATGTTGCCCTATCAATGCAGGGCAGCACTTGGTACCTATGTATGCTGAGGAAACAACAATTATCATCCGCATCAACCTTTAACATCACACAGATGTAAGCAACATAGTAATGTGGCACATTGCCATGGCCATGCTCCTTCCTGAAGGACAAGCATATGCTGACACTAAACACAGCTAGATGACCTTCTATTCTGTCCTGACAGCACAAGGCACACAGACCCCGCCCCTCCCAAACCCTGCCTCTCCACCCGTATCAGTGACCCTTGTCACTTCCTTCTTGTATCAGGCAAGCCTCTGCCTGTTCAACTTTGTCCCTCACAGAGTGTACCTGCCTAATGTCTGCCCATCTCACTGTACCAATGACACTACCCACAGCCAGCCAGCCAGTCAGTCAGTCAGTCAGTCAGCCAGCCAGCACTGTAAGTAGGTCAGCTCAAGCACAGAAGACATGATATCTACCACAGAGTGAGAGACATCGGCAATCTTCTATATACCAGCAGGTGAAGCTGCAGACACACAAAGAGGGGGGTTCATGGAACAGCTAGTGTGCTGTATCCTGGCCAGTCATTAAGCCCAGCAAGGGGAGGATGAACTGTATATAATGCACCGCAGGTCTATGCCTCACTGAACTGACAGCATGTAAATCAATGAACACTCATGAAAGGGACTTTGCTGTCACTGGTGTATAGTCCTTCACCTCAATGACCCACACATTATAGTACTGGTATGAACTAAAATATTACAATAACTAAACATAGCATCTCAACATAACACCTTGCAATTGGTATATAAGGAGGGCACTACAAACCAGGCATCCTGATGATGTGTGTACCATCACATCATGCCATTCTGGTAATTCTAGGTTCAAAATTCCTTGTATTTTAGTACCAATGGAAAGGTTGAAATTGTAAGGACGAAGTTAAAAAAGGTTCCTGGTGCATCAAGGGCACAACAATGCCTCTGACAATATTTGTTGGAAACCACAAACAAATGTGACCAACACATTGGAAATGAAGTACACATACACACAGTTAATGCACAATATAGTTCACAAATATAAAAGAGAATTAACAATCTCAATGAAAATGAAACTTTACTGATTACAACTGCTAATTAAACAGGCCTGGTGAAAGGAGATCAGGAGTTCAATGATGGTTCAAGTCATATTCTCATTGGCACATTTCCACTTGAACACTTGAACTCTTTGTGAGCACCCTGTGGCACATTTGAAACAAACTTGACTTCATAGCCATATACTTTTATGCAACTAAATCTGAATGTTTCTCTCAAGTGATTTTTTTCAAAGACAGCTTCAGAATATCTGATGTGAAATTCATAAAACATGTATCTATTAGTATATAAAACTGTCAATTTCATACAAACTTCAAAAATAATTTGGTAATGTAGAATGTGAGTTCAAAAGGTGCTCAAAACATTGCTCAAAAAGTTATCAGGAGCTCTGATAGTACCCTACATTTGGTATTGTACAATGTGCAAGTGAACATAGTACCCTACATTAGGTATTGTACAATGTGAGCATAGTATCCTACATTAGGTATTTAACAATGTGAACATAGGTATCCTAAATTAGGTATTGTATAATGTGAACATAGTACCCTACATTTGGTATCGTACAATATGAACAGTGTACCCTACATTAGGTATTGTACCATGTGAACATAGTACCCTACATTAGGAATTGTACAATGTGAACATAGTACCTACATTAGGTATCGTACAATGTGAACAGTGTACCCTACATTCGGTATCGTACAATGTGAACAGTGTACCCTACATTTGGTATTGAACAATGTGAACAGTGTACCCTACATTAGGTATCGTACAATGTGAACAGTGTACCCTACATTTGGTATCGTACAATGTGAACAGTGTACCCTACATTAGGTATTGTACAATGTAAACATAGTACCCTACATTAGGTATCATACAATATGAACAGTGTACCCTACATTAGGCATTGTACAATGTAAACATAGTACCCTACATTAGGTATCGTACAATGTGAACAGTGTACCCTACATTAGGTATCATACAATGTGAACAGTGTACCCTACATTAGGTATTGAACAATGTGAACATAGTACCCTACATTTGGTATCATACAATGTGAACATAGTACCCTACATTTGGTATTGAACAATGTGGACAGTGTACCCTACATTTGGTATTGAACAATGTGGACAGTGTACCCTACATTTGGTATCATACAATGTGAACATAGTACCCTACATTTGGTATTGAACAATGTGGACAGTGTACCCTACATTTGGTATTGAACAATGTGGACAGTTTACCCTACATTGGGTATTGTATAATGTGAACATAGGTACCCTACATTAGGTATTGTACAATGTGAACAGTGTACCCTACATTGGGTATTGAACAATGTGGACAGTGTACCCTACATTTGGTATTGAACAATGTGGACAGTGTACCCTACATTGGGTATTGTATAATGTGAACAGTGTACCCTACATTAGGAATTGTACAATGTGAACAGTGTACCCTACATTGGGTATTGTATAATGTGAACAGTGTACCCTACATTAGGAATTGTACAATGTGAACAGTGTACCCTACATTGGGTATTGTATAATGTGAACAGTGTACCCTACATTTGGTATCGTACAATGTGAACAGTGTACCCTACATTAGGTATTGTACAATGTAAACATAGTACCCTACATTAGGTATCATACAATATGAACAGTGTACCCTACATTAGGCATTGTACAATGTAAACATAGTACCCTACATTAGGTATCGTACAATGTGAACAGTGTACCCTACATTAGGTATCATACAATGTGAACAGTGTACCCTACATTAGGTATTGAACAATGTGAACATAGTACCCTACATTTGGTATCATACAATGTGAACATAGTACCCTACATTTGGTATTGAACAATGTGGACAGTGTACCCTACATTTGGTATTGAACAATGTGGACAGTGTACCCTACATTTGGTATCATACAATGTGAACATAGTACCCTACATTTGGTATTGAACAATGTGGACAGTGTACCCTACATTTGGTATTGAACAATGTGGACAGTGTACCCTACATTGGGTATTGTATAATGTGAACATAGGTACCCTACATTAGGTATTGTACAATGTGAACAGTGTACCCTACATTGGGTATTGAACAATGTGGACAGTGTACCCTACATTTGGTATTGAACAATGTGGACAGTGTACCCTACATTGGGTATTGTATAATGTGAACAGTGTACCCTACATTAGGAATTGTACAATGTGAACAGTGTACCCTACATTGGGTATTGTATAATGTGAACAGTGTACCCTACATTAGGAATTGTACAATGTGAACAGTGTACCCTACATTGGGTATTGTATAATGTGAACAGTGTACCCTACAATGGGTATTGTACAATGTGAACAGTGTACCCTACATTGGGTATTGTACAATGTGAACAGTGTACCCTACATTGGGTATTGTACAACGTGAGACAGCTGGTGCTGCACCTAAGACTCGAGTTTGTTTGTTATACGCTGCAGTCAGTAATATTCCAGCGAAATACCATGGAGGAATTGGCAATGGAGTACATGGAGAATGGAGTACATGGACAATGGAGTCTGGACAGAACAAACCAGTGGTAGATATTAGAAGCAACACCAAAGACCAGGTATTCTAGTCATCTCTTACAACATGTATATAGGTTACTCGGGGTACAATTGTATCCCAGCATCCACACAGTATGTACTTCTTACTTTTGTCTCATCACCTTAGCTCAAAACATTCTGCAAGTCCATCAAAACATTGGTGAACCACCACTTGGGGCACATGAATCTTTAGGTTCTGAGCTTACGCTTCTTACTACAAAAACATGCCTGCTTCTAAGGAAAACAATTCCAGTATGAAATGAATTAAAAAAGCAGAAAGCACCCCACTCGTATTTATGGTGTTGTAGTTCAAAGAAAAACTCACAGTAGAGATTTATCTAGACCAGCTCAATAGTCGACATTAGCTGGCAAATGTCAAGTAAAACTTCCCTAACTGGAATCTTAAAGTTAAATTCAGACTGCAAGTGAAAGAAATTCATAACTAACATAAACAAGAGTCATCCGAAGATGACATATCCGCCCGACGTGGCATGTCGGTAAACTGTGTGTACCTTCAAATGTATTTAGATTGGCAAGGAAATCTTTTTCCTTGATGCCAAAACCAGAAATATAATGAAGGTTATTAAATATTGGTTCATGTAGCTCACTTTCTGATGATCTCATGAAATTATAATAACAATAACTTTGCAGATTTGCATATGAATAGCGCTGTAGCAGCCTCATGACACAAAGGCATAAAGAGAATGTACTAGGTTATGTAGCTCACATCATATATAGTATATATCGGTAAATAGTACACCTTAGAATTATATGCCAGGGGCTACAAATTAAAAAGATTAAAATCTATAACTAACAAACTGCACTACTAGTGAACATGATTGATATGTGCATAAAGTTTGGTGAATCTCTGTCGCATGGTTTAGAAGATATGCTCCAGACGAGGATATTACCCTAAGTTCATCAATTTTCAATTTAAATTGAAAAAAAGAAAAAAAAGAAAAATCTGTTAATAGCAAAGGCACCACTACATGCTTCATAGGTGTAACAACTTTTGAGAAGCTTAGTTGTATGGTTCAGGAGATATGGTCCGGACAAGAGCAGTACCCTCAAATTTCCTAAGTTCATCATATTTCCATGGAAACAACAAAAATATAAAATGCTTAAAATCTCTAAATAGCAAAAGGCACTGCTACTGAGCCTGATTTTTAAATGTACCAAGTTTTGTGAAGCTAGGTTGTACGGTTTAGGAAATATGCTCCGGACAAGAGCAGTACCCTCAAATTTCCTAAGTTCATCATATTTCCATGGAAACGACAAAAATAAAAAATTCTAAAAATCACTAAATAGCAAAAGGCACTGCTACTGAGCCTGATTGGTAAGTGAACCAAGTTTTGTGGAGCTAGGTTGTACGGTTTAGGAAATATGCTCCGGACAAACAATGATTACAGACGGACGAACGGACGGTACGACAGATGGACATACTGATGGCTATATCCCCCCATCATTATATGTCGGGGGGGGGGGGGGGGGGGGGGAATAAAAATAAGAAATTCCAATTTTGAACCAAAACAAATCCAATGTGCTTGCCAAGGGCACTTTGTTCATAATCCTAGATAAGAAGGAGTTGTAATTTTTATAGGTATACTTTATCATAAATCCACTAAAACAGTATACTTCCACTTCAAATATTCATACAAAGCATAGATGATGATTACAGTATTTGTAAGAATGACATGGGGGAACCATCAAAACAGTAAAATGTTGATTGATAGCATTCTTCAATCATTCAAATACATAATACTTTGAGTTTGTAAATATGAAAACTTTCATAAACAAAGTAAGAAACACATTTTCTAGTATTTTAGTACAAAAGCATAAAAAACTAAGCTCATTTTCCAAATCTGATCTTAGATAATTGACTATATTTCTAATATTGGTGACCTTGAACTTTCACAAAGTCAACCAAAAACTACATAACTGGAAATTTGTCAATGAGGTCATATGCCCAAATAAGTGATTATTTAAGAAATAAACACTGCACTCATGGTTTATTCACCCTGCAGTGTTTTATTGTACGATAAACAACGACCACAAGTCTCTTATATGAGATGTCAACATCATGTAATATTTACCCGTATTTAAAAAATGATGACACCCTGAACAAAATTCGACCTCGACAATGTCGGACAAGCCCAACGTATGAACAGTGGGAGTTAAGTTTGGTATTTCTCGCGTATTCTCACACTTCTAATGTCCCTTATCTATAACTTTTCTCCCCAAACCAATTGTCATATCTCTCCCACCTTTGGGTGCAGTCATTCGGCCATCATGTTTATCTGCGCTACCCAGCTACATCTCCGAAGAATAACTCACTGGATACTTCCCTCTCAGAAATGACAAAGTCATCAAGTAGGGGTGCTATTGGTCTGGATATCACTATTGCGATAACTATTGATATTGCAAGAAACTATTGGGATAAATATTGATAGTTTTCAGTGTATCATTTTAGATGGATTTTAGAGTTGAATTAAACCTTGGAACTGAAGTTTCCTTTGAATATGATAACCATAACAACAAATAAAAAGTAAAGTTTGACAAATGACTGATATGTGTTTTCTTTACCCTAATAATTTTAGAAAAGAAACTTCCACATTACCAAGTGTAAATTACTACCACTCATGATAAAAAACAAAACAAATGTGAACAGCATTGCATGTATTTTATTGATATGGTAAATACAATCGAAACTATTGATATTGCTAACTGAAATTGTTACTATTGATCGGAAACTGATTTAACAATCGATCTATTGACTTTAAGTGTTACCAATAGCAATATATCGATATTTCGATTAATTGTTACACCATCATCAAGCTTTGAACATATGTTTGAATCTCCAAAAAAGATGTCATGATCAGATAGAACAATATTTTATCATGAAAAAATAAACATGTTTCGTTTTACATTGGTTTTTTTTCAGTATATCACGTAGCTATCTTATATTCTCTCATAAAATCTCAAGTTATTGGTCAATGAGGTATATTTCCTTAGACATGACCTAGTCTGTCAGATCACCTGAATACATACATGGGCTGTACTTGCAGACTTCAAACATCTTCCACCAGTTGAATTAAAAACAATTCAAAAGTTGCTTCATTGTAAAGATGGCCGATATGAACTTCTCCTAAACAGTTGAAAACAATATGGTATTGCAGAAGAGTCTGGTGTACGACTTCTTTTCACTGAAATGAGCTGCATCAGTAGCCATTTTGATTATTTTTTTTAAAAATATACTTTGCTGCAGCAAACGACATGGGGAGGATGTTATGGGGATATGATGTATACATGATGAGCAGTTTTGAAGAAGAGTTTTAGGGTAACAGAAGAAGACCCAAGACTTAAGCTCATGTTGCTGTTCACGCCACAATATTCCAGCAATATGAGAGGGGTCTAAATTCATAAAATCTGGACCAGAGCAGAGAGTGATTGACACCACAAGCATAAATCCATGCAATTTAAGCTCACTTAATGACACACAATCAACCAAGTTACCAGGTCAGGCAAAGCAAAGCCTTGATAAACAAACAATAAAAAACTTGTTGTGGTTCCAGTTACATTTAACTAATAAAAAGGAAATCTGTGTTGGAGAAGTGTTTGGTATATATTTACATATAGGATCTTTTGTCTTTGCATGAAAACTGAGTTGGGGCATGTTTCAATCAGGATTGGCTGGGTATGAGTGTGGTATACAGGGACAGGTGTTGTATGTGATAGATGCTTGTCTGACTGGCATATATCACGCAATAAAGGCTATCTTGAAAAAGTGAATCTTCAGTTGGGAATTAAACTAAGTTAAGTAAATAATAGTAAATGTCGCTGTGATCCGATGTGAACATGAAGTGGGAGCTTTTTCCAGAGGTAGGATCATGCTCTTTCATAAGATTGACAGGACAGTGTGGTATGAACTGATCGCACAAATGGGTTTGTTCAATATGGCTGCCAGGCCTTGGTGCAGTGGTTTCTGAGATGATGTTTATAGATGCTGTCAATGACATGTAAACCATGACATAAGTTCACTTGTCTATTAGCGAAGTGAATTAAGTTAGAGACCCTGGTTGTTATCAATTGACTTTGAAGGTCCTAAGGAGTAAGCTACCGACAGATTTGAGGGCGCACATGGATCATTGTTACAAGGCATTATCACTTTCACTCCACATGTTCCAGTCTGGTCAGCACTGACATTTCTTCCAAAGAAGTCTCCCATCTCAATGCGATTTTTAATTTGGATGTTTATTTCACCAAAATATGTTATATGTACAAATACACTAACTGCACTAGGAGCATTTCGCTACAAGTATGGGAATACTGACAGCAAGTTATTGATCAATTTAATGTTATTGGCAATAATGACATTCAGTATACAACAGCATGGGGATGGATGTGTTCCAATACCAATGTTAAGTACTGAATTAACATCATTGGTGTTTCCAGGGAACTTCTTGAATTGCCGATCGAAAGCACAAAAACATACTAATTACTATTCACCAGACAGCCGTGTAATGATGTTTTGTTTGTTTGTTGTTTAACGCCGCTCTCAGCAATATTCCAGCTATATGACGGCGGTCTGTAAATAATCGAGTCTGGACCAGACAATCAGTGTAATAATATATGCCAAAGATGGCAACTGGTGACCAGTATTTCAAAGTATGTAACACACTGCCGCCTGTTTATCATGCAAGACATCATTACCATGTAAGCCTAACAAGTACTCAATAGTTCAGCTACAAAAGAAAACTATGAAAACAGTCAAGGAAATGTCACGTAAGACTTGATTAAAAACTAGCTGTCATATGCTATAGAGAGGAACCTTAAGCAGCATGTTCAGTATTTGTTCTGCAATGTAAGGTGTCATGGATGTAAAACATCTAGCATGTCTTGTGAAAAGCTTCAGTGTAAGTACTGAGCTTTCACAAATGTATCAATTCTTAGTGGACAATTGAATAAGCTTTACTGTCGGTTTGAAAAGTACCAGGTTACATCACAATGTGTCAGCTTAATGTTACAGAAAGTGATGTAGAACACATCAAATCTGAAGCTTTCCGGATGTTCTAAAGAAACACTTGTTTCAATATTCCAAGGTGACATCATTGTCAATCCTGCAGTTGAACATGAGGAGGATACCCCAGTGTTGTTGGGTGTTCCCTGTTTTGGAAGAGTATTCTAAACTGACTGAGGTGATTATCCCAGAACACCAGTCACTGTTTGAAACTAATGGGGTCCTGGGATCCTTGAGGTTTCCTCCTAAGGTATTTGAATCTGAGGACACCGTAATTTAGAACACTACCATGGATAGCCTACTGAAAACTACAGAATCTCCAGGTTCTCCATGTAGTAGGGTTTAAGATCAGTTGATTTCCATGACATTAACTGATTGTCATCTAAAACATCCTAAAGATGTTGTTCAAGATAGTAAAGATAGAGAAGAATGTCCCATAAACGATAAATGAAATCATGCAAATGACCCCATGCCATTTGTTGCCAGCATATTCACTGATGTGAAGCTCATGCAAATTATCTTCATGTCTATATGTCAGAGGCAAAGACAAACCAGGTGGTATGAATTTCAAAAGGTAGCACCTGTGAACATTAAAACCCTTATAGAAAAGCTTATACCGGTAAGTATTCAACAAAGCCACAACTATACAAACCAACATAATCTATATCAAGAGATTGCAACACTGACAACCAAGGGATTCCCTAAGCCATCACATACATTACAAATACTGACTGAGGCAAAACACATTCACAGAATGAAGTTTCTAAAACTGTGAAACTCCCTCAGTTCGTCTCATGTCACACTCAAGAGCATTAGAAATTGGCACTAGTCTGATAGTCCTGGACAAAATGCCCAATAGTTAAGGTATCAGAAGGACTAGAGAAGATTGCCATTTCTAAGGGGTTTGCTGTATGTTATCATTATAAGGACCAGTGGAGTGAAACTAGTTTCTAACATTGCTCAATATCTTAAAGAATCAGAACTTTCAAAAGTTAAAAAAAAGGTGTTGTGGAAAAGTAACTGGTGTCAGTTTGCAAGTTAGTGTTTTATTCTGACACAATGTTTGGTAGTCAAGTTTGTGCATCAAACTTTAACAATAAGTAATGATGTCTGACAAAAAAAATGCTCTCCACAGTATTTTAATTCAGCAGTTTAACCACTGTCTTTCATTAATCCAGTGTTCATTCAACTTGGTACAATGGTACTTGTCCATGTGTAACTGTTATCATAAGTTGCCAAAGTTAAGGACACAATACACGACAGGTAAATGTGCTTTGTTGTTTGAATGATGAGGCTTCTTCACATCATCACAGAACTTTATTTTGAGGTGTCTTGGGTGGTTCAAGTTTAAACGCTTATGTCTTCCAATTGCCACAGTATCTAATTTGGAGTCTTTACTCTTAAGCATATTAAACCAAACATGTGAATGCTCTTGCGGATTACATTTGATCTGCTTTATATAAGTTGGTTTGTTGAATGTGTTGAATACAATAAATCAAGTTATCAATAATAAACTTTGGTATTTGACCAGGCATGGGAAAAATAGAACAATGAAATTAATGATTTGTCACGTAAGACTTCAGGAACAAAATAAAAGAACAAATAAATCAAACATTATATGATCTTAAGCAGCGTTAGAAATTGGCACTAGTCCTGTAGTCCTTGCCAAACTGCCCAATAGTTAAAGTATCATAAGGACTACTAGAAATTTGCCATTTTTAAAGGTTTTGCTCTATATTATCATTATAAGGACTAGTGGACATGGGTAACATATAGACAATAGTTCTGCCATGCCCATGAAATGCTATTCACCTTTACTGTTACAATCTTGCTACGTGTTTATTCTGTCTTTATCAGCTGGCTGAATCTTAATCATACAAAAGACCACATCACCTACTAGGCTGTTACAATACTAAACAAATTATATACCACTTAATGATGATACTCATATTTCCATATATACCTTGTCCACATTATTAAATATATCACTGACGCAAGAATTCCCCTTTGCATTATGGATCCACTCACTTCTTGTTACACCTTCTTGATTTCAATAGTCAAATGATCTCTTTTACTTTTTCAAAAAGAACATAGATATAAGTATATGATCTTACAGCCAGCAATCTATGATTGTTGTGTAGTTTAGAGTTGGAAACATAAAGCTGACACATCAAGAATGGCCTTGTGTATCTACCGAAGTCAGGTCATGTTCATTTCAACAACACCGCATTGTCCTGTGGCTACACATGACCTCAGGTCACCTGCTGACCAAAGAGTGGCAAAAAATGAAAATAACGTCAGCATGGCCACTAAAAGAGAACGTCGACAAAAGACCAGAATATTCCATATCCACATCCTGGTGGGTGCAGTGGCAAGACAGAACACTCCGCGAACATACGAGGAAGAAACTTGGATGGTCGAAGCCAACTTTTGTCAACAAAAACAATAATGCAAATCATTTGCAACCATTGTATTATAACATTCTCCAAAAGTAGTTCAAAGTCCATGAAGTTGAATGGCAAGATAGAGAAAATAGAGTCACCATTTCACCACAGTTTGCAAAACACGAGAGTCACCCTCTTGCTGTGTTGACAAACCCTCTGAACACGCGAGACTGCTACTTCTTCGCTTTCCGCTTGGAAAATCTCGCTCGCAATGAGGTGAGCAAATGGCTATAACTACACAAATATCGAATATTGGGACAGATGGGTGGAGGAGGATCCGTATACAGTCACCCACACAATGCGGCTACACTCAAATACCCAGTCATACAGTTACTTTGGAATAAAATTTGGTTAGTTTGTACCTGTTCCTTTTCCCCACTGGAGGCCGCCATTAGAGACAAAGGTGAACGCATGCGCAGAGCGACTCTTCTGTACGCCCAAATTTCCCGCGCTTGTTGGGATAAAATGAGCAAGAACAGCATTACATGTACATATATACTTGGTATACTTTGCACATATCTGCTTTATTTGTCAAGAAATTCCAACATTGTACATCCCACGTAAGCATCAATAAAATAAATATTTTGAAATGGTCTTAATTCTTTTAGATTGAAAATGGATGATGAATCATATTTAGAGACGAAAAACAATACACCGTCAATTTTTCATCTTTGCCCGTTAGATGCTTCGTGTTATGCAGATGTTGAGAAAAAAACACCGGCTATCCATAAGGATAAAAGTATCATTCTTTAAACGGGTATAGTTTCTTAAACGCACCGCCCGCATGCCCATCGATCTATTAATTCTACCATTTAGTTAGAGTTCAACTGGAATAATATACAAGGAATGGAAATATATATGTAACACTAATTCTTGAATATGTTGTTAAGTTAGCCACATATACAGACGTCCAGTTCCAAATTACAACAGAAAACTGAGATCTGTTCGAAAATCTGAAATCGACACTAGAGTTATGCGTTTTGGGAGAGATTTCCGCAGTAATGACAGATAACGAAAACAACGCTTTCATTTCACAAATGTTTATTTTGTTCCGCCATTTCAATGTCTCAGATTTGGGATCCATATAATAAAATAGGGTGAAACTAACATACTTTAGACGAGTCGCACGGAATGCGTTCCCTGAAGAATTCTGCATGTAGAACACGTGACCTTAGCTTTTCACAATAGATATATATGTCGCATTCTGGTATCTGTTATCAGACTTCAAAGTGCAACACCAACTGCTTGTAATCACACCTTGCACAACCGAAACTCATCTTTGCAAACAGTCGTTGACTATCGACCTCTCCGACAGGCCTGTAAAGGTGTACGGTTCTTGCTGCAGGGTACCTCGGACGGCTACAAACACCGCTCCGCCGTGACCTACTTTCCTCGGAGCGAGACGGACAGTGTTTGATAACAACACGACTGTTCGCATTTAGTCGATGCTGGGGAGCTTGTACTCCCCGAACAGTGACGAATATCACTGATCAATTCATGTTGCTTTATTTCTACATACCTTCCACATTGATAACACTTGATCAACTATGGGTTGTCCAGATGCTGAGGTGGCGCGAGGGCCCGCGACACTTCTCCAGCTTTGTAGCCTAGGGCATCGAGGGTATAGTGCGCTTGTACGTGTGATAACACCGGCACTATAATATGTATCAATAGCGTCAGTGACATATAGTACGTTGTACAACGTCTTGCACAGTAAGGATTGTTAGGCTTTGAGACAACGGATCAAAGTAACCTTAAAGACTGAATCTGAACTAGCAATATATATTGTCACCAGATTCAACGACCCTTTTAACTGTACTCTGTTTGAATTCTCAATTCATCAGAAACGTACAATCTAAAACTGTGAATAAACATAAGACATCACCATATAAGTATCTGTTTCACCAGCTCTCTATCCCTGCTCTAAGATAAACACTTTGTAACCACTCATGCAATGGCTTCATTATTCTACTTTCGGATGTATTTACAGGGTGCGTGATGCCGGGGACCATGCACGCACTGCAGTGTAGTACAGAAGGGGGCTATATAGACGTCCACTGTCTAGGTGCCACTGATATAGACGTCCACTGTCTCTTATAGTTGCTACTGATATAGACGTCCACTGTCTAGTTGCTACTGATACACACGTCCACTATCTAGTTGCTACTGATATAGACGTCCATTATCTAGTTAATACTTGTATAGACGGGGGAGATGGTCGATTCCCGGCTGCATCACTGGACTGTAGACTAACGCTTAGTCTCTGAAAATATATATTTTTGATAGAAACAAATAACTCCGTTTAAATTGAAAAGGAGCCCCAGTGAGATGAGAGATAAAGCCCGTAGTTACCTTTTTTTGACGGGGGTAGCAAATATTTGTACAAGTATCACTTGTCCCCAACTTGATTCAAATAAAACTGTTTTCTATTAAAAAAAATCCGGGGGGGGGGGGGGGGGGGGGACTGCCCCCTGCCCCCCTGCCCCCCTGGCTGGCAAAATGTAGACATGCTTCATTTAGGGATTTTGTGTTACAAAAAGGGCTGGGCGAAGGGGAAATAATATGGTTGTGGGACTGAGAGCCAGACTAAGGTGTACTGTTATAGTTAGAGAGAAACGTTCTCTATATAAATTGTGACACCCCTTATGATCCGCTTAAGGCTATCAATGTCATGCAGGTACAGAGTACGGAATGTCCAAGTGGACTAACAAAACATCGCCCTGTTTTTATATCACGGATCATGAGGAACGACGTAATTTTTCGTGTACATCTTAGTGACACCAAATCATGCGATTGTGGTTTAGAAAGCGAAATGCTTTGCATTATTTCATGCCCATGGTGTACCAAATTCCGTTGACAATTAATTTCTGAATTCTCAAAATGTGAATGCTAGCTTTAAAACTGATACAATTTTGTTAGGTGTAAACTTTTCGGAAAGTGAAAATGAAGTTCTTTTTTCAGCAGTCCATTAATGTAGTATTGCAAGCCAAAGATTCCATTAGTTTAATGATAGGATCTATTTTATTCATTAATTTGTCCCTATTTTATGCTACATTTGTAAATACATTTTATGTTTTATATGTTTATGATGATGATTGTTTGCGTGATGTATACTCAACAACATTAGTTCCTGTGACACAAATATTTTGGTGTATTTTTCAAACAAGTAAAGTTTGGTTTTCAATATTGTAGTACATGTATGGAATCAGTCACAAAAACGCAACTGCTACAGAAAAGCATGCATTCCATGCAAAAGTTGACTTTTATGCAAGCCCCATGCATTTCACTACCCAAGAATGGGTATAAAAACATGTGCGTTGACGCATCGTGCATCGTGCTGACAACAACCACTCAGAAAAAACAACAAAATTACGCAATTATTCGACATTACGAAATGCCACGCCTGTCCGAAAATGAGCGTCTGCGAGCCATTGGTATGCTTGAAGTAGGATCGAGTCAACGTGATGTTGCAAGACAATTTAACGTCCACAGAAACACCATTTAGTGTTTATGGCAATGTTGGCAACAGACGAATGCAGTCAGAGACCATCCTCGAAGTGCCAGGCCACGCGTAACCAATAATCGAAAAGACAACTGGATTCGAACAACACACCTACGAAATCGATTCCAGTCAGGAACAGTGACTGCAAGAAGCATCCCTGGCCTTCGACGAATATCTTCACAAACCGTCGCCTCAGATGTGCAGGGATTGTCGCCAGAAGACCCGCCAGACGTCCAATTTTGACAAGAAACCACCGTCAAGCACGTCTACAGTGGTGCAGACAGCGTCTACGCTGGACGGCCATGTAGTTGGGACAAGTTCTATTCACCGACGAGTCTCGTTTTCACTTCAGCCACAGTGATGGACGGATTCGAGTGTACCGACGTCGAGGTGAACGTTACGTCAATCATTGTTTCATGGAAGAAGATCGGTTCGGGGGCGGCAGCGTTAAGGTATGGGGTGGGCTTACAGCAAGACAGAGGACCCTTTTGATAGTGGTAGAGGGAAATCCCAATGGACAGCGCTACCGCGACGAGATCATCGGCCCTGTTCTACCGTTTTTGCGTCGTCATGGCCCAGGCATTACCTTTCAACATGACAACGCCCGGCCTCATATTGCTCGACTTGTTCAGGATTTTCTTCAACAAAACAACATGAATGTCATCCCCTGGCCGGCTCGCTCCCCTGATCTCTCACCGTGGGATGAGATGGATCGGCGCCTTCGACGTCAACCACGTGTTCCACAGACACTCCAGGAACTTCGAAACATGCTCCAGCATATATGGACAGATATCCAACAGGACTTTGTGCGACGCCTGGTCCATTCAATGAGACGAAGATGTGTTGCTTGTGCATTGCAACCAGAGGTGGACACACACGCTATTGATTTGTAAATTGACATATTTGCATGTTCATGGGTTGTTTTTTTTATGAAATCACGCATTTTCTTAAGTCAGTATGGCAAATTAAACCATTTGAACACGTTACAGGAGACTGTTATCTGTTGCAAACCGAAATTGTTTTTGATTTGGTAAAACACATAACTTTGCATTAAATCTTATTCAATGTCACAGGAACTTTTGTTGTTCAGTATATTTCTGAAGTTGGTGCAGTAAGCAAGACGTGCTTTTCCCCTATCCAGACTGACATGGACATACACATAGAGTTATCAAGCGACGCCCACGAACGGAAAACACAGAAATCATTGTGCCAATTCAACCATTTTATCAACATAAGTTGTGGAGCAACATCAACACCAACACACCAAGGACGGCATTAGAAATTGCACAACCTTTCTTGTATTGTATCTAGTTAACCGAGTGATAAGATAAGAATATGACGATTTATTGAATGCATGTGTGAATGGCTATATCGTGGTGCCCATGCATGTATGCATGTCCTGCCTTGGAATGGCTACATCATGCCCCCGTGCATCTACATGCATGTCCAGCCTAGGAATGGCTATAGCATGCCCCAATGCATCTATATGCATGTCCAGCCTAGGAATGGCTACATCATGCCCCCGTGCATCTATATGCATGTCCTGCCTGGAAATGGCTATAGCATGTATGTATGCATGTCCTACCTGGGAATGGTTATAGCATGCCCCCGTGTATGTATGCATGTCCTACCTGGGAATGGTTATAGCATGCCCCCGTGTATGTATGCATGTCCTGCCTGGGAATGGTTATAACATGCCCCGTGTATGTATGCATGTCCTGCCTGGGAATGGTTATAACATGCCCCGTGTATGTATGCATGTCCTGCCTGGGAATGGTTATAACATGCCCCGTGTATGTATGCATGTCCTGCCTGGGAATGGTTATAGCCCCACCCCATCCCTCACCCCACTGCATGTACAGCGGCTATATTTTGGATGTTGACAAAATGCATGGCATATTGACAGTACACATTAGTCATCGCAAGGGACCGACCATTTGATATTCTGGAGGGGGGGGGGGGGGGGGGGGGGGGGGGCTTTTCTATGTATCGAGATTAGAAATTCAGCCACAGCTACAAAACCAGACATATGTTTTTTTATTTAAAACTATGAGCCTGAAGTTTTTTTGAAGGCGAACATCTTGCAATTATGTCATTGTTGCGGCAGGCAATTTCGTTCTTTTAACAATCTAAAGTATAATTATTTCTTTTTTTTCGATAAAAATTTCAGCCCCACCCAACCCCCGAATATCAAATGGTCGGTCTCTTAGAACCCGTCATTTGTCATAATAGGTGGGGTTGGGTACCTTTCATTAACACCTTAAACAATAACCTCTACTCAGAATGATTCAAGTGGAAATTGATCACATCCCACAGTGTAGGAATAAAAACACCAAATGGTTCAGCCAGTGGATCATTTGGAGGAAATAGTAAGTAAAGCGGCGAGTGTGCAGGTGCTGCTGTGCTGCATCCTCCCACTACTGCTGAAGCTATGTACTTCACACTGTAGGGCCGCACCTGCCACCGCACCTTTATACATAGGACGTATGTATACCTTGTTTTATTTCTAACGTATATGACTCTTATATACATCTACTGGCACACATACTGAAATCCCGTCCAACCAACCCACACTAACCCCTTGCCACGACGAACACCTATTTCCACGAGAGACACATGTTTTCACGACACATACCCTATACCATGACAGCCCCCCCTTATCACGAACAACAGGGTTAGAATTGGTCTTCAGCAACCCGTGCTTATGGTAAGAGGCGACTAACGGTATCGTGTGGTAAGACTCGCTGACGTGGTTGATGCATATCATCGTGTCCCAACTGCCGGGATTGATGCTCATGATGTCAATCACTGGATTGTCTGGTCCAGACTCGATTGTTTACAGACCACCATCTAATAGCTAGAATATCGCTAAGTGCAATTACAAACAAACCTTACCACGACATACACCCCTAAACCAGGCCTTACCCCTACACATCAAGATACACACCCTTACCATGACACCCAGACCTTACCCCTACACATCTACACATCAAGATACACATCCTTTCCATGACACCCGGACCTTACCCGTACACATCAAGATACACACCCATGACACCCAGACCTTACCCCTACACATCTACACATCAAGATACCCACCCTTACCATTACACCCAGACCATACCCATACACATCAAGATATCCACCCTTACCATGACACCCAGACCTTACCCCTACATATCAAGATATCCACCCTTACCATGACACCCAGACCTTACCCCTACACATCAAGATACACACCCATTACACCCATACCTTACCCCTACACATCAAGATACACACCCTTACCATGACACCCAGACCTTACCCTTACACATCAAGATATACACCCTTACCATGACACCCAGACCTTACCCCTACACATCAAGATACACACCCTTACCATGACACCCAGACCTTACCCCTACACATCAAGATACCCACCCTTACCATGACCCCCAGACCTTACCCTTACACATCAAGATACCCACCCTTACCATGACACCCAGACCTTACCCCTACACATCAAGATACCCACCCTTACCATGACCCCCAGACCTTACCCTTACACATCAAGATACCCACCCTTACCATGACACCCAGACCTTACCCTTACACATCAAGATACCCACCCTTACCATGACACCCAGACCTTACCCCTACACATCAAGATACCCACCCTTACCATGACCCCCAGACCTTACCCTTACACATCAAGATACCCACCCTTACCATGACACCCAGACCTTACCCCTACACATCAAGATATACACCCATTACACCCATACCTTACCCCTACACATCAAGATACACACCCATTACACCCATACCTTACCCCTACACATCAAGATACACACCCTTACCATGACACCCAGACCTTACCCTTACACATCAAGATACCCACCCTTACCATGACACCCAGACCTTACCCCTACACATCAAGATATACACCCATTACACCCATACCTTACCCCTACACATCAAGATACACACCCATTACACCCATACCTTACCCCTACACATCAAGATACACACCCTTACCATGACACCCATACCTTACCCCTACACATCAAGATACACAGCCCTTTGAAAAATGGAAGGACTTGTTAAAAATCAAAGTTAAACTTGAGAGTATGATAAAAACGGGTTACGAATCTAAACATTTGACACTGTCTTTTTTAAACAGAAAAAAGCATGTCGACACAGTAAAGATAGAAGCTGGATATTTCTACAAGAATTATATAAACACGTAGCTACTGTGGTGGACTGAACAAGCATGTGGTTCACGGTCAAACTCATTATTAATTTCTGTTAAATTCTTACTGCATGTATATATGTCTAGACATATGACTTAACATCATACACACACTTAACATGAACCTGTCTTGTCTAGATACAGATACCCATTTCTGAACGCGTGAAAGAAGACCATTCCTCAAAGATAAATATGCACAATTTCATCATTATATATGTCAGTTGTCTCCAATGTTTGTTTGTTGTTTAACGCAGCACTGGGCAATATTCCAGCTGCAAGACGGCGACGTTGACATTTCATGACATTTCATGGACAGACAGACAGACAACGCAGATGCTGAGAACATTTCCCATTAGTTCTGTTTCGAGTTGGAAATAAGGAACACGTGATCAAGATTAAACAATCACAGGGAAGAGCAGGAACTGGCACTAAGCAAATGCTCACCCGAACATCTCCACTGTCGGTTGATAGAGGCATCGAAGGAGAGCCTTAGCACCTTTCACGGAATATGCTTTGTTGAAAACGGTCGATCTGTCAGAATAAATAAGCTTCCCATTCCGGAAACAGCTCGGAACATTTGAACATTCCAGGGGCAGGATCGTATAACTGTATATGGAATAACACCAACCCAGTGTTTGTTCCTAATTTGGCACCCGTCCAGTGCTCCTTTAATATTCAACTGAAAAAGTCCAGTGTAGCAAATGTATTGACTTCTGTCATAACATTTTATAAATGCATGCATTTGCGTTTATTAATGAAAAAGGTATGCGGATCATGTACTAAGACATGACCGTCATACCTGTTCATTGTTCTGGTGAAGACGACATGGAAACCGTCAACAATCCTGATGTATTAACAGTGTATTTCCACTGTGTCACATGTCCACATGTATATTACATATTTATCATTTGCAGTAACATGCATAAATTAAGATTTTCATTCAAACCCTTGTAGCCCAATGTCTATTACAAATAAATACTACTTTGTCCCAAATTTAGCGAGATATAGGTTTGAATAAATATCTTCTCAAATCAATACCCTACCACATCCAACATGATACCGCATTAACATGTACACGCCCCAGAAGGATGTGACACTACACATTTTGGTGAACGCTGTAACTACAAAAGTTACATTCGTTTTCACAAAAGCTGCATCATTGGGTATCCAGAGAAACGGGTATATCTCCTAGAAAAGTCATTTCTAAAATAACGTTTTAAAAACCTTAACAGATAAAATCTGATTGATGTGGAAGCCATGCCCGAGTTGCCATCACATAAAGATGAAGTGTCTGACGAACGGACAACTGCAACTGTCAGTGTGCTTTGTATATCAATCAAAGTGACGAGTGACAATAGTGACGAGGCTTGGCACGAACACATTATGACATAACCCAGGAACAATACACGTCTGTGGCATCAACCCCACAAGCTCTTACACGTTTATACGCTTGTATACAATAATTAGCTTGCACGCGGAGAAGCCCATAAACATACATGGACGTCTTCTTCATTACCATTTACACTGAGCAAAAACCCAACCTCCAAACAAAAGCACAGCATTCAACACAGAAGTAGTGCAGGCTTTCCTTATGCCATTCATTCGCCAACACCATGACTATTCATCACGCGGGCCGTTGTCACACGATAACAGGGCCCGGTAACCAGCGTATTAAAAAGATGCGCGCGACTGCCTAAACCGGAAATTACGTACGTAAGCAGTAGAACACCGATGTGAACTAAACAGACTATATGTTCATGTCATGACACACCAGACATTGGTTAGATTTAAACCATTGGAACTCGTTTCGTTGAAATTCGTTTCATGTGCAGTAATGAAACAGAGAGAATGAATCAGACGTAAAATCTCCGTCGGTTTTACAAGTCTAATAAAATGTGAAAATCTTTTAACATAATGCATTGCTCATATTGTCAACAGTGTTGTCAACAAACACACAAATCCGGCCATGCTTGTACGTTGTCATATTCTCAGCTGTTGATGTATATCCAAACAAGCCTCTTGTCAGAGACAAACAAATAACAGTGACAAAACCCTTTCAACAATCATAAGAAATCGCTGTTAAAAGCAGAATTCATTGTAAGATTCGGATTATATCATAAAAAATGTGTTCATGAATGATTATACGATGGTACCAGGAGTTCGCGAAGAGGTGAACCTATCCTGCACCACCGGTGGCACCCGTCACAAACACATACACAGGCAAGTCAATTGTTCACCTAAAACACGAGGTATAATTCAAATTAAGGAATTGTAGCAGACATCATTTTTTTCACTGGTGCGATACATTTGGTAATGTTTCCACATGTCTACCACAAAACCTGGCCTTGAGTGTTGTAACCCTGATCAAAGAACTTTTGACGCTCTTTGAAACCTTCGTAGACGGAGCATGCTCGAATGTACCATTGTGTAGATGTAAACGATTGTCAGTTCCGCTGAGAATTTAGATCTAACTAGTAAATGAGTTGTATTGGTGGTAAGAATGGTCATACTATAGAACCTGTTTTCAGTTTTGGGGAAATTCATTCAGATATATTCACGTGCAGTGTACCGAGGTGTTACGATTATTCCCGTTTGATTGAAACCTAAACATATATACATGTTTAGGCGAGCCCTATTTTAGATGCGCGGAAAATGAGTTTAGTCTCTTGAAAAACACGGTAAGCATGACTGTGTTATACTGGGCAGCCTCGACGAACGTTATCAATCATTTTGTCTTTCAGAATAGTCAATAACTGGTTGACTACTGACATGGATAAATGCAGTATATTAGAGTATTATTAACACGTCATAAATATGTGACTTCATCGTAAGAGAAAACAACGTTAACCTCACCTCACCTGGAGCTGTTGGAATGTTGTTCGACATAAAGGGGGAGTCATCCCTTTTGTCATACAGTTTTGTGTTTTGTCACTGTGAATCTTTACGTCACTGTGAAACTTACAGTGAACTGTCAGTACCAGGCGAACAATAGTGTGTGTAGTGTAGGAACTTCCTGTGACGTCGTTTATTGTTTTAGGAGGTTTCTGGTATTCGAATAATAACGTCTGATGATCTCTGTTTCCGGTTTCAGCTGAAAAAATATATTGTCTCCGAAAATTCTTGAAAAGAACTATTTCTCCTTCGGACTGTTGAGAAAAAAATGCCTGCCACAAAAATGACATTGTTGCTAGGTGTTTTTCTCACAAGACAATTCGGGCTCATAGTTAGAAATATTAGAAATATATCTGGTTTTGAAGTCGTAGCTGAAACAAATATCTAAATATCGAAAGGAAGACCCCCGACCTTCGTCCTCTGTTTCACTTCCCCTGTTCCCAGCAGTTTTACATCCCCAATCATAACCCCGGACACGTGTTGGATACACAAACAGAAACATGTCATGTTGTACCCTCAGTGCACCAGTATCTTGATATGACCATAGTGAGATACAAGATACATCTAGTCATGTTGTACCCTCAGTGCACCAGTATCTTGATATGACCATAGTGAGATACAAGATACATCTAGTCATGTTGTACCCTCAGTGCACCAGTATCTTGATATGACCATAGTGAGATACAAGATACATCTAGTCATGTTGTACCCTCAGTGCACCAGTATCTTGATATGACCATAGTGAGATACAAGATACATCTAGTCATGTTGTACCCTCAGTGCACCAGTATCTTGATATGACCATAGTGAGATACAAGATACATCTAGTCATGTTGTACCCTCAGTGCACCAGTATCTTGATATGACCATAGTGAGATACAAGATACATCTAGTCATGTTGTACCCTTAGTGCACCAGTATCTTGATATGACCATAGTGAGATACAAGATACATCTAGTCATGTTGTACCCTTAGTGCACCAGTATCTTGATATGACCATAGTGAGATACAAGATACATCTAGTTATGTTGTACCATCAGAGTGTCAAAATATGGGTATGAAAATAACATTGACTGTCGTTTTAAAGTGTGTATTGCCTTGGGTTGTAGACACGTATAGAGTAGGCAGTGTGTATTGCCTGGGGTTGTAGACACGTATAGAGTAGGCAGTGTGTATTGCCTTGGGTTGTAGACACGTATAGAGTAGGCAGTGTGTATTGCCTTGGGTTGTAGACACGTATAGAGTAGGCAGTGTGTATTGCCTTGGGTTGTAGACACGTATAGAGTAGGCAGTGTGCATTGCCTTGGGTTGTAGACACGTATAGAGTAGGCAGTGTGTATTGCCTTGGGTTGTAGACACGTATAGAGTAGGCAGTTTGTATTGCCTTGGGTTGTAGACACGTATAGAGTAGGCAGTGTGTATTGCCTTGGGTTGTAGACACGTATAGAGTAGGCAGTGTGTATTGCCTTGGGTTGTAGAGACGTACAGAGTAGGCAGTGTGTATTGCCTTGGGTTGTAGACACGTATAGAGTAGGCAGTTTGTATTGCCTTGGGTTGTAGACACGTATAGAGTAGGCAGTGTGTATTGCCTTGGGTTGTAGAGACGTACAGAGTAGGCAGTGTGTATTGCCTTGGGTTGTAGACACGTATAGAGTAGGCAGTGTGTATTGCCTGGGGTTGTAGACACGTACAGAGTAGGCAGTGTGTATTGCCTTGGCTCTTTACAAGCATAGTTAAGAAAAGTAATAAACAATATCACAAATCTGTGCATACCTGACCATGCAAGCACATACTAAAAGTCTATATTTTAAAGAATTAAGTATCTAAATGAAGGCAGGGTAAGGGTTTACACATAGCTTTACTATTCATATCCGGTCAGCTGTCGATATTTGTGGAAAGAGGGCTTTAGGGTGTGGATATCTATCCACTGATCATTTCTTACATCAGAAGACAATTTACAACAAACCAGCCAGTGTACTTCATCGTCAATATTGTTACCATCACACAAGGATGGAAACTTTCGGGGGTGCAAACCTACCTAACTTAATATGTATCGGGGATAACACGACTAATGGTGAGACACCCAATGCTGTTGAGTGATTTTATTATGCGTGTTCGAAACCCGTCAGTCATAAGACAAATGTGTATGTATGTATATATCTATGAATTGTACATTGCACATTAGTCTCACACGATGCTACGGCGATTGCAGTACACTAAATTGCATATTGACTGATCGAAACCTGTCAATACGTGCACGATCTTCACGATGGTATTTCATTTTCAACACATCGCTTGTTTCAACGATTCCTTACCCATTTGCACAAAAACCATCTTCGCTAAACTGGAAAATTCCGATTAACTGGTCATATGTTCTTACATGAAAGGATACGCACTCTGTGCATCAGAGTTGCTGGGTCCACAGCGTGCACAGTAGCGCCTCCACACACAAGGGGTGTCGACGTGGGCCAGACTTGCAGGGCTGCAGTACAACTCTCTTACCAAACCACACCATAGCACTGGCTTAGTGAGGGAACTTCTTTGACATCACGTCATCACAAACCCTACAAAATGGACCCCGTCTCTGCTGCATGTGGGTCCGCCTCGCGGGAAGGCGGAGATTGTGTACACTGTGACCACGACAATTTACACAAAGAATTTAGAAACAAGTGTACTGGGCATAGTATATCTTGCAGCTTGTGAAGTACACAGATTCGGCTTACGGTATTACATACACCCGTGTGTATGCCTCTGAAGATATGGTACTTCAATAACTACATCTACAAATACAATTGTGTTGTCCTTTTCGAAACAGTATATGTCCCTGTTTCAGGTCACTGCAGAGGCTACTACAGAATCAAGACATAACTTGAATACGCTGCAACCCCTCTCCCCCAGGACGCGCACAGTGTGTTCCACCCAAGGGTTACTGAGCAGGCTTCCGGATGTATTGCATGGACATATCACTTATATATATGTAATACTGCACATACATTTTCCAACCATGTCCTTTCTTCTTGATAGAACATGGACTATTCTTAAAGCAAGAATTATGCGCGATCTTTCTGAATCAACGTATTGGCAACATTTCTCGGCATTCTCTATGCATGAATCTGTATGATTGTAGTACACGGGGTACATGGTTGTTTTAGCTGTATGTAAACCTACTCCATTATGCAACCTGCCCATACGTACACGCACAAACCTCCCACTATGGGTTTCCGTACTGATATTACTACGCCTGGCGTCTTCCTCGATTTCATTACAGTGTTTTGAAAAGCTATATGGGATGTTTGTACCAGCCCGCACTAGCCACAACCGGTTTGTGTTATATAGAAATGTAACAGGGAGAATGTGACTGTGCCGGGATTAGCAATGGCTGCTTGCTGTGCGTGCAAGGCCTCCTCGCTTCCCATCAATAGACCTCGAGTCATGTGACAATGACGTCACCCTCGCGCCACAAGCAAGGTTATTGTTTAGTTCAGACACGGAAGTTGACCCTTATCGGTCAACACCACACGTGAAGGAAGGGCATTTGTTCTTTCCGACTGAATACAATACGTATATTTACATGATCCGATAAATGTTTGCTTTGATTTCTATTCTTTGGAATGCCTTAAAATCAGCAGATGAGTTCTAAGGCCTATAGATGACACTATTATATAGAATTGTGTTTGTGATACATATTTCGTCTTTGCGGGTTCGTGTTATTTGAGAAAAGAAAACAGAGACAAGTGAATGTGCCACTGCGAGGTCTGAGATATGTTCTCCCAGCCATGTTTCAACTTGTTGGTGTTCACAGACAGAAGGGGAGTCAACGCGAAATACAATCATCCAGTGTTCACCCATCAAGATATTCTTAACTGGCTTTTTATCCCCAAGCGCAAGCGCGCGCGCACACACACACACACACACACACACACACACACACTGAAGACTGACATTCATAACGTGACCTCCGTATTAAAGTACTCATGGAAATGAATAAAACCTTTTTTGCTGGATTTAATAATCGACACTAAGCATTACGTAGATGTAAATACGAAATAAGAAAACAACTGGAAAAGTACTAGTCTGGATTTGCTAGTTTTATCTCAGTGCTCAATACAAAATGTACTATACAGGAGGTAATTTGTAGGCACTTTCAACATTCAAAAATAAAACTAAGTCTAAATTGACATGCCCGAAACAGGCTATAGGCATTATGCAAATTAGCCTGGAAAAAAGTTATCAAAACAACAATAAAAATAACAGCTATGTTTATGTACATAATAATAATGACATGTAAGTTGTTGTTTGAGAAGGGAATATGTTACTTTTGATATTTTGACGATGATTCACTATCCCACAATGCCACTCACAAATCACTAACCACTGACAAATCACATGCACGTGGGTTTCAAGCACCTGTTTTCACCTGTCGTCAAGGTGTCGTAGGTCATGGACATTCACCTTGATCTACTAACACCTGGTTATGCTCAGTTTCGCAATAGTCTGTTTTGTTCATATTTTTACACACTTTTACGTATAAAAAGACTGAGTATTTATATATTTTGTATATAAACTGCATTTATTTAAAATCTGAGAACGAAAAAACAGGGTTTTTTCATTTCCGTGAGTACTTTTTTTTTTTAAGGTACGTCTGTTCTCCACTGCAGCTCCAGACAGTATTATGTATCTAACAGTTATGACAAAAACATTCTATCGTTCACAGATCATTTTTGCGTGCTACCGATTGCCAATACGTCTGTTACATCAATGTCAGCATATGCCAAGTCTTCTAGCTTTCGCCTAGGGTGTCGTTGAGCCGATACTTTAAATAGAGCAGATAGTGTAAGAACTAAGCTGAAATATAATGTTGCTTATATGTGAGAGCTGCGTGTTCCAGCACCTGACACACAGACGTGAGTGTTCCACCTTGTCTCATGTCTGCAACACTCGGCCGTACAGTTGCTGATCGTGTACAGGTACATAGCACACTAGTGATCAGGTGCTCACACAGGGTCTCCCGGTATTTCCCAGTATCGTAGATTAGCATATTAGTCTCTGAAATCTTTCATTAAACACAACACTCTTTCATTTGTTTCTAATGTTTATTTCAAGTGGAATTTATAGCTAACTAGATATGCCTTGTTTTTTCCATAATTTCGAATGTGTTAAATTATTTGATATATTCCTTGTGCAGGGCGACCAGTGTCGCCGACCTGCAGTTTACCACAGAGCAGCCCATTGATGATATCATGGCATTGCACCTATCGATCGTCATCCGCTACAGCTGTCTGGGCAGTAAGCAAGACTTAGTCTTAGCAAAAGGCGACAAAGACATAAATATCACCCCTGTTTACAACTTGATGAATGTAGTTTAAAGCTAATAGTGTCGTGAAGCAAATAATATTTGTGAGACAGAATAGACAGTACAGAATATATATATATATATATATATATATATATATATATATATATATATATATATATACCGAAAGACGTTAAAAGATGGTACTTGTTGTTACCCTGTCTGGCGCTCGGCATTAAGGGGCTAAAACAAGGACTGGCCGGCTCGCAGTCAGTATACTGTGTCTGAGTGGGGTATTCATGTTAAACTGCGGCAGGGTATCTCAGTGAGCTAGCACTATAAATCGGCATCAGTCCTCGGTGCTTCCTGTGTACAGTCCAGGTGTCCTCGGTGCTTCCTGTGTACAGTCCAGGTGTCCTCGGTGCTTCCTGTGTACAGTCCAGGTGTCCTCGGTGCTTCCTGTGTACAGTCCAGGTGTCTTGGTGCTTCCTGATTACAGTCCAGGTGTCCTCGGTGCTTCCTGTGTACAGTCCAGGTGTCCTCGGTGCTTCCTGTGTACAGTCCAGGTGTCCTCGGTGCTTCCTGTGTACAGTCCAGGTGTCTTGGTGCTTCCTGTGTACAGACTAGATGTCCTCGGTGCTTCCTGTGTACAGTCTTGGTATCCTCGGTGCTTCCTGTGTACAGTCCAGGTGTCCTCGGTGCTTCCCGTGTACAGTCCAGGTGTCCTCGGTGCACCCCGTGTACAGTCCAGGTATCCTCGGTGCTTCCTGTGTACAGTCAAGGTGTCCTCGGAGCTTCCTGAGTACAGATTAGGTGTCCTCGGAGCTTCCTGTGTACAGATTAGGTGTCCTCGGTGCTTCCTGTGTACAGTCCAGGTGTCCTCGGTGCTTCCTGTGTACAGTCCAGGTGTCCTCGGTGCTTCCTGTGTATAATCCAGGTGTCCTCGGTGCTTCCTGTGCACAGTCTTGGTGTCCTCGGTGCTTCCTGTGTACAGACTAGGTGTCCTCGGTGCTTCCTGTGCACAGTCCAGGTGTCCTCGGTGCTCTTGTGTACAGTCCAGGTGTCCTCGGTGCTTCCTGTGTACAGTCTTGGTGTCCTCGGTGCTTCCTGTGCACAGTGCAGGTGTCCTCGGTGCTCTTGTGTACAGTGCAGGTGTCCTCGGTGCTCTTGTGTACAGTCCGGGTGTCCTCGGTGCTTCCTGTGTACAGTCTTGGTGTCCTCGGTGCTCTTGTGTACAGTCCAGGTGTCCTCGGTGCTCTTGTGTACAGTCCAGGTGTCCTCGGTGCTTCCTGTGTACAGTCTTGGTGTCCTCGGTGCTTCCTGTGTACAGTCTTGGTGTCCTCGGTGCTTCCTGTGCACAGTGCAGGTGTCCTCGGTGCTCTTGTGTACAGTCCGGGTGTCCTCGGTGCTCTTGTGTACAGTCTTGGTGTGACCAGACAAGCCAGTATTAAGGCACTGGTGCTTCAGTAGCCAGGAGCGACATACATACAGCCATATGTCACACCCAAATCCCCATTTTAGATGACTCTTGTAAAGTCCTTGGGAGTTCTAGTTTCTACCCGGAGTCGGCAAAGTTACCTAATGGTTCACTATGTCATAGCGTCCTAACGACTATAACAGATATCGGAAGACTTGCAATGGTCCAGTTATCAAGTAATATCACTATCATTGACGGAGCTCGCAGTCTTATCACTGGTCTAACGATAGCATCTTGCATACTGTAATATTACCTCGCGCTCACTTGTAGTTGGAAGCAGAATCTTGTGACTAATATTTGATAATGCTTATTGGCATGTTGACATCGGACAAGTTAACCAATCATGGAAGAATTAATCTAGCGATGTATATACTTATTGTCCAGCTACTCCCAAAGTGTATAACAGTCGTACATGTAGGCAGATCTCGTCAAACCCACCCCCTTTCCTCCAGGCCATCTGCCTGGCGGTATGTGCAGCTCTGACCTACATAGTACCTACAGTCCTACTATGCAGGTACAGTTTATGTGATCGCCGTGCAGGTATACTTGCGGTGACCGTTCAGACAGCTGGCGCCACGCCCATATTCCCACATCCCCAACAACCGGTGTGTTTAGACCTTCTTCACAGTTTATACAAGCATGCCAACTTAAAATATTCTCAAATCGCCCATCCACATTAATTATGCTTTCTGTGTCGGTTACTTCATTTTAATTAGAGTAACTGTGAGAAACTACATATTAAGTGTGTTTCGTTTCTTCCATGGAAACTGCACGTAGCTTTTCAATTTGAAAGCTGTAAAAATCACGCACATTAGCGTTTCCCGGATAAGCGACCCCGGAGGGAGGGACTACAATTGCTGGAAGAGCCTTGGCATGAATTACCCATAATCCTTTGCTTGCAGTGCTCCATATATACCGAAAAAGTGTAGTTTGCCAATTGTTCTCAGTGACCTCAATAGAATAAAACCAGGGGGTGGCATTGAATGAGATAAACTTGAAGTATGTCATCCATGTAGCCCCTGCATACACCTTCTACATTAATTACCACGGCTCCTCGCATTGATTGTAATGGTAGGAATGAACTGCCTTACCGACATGGCCACGTACAGATCTACTACTGTGACGATTTGAAAGTTTCTCACTGTGCTCTGTTGAACATGTCAGTGTAGTAGACCAAGACAATGATTATATTACACATATGTGTATTCGTTATGCTGCGTGAACAGTGGTTCTGTAACTTTGCACGGAATCGAACCCACGGCTTGTTACTTCCCCGTCCTACAAATGTCCCTGGTAACCGCAATGGCCGAGTCGAACCCACAACCCACAGAGTCTATCCACGGTAGCCTACACATCCGCGGGTAGATGAATGCGGGTACGGGCTTCAAGGAAAGCTCCAATGGTGTTTCCAGCCAGGTGTACAATAGCCTCGGCTAGGGGAAGGATTCATACGGGGATCCACACTGAACATTCAATTTCAACTCATTTTTCAAGACATTTCAATGTATGGTATGTAGTAGGCTGACATGTAGTCCCAGAAATAAAGTTCTCTTGTTTAAAATCTCTATCTACTGAATTATAAAATAAAAAAACAAATGGAGCCCAGAACAATTAGAGCAGAGGCAGAGGCCAAACCATTCAAGACTTGTGTTGGACCCCTTTTTTAATTTAATCTCTGGGGTATGGGAGACAGACTAGGCATGTAGGAGTGACTGGAGACTGGTTCTTGTTGCAATGCTGCGACAGAGAGGCGCTACACTGACTGCTTCATGTCCACGAATACAACACCGTGAAGTACTCACCATCGACATACTTCCTAGTGAGTGAGTCAGCATGATTTTACGCCGCTTTTAGCAGTGTTATATGACAGCGGGGGACCCCAGAATGGGTTTCACACATAGTACTCATGTGGGGACTCGAACCCGGGCCATCGGTGTCAGGAGCGAACACTCTGCATGTGTGTGTCGGGAGGGAGGGTATTGCAATCATACCCACAGGCCAGTGGAAAGTCTCAAAAACGTTCCCTAACAAACAAATTGTATCTTCAAGTGTATCCTTCAGGTGTACTGTGTTTATGGAAATTACCCAGGCACAATCTGACATGAGGAATTTGGGTTTTTTTACACCTGAAAATCCGTTTCAGGCATGGTGGATACCACCCAAAACAACCATAAAATGACACTGCATAGCAGACGATGTGGGTGCCACCATATTGGTTTCATAGCGACAAGATGATACTGTCCGTACAACATATCGTCATGAAGAAAACAGACAAGACTTCGGCCAAACTAAGTCTTTAGACGAGACTTACAGGACTCCCCGAGACCAATTTTGTTTCATAATTGTTAGTTTCATACATGAATTTGGTTGTTAGTATAAATGTCTGGGTTGAATTTATTTTCCATGTTTTTCTACAGGCCTACCAACCTTATCTTGCCGATAAATAATCATTACATTGTTGTTGATTTTCAAGCGTCAATTGAATGTAATTATTCTTTACCTGCAGAGAATGTTGCTCCTCCTTGACGATTCTTCCTTCCTCACTTCCATCTTGTTTTACAATATACACTGGTGTATCTTCATCAGCGAGGTCAGCTGATTTCAATGTAAAAGTTTGTACTAACTCTCCTGTTGAACTCACCACGGTCAGTTCATTCGGAATGTGGTATGTATTTCAGATCAAATGGGTTCCAATGAAATAAATATTAATTTCAGCAAATATCGCACGTCTGTGTTTGAAGTGAACTGCATGTAAGTATTGACAATAAAAATGCATGTAGCAACTCGTTTGGTACATTTTGAACAATTCGTTTTCTGTCCTTTTCCATGGTGGCGGTTGACCCAGCGTCCAAAGCGCTGTACTTTGCAGTGAAGAGTTGCGTCCCTTATCTGTGGTTTAGACAAAGACGTTTACACTGTACGATGTAACTGAACACGACATAAAGGCGAGCTACACTTCACCTCATCTTCCAGTTGTATATGCCTACAGGAAGAGACCAGTGATGCAACGTGGTTCAACACCACGTTAAACAGTATTCCAGCTATATCACGGCCAGTACATTCTAATCATCTTAAAACCCTAAATATCTCAAACACATGCCACTTGCCACAATCCTCACTTTATGATCTATGTGAGTATAAACGGCATCTATATAAGCACCATCTTGTATACATGGGCACTGTATAATGGCACTGCATAGTCTGACATAAACTATCGGGGATGCCGGCCGGGGCAAAACACATCCCACCTACTCAATCCATCCGAGGCCGTTGTAGCTCGACTACTGAAGGCTGTTCATGTAACACTCTTAAACGAATTATCCTTAATTCCCCTCATTATATATACACTGTAAAAATCGTGTTTAGAATGTATACACAGACAAAACCTATGTTGATCTATACATGATTAGGGATGTTATTAAATCCTAAACAGGATATACATTTGGTGTGTTCTATCTAAACGAATGTAGGTCTAAACACACGAAATGAGCTATCGTTTCACAGCCTATTCACCACCTCGACACAACATTCCCATATTCCCATAATAAATATGTTCAGAATTTAATCACGTTACAGCATGTTTAGAATTTATACCTGTTTCAATAAAGTGCACATCATCAGGCAATGCGTCCACTGTCTCCGTACACAGGGGGTAGCGGAAGGACTAGCGATTGCAGGTTTGCATCCCGCCGAGTTTATAAATGTGCTGACTTATGGTATTTCTCTCATACAGGAAGCTGACAATGAAAGTATATCATTTATCCATTTATAATGTTATAATAACTTTTTATCCCCCCAATCCACACACACACACACACACACACACAAAACATACACAGCACACACACACATTTCTATATCCACATTAAACGATAATAAAAACATAGAAAGCATCCTTTTTCAAAATAGCTACAATGAATTTCAAGGAGGGGGGGGAGAGAGGACTGCGCATTTATACCCGAAACACTTTACCTGTCAACACCTAATCATGTTAAGACCAAACATGTCAACATTACGGGACAAAGAACGTGTTTAAGTTTGTGTTAAGGATCTAAAATAGTTTTACAGTGTAGTCAAACCTCGTTAATCCGGACGATACTGTTCCCTAAGAAACCGTCTGGATTAACGAAACATGGAAATAAATAGTGTATATTTGTATTGTATAATATTGTATTTGTATACTTTAGAGGTTCCTAATTAGTATGGTTCGGAAAGCGAGGTTTCCGCAATAACCGATTACCGTAGTGTCAAACAATCTGGTGAAATCCGTTTACTGTTATCATCACCTAAAAATGTCAATTTCAAAATAATTGTTTATTAATACAGACAATAAATACGAAACAGGAAATTGTCTTAAAACTCTTTAGATTCAGTTTATCTATTTCACTTATAACCTCAGGATTTTAAACAAAAGAACAGCTCAGCCAAACAACTTATACATTGCACATTAACTACTGCATTGCACTGACCGTTGTGCAGGACACTAACGTGTTGGAAATGATAAATAACGTTCTAAGTATTAGGAGACACAAACATGAAAAGTGTGGGTCCTACAGCTGTACAAATATTAATGTCACCTCGACAAGAAGACTGCTGACACAGGCCGCTCGTGATCACCATCAAGCATGGAGATGGTCCTTGTCAGTGGAGCTGTCAGTGTATAGTTTCAGTAGGTTGGACATGATTTTCATAGGGTGTGTGTCTATTGTGGTTTTGTTTGTGATCATTTAATTCTCGAATGTTGTGTGTCAGTGCATAGTAGGATACATATTGGGTTTACAAATAATAAGAAAGAATAAAACAAAGAAACGTCCACACTGTAAAACACGTGTTAAGACTGTAAACACATATAAGACATGTTTAGGGATGTGTGTAAATGAAAACGGAATACAGATTTGGTGTGTTCCATCTAAACACGTGAAATGAGCTATCGTCTCACAGCCTAAACACCATCAGATCACAACTTCCAATGATCTAACACGTCTAGTTAAGTTTAAATATGTTTAGAATTTACACTTTTTATAATAAATTGCATATGAGTAGCAAATAAGTCACACATGGATAAGATGTATAATATACAGTAACATTAGATGTACAAATCCTATTCTGAGGCACTTGTGTGTCACAAATACCACCAGGCCTTACAACGAACCTGGTACAGTATCACCATAACACAAATAAAGCAAGCTAGGTTAATAGTGACTGGGAAACTTGACATCTGTGACGACAGGTGGTAGCTTTAAGAGCTACAGACCTTGAG